>NC_136417.1:130474598-132874598 GCF_052625555.1 Lactuca saligna | reverse complement strand
TTTATGATTTCAGGTAGTGGACCCCGAGCCTAGTTGGAGGACGATGAGATATTTTTGATCATAGAGCAGTAGTTGTAAATAACTGTTGAAAGGCTTATAATGTCTTGTTTTATGCTTTTGATCTGTATCGGAACATGACATCCCGAGGTTTTGATATGAAATGAAACTATACATTTATTTAGGAAATATTTTGATAAAATCTTATTATGTTTTGTTTTGGGGACTAATTCCGCAACATCTTTTAAAAAGATTTCTCTGATTTTATTTTAAAAAGCATAAATTAAATCGGTCTTTTCTAGCTGAGAATTAACAGGATGTCACATTAGCGATGTATAAAATACTCTAGTGAAGCACTAACTATCTCAAACCAAATTGTTAATAGTTAAAAATGTGATTAAGTTATAACCATGCTAGATTGACTAGTATAAAACACGACGTTCTACAGACGTCGAAAGCGATATGACATTTATTACCCGTAGACCTGCAGGTCTCCCTGTAGCTAGCAACAAGGTGTAGGATGGTCAATCTCGTATATATCTATACATAAACTTATGCTCTCCCTCTAGGAGACTCTGGTTACAAAACGTGACACAACAAGTATATTGCTATGCCATGAAATAATATTTCACATTTAGTTGTTCTGATTCTTTTTATAGTATGTATCTTCCTTTTTGTTCTTGTTTTAGTATGTTTTGTAATGTATAGTAATGGTATGAATGTACTGACTCATGTATGCTTCTATGTTCTATAAATAGTATGTAGTAATTCTCTAAACTATACCTATTATAGTTTACTAGTATGTTTGTTTGAAATGTTACTGATTTGTAGAAAAGACTCAATTACTCACCATAAGCAACTAAGTTAAGTATGCTCCTTAAAAATGTGTTTAATATTCATATATGTATCTAATAAGTATAACTAAGATTTAGCCGACTGTCGGACGAGTGATCCTACCCTAAGCCCACAACCAAACAAGGAACAAGAGTCAAGGTATCTAACAATAGTCCTATGTTCATTAAAGCATACTTATACGTAAATAAATAGGCGAATATGATTTGGTATAAAAGAATTTTTAAAATAGTTTAAATAGTTTAACAAGTTTTTGGGTATAAGAAATCCTTTTGTTTGCTATTTTAACATGTAAATGGTTAACACATTTGTATTGTGTTCAACTTGTATTCTCCCCCTAAAAGCATTTAAAAGTGTAATTGTAGGGGGTATGAACTCACTTGCAGTGTGTGATTCGAATGAAGATCGATATAGGATGCTTAGTATGCCAAGTGAAGTCCCAAGCACAAATGGTTCCTATTTTGCATATATTAACATATATATATATATATATATATATATATATATATATATATATATATATATATATATATATATATATATATATATATGTATGTATGTATGTATGAATTAGGTCCTATATGTATCACCAAAAAACCGGAACGACGGAAATGTTCTAGGGCAGAGGACGTCATGTACATTATCACAACAACGCATAATAGTAAACAAGCAACAACATCATCCATTAGCCTTTTACCAAGGCCCGAATGTAAATGTTTGTAAGACTTTGTAGTAAATGTTTGTATCTCCTAGAAAACCCTATATTTTCTACTAAAAATGTAGCCTTCTACCAAGACTCGAATGTTCTATATGTTGTTTGTTTGTAAAAGTGTGTTATTTTCCAAAGTATGTCTATCATTACCAAAAATATAGTTTACATTACTGTTTATCTGAGAAGATCACAATGTGAATGCATTGGGAAAATAAAGATGTACTGTAGTATTGTATATAAGTAACTACCAATGTACTAACTACCTTAAACCAGTTTGCTAATTAAGGTAAAATGTAATGAGGTTGTAACCATACTTGATTGACTAGTAAAACACGACGATCAAAGATGTCGAAATGGTATGACATTCATCACCCGTAGAACTGCAGGTCCCCACTGTAGCTAGCAACAAGGTGTAGGACGGTCAGTCTTGTATAGATCTATACACAACTTCATGATCTCCCTCCAGGAGACTCTAGTTACAAAACGTGACACAACAGTAGATTTCCATGCCATGAAGTAGTGGGTCACATTAATGTTATAGTATTCTAGTGTTTGTATAGTATGTTCTAGTGCATTGTATGTTCTGTCTGCTCTAGTGTATGGTATGTTCTCTTTGTATAGTGTAGTGTGTGTTCTTTCTGTTTCTCATAATAGTAAGTTTGTATTGACTCATGAATGAACTGACTCTTGTATGTTTCATTGTACTAGAAATAGTGAGTAGTAAATCCCTAAACTATACCTATTATAGTTTACTAGTAATGTTGTTTGAATGACTGAGTATGTTTGTACACCTTTGCTACCCAAATGTGCTGAACTGATGTAAGAACTTTTATATCTATACATATATACATAATATATAACTAAGATTCAAACGACACTCGGACAGATAACCTAATACCCTAAGTCAACAACCAAGCAAGGAACAGGAAATAAAGTGAGTTATAAGTCCCAAGCCCTTTCAACCTTACTTATATAACTATATCTATATAGACATAATTTAGACAGTATATAAGTTTAAAAGAGTTTAGCCTATAAAAGAGTTTAACATAAAAAGGAATTTTAACCATTTGAATGGTAACAGATGAATTGATGTCAGTTTATAAAATGTTTTGAAGAGTTTTTTTGATAAGCAGTTTTGAAGTATATGAAATCCACTTGTTTGATAGTTTATTAATCACATGTGATTGATATAATAACTATAATGTTATCAACTTGTATTCCCCCCCTTATAAAAGCATTTAAAATCATTTAAAAGGTAAGTTAAGGGGTATGAGCTCACCTGTAGTGAGTGATATGAATGTAAGTTCAATATAGGATGCTAAGTGTCGATTGAAGCCTCGAGCACAAACGGATCCTATTAAGCATATAATGACACATATATGTATATAGTTAGTGTTTATACAATTAATTATGCAAGGAAACCACTTTAAGGACTGGGAAACACTCAGATTGAAGTGTTACAATCACATATGATTGCATCAAATGGGTTTATGGCCACACTACAGTGTGTACGGCCAAGATGTGTACGACTAATGGAGTGTACGATCATACACTCATTGAAGAACATGAAAATGAGGTGTTTATGTCTTTATCTAGTATCCATTCAGTGATCATGATAGTTTGAGGCCAAAACATGCACTAAATAAGGGTTTACGACCATATGTGTGGTGTACGGCCATACACACTTGAAGTTCTTGCATTAGATGTTGATTAAGGAAAGGAATCAAGTGTTTCTCAAGCTTAACTAGAAGATGGAAGAGATACTCACACTTTTAGAGGTTCTTATGGAGTTCACGACCCAAGAACTAGTAGGTTTTCTTGGTGAACATTTTGAATACTTGCAGATCTACCCAAAAAGATGAATTTCATGGATGAAATCAAAGGGTGATAATAGATCAAGAAGGATAATCAACTAACAAATGGAAGGAATGCTTACATTTTTGAAGATCAAGGTGAAATGCTTGATGATAGTTGAGAGAAAATTGAATTTTCTTGACTTGGAAGTGTAATAAATGAATAGAAATGAAGGCAATACTCATATATGGGCATGAGTTCATGGCCATATTAGGTGTACGACCGTACACCCATGTGTACGACCGTACACTCCTCTTGAAGGAGTGTTCAACTCGAATGTAACGAAATGAATTTAAGTGAATCATTCTTAAACCCATATGTACTAGCCTTAGAACACTCAAACAAACTCTAAAAAGTGCTAAAAGATGGCAGAAATGAGAACTGAATTTGATTGAATTGAATGGTTGTACAAGATAGAAACTTCGGGTTGTCACATCATCCCCCCGTTAGAGAGAATTTCGTCCCGAAATTAGAGTTTAAGAAATTACAAATAACTAAGTAAAAAGATGAGGATATTTCAGTTTCATTTTATCCTCGCACTCCCAAGTGAATTCAGGCCCTCGCTTGGCATTCCAGCGAACCTTCACTATCGGGATACGACTTTGCTTCTTTTGTTTGACCTCTCGGTCCATGATCTCTATTGGGTTTTCCACGATTTTGAGGCTCTCGTTGATCTTGATCTCGTCGAGTGGGATTACAAGAGTCTCGTCGGACAGAAACTTTTTCAAGTTCAAGACGTGGAAAGTAGAATGTACGTTACTAAGTTCGCGAGGTAGTTTGAGTTTGTAAGCTACACGGCCGATTCTAGCAATAATATCGAAAGGCCCTACATATCTTGGATTTAGATTTCCACACTTTCCGAAGCGTATCAAGCCTTTCCAGGGTGAGACCTTCAATAGCACAAGGTCACCCACTTGGAATTCCAATAGTTTCTTTCTCTTGTCTGCGTAGCTTTTCTGTCGGTATCTAGAGGGTTTTACTCGTTCACAGATTTGAACGATCTTCTCTGTCATTTCCTGAATGATTTCTGGACTTGTGTGAGTGCTGTCAGGAATGCGTCCTTTAGCTAACTGTGTGTCACCGACCTCAGCCCAACACATAGGGGATCTGCTCTTCCGGCCATAGAGGACTTCAAATGGAGCAACCTTTATGCTCGTGTGATAACTATTATTGTAGGAGAACTCGACAAAGGGTAGATGAATATCCAATGCTTTTCCAAAGTCAATCACACAAGCTCGCAACATATCTTCCAAAGTTTGAATAGTCCTCTCACTTTGTCCGTTGGTTTGTGGATGGTAGGCTGTACTCATGTCTAGCCTAGTTCCTAAGGAACTTTGTAGCGACTGCCAGAACCTTGAAGTGAACCTACTATCTCTATCCGAGATAATGGATATGGGATCACCATGTAGTCGTACAATCTCCCTAATATAGGTTCTTGTTAGTTTCTCCATCTTGTCAGTCTCTTTGATAGGCAGGAAGTGTGCGGACTTGGTTAATCTGTCTACGATCACCCATATGGTATCGAGACCACCCATAGTCTTGGGCAACTTGGTTATGAAGTCCATTGTGATCTGCTTCCACTTCCGTTACGGTATCTCTGGTTGTTGTAGTAAACCTGATGGTTTCTAGTATTCGACCTTAACCTTGGCGCAAGTAAGTAGGGGTGTTCGTTTGGATGGATGGGTTCGATCTGATCCAGTTAAGTAAATTCAAATGGATTTCGATTTTCAAAATATGGATCCAAATAGTCCGAACTAAATTCAAATCCAATCCGATCCGATCCAATTACAATTCGGTTGGATCGGGTTTTATAATTCGGTTTTCAAAAACCATAACATTTTAAGAGGACATAGAATTATAATATGATCTAATTTTACAGAGGAAGCAAAAAAAAGTATTTACTTGTGATTTAAAATTTATAAACAACCATTAAGAAGGCATATTATAGTTTATTATTTAATAGATAAAAAACTTTTGACAGAAAGTACATATTAATGTCTTTTATTAGGTAAAACCTTTTGAACTTATTTAAAAATAATTATAAAATTAATAAATAATTGAAGATATATTGAAAATATAAACATAACAAATTGTTATTCGGTTTTTTTGGATTATTCAGTTCTTATTTTATAAACCAAAACCAATCCGAAATCCACAATAATAATTCAGTTTTGTTGAAAACCAATCCAAAATCCGAATATCCGAACCAAATAGTCCAATCCAAATTGTCCAATTGGAAAATTCGGTTTTATCCAAATAGTGAACAACCCTGCAAGTAGGGCATTTATTCACGAAGGTAGCAATCTCTGCTTTCATGTTTGACCACTAGTATAACGTTTTTAGATCAAGATACATCTTATCTGAACGTGGGTGGACGAAACATCGAGTGTTGTGGGCTTCCGTCATGACCAAGTCTCTGAAACCATTGTGACTCAGTGTCCAGATTTGATCCATGAGACATAAGGCTCCGCCACCCTTGACTTCTAAGTTCTTATCCATCCCTCTCAGGGATTTACCCGCCACATTTTCAGGTTTCAAGGCTTCTAGCTGAGCCTCCTTATTATTTTGTGGATAAATGTGCATGGATAGTTATAGTCAATGATTTGACTCTACGACCAGAGTATTCTTTCCGACTTAGGGTATCCGCTACTACGTTGGCTTTACCGGGATGATAACGAATTTCGCCTTCGTAGTCATTGAGTATCTCAACCCACCGTCGTCTCATATTGAGCTCCTTCTGGTCGAATATGTGTTTAAGGCTCTTTTGGTCTGTAAAGATAGTGCTTTTTGTACCATACACGTAGTGTCTCCAGATCTTTAGAGCAAATACAACTGCTCCTAACTCAAGATCATGTGTGGTGTAGTTGACCTCATGCGTGTTTAGTTGTCTTGAGGAATAGGCGATGACCTTACCTCGTTGCATGAGGACACAACCGAGTCCTTTGTTGGATGCATCACAATAGACCACGAAGTCTTCTATCCCTTATAGGAGGGATAGTATCGTTGCACTGCAAAAGGCTCATTTCAGCGTTTGGATCGCCTTCTCTAGTTTCTCTTCCTAGTCAAAGGCCAAGCCTTTCTGGGTCAATGTAGTAAGCGGTTTCGCGATCCTAGAGAAGTTCTGAATGAACCTGCGGTAGTAGCTAGTGAGGCCTAGAAATTAACAAGTTTATGTAGGTGTCTTCGATGCTGACCAGTTCTCACTGGCCTTTATTTTGGAAGGGTCCACATGAATTCCCTCTTCACTAACGTGACCCAAGAATTCGACTCTTCGAATCCAAAACTCGCATTTACAGAACTTTGCGTAGATTTTCTCTGATCCTAATGTTTCCAAGATCTGACGTGGATGCTTACTATGCTCTTCGTTACTACGAGAGTAGATGAGTATGTCATCAATAAAAACAATCAAGAACTGATCCAAGTACGTACGACATACCCTCTTCATTAAGTCCATGAATACTGTGGACGTATTAGTCAATCCTAATGGCATCACTAAAAACTCATAGTGTCCATAACGAGTTTGAAAGGCTGTCGTGGGAACATCCTCATCTAGCACTCATAACTGGTGATACCCAGATCTTAGATCAATATTTGAAAAGTAATTCTCCCCTTACATTTGGTCGAACAAATCGTCTATGCGGGGTAGAGTGTAACGATTCTTAACGGTTAGCATGTTTAATTGTCACACCCCCAAACCAAGGATAGCGGAAACGTCCGCGGGTGGAGGACTTCATGTATAGTATCATAACCACAATGGCAATAGTAATTCAAGCAAACACAACCAACATATATATAATTGAAAGAGTTACATCATTGTATGAATTACTTGTTTCCAAATCAATTACAATATGTTGACAAAATATGAAATGTTTACGCCTTAACGTCCCATCCTCAAAATGCACTTGGTTACATGTTTAGTGATTTACTGAGAATACAAGTTGTTTAAAAAGTGTCAACACAAAGGTTGGTGAGTTCATCAGCTTTTGTTTTAAACTTGATAAAAGTCTTTCTCTTGTAAATGTCATGTTTGTTCCAGAAAAATATGATATTTTACTTAAAATGTGTAATGCAGTCGTATATCCAAAGACCGAAATGTATAAGTAACATTTCTTACTTATAGAAATTAATGTAAGTTTAAATCGACATAAACGCGTTTGAATTCAATGAGATTCCCGTAAATTCTTATGTTTGTTAATACTTTCTGTGAGTTATTATAACCATGCTATGACCTAGTTGGTATGAAACGACGTTCTTCAGGCGTCGAAAATGTTATGACATTTGTCACCCCAGACCTGCCGGTCTAACTGTTGCATGCAGTTAAGGTGTGGGTTTATCAAACCCAATATAGATCTATATACAACTATCACGCTCTCCCTCCATGAGACTCTGGTTACAGTACATGACTTATCGGTAAATGTGAAGCGAATGTCTCACTAAGTCATTAACGAATTTACGTGTAATGTAATGAAAATCCCTTTTCGTATAAATGTACCCTTTTTGTATGAGTGTGTTATGCAATGTATCATAAACTATACCTATTATAGTTTATCAAAACAAGGGTAGTAGTGGTAATGTACATAAACTATATTTAACATAGTTTATTCAAATGTTTGTATGAAATGGATGTACTTTGATTATAACAATTTATTATCTCTTATATTCCATATGTATATGTATCAAAATCCATTTATCAACTGATGCATGTCTATATACCAAGACAAAATGCTATTTATTTTCAATAACATATGTTCACATAAAGATGTACACCGTGCTTGACATGTTACAAGGTGAAATGAAATTGTTAGCATTTTTCTATTATAAACAGTTTCTATTACTGTTGTCAGAAAATTTATAGAAAATTCATAACAGATCCAAATCAGAATCCGTAAATTCTAGGAGTTTGAAAAATGAGTCTGGTTTGTTCATGAATTTTCCCATGATTTTTAGTGACCTCCAACTTAGGTGAAGACGTCCATAAACACAGACTGGTCCATATTGGTTCTTGAAATGATAGACAATTTTGTAAAAATCACCATAAATAGTAGAAAAATCGTATGGAAATAGGCAAGTAGCTATTTTAAAACTAAGAACTTGAACTACTTGCACCTTGTACAGTTTTGACAACTAAAATGTTTTAGTTGACCAAAATAGTCTATGAATGGAGTCCAACTTTTCGGATGAAAGCTGTTAGAAGCATTTAGTTGTGTTCTGTGACAACCCGAAAACTTTCTGTCACTGTAACCCATTTCTGTCAATAAAACGTTATGTTCCAATTTTTCCGTTAACTTTGTTTTAAATTAATAAAATTGGGACTCCTTATTTTGACATCAGAAGTGTCGGAACACATTAGAAATGCGTGAAAACATCCCAAATATTTATTTGGAAAATTTATAGTTTCGACCACGTCAGGTTACGACAACTTAATCGGGTACGACCAAAAGCCTCGTTTAACGTCAGTATCGGGTAGAATTACACCGAGCCTCAAACCCAAACCATATATAAAGTTGAGTGGGCTTCATTTGAAGCTTTTACACTCTCTCTTTCTACTCTCTCTCTAAAAACTCAAGTTTGATCCAAAAACAACCCAATTCAAGCTCCAAATTGGTAAGTTATCCATCCTAGCTCATAGATTAACATGTTTAGCTTTCAAATTCATGGCAAAATTATGAAATAGGACCAAAAACATGTGTTTACGGCCCCGGAACACCCTTAGGCTGCAAACACACATGAATGGGGTTTTTGAGCCTCAAACCCGTTCCATACCGCTTTTGGAGCTTTGATACGACTTAGGGGCTTACAATATTGAACTTGGAACACCTAAAACTTATCATTTGAGGGGTAAACAAGAGTTTACGGCCCAATCACATGCTTGGACCATAAACACCATTTCATAGGACGTAAACCCCTTTTAAGGTGTTAAAATGCCCCTTAAACACCTCCTAGGCCTTGGAATAAAGTCTAGAATCATCCACCAATGTGTTAGGGACCTTAAACATGCAAGAAACCATCCCCTTAGGAGTTCACGACCGTAAACCCCCAAAGGAATGGTTCCTGGGCCGTAAACTCCTTTGTGGTGGTAAAATGGAGCCCTAATTTCCTTCCATGGCTTGTACTTTGGACTAGAAACACTTGTGATTGACCTAGGACCACCAAAACACAATAAGAATGGGTACATAAGAGTTTACGGCTGTAAACTCCTAGTTTACTGCTGTAAACTCATGAAATGGTCCTTATGTTGTTCAAGTTCCCTTCCAATACCTTAAAACCAAGCCTAGCATTACCCCACAAGAGTTGTAAGACCATTAAGCACCCAAGAACACCCCCACCATGAGTTTACGGCCGTAAAATCATGGGGACATGGTCTTAGGGCTGAAAACTCCCTTAGGAGTTTACTCTTGAAGAGCAAACTCCATATTCAAGCCATACACACCCATAGATGCTACTCGGGTCACTCCTAACACTTGAAATGAAGTGTTTTCGCATCTCGGAGTGTAATGTATTATCTAATTAGTGGTTGAAAGTGTAATTAGATACAATTATGTATCTCTTCATATTACATAGGAACCTCGCGTGTTCTCAAGCCCCGAACTGACACTTAGCATCCAACTGACACATTTCTCGTCTGGTGAGTTCATACACCTACGTTTTTCCATGTTTTCAATGTTTTCAGGGGGGGGGGGGGAATACAAGAAAAAGTACAAGAATATCTTGTAGTTAAAGTTATTATTTCATTTGAAATGTTTCATATTTTATATACTTTTAACACTGGAAACCGTTTTTAACCAACTGTTTGACTTGCAGAGTTAGTTTCAAACTAATTGCAAACCTGATTATATAGTGTTATGTTGTATATTTAACCAAGGATTTTCCACTTCAATTATGTTAAAATCATTAACCTAGAACTTTAGAACACGTCCTCGGTAACACTCCACAGAGATACGCGAGTGGAGGACCCCTGTTGTAACTAGAATCACAAACAGGATTTTCCACATTATTACTTGTAAATTTGTTAATCTTAATAATTGGAGACACGTAGTCGGAAACACTCCACAGAGATACGCGAGTGGAGGACCGCCCCCATAACCAAAATCTCTTGTAGGGAGAACGTGACTTGAGTGTATAGATCTATACGAGATTGAAAACCCCGCACCTGGCTGCTAGCTACAGTTGAACCGAAAGTTTCAAGGGTGACGAAAGTCATAAAATGATAATGGACTACTTATTGCCATATATAGTCTATCGTATGGTTATGGAACTCGCAATTAAGATAACAGAGATTTACTTGTTGGTATTAATGGATCTAGTAAACTAATAACCTTATGAATTAGTTTACTTTTCACACAATAGTTTTATATACATGTTAAAACTATCATACATTTCAAGGATAACTAGGTTTTCAGAAAACATCACACGAACACTTTAAGTATGGTAGATACTTGTACATTACATTCACAACCGATAACCGATTACATACTTTTAAGGAAAATAAGGGTTTTTCCTGGGATACCAGACTATACATAACCAGGTCATATCACAAACAGATAACCAAACTTTACATATAAGAAAATATGGGATTTTGTTGGATAAGCACTTTTTCAGAAACCAAAGGAAACTTGTTCATTTTCAGAAAACAAACCTCTTATGAACTCACCAGCTTTATGCTGATTTTCAAACTGCTTGTATTCTCAGGTCCACATTAGACAGGTACCTGCGATCTTTTGGAGAAGACGGAGTGTATAGAAGTCACGTCTTTACTTTTGTTCAAACTATTGTATAGATAAAACATGTATCATTTTACTTTCAAACAAATGTAAATATTCTATGTAATGTAATGTTTTGTGTTTACTACGCTTACTATGTACATTGGTTGTGATACTATACATGACGTCATCCGCCCCGGAACGTTTCCGCCATCGGTTTTGGGGTGTGACAGATTGGTATCAGAGCCCTTGTTTATAGTGAACTAGTATACCAAACCTTACATGGTATAAGACTATATACACTAAGGGGCCGAAGTGATCTGAACTAAAAGTATACCTTAAAATATAAGTGTTTTTCAAAAGCATACATGTATACCTAATCGCCGGGAACCATAACTACGAGTAGAAAAAAACATAAGTAAATGGGTGTTGTACGCTGCGCTTAAACCTGGGCAATTATGTAGTCGTATCTAGGGTCAATATAGCCTGATCAACTATATTCATTCGAGACACGGCCAATATGTGCTTGGGAGTGACTGTGGTGTGCAGCATGCCTAAAACTTACCTAAGATCCAAACAATGAATCATCGTTGCAGCGAAACATAAAATACTATGGGAGTATTTTAGCCAAAGCTGATTACATTGTGGAAATTCATTCTGAATGTTGCTACTCATTCCTTCCTTAGCAATAGTTTATCTTATTTGATAACTCTTTCCTGTTTTGTCGCTTAGTAGATCATTATATCTGTCATAAAGAGATATCTCTTGATTCAATTCAGAGGACTTATGATCCTCTCTTTCCTGGCTATTATAGATCAAGATGCCTCCAAAGAAAAGACCCATCTCAAAGAACAACAATCCTCCTCCACGACCACCTTCCTCTCCATTTGATCCCACCATGTTTCAAGCAGCTATCAATGCTGTTGTGGCTGCTACCATATCGCAAATGAACCTCGGTGGTTCAGGTGGGCCAGGAGGTGGTACTCAGCCTCAAAACCAAGAAAGTAGCTAGGGAAACCGGAAGGAGTGTTCTTACAAGGACTTTATGAACGCAAAACCCACGCCCTTCAATGGCACTGGAGGGGTCATTACCCTAACCTAATGGTTCGAGAAAATCGAATCTATTTTCGAAATCTGTGCCTGTTCGGATTCCGATAAGGTGAAGTTCGCCGCTTGCACCTTCACCGACAAAGCCCTGACTTGGTGGAACGGCTGAGTCAAATCCTTAACTTTACCTATAGCCAATGCTATAGGTTGGGAGGTCCTGAAGGAGCTTCTGCTTGTGGAGTACTGCCCTCGGGGCGAAATGTAGAAGCTGGAACATGAAATCTGGAACTTGAAGATGAAGGGTTCTGATATCGCCACTTATACCTCCAGATTTGATGATTTGGCGATCCTCTGCCCGGGAATGGTTACCTCGAAGAGTAAAAAGATTGAGAGATTTATCTGGGGGCTGACCCAACCAACCAAGGGAAACGTTTTAGCTGCGAAGCCAGACACCTACAACAGTACCAAATGCCCAACGCAAACCCTAATCAACCATAGTGTGACATTGAAGAAGCGGCCACGACTCCTGAGTTGACAAAGCGGAGTGGTGAGAAAAGGAAATTCTGGAAGAAGAAGAAGGGTTAGTCTTCCCAACAGTCTTTAAAGAAACAACAAACTATGGTAGTCCACGTTGCTACTGTCCCTGTTGCTGTTTCTGCTGTTGGATCCACAACCCAAACACCTACCAATAGGTATGCTGGTACCCTACCTCTATGTGACAAGTGAAAATTCCACAATAACCCCGGCCCCTGCCGTGATCTGTCATGCTCCAACTGCGGTAAAAAGGGGCATATGGTTCGATTATGCAAAGCCCCAACTCAACCAACAAATCAATCTTCCGGAGCGGGTGTTTGTCAGGCCTGCTACGGATGTGCGGAAGTAGGGCATTTCAAGAGAAACTGCCCTAAGGCAGCAACAACGGGTAACACTGGGAGAGTCCTAGCTATGGGATGAGAGGAGGCAGTCGTCGATCCCACCGTTGTCTCGGGTATGTTCCTTCTCGACAACTCTTATGCTAGTATCCTTTTCGATTCTGGTGCTGAACGAAGTTTTGTTAACCATTCATTCAAACACTTTCTTAAACATAATCCCCAACCATTAATCAAAACATTTACCATTGAGATGGCTAACGGTTAGAAAGAAAGCGCTAGTGACATATTCATAGGTTGTACCCTTACCCTGAACGATCATTCCTTCCCCATTGACCTAATTCCAGTTTCCATAAAGAGCTTTGATGTTATCGTTGGCATGGATTGGTTGAGTCCCAATCATGCTGATATCCTTTGTTACGAAAACTCCAATCCATCTTAATCTTCCCTCTGGCCAGATTCTCATGATCTATGGCGATGAACTCAGTTCCAATCTTTGTATCATATCTTGCATCAAAGCTCAAAAACTTCTGCGAAAGGAGTGTCATGCATTCCTGGCTCATGTAATCAACAATAAACAGGATGTTAAAGACCTCGAGAGCATCCCTGAAGTCTGCAATTTTCCCGATGTCTTTCCCAAAGAGCTCCCGGGAATTCCTTCCGAATGTCAAGTCGAGTTTCGCATCGACCTAATTCTTGGAGCTAATCCTATAGCTAAATCTCTGCATCGCTTAGCTCCAGCAGAAATGCAGGAGTTATCCAGTCAGCTTAATGAGCAGCTTGACAAAGGGTTCATCAGACCGAGTTCCTCACCCTAGGGAGCCCCGGTTCTATTTGTGAAGAAGAAAGATGCATCCTTTCGGATGTGTATAGACCACCGCGAGCTGAACAAGTTGACAGTCAAAAACCGTTATCTTCTTCCTCGTATGGATGACCTCTTCGATCAACTTCAGGGAGCCAGTTACTTCTCGAAGATAGACCTCAGTTCAGGGTACCATCAACTTCGAGTTCACGAGAATGATGTTTCCAAGACAACATTCAGGACTCGATATGGACACTACGATTTCGTAGTGATGCCCTTCGGTCTAACCAATGCACCGACAGTGTTTATCGACCTGATGAACCGGGTGTGTCATCCTTTCCTGGACAAGTTCGTCATCGTGTTCATTGACGACATACTTGTCTATTCCTGAAGCGAAGAAGATCACAAACAACACTTGAGGTTAGTGTCGGAAACACTTAGAACAGAGAAGTTGTACGCGAAATTCTCCAAATGCAAATTCTGGATTCAGAAGGTAGCTTTCCTTGGTCACGTGGTAAGCGAGGAGGGTATACACATGGACCTGTCCAAGATCAAGGTGATAGAAAATTGGTCAGCACCGAAGACACCCACATCTTGGGTCTTGCTGGCTACTATCGCAGGTTCATCCAAAATTTTTCCAGAATCGCCAAACCCCTAACTACTCTGACACAGAAAGGTGTACCCTTTTGTTGGAGTGAGAAACAGAAAAACCACATTCCAAACATTGAAACGAGCCCTGTGCAGCGCGCCTATTCTGTCCCTTCCCGAAGGAACATAGGACTTCGTTGTTTATTGCAACGCATCCAATCAGGGTTTATGTTGTGTGCTTATGCAGAAAGGAAACATTATTGCTTATGCCTCGAGATAGTTGAAAGCACACGAAGTTAACTACACGACTCATTAGGAGCAGTGGTCTCCGCACTGAAGATTTAGAGACATTATCTTTACGGAACTAAGTGCACGATCTTCACTGACCATAAAAGCCTGCAACACATCTTCAATCAGAAAGACTTAAACATGAGGTAGCGGCGATGGGTAGAACTACTCAGTATTTATGAGTGCCAAATCTGTTACCATCCCGACAAGGCCAATGTGGTAGCAGATGCCCTTAGCCGAAAGGGGAGTTCCAACTGCAAGATAAAGACACTGACGATGACCATCCATTCCCACTTATCTGTACAGATCCGAGAAGCCCAGTTGGAAGCCCTAAAACCAGAAAACGTGTCAAACAAAGCCTTGAGAGGAATGGAGAAGAAACTTGAGATCAGAGGTGACGGAGTCTACTGTTTCATGGATAGAATTTGGACCCCAAAGTTCGCAGGTTTCAGAGACGTTGTCATGAACGAAGCTCGCAAGACCAAATACTCTGTTCACCCAGGTTCGGACAAGATGTACCTAGATCTCAAGAGACAATACTGGTGGCTAAACATGAAAGCCGAAATCGCGACCTTCGTGGGCAAGTGTCTGACTTGCGCCAAGGTAAAGGTCGAGTATCAGAAGCCCTCGGGTTTGCTCCAACAACCTAAGATACCTGAGTGGAAATTGGAGATGGTTACCATGGATTTCATCACCAAGTTACCTAAATCTCCGAGTGGGTACGATACCATTTGGGTAATTGTCCATCGTCTGACAAAATCCTCTCACTTCCTTCTGATTAAAGAATCATTTAAGATGGAAAGACTCACGTGAGTCTACATCCAAGAGATAGTACGACTGCACGGTGTACCTGTGTCCATTATCTCTGATCGAGATAGCAGGTTTACCTCAAGGTTCTGGCAGTCCCTCCAGAAAGCTCTTGGAACTAAGTTGGACATGAGTACAACTTATCACCCTCAAACAGACGGACAAAGTGAGAGAACCATCCAGACCCTGGAGGACATGCTGAGAGCACGTGTCATTGATTTTGGAAAGTCATGGGACACCCATTTACCCTTGATCGATTTCTCGTATAACAACAACTACCACACCAGCATCAAGGCTGCCTCGTTCGAAGCCCTCTACGGTCGTAAGTGTAGATCCCCTCTGTGCTGGGCCGAGGTATGGGATACGCAGTTAGCCAAGAGTTGAGTCCCTAACAGTGCTGTCACTGGTCCTAAAATCATCCGCGAAACCACCGAGAAGATCATTCAGATCCAAGAACGACTGAAGGCTTAACGAGACCGACAAAAGAGTTACGCTGATAAACAACGGAAACCATTAGAATTCCAGGTTGGAGATCGTGTCCTGTTGAAGGTCTCGCCCTGGAAAGGCATGATATGCTTTGGAAAGCATGGGAAAATTAACCTGAATACATAGGACCTTTCGAGATCCTCGCTAGGATTGGTCATGTAGCCAACAAACTACGACTCCCGCAAGAACTTAGCAACATCCATCCAGTCTTCCACGTCTCAAATCTTAAAAAGTGCCTATCTGATGAAACCCTCATGATCCCTCTTGACAAGATCGAGATCAATGAAAACCTGAACTTTATGGAAGAACCATCGAAATCATGGATCGAGAGATCAAACGTACGAAACAAAGTCGCATCCCGATAGTGAAGGTTCTGGAATGCCAAACGGGGACCTGAGTTCACTTGGGAGCGCGAAGACTAAATGAAACAAAAGTATCCGCATCTATTTTCAATTCCATGATTTGTATTTAATTCTAAATTTCAGAATGAAATTCCCTCTAACGGGAGGATAATGTAACAACCCGAAAACTTTACTTCACTGTAACCCATTTCTGTCAATAAAACCGTTACGTTCCAATTTTTCCGTTAACTCTGTTTTAAATTAATAAAATTGGGACTTGTTATTTTGACATCGTAAGGGTCGGAACACATTAGAAATGCGTGAAAACATCCCACATATTTATTTGTAAGATTTATAGTTTCGATCACGTCGGGTTACGACAACTTAATCGGGTACGACCAAAAGCCTCGTTTAACGTCAGTATCGGGTAGAATTTCACCGAGCCTCAAACCTGAACCATATATAAAGTTGAGTAGGATTCATTTGAAGCTTTTACACACTCTCTCTCTAAAAACTCAAGTTTGATACAAAAACCTCCCAATTCAAGCTCCAAATCGGTAAGTTATCCATTCTAGCTCTTAGATTAACATGTTTAGCTTTCAAATTTGTGGCAAAATCATGAATAGGACCAAAAACATGTGTTTACGGCCCAGGAACACCCTTAGGCCGCAAACACACATGAATGGGGTTTTTGAGCCTCAAAACCCTTCCAAACCACTTTTGGAGCTTAGATACGACTTAGGGGCTTACAATACTGGACTTGGAACACCTAAACCTCATCATTTGAGGGGTAAACAAGATTTTACAGCCCAAGCACATGCTTGGACCGTAAAAACCATTTCATAGGCCATAAACCCCTTTTAAGGTGTTAAAATGCCCCTTAAACACCTCCTAAGCCTTGGAATAAAGTCTAGAATCATCCACCAATGTGTTAGGGACCTTAAACATGCAAGAAACCATCCCCTTAGGAGCTCATGACCGTAAATCCCCAAAGGAATGGTTCCTGGGCCGTAAACTCCCTTGTGGTGGTAAAATGGTGCCCTAATTTCCTCCCATGGCTTGTACTTTGGACTAGAAACACTTGTGATTGACCTAGGACCACCAAAACACAATAAGAATGGGTACATAAGAGTTTACGGCCGTAAATTCCTAGTTTACTGCTGTAAACTCCTAAAATGGTCCTTATGTTGTTCAAGTTCCCTTCCAATACCTTAAAACCAAGCCTAGCATTACCCCACAAGAGTTGTAAGACCATTAAGCACCCAAGAACACCCCCACGATGAGTTTACGGCTGTAAAATCATGAGGACATGGTCTTAGGTCCGAAAACTCCCTTAGGAGTTTACTCTTGAAGAGCAAACTCCATATTCAAGCCATACACACCCATAGATGCTACCTAGGTCACTCCTAACACTTGAAATGAAGTGTTTTCGCATCTTGGAGTGTAATGTAGCATCTAATTAGTGGTTGAAAGTATAATTAGATACAATTATGTATCTCTTCATATTACATAGGAACCTCGTGTGTTCTCAAGCCCCAAACTGACACTTAGCATCCAACTGACACATTTCTCGTCTGGTGAGTTCATACACCTACGTTTTTCCATGTTTTCAATGTTTTCAGGGGGGGGGGGGGGGAATACAAGAAAAAGTACAAGAATATCTTGTAGTTAAAGTTATTATTTCATTTGAAATGTTTCATATTTTATATACTTTTAACACTGGAAACCGTTTTTAACCAACTGTTTGACTTGCAGAGTTAGTTTTCAAACTAATTGCAAACCTGATTATACAGTGTTATGTTGTATATTTAACCAAGGATTTTCCACTTCAATTATGTTAAAATCATTAACCTAGAACGTTAGAACACGTCCTCGGTAACACTCCACAGAGATACACGAGTGGAGGACCCCCGTTGTAACTAGAATCACAAACAGGATTTTCCACATTATTACTTGTAAATTTGTTAATCTTAATAATTGGAGACACGTAGTCGGAAACACTCCACAGAGATACGCGAGTGGAGGACCGCCCCCGTAACCAAAATCTCTTGTAGGGAGAATGTGACTTGAGCGTATAGATCTATACGAGATTGAAAACCCCGCACCTGGCTGCTAGCTACACTCGAACCGAAAGGTTCAAGGGTGACGAAAGTCATAAAATGATAATGGACTACTTATTGCCATATATAGTCTATCGTATGGTTATGGAACTCGCAATTTAGATAATAGAGATTTACTTGTTGGTAATAATGGATCTAGTAAACTAATAACCTTATGAATTAGTTTACTTTTCACACTATAGTTTTATATACATGTTTAAACTATCATACATTTCAAGGATAACCAGATTTTCAGGAAACATCACACAAACACTTTAAGTATGGTAGATACTTGTACATTACATTCACAACCGATAACCGATTACATACTTTTAAGGAAAATAAGGGTTTTTCCTGGGATACCAGACCATACATAACCAGGTCATATCACAAACAGATAACCAAACTTTACATATAAGAAAATATGGGATTTTGTTGGATAACCACTTTTTCAGAAACCAAAGGAAACTTGTTCATTTTCAGAAAACAAACCTCTTATGAACTCACCAGCTTTATGCTGATTTTCAAACTGCTTGTATTCTCAGGTCCACATTAGACAGGTACCAGCGATCTTTTGGAGATGACGGAGTGTATAGAAGTCACGTCTTTACCTTTGTTCAAAGTATTGTATAGATAAAACATGTATCACTTTACTTTCAAACAAATGTAAATATTCTATGTACTGTAGTGTTTTGTGTTTACTACGCTTACTATGTACATTGGTTGTGATATTATACATGACGTCATCCGCCCCGGAACGTTTCCGCCATCGGTTTCGGGGTGTGACATATTCTTGGTGATTTAACTTGTATTCCCCCCTTAGAACTTAAGAAAATATGAAAAATGTAGGGTATGAACTCACCTTGAGTGATTTCAGTGGGTGTATGTTGAAGAAGAGACGTGTTCAACTCAAGAACACTTGAAGGAGTACTTTGAAGATTTAAGAATCTAACACAATAATGATGGAGTTTGTGTAAGAAATCAATGATTTGAGTAGAATGAAGTGTAATTATCACAAATCAGCCTTGAAATCCCGAAATTGAGGGAGAAAGTTTGAGAGAAAAGTGGAGTTTGATCTTTGGTGAAATGAGAACAAGTGAGTGAGAATGAGGAGAGAGGATGAGTTGTTCCAGCTCTTAGGACGTGGGAGAGGCTGAAAAATTGAGTGGGAAGGTACAAGGAAGTGACAAGGTATGGTGGGGAGGTGTGTGGGTTAGTCATGGAGTTGGTATGGGAGGTTGCTTGTGTCATAAACTAAAGAAAAGTCAACACTCCACCTCTTGCACTTCCCCCACTCTTCTTGGATAAGTTTTCCATTAAAAATGTGATTAATTAAGACATATGGGTCTTAATATGTTAAAATAAGTTTTTGGGTGAAAATCCCGCTTTAAAATGATGAAAAACGGGCTTAAAATGAAATCGTAGTCGAAATTCGAGAAAAATGGGTTTTCCTGCGAAGCCCTTCGGATTTTGCGCTAGAGGCTTCAGACTTCGGATCCTGAGGCTTCGGGCTTCGGATCTGAGGCTAAGGCTTTGGGCTTCGATTTTGGGGCTTAGGCTTCGGATATGACGCTAAGGCTCCGGGCTTCGGATCTGAGGCTCGGCCTTCGGATCTGAGGCTCAGGCTTCGGATTTGAGGCTAAGGCTTCGGGCTTCGGATCTGAGGCTAAGGCTTTAGGCTTCAGAGCTGAGGCTCAGGCTTTAGATATGAGGCTAAGGCTTCGGGCTTCGGATCTGAGGCTTCATGCTTCGGATCCTTAAGCCTATTTTTCTCGTTTTTACCCCGTTTCCAGCCGTTTTTTTTTGACTCGGTTAAGGGTCGAGATGACCCGAATGATTACAAAAAGTTACGGGAACTTTTGAGAGAGATTTGGGAGAGATTTGTAATAGAGAGAGATAGCATAGAAGTGATTGAGAGAGGTTTCATTTGTGGCATTTTTGAGTGTCCGGCTTCGCAATGCAAGGTTCGTAAACCCCATTAAGCCATGTTTTGGTGTCCTACACACTCCTGATGAGTGTGTAATAGTGTTTTATCGCTTTGGTTCAATGTTTAGCATTACCACGGCTATGGAAATTCAAACACCTGAATCTTCCAAATGATGTTTTCTCGTTAAAATAGCAAGTTGTTTAGTAATTACACGATGTAAACCCTAATATGCAAGGGTTAATCGAGTCGATCGGTTTGACTTGTTGACTTTGACTTGACCCGAAATTGACTATTGTCACATCATCCCCCTGTTAGAGGGAATTTCATCCTGAAATTTACTTTCTGACTCGGACTCCAAGAGTTTAGGAAGAGATGCGGGTATTTTTGTTTCATTTGATCTTCGCATTCCCAGGTGAACTCGGGTCCTCGTTTGGCATTCCAACTAACCTTTACTATGGGAATACGACTTTCTTTTGTTCTTTTGACCTCCCGATCCATAATCTCAACTGGTTCCTCCACGAAATGGAGATTTTCGTTAACTTTGATTTCGTCGAGTGGTATTACGAGTGTCTCGTCAGACAAACACTTCTTTAAGCTTGATACAGGAAATATGGGATGTACCTTATTGAGTTCTTGAGGTAATCGAAGTTTGTATGCCACTGGCCCAAGCTTACCAAGGATTTCGAATGGCCCAATGTACCTTGGATTCAGTTTCCCTCGATTTCCAAATCGTATCATTCCTTTCCAAGGGGAAACTTTTAGTAGTACCCGGTCGCCCACTTGGAATTCCAAGGGTTTGCGTCGCTTGTCTGCGTAGCTCTTTTGTCGATCACGAGATGCCTTCAACCTTTCTCGAATTTGGACTATCTTTTCCGTGGTCTCCCTTATGATTTCAGGACCAGTGAGGGTGCTATTAAGGACTTTCCCCCTAGCCAACTGTGTATCCCCTACTTCGGCCCAACACATGGGTGATCTGCACTTGCGACCGTAGAGAGCTTCGAATCGAGTGACTTTAATTCTAGTGTGATAGCTGTTATTATAGGAGAATTCGATAAGCGGTAAATGGGTATCCCATGCCTTACAAAAGTCTATCACACAAGCTCTCAACATGTATTCTAATATCTGTATGGTGCGCTCGCTCTTCCCGTCGGTTTGTGGATGGTAGGCCGTACTCATGTCTAGCCTAGTTCTAAGAGATTTCTGTAGGGGCTGCCAAAATCGCGAGGGGAATCTACTATCTCGATCGGAGATAATGGATATTGGTACACCATGTAGTCACACAACCTCCTTAATGTACATCCTGGTTAACTTCTCCATCTTGTCGTTTTCCTTTATTGGCAGGAAGTGCGCAGACTTGGTCAATCTGTCTACGATTACCTATATGGTGTCAAGCCCACCCGATGGTTATGAAGTCCATGGTTATCCGTTCCCACTTCCACTCGGGTATATCTGGCTGTTGTAGTAGTCCTTATGGGGTATTCTACTTTGACCTTGGCGCAAGTCAAGCACTTGCTCACATAAGTAGCAATTTCAGCTTTCATGTTTGGCCACCAGTATAACTTTTTGAGGTCTAGATACATCCTGTCTGACCCTGGATGGATGGAGTATCGAGTCTTGTGTGCTTCATTCATGACAACGTCTCGGAACCCACCGAACTTCGGTGTCCAGATTCGGTTCATGAGATAATGAGCTCCATCATCCTTGACTTCTAAGTTCTTATCCATTCCCGTTAATGCCTCACCTGCCACATTTTCTGGTTTCAAGGCTTCTAGTTGTGCTTCCTTGATCTGTGCGGTCAGGTGTGAATGGATTGTTATGGTTAAGGATTTTACTCGGCAGCCCGAATATTCTTTTCTTCTTAGGGCATCGGCCACTGCATTGGCCTTGCCCGGATGCTAGCGGATTTCACACTCGTAATCGTTCAACAGCTCTACCCATCTTCTTTGTCACATGTTGAGCTCTTTTTGATTGAGGATATGCTAAAGACTTTTTTGATCGGTGAAGAAGGTGCACTTTGTACCGTAGAGGTAGTGCCTCCAGATCTTTAAGGTGAACACTACTGCTCCCAACTCAAGGTCGTGGGTAGTATAATTAACTTCATGTGTCTTAAGTTGCCTTGATGCGTAAGCGATGACCTTCCCTCTTTGCATGAGCACATACCCGAGGCCTTGATTTGAAGCATCGCAATATACCACGAAATCATCGGTTCCTTCTGGAAGAGATAAGACCGGCGTGCTGCATAGGGCTTGTTTTAACGTTTGGAAGGCGACTTCTTGTTTATCTCCCCACTTAAATATCACATCCTTTTGAGTCAAGGTGGTGATCAGTTTGGCAATCTTGGAGAGGTTCTGGATGAATCTTTGGTAGTATCCGACAAGTCCTAAAAATTGTCGGATTTTTGTTGGCGTTGTAGGTGCTGACCAGTTTTTGATTGCTTTGATTTTTGAGGGATCCACATGTATCCCTTTCTTGCTTACCTCGTGGCCAAGGTATCCCACTTCTCGGAGCCAAAATTCACACTTTGAAAACTTAGCATAACGCTTCTCGGCTCTTAGAGTCTCCAATACTAGTCGCAGATGTTGGATATGCTCTTCTTTGCTTCTCGAATAGACCAAGATATCGTCGATGAACACGATCACAAATTTGTGTAGGAAGGGTCTACACACTCGGTTCATCAGATCCATGAACACCGCAAGCGCGTTTGTTAATCCGATTGGCATCACTACAAACTCGCAGTGTCCATAGCAAGTTCTGAATTCCGTCTTGGGGATATCTTCTTCTTGAACTTGCAGCCGATGATAACTCGAACTCAAGTCGATTTTTGAAAAGTAGGTTGCTCCCTGAAGTAGGTCGAAGAGGTCGCCGATTCGGGGTAGGGGATATTGATTCTTTACGGTAAGTTTGTTTAGCTCTCGATAGTCGATGCACATGCGAAATGATGCATCCTTCTTCTTTATAAAAAGAACGGGTGCTCCCCAAGGTGAAAAGCTCGGTCTGATGAACCCCTTGCTTAACAGTTCATTCAATTGACTGGACAGCTCTTGCATTTCTACTGGTGCTAGGGGATATGGAGAGAGATGTGCGTACGAAACTGGTATTGTGCGGATCGAGTTGACTCAAGTCATATGAAAGTATCAAACATACTTAGAAGTAAAGACATTAGATTTGAACATAAAGGCATTACAGATAACACACGACAATGCAACTTTTAAAAGAGTTACAATACTTTAGAGTAACTACAAGAATGCTGCTGCGAACAAGGTATACTACAAAAGGCAAGTATACGCAGCACGAGAGTCCCTTAACTGTTGAGATCTCACAAAAGATAAGACTTGAATTGCACTAGTTTTAAACATGTTTTATGGGTCTGTTACAATGAAACGCCTTAAATACACTAACGTAGGTCCGGAGTAGTTTCTCCTGCGGCAGTGATCCTTAGTATCTTCCCATCCGTGCCAGAGTTCTTTGTTATTGGACAATCCTTTTTGAGGTGTCCAGTCTCGCCACATTGGTGACATATCTAGATTGTACTAGCATTAGTGGTGGAAGTGAGGTGTCAATTCAGAGCTACATGGACACATGTGTTTTCTTTGTTCATTCACGTTGAAACTTTCCTTTTATGGGGTCTGGTTTTACCACCACCAGCGTGTGCAGGGCTGATCCTGATGTCTGGGACTTGAGAAATGGGTCGTGCTAGTGATCCACAGCCACGGGCATGGTGCCCTACTTTGTAGCAATTGCAGCACTGCATTTCATGACACGCCCCATTTAGAGGAAAGCTACACTTGTTACACTTTGGAAGTTTTCCATCGTATGGTCTGGTCGGTGCTGGGATGGAGGGAGTTGCCACTTGTTTCTATTTGATAGCAAGTCTTTGGGATCGCTTGTGCTCCTTTCATTCTTGCCGTTTTCGTTTGTTCTTCTCGGTTTTACGGTTTTGCAAGTTCGTGACTTTTGCCATTTGTTGGCTTCCCGGATCGGTACACCAATCTGAATTTTCGACTCCTTTGCTAGTCTTGTTTGCGTTGTCAGAGTTGATGTCTGTGAGGAAAGCTGTCACAGCAGCTGCTACCGCGACTTGTAATGTAGCGGCATCGATATGAATAATAGGGGTTGCGTTGCTCGATGGGCTATTTCTAGATGACATCATGATTATGTAATATGAAAGAAAAGGAGTTCGTGAGCTATTACGGTTGAATCTATATTATTTGATTCTAAATAAGAGATGAGTTATTATACATGAAAACTTAGTTTATAGACGTTATGATATAATCAAGATTAGGCAGATAGTAAAATGTGTGATTCTACTCTAGTTTCACATTCCAACGAGGAAAAGAAACTAAGTTAGAAATCTCACATTCTATTTTCTACCAGGTCTTCGTTATATGTAACTCGGGAACATGTAAGCGAGGAAAGTCATAATAATAACCTTCTTACGAATCCTTTTTAATGAACTAGAATTCCTAGTAAAGGCTACCATTGACCCTAGATGTATTTCGATCATTCAACTAAAGGTTAGGAGTATGTCCTTGAAGGTTTGACCTACATCTTTATGATGCAGTCCTAGTACGGAGTAGAAGTATGTTCATAGAATGGTCTCAAGATGTTTTTCGTCCAACACGGGGTACCATTGGTTGGTGGATAACATGATCCAACCTTTGAAAGAGCATTGGGAATAACCCTTGAGTTAAGCTACCCTATTCCAATGACTTGACTAGGGTGGGTTTTAGATAGACTCCAACGATAGTATGATGAAAGTGATTGAACAAAGAGTGACATGGAAGTTAGCCGACTGTCAATATCATTGATGTTTACGATGTAATAAGTATGGGAAAATTGACCTTGTAGTAGGTCTTACGTTCCATATCAAGCAGGTATCTTTCGTACACCCTCTGGCGTACTCGGAGCTCTATGACTTCGGCTCGAGTTTCAGCTAGGGCTTGCATCAGGGTCTCATGGTTCCTCTTAGATCTCTCACGTGTGTGTTTAACGCGATTGGTGCGAATGGTATGCATTCTTGCGTTGTCCTTAACCTCTTCGATACGATGGAGAGCCATCCTTCCCTGTATTTCATTTCGGGTAACTCTACGGATCAAGATTTGTAGAACTCTGTCTGCTGAGCTCCATTCATTTACGTTGTAGAAGCTTCGGTCTCCATTAAACAACATAGGTTGATCTTGCTCTTCGCTCCATGTTTCCAAGCATTCTACCCAAGGAGGCATCGGGCCATGAAAAGTTGGACGAGGGTTAGGATTTGGAATGGGAGCTACCGCGGGTAGGTTCTCAACCTCGGGTTCGGAGTTATCTCATCCGAAAGGTCTTCAGCATGGGGATCATTCAAAGGGATCGGATGATCATTCTCAGGTTCTTCTCCAAACCATCCAACATTGCCTTCGTTCGGGAGGTACAGGTTTCCGTGGGGATGGAGTCCAACCATGTTATCTATGCAAGAATCGGGGTAAAAAAATAATTATTAGACGAACTATCTAGATATTTATTAGATGATCTTATTAGTTATGTCAATACTTATATAGTGTATACATGTTATATGAAATCAAGGCAGGATAGTCCTTCGAATAGGTGACCCTAAATACAAATCCACAATCCAACGAGAACAGGAAGTAAAGCAAAGGACACGGATTCTGAGTCTATACACCTAAATTTCATATAACCTTAGCGTATCCACTTAACAACTATTGACCTACTTGATAGAGACCTGTTTAGTTCTCATGTAAGTACTTATAGTAACACAAAATACTCCCATAGTATTTTAAACTCATGTTCTATTCTAATGTTCTCATTGTGGTAGTGTTGGTAAGTTTTTAGACTTGTCGCCATATCACAAGCATTCTTGGGCATGTGCTAATCACCCCTCGGACCAGCATAGTTGATCAGGCTATGCCACTCCCAAGACCAACCATACATCCCCGAGCTTACCTGTGATATTCAACAATCGTAATACTTTTGTTCTTGTCATTGTGACACGTATTTTAGTATGAATGCAAATATGTATACTTAGTTAACTATTTTATTATTTAAAAGTATAAACTCTTGGTCAGAGTATTTTCAATCCCATTGAAAATGTTTTAAATCAGAGACTTTTAGTCCCAAGTGTGTTTATAGTTTGTATTTCTTATGTGATTTGATATACTTAATTCACTATAAACGATGCTCTGATACCAATCTATCACACCCCCAAACCAAGGATGGTGGAAACGTCCGGGGGTGGAGGACTTCATGTATAGTATCATAACCACAATGGCAATAGTAATTCAAGCAAACACAACCAACATATATATATATATATACATATATATATACATATATATATATATATATATATATATATATATATATATATATATATATATATATAATTGAAAGAGTTACATCATTGTATGAATTCCCGAGAATACAAGTTGTTTAAAATGCACTTAGTTACCTATTTGGTGATTTCCCGAGAATACAAGTTGTTTAAAAGTGTCAACACAAAGATTGGTGAGTTCATAAGCTTTTGTTTTAAACTTGATAAAAGTCTTTCTCTTGTAAATGTCATGTTTTGTTCCAGAAAAATCCGATATTTTCCTTAAAGTGTGTAATGTAGTCTTATATCCAAAGACCGAAATGTATAAGTAACTTTTCTTACTTATAGAAATTAATGTATGTTTAAATCGATATAAACACGTTTGAATTCAATGAAATTCCCGTAAATTCTTATGTTTGTTAATACTTTCTGTGAGTTATTATAACCATGCTATAACCTAGTTGGCCTGAAACGACGTTCTTCAGGCGTCAGAAATGTTATGACATTTGTCACCCCATACCTGCCGGTCTAACTGTTGCATTAAGTTAAGGTGTGGGTTTGTCAAACCCAATATAGATCCATATACAACTATCATGCTCTCCCTCCAGGAGACTCTGATTACAATACATGACTTATTGGTAAATGTGAAATGAATGTCTCACAAAGTCATTAACGAATTTACGTGTAATTTAATGAAAATCCGTTTTCGTATAGATGTACCCTTTTTGTATGAGTGTGTTATGCAATGTATCATTAACTATACCTATTATAATTTATCAAAACAAGGGTAGTAGTGGTAATGTATGTAAACTATATTTAACATAGTTTATTCAAATGTTTGTATGAAATGGATGTACTTTGATTATAACAATTTGCTATCTCTTATATTTCATATATATATGTATCAAAAATCCATTTATCAACTAATGAATGTCTATATACCAAGACAAAATGCTATTTATTTGCAATAACATATATTCACATAAAGATGTACACCTTGCTCGACATGTTACAAGGTGAAATAAAAATGTTAGCATTTTTCTGTTATTAACAATTTCTATTAACATATCCAAATCAAAATCCGTAAATTCTAGGAGTTTGGAAAATGAGTCTTGTTTGTTCATAAATTTTCCCAAGATTTTTAGTGACCTCCAACTTAGGTGAAAACGTCCATAAACACAGACTGGTCCAGATTGGTTCTTCATATGATAGGCAATTTTGTACAAATCATCATAAATCGTAGAAAAATCGTATGGAAATGTGAAAGTAGCCAATTTAAAGCTAAGAACTGGAGCTACTTTCACCCTGTACAATTTTGAAAACTAAAATGTTTTAGTTGACCAAAACAGTCCGTGAATGGATTCCAACTTTTCAGATGAAAGCTGTTAGAAGCATTTAGTTGTGCTCTTGGTGATTTAACTTGTATTCCACCACTTAAAACTTAATAAAATTTGAAAAATGTAGGGGGTATGAACTCACCTTGAGTGATTTCAGTGGGTGTATGTTGAGGAAGAGAAGTGTTCAACTCAAGAACACTTGAAGGATTACTTTGAAGATTCAAGAATCTAACACAATAATGATGGAGTTTGTGTAAGCAATCAATGATTTGAGTAGAATGAAGTGTAATTATCACAAAGAGTATCAATTATACTTACCAAGAGTGTAAGAAAGCTTGATGATCAGCCTTGAAATCCCGAAATTTATGGAGAAAGTTTCAGAGAAAAGTTGAGTTTGATCTTTGGTGAAATGAGAACAAGTGAGTGAGAATGAGGAGAGAGGATGAGTTGTTCTAGCTCTTATGACATGGGAGATGCTGAAAATTGAGTGGGTAGGTACTAGGAAGTGACAAGGTATGGTGGGGAGGTGTGTGGGTTAGTCATGGAGTTGGTATGGGAGGTTGCTTGTGTTATAAACTAAAGAAAAGTCAACACTCCACCTCTTGCACTTGCCACACTCTTCTTGGATAAGTTTTTCATTAAAAATGTGATTAATTAAGACATATGTGTCTTAATATGTTAAAATAAAGTTTTGGGTGAAAATCCTGCTTTAAAATGATGAAAAACGGGCTTAAAGTGAAGTCGTAGTCGAAAACCGGGAAAAATGGGTTTTCCAGCGAAGCCCTTCGGATTTGGCCCTAGAGGCTTCGGACTTCAGATCCTGAGGCTTTGGGCTTCGGATCTGAGCCTAAGGCTTCGGGCTTCGATTCTGGGGCTTAGGCTTCGGATATGCGGCTAAGGCCTCGGGCTTCGGATTTGAGGCTCGGGCTTCGGATTTGAGGCTCAGGCTTCGGATCTGAGGCTCAGGCTTCGGATCTGAGGCTCAGGCTTCGGATCTGAGGCTAAGGCTTCGAGCTTCAGATCTGAGGCTAAGGCTTCGGGCTTCGAATCTGAGTCTCAGGCTTCGGATCTGAGGCCAAGGTTTTGGGCTTCGGATCCTTGATCCTATTTTTCTCATTTTTACCCGATTTCAAGCCGTTTTTTTGACCCGGTTAAGGGTCAGGATGACCCGAATGATTACAAAAAGTTACGGGAACTTTTGAGAGAGATTTGGGTGAGATTTGTAATAGAGAGAGATAGCGTAAAAGTGATTGAGAAAGGTTTCATTTGTGGCATTTGTGAGTGTCCGACTTCGCAATGCAAGGTCCATAAACCCCATTAAGCCATGTTTTAGTGTCCTACACACTCCCGATGAGTGTGTAATAGTGTTTTATCGCTTTGGTTCAATGTTTAGCATTATTACGACTATGGAAATTCAAACACCCGAATCTTCAAATGATGTTTTCTCATTAAAATAGCGAGTTGTTTAGTAATTACACAATGTAAACCCTAATATGCAAGGGTTAATCGAGTCGATCGGTTTGACATGTTGACTTTGACTTGACCCAAAATTGACTATTGTCACCTTAGTTCTCGATAGTCGATGCACATACGGAACAATCCATCTTGCTTCTTCACGAACAAGACTGACGCTCTCTAGGGTGAGAAGCATGGTCTAATAAATCCCTTGCCGAGCAGTTCGTTAAGTTGACCAGATAGCTCTTGCATCTCAGTTGGTGCAAGATGATATGGCGATTTGGTTACTAGGGTAGCCCCTAGAACTAAGTCAATTCTGAACTGGAATTGACATTGAGGAGGTAATCCTGGGAATTCTTCTGTAAAGATGTCAGGAAAGTTGCGTACTACTGGAATGTTCTTTATGTCTTTCGTCTCTTGGCTCATGTCAACCACATGAGGCAGGAATGCGTGACATTCGTTTCGCAAGTACTTCTAGGCTTGTATACTCGAGATGATACGAAGGTTTGTGCCAGGTTTGTCTCCGTAGATCACTAGGGTTTCATTAGACGGTAGATTAAGGATAACGACCTTTTTGATAACACATGATGTCTGGACGATGAAGACTCAACCAATCCATGCCGATAATGACGTCAAAGCTTTTAATTGAGACCAACATGAGGTTGATTGGAAATGAATGGCTATCTAGAGTTAGAGTACATCCTATGTATATATTGCTAGTGCTCTCAGTCTTTCCATTAGCTATTTCTACAGTAAACGGTTCTGTAAGTGCACGTGATTGTTGTTTAAGTAAGTGAGCAAATTTCTGGTTCATGAAACTCCTCTCCGCTCCACTATCACAAAGTGTGCATGCATATGAGTTATCGAGGAGAAACGTATCAATGATCACTATAGGGTCGGAAACCGCTTCCTTGTATCCTATAGCCAAAACTCTTCCTAATCCGCCAGCTTTCCCTGCCTTCAGGCAGTTCCTTTTGTAATGACCACCTCACCACATCCGTAGCAAGCATGACCCACACCAATGCTGGGGACTTGGGTGATTGGCCTTGTCAGAGCTTTGCGGAAATAGGCAATGTACCCTTTCCTGTTACAGTTAGGGCACTGCATTTCCCGATAGGGTCCGTTGTGATGGAAGGTGCACTTGTTGCACTTGGGCAAGCTCCCAGCATACTGCTTCATCAGCGCAATAGTAGTAGGTGTTATCGCAACATGAATGGACACGACGTGCTGCTTTTTGGCAGCTTTCTGCACCGCTTTCTTCTTCTTGTTATCCCAGAACTTCCATTTGTTGCCAGCAGCTTTGGAGGGTTCTGGGATAGCCATAGTTGTTGTAGTTGGGATGCAGACTCCATGATTGATGAGCCGTTGTGCCAATCGCTTGGCACTGTCAAAGGTAGTGGGGTTTGAAATGGAGGCACCAGCCCCCGGGTATACCTCTCTATTTTCTTTCCATCAGTAGGGACTATTCCCGGACATAGTGCCACCAGATCGCTAAATCTGGCAGTGTAGGCCACTATGTCGGAGCCCTTCATGGTTAGGCTCCAGAGTTCCTTTTCAAGTTTCTGAACTTCGCTCCTCGGGCAATATTCTTCAATCATGAGCTCCTTCAGAGCTTTCTAGCCCATAACATTAGCCACTATTAGAGTTAGTGACTTGACATGGCTATTCCACCACGTCAGGGCTCTGTCTGCGAAGGTGCAGACAACAAATTTTACTATGCTTTCTTCCAGATAGGAATAGATCTCAAAGATCGATTCCGTTTTCTTGAACCATTGTGAGAGGGCAATGATTCCGCCAATCCTGTTGAAGGACCTGGGCTTGCAGTTGGTGAAGTCCTTATACGAGCACTCTCTAGAGTGCATTGGAGCATCACCTTGAGTGGAATAAACTGTTGTTCCACTCCCACTAGTACCACTAGCACTGAATTGGGCTAAGGCTGCTGAAACAGCCGCGGTCACTACAGCTTGGATAGCTGCCAAATTGTATTGTGGAGTAGGTGGAGGTTGTTGAGTAGGAGTTATCGGAGGATTACGTCTTGTCACTCTTTGTGGAGGCATCGATCAACTAAAAGCTTACAAAGATGAAGATGATAGTATGAATCAATTGCAAGTATAATGAAAGTGATCCGTGGACTAACTCTCTATAGTTCAACAAAACAAATGAGAGTATAATTGATATAGAGATCTGACAGTAGAAGTCTGAATGTACTTGGATATTGGTTTCCTAAAAGATTAGATAATTGTAACATACACGTTTTGAAATCGTGTATTGTAAATTATAAAAGAGAATAATATTATGTGAAATTGAGTGTTGAGTTCTAACAAAGAGTTTTTACTAGAAATGAAGTAAAAGTATGTTTAGAATCACTCAGAAAATATTGGAAGTCTTATGAGATTCCAATTAAAAGCCAAATAGTGAAATTTAGCGAAAATATAAAATTTGAAATAAGTAAAATTTTATTATTGATAATCTCATTAGAAACTTGTAGGCGAAAACCTCGTCAAAAGCCGAGTTATAACGAAGAAGTTATAACCAATAGAAGATACGTGATAAAACCTACAAAACTATGTCGAGTAAATGAAAGTTGTAGAACTCGTCAAAAGTCTTAGTGATCTAAATGAAAGTTGTAGAACTCGTTAAAATAATAAATTTTCAGATAAAGAACTTTTAAATTTGACTTCGTATGAGGAAGTTATGATTTTTTTTAAGTTTCAGAATAACAGTAGACAACTAAAAACTGGAAATAAAGATCGAGCGATATTTAGCCGACACAAACTAAACGAGAATCGAAGGTCTCGTCAATAGTAGTACAACGGTAAAAAGTCTGACGAAAACGGACGCCGGATGAAGAAGTTATGAATTTTTAATGAATTTTCCTGTCCCGGTCTATTAAAAATAATAATATTAAAATTAAATTCAAAATTAGCCGACGAAGTCTAAACAAAAGTTGTAGATCATAATTTTACCTACGCATGCATATAAAGAACGTCAAAAACGGAGCCCGTATACGAAAATTATGGATTTTAGAAGATTTGGGCTCATTTTCCGAGGAATCTCGCATGGATAAGCCTTATCTAGAACCAGCCACATCACCCTCTATCCGAGTAGGCCGCTTGACCGAAGCACCTTAGTCACCCAATGCACTGTGCGTCCAAACCTCCGACGCATGTTGCCTTCTGATTGGACCGAAGCCGAAGCCTATCCCTGCTCGATGCGCCTTGCCCCGTGTCGCGTCCGAGTCTCGCATGCGCGCCAGCTCCTCTCGCTCCGCGACCTTCACTCCAGCAGCCGTGTGTCTCCTTCTTCGCTGAACCCTCGCATTCCTGCCCTATAAATACAAGGCTTGCGAGCCTTCTTGGGTAATTTGGAGAAATTGCCATTTTACACCCCTTTTTCAATATTTTCACTATTTTGACATCCCCCGAAGCCCCGGTATCAATTTTAGCACCCGAAACACGTCCCGAAGTTCCCGAGAAGCCCAAAAAATTTATCTTTTCGGTTTTGAAGCTCTACCTTCGTAGAGCCCGGTTTTCAATAAATCTTCTGGTTTTCAACGAAGAAAGTCATATTTAGAGCCAAAGTGTTGCCCAAATTAATATTTTAGCACCCGGTTATTTCACGGTGAGTTTAATATAGGAAAAATTGTATGTTATGTATTATATGTGTTATGTGCTTTTTAGTGTGATTATTCCGGGTTATTTTCCCGTGTTATTTGTATTCGCTATTCTTAATAGCAAAGAAATACCTTTGACCTTGTGATCAGTGAAAGGACTTAGATTCACATTGGTACTGGTATGTAACATCTGCCTATGTAGAACATGTCTCCGTAAGAGAATGATTTCTATTCTATGGTATTGGTAGAAGGTTAGATAGGGCTGAAAGCCTGAAATCTACCAAAATGTTTAATCAAAAAGTGTATGTCTTCTATGCTATTTGGGGCAAAGCTTTATTGATGTATATCAAGTATGGATATCGTTATGTATCATTGATTGTATATCTTTAAATCAAATCAATGATTGATATGGAAATTTTGTCACATGATTCACATATGCCCTTGTTGTTCCTTGTTCCTCTTTGCTTATGCCACATTGAAGTATATATGTGGCATAACATTATATTGTATCTATTATTGAACTCACTAAGCGTCACCGCTTACCCTCTTAATGTTTAACAAATTTGCAGGAGATAAGTAACCAGTATAGTCATATATTGTCGGAAGGTTTAGAATAGTTGTAATATTACTTTTCTATTTAGGGATCATGCATGTATAAATGTATAGTATCCTGGGTAGTTGTGTAATATATAACACTTTGTAATAGTCGGTTTGCATCCAGTCATTTGTAATCTCTTTATCAATGTAAAATATTGTTTTTATGAATATGCATGTAGCATGTTTTGGAGTAACTGTATTTTCAAGTATGAAAGTTTGAGTCTTTCATAGATACGAAAGCGAGGGTCTTTCAATCATGGTATGAGAGCAGTGGTTTAAGTTAACTAAATACCACAGATTGGTATTTAGACTTAAACTGTTGGAAGTTCGATATATGAACTGTTTCATTAGGAGTATATGGATACAAACCATAGGAAATACTTAAGTGGGGTATTGGGTAGTGATAAACCCTAGTATGCTAAGATATTAAGTTCAAAAATTTCAGAGAATTAGTTTAAGTGAACTAGGAATTTTGAGAATTTCTAGACTTAAATTGTTAAGTGAAGATGATACAATGTGTATCTGGTATACTTAGGTTGAATACCTAAATGGAAACAAGCACTATAATATTAAGAGGAGATATGCCTTATATTCTAATATGTGCTAAATGATAAATGAATATAGGATGCCTTAGGTTGCTTGCCTTATTGCTATTATTTAAGAAAGTTTATGGTCTGTTGCCGACCTTGATTTAGAAGAGATAATTTTATGTTTAGAATTCTATGAATTTTTGTATTAGAATTTACATGAAACTTTTCGAAGTGATAAATAGAATTATGATAGTCGACATCGATAAGTTTGTAGATAAATGATCGAGGGATATGGTAAAATAATATTTACCAAGTGAAATCGTAAATAGTTTATTAATACCAATAGAGTGGTGTTGTACATTAAAAGTATAAATTTGATGAAATAATAACATCTTTAGAAGCATGATGTACGTTTGAAACACATTTAGGCGATATAAATGTGTTGGTACAAATCCATGAAGTTGTTGCACCGCTATCCAGATTGAAGCAGTGATTGTTTTTAGAGTCGGTAGAATCGAAGATGGTAATAAATTCTTCAACAATATTGAAATTAATGTGGAACAAGATTTAGAAGAATTAAATGAAGATCAAAAGAAAGGATAATGAAGTTTTTCACACTCAATAGGCCAAGACTTTGTGATATAGTATGTAGTTTAAGTAGTAATATTATACAAGATGCTCAGACTTAGTATTAATAATACTGAGTGATGGTTGACTTCTATCACACCCTTATGGAAGTTCCATTGTGTGTTAAACTGACTTTAACATATATGATTAGGTTGATGAATTAAGTCATTTAGTAGTAAAAGGTTAAGCAACTTACTTGTTTAAGTAAGGTAGAATGCTTAGTTGAAGAAACAATACACCTATAATATTGTATGTGAATAAATGTTGTAGTTAGGAATGACATGGAACTAATTGAAGCTAGTAAAGCTTGCTGAAATGCAACTATAATGTAGACTTCTTAAGATAGAATCCTATGAAGTAGACTTAAAAGATACAACCATAAGAAGAAGACTTACTCAGATACAAGAATAATGATGTCATGGAAGGATAATTGTCACACCTCGAAACCGATGGCGGAAACGTTCCGAGACGGAGGATGTCATGTAAAGTATCACAACCAGTGTACATAGTAAGCATAATAAACGCAAAACTTTACATTACATAGAATAATTACATTTGTTTGAAAATAGAAAAGCAAAGTAATACATGTTTTATAGATACATAAGTTTAAACAAAAGTAAAGACGTGAATTCCATCTTCTCCGTCTTCTACAAACGGATGCGGGATACCTGTCTAAGGAGAACATTAGAATACAAGCACTTTAAAAATCAGCATAAAGCTGGTGAGTTCATAAGCGGTTTGTTTCTGAAAATGAAAAAGTTTCCTTTAGTTTTTTGAAAAGGTTGTTATCCAAGAAAATCCCATATTTTCTTATAAGTAAAGGTTGTTTATCCATTTGTTACATAGTTTGGTGGAAAACAATTTGTTATCTGGTTACTACACGATCTAGTATAAAACGAGTTCTATTATCCTAGGAAAAACCCTTATTATCCTTAAAAGTTTGTAGTTGGTTACCGGTTCTAAATGTAATGTACAAGTATCTACCATACTTGAAGTGTTTGTGTGAAGTTTCCTGAAAGCCTGGTTATCCTTGAAATTTATGTTAGTTTTAACACATATATAAAACTATTGTGTGGGAAGTAAACTAATTCTTAAAGTTATTAGCTTACAAATTTCATTATTAGCAAATAGTAAATCTCTGTTATCTAAAGTGTGAGTTCCATAACCATACGATAGACTAGATATGGCAATATGAAGTCCAATATCATTTTATGACTTTTATCACCCTTGAACCTTTCAGTTCGACTGTAGCCAGCAGCCAGCTGCGGGGTTGTCAATCCCGTATAGATCTATACACTCAAGTCACACTCTCCAATCCAGGAGATTCTGGTTACAGGGGCGGTCCTCCACTCGCGTATTTCTGTGGAGTGTTTCCAAGGACGTGGCTCCAATTATTAAGATTAACAAATTTACAAGTAATAATGTGAAAAATCCTGTTTGTGATTCTGGTTACAAAGGGGGTCCTCCACTCACGTGTCTCTGTGGAGTGTTACCGAGGACGTGTTCTAAAGTTCTAGGTTAATGATTTTAGCATAAATGAAGTGGAAAATCATTGGTAAAATATACAATATAACACTATATATGTGACAACCCCAAATATATTGTCGTTACAAATCCCATTTTCACTAATGGAATGCGTCACTATATGTTATTTACTGTAATGTTTGGAGTCGTCAATAAACAAATATCTAGTTATTTATATGTCCCGATATTATAATAAGTAATTATAACTTGTAATTGTTAACCCCGTTTAACTAAATAGAGTTATATTACTTTACAACCACTTCACCCGGGTAAAAAGCTTTAACCCCGTTAAACTTTAGCATCGGATAGCCGTGTGTCGGGTGCAATACTCGAGACATATATAAACAAATGAACACTACATTTGAACTCTTTTACCACACCCTCACTCTCTCTCACTACTTTCTCTCTCTAGACCCGAAACCGACCCCAAATCCGCAAATTCCGGCTTCCAAACGTAAGGACTCATTCCTTATCTTATTCTAAACATACTTCATTGTATTTAGAGGCTAAAAATCATAGAAATCAAGGACCAAAAGGGAGTTTACGGCCTAAGAAGCCCCTTAGGCCATAAACACCTAAAAACTTGCCAAAAGCCTCATTTTTCGTTCCTTTAAGTTTATGGACTAATTAAGAGATATACCTAGGAGAGTTTGGACATTAAAACACAAGAGTTTGAATCTTAAAAAGGAGTTTACAGCCCAAGCTTATGCTTAGGCCGTAAACACCCCAAAAACCCTTGTTAAAAGCCCCAAAAACTTATCTAGGGCATGTAAGGAATTTATCTAAGGCCCTAGGAAGTGTGTTGTACCTTTAAACTTCTCATTTTGAGGCCAAAAGAAGAGTTTACGGCCAAGGATATTCTTGGGCCGTAAACTCCCCAATTTTTATGCCAAAATGTCCCAAAACTCCATCTAAGGCCTTTTAGAATTTACCTAAGGTGAAGGGAAGTGTGTTGTACCAATTAAACATCCATTTTGAGGGATTAAATGGAGTTTACGGCCCAAGCACAAGTCTTGGAGGTAAACTCCCCAAAATGTCACAAAATGAGGGTTTAATCCCTCCATATTAGTTCAAGACACTTACTATTAAATTAAGGAAGTGAAATAAGGCCTTAAACTTGCATTTTGGAAGACCACATGAGTTTACGGCCAAGCCTAGGGAGCTTACGGCCGTAAAATCCCAAGGAGTGGCCTTTGGGCCGTAAACTCCAAGGGAGTGAGCTCATGGACCCTCCCGTAAATCTTTCTTAGCCTTATACCACTCCCGGGAACCCCTTCTAGGCCCTAAAACCCCGAATTGATGCTAGAATGCCTAAATACTTAAATGGAAAGCATAAAATAATTAATTTCTTGTAAAACACATATTTACATATGACATTAGGGTCCTAAAAGGTGCACAAGTCATTATTTGGAACAAAACGCTCAACCGACACTTTTACCCGATTTACCCGATTCACCCGATTTACGCGATTTCAGGTGAGTTCATACCCCTTTAATGAACCTTTCAAATGTTTTATATGTTTTAGGGGGGAGATACAAGTTGAATATACATGTTTATGAAAAGTTATACAAGGCAGTTAATCATGTTACCGAATTAATCACATGTGATTCACCACCTGTAGTTCAAATCACATGTGATTTATCACTATGCCTTATAAATCAATCATTTGTTTTCAAAACTATTTTGGATAAAAAAAAGTTTTAAATATTTATTTTGTACAATACTTTTATTTAATAAATCTCCTTATAAAAATGTAACCACACTGATATATTTATATAAGTAAGACTTGAAGGACTTAGGACCGATAGCTCGCCTTATTTCCTGTTCTTGTTTGATTGTGGGCTTAGGGTAGTGGTTATCCGTCCGACTGTCATTGATTTCTTAGTTATATATCTCGTATATTAGTACGGATTACGAGTACTTCTTATTTCATTAGATGCCTAAATCAGTAACCTGACTAGAATCACACACACTAAGTTAACTATAATAGGTATAGTTAAGGTCTCTATCACTCGTTTTAACTACTACTCTACACTACTATAATTCTCTCCATTATGAAACTATACACTAATAAGAGAATACAATACAAGTTATACAAAAGACTACTCCACTATAATACAAGAGAATGTACTAATCATGAGATAACCCACTACGAGATACTCTATTCGCTACGCACTACGCCCGAAGTTTTCCGATAGGAAGACGACACTATATGTATAGATCTATATGGGGCAGACGCTATTACATCCCGACTGTTAATTTCAGTCCGAGCCACACAGGTCCAGGGATGCCTTTACTCCACTACACTGTACATGACCGGGAAGTTCATGGGGGCTCGCTATTACTCACATTATTGGTAACATACAAGAAATACACTATAACCGCACTAAAATATTAAACAAAGGAAAAAGTTAATATCCCGAAGTAAATAAGTATCTAATACTAAAGGAAGTTGCACCACTATTATTACTTCAAGTACAACTTACCATATTGCCTACTTATGGGTGAGTCACTATTATACCTCCACGATTAATGGTTTTCAAAGACGAAAATGTCATATTTCTTAAAAGTTTTCACTTACTATACATTTCTGGAAAATATAGGATTTTCTAGGTTTTACTACTACTTATGACTGTAAACTTTAACTTTCATGCTATCGATTTTAATGCTTTTTATATAAAAACTCATACTAAACTCTTATGAACTCACCAGCTTTATGCTGATATTCTTTTCAAAATAACTTGTATCTTCAGGTCAAAGATAGACAGGTACGACTTCAGCATTTTTGGAGAAGATCGAGCATGCAAGACCCATCTCTTATTTTTGTTTACTTTTGGTGTTTGTTGAACATTACAAAACACACTTGTAAATACACTCACTATGTAAATGAAATGGTTGTATGTTTCTTGCTTTTACTATTATGCAATTGTGATGATACCGTACACTACGTCCTCCACCCTGAAACGTATTCCGCCGTTATCGGTTTTGGGGTGTGACAGATTGGTATCAGAGCATTGTTTATAGTGAATCAAGTATATCAACCTATAAAAGATATACGAACTATAAACACTTCGGGACTAAAACACTTTGACCAAGAATATATACTGTTAAGTATCTAAAGGATTTAACTAAGTATATATATATATATATATACACACACACACACACATCACTATAAAACACAAGAATTCGGTATCGCCCTAGAACAAAACAAAAGTATTAAGATTGTTGGATAGCATAATTGGGCTTAGAGACATATAGTCACATTTAGGGGGATGTAGCCTGATCAACTACGTTTTCCTAGGAGTGACTAGCATGTGCCTAAGTTTGGTTGTGGTGTTACAACAAGTCTAAATCTTACCAACACTACCACAATAACGTTAGCATAAGAATACTATAGGAGTATTCTGTACCTCTGAAACATACATGTGTGATAACTAAAAAGGGTCGTTACTGATGGAGCAATAGTTGCTAAATGGATACTTTCCGGTTACATGTGACTAGAGTGTTATAGACTTAGAATCTGTGATCTTTGCTTTGCTTCCTGTTCCTTGTTTGGTTGTGGATTTAGAGTTAGGGTCACTTATTCGACGGACTATCCTACCCGGTCACATGTAATTAGTATGCATTATGCAAGTATTGGTCTAACACGTGACGATCATCTTATAAGTAAATTAGGTTAGTGCGCCTATTAATCTTCTTTTCCCTTTTCTCGCATAGATATCATGGCTGGCTTCCACCCTCCCGACGACCCGTACAACCCAAACCAGGGCAATGGAGGATGGCTCAGCGAAGAGTCAGACGACGATCATCCAATCCCTCTGGATGACCACCGAGCAGAAGGCTTTTCGGATAACTTCGACTCCGAGCCAGAAGTTAATAACCTACCTTCCGGAGCTCCGAACCCCAACCCCCGCCCAACATTTCAGGGCCCCACTCCGATGTGGGCCATATCATTGCACAGATGGAGCGAGGAGTAGGGTCATCCCATACCATACAATGGAGACCGAAGCTTCTATAACATAAGCGAAGGAGGATCAGCGGATCGGGTTCTGCCCATCATGATCCGAAGGATTGCCAGGAATGTCGAGCAAGGTCAAGCTGCTATAGGACGAGTTATAGAAGTGGATGCCAACTCGAATCTCAACACGGTTCGCATTCGTCAACTCGAAGAAGCCATGGACAGGACGAGGAGGACCAATGAGGCTCTGCAGCATCAGCTAGCTACATCCCGAGCCGAAGTTAGGGAACTCCGTGCACGCCAAAGGGCTCATGATCGACACCTTCAAGAAGTTATGCGTCAACTAGCGGATCTGAGGATTCGCCCAACAAGTAACCATCGCCAGTAGAAGACGTCTAGTCACCTCAATCTTTTTTTAAAGGATTAGCCTTTTCTCTCTATGTTCCGTAGGTCTATAATCTGTAAACATTCCTAGCTTGAAGTACTCTAGTTAAACCTCTAAACTACCAACATTTTCTCTATGGTATGATGTAAGACCTACTTCTAGGTCAATTTTCATGAACTTGTGTTGCATCATTAATACTAGTATATTGGCAGTTGATTTCTCTATTGCTATAACTCCCATTCTGATCTTGGATTATGTTGATTTAATCTACGAAACACTCTATTCATATTCGCAATAGGCTCTTACTATTGCTATCATTTCTATAATCTTCCAGTGAAGGATGCCTCCACGAAAGCGTCCCAGCAGAGGAAGACCCGCAACTCAAACCCCTCCTCCACCACCTCCTCCTCCGCAGTTCGACCCGGTATTATTCCAAACAATTGTGACCGCGACTGTAACCGCAGCCATGGCTCAAATGAACTCGGGTGATGCGAGCGGTGGTAACTCCAGGTTCGGCGAAGTCCATCAAAGGGTGTAGGGATGCACTTATAAGGATTTCATGAACTGTAAACCTACCTTCTTCGACGGTACTGGAGGGATTCTGGCATTATCCCAATGGTTCGAAAGAACCGAAGCTGTGTTTGAGATGTGCTCTTGTCCCGAAGAGAGCAAAATCAAGTTCGCCGCTGCTACCCTCACTAACAGGGCCTTGACATGGTGGAACGGCCATGTCAGTGCACTCTCCTTGGTCACAGCCAATGCCATGGGCTGGGACACTCTAAAAGATCTCATGAGAGGAGAGTACTGCCCTAGGGGCGAAGTTCAGAAACTTGAGGAAGAACGCTGGAACCTCAAGATGAAGGGGACTGACATAACAGCTTATATGACCAGGTTTTGCGACTTGGCGGTTATGTGTCCCAACATGATCCCCTCTGAAAGCAAGAAGATTGAAGGATACATCTGGGGTTTAGTGCCCCCGTATCGAGGAAATGTTTTGGCCACACGCCCTACCACTTTTGACAGCGCCAAGGAATTGGCCCAGAGTCTGATCAACCACAAAATCTCCTCTACTCCAGCAACAACAACCACAACAACCACTGCACCACCCGATTCAGCTGACAGAAAAAGGAAACGATGGGATAAGAAGAAAGGCAAGAAAACTCAAAACGCCTCCAAGGACCAGCAAATTGTGGCGGTCCATGCTGCCACCACCCCGGCCACTCCAGCTGCTCCAGCCCCGCTGAAAGCTTATAGTGGAAACTTGCCCAAGTGTCCCAAGTGCCCTTCCACCACAACGGTCCCTGCCGTGAACTGCAGTGTTCCAACTGCGGTCGAAAGGGCCATACCGTCCGATTTTGTAAGGCCCCTCCCAAACCTATCACGCAGGTTCCTGGTACGGGAGTGACCCCAACTTGTTATGGCTGCGGAGAGGCGGGTCATTTTAAGAGAAACTGTCCAAAGACCACAAATGCTGGGGGAACTGGAAGGCTACTCGCTATCAGTCACAATGAAGCAGTAGCAGATCCCACGGTAGTCACGGGTACGTTTCTTCTCAACAACTCCTATGCATGTGTCTTATTTGATAGTGGTGCAGAAAGAAGCTTCATAAATCATAACTTTAAACGCTTACTCAAACAAACCCCTCAACCACTAAAAGAAACATTCGTCGTAGAAATGGCTAATGGGAAAACAGAAAGCTCTAGCGAAATCTACATAGGTTGCACTCTCATGTTAGACGATCACTCATTTCTAATCGATCTTATACCAGTCTCAATCAAAAATTTCGATGTCATTGTTGGTATGGATTGGTTGAGTCTCCATCGCGCAGATATCTTATGTTCCGACAAAGCCATTCGCCTGAACCTTCCGAATCACGAAACCCTATTGATATATAGAGATAAGCCGAGTACGAGTCTTCTTATCATCTCCAGTATTCAGGCTCAGAAATACTTACGCAAGGAATATCGCGCCTTTCTTGCTCACGTCGTCGACACTAACCAGAAATCGAAAGATCCAAAAGACATTCCCATAGTATGCGATTTCCTTGATGTCTTCCCGGCCTACCTCCCAAACCCAGGTTGAGTTCAGAATCGACCTAGTCCCAGGAGCTACCCCCGTAGCTAAGTTTCCCTACCGTCTAGCGCCCGCCGAGATGCAAGAACTATCCGGTCAACTAAACGAACTGCACAGTAAGGGTTTTATAAGACTGAGTTTCTCACCTTGGGGATCCCCGGTCTTGTTCGTGAAGAAGAAGGATGGAATGTTTCGGATGTGCATCGATTATAGGGAACTCAATAAACTCACAGTTAAAAATCCCTACCCTCTCCCTCGTATCGATGATCTATTCGACCAACTACAAGGAGCAAGTTACTTCTCCAAGATTGATCTTAGATCTGGGTATCATCAGTTACGGGTACTTGAGGAAGATGTTCCAAAGACAGCCTTCCGAACCCTCTACGGGCATTTTGAGTTCGTAGTAATGCCCTTTGGACTGACTAACGCCCCTGCAGTATTCATGGACTTGATGAATAGGGTGTGTCGTCCATACCTGGATCAGTTCGTCATCGTCTTCATTGACGATATCCTCGTCTACTCTCGGAGCGAGGAAGAACACAGTGATCATTTACGACGAGTCCTGGAAACGTTGCAATCTGAAAAGTTATATGCGAAGTTCTCTAAGTGCGAGTTTTGGATCCGAAGAGTTGAATTCTTAGGTCACGTGGTTAGTGAAGAAGGAATTCACGTGGATCCCTCCAAAATTAAAGCGATTGAGAACTGGTCAGCACAGAAGACGCCCACGTAAATTCGTCAATTTTTAGGCCTCGCTGGCTACTACCGTAGATTCATTCAAAACTTCTCCCGGATTGCGAAGCCTCTCACTATGCTGACACAGAAAGGCGTATCGTTTGACTGGGAAGAGAAACAGGAGAAGGCATTCTAGACCCTGAAGCGAGCCCTATGCACCGCACCAGTATTATCCCTTCCGAAGGGACAAAAGACTTTGTTGTATATTGTGATGCATCCAATCAGGGGCTCGGTTGTGTCTTGATGCAACGAGGTAAGGTTATCGCCTATGCCTCGAGGCAGCTAAAGACCCATGAGGCGAACTACACTACTCACGACCTCGAGTTAGGAGCGGTTGTCTTCGCACTAAAAATCTGGAGACACTACTTATACGGGACGAAGAGTGTGGTGTACACTAATCATAAAAGTCTTCAACACATACTGAACCAAAAAGAACTCAACATGAGGCAGCGTTGATGGGTCGAGCTACTTAACGATTACGACTGTGAAATTAGATATCACCCGGGAAAAGCCAACGTAGTAGCAGACGCACTGAGTAGGAAGGAGTATACTGGTCGAAAGACCAAGTCGTTGGCGATGACTATCCATTCACATCTATCCACATAGATCAAAGAGGCTCGGCTGGAAGCCTTAAAGCCTGAGAACGTGATGGGAGAATCCCTGCGCGGAATGGATAAAAGTCTGGAGGTTAAGGGTGACGGAGCCTACTACCTCATGGATCGAATCTGGACTCCACGCCATGGAGGTTTTAGAGACTTGGTTATGAGGGAAGCACACAACACTCGCTACTCAGTCCACCCGGGTTTAGATAAGATGTATCTGGATCTTAAAAAGCTATACTGGTGGCCGAACATGAAAGCGGAGATCGCCACCTTTGTGAGTAAGTGCCTTACTTGCGCGAAGGTCAAGTTCGAATATCAAAAGCCATCGGGACTCCTCCAACAACCTGAGATACCAGAATGGAAGTGGGAGCGGATCACAATGGACTTTATAACCAAACTTCCCAAGACAGTGGGTGGATTAGATACCATTTGGGTTATCGTTGACGGGTTGACCAAGTCTGCACACTTCCTACCCATCAAAGAAACGGACAAGATGGAGAAACTCACTAGAACATACCTTAAAGAAATAGTACGACTGCATGGCGTCCCTATATCTATTATCTCAGATAGAGATAGTAGATTCACCTCTAGGTTTTGGCAATCATTGCAAAAGGCACTAGGGACGAGGCTGGACATGAGTACAACCTACCATCCGCAGACCGACGGACAAAGTGAGAGGACGATCCAAACCTTAGAAGATATGTTGCGAGCTTGTGTGATTGACTTCGGCAAATCATGGGACACACACTTACCTTTTGTGGAGTTTTCTTATAATAATAGTTATCATACGAGCATCAAGGCAGCCCCATTCGAAGCCCTCTACGGCCGTAAGTGCAGATCCCCTCTGTGCTGGGCTGAGGTGGGTGACACTCAGCTAGCTAAAGGAAGAGTTCCTGACAGCGCCCTCACTGGTCCGGAAATCATTCGAGAGACGACCGAGAAGATTGTACAGATACGTGAACGACTAAAAGCCGCTAGGGATCGACAGAAAAGCTACGCCGAGAAACGCAGAAAACCCTTGGAATTCCAGGTGGGAGATCGAGTACTGTTGAAGGTCATGCCCTGGAAGGGCACGATACGCTTTGGAAAGCGTGGAAAGCTGAACCCAAGGTACATAGGGCCATTTGAGATTCTTGCCAGAATCGGCCCCGTAGCTTATAAACTCAACTTACCCCACGAGCTAAGTAACATATATCCTACATTCCACGTCTCAAACTTGAAGAAATGTCTATCAGACGAGACTCTCGTAATTCCCCTCGACGAGATTGAAGTCAATGAGAGCCTCAACTTCGTGGAAGAACCTGCGGAGATTATGGATCAGGAAGTAAAACAAACGAAACAAAGTCGTATCCCAATTGTGAAAGTTCGGTGGAATGCCAAACGGGGATTGGAATTCACTTGGGAGTGCGAAGACCAAATGAAACTCAAATATCCCCATCCCTTCACTTAGTAGTACTGTAATTCTTATCTATATGAATTCTAAATTTCGGGACAAAATTCCCCTAACGGGGGGATGACGTGACAACCCCAAATATATTGTCGTTACAAGGCCCATTTTCACTAACGGAATGCGTCACTATATGTTATTTACTGTAATGTAGGAGTCGTCAATAAACAAATATCTAGTTATTTATATGTCCCGATATTATCATAAGTAATTATAACTTGTAATTGTTAACCCCGTTTAACTAAATAGAGTTATATTACTTTACAACCACTTCACCCGGGTAAAAAGCTTTAACCCCGTTAAACTTTAGCATCGGATAGCCGTGTGTCGGGTGCAATACCCGAGACATATATAAACAAATGGACACTACATTTGAACTATTTTACCACACCTTCACTCTCTCACTACTTTCTCTCTCTAGACCCGAAACCGACCCCAAATCCGCAAATTCCAGCTTCCAAACTTAAGGACTCATTCCCTATCTTATTGTAAACATACTTCATTGTATTTAGAGGCTAAAAATCATAGAAATCAAGGACCAAAAGGGAGTTTATGGCCTAAGAAGCCCCTTTGGCCGTAAACACCTAAAAACTTGCCAAAAGCCTCATTTTTCCTTCCTTTAAGTTTATGGACTAATTAAGAGATATACCTAGGAGAGTTTGGACATTAAAGCACAAGAGTTTGAAGCTTAAAAAGGAGTTTACAGCCCAAGCTTATGCTTAGGCCGTAAACACCCCAAAAACCCTTGTTAAAAGCCCCAAAAACTTATCTAGGACATGTAATAAAAATTTATCTAAGGCCCTAGGAAGTGTGTTGTACCTTTAAACTTCTCATTTTGAGGCCAAAAGAAGAGTTTACGGCCAAGGATATTCTTGGGCCGTAAACTCCCCAATTTTTATGCCAAAATGTCCCAAAACTCCATCTAAGGCCTTCTAGAATTTACCTAAGGTGAAGGGAAGTGTGTTGTACCAATTAAACATCCATTTTGAGGGATTAAATGGAGTTTACAGCCCAAGCACAAGTCTTGGCCATAAACTCCCCAAAATATCCCAAAATGAGGGTTTAATCCCTCCATATTAGTTCAAGACACTTACTATTAAATTAAGGAAGTGAAATAAGGCCTTAAACTTGCATTTTGGAAGACCACATGAGTTTACGGCCAAGCCTAGGGAGCTTACAGCCATAAAATCCCAAGGAGTGGCCTTTGGGACATAAACACCAAGGGAGTGAGCTCATGGACCCTCCCGTAAATCTTTCTTAGCCTTATACCACTCCCGGGAACCCCTTCTAGGCCCTAAAACCCCGAATTGATGCTAGAATGCCTAAATACTTAAATGGAAAGCATAAAATGATTAATTTCTTGTAAAACACATATTTTCATATGACATTAGGGTCCTAAAAGGCGCACAAGTCATTATTTGGAACAAAACGCTCAACCGACACTTTTACCCGATTTACCCGATTCACCCGATTTACACGATTTCAGGTGAGTTCATACCCCTTTAATGAACCTTTCAAATGTTTTATATGTTTTAGGGGAGATACAAGTTGAATATTCATGTTTATGAAAAGTTATACAAGGCAGTTAATCATGTTACCGAATTAATCACATGTGATTCACCACCTGTAGTTCAAATCACATGTGATTTATCACTATGCCTTATAAATCAATCATTTGTTTTCAAAACTATTTTGGATAAACAAACAAGTTTTAAATATTTCTTTTGTACAATACTTTTATTTAATAAATCTCCTTATAAAAATGTAACCACACTGATATATTTATATAAGTAAGACTTGAAGGACTTAGGACCGATAGCTCGCCTTATTTCATGTTCTTGTTTGATTGTGGGCTTAGGGTAGGGGTTATCCGTCTGACTGTCATTGATTTCTTAGTTATATATCTCGTATATTAGTACGGATTACGAGTACTTCTTATTTCATTAGATGCCTAAATCACTAACCTGATTAGAATCACACACACTAAGTTAACTATAATAGGTATAGTTAAGGTCTCTATCACTCGTTTTAACTACTACTCTACACTACTATAATTCTCTCCATTATGAAACTATACACTAATAAGAAAATACAATATGAGTTATACAAAAGACTACTCCACTATAATACAAGAGAAAGTACTAATCATGAGATAACCCACTACGAGATACTCTATTCGCTACGCACTACGCCCGGAGTTTTCCGATAGGAAGACGACACTATATGTATAGATCTATACGGGGCAGACGCTATTACATCCCGACTGTTAATTTCAGTCCGAGCCGCTCAGGTCCAGGGATGCCTTTACTCCACTACACTATACATGACCGGGAAGGTCATGGGGGCTCGCTATTACTCACACTATTGGTAACATACAAGAAATACACTATAACCGCACTAAAATACTAAACAAAGGATAAAGTTAATATCCCGAAGTAAATAAGTATCTAATACTAAAGGAAGCTGCACCACTATTATTACTTCAAGTACAACTTACCATATTGCCTTACTTATGGGTGAGTCACTATTATACCTCCACGATTAATGGTTTTCAAAGACGAAAATGTCATATTTCTTAAAAGTTTTCACTTACTATACATTTCTGGAAAATATAGGATTTTCTAGGTTTTACTACTACTTATGACTGTAAACTTTAACTTTCATGCTATCGATTTTAATGCTTTTTATATAAAAACTCACACTAAACTCTTATGAACTCACCAGCTTTATGCTGATATTCTTTTCAAAATAACTTGTATCTTCAGGTCAAGGATAGACAGGTACGACTGCAACATTTTTGGAGAAGATGGAGCATGCAAGACCCATCTCTTATTTTTGTTTACTTTTGGTGTTTGTTGAACATTACAAAACACACTTGTAAATACACTCACTATGTAAATGAAATGGTTGTATGTTTCTTGCTTTTACTATTATGCAATTGTGATGATACCGTACACTACGTCCTCCACCCTGAAACATATTCCGCCATTATCGGTTTGGGGTGTGACAATATAATAAGGTTTGCAATTAGTTTAGAACTATATCTGCAAGTCAAACAGTTGGTTAATACGATTTCCAGTGTTTAAAAGTATATGAAGTATGAAACATTTCAAATGAAATAATAAGTTTAAGTACAAGATATTCTTGTACTTTTGCTTGTATCCCCCCTGAAAACATTGAAAAACACGGAAAAAGGTGTAGGGGTATGAACTCACCGGTCGAGAAAGGTGTCGGCTAGGATGCTAAATGATAGTTCAGGGCTTGAACGCGTGCGAGGTTCCTATGTAATATGAGGAAATACATAATTGTACCTAATTAGACTTTGAACTACTAATTAGATAAGACAATACACTTCGAGATGCGAAAACACTTCATTTCAAGTGTTAGGAATGACACGGGTAGCATCTAAGGGTGTGTATGGCCTAAATATGGAGTTTGCTCTTCAAGAGTAAACTCCTAAGGGAGTTTTTGGCCCTAAGACCATATCCCCATGAGTTTACGGCCATAAACTCATGGTGGAGGTGTTCATGGATGCTTAATGGTCTTATAACACTTGTGGGGTAATGATAGGCTTAGTTTTAAGGCATTGGAAGGGAACTTGAGCAATATATGGACCAATTATGGAGTTTACGGTAGTAAACTAGGAGTTTATGGTCTTAAACTCTCATGTACTCATTCTTATTGTGTTTTGGTGATCCTAAGTTAAGTCCAAGTATTTCTAGTCCAAAGTACAAGCCATGGAAGGAATTTAGGGCACCATTTGACCACCACAAAGGAGTTTATGGCCCAAGAACCATTCCTTGGGGGGTTTATAGCCGTGAACTCCTAAGGGGATGATTTCTTGCATGTTTAAGGTCCCTAGCACATTCGTGGATGATTCTAGACTTTATTCCAAGACTTAGGAGGTGCTTAAGGGGCATTTTAACACCTAAAAAGGGGTTTACGGCCTATGAAAGGGTGTTTACGGTCCAAGCATGTTCTTGGGCCATAAAATCATGTTTACCCCTCAAATGTTAAGGTTTTGGTGTTCTAAGTCCAGTATTGTAAGCCCCTAAGTGATATCTAAGCTCCAAAAGTGGTTTGGAAGGGTTTTGAGGCTCAAAAACCCTATTCATGTGTGTTTGCAGCCTAAGGGTGTTCCTGGGCTGTAAACACATGTTTTTGGTCCTATTTCATGAATCAAACACGAAGTTGAAAGCTAAATGTGTTATACTATGAGCTAGGAAGGATTACATACCAATTTGGGGCTTGAAATGGGTGATTTTGGATCCAAGATTGAGTTTTTAGAGAGAGTAGAGAGAGAGAGAGAGAGAGAGAGAAAGAGAGAGAGAGAGAGAGAGAGTGGAAAAGCTTCAAATGAAGTCCACTCAACTGTAAATAGGGTTCGGATTTGAGGCTCGGTGGAATTCTACCCGATATTGACGTTAAACGGAGCTTTTGGTCGTATCCGATTTAAGTTGTTGTAACTCGACGCGGTCGAAACTAGAAGTTTTCCCATTAATAATTTGGGGTGTTTTCATGTGTTTCTAATGGGTTTGGACACTCACGAGGTCAAAATAAAAGTCTTAAAATAAATGACCTAATCCAAAATGCTAACAAAAAAATTGAAAGATAGACGGGTTTTACTGACGGGAACGGGTTATCGTGACGGAAATTTTTTTGGATTGTCACAATAATGAAATGAACAAAGGTGCATGGTGAATTACATAAGTTAAAAGATGATGCAAGTAGTTGAAAACTGTTTGTCTCTACACTGCTAGAGTAAATTTTGGGTGTAGTATGTCTTGCAGAGTAGACACTACCCGAGAAAGAATTTATATGAAGAACTGGAAGCAAAATTCTATCGACCTATGAAAAAGTATTAGAATATGCTAGATCGAGCATATGCGTGAGAAGAATCTTAGAAGGCAAGTATAAGTAATCCAATATATGCTTGATAGAAACGCGAAAACCCTAGTTGAGTCTAGGAGAAATTGTTGTATGTATTTGTTTGAACACATTCATGTTCGATAAGTTGCTTTATGATTTTGAATGGTGACATGGAAAACTATGAGACAATACTTGGGACGAGTATGATTAGATGTAAGTGGTAATAGAAGCCTATACTATCGGAAGCACATGACTCACGCTTGGATCAGGGAAAGTCACAAGGTTTCCAAGAAGCTAGTAAATGATTCCGTTATATTCATGTGTGTCGTTACCTTCGTTTCGGTAATGACTAAGAAGATAATTATCATTCAAATCTTAATGTCATAAAGAGTGGATTCTGATTAATATAAATCTACAAAGATAAAGTTGATTGGTTTAGAATGCCATGTATTGAGTAGTCGAGATGGTCAATTGAAATATAAAGATCTTCATTAAAGAATTGAGCAACCATTAAGTAGAGATGTTACCTGTTATGAAGTCGATGAAGAATTTAGTTATTCATGGAAGGATTACAGTAGGAAATTCGTGATTTCATAAACAATCGAAATATTCTGTCATTTGACAAAATTGAAGTGTATGTCCGAAAGCACGAATTAGAGATACGTGGTGCTATTCTTTTAGTTCCGAAGCATCCACGTTTTGATCAAACTCTTTTTGTTTTCTCTATTCCATCAGCTCGATTTATTCGATCTGATTCTAATACAAGAGTTTGGTTCGTTATGTTTCTTGTGCGTTAGAAAATCAAAGGTCATTAGAATATGACCATTCGGGTTGTTGTTGTAGCAAAAGTAAAGACCTTATCTTGGTTTTAGTCTATAAACCAAGAAGGAGCAGGAGTCTGCAATGAGAATTGAGTTTTAACTCAAAGATTAGGATCGAAGGCCCAATAGAGAATGATGAGCGGGTGCAGGTTTGAGCACCGCTAGTAACTAAGAAGTTTGAAGAGTTTGACAATCGTTTGGCAAACCAAAAGTTAAATATTGTACATTTTAGATTACCACAGAGGAGGTATGTTAGGACTAAAATGTTATGATTAGTAATTTTATCGTAAACTCTAGATCTGCTCACATCTTATTTGATTGTGATTCCTCAGATTCTTTCGTGCCTTATAAATTCACACATTCTTTTCAAATTGCTTGTTACGCAATCGTCCAATCATTTCATATAGATAACATAGGAAGTATATCATTACTTGATGATAAAGTCTATAGGGATAATGTCATAGGAATTGAAGGTTATATTCTTCTTTCTAACCTAATTCCTATCTCCTTGCTCAACTTTGATATTATTCTCAGCATGGATTGGTTGTCAAAGAACCACGCAAAACTCTTGTGCTACGAAGAGATAGTATGCATGCCTAACGAAGAAGATGATTCTATTTATTTCTACGTTGAAAATAATAACTTCTTTCTTAAAAACTTTTAAATTTATATCGAAGGGATATTCTACTTATCCGACTAACGCAGTTGATATCTCAAAAGACGGGAAAAAAATTATAAATGATGTTTCCATTATTAATGAGAATCTTGATAATCTTCCCGACGAATTTCTTGGACTACATTGGATAGACAAGTAGAATTATGAATTGACCTTATGCCTGATGCTACACTAATTGCTAGAGACTGATATATAGAATGATAGCATTTGGGTAATTGTCGACCAGCTGACTAAGAGTGCATATTTTCTCGCCATACGTACAACAGTTCTAATGGAGAAATACTCACAAGTTTACTTAGACGAAATTGTGGCGAGACATGGTGTGCCACTAAAGATTATTTATAATCATGATACTCGCTTCACATCTCACTTTTGGGTAGTATGAAACATGAATTGGGATCTCTAGTTGCTTTCAAGCACAACTTATCATCCCCACACAGATAGTTAAATGGAGAGAACGATACAAACAATAGAAGATATGCTTCGTGCATGTGTCTTAGAATTAGGTGGTAACTGGAACAAGTACTTGTTCTTGTAGAATTTTCGTATAATAACAGTTACCATGATTCAATCAAAATGCCACCATATGAAGCATTATATGGTCGTAAATGTCGTCGCCATTATGTTGGTGAGATATAGGACCGAAGATCCTTGGAGGCCCTGAAATGATTCAAGATACCATCGACAAGAATCAAATTGTACGAGAAAGAATGAAAGCAGCCCATGATCGACAAAATTCCTATGTAGAAATGGAGGAGACGATCCATAGAATTCCAAGTGGGTGATACCGAAGGTAACTGTCACACCCCAAAACCAAGAACGGCGGAAACGTTATGGGGGCGGAGGACGTCATGTACAATATCATAACAATGCAAAGTAGTAAATAAGCAACAACATCATCCATTGCATTAATAGTATAATTTCATACAAGTGTGTTCTTTAATAGTAATAAGACACCAAAAATGAATAATCAAAATAAAAGACGAGTCTTGAAGATGCTCCGTCTTCTCAAAACCTGGTCATCGGTACCTGCCTACTGGTGACCTGAGAATACAAGTTATTCTGAAAGCGTAGATCAACATTTAAGCTGGTGAGTTCCTAAGTATTTAGTGTCAATGATTGTATAAGTTTGATGCAAATGTTTGTATTTGAACAATGTAAATGTTTGTATATGTTTGAAAACTCCTAGAAAATCTTATATTTTCTACTAGTAAAAAAAGTAGTCTTCTACCAAGACCCGACTGTTTTGTATGTTTGTCCCTTTGTAAAGTGAATGCTTTTCCCAAGTATGACTATCGTTACCAAAATATAGTTTTATATTACCCTTTATGTGAGAAGATCACAATTTGAATATATTGAGGAAATGTATATGTGTACTGCAGTATTATTTGCATTAATCACTGAAGTAATAACTGTTGGGTTATGAGCATTCTAACACTCCTAAGTGTACATGCAACCCTAAATACCTTGGATCTATGTTTTCTCTATTATACATGCAAATATGAACATCCAAGGTATTATCCTAATCTAGCATACAAAATAATGGATATAACAAGATAGAATACATACCTCTTTGATAGTGCTTGTCTTCATGAAGCTTGAGTGCTTAGTGCCCCAAGTGTAACACCTCAAATGGTTCACACAACACCATAAGCACTTGGAATAACTTAGAGAGAAATTAGAACACTTCATGAAATCGTCTAGCCCTCATACACACACATAGTGTTAGTCACGATTTCTTGAGCCATGGGTTTCTTTTATATGGTGGCTATTAGGGTTACACCATGTAACTCATGACTTTACCCATTCCTTATGCTCCATGGATTTTAACCTCCATGGAGTATCCATGGGTCACCCCATGGACTTAGTCCAACATAAGGAATCTTGGATCACAAGCCCACATATATAAGAATGAATGATTTACACAATCAACCCATATATTTAATTAGTCTTCTTTTGATCACTTAATTAATTCTAGATTAATTCTTGATCAATACTAATTAAATAATCTCATTATTCTTATTATTAATATACTAGAACTTATAATATATTAATAACCGTAAGTGTCTTATTTCTCTCATTATAGTCTATCCAAGTGCATGATGCCATGCAACCCAAATGGACCATGCCGGGTCGGGTCAAGTCTTACCAATTATAGTTATGGACTTAGACATTAATCCAACAGTCTCCCACTTGGATAAGTCTAAAACTATTATTGCGTATGACTTCAGGAACCAACTGGCAATCGTAGCTCTCAAAAGCTTTTGTCGAACTCTGACCTTGTAGATGAACTCTGATCTTGTCAATGACCTGTCCATTAGATAAGGGATCATATATTCCTCCATTCTAGATATCATATGGACTGAGACATGGATTATAATCATTCTCTCTGTCCATTTGTTGTTTCCCGATTTCCGATTTATGACGACTGACTAATTGAACAAATCAAATCAGTCCTGGCCCGGCCGAGCACTTCCATTTGTCATCATCAAATCATCGAGGGGCCCACAGATATCGCTTTTATCCCGAAGGTAAAAGGAATGGATAAACTTCGACTCATATGGCTTGTTCTACTACTTGTTGAATCATACACAAAGACACGTTTTATAGCACCGAGTTACCAAATGCAGTTTCGTGCAATCAATGTACAACCAACTCATAGTAACAACTCATATCTCTAGGTTTGAAGAATATAAGATATTATCATCTCATGATCACTCGTGATAAGATCCATGAAGTGATTCCAATGAGTGCGGGTTGAATCCAATACTCAGAACTTATGAGCACTCATGAGTGTTGTAGCCATTTGTCCAACAACTTAGACCTCTACAAGCCAACCCATGACAGTCTTAATTCATATCTACTTCCAACATATGACCGACTGTGGATGGTTTGAATAACTTAGTCATTCCAGAAGAATAACCTAGTTTATTCGGGAAGTCAAAACATGCAAAGTGAAACACAATAATAATTGAATCCAATATGGTCTCAGAACTTATTAATATAAATAAAACACTTTTTATTTATCACCATATGATTACACATTATTCATTGTATACTATTTCAGCTATCAACTTTATTCTTGAATTTAAAACAATAGTTGTCCCATGCTCCAAGCATGTACACTATGTTTTCTAAACACTAGTCATGCCATACACCAAGTATGCACACTATGTTTGTCTATGATCTTTACTTTGTGAACTAGATCAATTGAACATAACTTCAATGATTCTCTTTTCACACTCCCAAATCCTTACTGCAAATGCAAGAATTCCAAATTCATGTCATTTACTGAAATCTGTTAGATTCTAAACTTATATGCATCGATCCTCTTGTAATGATTATGCACAAAGTCAGAGAGACTTAACAACAATCATTACAGAGCATTCCAAAGGAGATCAAGTCCTTGGAACCATCCTTCTTGCATTAAGTTTCCTTAATCTTACACAGATTGAAAATTCTAACTTTGAAACATTTCCAGATTCCATTTCGACTATCACTTCTGAACACGAGTTGCCTCCTTACAGATTATGTCAATATGGTCCTTCCAGAATTATCACTATACTTCTAACTGTCCTTGAGCAACCAATCTTTGGTAAACCTTAGATTGTCCTCGACAATTGTTTAATCCTTTTAGTCATATCCAGTTCTAAACCTTTTCCCTTCTTAATGCCCCAGGCATTTGGAAATTTTTAGAAAGGATGAATATAGCACATGTAATCGATCCTATATCCAAAGCATATGGGACACGATTCATGATGTCTCACATAAAGACTAAACCAGTCTTTTGCTATAACATTTCCATTTCAATTTGCCAAGTTCTCATAATTCAGATTATGAAAAGGGATGCCGTAATCATAATCGAATTTAAGAACGCAAATAATGGAACCATATACAGAATTTCCTTATGTTGAGCCATTCCAACATGAAATTCATATATATCCTTGACTAAATGATTAAAACCTCATGATCTAAGCTTATAGATTTGAGATGAAGTATAATTTCCTCTCCCTTAATTATAGCAAAACAACTCTTTCCCAGTTGAAACTTTTGTTTTCTATAATTAACATTGCTAGCTTGCAATACTTATCGTAATTATCATGCTCCCACTAACATGATGATTATTAGCATAACACTTATGCTCCCACTAGCTTTGACATGTACTCAGAAATCAGCTAGACTTCTAGAAATCAATACTTTATTGACTTACCAAAGTTCAGATTTCTGATACTAGATTGTTTTGATAAGACTTTATCAAAAACATACACCTTCCCTTAGATAGCTCATGGGTGTCTCAAAACAATTTTAAGAGCTATGAAAAGGGATGCCGTAATCATAGTCTTGATCGTTTTGACCTTTGCCATTTTTCACAAGTCCAAGTTAGTGTGCCGGTAAACCACACACGCTCCACTAACGACTTTGAGAATGCAAATATCCCAATTGCTATCTAACTAAATCTACTTAGTGAAAGCGTTTCCTCACCATCATTTTCATGAATCGGAGAGAAACTTTATGACACTTAGATTTAATGGTGTATGTGCTCTTATCCATGTGAATTGTCAAAACCATAGTCACAACACAAGGTTAATGACAGATCCAAACTCATATGGACTGAACTCAATCTTAATTTCTTTGCCACCTGGTAGCTCAAGGGCCTACCATTGCTTCCAAGTTGCTGTGCAACACATTGAGAACTCTAAGAACTCATATGCAAAGCCAACTTTAACTGGAATGGGCACAGAATATGTCAACACGATAGGTTATAAACCTCAAGTCGTGTGCTAGTGAAGAACTTCAGGTTTCATTCTTGATTAGTTCTTGAGAATTTCAAGACCTTTAAGACTCCCACTGTCCTCTTGACCTATAAGACTTCCTTGTCAAACATCCAAGAGATAGTGTGGATTCTAATCAAGACAAACACTTCACACAATTGGCCGAAGTTGGTCTTTGTTTTATCCAAAACATCACAACTTACCAATTTCAAATGTACAAGAGTAGAAAACTTTTACTCTTACATTTGTCAAGTGTTTTAAACCTTATTTAAGACATGACACTCATATTACAATCTTGGAGTATGACTCTAAGACTTGTATTGAAACGAAGTATGACTCGTCTTCTTGATTTAACCATTTCAACAATTCAAGATCCCTTCTTCTTAGTCATAAGAATGCACTAAGACTTCCTTAGAGAACTAATTTTGATATGGTTTCTTAATCATTAAGATGATCACAAAACTGATACTAAAGTACTCTCCCATCTTTTCAGATTTGAGAAACTTTTATCCTTCTGCCTAATTTGATTCTTCTTATTCGCTATGCCATGCATTGGAACCTTTTCCAATGTCTCAGAGTTACACTTAAGCTTGTAAGTATAATCATATTTACTGAGCTTTAGTAAACTATGACGAATAGCCTTACATCTTTTGTGGTGGACTTAATCAGTGCACATGACTATGTACTCGACCCCTTAGTCCATTACTTGACTCACACATTCATGTGAATAAGTAATTAGTCTTAATTTTCCAATACTTGAAAGTTCTCATTCATCATGCTATAGAATTTGCATGATTCCAAGTCCCGGTCCAATTGAGACTTTGGATGATGAGAATCTTTCCTTGTTTGGTAAATTTAGACATTACCACAAATGAAAGAATCAATTTCATATTTCCACTCTTGCTATTAATGGAATCGTATAAGCAACAATTTTTCCTCAAATGCCATTGTAAGGATATTTTAAAATAAATAAAATCAAAATTTTCTTTTTATTTTAAAACTATGCGGAAAAACTTATCCTTACAATCCATACGAAAACTTGTTGTTGTCTATTCCTTAGCAATATCTCATAACTCCTAAGAAGTAGCTCAAGAATCCGATCTTCAAACTACGTGATAGAAATCCATCTATGCGATCAGATTCAGCGTATTCTTTCTTTAAGTTCCTTTACTTTTCTTTGATTCTTAAAACATTACCATGTGACCCAGTCACAACATGTATCAGGAATCTCAGAATAGAAACTTAACAGAGTTAGATTTGTGGACTTTTACCTGAAGTAGAGTCAATCTTATTGACTTTAACATCCTTAGGTAAATTAGGAAGCTTTGCAACTAATGACCCTTACTTTGGCAATATAAACATATGGACCCTTTGATAATGGTACACAGGCCTATTACAGACTTAGCTTTTTTCTCTTTACCATTTGTTCAACCGAGTTGACTATGGCCGATCCCTTTCCATTGGGAAGAGAATGCTTTTTTCTGTATTTCCAGTGTCACCATTGTCAATGTCCATAAAGTTTCAGGAAGTTGATCTTAACAATAGATGAGATCATTAAGGGTCTTGTCATAGTCTATTTCATAGGTGTCCCAAAGGAACTCACTATGTAACTTAGAAAGTGATTGAACCACCAACTTTCTCAAGACATTGACACCCAACTCTCCCGGCTTGTCAATATGTGAATACATCTCCAAGATGTGATCACACCTAGACCTTGTCTTGCCAATAGGGTTCGAGTGACCTTAAATTTTTCAAGAACTTGTGGGTTAGGGAGAATAATTGGAAGAGGAGAGAGAAGTATGATATCCATGGGACATCATCTTCATTTAGGAAAGCTTGTTTCAAGAGATTTGGGAAGATCATAAATGTCTAATCCAGACATGTTATGGGAGATATTCAAGATAGTTGATCTTTGAGTCCTTAATATGACACCCAATATGAAAATATTAAGGCTAGGACCCAACAAACTATTTTATAACTTAGAAGAGGTATACCGTAATCCAAGCTATAAAACAATTTGAAGGTAGGTGAATGACGATTCACCAATTTCCACCAAGATAAACGAAATGTATTATTAGGTTTTAATTGGTTTTGAAACTCCTAGATCTTTTGAGATTCATTGAACTGTTCAATGGCATGTTTCAATCTCGAGTGTGCCCTTCAGGTTTTGTGACTGGGATGCCGAGGATCACAAAACAAGGTGTGAAGTAACCATGCAAATTACTGGGTACCCTTAAGTGTTTATCCCTCAATCGATGTGCCGGTTAACCACACACGCTCCATCGATACTATGATAAACATTAAGTTACCCTTTGCCTACCTTGTTAAATACGAGTTAGTGTCCCGGTTAACCACACGCGCTCCACTAACCGACTCAAACAAAGTGCAAAGTGTAATTTCGTGGATTAGCACCTTATTCACATTTTTCTAAGTAACTAAGATTGGGTATTATTAAAAGTTTAGTTACTTAGTATTTATCATTAATACTTTTAATGAAGGGAGAATTATAGTCATGTCAAACCCGTTCGGCTAACGACCCTCCACCAGTCAAGCGAGCGGTGGGTGAGAGTGAACACCCATTAAGTTGCCATTTTATAGGCAACAACCTTATACCCACCTTATAGACCGGCTTCGTGAATGAGGCGTACTAGCGGTAAGACCGACTTTACTCTTATACATATAAATATTATTAACTTATAATATTATAAAGTATAAGGGTTGAATTTTAACTTTTAAAATTCTAAGGGCTAACTTGGAATTAAAGTATTCATAAGAGAAAACTTTACAAATTCCAAAACTTGAGGGCAAGTTTTGAAACTATTCAAAACTAATTAATTCCATAACTTATGTATTTAAAGTAGTTTTAATCCAAAAACTCTTCAAGTTCCATAACTTGTGGACAAATTATGGAAGACTTTAAACTAATAAAGAATTAATCTTTTCTTTATTTTATAACTTATGGAATTAATTAAGATTACATATTTTATTTATTTATTTATTAATGAAGTGACTCTTGAACCTCCATAACTTAAGGACAAGACTCTTCATCTTTTTTGTAACCTTTGCCAACTTTATGAGTTTTATGAGTCTTTAATGTGACTCTTCATGTAACTTAAGGATAAGTTACACAAACACATTTTATACTCAACTCTTAGATTAATCTAAGCAACTCATAAGAACAAGATAATTCAAATCAAACTTTTTCATGTAATTAGTCTAACCTTTAAACTAATACAAAACATGAATCTATTGACAATTATCTTGAAAATGGATTAGCATGAACATTACCACATTTAAAAACAAGTTTATAAGTTCAAAACAACTTAGGGTAAGGTTCCTAGTCCATTTCTAGCCAAAAACCTCGAAGATATGCTGTCTGGGGTCCAACTCGTCGAGTGCATGAACACAACTCGGCGAGTTGGATGCATTTTGCCTTGGACTCGTCGAGTCCCTTCATGGACTCGGCGAGTCAGCTGGGCTGACAGCATCAAAACTCGATTTTTCAGCTTCTATTGTAGGTATAACAAGAAAACAAGCCTAGGCTCTGATACCACTGTTGGGTTATGAGCATTCTAACACTCCTAAGTGTACATGCAACCCTAAATACCTTGGATCTATGTTTTCTCTATTATACATGCAAATATGAACATCCAAGGTATTATCCTAATCTAGCATACAAAATAATGGATATAACAAGATAGAATACATACCTCTTTGATAGTGCTTGTCTTCATGAAGCTTGAGTGCTTAGTGCCCCAAGTGTGACACCTCAAATGGTTCACACAACACCATAAGCACTTGGAATAACTTAGAGAGAAATTAGAACACTTCATGAAATCGTCTAGCCCTCATACACACACATAGTGTTAGTCACAATTTCTTGAGCCATGGGTTTCTTTTATATGGTGGCTATTAGGGTTACACCATGTAACTCATGACTTTACCCATTCCTTATGCTCCATGGATTTTAACCTCCATGGAGTATCCATGGGTCACCCCATGGACTTAGTCCAACATAAGGAATCTTGGATCACAAGCCCACATATATAAGAATGAATGATTTACACAATCAACCCATATATTTAATTAGTCTTCTTTTGATCACTTAATTAATTCTAGATTAATTCTTGATCAATACTAATTAAATAATCTCATTATTCTTATTATTAATATACTATAAATTATAATATATTAATAACCGTAAGTGTCTTATTTCTCTCATTATAGTCTATCCAAGTGCATGATGCCATGCCACCCAAATGGACCATGCCGGGTCGGGTCAAGTCTTACCAATTATAGTTATGGACTTAGACATTAATCCAACAATAACTACCTTAAAACCAATGGTTTAATTAAGGCAAAATGTGATATGATTGTTACTATACTAATCTGACTATCACACAATGATGAAAGACATCGAAAGAAATAACATTTGGCACCCGTAGACTTGCAAGTCCCACTGTAGCGAACAACAAAGGTGTAGGATAGTCAATCTTGTATAGATCTATACGAAAACTCACGATCTCCCTCTAGGAGATTCTGGTTACAAAACGTGACATAACGAAATGGTCGATGTGTCATGAAGTAGTATCTCACATTATGTTATCTCTGAATCTTGTTATAGTATACTTCTTATAGTAATAGTATCCATGTATATTATTCTCTGTCTAGTATTCTCTGTTATAGTATGCTCTGTCTAGTATTCTCTATTATAGTATTCTCTATTATAGTATTCTCCGTTATAGTATTCTCCGTTATAGTATCCTCTGTTATAGTATTCTCTGTTATAGTATTTGTATATGATAGTATTCTCCTAAAGTATACCAATTATAGTTTACTAGTAAGTTATGTATATGAATTGATGAATGTATACCCTAGTTGCCTAAAGGTACTGAATTGATTGAATAGAACTTTTATGTCTACATATGTATACATAATATATATCTAATATTTAGATGCCCTTCGGACAACTGGCCAATACCCTAAGTCCACATCCAAACAAGGAAAAGGAAATAAAGCGAGCTAGGAGTCCTAAGTCCTTTAAACATTATGTATATAACTATACATATATAGGCATGCTTTTGACAATATATAAGTAAAAAGACGTTTTGTAAAGAGTTTTGAACCTCATTTGCTAGTCTCAGAAGGTATAAAGTTTCTACCTTGTCATATTATAGCTTGACATCTAGATTAGGGCTTGTTTGGTGTTTTTATGAGCTTTTGGACTATCTCTTAGGAGTTGAGAAACTCCAGAGCTTAGGGAGAGTAGATTTGAGGTCCTTTGGTATATCCACTTCATAAAAATGTTGTCTTGATGAGTATCCTAACCTCATACATGGATCAAGACCCTTAGAAAGGTCTTAATGGGTTGTTAAGAGCATATGGAGCATGCAGAGGTATAAAGTTGCCAACTTTATGCCTTAAGACATCTTAATGGACCTAGATCTGAATTTTGAAGTTGGAAATCCCAAGTATTAAGCACTTAATGGAAAAGTAGCTTAACAGAGGAGTACGATGTCAGGTTATAAAACAATTTAAAAGTAGTTTGTTTTGAAACACAGTTTGAAGTATATGAAATCCTTGTCTAAAATGCAGTTATAAATCACATGTTATTGATCTTCTAACTAGCATGTTTTCTACTTGTATTCCCCCTATAAAAGCATTTAAAAGATAAGTTTAAGGGGTATGAACTCACCTGAAGTGAGTGATGCGAATGTAAGATCGGTAAAGGATGCTAAGTGTCAAGTGAGGACTTGAGCACACATGGATCCTTTTTAACATATAATGACACATATATGCTTACAATTAGTGTTTATAATAGCTAATTCAGTAATGGAACAACCTTAGGGACTAGGAAACACTTGTACTGAAGTGTTAAACCACATAGGGTTGCATATAAGGGTTGTAGGGACTCACTTGGGAGTTTATGGTCCATATGGTATGAACCACACAAGTTTATGGTCCAAAGACCATTTCCTCATGAGTTTACAACTGTAAACTCATGGTACTAAGTATCAAGTTGTGATTTAAGGTCTTATAAGTCAATATGAAGTGTTCTATGCTCAAGCCTAATCCCTAGGAAGGAAAAGTGGCAACAATGCACCACTAACTAGTGTTCATGGCCTAAGGACCACTTACCCATGATTTTATGGCCGTAAACTCATGGTATCTTGTACCAAATCAAAGATTAAGGTCCCTAGCTTATGATAGAAGTTTTCTAAACTTGATCCTAAGGCTTGAGAGGTGATTAGGGCTCATTTGGACCCTCATATAGAGTTTACGGCCCAAGAAGGTTCCTTGGCGGTAAAATCCCTTTTGATTATGTTTTCTTGATGAATTCTAAGTGTAAACTAGTTGATTCAAGCATGTATCAAGATTAGACAAGAGTACTTATAGTGTAGATGCTTGAAAGGGTGCTTAAGGCTCAAGAACACTAGTGTGTGTTCTTGGTAAAATGAAGAACACTTGATTATCTATCATTTTGAAGAGATTTCAGGGATGAAATCACACACATACACTAGATAATGAAGTTTATTAACTAATCAAGGAAGAAAAATACTTACTATGTTGAAGATCTATTGATGATACTTGAGAGAGAAAAGGGTTCCTAGACTTGAAAATGGTTGAAAATGAAGTTTATTAAATAATCAAGAAAGTGTCACTTATATACTCTGGAGTTTAGGGTCGTAAACTCCATGTTAGGTCCGTAAACTCCAAACTCTTGGATTTTAGAGACTTAAGTGTTGTGAAATTAACCCTAGAGTATCCTCTCTCCAACTATCTCTTGCAGTATTAGGCTATAGAACCCTCAAACTAACTCCAAAACTGCTAAAATTCAGCAATTGAAAGTTTGACTTTGATTGAATGCATGGATTGTTATAAGATAGAAATTTCGAGTTGTCACAGTAACCCTGTGGAAAGGTATTCTAAAATTTGAGAAAGAAAGGAAAACTAAGTCCTAGATTTGTTGGTCCTTTCAAAATCATCAAGAGGATTGGTAAACAAGCATACCGCTTGGAATTACCTGAAGATTTGGCAGGTATTCATGATGTATTTTATGTGAGTTATCTGTGCAAATGCTTGAGCGTATATGATGAAACGATTTCGTTATCCTAAGAGAAATTGGACAATAAGTTAAGATATGTCGAAAAAAAACCTGAAAAGATCGTAAACGAATGAACACTAATCTGCGTAATAAAGAAATGAAGTTGGTTCTTGTTAAGTGGAAACACCAATCGAGGCCCAAATTATACTTGGGAGAAAAAGAATGAAATAAGAGCGAAGTATCCCCATTTGTTTTAATTGTTGTGATTTCAGGAACGAAATCCTCAAAAGGAGGAGGTATTTGTAACATACACGTTTTTAAATCGTGTATTGTAAATTATAAAAGAGAATAATATTATGTGAAATTGAGTGTTGAGTTCTAACAGATATTTTTCACTAGAAATGAAGTAAAACTATGCTTAGAATCACTCAGAAAATATTGGAAGTCTTATAAGATTCCAATTAAAAGCAAATAGTGAAATTTAGCGAAAATATAAATTTTGAAATAAGTAATAATTTATTATTGAAAGTTGTAAATAATCTTGTTAGAAACCTGTAGGCAAAAACCTCATCGAAATCCTAGTTATAACGAAGAAGTTATGACCAATATAAGATTCACGATAAAACCAGAAAACACTATGTCGAGTAAAAAGTGAGTTTCTGATAAACTACTTTTAAATCTGACTTCGTATGAGGAAGTTATGATTTTTCTAAGTCTCAGAATAACAGTAGACAACTAAAAACCCGAAATAAAGATCGAGCGATATTTAGTTGACACAACCTAAATGAGAATCGAAGGCCTCGTCAATAGTAGTACAACGGTAAAAAGTCCGACGAAAACGGACATCGGATGAAGAAGTTATTGATTTTTAACGAATTTTCCTGTCCCGGTTTATTAAAAATAATAATATTAAACTTAAATTCAAAATTAGCTGACGAAGTCTAAAAAAAGTTGTAGATCATAATTTTACCTACGCATGCATATAAAGAACGTCAAAAACGGAGCCCGTATGCGAAAGTTATGGATTTTAGAAGATTTAGGCTCATTTTCCGAGGAATGTCACATGGATAAGCCTTATCCGGAACCGGCCACATCACCCTCTATCTGAGTAGGCTGTGTGACCGAAGGACCTTTGTCACCCGATGTGCTGTGCATCCGAACGTTCAACGCGTGTTGCCTTCTGATTGGACCGAAGTCGAGGCCTATCCCTATCCGACGCGCCTTGCCCCGTGTCTTGTCCGAGTCTCGCATACGCGCCAGCTCCTCTCGCTTCGTGGCCTTCACTCCAGCAGCCACGTGTCTCCTTCTAGGCCGAACCCTCGCATTCTCGCCCTATAAATACGAGGCTTGCGAGCCTTGTCGGGTAATTTGGAGAAATTTCCATTTTACACCCCTTTTCAATATTTTCACTATTTTGACATCCCCCGAAGCTGCGGTATCAATTTTAGCACCCGAAACACGTCCCGGAGTTCCCGAGAAGCCCAAAAAATTTATCTTTTCGGTTTTGAAGCTCTACCTTCGCAGATCCCGGTTTTCAATAGATCTTTCGGTTTTCAACGAAGAAAGTCATATTTAGAGCCAAAGTGTTGCCCAAATTAATATTTTAGCCCCCGATGATTTCACGGTGAGTTTAATATATAGGAACAATTGTATGTTATGTGTTATATGTGCTATGTGCTTTTCAGTGTTATTATTCCGGGTTATTTTCCCATGTTATTTTTATTCGCTATTTTTAATAGCAAAGAAATACCTTTGATCATGTGATCTGTGAAAGGACTTAGATTCATATTGGTACTGTTATGTAGCCTCTGCCCATGTAGAACATATCTCCGTAAGAGAATGATTTCTATTCTATGGTATTGGCAGAAGGTTAGATTGGGCTGAAAGCCTGAAATTTACCAAAATGTTTAATCAGAAAGTGTATGTCTTCTGTTCCATTTGGGCTGAAGCTTTATTGATGTATATCAAGTATGGAAATCGTTATGTCTCATTGATTGTATATCTTTGAATCAAATCAATGATTGATATGGAAAGTTTGTCACATGATTCACATATTCCCTTGTTGTTCCTTGTTCCTGTTTGCTTCTGCCACATCGAAGTATATATATATATATATATATATATATATATATATATATATATATATATGGCATAACATTATATTGTATCTATTATTGAACTCACTAAGTGTCACCGCTTACCCTCTCTCAATGTTTAACAAATTTGCAGGAGATAAGTAACCAGTATAGTCATATACGATCGGAAGGTTTAGAATAGTTGTAATATTACTTTTGTATTTTGGGATCATGTATGTATAAATGTATAGTATCCTGGGTAGTTGTGTAATATATAACACTTTGTAATAGTCGGTTTGTATCCAATCATTTGTAATCTCTTTATCAATGTAAAATATTGTTTTTTTGAATATGCAAGTAGCATGTTTTGGAGTAACTATATTTTCAAGTATGAAAGTTTGGGTCTTTTAGAAATACGAAAGTGAGGGTCTTTCAATAACTATCAATAATATTGGCATTAATGTTGTAACATGTTTGGGAAAAAAATGTCCTAGAAGTAGGTCTTACATCAAACCAGAATAAGAAAATTTTGACAGCATAGAGTCCTAGAAATAGTACTAGAAAGATAGGAATATTTATAGGGAAAAGTGCTACATAGAGCATAGATACAAAGGCTATTCCTTAAACCAAAAGAAAGGACGAGTAGAGCATCCGGGCACCCCTCGGGCGAACCCTCAAGTCAGCCAGCTGACACTCCACATCAAGGAGGTGTCGCTCATATACTCTTTGGCGTGGTCGGAGCTCTATGACTTCATCTCGAATTTCAGCTAAGGCTTGCAATAGAGCCTCATTGTCTCTCGTAGCTCTTTCACGAGCATCTTCCAGGCAACGAATGCGGACCGTATTAACTCCTGCATTGGCATCAACCTCCGTGATTCGGTTGATGGTTGTCCTACCCTGCTCTTCATTTCGAGCAACCCCGCAGACTAGAATATGCAGGACTCTGTCTGCGGAGCGTCCCTTGCTCAGGTTGTAGAATCTTCGGTCTCCATTGTATGGTAAGGGTCGACCCTGTTCCTGACTCCATGTTCCCAAATGTTCCGCCCACAGAGGCGTCGGGCCTTGAAAAGCTGGATGAGGGTTTGGATTTGGGATTGGAGCTACCAGGGGTAAATCATTGACTTCTGGCTCGGAGTCATAATTCTCCGGAAAGTTCTCTGTGAAGTCATCATCCAACAGAATTGCATGATTCTCTTCAGGCTCCTCATCGAGCCATCCTCCATTGACTTGGTCGGGAAAGTACAAATCGTTGGGGATACGGAATCCAACCATGTTATCTACGCGAGAATAGTGGTAAAAGAAATAACTAATAGACGTACTAATTAAGATTATTATAAGATGATCCTTACCAGTTACTCCAACATTTGCGTAATGCATACCAGTCATATGTAACCAAAACAGGATAGACCTTCGAATAAGTGATCCTAACTCTAAGTCCTCAACCAAAAAAGGAACAAGAAGTAAAGAAAATATCACAGATTCTAAGTTTATAACACCCTAGTCACATATAACCGTAGTGTATCCACTCAAAAACTATTGGCATACTAATAAAGACCTTTTAGTTTTCACATAAGTAATTATAGTAACACAAAATACTCCTATAATGTTTTAAGTTTATGTTATGTTCTAAAGTTTTCATTGTAGTAGTGTTGGTAAGTTTTTAGACTTGATGCAACAACACAACCATTCTTAGGCACACGCTAATCACTTCTCGGAAAGATATAGTTGATCAGGCTATATCACTCCCATATCTGATTATATGTCCCGAAGCCTGCTTGTGCTATCCAACAACCGCAATACTTTTGTTTTGTCCTAGTGACACTGATTTTAGTATGAATGCACGTATGTATACTTCAGTTAAATATTTTATTATTTGAACATATAAACTATTGGTCATTGTATTTTAATCCCGATGTGTTTATAGTTTGTATATCTTTTATGGGTTGATATACTCAATTCACTATAAATAAAGCTCTGATACCAATCTGTCACACCCCAAAATCGGAACGACAGAAACGTTCTGGGGCGGAGGACGTCATGTACAATATTACAACAATGCATAATAGTAAACAAGCAACAACATCATCCATTACATTAATAGTATAATTTAATACAAGTGTCTTCTGTGTATAGTTTATAAGACACCAAAAAATGAATAATTAAAATAGAGACGAGTCTTGAAAGCTTCGTCTTCTCAAAACCTGGTCATCTATACCTATCTACTGGTGACCTGAGAATACAAGTTATTTTGAAAGAGTAGATCAATATTAAAGCTGGTGAGTTCATATGTATTTTTAGTGTCGTTGTTTGTATGAAAGTGTTTGTAAATGTTTGTAAGAGTTTGTAGTAAATGTTTGTATCTCCTAGAAAATCCTATATTTTCTACTAAAAATGTAGCCTTCTACCAAGGCCCGAATTTTCTGTATGTTGTTTGTTTGTAAAAGTGTGTAATTTTACAAAGTATATCTATCATTACCAAAAATATAGTTTACATTACCATTTATGTGAGAAGATCACAATGTGAATGCATTGGGAAAATAAAAATGTATTGTAGTATTGTATATAAGTAACTACTAATGTACTAACTACCTTCAACCGATTTGTTAATTAAGGTAAAATGTAATGAGGTTGTAACCATACTTGATTGACTAGTAAAACACGACGGTCAAAGTCATCAAAATGGTATGATATTCGTCACCCGTAGACCTGCAGGTCCCGTTGTAGCTAGCAACAAGGTGTAGGACGGTTAGTCCCGTATAGATCTATACACAAATTCACACTCTCCCTCTAGGAGACTTTGGTTACAAAACGTGACATAGTAGTAGATTGCCGAGCCATGAAGTAGTGGCTCAGAGTAATGTTATAGTATTCAAGTATTTGTATAGTATGTTCTAGTGGATTGTATGTTCTCTCTGTTCTAGTGTATGGTATGCTCTCTTTGTATAGCGTAGTGTGTGTTCTTTCTGTTTCTCATAATAGTAAGTTTGTATTGACTCATGAATGAACTGAATCTTGTATGTTTCATTGTACTAGAAATAATGAGTAGTAAATCCTTAAACTATACCTATTATAGTTTACTATTAATGTTGTTTGAATGACTGAGTATGTTTGTTGTAACAACCCGAAATTTCCGTATCATTTATTGTAACTCTTTCGTAGTATAATTCACGCAACCAATCATCGTTTCCCAATTCGATTTCCGATCTTCCGTTTAATTAAATCATTAAATTGTACATATTTAAAATGACTTAATGGGTGTCTTAATACATTTAGAAATCATTTTTACACCCAACTTTAGTGATCGGAATAGTTCTAGAAAATTACCGTATCGGGTTACGGTAACTCAATCGGGTACGACCAAAAGCCTCGTCTAACGCCGGTATCGGGTAGAATTCCACCGTGTCCAAAACATAAACACTATATAAACGTGTTTAAACCTCCATTTGAAGCCTTTGGTCAATTTCTCATTTAAGTCTCACAACCTCTCTCCTCAACCCAAAATCAAGGTCCAAAACAAAGATTTAAGGCTTGAAATCAAAGAGGTAACACCCCTAACTTGTTATTCAACCTCTTTAGCCTTCAAATTGATGTTTAATTTGTGTTTTGGGACTAAGAACATGAGTTTACGGCCAAGGAACTAGCTTGGGCCGTAAACTCCTATAAATGGGGTTTTTAAGCCCTAAAAACCTTCCTAAGCATTGTTGGACATTTGATATGGCTTAATGTCTTAATGGAAAGGACTTATAACATGTAAAACATTGATTTTGAGGGACAAAAGTGAGTTTACAGCCAAGACACATTCTTGGGCCGTAAACTCCTCTTGATTGGGGATTTAGAGCCTTAAAACATGTCCAAATGCCCTGAAACTCAACCAATGGCCTTGTGGTAAAATCTAGATGCATCTAAAAATAGTTTAAGGGTTTGAAACATATCAAAAGTATCATTTATAGGAGTTTACGGCCTAGGAACATACCCTTGGCCGTAAACTCATAAAAACCATGTTAATGATGCATCAAATACACTCAAATGGCTTGTATAAATTTCTAGAATCACATGTGATTGTTTTAAGCATCAAAAACTATCTTTTTCATGAGTAAAGAAGAGTTTACGGCCTTAGAACATGCCTCTAAGCCGTAAACTCCAATAAGTGTGTTAAATGATGTTTTAAATTCATAACAAGGCTTGGAAAATTAACTAGAATCACATGTGATTGTCCTTTAAAGCTCAAATCAATTTTCCTTGGCCATAGGTGAGTTTACGGCCGTAAAATCCTATGGTATGGCCGTAAAGTCCCTTTTAAGTGTTATAATTTCATACAATCCATTCCAAGGCATCTTAGAAACCCTTTCCAACAATCCCCATGTCCATTTAAGCCATTTAAACACTCAAAACCACACCCACATGAGTTTACGGCCGTAAACTCATGTATGTGTGTGTTCAATGGCTATAAACTCTTTAAAATGTTTACTCTTGGGGAGTAAACTCAAGTCCCAAGTCCCTAGTGCCATTACACGTCCGAAGATGTCACCCGGGTCACTCCAAACGCTCGTTTTGAGGTGTTTAACCTCGTTGGAGTGTAATGTTCCATATGATTAGTGAATGTATCCCTAATTGTATATATATGGACATTATTTCATTTTACATAGGGACATCGCGAGTAATCAAACCCCAAACCAACATCTAGTATTCAAAACCGACACATTTCCGAGTCCAGTGAGTTCATACCCCTACCCTTTTTCACTGTTTTCACTGTTTTCAGGGGGGAACACAAGCAAAGTACAAGGGAATCCTTGTACTCAAAACATGTTTTCAAATGTGTGTTTCATATTCATATGCTTTTATTACTGATTACCACAACTGATAACAAATTGAACATGCAGATCACGTAACATATATTTGTGAAATAGGTCTTTAAACTGTTATGTTTTACATGTATTTCACAAAATGGCTTTCCACATTTTATCAGTTAAAAGCATGACATTAGACATTTGAATATAATACATGTACACAATTTTGTCCTCGGTAACACTCCACACATATACACGAGTGGAGGACTATTATATTATTACTAGTAAATTTATTAATCTTGTATGATTGGAGACACATCCTTGGCGAACACTTCACTGAGATACGCGAGTGGAGGACTACACCCAGAACCAGAGTCTCTGGTATTTAGAGAGCGTGACTTGAGTGTATAGATCTATACGGGGCTGACTACCCCACACCTGGATGCTAGCTACAGCCGAACCGAAATGGTTCAAGGGTGACGAAAGTCATAAGTATGTGGACTACTTATTACCACATGTGGACTACTTATTGCCACAGGGTTCAGTCTATTGTATGGTTATGGAACTCGCAATTAGGATAACAGAGATTTACTTATAGTAATAATGAACCACTTTATACATCTTTCACATCTTTTACATCTTTTACATCTTTCACATACTGTAACTAACTTTCAGGAAAGTACAGGACTTTCCTGGGGAAAACATGGGATCTAATCGATTACATCTTTTACTTCTTTAACATCGTATACATTAGAAACTAATGTGCAGGAAAGAATGGGGCTTTTCTGGGTAACACTTACATAACTAGAGAGAGTAACAAATTGGATAACATTACATCTTTTACAATTAGTAACATACAATAAGGAAAGTATGGGACTTTCCTGGTAACACTTGATAAGTAAACAGAACAGTTTAACAAGTCAGATAAACAACTATACATTTTCACATGAGTAGACATGTTTTTAGCGTACAAACTTATTATACTTTACATTTGTGAAACAATAACCAACTTTTAAGAAAATACGGGATTTTTCTTGGTGTACATAACATTTCAAAAACAGAATGGAAACTCGAAACATTTTCACAAACAAAATCCGCTTATGAACTCACCAGCTTTATGCTGATTTTCAAACCGCTTGTGTTCTCAGGTCAACGTTAAAATAGGTACCCGAAGATTTCTTTTGATCAGAATACGGAGTACATGAAGACCCATTACATTTTCTTTATATATATATATATATATATATATATATATATATATATATATATATATATATATATATATATATATTATGTATCACAACTGTACAAACTTTACTTTTGAAACAACTGTAAAACTTTTATTATGTAATGTAATGGTTGTTTTACTTTACTTACTATGTGCATTGGATTTGATACTCAGCGTGGAGTCAACCCCGAAAATGTTTCCGCCTTCGGTTTTCGGGGTGTGACATTTGTACACCTTCACTACCCAAAGGTGCTGAACTGATGTAAGAACTTTTATATTTATACATATACACATAATATATATAACTAAGATTCAAATGACACTCGGAAAGATAACTTGATACCCTAAGTCCACAACCAAGAAAGGAATAGGAAATAAAGTGAGTTATAATTCCTAAGTGTTGGATTAATGTCTAAGTCCATAACTATAATTGGTAAGACTTGACCCGACCCAGCATGGTCCATTTGGGTTGCATGACATCATGCATTTGGATAGACTATAATGAGAGAAATAACATTTAATGTTGGTTAATATATTATAAGTTCTAATATATTAATAAGGTTATTTAATTAGTATTGATGAAGAATTAATTTGGAATTAATTAAGTGATCAAAAGGAGACTCATTAAATATATGGGTTGATTGTGTAAATCATTCATTCTTATATATGTGGGCTTGTGATCCAAGATTCCTTATGTTGGACTAAGTCCATGGGGTGACCCATGGATAATCCATGGAGCATAAGGAATGGGTAAAGTTATGAGTTTCATGGTGTAACCCTAATATCCACCATATAAAAGAATCCCATGGCTCAAGAAATCGGGCACTAGCGTGTGAATATGAGGGCTAGACGATTTCAAGGAGTGTTCCATTTCTCTCAAGTCATTCCATGTGCATTTAGTGTTGTGTGAACCATTTGAGGTGTCACACTTGGGGCACTAGGCACCCAAGCTTCATGAATACATTCTACATCAAAGAGGTATGTAACTCTAACTTGAGATATCCATATGAATCAATGTTATTTTGCTAGTTAGGATGAATACCTTGGAAAGTTCATATTTTCATGTATAATAGAGAAAACATAGATCCAAGGTATTTATGGTTGCATGTACACTTAGGAGTGTTAGAATGCTCAAAACCCAACAGTGGTATTAGAGACTAGGCTTGTTTTCAATTATACTTGATGCAAATTGCTGAAAAAATCAATTTTTTTTGGCTTTCTGTGCACTGGGCTCGCCGAGTCCACTGATGAACTTGCCGATCCCATGAAGAAAATCATACTACTCATCGAGTAGGTTGATACACTCGATGAGTAGGATCCCCAGACAACATATTTTCGAGTTTTTGGTTGGACAAACTAGGAACATTACCCTAAGATGTTTTTGGACTTATATACTTGTTTTTGATGTAGTAATGTTCATGCTAATCCAATTTCGAAGATAATTGTCAATAGATTCATGTTTTGTATTAGTTTAAAATTTATGCTAATTACATGAAAAAGTTTGATGTGAATTATCTTTGTTCATATGAGTTGCTTAGATTAATAGATAAGTTAATTGATTATGTGTTTTCAATCCATTTTAATCTAAGAAATGATTCTAAAATGTGTTTGTGTAACTTGTCCTCAAGTTATATGAAAAGTCACAATTAAGTTTCATAAAACTCATAAAAGTTGGCAATGGTTACAAAAATGAAGAGTCTTGTCCTCAAGTTATGGAGGTTCAAGAGTCACTTCATTAAGTAATAAAATGTGTAACCTTAATTGATTCCATAAGTTACAAAATAAAGAAAAGTTACATTCTTTTATTAGTTTAAAGTCTTCCATAACTTGTCCTCAAGTTATGGAACTTGAAGAGTTTTTTAATTAAAACTACTTTCAACACATAAGTTATGGAATTAATTAGTTTTGAATAGTTTCAAAAGATGCCCTCAAATTTTGGAATTTGAAAAGTTTTCACTTATGAATACTTTAATTCCAAGTTAGCCACTAGAATTTTAAAAGTTAAAATTCAACCCTTCTACTTTATAATATTATAAGTTAATAATATTTATATATATGTATAAGAGTAAAGTTAGTCTTACTGTTAGTAGGCCTCATTCACGAAGCCGGTCTATAAGGGGGGTAATAAGGTTATTGCCTATCAAATGACAGTTTAATGGGTGTCCACTCTCACTCACCGCTTCCTTGACAGGGGGAGGATCGTTAGCCGAACGGGTAGGACAAGGATTAGAATTCTCCCTTCATTAAAAGTATTAATGATAAGTACTAAGTAATTAAACTCTTATTAATACCCAATCTCAGCTACTTAGGAAATTGTGAATTTGGTGCTAACCCATGAAATTACACTTTGCACTTTGCTTAAGTCGTTAGTGGAGCATGTGTGGTTAACCGGCACACTAACCTGGACTTAACAAGGTAGGCAAAGGGTAACTTAATATTCATCATAGTATCGGTGGAGCGTGTGTTGTTAACCGGCACATCGATTAAGTGGTAAATATTAAGGGTACCAAGCATATTCGCATGGTTAATTCATAGCTTGTTCTGTGATCCTCGACATCCCAATCACAAAACCTGAAGGGCACACTCGAGATTGAAACATGCCATTGAACAGTTCAATGAATCTCAAAAGAATATAGGAGTTTCAAAACAAATTAAAACCTAATAATACATTTCGTTTATCTTGGTGGAAATTGGTTAATCGTCATTCACCTACCTTCAAATGTTTTATAGCTTAGATTACGACATCCCTCTTCCGAGTTATAAAACAGTTTGTTGGGTCCTATCCTTAATATTTCATATTGGGTGTTATATTAAGGACTTTAGATCAACCATCTTGAATATCTCCCATAAGATGTCTAGTTTAGACATTTTCGATCTTCCCAAATCTCTTGAAACAAGCTTTCCTAAATGAAGATGATGTCTTTCACCTCCTCCAATTATTCTCCCTATTCCACAAGTTCAAGGTCACTCAAGCCCTATTGGAAAGGCAAGGTCTAGGTGTGCCTACATCTTGGAGATGAAGTCACATACCGACAAGATGGGAGAGTTGGGTGTCAAAGTCTTGAGAAAGTTGGTGGTTCAATCACTTTCTAAGTCACATAGTGAGTTCCTTTGGACTCCTATGAAACTGAATATGACAAGTGTGACAACCCGGAATTTCCATTCTATACAAACAATATCACTTCAAAAGAAGTTATAACAGTCATAGTCGATTTTCAGACTTTTCGTACAAGTTGGAGTAATTTAGGGTTTACACTTTAGTAAATATCAGGAGAGTGGATGCACTATGGTTTTGTGCAACACTGTTATTCCAACACTCGGTTATATTAGAAATAATTTCAGGAATAAAAATATTTTTTGTCAAAAATATCTCAGGACTATAAATAGATTTCTGAACCAAATTCATTCATTATTCACATTTCCAACTAGAGAAAAACCATTTTCTCTCTCACAGATCTTCGGGTTTTCATCCCAAATCGTGAGTACACTTCTCTAGTTGTTTTATAATGCTTGTTATATGCTTAATAACATAGATTACATGTCAAATATGTGAGATTCGGGAGTTTACCTCCCAAGAACGTTCTTGGGGAGTAAACTCCAAAACGAAGCTTAAAGGCTATCTAGTCCCATTTCCTTGTTAGGTAACTAGCTTACGATAATATGTATGTACATTAGAGACTAGAAAACCATCAAAAACACATAGCTTAGGATGTTCACGGCCCAAGAACTTCTTGGACCGTGAACTCCAAATTCAAGGGCCATAATGTGCCCTAATCACTCCTAAGGCTTTAGACATTAACCCTCAATTACTTCTAGCTAATTTGTGGACTTTAAAACATCAAAAGCACCCCCTTAAAGGGAGTTTATGGCCAAGGAATTCTCTTAGGCCGTAAACACCAAATAAGGGCACCAAAATGTGCCTAGGGTCCTCTTTAGCCTCAAACAAATAATTAGAACTTATCCTACTTGTGCTTGGGAATTTAAAGAATAAAAACACCCATCCCATGAGAGTTTACTACCATAAAATCTAAGGGATTTTGCCTTGGGGCCGTAAACTCCTCAAAGGAGTATTTCTATGCCCTAAACTACCCAAAGGATTAAACAACCAAGCAAGGCTTATTCTAGAAATCAAATAACACTTCAAAACATCAATTACCACCAAGATTTGGAGTTCAAAGCCGTAAACTCAAGGTTTTACGACCGTAAACTCCTTGTGTGGGGTTTATTGAGGAGTAAACACCTATATAAGGCCCTTTAGTACATTAAACCCCTTTAGCCTTGTCCCATAACAACTTAGATGCAACCATTAGGACCTATAACACTTATACAAAGTGGTTACATGTTCCTGAGTGTCCCAACTTATTTCATTAAGTTATTATTTGGCTAATTAGTTATATATACGCTCATTATATGATAACTAGGCTCGTGCGTGTGAACAAGTCTCCGTTTGCCACCTAGCACAGTAGCCGACACTTCAAATCAAATCCACTCACAGCAAGTGAGTTCATACCCCTTTAATGAACCTTTGAAATACTTTTAAATGTTTTAAATACTTTTATGGGGTGGGGGGATACAAGTTAAATACTTATAGTTATTACATCAATCACATGTGATTAATAACTATAAAACCAATGATTTTATCATTGTTCAAACTGTTTATCAAACTGCTTTACTTCAAAATGTTTTACAAACTCTTTTCTTACCAAATACTTTTATTTTAACTTTGTTATACTTCTTATAAATTACATGTCCATATATGTATAGATATATAAGAAATGTTTAAAGGGCTTAGGAAGGCCATCCACCCTATTTCCTTTTCGCGCTTGAGATGTGGTTTGGTGGGATTTCGGGTAGCCGTCCGAAGGTCGTTTCAATATTAATTATATATCAAGTGTACATATATAGACATAAAAGTACTTCCATATTCATGCGTATTAGCTACATCATTGTTAAGTTACCATCGGGGTAACACAGGATCATACTACTACAATTTCTAGATCAATGAGTCAGTTCATTCATGAGTTAATACTTATTACTATGAGAACATATACATTACATTACTATGAGTACATATACAACTATACTAGAGAAGAACATATACAACTATACTAGAGAAGAACATATACAACTATACTAGAGAAGAACATATATAACTATACTAAGAAGAGAACATATACAACGATACTAGAACAAGTAACATTACATTACATATACATGAATACGTTAACAATTGTGATCCACTGTATCGGAACATGCCTTATATGTCATGGCCCGAGTTGTAGCCAAAATTCTCTTGGATGGAGAGCGTGAGTTTGCATATAGATCTATACTCGATTGACTATCCTACACCTTGCTGCTAGCTACAGCCAGACGTGCAGGTCTGCGGGTGCCAAACGTCATTCCATTTTACGACCATTCATATGTCGTTGTTAGCAGTCAATAGTATGGTGCAATAAATCACAAGATACCTTAATATAAATCCGGTTTAAGGTAATTAGTACAGCAGTAGTTCCTATAATACAACACTACAGTACTACAATAATTTACCCATTACATATACTTAGTGATTATTTCACTTAAAGATTTATGTACAAACTATATTTTGTTAATGATAGTTACACTTGGGGGAAATTACACACTCTTACAAAAAACGATAATACAAAACAGTTAAGCCTTGGTAGAAGGCTACTTTAATAGAAAATCTAGGTTTTTCTGAGAGATTCAAACTTTTACAAACATTTACATACATTTTACAAACTTACACTTGAGACATGTTCAAACGTTTTGATAACAAAAACCGACAGGTACCGAGACCAACTTTTGAGAAATAAACTTGTATTCTCAAAATAACTTGTATTCTCAGGTCATCAGTAGACAGGTACCTAGACCAACTTTTGAGAAGATGGAGCGCATCCAAGACTCATCTTATTATTTTGATTTACATTATTTTTGGTGTCTATAACTGTACAGAACACGCTTGTATTAAAATTATATATTTAATGCAATGGATGATGTTGTTTGCTTTTACTATTATACTGTGTTGTGATACTTTACATGACGTCCTCCACCCCAGAACGTTTCCACCATTCATGGTTTTGGGGTGTGACAGATTGGTATCAGAGCATTGTTTATAGTGAATCAAGTATATCAACCCATAAAAGATATACTAAGCTATAAACCCATTTGGGATTAAAACACTCTGACCGAGAGTCTATACTTTAAATACTAAGATATTTAATTAAGTATACTAGTCTGCATTCATACTAAAATCAGTGTCACAATGACAAGAACAAAAGTATTACGATTGTTATATATCACAGGTAAGCTTGGGGATGTATGGTCAGTCCTGGGAATGGCATAGCCTGATCAACTATACTTGTGATATGTTAACAAGTCTAAAAACTTACCAACAATACCACAAGAAGATCAGTAGAACCTAAACTTAAAATACTATAGGTGTATTTTGTACTACTAGCTACATATATACTATATCCTTATACCTCTCTTCTCGTGTAGATTTAAATGGCTGGATTCCATCACGGCGACCCGTACTTTCCAAATGAAGGAAACGCAGGATGGATCGAAGCAGAGTCCGATGATGAACACCAAATTCCGTTGGATGATCATCAAGCTGAAGGCTTCTCGGATGGATCGGACTCTGAGCCCGAAGTCAACAACCTTCCTCCAGTAGGTCAAGCCCCGAACAACAACCCTCGACCAGCTTTTCCAGGTCCTACTCCCTTGTGGGTAAATAACTTGAATCGCTGGAGTGACGAACAGGGTCAACCCTTACCATACATGGGGGACCGAAGCTTTTACAACGTCAGCGAAGGAAGTTCTGCTGACCGAGCTCTGCCCGTCATTATCCGCAGAATAGCTCGTAATGTTGAGTAGGGTCGAGCAGCCATCGACCGGGTCGTGGAGATTGATGCCAACTCTGGTGTCAACACAGTCCGCATCCGCCGTCTCGAAGAAGACATGGAACGAACCCGGAGAACCAATGAAACCCTGCAGCAACATCTGGTTGCCTCTCAAGCAGAAGTCATGGAACTTCGACCTCGTCAAAGGGCTCATGAACGACACCTTCAAGAGGTGATCCGTCAAATGAGAGACCTCAGGGATCTCCTGAGGAATACTCATCGCCGTTAGAAGATGTCTAGTACATATTTATCTTTTGGGTTAAGGATTAGCCTTTAACATCTGTGCTCTAAGTAGCGCTTGTCTGTAAAATATTCCTAACTTTCAGTACTCTAATTAGGGATCTAAGAACTATCAAACTCTTCCGTCTGGTATGATGTAAGACCTACTGTTAGGTTGATTTTCCCTGAACTTATTACATCGGTAATACCAGTATTATCGACGTCTATCTAATCAGTGGGAAAAATCTTTACACTTGTGTTTTCCTACTAATCTTCCTTGTTATGATCTCAAACACTTATTCAACTATTGGGCTATGGTTAGTTAGTCCATGTGTCACTCTCACCTTACTTACAAATTTATTCTTACCACTTTGCTTATCTTTATAAACTTATAGTTGAAAGATGCCTCCTCGCAAATCTCCCCGGAATAACCCTACACCTCCACCTCCGGTCATCGATACAGTAGCCCTAAATGCTGTCGTAGCTACAGTAGTGGCAATTGCCATGGCACAATATCACTCTACTGATGCTAGCAGAGGTGGAACCCCTGTTAACTCTATTCCGATGGAAACTCCTGTGCGCTCGAGAGAGTGCTCCTACAAGGATTTTACCAACTGCAAGCCGAAGTCCTTTCATGGAACCGGTAGAGTCATTGCCCTCTCGCAATGGTTCGAGAAGACTGAATCAGTCTTCGAAATTTGTTCATGCCCTGCTGCGAGCAAAGTCAAATATGTCGCATGCACCTTTGAAGGAAAGGCCCTGACGTGGTGGAACGGCCACGTTAAAGCCCTAACCCTCGTCGTAGCCAACGACATAGGCTGGGAAACCATGAAAGACCTCATGATTGAGGAATACTACCCAAGGGGCGAAATCCAGAAAATAGAGTAGGAGCTTTGGAGCCTGACCATGAAGGGCACCAACATTGTTGCTTATACCGCCAGATTCAGCGAATTGGTGGCTCTCTGCCCCAATATGGTTCCCACTGAGGGGAAAAAGATTGAAAGGTACATATGGGGGCTAGTGCCTCCGTATCAGGGGAATGTCCTATCATCAAACCCCGCTACCTTCGACAGTGCCAAGCGATTGGCACAGCGACTCATTGACCATGGAGTCAAAACCCCTGCAACAACAACAACCCTACCCATCCCGGAACCCTACAAACCCGCTGACACTAAGCGGAAGTTTTGGGAAGACAAGAAGAAACAGTGAGCTGCTAAAAAGCAGCAAGTTGTGGCTGTTCATGCCGCGATAAACCCTGCTGCTGATACTGCTCCGGTGAGGCAGTATGCTGGAAGTTTGCCCAAGTGCAACAAATGCAACTTTCACCACAACGGCCCCTGCCGTGAAATGCAGTGCTCTAACTGCAATAGGAAAGGAAACACCTTCCGTTTCTGTAAATTCCCGGCGAGGCCAATCACCCAAGTCCCCGGCTCTGGCGCGAGCCCGACCTGCTATGGATGTGGTGAAGCAGCCCACTATAAGAGGGACTGCCCCAAAGCGAAGAATGCTGGAGGAGTAGGGAGGGTACTGGCAATAGGCCATGGGGAAGCAGTTGCTGACCCGACGGTGGTAACTGATACGTTCCTCCTCGATAACTCCTATGCATGCATTCTGTTCGATAGTGGAGCGGAGCGAAGCTTCATGAACCATAAATTTGCTCGCATGCTTAAACAACAACCACGCGCACTTAAAGAACAATTCACAGTAGAAATGGCTAATGGAAAAATAGAAAGTACAAATAGCATATACTTAGGATGTACCCTAACTCTGGATAACCATTCATTCCCAATCGACCTTATGCTGGTCTCGATTAAAAGCTTCGACATTATCGTCGGCATGGATTGGTTGAGTCTTCATCGCTCCGACATCATGTGCTTCGAGAAAGCAGTCCGTCTAAACCTCCCATCTAACGAAACTCTTATCGTCTACGGTGCAAACCCGGTGCGAGTCTTCGTATTATATCAAGTATTCAAGCACAGAAGTATCTGCGTAACGAATACCATGCATTCCTTGATCACATCATCGACACGAACCTCGAAACGAAAGAACTAAAGAACATTCCAGTAGTGAGAGACTTCCCAAACATTTTTCCAGAAGAGCTACCCGGATTACCTCCGCAACGACAGGTCGAGTTCAGAATCGACTTAGTTCCAGGAGCTAACCCAGTAGCCAAGTCGCCCTACCGATTAGCACCAGCAGAGATGCAGGAACTATCTGGTCAACTTAATGAACTGCTCAGCAAGGGCTTCATAAGACCAAGCTTCTCACCTTGGGGAGCACTAGTCTTGTTTGTTAAGAAGAAAGACGGATCATTCCGTATGTGTATCGACTACAGGGAACTCAACAAACTGACGGTCAAGAATCGATACCCTCTGCCTCGCATAGACGATCTATTTGACCAATTGCAAGGGGAGAGTTACTTCTCCAAAATTGATCTGAGATCCGGATATCACCAGTTACGAGTACTAGAGGAGGATGTTCCGAAGACAGCCTTCCGAACTCGTTACGAACACTACGAGTTCGTGGTGATGCCATTCGGATTAACCAATGCGCCCGCAATTTTCATGGATCTGATGAACAGACTATGCCGACCTTACTTGGATCAGTTCGTCATCATTTTCCTTGACGATATCCTGATCTACTCCCGAAGTAAGGAAGAACATGGTGATCACCTGCGACAAGTTCTAGGAACTTTACGAACGGAGAAACTCTATGCGAAGTTCTCGAAATGTGAATTTTGGATCCGAAGAGTCGAATTCTTAGGACACGTGGTAAGCAAAGATGGAATCCACGTGGACCCATCCAAAATTAAAGCCATTGAGAACTGGTCAGCACCGAAGACGCCTACTGAAATTCGTCAATTTCTAGGCGTTGCTGGCTATTACCATAGATTCATACAAAACTTCTCCCGAATAGCGAAACCTCTTACAACCCTGACCCAGAAAGGCGTGGCCTTTGACTGGGAAGAGAAACTAGAAAGAGCGTTCCAAACGCTCAAGCAAGCCTTGTGCACCGCACCAATACTATCTCTCCCCGAAGGATAGAAGACTTCGTAGTCTATTGCGATGCATTGAACCAAGGGCTCGGGTGTGTTCTGATGCAACGAGGAAAGGTCATTGCCTACGCTTCCAGACAGTTGAAGACACACGAAGTTAACTACACGACCCACGATCTTGAACTAGGAGCAGTGGTGTTTGCTTTGAAAATCTAGAGAAATTACTTGTACGGGACGAAAAGCACTATCTTTACCGATCACAAGAGTTTACAACACATATTCGATCAGAAGGAGCTCAACATGAGACAACGACGGTGGGTCGAGCTACTCAGTGACTACGAATGCGATATTCGTTATCATCCGGGTAAAGCCAACGTAGTAGCAGGCGCCCTATGTCGAAAGGAATATTCTGGTCGCAGGGTCAAGTCATTGTCAATAACCATCCATTCACACTTGTATAAACAAATTCAGGCAGCCCAACTTGAAGCCATGAAACCTGAAAATGTGATGAGTGAATCCATCAGAGGAATGAACAAGAATTTAGAAGCCAAGGGTGACGGAGCCTTATATTTCATGGACCAGATCTGGACACCGAAACACGGCGATTTCCGAGACTTGGTCATGACCGAGGCGCACAACACTCGGTATTCCGTCCACCCAGGTTCAGATAAGATGTATCTGGATCTTAAAAAGCTATACTGGTGGCCTAATATGAAAGCAGAAATTGCTACCTTCGTAAGTAAATGCCTTACTTGCGCAAAGGTTAAGGTTGAGTACCAGAAGCCCTCCGGTTTACTGCAACAACCAGAGATTCCAGAATGGAAGTGGTAGCGGATCACTATGGATTTCATAACCAAGTTGCCCAAGACAACGGGTGGACTTGATACCATATGGGTCATCGTCGATAGATTGACCAAGTCTGCACACTTCGTGCCTATCAAAGAAAACGACTAGACGGAGAAACTTACGAGAACATACATTAGGGAAATCGTACGGCTACATGGTGTGCCTATATCCATTATCTCCGATAGAGATAGTAGGTTCACCTCAAGATTCTGGCAATCACTACAACATTCCTTGGGAACAAGGCTGGACATGAGCACAACCTACCATCCACAGACCGACGGACAAAGTGAGAGGACCATCCAAACACTAGAAGATATGTTGAGAGCCTGTGTGATTGACTTTGGAAAGGCATGGGATACTCATTTACCCCTTGTCAAGTTTTCTTATAATAACAGTTATCATACGAGCATCAAGGCTGCTCCATTTGAAGCCCTCTACGGCCGAAAGTGCAGATCCCCTATGTGATGGGATGAGGTGGGTGATACCCAATTAGCCAGGGGGCAGGCTTCTGACAGTACTCTCACTGGTCCGGAGATCATTCGGGAAACGACAGATCAGATCTGTGAACGATTGAAAGCCTCTAGAGATCGACAGAAGAGCTACGCTGATAAGCGAAGAAAACCTTTGGAATTTCAGGTGGGAGACCGAGTCCTTCTCAAAGTCTCACCCTGGAAAGGCTTGATACGCTTCGGTAAGCGTGGGAAGCTTAATCCGAGGTACATAGGGCCTTTCGAGATTCTCGAAAGAGTCGGCCCTATAGCTTACAAACTCGACCTACCCGACACACTTCGCAACGTACATTCTACATTCCACGTATCTAACTTGAAAAAGTGTCTGTCCGACGAGACTCTTGTAATACCACTCGACGAGATTGAGATCAACGAGAGCATCAACTTCATGGAAGAACCGGTAGAGATCATGGACCGTGAGGTCAAGCAGATGAAGCAAAGCCGTATCCCGATTGCGAAGGTTCCCTGGAACGCCAAGCGAGGACTGGAATTCACTTGGGAACGCGAGGATCAGATGAAATTGAAATACCCTCATCTTTTCGCTTAGTTATTTGTAATGTCTTATTTGCTTAAATTCTAATTTCGGGATGAAATTCCTTCTAACGGGGGGATGATGTGACAACCCGAAATTTCCATTCTATACAAACAGTATCACTTTAAAAGAAGTTATAACAGTCATAGTCGATTTTCAGACTTTTCGTATAAGTTGGAGTAATTTAGGGTTTACACTTCAGTAAATATCAGGAGAGTGGATGCACTATGGATTTGTGCAACACTGTTATTCCAACACTCGGTTATATTAGAAATCATTTCAGGAATAAAAATATTTTCTATCAAAAATATCTCAGGACTATAAATAGATTTCTGAACCAAATTCATTCATTATTCACATTTCCAACTAGAGAAAAGCCATTTTCTCTCTCACGGATCTTCGGGTTTTCATCCCAAATCGTGAGTACACTTCTCTAGTTGTTTTATAATGCTTGTTATATGCTTAATAACATAGATTACATGTCAACTATGTGAGATTCGGGAGTTTACCGCCCAAGAACATTCTTCGGGAGTAAACTCCAAAACGAAGCTTAAAGGCTATCTAGTCCCATTTCCTTATTAGGTAACTAGCTTAGGATAATATGTATGTACATTAGAGATTAGAAAACAATCAAAAACACATAGCTTAGGGTGTTCACGGCCCAAGAACTTCTTGGACCGTGAACTCCAAATTCAAGGGCCATAATGTGCCCTAATCACTCCTAAGGCTTTAGACATTAACCCTCAATTACTTCTTGCTAATTTGTGGACTTTAAAACATCAAAAGCACCCCCTTAAAGGGAGTTTACGGCCAAGGAATACTCTTAGGCCGTAAACACCAAATAAGGGCACCAAAGTGTGCCTAGGGTCCTCTTTAGCCTCAAACAAATAATTAGAACTTATCCTACTTGTGCCTGGGACTTGAAAGAATAAAAAAAACCCATCCCATGAGAGTTTACGGCCATAAACTCTAAGGGATTTGTCCTTGGGGCCGTAAACTCCTCAACGGAGTATTTCTATGCCCTAAACTACCCAAAGGATTAAACAACCAAGCAAGGCTTATTCTAGAAATCAAATAACACTTCAAAACATCGATTACCACCAAGATTTGGAGTTCACGGCCGTAAACTCAAGGGTTTACGACCATAAACTCCTTGTGTGGGGTTTATTGAGGAGTAAAAACCTATATAAGGCCCTTTAGTACATTAAACCCCTTTAGCCTTGTCCCATAACAACTTAGATGCAACCATTAGGACCTATAACACTTATACAAAGTGGTTACATGTTCCTGAGTGTCCCAACTTATTTCATTAAGTTATTATTTGGCTAATTAGTTATATATACGCTCATTATATGATAACTAGGCTCGTGCGTGTGAACAAGTCTCCGTTTGCCACCTAGCACAGTAGCCAACACTTCAAATCAAATCCACTCACAGCAAGTGAGTTCATACCCCTTTGATGAACCTTAGAAATACTTTTAAATGTTTTAAATATTTTTATGGGGTGGGGGGATACAAGTTAAATACTTATAGTTATTACATCAATCACATGTGATTAATAACTATAAAACCAATGATTTTATCATTGTTCTAACTGTTTATCAAACTGCTTTACTTCAAAATGTTTTACAAACTCTTTTCTTACCAAATACTTTTATTTTAACTTTGTTATACTTCTTATAAATTACATGTCCATATATGTATAGATATATAAGAAATGTTTAAAGGGCTTAGGAAGGCCATCCACCCTATTTCCTTTTCGCGCTTGAGATGTGGTTTGGTGGGATTTCGGGTAGCCGTCCGAAGGTCGTTTCAATATTAATTATATATCAAGTGTACATATATAGACATAAAAGTACTTCCATATTCATGCGTATTAGCTACGTCATTGTTAAGTTACCATCGGGGTAACACAGGATCATACTACTACAATTTCTAGATCAATGAGTCAGTTCATTCATGAGTTAATACTTATTACTATGAGAACATATACATTACATTACTATGACTACATATACAACTATACTAGAGAAGAACATATACAACTATACTAGAGAAGAACATATACAACTATACTAGAGAAGAGCATATACAACTATACTAGAGAAGAACATATACAACTATACTAAGAAGAGAACATATACAACGATACTAGAACAAGTAACATTACATTACATATACATGAATACGTTAACAATTGTGATCCACTGTATCGGAACATGCCTTATATGTCATGGCCCGAGTTGTAGCCAAAATTCTCTTGGATGGAGAGCGTGAGTTTGCATATAGATCTATACTCGATTGACTATCCTACACCTTGCTGCTAGCTACAGCCGGACGTGCAGGTCTGTTGGTGCCAAACGTCATTCCTTGTTACGACCATTCATATGTCGTTGTTACCAGTCAATAGTATGGTGCAATAAATCACAAGATACCTTAATATAAATCCGGTTTAAGGTAATTAGTACAGCAGTAGTTCCTATAATAAAACACTACAGTACTACAATAATTTACCCATTACATATACTTAGTGATTATTTCACTTAAACATTTATGTACAAACTATATTTTGTTAATGATAGTTACACTTGGGGGAAATTACACACTTTTACATCAAACGATAATACAAAACAGTTAAGCCTTGGTAGAAGGCTACTTTAATAGAAAATATAGGTTTTTCTGAGAGATTCAAACTTTTACAAACACTTACAAACATTTAGATACATTTTACAAACTTACATTTGAGACATGTTCAAACGTTTTGATAACAAAAACCGACACTAAAATACTTATGAACTCACCAACTTTGTAACATCCCCCTCTGGCACGTATCACAATATTGTCCGCTTTGGGCCACTCGGCACGAGGACTTCCCAGGGGGGTCACCCATCCCGGTACTACTCCCGCCCGAGCACGCTTAACTGCAGAGTTCTTATGGGATCTGCTGCCCTCACGGCTTTAAAACGCGTTATGATAGGGAAGGTATCCACACCCCTTATAAGGAATGCTTAGTTCTCCTTCCCAGCCGATGTGGGATCAGATCTAACCTACTTTCACCCCCCATTATAGGGTTCGACGTCCCCGTCGAATACATCGACCCGTGCCCTGGCTCTGATACCATTTGTAACATCCCCCTCTGGCACGTATCACAATATTGTCCGCTTTGGGCCACTCGGCATGAGGACTTCCCAGGTGGGTCACCCATCCCGGTACTACTCCCGCCCGAGCACGCTTAACTGCAGAGTTCTTATGGGATCTGCTGCCCTCACGGCTTTAAAACGCGTTGTGATAGGGAAGGTATCCACACCCCTTATAAGGAATGCTTAGTTCTCCTTCCCAGCCGATGTGGGATCAGATCTAACCTACTTTATCTTCTTAGGCTGTAAACTCACATACTTGGCTCAATTTCATGTTTAAATCTCGAATTTGAAGGCTAAACATGCTATAGATTAAGGCTAGGAAGGTACCTTAAGGATTTGAAGCCTTAAAATTGAGTTTTGGACACTAAATCTTTGGATTTTGGAGAGAGGTTAGAGAGAGAGTAGTGAGAGAAGGAAAAAGCTTCAAATGAAAGCTGAAACTCGTTTATATAGTTCCCAAAATTTGCACACGGTGGAATTCTACCCGATACCGGTGCTAACCGCGGCTTTTGTTCGCACCCGATTGAGTTTCCGTCACCCGACGGGAACATTTTAAAAACTCGTGAAATAATCATTTTGGACGAATAATATAAGTTCCTGAGTGTTTTAGACACTCATTAGGATAAAATAAACATATAAATTTATACAATTAAATTTCAAAGAGAAATCGGAACGAATCCGATAACGGCGACTTTCCGGGTAGAACGGGTTTTGGCGACGAACAAATTTCGGGTTGTTACAAACTTAATGCTGATAAACTCTTTCAAAATAACTTTTATTCTCAGGTCATCAGTAGACAGGTACCGAGACCAGCTTTTGAGAAGATGGAGCGCATCCAAGACTCATCTTATTATTTTGATTTACATTATTTTTGGTGTCTATTACTGTACAGAACACGCTTGTATTAAAATTATATATTTAATGCAATGGATGATGTTGTTTGCTTTTATTGTTATACTGTGTTGTGATAGTTTACATGACGTCCTCCACCCCAAAACATTTCCGTCATTCATGGTTTTGGGGTGTGACAACAAGACCCTTAATGATCTTATCTATTTGCTAAGATCAACTTCCTAAAACTTTATGGACATTGACAATAAAGACACTGGAAATCCAGAAAAAGCATTCTCTTTCCAATGGAAAGGGATCGGCCATAGTCAACTCGGTTGACCAAATGTTAAAGAGAAAAGCTAAGTCTGTGATAATACTGATACCATTACCAAAGGTCCCATATGTTTAAATTTCCAAAGGAAGGGGCATTGATTGCGAAGCTGCCAATTTTACCTAAGGATGTTAAACTCAATAAGTTTGACCCTACTTCAGGTAAAATCCACTATCTAACTCTGCTAAGTTTCCATACTGAGATTCTTGATACATGATGTGACTGTCACATGTTGATGTTTGTAAGAATCAAAGAACAGGGAAGAAGCTTAAAGAAAGAATATGCTGAATCTGATCGCGTAGATGGATTTCGATCGCATAGTTTGAAGATCAGATTGTTGAGCTACTTCTTAGGAGTTATGATATATTGCTTAGGAATAGATAACAACAAGTTTTCATGCTCTTTTGCATTGTAAGGATAGTTTTTCCGCAAAGTTTTTAAAATAAAAGGAAAAAATGATGATTTTATTTATTTTAAAATATCCTTTACAATGGCATTTGAGGGAAAAAAATTGTTGCTTATATGATTCCATTAATAGCAAGAGTGGTGTAACACCGTGATTTTCAAGGCAAAATTTTCATTTAATTAATCAAATTAATATTAAATCACTTGTTTAAAATCTCATACACATTTGAATTACAAAAAAAACATAGTTCCATTTTCACTTAGTAGAAAACCAGGATCCTCCAGTATACAACTCTTTCTTTGGTGTGTACAATCGAGCCGATGCCATCCCGCGTTACTGAAAGAACCTGAAACAACATACATAAAACACTGTAAGCACGAAGCTTAGTGAGTTCCCCAATATACACCTTACGCACATACGCCTTTCCAGGCCCTGACCTTCCGGTCCGCTGCACAATGCCTTCCGGCCCATGAGATAATCGCCTTCCGGCCCATAACGTGTTGCCTTCCGGCTCTTAGTATATTGCCTTCCGGCCCATAACATATTGCCTTCCGGCCCATAACATATTGCCTTCCGGCCCATAACATATTGCCTTCCGGCCCAAAAACATATACAACACATAATACGTTTACTCTAACACATAAAGCACATATATCATATATCATACCTGACCTTTCTGTCACATAACACGTTGCCTTCCGGCCCATATAAACATGCATATCACGCGTAGCAACTAACTTTCCATTTATAGCATATATACATAACACATAACATATTCGACCTTCCGGTCACACAATCAAACCCTTCCGGGTACAGTATAATGAGAAGACTCACCTCGTGGATGCTGGAAGTTAGCAACTCCTGAAATCACTTGCACCTGATCCGCCGAGCTACAAGCTCCCTATAACAATATATCTCTTATTAATACTTTTATCTTCCACGTTAACTGACCCTAAGAAATCACACACAGGTCAACTCTGGTCAACGGTCATCTCGACTGGACTCGGCGAGTGCCCTGGCGACTCGGCGAGTCAAGTCGTCCTCACAAATTCCTGGATGTTCCCTTTCTACTCGTCGAGTATCTCTCTTGACTCGACGAGTTCCTCGTGGAAGAATCGCGGGGCCACCCCGACTCCACTCGCCGAGTCTGAAGAACAACTCGGCGAGTCCCAGCTATTCTTCAAGCTACTCGCTGAGTCTGCTCATCCGACTCGGCGAGTCCATGCCATGCAGTCGATCATACTACTTCCTAAGATCAGAATCGTCCCGACCAATCATAGGTCTGGTCCTCCTAAGCTGGTCCATCACAAAAGGCCTTCATTTAGGTGCTCATGCTACACCCCAAGACTCATAATTCCCATGTTAACCTAAGGCATAAGGATTTCAATCCAAAACCTTCACCAATTCCCGAAATGCACAGACCTGGGATCTTCTGGACCTCTAAGGGTCCTAATACAGGGTTATATTCGTTTGGGTAACAAGGTAATAATCCATCTAATCATTAAATGGGTTCCATAAACCCTAAATCCATATACACATCAATCACAGAAGAATGTAATCCGAACTATTACCTGAATGATGTACCTTCTGTGTCCCCAAACTTCAGAACTCGAATTCCTTGCAGTTCCTTTAGCCAAAACCCTTCTCCTTCTTGCACAACAATTCCTTCAAGGTCACCAATGGCCTTCAAGCTTGCTCTAGATGCCACAGCCGCTTAGGGTTCTTCTCAATCGACCAAAAGACGAGCAATGACAGCATAAGATCCCTTATATACGACCCAAAACTGAACGGCTAGGGTTTCCGCTGAACAGCGTCGACTCGCCGAGTCCATATCTGGACTCGTCGAGTCCAGTCGCGAACCCGCGACCAAGTCTGCAACCCTACTCGGCGAGTCTGGCTCCAACTCGCCGAGTCTCTCCTTTAAAACACCCCAAAATGCAATTTAACAATACTTGAGATTTTGGGCTGTTACAATTCTCCCCCACTAGAATCAGACTTCGCCCTCGAAGTCTCACTCTGAAAATAGTTCTGAATACTGCTCCCGTATCTCACGTTTCGGCTTCCCTAGACACTTCCGATCTCTTCCGAGGTTGCCATTGAATCAATACCAGAGGTACCTCCTTGTTCCTCAGAACCTTGATCTCCCGATCCCTGATGGCCACTGGCCTCTCGACGTAACACAGGGTCGCATCCACCTAATTGTTCTCTAGTGGAACCACTGCTGACTCATCTGCTATACACTTCTTCAATTGCGACACATAAAAAGTGTCATGGATCCATCCCAATTCCGTTGGCAGCTCCAAACGGTAGGCCACCCGTCCTACCCTCGCATTCTCACGAAAAGGCCCAACATATCGGGGCCCCAACTTGCCCCTCTTCCTGAACCAAATCACCCCTTCCCAAGGAGAGACCGTTATAAGTACGAATTCGCCGACCTGAAACACATGCTTGTAACGGCTTCTGTCTGCATAACCTTCCTGTCAACTCTAGATGATCATTACCCTCTGATTAACCTGCTGCATCTGCTCTGTCGACTAAAGCACGATCTCTGTACTGACCACCACTCCCTGCAACCGAGAATCACCCAAGATGCAACTCTGCTCTAAATCTCAATGATCACTCGACCCATAAGGGTTATGAAACCCTGAATCACCGGGTCCCCGATCCAAAGCCCACTTTATCCATTTCGGAACGACTGAGAGACCCATTCTCACTCTCAGAGCAACTCTCACGAGTTCTCCGCTTGCAATCGTATACACATGTTGCACTAGCCCCCAACATACCTTCCTCTTCCCTTACTTAGGGAAATCCGCTTGACGACCTTGTCACTACTCCATGTATCGCACATGCTCTGGATCTGCTCGCAAAGACTCTCGGGTCCATGCGTTACCTTTCCTCAGCAAATGAGGATCCGACACCACCTCCTATGCAACAGCTCAAAGGGCGGCATACTAATGCACTAATGATGGCTGTTGATATGGGACAACTCAACCAAGGATCAACACGTACCACGGCTTCCTCCGAAATCTAATGCACATGCCCGAATCATGACTTCGAGCGTCTGGATCGTTTACTCTCTCTAAAGTGTCCTCAGACATCATCATGCTAAGCTCCTTTCCCATATTCCTCCTCAAGACTGAGTACTGGATCAGCTTTTGGCTCCACATCTGAGCCCCCAACTGTCACCCACCTCATGACCCAAATATTCCACTAACTTTCTCCCCGTGACCACTATCCCAACCTAGTGACACGCAAGTCACAAAAATCTCTTTTCCTCGTGCGAGCAATACAATCCAACCGAGGATCGTCTCAACTCTAATCTCTGGGTTCTGCTGCGCATACTCGTCGCGTATCTCCCCGCATCTCCCGATAGGGACGGATACCCCCGTCTTGCCCCCGACTTAACATCTAGGCTCCAAAACTCAATAATAGGATTACTCAAACCCAAAACTCTTCCACACCATAAACTGCTTGGAAAACATTCCAACATCGTATTCTCTTGCCATTTAATGAGTACTGCGACTCCACGCGGTATCACAACATCTTCTGAATAGTGAGTACTGCGACTCGAATATCCACCACATATTATGGAGACAATCAACATAACAAATATCCATCTCTGTGAATATCCACTCCCTCAAATAATCTCCCTGGATACCCATACCCGAAGGGCTCCCACTAGATCCACAGATACTTGATATGCCACACGTCGATTCAATTCAGGATTCACGAGTAACTCCGAAATAGAGATATCATACCCGAATAGCCCAGAATACTGCCACAACTACTGATCTCCTGCCCCAAGTATCATGTAGATACAATAATACATCTCCTCGGAATCCCATAAATAGATCTACATTTTCCCACATTACAACTCCGACGCATATAATTTCCCGATTGGAATACGAGAAAACGCTGACGCTACGAAATATGCTGAAAATTCTCCGAAATCCTTCTTCCGACGCTCAAAATCCAACCAAGAATGCGCATACCGACCCAAACATTCTCTTTCTACTTGTAACGACACCAGACACCTGCCATGGATACATTCGTTCTCCTCCTCGAGTACTTCCCGCATTAACTCACTCTGACCCTCTTCCTCAATCATCGACACCTCTGGTCTCATGATTTCTTATAGCATATCTCTATACTTCACTTATAACCACTCTTGGAAAATCCTTGCTTTCCTACATACTGCACCCGGTTCTCCCCCACTAGGGTTCGAACCATCACCGATTAGCACACACCCAGCCCACAACTATTTTTCACCAGTGAAATCGCACCTGCTCCAGGAAAGTGCTACGCAACGCCCGGTAATTCCCCCTTAAGGAAATCAATCAACCCTCTATACTCTGTACCTCTGATTAACTCTCCAAGAAATTCTCATCACAACCGCCTCTAATCGATCCAAATCCCATGCCAATCTAGCACTAAGCATCTAAACTGTTCAATAACATCCCTGGCTCATAGACTGCACCGCATCTTGATGTGGTCTAGTTTAGGTACTTTACCAGTCCACATCTCGTGAGGAGTTTTGGCAACTTTCTTAGTAGGGACTAGATTAAGGATATGGGCGGCAGTCTCTAAGGCATACCCCCAGAATGAGATTGGTAGCGAAGCTCGACTCATCATGGAACGAACCATGTCCAACAAGGTTCGATTACGCCTCTCAGCCACACCATTCAACTGCGGTGTCCTGGGAGGTGTCAATTGTGAGACAATCCCACATTCCTTTAGATAGTCGAGGAACTCTGAACTAAGATACTCACCACCTCGATCGGATCGAAGCATCTTAATGTTCCTGCCCAATTGATTCTCGACTTCCTGTTTAAATTCCTTAAACTTCTCGAAAGTCTCTGACTTATGCTTGATTAAGTAGACATATCCATATCTACTGTAATCATCGGTAAAAGTCAAGTAATAACGATTAGCATCTCTTGTGGCATGTTTGAATGGTCCACACACATCCGTGTGTATAAGGTCCAACAAACCTTCACCCCTTTCACATGAGCCTGTGAAGGGTGACTTTGTCATTTTTCCAAGTAAGCATGATTCGCAACTATCATTTGACTTTAGGTCAAACGACTCCAAGACTCCATCCTTTTGGAGTTGGCCTATGCGTTTCTTGCTTATATGTCCAAGACGACAATGCCATAATGATGCTTTATCCAAGTTATTATTATTAGAATCAATACACAAAACATTATTTCCTAAGTTATCTACAATAGATATAGCTTCATACACACCATCACAAGGTAATGCTTTAAAATAAAGTACATTATTAAAGAAAGCATTAATCGAACCAACTTCATTATCAAACGAAAAGGTGAAACCTTGTTTGTACAATGCATGAAAGGAAATAATATTTCTTGCCAATTCTGGCGAATAACAACATTTATTCAAATCTAAATTTAACCCACTACTTAGCGATAAAGTATAAACTCCAATCTTGGTGACAGGTGTAACTTTCCTATTCCCCATGATTAATTTTATTCTTCCTTGCTCCACATTCTCACTTCTTCCTAGTCCCTGCAAGTCACAACAAATATGAATACCGCAACCTGTATCAAGGACCCAAGATTTCGAATGGGGTGAGTTATTAGAAATGATAGTGTAAATACCTGCATGGTTGGGTTTGACTTTCCCATCCTTTACATCTTGCTGGTACTTTGGGCAGTTCCGCTTCCAATGAGCTTTTTCGTGGCAATAGAAGCATTCAGCCTCTTTTGGGTCAGAAGAAGGAGTAATGAAACCTTTCTTGGTTCCACTTGAAGAAGAGCCATCAAGGGTCCGATCCTTGGTACCCTTTGAAGATCTCTTTCTCTTCCTCCCTCGACTTTGCCCGATTGCCAAGACCAGAGTTGAGTCTGGAGTAGGAGTGATAGCAACCGATTTCCCCTTAAGACCTGTTTCTGCGGTCTTGAGAAGTCCCTGAAGTTTGCTGAGGGTGACTTCTTCCTTGTTCATGTGATATGTCATGCGGAATTGATCATAGCACGATGGTAAGGAGTGCAAAATGATATCTATTGCAAGCTCCTTAGGGAAGTTCACATTAAGCTTCAGCAAACGATCCACATACCTTTGCATTTTCTGCATGTGGCTCGTGACGGACTCTCCGTCCTTCATCATGGTTGTTATCATGGAGCAGATGACTTCGTACCTCTCTTGTCGTGCACTTTGATGGTATCTTTCCATCAAATCTTGGTGAATTTCGTAAGGGTAGAAGTCTTCATAAGACTTTTGGAGTTCAGCTGTCATGGTGGCTAACATGATGCAAGCCACCTTGGTTGCATCTCTTTCATGAGTATGAAAGTCAGCGATCTCCTGGGGAGTTGCAGTGGACTCGTCAATTTCCTTAAGCTCCTTGTCAAGGACATATTCTTTGTCCTCGTAGCGGGTAATCATCCTGATGTTTCTGATCCACTTATTGAAGTTGGATCCATCAAAGGTGACTTTCCCACATAGACTCATAAGAGTAAAGGAGCCATTAGGATTCGAGCCAGAAGCATTAGTTGAAGACATCTGAAAAAGAAGAACAAGTTTAGTTTAGATTTAAGAGAGTCCTTAATAAAACACCCAAATGTAATATTAAGGCTAGGATCCAATCACAATATAATATAACTTAGAAGAGGTATGCCGTAATCTAAGCTATACCATATTTGAAAGGTAGGTGAATGACGATTCACCAATTTCCACCACGAAAACCGAAATAATAAATATTTAGTTTTTATTGGTTTTAGAAATTCCTAGATTCTTTGAGATCCAATGAACTTTTCAAAGGCATGTTTCAATCTCGGGAGTGCCCTCCAGGTTTTGTGACTGGGATGTCGAGGATCACAAAACGAGGTGTGAAGTAACCATGCAACTCACTTGGTACCTTTAAAGTTTATCACTCAATCGATGTGCCGGTAAACCACACACGCTCCACCGATACTATAATAAACCTTAAGTCACCCTTTACCTACCTTGTTAAGTCCAAGTTAGTGTGCCGGTTAACCACACACGCTCCACCAACGACTCAGACAAAGTGTAAAGTGTAATTTCATGGATTAGCACCTTATTCACATTTTTCCTAAAGTAACTAAGATTGGGAATTTAATAAACATTTAGTTACTTTATATATTCATCATACTTTGAATGAGAATTTATAAGTCCTTGTCTTACCCGTTCGGCTAACGACCCTCCACCAGTCAAGCAAACGGTGGGTGAGAATATTCACCCATTAAGTCACCATTTTATAGGCAACAACCTTATACCCACCTTATAGACCGGCTTCGTGAATGAGGCGTACTAGCGGTAAGACGACTTGTTCTCATACATATATATATAATTATTAAATTATCATAATATAAGTATAAGGGTTGAATTTTAACTTTTAAAATTCTAGGGGTTGGAACTAAAGTTTTAACTTAACTTTACTTGTTCCAAAACTTGAGGGCAAGTTTTGTAACTTTCAAAACTTTTCATTTCTTGTAACTTATGAGTTTAATAGAGTCATAAAATGAAGACTCTTCATTTTTATAACTCTTGTGTTTTCTTAATGGTTTTAACTCAAGTGTGACTCTTGGTTTTCCATAACTTAAGGATAAGTTATGAACTCCATTAAAACACATTATGATCAAGAATTAAACTACCAAATAGGTTACAAATAATTCCTATGATCATCTAAAACATCATAAGAACAAGAACATGAATATGAACACAATCAAAAAATTACATAAAACTTTGTAATTTTGATAACTAGTTGTTGTAAATGAATTAGCAAGACATTACACCACCAAAAACAAGTTTACATTTACTAAAACAGTTTAGGGTAATGTTTCTAATTCATTTTCCAGCAACTGAATCGAAATTCTGCACTCATTCGACCCTACTCGCCGAGTGCATGAACATGACTCGCCGAGTTGGTTGAAGATACACATGGACTCGACGAGTCCCCCCTATAGACTCGACGAGTCCGTTCGCAGACAGCAAATTTTCGATTCTGTTTTCAACTTTTAAGCACAAATAAGAACAAACAAGCCTAGGCTCTGATACCACTGATGGGTTTTGAGCATTCTAACACTTCCTAAGTGTACATGCAACCCTAATAACCTTGGATCTATGTTTGTCTAATTTTGTCATGCAAAGTTGATTTCCAAGGTTATATTCCTATCTAGCATACATAGGGAACAATTTTAACATAAAGTATAGATAGAATAACTTACCTTGTTGTTGCTTGTGTTCCTTGAAACCTTGTGAGCCTAGCACCCCAAGTGTGATGCCTCAAATGCTTCACACAACACCAAATGCTCTTGGAAGAACTCATGAGAGTATACTCACTTCACAAAATCGGCCTAGCCCTCTATTTCTTAGTGTGTAGCCGATTTGGGAGGAGAACATGTTACTTATATAGTGTTGACACATCTAGGGTTAAACCCTAATGTGTCATGACTCTTCATTTCCATGACCCATGGGTTTGTAACTCCCATGGAGCATCCATGGAGCATCCTATGGGTGGAACCCAACTTGATGATCCATGGAGCCTTTTAGCCCACTATACAAGATATGGATGATTTACTTAATCAACCCATATATTTAATTAGTTATCTTTTGATCACTTAATTAATTCTAAATTAATTCTTGATCAAACTAATCAAATAATATTATTAATATATTAGAACTTATAATATATCAATAATCTCCAAGCGTTATTTCTCTCATTTAGTCTATCCAATTGCATGTTGCCATGCAACCCAAATGGACCATGCCGGGTCGGGTCAAGTACATACCAGAAATAGTTATGGACTTAGACACCTTATCCAACAATAACATCTATCCTCAAGTTGTTCCGATGTATGGTACTCTGACCATAACATCACTCCGCACTCCGCTCCGATGTATGGTACTCGAACCACAACATTTATCCTCAATCTGTTCCGATGTATGGTACCCTGACCGTAACATCACTCCGCACTCCGCTCCGATGTATGGTACTCGAACCACAGTATCTATCCTCAATCTGTTCCGATGCATGGTACCCGAACCATAACATCTATCCTCAAGCTGTTCTGATGTATGGTACTCTAACCATAACATCACTCCGCACTCCGCTCCGATGTATGGTACTCGAACCACAGCATCTATCCTCAATCTGTTCCGATGTATGGTACCCTGACCATAACATCACTCCGCACTCCGCTCCGATGTATGGTACTCGAACCATAACATCACTCCTCATCCCGTTCCTTAGGACCTTCAGAATGCTCCCTGTATCAAGTATGGGTCCTCTGCTTTCAGTAGTACGGGCCCATACTACCTGCCACATCTACCCATACTTTCCACACGGACCATCCCAGAGTTCCTAAGTAGCTGATCGACCTGCTCTTTCACCCATCTCATCGTGCATGCTCGCTCCCTAGCGAAATCCTCTACTCTACCAGTGCACTCATCTGGCTAGGTTTACTCCCTAGCCCCTTCTGCCGTCCTCCCACTTCTTTGCTATCAGCTGCTGAAGAGCTCCTAATGATGCCAGCCATCTACCTCCTGAATATCGTCATACTCACTTAGTAGCTGACTCCCATCATCGAGAATTCCACAAAGCACAAAGCAAGCAGCATTCGAGCATCGAAGATTACATAGGACTCCCTATCTGTGATAGTTCCACCTTCTCGGCTCATCCTCGGAAGTACCACTGAACTCTGTAGCTCTACCCCTCGTGCGTCCTAACTGGATATTCTCGCTCATTACATACACAAAAGCATAACACACATATAACAACAAACCCTAGGCTAAGGCATCACAAATCAGGCCACTCTAGTCCTAAGATATGAAATACCTAGCCTGTCTCTAGCATGCAATAATATCTCATAAAGTGCATAATAGATATTTCATAACACAAAAGTAAGGGTAATTTGGGAAATCACTGTTTGGCTCTGGTTGATTGTACACACTGCTCTTTCTTGCTTTCTCTTTGAACTCTTATCCACTTTTAGAAAACTATTTATTTGAAAACTTTTTCTTATTTCCTCAGTTTGAGTCCAGATTTACCCGAAGGCACATCCGAATCCCTCAAACCAAGGCTCTGATACCAATTTGTAACACCGTGATTTTCAAGGCAAAATTTTCATTTAATTAATCAAATTAATATTAAATCACTTGTTTAAAATCTCATACACATTTGAATTACAAAAAAAAACATAGTTCCATTTTCACTTAGTAGAAAACCAGGATCCTCCAGTATACAACTCTTTCTTTGGTGTGTACAATCGAGCCGATGCCATCCCGCGTTACTGAAAGAACTTGAAACAACATACATAAAACACTGTAAGCACGAAGCTTAGTGAGTTCCCCAATATACACCTTACGCACATACGCCTTTCCAGGCCCTGACCTTCCGGTCCGCTGCACAATGCCTTCCGGCCCATGAGATAATCGCCTTCCGGCCCATAACGTGTTGCCTTCCGGCCCTTAGTATATTGCCTTCCGGCCCATAACATATTGCCTTCCGGCCCATAACATATTGCCTTCCGGCCCATAACATATTGCCTTCCGGCCCATAACATATTGCCTTCCGGCCCAAAAACATATACAGCACATAATACGTTTACTCTAACACATAAAGCACATATATCATATATCATACCTGACCTTTCTGTCACATAACACGTTGCCTTCCGGCCCATATAAACATGCATATCATGCGTAGCAACTAACTTTCCATTTATAGCATATATACATAACACATAACATATTCGACCTTCCGGTCACACAATCAAACCCTTCCGGGTACAGTATAATGAGAAGACTCACCTCGTGGATGCTGGAAGTTAGCAACTCCTGAAATCACTTGCACCTGATCCGCCGAGCTACAAGCTCCCTATAACAATATATCTCTTATTAATACTTTTATCTTCCACGTTAACTGACCCTAAGAAATCACACACAGGTCAACTCTGGTCAACGGTCATCTCGACTGCACTCGGCGAGTGCCCTGGCGACTCAGCGAGTCTAGTCGTCCTCACAAATTCCTGGATGTTCCCTTTCTACTCGTCGAGTATCTCTCTTGACTCGACGAGTTCCTCGTGGAAGAATCACGGGGCCACCCCGACTCCACTCGCCGAGTCTGAAGAACAACTCGGCGAGTCCCAGCTATTCTTCAAGCTACTCGCCGAGTCTACTCATCCGACTCGGCGAGTCCATGCCATGCAGTCGATCAAACTACTTCCTAAGATCAGAATCGTCTCGACCAATCATAGGTCTGGTCCTCCTAAGCTGGTCCATCACAAAAGGCCTTCATTTAGGTGCTCATGCTACACCCCAAGACTCATAATTCCCATGTTAACCTAAGGCATAAGGATTTCAATCCAAAACCTTCACCAATTCCCGAAATGCACAGACCTGGGATCTTCTGGACCTCTAAGGGTCCTAATACAGGGTTATATTCGTTTGGGTAACAAGGTAATAATCCATCTAATCATCAAATGGGTTCCATAAACCCTAAATCCATATACACATCAATCACAGAAGAATGTAATCCGAACTATTACCTGAATGATGTACCTTCTGTGTCCCCAAACTTCAGAACTCGAATTCCTTGCAGTTCCTTTAGCCAAAACCCTTCTCCTTCTTGCACAACAATTCCTTCAAGGTCACCAATGGCCTTCAAGCTTGCTCTAGATGCCACAGCCGCTTAGGGTTCTTCTCAATCGACCAAAAGACGAGCAATGACGGCATAAGATCCCTTATATACGACCCAAAACTGAACGGCTAGGGTTTCCGCTGAACAGCGTCGACTCGCCGAGTCCATATCTGGACTCGTCGAGTCCAGTCGCGAACCCGCGACCAAGTCTGCGACCCTACTCGGCGAGTCTGGCTCCAACTCGCCGAGTCTCTCCTTTAAAACACCCCAAAATGCAATTTAACAATACTTGAGATTTTGGGCTGTTACAAGTGGAAATATGAAATTGATTCTTTCATTTGTGGTAATGTCTAAATTGATTCTTTCATTCTGAGACATTGGAAAAAGGTTTGATTGTATGGCAGAGTGAATAAGAAGAATCAAATTAGGTAGGAGGATAAAAGTTTCTCAAATCTGAGAAGATGGGAGAGTACTTTAGTATCATGTCATTTGATAATCTTAATGATTAAGAGACCTTATCGCAATTCATCCTCTAAGTGCATCCTGATAGCTAAGAAGAGGAGCTATTGTGACATCCTCAAAATCATGTCCAGAAAAGACCGGTTTTGTTTATACTTTATTGCAAAATCAAAGTAATCTTTTTAATAAAAGAGTTGCGGAATTTGTCCCAAAACAATAATATGATACAGATTTATCAAAAGCATTTCCTTAGAAATGTATTTCATTAACAGACTTGGGATGTCATGTTCGATACAGTGCATAAGTATAAACAATACAATATAAGCCTTAGTACATTATTTCGTATCTACAGGCCTATATCCGTAATCCCTCGTCCAAAACATCACATCTATGCTCATGCGCCACTACCTGTAATACAAGAAACTGAGTGGATCAGGCTTGGGAGTCTGGTGAGCACATAGGGTTTTCAACCCGCAATAAATAAGTTTATTAATTTCATCAATCAACAATAACCCGATTACCCGTTCTCGTTATCCTCACATTACGTCCCTAAACACCTATCATAAAGGACCTAGCCTAAGGATCATCATCAGGATTTGACACCACTGCTAAGGGGTTTCCTTAGCAATAAATGTCCTAAAGGCAACCATGTGGAGGATGGAGTACACCGGTGAACACATCGTTCACAAACACCTATAGGTTGCGAGCCTGCCAGCGTTCCACTGGATTGTCTAGAAGAGTCCGTGGTGGTCATCTATACTCCGCTAGATGATTGGATCAACAACAACAACATCGAGGCCTCTCATCATTTTATCACACATCGTTTTATTACATCTACCCATGTTTTACCCCAACATTTTTGTAGATATAAAATACATATACAGTTTAAATCATTTAAAACATTTATAAAAACATTCATCCAGCATAGATAGCAAGTATACAGATAATATGCACACATAACACGTAATATATAAAATACTTCATATCTATGTGTAAGATGAAAGTAACTATGTACTCACCTGAAAAGTTGGTGAATCCGAACTCAGACAACACTTCGCTTCTTAAAAACAATTTCCTTCGACGATACCTAATATTATTACCACTAGAGTTTAGTCTATTATTCGCCGAGACTAATTAATAGTATAGCTATTATTACTATTATATAAGCATCAAACAGTACTTATATAACCCATAATAACAGCCCAAGTACTTATTATAAGTTGCTAATAACGTTACTATTATTAAATAAATTATATATTAAAAATAGCGTAGGTGTAGTTCACATACAGCGAGTTTTATAGAAAACCGGGGTTTGCTTGGAGCAGTGTTCCCGAGATGAAAAGCTCTTCTTCTCGGAGCTATCGAGCACTTCGGGGCTTCCGCCTCGTGCTAGGGAGGTTCCCTAGGCTTTTCGGGGGGTTTCGGGGCTAGAGAGAGGTTCTAGAGAGAGGGAGAATGTAAAGAGAAGAAAGAATGAAAAAGGTGTGAAGAAAATGAGGGTGGGAGAGGTTCTATTTATAGGGTGAAAATTGGCTGAACTTGGTGCCATATGTCACCATCTAGTGGCAAGACTTGGGGAGAAAGCAATGGCCAAGATTGTGCCACATCACCTATTTTCGGACAACACACTTCCGACTTCTAAAATCCGTAACTTTCACATACGACCTCCATTTTTGACATTCTTTATATCCACGCATAGGTAATAATAAGATCTACAACTTTCACTTTGACTCCGTCGTCTAATTCTCGACCGATCTTAAATTTAAAAGTACAAGGAAATTATAGTGTTAAACGTCCGCGTAAAATTCATAACTTCTACATACGAACTCTGTTTTCATCTGTCTTTTTACCGTTGATTTCCTATTAATGAGATCTTCAACTCTCATTTAGTTCGCGTAAGCCAAAAACCGCTCGAACTAAAATTCGAGTTTCGGGTCGTGCACTGCTAAGCCGAATCTTAGAAAAATCATAACTTCTTCATACGAAGTCAGATTTGGGCGTTCTTTTTATGGATTTGCTCGGTTTAACATATTCTACGACTGTAGTTTAGATCACTAAGATTAAAAAGTCCTCCATCATAAATTCAGTATTTACGTCTCCCAGTGCCGTGCCAGTTTTGCCGTAAAACTTCGGCGGGCCATAACTTCTTCGTTATAACTCAGATTTTGGCGTTCTTTATATCCCCGGAATCCTTGTTTCGACCACTACAACTTTATATGAAGATATCAGGCTTATCTCACACTTTAATTTTGATGCTTATTTTTATTCTTTATTAATTATACATTTATAATTAAATAATAAGCACATAAATACACATAATTCACATAATACTCAAATATTTCATCTTTATTACTTTAAAAAGAGTTACAATAGTTGACCTAGACTATTACATTGTCAAAAATGCTTAGCCCTGAAACCCGGGCGTTACAATTCTCTTAGCCTTAGGATGATTCCGTCTCGGAATCATGCATCAGCAAACAGATGTGGATAGCGACTCATCATGTCATCCTATGTTTCCCAAGTGAGATTCGGCCCATTCGAATGTTTCCATCGGACTAGCACTAAGTCGACCATCTTGCGTCGTAACTTCTTAGTCTTACGGTCAACAATTGCATCGGGCTCTTCAATTAACCTCTTATTCTCATCCATTCTTAACTCTGAGATTGGAATTATGTTGAGAACTTCTCCTGTGAATTTCCTCAAATAACACACATGAAAGGTGTTATGTATACCATCGAGTTCTTCGGGCAGTTCCAGCTTGTAAGCTTGGTTCCCAATCTTCTAAAGAACTTTGAAGGGTCCAATAAACCTTGGACTCAACTTTCGTCGTTTCCCGAATTGTATAAGTCCCTTCCACGGTGAGACTTTAAGCAAAACTAAATCCCCAACTTCAAAGGTCATCAGTCGTCTTCTTTTCTCAGCATAGCTCTTCTGACGATCCTAAGCTGCTAACATCCTTTCCCTAATCACCTTGAACTTCTCAACAGTCTCATGGACTATCTCAGGGACCATAAACTGCTTCTCTCCGGCTTCAAGGCAACAAGACGACGTACGACACTTTTATCCATACAAAGCTTGATAAGGTGCCATCTTGATGCTCGAGTGGAAACTGTTGTTGTAGGAGAATTCTACCAGAGGTAAGTGCTCGTCCTAGTTCCCTTGGAACTCGAGGGTACATGCTCTCAGCATATCTTCCAGTGTTTGAATCGTTCTTTTGCTCTGGCCATCGGTTTGCAGATGGTAAGCAGTACTCAAACACAACTTTGTACCCAACTCCTCTTGTAGACTCCTCCAAAACCTTGACGTGAAGCGACTATCACGATCTGATACAATCGTAAGAGGAACATCGTGAAGTCTTACAATTTCCTTCACGTAAGCATTTACGAGCTTATCTATAGACCACTTCTCTTTGGCGACTATGAAGTGTGCACTCTTAGTGAAACAATCCACAACTACCCAAATCATGTCGTGTTCGTTCTTCGTCCTGGGCAGTTTAGTCCCAAAATCTATGGTGATGTCTTCCCATTTACCCATGGGTACAGGTAAAGGTTCTAAACTCCCATACGGTTTCTGATGTTATGTTACACACTCGGCCACATACTTCGCAACATCGAGCTTCATCGTCGGCCACCAGTAGTAGGGTTTTAAATCCTTAAACATTTTAGTGCTACCGGGATGAATTGAGTACATGGTCTTGTGTGCTTCTTCCATCAGAAGATCTCTTATTCCTCCCGTCTTAGGAACCCAAATCCGATCTTCGAATACCTTCAGTCCTCGACTGTTTATACTGAACACTAACATTTTGCCCAAACATTCTTCCTTTCAGTCATTCTTCTCTAAAGCTTCTTCTTGGGCTTTCTTGATACTTTCCAGAATCGTCGAGATGAATTCAATTCTCAATGCTCTTGGCCTTTTCCTTTCAAGGTTGACTTTCTGACTGAGAGCATCAGCAACAACATTTGCTTTACCGGGGTGGTAAAGTATCTCACAGTCATAGTCCTTGAGTAGTTCCAGCCAGCATCGTTGCCTCATGTTCAACTCCTTCTGATTAAAGAGATACTGGAGACTCTTATGATCAGTGAAAATCTTGCACTTCGTGCAGTAAAGATAATGCCTCCATATCTTTAAGGCAAATACTACCACTGCCAAATCCAGATCATGACTGGGGTAGTTCTTTTCGTGCTCTTTCAATTATCGAGATGCATATGCTATCACCTTTTCTCTTTGGGTTAGAACACAACCCAACCCGACTCCAGATGCGTCACTGTAAACCGCGAAGTCTTTAACCCCATCGGGTAGAGAAAGTATCGGTGCTTCACATAAATTCTTCTTTAGCTTCTCGAATGACTCATCGTGTTTCTCATTCCACGTATATGTAGCTTCTTTGTGAGTCAAAGTTGTCAATGGAGCAGCTATCGAAGAAAAGCCTTGGATAAATCATCGGTAATATCCGGCTAATCCTAGAAAGCTTCAAATCTCCGTGGGACTTTTTGGTCGTTCCCACTTCATTACAACTTCAATTTTTGTGAGGTCAACCATTATGCCCTCCTGGTTAACCACATGACCCAAGAATTGGATTTCTCGGATCCAAAAATCACACTTGTCGAACTTAGCGAAAAGTTTCTCCTTCTTTAACACTTCCAATACTTCCTGTAGATGCTTGCCATGCTCCTCTTGGCTTTTCGAGTAGATCAGAATGTCGTCGATGAACACTATCACAGATTTATCGAGGAATGGTTTACAAACCTTATTCATCAAATCCATGAGTGCTGCAGGAGCATTGGTTAGTCCAAATGAGATAACCAAGAAATCGTAGTGTCTATATCTCATTCTAAATGCAGCCTTCTCAATATCCTGCTCTCTTACCTTTAGCTGATGATATCCTGACCTAAGATTGATCTTTGAGAAGTAGCTCGAACCTTGAAGCTAACCGAATAGGTCATTAATCCCCGACAATGGATACTTGTTCTTCACCGTTTCCTTGTTCAACTCTCGGTCGTCTATACACATCCTCATGCCTCCGTCCTTCTTCTTCACGAATAACACCGGAGCTCCCCAGGGTGATGAACTAGGTCGAATGAAACCGTCATCCAACAGCTCCTGAAGTTGCGTCATAAGCTCCTTCATCTTCGTCGGTGCTAATCGGTAAGGTGCCTTTGCTATCGGTGTTGTTCCTGGTAACAAGTCTATACGAAACTCCAACTGCCTATCAGGTGGTAATCCGGAAAGATCTTCGGGAAAGACTTCCGGATAATCACACACAACCGGTATATTCTGCACCTCTTTCTTTTCTTTCTTATCATCGATTACGAATGCCAAGTATGATGCACATCCTTTTGACAAACATTTTATGGCTTTCATCAGGGAGATGATTCTAGAATTCACTCTGCGTTTGTCCCCGTACACCATAAATGTTTCCTTTCTGGGTGGGTTTACCCTTACTATCTTCTTTCGACATAATATCTCGGCATCGTTGGTGCTAAACCAATCCATACCCAAAATGATGTCGAAACTGTTTAACTCTATGGGTAATAGCTCTTCATGGAATTTGTTTCCATTTAGGTCGATGACGATGTTCCTAGTACGATTACTAACAGGTACGAATCTGCCACTGGAAACTTCTACAATTAGCGCATTATCATGTTTTTCTATAGGTAATGCTAGTTTCCCACCAAATTTACACGACAAGTTCGCTCCGGAATCAAATAGTATACTGGCAGGCAAACCATTTACAAGAAAGGTACCTGAAGCGATGTCTGTTGCCTCCTTTGTAGCCTCGAGCGTCATCTGGAAGGCTCTCACCTTCGGCTTCGGCGGTATGTTGGGTCTTCCTACCTCCTTCTTCGGGCAATCCTTTGAAATGTTCCCCTCCTCGTTGCACTCATAACATACCTTCTTAGTGAACGTGCATTCACTTGCATAGTGCCCAGGATTTCCACACTTAAAACAAGTGACCCCTCCATCACACTTCCTAGAGTGCTTCTTCTTGCACTTATCACACCACTTCGCTTCTGATCCTCCTCCTCTCGAACCAAATTTCGAGAATTTACTCTTCTTTCTGGACCTCAAGGATCCATCAAACTTCCTTTTCTCTCCCACCTCTGCTCTCTCCACACCCTTCTCTCGTATCTGGGTCTCCACATTCTTAGCAACCCAGATGGCGGCTTTCAGAGTGGTAGTTTGCTTGACCATTGGACCGAAGTCCGCTGGTAATCCGAGTGCAAATTTGTTAACCTTGGAGAGTTCAGTTGGGACGAGGTGAGGAACAAGCTTCATTTTCTCAGTAAAGCTACACTCGCAACTCTCAAGCATTGTCTCCATCTCAGAGATTAAGTTCATGACTTCCACCGGCATCGGGCTTCCGGATAGACTCGGTGGTTTGGATGCCTTGAAATCCTTGTATTTGCATCCACGTCCGTCATTTCCTCCGTCCTAGTGGTTTTGCCTAACTATCGGTTGGTTGGCTTGACCAACAGTCCCACTGTAGTTTCCCTCCTCAGTCTGCCCTTCGTTCAACTCAGGCTATTCGATCTGAATAGTCACTTCCTCTCAATTTTGCTGGAGCAAACACCTGGTTTCCTCCATTTGACTATCCAACATCGCCTGGATCATCGCTTGCACTCCGGCCATCGTTATTGGCCCAACAACAGCTTCCATAAATGGTATTTGCTCAATCACTAGGGGTTGGTTTCTGTTCCCATTTGCATTCACGTTTCCGTTACGGGTCCTTGCCATCTTGATCTATACACTGAATAAGGTGAATTTAGATCTTTATTTTGGACTGATGTTCAAATCATCCTTATCTCTCCGAAATGTTTAGATGCTAGTTCTAATATCGTAGTCGTACGTTTAAAATCCTAAACACATAAGGTTTCCAGATCCGGTCGGCAACAGACCATAGATCCGAACAATTAACAGCATATCAGGCACAACATTTAGCACATAAAATCATTTTAGGCATAATTCCTAAAATAAGCTAGTGCTCACACCTCACAATCATTGCTTAGCACTCTAAGTATAAGTCTAGAAATCCTACAATTCCTAGTTTGTTTAAACTAATGCTCTGATACCAACTGTGACATCCCCAAAATCACGGCCAGAAAAAACCGGTTTTGTTTATATTTTATTTCAAAATCAGAGTAGTTTTTTTAGTAAAAGAGTTGCGGAATTTGTCCCAAAACAATAATATGATACAGATTTATCAAAAGCATTTCCTTAAAAATGTATTTCATTAACAGACTCGGGATGTCATGTTCGATACAGTACATAAGTATAAACAATACAGTATAAGCCTTACTACATTATTTCGTATCTACAGGCCTATATCCGTAATCCCTCATCCAAAACATCACATCTATGCTCATGCGCCACTACCTGTAATACAAGAAACTGAGTGGGTCAGGCTTGGGAGCCTGGTGAGCACATAGGGTTTTCAACCCGCAATAAATAAGTTTATTAATTTTATCAATCAACAATAACCCGATTACCCGTTCCCGTTATCCTCACTTTACTTCCCTAAACACCTATCATAAGGGACCTAGTGTTGGATAAGGTGTCTAAGTCCATAACTATTTCTGGTATGTACTTGACCGGACCCGGCATGGTCCATTTGGGTTGCATGGCATCATGCAATTGGATAGACTAAATGAGAGAAATAACACTTGGAGATTATTAATATATTATAAGTTCTAATATATTAATAATATTATTTGATTAGTTTGATCAAGAATTAATTTAAAATTAATTATGTGATCAAAAGATAACTAATTAAATATATGGGTTGATTATGTAAATCATCCATATCTTGTATAGTGGGCTAAAAGGCTCCATGGACTATCAAGTTGGGTTCCACCCATAGGATGCTCCATGGATGCGCCATGGGAGTTACAAACCCATGGGTCATGGAAATGAAGAGTCATGACACATTAGGGTGTAACCCTAGATGTGTCAACACTATATAAGAAACATGTTCTCCACCTAAAATCGGCCCTACACTAAGAAACAAGAGGGCTTGGCCGATTTTGAGAAGTGTGTGTTCTCTCATAAGTTCTTCCAAGAGCATTTGGTGTTGTGTGAAGCATTTGAGGCATCACACTTGGGGTGCTAGGCTCACAAGGTTTCAAGGAACACAAACAACAACAAGGTAAGTTATTCTATCTATACTTTAAGTTAAAATTGTTCCCCATGTATGCTAGATAGGAATATAACCTTGGAATTCAACTTTGCATGATATTTAGACAAACATAGATCCAAGGTTATTAGGGTTGCATGTACACTTAGGAAGTGTTAGAATGCTCAAAACCCATCAGTGGTATCAGAGCCTAGGCTTGTTTTCTCTTATTTGTGCTTAAAAGTTGAAAAAAGAATCGGAAATCTTGCTGTCTGCGAATGGACTCGTCGAGTCTATAGGGGGGGACTCGTCGAGTTCATGAGTATCTTCAACCAACTCGGCGAGTGAGTTCATGCACTCGGCGAGTAGGGTCGACTGATTGCAGAATTTCGATTTAGTTGCTGGAAATGAATTAGAAACATTATCCTAAACTGTTTTGGTAATTGAAAACTTGTTTTTGGTGGTCTAATGTCTTTGCTAATTCATTTACAACAACTAGTTATCAAAATTACAAAGTTTTAAATGTAATTTTTTGATTGTGTTCATATTCATGTTCTTGTTCTTATGATGTTTTAGATGATCATAGGAATTATTTGTAACCTATGTGGTAGATTAATTCTTGATCATAATGTGTTTTAATGGAGTCCATAACTTATCCTTAAGTTATGGAAAACCAAGAGTCACACTTGAGTTAAAACCATTAAAACAAATACAAGAGTTAGAAAAATGAAGAGTCTTCATTTTATTACTCTATTAAACTCATAAGTTACAAGAAATGAAAAGTTTTGAAAGTTACAAAACTTGCCCTCAAGTTTTGGAACAAGTAAAGTTAAGTTAAAACTTTAAGTTCCAACCCCTAGAATTTTAAAAGTTAAAATTCAACCCTTATACTTATATTATGATGATTTAATAATTATATATATATATATATATATATATATATATATATATATATATATATATATATATATATATATATATATATATATATATATATATATATGTATAAGAATAAAGTCGTCTTACCGCTAGTACGCCTCATTCACGAAGCCGGTCGATAAGGTGGGTATAAGGTTGTTGCCTATAAAATGGTGACTTAATGGGTGTTTACTCTCACCCACCGCTTGCTTGACTGGTGGAGGGTCGTTAGCCGAACGGGTAAGACAAGGACTTATAAATTCTCATTCAAAGTATGATGAATATAATAAAGTAACTAAATGTTTTATTAAATTCCCAATCTTAGTTACTTTAGGAAAATGTGAATAAGGTGCTAATCCATGAAATTACACTTTACACTTTGTCTAAGTCGTTGGTGGAGCGTGTGTGGTTAACCGGCACACTAACTTGGACTTAACAAGGTAGGTAAAGGGTGACTTAAGGTTTATTATAGTATCGGTGGAGCGTGTGTGGTTTACCGGCACATCGATTGAGTGATAAACTTTAAGGGTACCAAGTGATTTGCATGGTTACTTCACACCTCGTTTTGTGATCCTCGGTATCCCAGTCACAAAACCTGGAGGGCACTCTCGAGATTGAAACATGCCTTTGAAAAGTTCATTGAATCTCAAAGAATCTAGGAATTTCTAAAAACCAATAAAACCTAATATCTAATATTTCGGTTTTCATGGTGGAAATTGGTGAATCGTCATTCACCTACCTTTCAAATATGGTATAGCTTAGATTACAGCATACCTCTTCTAAGTTATATTATATTGTGATTGGATCCTAGCCTTAATATTACAATTCTCCCCCACTTATCTCAGACTTCGTCCTCGAAGTCTGCTACGGCTGGATCTGTAAATATCTCCGGGTAGTGCGTTCTCATCTCCTCCTCAGCCTCCCACGTCCATTCAGACCCCTTCCGGTGCTGCCACTGTACCTTCACTAGCTGGATTACCTTGTTCTTCAAGGTCTTGGTCTTCCGATCCAGAATCGCGACCGGCCTCTCAATATAATTCAGGCTGCTATCAACCTGAATATCCTCTAGGGGAACGACTGCTGACTCATCCACCAAACACTTCCTCAACTGCGACACGTGGAAGGTGTTGTGGATCTGACTAAGCTCCTCAGGAAGATCTAACCGATAAGCAACCCGACCCACCCGGGCCAAAACCCTGAAAGGACCAATAAATCTGCGGCCCAGCTTTCCCCTCTTCCGGAACCTGATGACACCTTTCCAAGGTGAGACTTTCAGAAGAACCATATCTCCCACCTGGAACTCCAAGTCCGAACGCCTCCCGTCAGCGTAGCTCTTCTACCGACTCTGCGCAGTCTGCAGCCTACTACAGACCTGCTGGATCAACTCAGTCGTCTTGAGCACCACTTCGGTGCTCCCGATGACTCGCTGACCGACCTCGCCCCAACAAATCGGGGTCCTACACTTCCTCCCATACAGCATCTCAAAAGGAGGTCAATCAATACTCGCATGATAACTGTTGTTATACGAGAATTCCGCTAACGGAAGATACGTATCCCAACTACCCCCAAAATCTAGAACACATGCCCTAAAGCATGTCCTCAAGAGTCTGAATCGTCCTTTCACTCTGCCCGTCAGTCTGAGGGTGGAAAGCGGTGCTGAAATGGAGACGAGTACCCATCTCGTCGTGGAACCGCTTCCAGAATCTGGACGTGAAACGAACATCTCGGTCTGACACCACCGATACCGGCACTCCATGACGTGCCACAATCTCTTGCACATAGATATTGTCTAACTTTTCCGCCGATATACTCTCCTGAATCGGAATAAAATGGGCACTCTTTGTCAACCGATCCACTACAACCCATATCGAATCCACTCCACGTGCGGTCCTGGGGAGTTTGGTGACAAAATCCATGGTGATATCCTCTCATTTCCACACGGGAATGTCTAACGGCTGCATCTTGCCGTGAGTTCTCTGGTGCTCCGCCTTGACCTTCCGGCAGGTCAAGCATCTCTTAACATACCAAGCGACGTCCCGCTTCATGCAGGGCCACCAATAATCAGGTCGAAGATCTCGATACATTTTCGTCGCCCCTGGGTGGATAGAAAACCAAGACTTATGAGCCTCGTCCATCAACACCTGCCGTACTCCACCCCAGTACGGTAGCCACACCCTACCATGAAGCGTCAGCAAACCCCGACTATCATAATCAAACGAAGCTACTCGGCCCACTATTCTCTCACACTTCTGCCTCTCCTCCTTGAGACCCTCCATCTGAGCCTCCTTGATCCGTTCCAACAACGGAGTGATCACTGTCATCCTCATACACAGATCTCTGATAGGGGCCGCCGACACTTTGCGGCTTAGGGCGTCGGCCACCACGTTGGCCTTCCCTGGGTGATAAAGGATCTCACAGTCATAATCCTTCAGTACGTCCAACCACCTCCTCTGTCTCATGTTCAAACTCGGCTGATCCATAAGATATCGCAAGCTCTTGTGATCCGTGTATATAGTACAACGGACCCCATAAAGGTAATGTCTCCAAATCTTGAGGGCAAACACAACTGCCCCCAGCTCCAAATCGTGGGTAGGATAATTAGCCTCGTGAGGCTTCAACTGTCTCGAGGCATAAGCTACCACATGGCCTCGCTGCATCAATACTGCTCCCATACCTGTGATCGAAGCATCACAATAGACTACGAAGTCCTCTACTCCCTCTGGCAAGGTAAGGATCGGAGCCTCGCACAATCTCTGTCTGAGAGTCTCGAACGCCGCCTGCTGCTTAGGCCCCCAATGAAATACCACTGACTTCTTGGTTAGTCGGGTGAGCGGCACTGCTATCTTGGAGAAGTCCTGAATAAATCTCCGATAATACCCTGCCAACCCTAGGAAGCTCCGAATCTCAGATGGAGACCTCGGGACCTCCCACTGCATCACGGCCTCTATCTTGGCCGGATCTACCAAAATACCCTTCTGGTTGACGAGATGACCAAGAAACTGCACCTCGCGCAACCAGAACTCACACTTGGAGAACTTCGCGAAAAGTCTCTCCCTCCTCAAAGTCTCCAACACCTCCCGCAGGTGCTCCTCGTGTTGCCCTTGTGTGTTGGAATATACCAAGATATCGTCTATGAATACTATCACTGACCGATCCAGCATCGGCCTGCACACGCGGTTCATGAGGTCCATGAACGCAGCTGGGGCATTGGTGAGCCCAAATGGCATCACCACGAACTCATAATGACCATACCGGGTCCTGAAAGCAGTCTTATGTACATCCTCATCTCTAACCCTCATCTGATGATAACCGGAGCGTAGATCGATCTTGGAGAACCAAGACGCTCCCTGAAGCTGATCAAACAAGTCATCTATCCTCGGAAGTGGGTAACGGTTCTTCACCGTTACCTTGTTCAACTCCCAATAATCAATGCACATACGATGCGACCCATCCTTCTTCCTCACAAACAGGATCGACGCTCCCCAAGGCGAACTGCTCGGCCGAATGAAACCCTTGTCTAACAGCTCTTGCAGCTGTGTAAACAACTCCTGCATCTCAGGGGGAGCTAGTCGATACGGTGCTTTGGCTATCAGAGCCGCACCAGGAACTAGGTTGATCCTGAACTCAACCTGCCTCTCTGGAGGTATCCCCGGCAAATCCTCGGGAAACACATCCGGGTAGTCTCGAACAATAGGAACATCATCAATCGTCGTCTTGCCCTTCTCCCGGGCATCCAAGACGTAAGCTACAAAACCGGCGCAACCCTGCTGAACATAGCGCCTCGCCCTAGCGGCGGAACAAAAGATCGGTCCACGCTGTGGCCTCTCGCCCTGAATCACTAACTCTCCCCCACTGGGAGTGCGAACCCTCACTAGCTGAAGCTCACAATCAATCACCGCCCCATTGGGGCTCAGCCAATCCATGCCCACAATAACTTTATTCCCTCGCAGGGGAATAGGTACCAGGTCCACTGAAAACTGCTTATCAAATATCTGAAGAGTACACTCCCTATGTACTTTGCCGACCCTCACGGTCCTATCATCTGCTATCTCAACCTCTAATGGAAAATCCATCTCCCCTGGAGCTCTGCTAAATCTCTTGCTAAGCGCAAGCGATACGAATGATCGGGTAGCCCCCGAATCGAACAATACCAAAGCAGAAATGCCGTTCACCGAGAACGACCCTAAATAAAGCATATCATCAAGTAATATTCAAACGATAATAATAATTAAAAGATGAAGGAAAGATACCTACCCGTCACCACATCAGGAGTCGCTCGCGCCTCCTCTGCTGTCATCTGAAACGCCCTGCTCTTCGCCACTGGCGCATCAGATCGGCCCTGCCGGCCATCTGTAATCCTCAAGGTGGCAGGGGCAGGTGCAACCACCTTCCCTGCTGCAGCTAAACTGGGACACTGGGACTTTTTATGTCCCCTCTGATTGCACTGAAAGCAAATCAGATATGATGCTGTAACCGTAGTAGCAGGGGCCGTACAATCCCTACTCAAATGCCCAGTCCGACCGCACTTGTAGCAGCCAGAACTCCCTGCCTTGCACGCCCCCTCGTGCAATCTCCCACACTTGCCACACCGACCGTGGCTCTGCTGACTCCTAGACCTGTGATCTGAAACCTTGGGCTTTTTGCCCAAACTGCCTTAACCCGAAACCGCCTCCGGTTTCCTCTTCTTCTCAATCTCAAGATCAATCTCCCTCTCCCGAGCTCTAGCAATCATGTCGTCCAACGTTTTACAACTGGACCGGCTCACAAACATGCGGATATCACTCCGCAACATCTCATGATAACGGGCCTTCTTCATCTCCTCATCGGCTGCATACTGCGGAACAAGAAGAGCCCTCTCCCTGAACTTGGCGGTGATCTCCGCCACTGTCTCTGTAGTCTGGGTAAGGTCCTGAAACTCCCTAGCTAACTGCTGCACCTCAATGACCGGTGCAAACTCCGCCCTGAACCTGGTAGAGAAATCCGCCCAGGTCATGGCATCCAATGCCGCATCATCCCCGATGGCATGTCCGACCTCCTTCCACCAATCCCGTGCCCTGTCCTTCAGAAGACAGGACGCCAATCTGACCTTGTCCCCCTCGGGACACCTGCTAGTGCGGAAAGCGTTGGCCACATCCGCCAACCATCTGGTACTCGCTATGGGGTCCCGCGCCCCATGATAGTCTGGAGCTCCGCATGCCCTGAACTCCCTGAACGTAAGTGTGCGCGACCCCATCATGGCCGCCATCTCCACACGGAAAATACCCAATCTCTCATCCATCAGCTCTAAAATACCCTCCTTGATGGAACCGAAGATCACAGGAGTCTGCTCCAGTATGATGCGGGTAACCTCAGAAGAAAGGAACTCTCTTGTCTGCTCATCCATCTGCCCGACCTCCGGGCCTGATCCCGATCCAGATCCCCCTCCGGCATCTGAGCTGCCGACTGCTGGTCTCGGACACAAAACTACCATTCTGAAACATATCATAACAACATCAGAACACTGAAATATCTCAAGGGATCATGACACTGCTACTAGCTTCCTGGTCTTGTCTTGGCCTTCCTTGATTCGAGCACGGATCCTCTGCTTTCAGTAGTACGGGCCTATACTACCTTCCACATCTATCCGTACTTTCCTCAAGAACTGCCTTGACTCCACCAAGTCACTTCTACTACTGCTATTCTCTGCTACTCTCATCCTAGGCTTGCCCTAGGGAAACCTCAGGCTCAACACGACTGGTCCTCAGCTGCTGAAGGTCTCCTCATAATGCCAATTAGCCACCACCTAAACACCATCATATGTGATGAGGATCAGATAATCCTTCAAGTAAAAAACCCGTCCCTATAACGGTTGGACTCAAACAAGAGCTGCGCAATAGGGCCAGTTCCAGTACTCTGGGATTATTCAAACCTGATCACATGTGGTGTGACGTGTACACCTAATGGCTAACTCCCATTACTCAGAACCCCACCAAGCACGAAGCATGCAGCATTCAGATAAGGGAAACAGACTCAGGCAAAACTATTCTCATAACAAGAAACTTCACTAGCAAAGGATGCTAAGCTCATACTATCAGGCATAACCTAAACAGGCTATCCTACTGCTGTCTACTCAGTACTAGCATGCAATATTCATAAAGTTGTAACACATAAGCAGGCACATAAGGCATTCTCCTAGATCCTTAGTCCTATACTAGCATGCTGTTCTACTGAAACTGAAACTGAACAAATAACTTGTATGGGTAATTTGGGAGTACTTACTTGAGCTCGGCTGACCGCATGCACACACCTCTATCTTATTAAAAACTATTCTTTCTTTCTAAGTGCTTTCAAAATTCTCTTTGTAATACGTTTTTATTATTTTTAAAATAAAATCTTTTATTTCCCTTAGTTTGAGTTCAGATACACCCGGAAGTGTATCCGAATCCCTCAAACCAGGGCTCTGATACCAACTTGAAACAACCCAAAAATACGACCCAAAAATTTCGTTTTTCGATATAATCAAAACCATAATCAGAGTGTCATATAATAAAACCATACGTGATGTATTCCAACATAATAGAAAAAATTGTGCGGAAATTGTATCATACTACGTCAAATCAAAACAAACTAAATCAATCCCAGGCTAAAAGCTAAAGTTGTGGTGTGTGCGATGCCATCACCCCGAGCTCTTCCCTTTGCTTGCGGAAGTACCTGAAACCAAAACTGAAACTGTAAGCACGAAGCTTAGTGAGCTGCCCCAAACTACCACATACCATACAATAACATATAAACACATATTGGGCCTTGCCCACTGCATCGGGATGAAGCCCGACAACTGCATCGGACCGAAGTCCGGAACTGACTGGGACCTTGTCCCCTGCATCGGACCAAAGTCCGGAACTATCTGCATCAGACCGAAGTCCGGAACTAACTGCATCAAACCGAAGTCCGGAACTAACTGCATCGGACCAAAGTCCGGAACCGACTGCATCGGACCGAAGTCCGGAACTAACTGCATCGGACCAAAGTCCGGAACCGACTGGGACCTTGTCCCCTGCATCGGACTGAAGTCCGGAACTAACTGACTGAGCATAGCGTAGCATAACATAACAACTAGCATGAACACATATGATGCATACTACATCGGGCCGTAGCCCGGAACACATAATACATAACACATAAGACATAGCACACAAATCCTGTCTGAGCCACAAAGGCATCAAACATACTAGCTACTGCATCGGATCAAAGTCCGGAAACTACTGCTAACTGAACGGGCCGGCATTGTGGCCTTAGACCCGTCCCTACTGGAAGGAAACTCACCTCGTAAACTGGCTGCTGAGTGTGTGGCTCTGGAAGCTAACGGCTGCTGCTCCTGTATCTCCCCAGCTACAAGTCCATAAACACACTCAATCAAATACTAAACACTGCACTTGGGTAAAATGACTCTTTTACCCTTGGTCAAAGTTACTCTCACTTGGACTGACTCGCCGAGTTGGGCCACCCAATTCGCCGAGTCCTACTCTCACTTTTCAATCCTACTCGCTGCTACTCGTCGAGTATGGCATCGACTCGACGAGTACCCTCTTGATCCAAGAACTCAGACAATCTTCATCCGACTCGCCGAGCCGTATGAACATACTCAACGAGTTGTTCTTGATCTTAAGAAGATTGCCTTGGACTCGCCGAGTTGTATGAACAACTCGCCGAGTCCCTCCATTACTGAGTCTACCTTCAACTCGCAGAGTCCACTCTCTAACTCACTGGTTCCACTCAACACTGCTAAAAATGAAGGAATCGGGGACTCGCGACTCAACTCGCCGAGTCGTTCTTCCCGACTCGCCGAGTTGCCGCCATGCAACTGTTTTTCACCCGATTTTGCTTGAATCCAACACATACAAATGATAGATCTGAGTCCAATAAGTTGGTTTACCATGTAAAGTTTCCAACTTTACGTGTACAACACATGAATAAGGGAAAATAAGGCTAAAAGATGCATAAAAGGGATAGATCTAGGGTTAATATGCATAGTATCCTCATAAAGGCAATAGATCTGGACTATGGGACTTCTCAATGAATAGATCCAAGGTTATCTCGGCTTATTAGGGCGTTCATGAAAGCACAAGGCTTGGAACAAGCATCAACTAGTTCTTAGAAGAGTTCTAATGGAGGTTTAAAGCATAAAACAAGAGGGGAAATCCGAAAATACCTCAAATAACTCAGATTTGCCCTTGGATCTTGGCACTCCACCTCTTCTCCTTGCTCCTTTCTTCTTCTCCTTCTTCAAGTCGGGAACGGGTCGTTACACAGGCCCCGAGTCTGCTAAATGGAAAGAGGCTATGGATAGCGAGATACAATCCATGTATGACAATCAAGTTTGGAACTTGGTTGAGAATGTACCAGGTCGAAAGACTGTAGGGTGCAAATGGGTCTTCAAGAAGAAGACCGACATGGATGGTAAAGTACACACTTATAAGGCTAGACTGGTTGCAAAGGGCTTCTCTCAAATTCCTGGAGTGGATTATGATGAGACCTTTTCTCCGGTAGCCAAGATTAAGTCTATTCGGGTTCTGTTAGCCATAGCCGCATTTCATGACTATGAAATTTGGCAAATGGATGTCAAAACTGCTTTTCTTAATGGAAAGTTGGCTGAAGATGTTTACATGAGTCAGCCAGAGGGTTTTGTCAGCAACAAGTACCCTAACAGAGTGTGTAAGCTTGAGAAGTCCATTTATGGATTAAAGCAAGCACCTCGCAGATGGAATCTTTGCTTTGATGAAAAGGTCAAGGAATTTGGCTTTTCTAGGAGTGAAGATGAATCTTGTGTGTATGTCAAGGCTAGTGGGAGTATAGTTAGCTTTTTGGTATTGTATGTGGATGACATACTACTCATAGGAAACGACATTCCAACCCTGCAGGAAGTAAAGTCCTAGCTTGGAAAGTGTTTCGCTATGAAGGACCTTGGTGAAGCTGCCTATATTTTGGGGATAAGGATCTTGAGAGATCGGAGTAAAAGACTAATTGGACTTAGTCAAAGTACCTACTTGGAGAAGGTGCTGAAGAGGTTCAGAATGCAAGACTCCAAGAAAGGAGAGTTGCCCATCCAGAGTAATGCCAAACTGAGTAAGACACAAAGCCCTAGCACTGAGGCTGAGATAGCACAAATGAGTCGAGTACCTTATGCTTCGGCTGTAGGATCGATCATGTATGCTATGACGTGTACTCGACCTGATGTAGCTTTTGCCCTGAGCATGGTTAGCAAGTTTTAGGGGAACCCTGGCAAGGCATACTGGACTGCGGTAAAGAATATTCTCAAGTACCTACGAAGGACTAAGGACTGGGTCCTTACCCTCGGTGGGAGTAATGACTTGAGAGTTGTAGGGTATAGTGATGCTAGCTTCCAGACTGATAGGGATAACTTCCGCTCTCAGTCGGGCTGGGTCTTTACCCTAAATGGAGGAGCAATTTCTTGGAAGAGTTCCAAGCAAGAGACAGTGGCAGATTCTACTTGTGAATCAGAGTATATTGCAGCTAGCGAGGCGGCAAAGGAGGCGTTATGGCTGAGAAACTTCATTGGAGACCTTGGAGTTGTACCAGCTATTAAAGAGCCAATGGAAATTTTCTGTGATAGTGAAAGTGCTGTTGCCTTAGCCAAGGAACCAAGGGATCACGGGAGATCCAGACACATCGATAGAAAATACCATTTCATCAGACATCGGATCGAAGAAGGACTCCTCGTTCTAAAGAGGGTATCATCAGATGAGAATCCGGCAGATCCCCTCACGAAGGGACTGACTCGGGTTAAGCATCTCCAGCATGCTCGGAGCATAGGGCAGAAGGATGATATTAGATTTAGTAGTTAGATAACCTCGAAATTTGTAAAGTGTAATTGACATTTGATGATGAATAAAAGTGTTTTATTTATGAGTAAAGTGTTGCTATCTCTTGTCGATCGTTTACTATATTTCTTTTGCATGTTTTGACTTCCACAATAATTTTGTATGGTATAACATATTATTCAAACCTCCACAGTCGGTCATATATTGGAAGTAGATATGAATCAAGACTGTCATGTTTGGTTGTAGAGGTCTTGGACAAGGCTACAACAATCATGAGTGCTCATAAGTTCTGAGCATTGGACTCAACCCACGCTCACTGGAATCACTTCATGGAATTCTATCTCGAGTGATCGTGAGACGGTAATATCATATAAGTTTTTAAACCTAGAGATATGATTTGTTACTTACAAGTTGGTTATGCATTGATTGTACGAAAAATGCATGGGTAACTCGATGTTATAAATCGCGCTCTTGTGTGTAATTCAATGAGTAGTAGAACAAACATATGAGTCGAAGTTTATCTGTTCCTTCTTGGATTAGAAGCTGATATCTGGGCCCCTCGATGATTTTGTTTTGACCTATGTACCGTGCCCGGTCAGAACTAAAATTGATGTGTTCAATGAAGTTCTTTGTCAAACAAATCGGAAATCGGGAAACAAACTGTTGGACAATAAGTAAGACATTGTTCCATGTATTTGTCCGACTGATATCTAGAACAGAGGATTATATGATCACTTATCTTAATTGGCGTACCATCATCTTCTCAGTTTTGAGAAACCTTGTAAAGAGCTACGATTGCCGATCAGTTCCTGAAGTCATACATGCAGTAATAGTTATTAGACTTATCCAAGTGGGAGACTGTTGGATAAGGTGTCTAAGTCCATAACTATTTCTGGTATGTACTTGACCCGACCCGGCGTGGTCCATTTGGGTTGGATGGCATCATGCAATTGGATAGACTAAATGAGAGAAATAACACTTGGAGATTATTAATATATTATAAGTTCTAATATATTAATAATATTATTTGATTAGTTTGATCAAGAATTAATTTAGAATTAATTATGTGATCAAAAGATAACTAATTAAATATATAGGTTGATTATCTAAATCATCCATATCTTGTATAGTGGGCTAAAAGGCTCCATGGACTATACAAACCCATGGGTCATGGAAATGAAGAGTCATGACACATTAGGGTGTAACCCTAGATGTGTCAACACTATATAAGAAACATGTTCTCCACTTAAAATCGGCCCTACACTAAGAAACAAGAGGGCTTGGCCAATTTTGAGAAGTGTGTGTTCTCTCATAAGTTCTTCCAAGAGCATTTGGTGTTGTGTGAAGCATTTGAGGCATCACACTTGGGGTGCTAGGCTCACAAGGTTTCAAGGAACACAAACAACAACAAGGTAAGTTATTCTATCTATACTTTAAGTTAAAATTGTTCCCCATGTATGCTAGATAGGAATATAACCTTGGAATTCAACTTTGCATGATATTTAGACAAACATAGATCCAAGGTTATTAGGGTTGCATGTACACTTAGGAAGTGTTAGAATGCTCAAAACCCATCACCTAGACTAAGGATCATCATCGGGATGGACACCACAACTAAGGGGGTTCCTTAGCAATATATGTCCTAAAGGCAACCATGTGGGGGATAGAGTACACCAGTGAACACATCGTTCGCAAACACCTACAGGTTATGAGCCTGCCAGCGTTCTATTGGACTGTTTAGAAGATTCTGTGGTCGTCATCTATACTCCGCTAGATGACTGGATTAACAACAACAACATCGAGGCCTCTCATCATTTTATCACACATTGTCTTATTACATCTACCCATGTTTTACCCCAACATTTTTGTAGATATAAAATACATATACTGTTTAAATCATTTAAAACTTATATAAAAACATTCATCCAGCATAGATAGCAAGTATACAGATAATATGCACACATAGCATGTAATATATAAAATACTTCATATCTATAAGTAAGATGAAAGTAACTATGTACTCACCCGAAAAGGTGGTGAATTCGAACTCAGACAACACTTCGCTTCTTAAAAACAATTTCCTTCGACGAAACCTAGTATTATTACCACTAGAGTTTAGTCTATTATTCGCCGAGACTAATTAATAGTATAGCTATTATTACTATTATATAAGCGTCAAACAATACTTATATAACTCATAATAACAGCCCAAGTACTTATTATAAGTTGCTAATAACGTTACTATAGTTAAATAAATGATATATTAAAAATAGCGTAGGCGTAGCTCACATACAACGAGTTTTATAGAAAATCCAGCTTTGCTTGGAGCAGCGTTCCTGAGACGAAAAGCTCTTCTTCTCGGAGCCGTCGAGCACTCCGGGGCTTCCGCCTCGTGCTAGGGAGGTTCCCTAGGCTTTTTGGAGGGTTTCGGGGCTAGAGAGAGAGAGAGTAAACAGAAGAAAGAATGAGAAAGGTGTGAAGAAAATGAGTGTGGGAGAGGTTCTATTTATAGGGTGAAAATTGGCTGAACTTGGTGCCACATGTCACCATCTAGTGGCAAGACATGGGGAGAAAGCAATGGCCAAGATTGTGCCACATCACCTATTTTCGGATAACACACTTCCGACTTCTAAAATCCGTAACTTTCACATACGACCTCCGTTTTTGACGTTCTTTATATCCACGCATAGGTAATAATAAGATCTACAACTTTCACTTTGACTCCGTCGGCTAATTCTCGATCGATCTTAAATTTAAAAGTACAAGGAAATTATAGTGTTAAACGTCCGCGTAAAATTCATAACTTCTACATACGAACTCTGTTTTCATCTGTCTTTTTACCGTTGATTTCCTATTAATGAGATCTTCAACTCTCATTTAGGTTGCGTAAGCCAAAAACCGCTCGAACTAAAATTCGAGTTTCGGGCCGTGCACTGCTAAGCCGAATCTTAGAAAAATCATAACTTCTTCATACGAAGTCAGATTTGGGCGTTCTTTTTATGGATTTGCTCGGTTTAACATATTCTACGACTGTAGTTTAGATCACTAAGATTAAAAAGTCCTCCATCATAAATTCAGTATTTACGTCTCCTAGTGCCGTGCCAGTTTTACCGTAAAACTTCGGCGGACCATAACTTCTTCGTTATAACTCAGATTTTGGCGTTCTTTATATCCCCGGAATCCTTGTTTCGACCACTACAACTTTATATAAAGATATCGGGCTTATCTCACACTTTAAATTTGACGCTTATTTTTATTCTTTATTTAATATACATTTATAATTAAATAATAAGCACATAAATACACACAATTCACATAATACTCAAATATTTCATCTTTATTACTTTAAAAAGAGTTACAATAGTTGACCTAGACTATTACATTGTCAAAAATGCTTAGCCCTGAAACCCGGGTGTTACAACTATGAATTGTTGAAGTAGTCAAATCAAGAAGACGAGTCATACTTTGTTCCAAAACATGTCTTAGAGTCATACTCCAAGACTGTAAGTTGAGTGAAATATCTTAAAGAAAGGTTTAAAACACTAGTCAAATGTAAGAGTAAAAGTTTTCTACTCTTGTACATTTGAAATTGGTAAGTTGTGATGTTTTGGACAAAACAAAGACCAACTAAGGCTAATTGTGTGAAGTGTTTGTCTTGATTAGAATCCACACTATATCTTGGATGGTGTACAAGGGAGTCTTATATGTCACGAGGGAAGTAGGAGTTTTAAAGGTCTTGAAAGTCTCAAGAACTAATCAAGAATAAAACCTGAAGTTCTTCACTAGCACACGACTTGAGGTTTATAACCTATCATGCTGACATATTTTGTGCCCATTCCAGTTAAAGTTGGCTTTGCATATGAGTTCTTAGTGTTCTCAATTGGTTGCACAACAACTGGGAAGCAATGGCAGGCCCTTGAGCTGCCAGATGGCAAGAAATTAAGATTGAGTTAAGTCCATATGAGTATGGATCTGTCATATCCTTGTCTTGTGACTATGGTTTTGACAATTCACATGGATAAGAACACATACACCATTAAATCTAAGTGTCATAAGGTTTCTCTCCGATTCATGAAAATGATGGTGAGGAAACACTTTCACTAAGTAGATTTTAGCTAGATAGCAATTGTGATATTTGCATTCTCAAAGTCGTTAGTGGAGCGTGCGTGGTTAATCGACACACTAACATAGACTTGTGAGAAGTGGAAAGGGTCTAAACAATCGAGACTATGATTACGATATCCCTTTTCATAGTTCTTAAAATTGTTTAGACACATAAGATAAGGTGTATGATATTGATAAAGTTTTATCAAAGCAATTCAATATCAGAAATCTGAACTTTGGTAAGAAAGTAAATAAAGTATTGTGTAACACCGTAAATTTCAAGGCAAAATGTTCGTTTAATTAATCAAATTATTATTAAATCACTTGTTTAAAATCTCATACACATTTGAATTACAAAAACATAGTTCCATTTTCGCTTAGTAGAAAACCAGGATCCTCCAGAATACAACTCTTTCTTTGGTGTGTACAATCGAGCCGGTGCCATCCCGCGTTACTAAAAGAACCTGAAACAACATAAGATAAAACAATGTAAGCACGAAGCTTAGTGAGTTCCCCAATATACACCTTACGCACATACGCCTTTCCAGGCCCTGACCTTCCGGTCCACTGCACAATGCCTTCCGGCCCATGAGATAATCGCCTTCCGGCCCATAACGTGTTGCCTTCCGGCCCATAGTACATTGCCTTCCGGCCCATAACATATTGCCTTCCGGCCCATAACATATTGCCTTCCGGCCCATAACATATTGCCTTCCGGCCCAAAAACATATACGGCACATAATACATTTACTCTAACACATAAAGCACATATATCATATATCATACCTGACCTTTCTGTCACATAACACTTTGCCTTCCGGCCCATATAAACATGTATATCACGCGTAGCAACTAACTTTCCATTTATAGCATATATACATAACACATAACATATTCGACCTTCCGGTCACACAATCAAACCCTTCCGGGTACAGTATAGTGAGAAGACTCACCTCGCGGATACTGGAAGTTAGCAACTCCTGAAATCCCTTGCACTTGATCCGCCGAGCTACAAGCTCCCTATAACATCATATATCTCTTATTAATAATTCTATCTTCCACGTTAACTGACCCTAAGAAATCACACAGGTCAACTCTGGTCAACGGTCCACGGTCATCTCGACTGGACTCGGCGAGTACCCTGGCGACTCGGCGAGTCTAGTCGTCCTCACAAATTCCTGGATGTTCCCTTTCTACTCGTCGAGTATCTCTCTTGACTCGACGAGTTCCTCATGGAAGAATCGCGGGGCCACCCCGACTCCACTCGCCGAGTCTGAAGAACAACTCGGCGAGTCCCAGTGAATCCTCAAGCTACTCGCCGAGTCTGCTCATCTGACTCGGCGAGTCCATGCCATGCAGTCGATCAAATTACTTCCTGAGATAAATATTGTCCCGAAATACACAGGCATGGGACCCTCTGGACCTCTAAAGGTCCTAATACAAGGCTATAGTCGTTTGGGAAACAAGGGTAACCATCAATCTAACCACAAAAGGGTTCCATAAACCCTAAATCCATGCACACATTCACAATACAGGAAATAATCCGAAAGGTTACCTGAATCACGTACTCTCTGTGTCCCCAAGCCTCAAAACGTGATTCCCTTGCTGTCCCATTAGCCAAAACCTTCTCCTTCTTGGACAATAACTTCTTCAAATCACCAATGATCTTCAATCCTTGCTCTGGATGCCCACAACCGATTTAGGGTTCTTCTCAGTCGGCCAAAAGACAGACAATGACGGCATAAGATCCCTTATATATGTCCCAAACTGAACGGCTAGGGTTTTCCGCTGAACAGCGTCGACTCGCCGAGTCCATAACTGGACTCGTCGAGTCCAGTCGCGAACCCGCGACCAAATCTGCGATCCTACTCGGCGAGTCAAGCTCCAACTCGCCGAGTCCCCCCTTTAAGACACCCCAAAATGTGATTTAACAATACTTTGAGATTTCGGGCTGTTACAATTCTCCCCCACTAGAATCAGACTTCGCCCTCGAAGTCTCACTCTGAAAATAGACCTGGATGCTACTCCCGCATCTCACGTTCCGGCTCCCCTAGTCACTACCGATCTCTTCCGAGGTTGCCACTGAACCAATACCAGAGGTACCTCCTTGTTCCTCAGAACCTTGATCTTCCGATCCCTGACGGCCACTGGCCTCCCAGCGTAACTCATGCTCACATCCACCTAATTGTTCTCTAGTGGAACCACTGCTGACTCATCGGCTATACACTTTTTCAAATGCGACATATGAAAAGTGTCACGGATCCATCCCAATTCCGTTGGCAGATCCAAACGGTAGGCCACCCGTCCTACCCTCGCATTTTCACTAAAAGGCCCAACATATCGGGGCCCCAATTTGCCCCTCTTCCTAAATCGAATCACCCCTTTCCAAGGAGAGACCATCAGAAGCACGAAGTCGCCGACCTGAAACACATGCTCGTAACGGCGTCTGTCTGCATAACCTTCTTGTCAACTCTAGACGATCATTAACCTCTGATTAACCTGCTGCATCTGCACTGTCGACTAAAGCACGGCCTCAGTGCTGTCCACCACTCCCTGCAACCGAGAATTACCCAAGATGCAACTCTGCTCTAAATCTCAATGATCACTCGACCCATAAGGGTTATGAAACCCTGAATCACCGGGTCCCCGATCCAAAGCCCACTATATCCATTACGGGACGACTGAGAGACCCATTCTCACTCTCAGAGCAACTCTCACGAGTTCTCCTCTTGCAATCGTGTACACATGCTGCACTAGCCCCCAACATACCTTTCTCTTCCCTTACCTAGGGAAATCCGCTTGACTACCTTGTCACCACTCCATATATCGCACCCGTTCTGGATCTGCTCGCAGGGACTCTCGGGTCCATGCGTTACCTCTCCTCAGCAAATGTGGATCCGACACCACCTCCTATGCAACAGCTCAAAGGGCGGCGTACTAATGCACTAATGATGGCTGTTGATATGGGACAACTCAACCAAGGATCAACACGTACTACGGCTTCCTCCGAAATCTAATGCACATGCCCGAATCATGACTTCGAGCGTCTGGATCGTTTACTCTCTCTAAAGTGTCCTCAGATGTCATCATGGTAAGCTCATTTCCATATTCCTCTTCAAGACTGGGTACCAGATCAACTTTTGGCTCTACGTCTGAGCCCCCAATGGTCACCCATATCACGATCCAAATATCCCACTAAATTTCTCCCCGTGACCACTATCCCGACCCAGTGACACGTAAGTCACAAAATCCTCTTTTCCTCATGCGAGAAAATACAATCCAACCGAGGATCGTCTCAACTCTAATCTCTGGTTTCTGCTGCGCGTATTCCTTGCGTATCTCACCGCATCTCCCAACAGAGACGGAGACCCCCGTCTCGCCCCCGACCCAATATCCAGGCTCCAAGACTCAATACTAGACTACTCAAACCCAAAACTCTTCCACATCATACACTGCTCGAAAAACATTCCAACATCGAAAATTCTCTTGTCATCTAGTGAGTACTGCGACTCCACGCAGTATCACAACACCCTCTAAATAGTGAGTACTGCGACTCGAATATCCACCCCAGACTCTGGAGACAATCAACATAACAACTGCCCATCTCTGCGAATATCCACTCTCTCAAATAATCTCCCTGAATACCCATACTCGAAGGGCTCCCACTAGATCCACAGATACTTGATATGCCACACGTCGATTCAATTCAGGATTCACGAGTAACTCCGAAATAGAGATATCATACCCGAATAGCCCAGAATACTGCCACAACCACTGATCTCCTGCCCCAAGTATCATGTAGATACAATAATACATCTCCTCGGAATCCCATAAATAGATCTACATTTTCCCACATTACAACTCCGACGCATATAATTTCCCGATTGGAATACAAGAAAACGCTGACGCTACGAAATATGCTGGAAATTCTCCGAAACCCTTCTTCCGACGCTCAAAATCCAAACAAGGATGCGCATACCGACCCACACATTCTCTATCTACTTGTAACGACACCAAACACTTGTCATGGATACATTTGTTCTCCTCCTCGAGTACTTCCCGCATTAACTCACTCTGACCCTCTTCCTCGATCACCGACACCTCTGGTCTCATGGTTTCTTACGGCATATCTCTATACTTCACTTATAACCACTCTTGACAAATCCTTGCTTTCTTACATACTGCACCTGGTTCTCCCCCACTAGGGTTCGAACCATCACCAATTAGCACACACCCAACCCACAACTACTTTTCACCAGCAAAATCGTACCTGCTCCAGGAAAGTGTTATGCAACGCCCGATAATTCCCCCTTAAGAAGTCAATCAACCCCCTATACTCTGAACCTCTGATGAACTCCTCAAGAACTTCTCATCACGACTGCTTCTAATCGTTCCAAATCTCATACCAATCCAACACTAAGCATCTCAACTGCTTAATAACATCCCTGGCTCATAGACTGCACCGCAATCATCGTTCCTCTCACCTCAACTCATCAACCAATGCTCCAACACCGGAATTGTTCCAAGGACAGGGACCCACTCTCAACATAGACAAAAACTCTCTGCACTCCAAAACTTGGCTGAATTCCCCGCTGCTACCACTATAACGCATCCTACTATTCTCACTTAGGTGTGGCGTGGTCTTCGACTACCTCAGTCCCAACTGACTGTCTGCTCACGATAAATCACTGCCTCGCGGCACACCTGCTACCTGATACCCTGAGGGAAAACATTGTCGATAACTACCTGCAGGGTGTACTCCCAAATCCACAATTGACACATCAAGCCCCTCCTGTATTGCTCACGAACATAAATGGCACCACCCTCCTAGAAGATGGCCTCTCCCTTATCGCCTTATTGTTTGACTCATCCGAAGTTTTCCTCTGTCTTTAACTTCTTACCAAAATACTCTGATAGACACTCGCCTTTCCCCTCGGGGAACGCCTCCCCATACTCAATCGTGGTCTACAGGCCTAAAACCCATAGCGTCCGATCTCTACCTCATCGATCATGACCCGATAGCAAGATAGTCACAAGCATCATCCGCTACGAACCCTGGTACTCATCCCATGACGTCCCTTCTCAATCTGTTCCGGTGTATGGTACCCGAACCATAACATTACTCCTCAATCTGCTCCGATGTATGGTACTCGAACCATAACATCTATCCTCAATCTGTTCCGATGTATGATACCCTGACCATAACATCACTCTGCAATCCGCCCTGATGTATGGTACTCGAACCACATCATCTATCCTCAATCTGTTCCGATGTATGGTACCCTGACCATAACATCACTTCGCAATCCGCTCCGATGTATGGTACTCGAACCACAACATCTATCCTCAATCTGTTCCGATGTATGGTACCCTGACCATAACATCACTCCGCATTCCATTCCTTAGGACCTTCAGAATGCTCCTTGTATCAAGTATGGGTCCTCTGCTTTCAGTAGTACGGGCCCATACTACCTTCCACATCTACCCATACTTTCCACACGGACCATCCCAGAGTTCCTAAGTAGCTGATCGACCTGCTCTTTTACCAATCCATCGTGCGTACTCGCTCCCCAGCGCACTCATCTGGCTAGGTTTACTCCCTAGTCCCTTCCACCATCCTCCCACTTCTTTGCTATCAGCTGCTGAAGAGCTCCTAATGATGCCAACCATCTACCTCCTGAGTATCGTCATACTCACTTAGTAGCTGACTCCCATCATCGAGAATTCCACAAAGCACAAAGCAAGCAGCATTCGAGCATCGAAGAATACATAGGACTCCCTATCTGTGATAGCTCCACCTTCTCGGCTCATCCTCGGAAGTACCACTGAACTCTATAGCTCTACCCCTCGTGCGTCCTAACTGGATACTCTCGCTCATCACATATTCAAAAGCATAACGCACATATGACAACAAATCCTAGGCTAAGGCATCACAAATCAGGCCATTCTAGTCCTAAGATATGAAATACCTAACCTGTCTCTAGCATGCAATAATATCTCATAAAGTGCATAATAGATATTTCATAACACAAAAGTAAGGGTATTTTGGGAAATCACCGTTTGGCTCTGGCTGATTGTACACACTGCTCTTTCTTGCTTTCTCTTTGAACTCTTATCCACTTTTAGAAAACTATTTATTTGAAAACTTTTTCTTATTTCCTCAGTTTGAGTCCAGATTTACCTGAAGGCGCATCCGGATCCCTCAAACCAAGGCTCTGATACCAATTTGTAACACCGTAAATTTCAAGGCAAAATGTTCGTTTAATTAATCAAATTATTATTAAATCACTTGTTTAAAATCTCATACACATTTGAATTACAAAAACATAGTTCCATTTTCGCTTAGTAGAAAACTAGGATCCTCCAGAATACAACTCTTTCTTTGGTGTGTACAATCGAGCAGGTGCCATCCCGCGTTACTGAAAGAACCTGAAACAACATAACATAAAACACTGTAAGCACGAAGCTTAGTGAGTTCCCCAATATACACCTTACGCACATACGCCTTTCCAGGCCCTGACCTTCCGGCCCACTACACAATGCCTTCCGGCCCATGAGATAATCGTCCTCCGGCCCATAACGTGTTGCCTTCCGGCCCATAGTACATTGCCTTCCGGCCCATAACATATTGCCTTCCGGCCCATAACATATTGCCTTCCGGCCCATAACATATTGCCTTCCGGCCCATAACATATTGCCTTCCGGCCCAAAAACATATACGGCACATAATACATTTACTCTAACACATAAAGCACATATATCATATATCATACCTGACCTTTCTGTCACATAACACTTTGCCTTCCGGCCCATATAAACATGTATATCATGCATAGCAACTAACTTTCCATTTATAGCATATATACATAACACATAACATATTCGACCTTCCTATCACACAATCAAACCCTTCCGGGTACAGTATAGTGAGAAGACTCACCTCGCGGATACTGGAAGTTAGCAACTCCTGAAATCCCTTGCACTTGATCCGCCGAGCTACAAGCTCCCTATAACATCATATATCTCTTATTAATAATTCTATCTTCCACGTTAACTGACCCTAAGAAATCACACAGGTCAACTCTGGTCAACGGTCCACGGTCATCTCGACTGCACTCGGCGAGTACCCTGGCGACTCGACGAGTCTAGTCGTCCTCACAAATTCCTGGATGTTCCCTTTCTACTCGTCGAGTATCTCTCTTGAATCGACGAGTTCCTCGTGGAAGAATCGCGGGGCCACCCCGACTCCACTCGCCGAGTCTGAAGAACAACTCAGCGAGTCCCAGTGAATCCTCAAGCTACTCGCCGAGTCTGCTCATCTGACTCGGCGAGTCCATGCCATGCAGTCGATCAAACTGCTTCCTGAGATAAATATTGTCCCGAAATACACAGGCATGGGACCCTCTGGACCTCTAAAGGTCCTAATACAAGGCTATAGTCGTTTGGGAAACAAGGGTAACCATCAATCTAACCACAAAAGGGTTCCATAAACCCTAAATCCATGCACACATTCACAATACAGGAAATAATCCAAAAGGTTACCTGAATCACGTACTCTCTGTGTCCCCAAGCCTCAAAACGTGATTCCCTTGCTGTCCTATTAGCCAAAACCTTCTCCTTCTTGGACAATAACTTCTTCAAATCACCAATGATCTTCAATCCTTGCTTTGGATGCCCACAACCGATTTAGGGTTCTTCTCAGTCGGCCAAAAGACAGGCAATGACGGCATAAGATCCCTTATATACGTCCCAAACTGAACGGCTAGGGTTTTCCGCTGAACAGCGTCGACTCGCCGAGTCCATAACTGGACTCGTCGAGTCCAGTCGTGAACCCGCGACCAGATCTGCGATCCTACTCGGCGAGTCAAGCTCCAACTCGCCGATTCCCCCCTTTAAGACACCCCAAAATGTGATTTAACAATACTTTGAGATTTCGGGCTGTTACATATTGATTTATAGAAGTCCAGCTGATTTCTGAGTACATGTCAAAGCTAGTGGGAGCATAAATGTTATTCTAATAATCATCATGTTAGTGGGAGCATGATAACTATGATAAAGGTTGCAAGTTAGCAATGTTAAGTATAGAAAACAAAAGTTTCAGTTCGTTGAAAAAGGAGTTTTTCTATAATTAAGGGAGAGGAAGTTATACTTCATTTCAATTCTAAAAGCTTAGATTGAGATTTTAATCAAATTTAGTCAAGAATATATATATATATATATATATATATATATATATATATATATATGAATTTCATAAGGAAATTCTATATATGGGCTCATTATTTGCATTCTAAAATTCGATTATGATTACGACATACCTTTTCATAATCTGAATTATGAGAACTTGACAAATAGAAATGGAAATATCATAGCAAATGACTGGTTTAGTCTTTATGTGAGACATCATGAATCGTGTCCCATATGCTATATTCATCCTTTCTAAAAATTTCCAAATGCCTAGGGCATTAAGAATGGAAAAGGTCTAGAACTGGATATGATTAAAACGATTAACAAATTGTCGAGGATAATCTAAAGTTTACCAAAGATTGGTTGCTTAGGGACAGTTGGAAGTATAGTGTTAATTGTTGGAAGGACCATATTGTTGGATAAGGTGTCTAAGTCCATAACAATTTCTGGTATGTACTTGACCCGACCCGACATGGTCCATTTGGGTTGCATGGTACCATGCAATTGGATAGACTAAATGAGAGAAATAACACTTGGAGATTATTAATATATTATAAGTTCTAATATATTAATAATATTATTTGATTAGTTTGATCAATAATTAATTTAGAATTAATTAAGTGGTCAAAAGAGAACTAATTAAATATATGGGTTGATTATGTAAATCATCCATATCTTGTATAGTGGGCTAAGAGGCTCCATGGATTATCAAGTTGGGTTCTACCCATAGGATGTTCCATGGATGCTCCATGGGAGTTACAAACCCATGGGTCATGGAAATGAAGAGTCATGACACATTAGGGTTTACATGGTGTAACCCTAGATGTGTCAACACTATATAAGAATCATATTCTCCACCAAAATCGGCTACACTAAGAAAACAAGAGGGCTTGGCCGATTTCAAGAAGTGTGTGTTCTCTCATAAGTTTTTCCAAGAGCATGTGGTGTTGTGTGAAGCATTTGAGGCATCACACTTGGGGTGCTAGGCTCACAAGGTTTCAAGGAACACAAGCAACAACAAGGTAAGTTATTCTATTTATCATTCAAGTTAAAATTGTTCCCCATGTATGCTAGATAGGAATATAGCCTTGGAATTCAACTTTGCATGATAATTAGACAAACATAGATTCAAGGTTATTAGGGTTGCATGTACACTTAGGAAGTGTTAGAATGCTCAAAATCCAACACTGGTATCAGAGCCTAGGCTTGTTTTCTTTTTATTTGTGCTTAAAAGTTGAAAAAAAAGTCGAAAATCTTGCTGTCTATGAATGGACTCGTCGAGTCCATAAGGGGGACTCGTCGAGTTCACGTGTATCTTCAACCAACTCGGCGAGTAAGTTCATGCACTCGGCGAGTAGGGTCGACAAGTTGCAGAATTTCGACTTTAGTTGCTGGAAATGAATTAGAAACATTACCCTAAACTTTTTGGTACTTGAAAACTTGTTTTAGATGGTGTAATGTATTTGATAATTCATTTACAACAACTAGTTATCAAAATTACAAAGTTTTAAGTGTAATTTTTGATTTATGAATGAGTTCATATTCATGTTCTTGTTCTTATGATGTTTTAGATGATCATAGGAATTATTTGTAACCTATGTGGTAGATTAATTCTTGATCATAATGTGTTTTAATGGAGTCCATAACTTGTCCTCAAGTTATGGAAAACCAAGAGTCACACTTGAATTAAAACCATTAAAAAAAAACACAAGAGTTAGAAAAATGAAGAGTCTTCATTTTATTACTCTATTAAACTCATAAGTTACAAGAAATGAAAAGTTTTGAAAGTTACAAAACTTGCCCTCAAGTTTTGGAACAAGTAAAGTTAAGTTAAAACTTTAGTTCCAACCCCTAGAATTTTATAAGTTAAAATTCAACCCTTATACTTATATTATTATGATTTAATACTTATATATATATATATATATATATATATATATATATATATATATATATATATATATATATATATGTATAAGAACAAAGTCGTCTTACCGCTAGTACGCCTCATTCACGAAGCCGGTCTATAAGGTGGGTATAAGGTTGTTGCCTATAAAATGGTGACTTAATGGGTGTCTACTCTCACCCACCGCTTGCTTGACTGGTGGAGGGTCGTTAGCCGAACGGGTAAGACAAGGACTTATAAATTCTCATTCAAAGTATGATGAATATAATAAAGTAACTAAATGTTTTATTAAATTCCCAATCTTAGTTACTTTAGGAAAAATGTGAATAAGGTGCTAATCCATGAAATTACATTTTACACTTTGTCTAAGTTGTTGGTGGAGCGTGTGTGGTTAACCGGCACACTAACTTGGACTTAACAAGGTAGGTAAAGGGTGACTTAAGGTTTATTATAGTATCGGTGGAGCGTGTGTGGTTTACCGGTACATCGATTGAGTGATAAACTTTAAGGGTACCAAGTGATTTGCATTGTTACTTCACACCTCGTTTTGTGATCCTCGGTATCCCAGTCACAAAACTTGGAGGGCACACCCGAGATTGAAACATGCCTTTGAAAAAGCTCATTGAATCTCAAAGAATCTAGGAATTTCTAGAAGTCGAACAAAACTTAAATGTTTCGGTTTTCGTGGTGGAAATTGGTGAATCGTCATTCACCTACCTTTCAAATATGGTATAGCTTAGACTATGGCATACCTCTTCTAAGCTATGTTATATTGTGATTGGATCCTAGCCTTAATATGACATTTGGGTGTCTTATTAAGGACTCTCATAGATCTATACTAAACTTGTTCTCTTCTTTCAGATGTCTTCAAACAATGCTGCTTCTGGCTCGAATCCTAATGGCTCCTTTACTCTTATGAGCTTGTGTGGGAAAGTTACCTTTGATGGATCCAACTTCAATGAGTGGATCAGAAACATCAGGATGATAACCCGCTACGAGGACAAAGAATATGTCCTTGACAAGGAGCTTAAGGAAATTGATGAGTCCACTACAACTCCCTAGGAGATCGCTGACTTTCATACTCATGAAAGAGATGCGACCAAGGTGGCTTGCATCATGTTGGCCACAATGACAGCTGAACTCCAAAAGTCTTATGAAGATTTCTAACCTTATGAAATGCACCAAGATTTGATGGAAAGATACCATCAAAGTGCACGACAAGAGAGGTATGAGATCATCTGCTCCATGATAACAGCCATGATGAAGGACGGGGAATCCGTCACCAGCCACATGCAGAAAATGCAAAGGTATGTGTATCGTTTGCTGAAGCTTAATGTGAACTTCCCTGAGGAGCTAGCAATAGATATTATTTTGCACTCCTTACCATCGTGCTATGATCAATTCCACATGACATATCACATGAACAAGGAAGAGGTCACCCTCAGCAAACTTCAGGGACTTCTCAAGACCGCAGAAACAGGTCTTAAGGGGAAGTCGGTTGCTATCACTCCTACTCCAAAGTCAACTCCGGTTCTGGCAATCGGGAAAAGTCGAGGGAGGAAGAGAAAGAGATCTTCGAAGGGTACCAAGGCTCGGACCCTTGATGGATCTTCTTCAAGTGGAACCAAGAAAGGTTTCATTACTCCTTCTTCTGACCCAAAAGAGGCTGAATGCTTCTATTGCCATGAGAAGGATCATTGGAAGCGGAACTGCCCAAAATACCAGCAGGATGTGCAGGATGGGAAAGTCAAACCCAACCATGCAGGTATTTACCCTATCATTTCTAATAACTCACCCCATTCTAAATCTTGGGTCCTTGATACCGGTTGTGGTATTCATATTTGTTGTGACTTGCAGGGACTAAGAAGAAGTGAGGATGTGGAGCAAGGAAGAATAAACTTGATCATGGGGAATAGGAAAGCTTCACCTGTCACCAAGATTGGAGTTTATACTTTATCGCTAAGTAGTGGGTTTAGTTTAGATTTGAATAAATGTTGTTACTCGCCAGGAATGGCAAGAAATATTATTTCCTTTCATGCTTTGTACAAACAAGGGTTTACCTTTTCGTTTAATAATGAAGTTGGTTCTATTGATGCTTTCTTTAATAATGTTCTTTATTTTAAAGCATTACCTTGTGATGGTGTGTATGAAGCTGTGTCTGTTGTAGATAACTTAGGAAATAATGTTTTGTGTATTGATTCTACTACTAATAATAACTTGGATAAAGCATCATTATGGCATTGTCGTCTTGGACATATAAGCAAGAAACACATAGGCCAACTCCAAAAGGATGGAGTCTTGGAGTCGTTTGACCTAAAGTCAGATGATAGTTGCGAATCATGCTTACTTGGAAAAATGACCAAGTCACCCTTCACAGGCTCGTGTGTAAGGGGTGAAGGTTTGTTGGACCTTATACACACGGATGTGTGTGGACCATTCAAACATGCCACAAGGGATGCTAATCGTTATTATTTGACTTTTACTGATGATTACAGTAGATATGGATATGTCTACTTAATCAAACATAAGTCAGAGACTTTCGAGAGGTTTAAGGAATTTAAACAGGAAGTCGAGAATCAATTGGGCAAGAACATTAAGATGCTTCGATCCGATCGAGGTGGTGAGTATCTTAGTTCAGAGTTCCTCGACTATCTAAGGGAATGTGGGATTGTCTCACAATTGACCCCTCCCAGGACACCGCAGTTGAATGGTGTGGCTGAGAGGCGTAATCGAACCTTGCTAGACATGGTTCGTTCCATGATGAGTTAAGCTTTGCTACCAATCTCATTCTGGGGGTATGCCTTAGAGACTGCCGCCCATATCCTTAATCTAGTCCCTACAAAGAAAGTTTCCAAAACTCCTCACGAGATGTGGACTGGTAAAGTACCTAAACTAGGCCACATCAAGATTTGGGGTTGCGAGGCTTTCGTGAGACGCAAGACTCATGATAAGCTCGAACCTCGAAGCGAGAGGTGTATTTTCATCGGCTACCCACAGCAATCCTTTGGTTACCTCTTCTACAGACCTAGTGATAATGTGGTCTTTGTAGCAAGAAGAGGAGTCTTTCGAGAAAGAGAGTTTATAAGCCAAGGAGACAGTGGGAGGCAAATTGATCTTGAAGAAATTCAAGAGTCAAGTGGTGAAGGAACTTCAAACTCTAGCCCTCAACTTGAGGAGGAAACTCCTGTTGAGCCAATTGACGAATCTGTACCTCTGAGGTGTTCCACGAGAGTTAGGAGTGCACCTGAGCATTACTATGGATTCCATATTACTGCGGAAGGTGAGACACTTATTAGTGATGGGATACTAGTAAGTCAAGATGACCCTAACAGTTACGAGGAAGCTATGGCAGGCCCCGAGTCTGCTAAATGGAAAGAGGCTATGGATAGCGAGATACAATCCATGTATGACAATCAAGTTTGGAACTTGGTTGAAAATGTACCAGGTCGTAAGATAGTGGGGTGCAAATGGGTCTTCAAGAAGAAGACCGACATGGATGGTAAAGTACACACTTATAAGGCTAGACTGGTTGCAAAGGGCTTCTCTCAAATTCCTGGAGTGGATTATGATGAGACCTTTTCTCCGGTAGCCAAGATTAAGTCTATTCGAGTTCTGTTAGCCATAGCTGCATTTCATGACTATGAAATATGGCAGATGGATGTCAAAACCGCTTTCCTTAATGGAAAAGTTGGCTGAAGATGTTTACATGAGTCAGCCAGAAGGTTTTGTCAGCAGCAAGTACCCTAATAGAGTGTGTAAGCTTGAGAAATCCATCTATGGATTAAAGCAAGCACCTCGCAGATGGAATCTTTTCTTTGATGAAAAGGTCAAGGAATTTGGCTTTTCTAGGAGTGAAGATGAATCTTGTGTGTATGTCAAGGCTAGTGGGAGTATAGTAAGCTTTTTGGTATTGTATGTGGATGACATACTACTCATAGGAAACGACATTCTAACCCTGCAGGGAGTAAAGTCCTGGCTTGGGAAGTGTTTCGCTATGAAGGACCTTGGTGAAGCTGCCTATATTTTGGGGATAAGGATCCTGAGAGATCGGAGTAAAAGACTAATTGGACTTAGTCAGAGTACCTACTTGGATAAGGTGCTGAAGAGATTCAACATGCAGGACTCCAAGAAAGGAGAGTTGCCCATCCAGAGTAACGCCAAATTGAGTAAGACACAAAGCCCTAGCACTGAGGCTGAGATAGCAGAAATGAGTCTAGTACCTTATGCTTCGGCTGTAGGTTCGATCATGTATGCTATGACGTGTACTCGACCTGATGTAGCCTTTGCCTTGAGCATGGTTAGCAGGTTTTAGGGGAACCCTGGCAAGGCACACTGGACTGCGGTAAAGAATATTCTCAAGTACCTACGAAGGACTAAGGACTGGGTCCTTACCCTCGGTGGGAGTGATGACTTGAGAGTAGTAGGGTATAGTGATGCTACCTTCCAGACTGATAGGGATAATTTCCGCTCTCAGTCAGGCGGGGACTTTACCCTAAATGGAGGAGCAATTTCTTGGAAGAGTTCCAAGCAAGAAACAGTGGCAGATTCTACTTGTGAATCAGAGTATATTGCAGCTAGCGAGGCGACAAAGGAGGTGATATGGCTGAAGAACTTCATTGGAGACCTTGGAGTTGTACCAGCTATTAAAGAGCCAATGGAAATTTTCTGTGATAGTGAAAGTGCTGTTGCCTTAGCCAAGGAACCAAGGGATCACGGGAGATCCAGACACATCGACAGAAAATACCATTTCATCAGACATCGGATCGAAGAAGGACTCCTCGTGGCAAAGAGGGTATCATCAGATGAGAATCCGGCAGATCCCCTCACAAAGGGACTGACTCGGGTTAAGCATCTCCAGCATGCTCGGAGCATAGGGCTAAAGGATGATATTAGATTTAGTAGTTAGATAACCTCGAAATTTGTAAAGTGTAATTAACATTTGATGATGAATAAAAATGTTTTATTTATGAGTAAAGTGTTGCTATCTCTTGTCGATCGTTTACTATATTTCTTTTGCATGTTTTGACTTCCAGAATAATTTTTGTTTGGTATAACATATTATTCAAATCTCCACAGTCAGTCATATGTCGGAAGTAGGTATGAATCAAGACTGTCATGTTTGGTTGTAGAGGTCTTGGACAAGGCTACAACAATCATGAGTGCTCATAAGTTCTGAGCATTGGACTCAACCCACGCTCACTGGAATCACTTCATGGAATTCTATCTCGAGTGATCGTGAGACGGTAATATCGTATAAGTCTTCAAACCTAGAGATATGATTTGTTACTTACAAGTTGGTTATGCATTGATTGTACGAAAACGCATTGGTAACTCGATGTTATAAATCGTGCTCTTGTGTGTAATTCAATGAGTGGTAGAACAAAAATATGAGTCGAAGTTTATCTGTTCCTTCTTGGATTAGAAGCTAGTATCTGGGCCCCTCGATGATTTTGTTTTGACCCATGTACCGGGCCCGGTCAGAACTAAGTTGATGTGTTCAATTAAGTTCTTTGTCAAACAAATCGGAAATCGGGAAAGAAACTGTTGGACAATAAGTAAGACATTGTTCCATGTATTTGTTCGACTGATATCTAGAACAGAGGATTATATGATCACTTATCTTAAATGGCGTACCATCATCTTCTCAGTTCCGAGAAACCTTGAAAAGAGCTACGACTCCCGATCGGTTCCTGAAGTCATACTTGCAGTAATAGTTATTAGACTTATCCAAGTGGGAGACTGTTGGATAAGGTGTCTAAGTCCATAACTATTTCTGGTATGTACTTGACCCGACCCGGCATGGTCCATTTGGGTTGCATGGCACCATGCAATTGGATAGACTAAATGAGAGAAATAACACTTGGAGATTATTAATATATTATAAGTTCTAATATATTAATAATATTATTTGATTAGTTTGATCAATAATTAATTTAGAATTAATTAAGTGGTCAAAAGAGAACTAATTAAATATATGGGTTGATTATGTAAATCATCCATATCTTGTATAGTGGGCTAAGAGGCTCCATGGATTATCAAGTTGGGTTCTACCCATAGGATGTTCCATGGATGCTCCATGGGAGTTACAAACCCATGGGTCATGGAAATGAAGAGTCATGACACATTAGGGTTTACATGGTGTAACCCTAGATGTGTCAACACTATATAAGAATCATATTCTCCACCAAAATCGGCTACACTAAGAAAACAAGAGGGCTTGGCCGATTTCAAGAAGTGTGTGTTCTCTCATAAGTTTTTCCAAGAGCATTTGGTGTTGTGTGAAGCATTTGAGGCATCACACTTGGGGTGCTAGGCTCACAAGGTTTCAAGGAACACAAGCAACAACAAGGTAAGTTATTCTATTTATCATTCAAGTTAAAATTGTTCCCCATGTATGCTAGATAGGAATATAGCCTTGGAATTCAACTTTGCATGATAATTAGACAAACATAGATCCAAGGTTATTAGGGTTGCATGTACACTTAGGAAGTGTTAGAATGCTAAAAATCCAACACATATTGACATATTCTGAAAAGAGGCAACTCTTGTTCAGAAGTGATAGTCAAAAGGGGAATGTGGAAATGATCCCATTGGTGGAAGTTGTTTAATAAATCTGTGTAAGATTAGGAAACTTAATGCAAGAAGGATGTTTCCAAGGAGTTGATCTCCTTTGGAATGATCTGTAATGTTTGTTTTCAAGTATTTGTGACTTTGTTCATAATCATTACAAGAGAATCATTGCATATCAGTTTAGAATCTTACAAATTTTTGTAAAATGGCATGAATTTGAAATTCCTGCATTTGCCATAAGAATTCGGGAGTGTGAAATTAGAATCATTGAAAGTTTGGTCAATTGGTTTATTTCACAAAGTAATGATCATAGACAAACATAGAGTGCATACTTGGTGTATGGCAAAGCTATTGTTTAGAAAAACATAGTGTACATGCTCGGAGCATGGGACAACTATTGTTTTAATTCAAGAATAAAGTACATAGCTGAAACAGTATACAATTAATAATGTGTAATCATATGTTGATAAATAAAAGATGTTTTATTTATGTTCATATGTTTTGATACCATATTAGATTCAATTATTCTGGTGTTTCATTTTGCATGTTTTGACTTCCAGAATAAACTAGGTTTTCTTCCGGAATGACTAAGTTATTCAAACCATCCACAGTCGGTCATATGTTGGAAGTAGGTATGAATCAAGACTGTCATGGGTTGGCTTGTAGAGGTCCAAGTTGGTGGACAAAGTTGTGCTACAACACTCATGAGTGCTCATAAGTTCTGAGTATTGGATTCAACCCGCTCTCATTGGAATCACTTCATGGATTTTATCACGAGTGATCATGAGACGATAATATCTTATATTCTTCAAACCTAGAGATATGAGTTGTTACTATGAGTTGGTTGTACATTGATTGCACGAAAATGCATTCGGTAACTCGATGTTATAAAACGTGCCTTTGTGTATGATTCAGCAAGTAGTAGAACAAGACATATGAGCCTTAGTTTATCTATTCCTTTTACCTTTGGGATAAAAGCGATATCTGTGGGCCCCTCGATGATGTGGTGATGACAAATGTAAGTGCTCGGCCGGGCCTGGACTGATTTGATTTGTTCAATCAGTTAGTCATCATGAATCGGAAATCGGGAAACAACAGATGGACAAAGAGAATGATTAATAATCCATGTCTCAGTCCATATGATATCTAGAATGGAGGAACATATGACCCTTATCTAATGGAAAAGTCATTGACAAAGGTCAGAGTTCATCGACAAGGTTGGAGTTCGACAGAAGCTTTTGAGAGCTAAGATTGCCAGTCGGTTCTTGAAGTCATACGCAATAATAGTATTAGACTTATCCAAGTGGGAAACTATTGGATTAATGTCTAAGTCCATAACTATAATTAGTAAGACTTGATGCGGCCCGACATGGTCCATTTCGGTTGCATGGCATCATGCATTTGGACAGACTATAATGAGAGAAATAACACTTAAGGTTGGTTAATATATTATAAATTCTAATATATTAATAAGGCTATTTAATTAGTATTGATCAAGAATTAATTTGGAATTAATTAAGTGATAAAAAGGAGACTAATTAAATATATGGGTTGATTGTGTAAATCATTCATTCTTATATATGTGGGCTTGTGATCCAAGATTCCTTATGTTGGACAAAGTCCATGGGATGACCCATGGATAATCCATGAAGCATAACGAATGGGTAAAGTTATGAGTTTCATGGTGTAACCCTAATAGCCACCATATAAAAGAATCCCATGGCTCAAGAAATCGGGAACTCGTGTGTGAATATGAGGGCTAGACGATTTCAAGGAGTGTTCCATTTCTCTCAAGTCATTACATGTAAATTTGGTATTGTGTGAACCATTTGAGGTGTCACACTTGGGGCACTAGACACTCAAGCTTCATGAAGACATTCTACATCAAAGAGGTATGTAATTCTAACTTGAGATATCCATATGAATCAATGTTATTTTGCTAGTTAGGATGAATACCTTGGAAAGTTCACATTTGCAAGTATAATAGAGAAAACATAGATCCAAAGTATTTAGGGTTGCATGTACACTTAGGAGTGTTAGAATGCTCAAAACCCAACACTAAGTCCTTTCAACCTTACTTATATGACTATATCTATATAGACATGATTTTAACAATATATAAGTTTAAAAGAGTTTAGCCTATAAAAGAGTTGAACGTAAAAAGGAATTTTAATCATTTGAATGGTAACAGATGACTTGATGTCGGTTTATAATATGTTTTGAAGAGTTTGTTTGATAAGCAGTTTTGAAGTATATGAAATCCACTTGTTTGATAGTTATTAATCACATGTGATTGATATAATAGCTATAATGTTATCAACTTGGATCCCCCGCCCATAAAAAATTTAAAATCATTTGAAAGGTAAGTTAAGGGGTATGAACTCGCCTATAGTGAGTGATACGAATGTAAGTTCGATATAGGATGCTAAGTGTCAATTGAAGCCTCGAGCACAAACGGATCCTATTAAGCATATAATGACACACATATGTATATAGTTAGTGTTTATACAACTAATTATGCAAGGAAACCAACTTAGGGACAAAGGAAACACTTAGATTGAAGTGTTACAATCACATATGATTGCATCAAATGGGTTTATGGCCACACTAGGGTGTGTACGGCGAATGGAGTGTACGACCGTATACTCATTGAAGAACATGCAAATGAGGTGTTTATGGCTTTATCTAGTATACATTCAGTGATCATGATCATTTTTTGGGACATAAGAGGAGTTTTAGGCCAAACATGCACTAAACAATGGTTTACGACCATATGAGTTGTGTACGGTCGTACACCCTTGAAGTTCTTACATTAAATTATGATTAAGGCTAGGAATCAAGTGTTTCTCAAGATTAACTAGAAGACGGAAGAGATACTCACACTTTTGGAGGTTCCTATGGAGTTCATGGCTCAAGAACTAGTAGGTGTTCTTGGTGAAAGTGTTGAATACTTGAAGATCTACCCAAAAAGATGAATTTCATGGATGAAATCAAAGGGTGATACTAGATCAAGAAGGATAATCAACTAATAAATGTAAGGAATGCTTATATTTTTGAAGATCAAGGTGAAATGATTGATGATAGTTGAGAGAGAATTGACTTTTCTTGACTTAGAAGTGTAAGAAATGAATAGAAATGAAGGCAATACTCATATATGGGCATGAGTTCATGGCCATATTGGGTGTACATTCATACTCCCATGTGTATGGCCGTACAATCCTCTTGAAGGAGTGTTAGGCTCGAATGTAACATGATGAATTTAAGTGACTCATTCTTAAACCCATACCTGGAATGTACTAGACTTAGAACACTCGAACAGACTTTAAACAATGCCAAAAGATAGCGGAAGTGAGTTAGACTTTGATTGAATTGAATGGTTGTACAAGATAGACATTTTGGGTTGTCACACTATAACAGCTTATATGTAAAGGAAACAACCTTAGCAACTAGGAAACACTTACAATGAAGTGTTTGAACTGAAAATGAACGACTGAAGCTTGATCACGGCCCAAGAAGATGGGTTCACGACCCAATGATGAAGTGTTCACGGCCCAAAGATGGATCACGTCCCAAGAACACTTGAAGACCTTGATGAAATATGGGGAATCAAGGATGAAATCAAAGGATTTCACAAGAACAACAAGAAGGGGAAGTGTTATAATGATTTAGAGGAGAAATGAGAGTTTTTGGGTGGATGATACTTGAGAGAAAACTTTGAGTTCACTGCTAGAAATGGAGAAGTGAAGTGAAAATCAGTCTAAACTCTTATATATAGGGAGGGAAGTGTTCACGGCCTAACTGAGGCTTACGAACCAAAGGCTGTTTGCTGCCCGAAGGGTTGTTCACGGCCCGAAGCCTTAGTCCAAAATGGATTCTCTCACTTAAACATTCTACACTTTAGAACACTTTAGAATACTAGGCATTGAACACACACATATCATTAATCAAATCTAATCATAAGATAATGTTAGAAATAAGTTTGACCCGTGATTGAATGTTTGACTTTCATTGACCAAGTTTGACTATTACAAGAAAGGAATTAAGGGTTGTCACATCATCCCCATGTTAAGGGGAATATCATCCAAAAATTAGAATTAAGCAAATACATATAGACTAAGGGAAAAGATAAGGATATTTATGTTGGGTTTTGAGCATTCTAACACTCCTAAGTGTACATGAAACTCTAAATACCTTGGATCTATGTTTTCTCTATTATACATGCAAATATGATCTTTCCAAGGTATTCATCCAAACTAGCATAATAACATTGATTCAAATGAATATATAAAGTTAGAATTACATACCTCTTTGATGTAGATTGTCTTCATGAAGCTTGAGTGCCTAGTGCCCCAAGTGTGACACCTCAAATGGTTCACACAACACCAAATACACATGGAATGACTTGAGAGAAATTCACACTTCATGAAAATCGGCTAGCCCTTCCTATCACTCATAGTGGCCGATTTTCTCCAAGAATAAGATTATTATATAGTTAGGGTTACACCATGTAAACCCTAATTGTCATGGCCGTTCATTTCCATGATCCATGGGTACAAATACACCATGGAGCATCCATGGAGAATCTTATGGGTTTTAGCCCAACTTGACAATCCATGGAGCATTAGCGCACTATATAAGTATGGACGATTTACACAATCAACTCATATATTTAATTAGTCTTCTTTTGATCACTTAATTAATTCTAGATTAATTCTTGATCAATACTAATTAAATAATCTTATTAATATATTAGAACTTATAATATATTAGCAAACCTTAAGTGTTACTTCTCTCATTATAGTCTATCCAAATGCATGAGGCCATGCAACCCAAATGGACCATGTTGGGTCGGGTCAAGTCTTACCAATTATAGTTATGGACTCCGACATTAATCCAACAGTCTCCCACTTGGATTAGTCTAAAACAATTATTGCGTATACCTTCAAGAACCGACTGGAAATCGTAGCTCTCAAAATCTTCTGTCAAACTCTAATATTGTAGATGAACTCTAACCTTTGTCAATGACTTGTCCATTAGATAAAGGATCATATATTCCTCCATTCTAGATATCATATGGACCGAGACATGGATTATAATCATTCTCTCTATTCCTTTGTTGTTTCCCGATTTCCAATTTATGACAACTGACTAATTGAACAAATCAAATCAGTCCAGGGCCGGCTGAGCACTTACATTTGTCATCACCACATCATCGAGGGGCCCACATATATCGCTTTTATCCCGAAGGTAAAAGGAATGGATAAACTTCGACTCATATGGCTCATTCTACTACTTGTTGAATCATGCACAAAGGCACGTTTTATAACATCGAGCTACCTAATGCATTTTCGTGCAATCAATGTACAACCAACTCATAGTAACAACTCATATCTCTTGATTATAAGAATATAAGATATTATCATCTCATGAACACTCGTGATAAAATCCATGAAGTGATTCCAATGAGTGCGGGTTGAATCCAATACTCAGAACTTATAGGCACTCATGAGTGTTGTAGCCCTTTCTCCAACATCTTAGACCTCTACAAGCCAACCCATGACAATCTTGATTCATATCTACTTCAAACATATGACCGACTGTGGATAGTTTGAATAACTTAGTCATTCATAAAGAACAACCTAGTTATTCTGGAAGTCAAAACATGCAAAATGAAACACAAAATAATTGAATCTAATATTGTATCAAAACCTATGAACATTAATAAAACACCTTTTATTTATCACCATATGATTACACATTATTCATTGTATACTATTTCAGCTGTTAACTTTATTCTTGAATTTAAAACAATAGTTGTCCCATGCTCCAAGCATGTACACTATGTTTTTCTAAACACTAGTCATGCCATACGCCAATTATGCATACTATGTTTGTCTATGATCTTTACTTTGTCAAATAGATCAACTGAACATAACTCCAATGATCCTCTTTTCATTGTCCAAAATCCTTATTGCAAATGCAAGAATTCGAAATTCATGCCATTTACTGAAATCTGTTAGATTCTAAACTTATATGCATTGATCCTCTTGTAATGATTATGCACAAAGTCAGAAAGACTTGACAACAACCATTACAAAGCATTCCAAATGAGATCAGCTCCTTAGAAACATCATTCTTGCATTAAGTTTCCTAATCTTACACAGATTGAATAATTTCTAACTTTGAAGCATTTCCTGATTCCATTTTGACTATCACTTCTGAACAAGAGTTACCTCCTTACAGATTATGTCAATATGGTCCTTCCAGAATTATCATTATACTTCCAACTGTCCTTGAGCACCCAATCTTTGGTAAACCTTAGATTGTCCTCGACAATTGTTTAATCCTTTTAGTCATATCTAATTCTAGACCTTTTCCCTTCTTAATGCCCCAGGCATTTGGAAAATTCTAGAAAGGATGAATATAGCACATGTAATTGATCCTATATCCGAAGCATATGGGACACGATTCATGATGTCTCACATAAAGACTAAACCAGTCTTTTGCTATAACATTTCCATTTCTATTTGCCAAGTTCTCATAATTCAGATTATGAAAAGGGATGCCTTAATCATAATCGAATTTTAGAACACAAATAATGGACCCATATATAGAATTTCCTTATGTTGAGCCATTCCAACATGAAATTCATATATATATATATATATATATATATATATATACATATATATATATATACATATATATATATATATATATATATATATATATATATATATATATATATATATATATCCTGGACTAAATACGGTTAAAACCTCAATCTAAGCTTTTAGATTCGAGATGAAGTATAATTTCCTCTCCCTTAATTATAGCAAAACAACTTTTTCAACCCCTGCAGCCTCACGAATTGAAACTTTTATTTTCTATAATTAACACTGCTAACTTGCAATACTTATCATAATTGTCATTCTTACACTAACATGATGACTATTAGCATAAAATTTATGCTCCCACTAGCTTTGACATGTACTCAGAAATCAGTTGGACTTCTAAAAATCAATACTTTATTGACTTTCTTACCAAATTTTAGATTTCTGATACTAGATTGCTTTAATAAAACTTTATCATAATCATACACCTTATCTTAGATAGATCACAGGAGTGTCTAAACAATTTTAAGAACTATGAAAAGGGATGTCGTAATCATAGTCTTGATTGTTTAGACCTTTGCCACTTCTCACAAGTCCATGTTAGTGTGTCGGTAAACCACACATGCTCCACTAACGACTTTGAGAATGCAAATATCACAATTGCTATCTAGCTAAAATCTACTTAGTGAAAGTGTTTCCTCACCATCATTTTCATGAATCGGAGAGAAACCTTATGACACTTAGATTTAATGGTGTATGCGTTCTTATCCATGTGAATTGTCAAAACCATAGTCACAAGACAAGGATAATGACAAATCCAAACTCATATGGATTGAAATCAATCTTAATTTCTTGCCACCTGACAGCTCAAGGGTCTTCCATTGCTTCCAAGTTGTTGTGCAACCAATTGAGAACTCTAAGAACTCATATGCAAAGCCAACTTTAATTGGAATGGACACAGAATATGTCAACATGATGGGTTATAAACCTCAAGTCGTGTGCTAGTGAAGAACTTTAGGTTTTATTCTTGCTTAGTTCTTGAGACTTTCAAGACCTTAAAGACTCCCACTTTCCTCTTGACATATAAGAATCTCTTGTCAAATATTCAAGAGATAGTGTGGATTCTAATCAAGACAAACACTTCACACAATTGGCCTTAGTTGGTCTTTATTTTATCCAAAACATCACAACTTACCAATTTCAAATGTACAAGAGTAGAAAATTTTTACTCTTACATTTGACATGTGTTTTAAACCTTTTCTAAGACATGTCACTAAAGTTACAATCTTGGAGTATGACTCTAAGACTTGTATTGGAACGAAGTATGGCTCATCTTCTTGATTTAACCATTCCAACAATTCAAGATTCCTCTTCTTAGTCATAAGAATGCACTAAGATTTCCTTAGAGAACTAATTGTGATATGGTTTCTTAATCATTAAGATGATTACTGAAACTGATACTAAAGTAATCTCCTATCTTTCCATATTTTAGAAACTTTTATCCTTCTTCCTAATTTGATTCTTCTTATTCGCTCTGCCATACATTGGATCTTTTCCAATGTTTCAGAATTTATACATAAGTTTGTAAGTATAACTATATTTACTAAACCTTAGTAAATAATGAAGAATAGTCTTATCGATCTTTTGTGGTGGACTTAAACAGTGAACATGAATGTGTACTCGATCCCTTAGTCATTCACTTGACTCACACATCCATGTGAACAAGTAGTTAGTCTTAATTTTTTTTCAATGCTTGAAATTTCTCATTCATCATGCTATACAACTTTCATGATTTCAAGTTTCGGTCCAATTGAAACATGGGTGATGAGGATCTTTCCTTATTTGGTAAATTTAGACATTACCACAAATGAGAGAATCAAATTCACTTTCCAATATTGCTATCAGTGGAATCTTATAAGCAACAATTTTCCATAAACGCCATTGTAAGGATACATAAAATAAATAAAATCAAAAATTTCCTTTTATTTTAAAACTTTGCGAAAAAACTTATCCTTACAATCCATATGAAAACTTGTTGTTATCTATTCCTAAGCAATATCTCATAACTCCTAAGAAGTAGCTCAAGAATCCGATCTTTAAACTATGCGATACAAATCCATCTACGCGATCAGATTCAGCATATTCTTTCTTTAAGTTCCTTCACTTTTCTTTGATTCTTAAAACATCACCATGTGACCCAGTCACATCATGTATCAAGAATCTCATAATAGAAACTTAGCAGAGTTAGATAGTGGACTTTACCTGAAGTAGAGTCAAACTTATTGACTTTACCATCCTTAGGTATGTTTGGTAGCTTTGTAAACAAAGCACCTTCCTTTGGCAATTTAACATATGGATGCTTTGGTAATCGAATATGGGACTATCACAAACTTAGCCTTTCTCTTTAACATTTGGTCAACCGAGTTGACTATGACCGATCCCTTTCCATTGGGAAGAGAGAGCTTTACTAGATATTCAATGTCATTTTTGTCAATGTCCACAAGTTTTAGGAATTTGATCTTAGCAAATAGATAAGATCATTAAGGATCTTCTCATAGTCTGTTTCATAGGAGTCCCAAAGGAACTCACTATGTGACTTAGAAGGTGATTGAACCACCAAATTTCTCAAGACCTTGACACCGAACTCTCCCGGTTTGTCAATATGTGACTACATCTCCAAGATGTGACCACACATATACCTTTACTTTCCAATAGGGCTTGAGTGACCTTAAACTTTCAAGAACTTGTGGGTTATGGAGAATAATTGGAGGAGGTGAAAGAAGTATGATTTCCATGGGACATCATCTTCATTTCGGAAAGCTTGTTTCAAGAGATTTGGGAAGATCAACTTTTGGGAGATATTCAAGATAATTGATTTAAAGTCCTTAATATAACACCCAATATGAAATATTAAGGCTAGGACCCTACAAACTATTTTATAACTTGGAAGAGGGATGCCGTAATCCAAGCTATAGAATATTTGAAGGTAGGCAAATGACGATTCACCACTTTCAACCATGAAAACGAAATAATTTAATTAGGTTTTACTTGGATTTGAAACTCCTAGATCTTTTGATATTCATTGAACTGTTCAATAGCATGTTTCAATCTCGAGTGTGCCCTTCGGGTTTTTTGACTGGGATGCCGAGGATCACAAAACAAGGTGTGAATAATCATGCAAACATACTTGGTAACCTTAAGTGTTTACCCCTTAATCGATGTGTCGGTTAACCACAAACTCTCCATCGATACTATGATAAACATTAACTTACCCTTTGCCTACCTTGTTAAATCCAGGTTAGTGTGCCGGTTAACCACACACACTCCACTAACGACTTAAGCAAAGTGCAAAGTGTAATTTCATGGGTTAGCACCAAATTCACATTTTCCTAAGTAACTAAGATTGGGTATTTATAAAAGGTTTAGTTACTTAGTATTTATCATTAATACTTTTAATGAAGGGAGAATTATAGTCCTTGTCCTACCCATTCGGTTGACGACCCTCCACCGGTCAAGGAAGCCGTGGGTGAGAGTGGACACCCATTAAATTGCCATTTTATAGGCAGTAACCTTATACCCACCTTATAGACCGGCTTTGTGAATGAGGCCTACTAACGGTAAGACTGACTTGACTCTTATACATATATATAAATATTATTAACTTATAATATTATAAAGTATAACGGTTGAATTAATAACTTTTAAAATTCTAATGGCTAACTTGAAATTAAAGTATTCACAAGTGAAAACTTTTCAAATTCCAAAACTTGAGAGCAAGTTTTGAAACTATTCAAAACTAATTAATTCCATAACTTATGTGTTTAAAGTAGTTTTAATTAAAAGACTCTTCAAGTTTCATAACTTGAGGACAAGTTATGGAAGACTTTAAACTAATAGAAGAATGTAACTTTTCCTTTATTTTGTAACTTATGGAATTAATTAAGGTTACATATTTTATTACTTAATGAAGTGACTCTTGAACCTCCATAACTTGAGGACAAGACTCTTCATTTTTTGTAACCATTGCCAACCTTTATGAGTTTTATGAAACTTAAATGTGACTTTTCATATAACTTGAGGACAAGTTACAAAAACACATTTTAGAATCAACTCTTAGATTAAAATGGATTAAAAACAAATAATCAATTAACTTTTCTATTAATCTAAGCAACTCATAAGAACAAGATAATTCAAATCAAACTTTTTCATGTAATTAGCCTAATCACTGAACTAATACAAAACATGAATTTATTGACAATTATCTTTGAAATTGGATTACCATGAACATTACCACATCAAAAATAAGTTTACAAGTCCAAAAACAGCTTAGGTTAATGTTCCTAGTCCATTTCTAGCCAAAAGAATCGAATATATGCGGTCAGAAGGTCCAACTCGTCGAGTGCATCAAACCAACTCGGCGAGTTGGATGCTTTTTTCCTTAGACTCGTCAAGTCCCTTCATGGACTCGGCGAGTCTGCTGTCCAGACAACTCCAAACTTTGATTTTTCAGCCAATTTTGCAAGTGTAACAAGACAACAAGCCTAGGCTCTGATACCACTGTTGGTTTTGGACATTTTGCAAGTGTACATGAAACCCTAAATACCTTGGATCTATGTTTTCTCTATTATACATGCAAATATGATATTTCCAAGGTATTCATCCTAACTAGCATAATAACATTGATTCAAATGAATATATCAAGTTAGAATTACATACCTCTTTGATGTAGATTGTCTTCATGAAGCTTGAGTGCCTAGTGCCCCAAGTGTGAAACCTCAAATGGTTCACACAACACCAAATACACATCGAATGACTTGAGAGAAATTCACACTTCATGAAAATCAGCTAGCCCTTCTTATCACTCATAGTGGCCGATTTTCTCCAAGAATAAGATTATTATATAGTTAGGGTTCCATGTGAACCCTAATTGTCATGGCCTTTCATTTCCATGATCCTTGGGTACAAATACACCATGGAGCATCCATGGAACATCTTATGGGTTTTAGCCCAACTTGACAATCCATGGAGCATTAGCCCACTATATAAGTATGGATGATTTACACAATCAACCCATATATTTAATTAGTCTTCTTTTGATCACTTAATTAATTCTAGATTAATTCTTGATCAATACTATATAAATAATCTTATTAATATATTATAACTTATAATATATTAGAAAACCTTAAGTGTCATTTCTCTCATTATAGTCTGTCCAAATGCATGATGCAATGCAACCCAAATGGACCATGTCGGGTTGGATCAAGTCTTACCAATTATAGTTATGGACTTAGACATTAATCCAACAATTGATGCTTCATTTTATCCTCCCGCTCCCAGGTAAATTCAGGTCCTTGCTTTCCATTCCAGCGAACCTTCACTATCGGGATACAACTTTGTTTCGTTTGCTAGACCTCTGTGTCCATGATTTCTACTGGTTCTTCCACGAAGTTAAGGCTCTCATTGATCTTGATTTCATCTAGTGGGATAACATGAGTCTCATCGGATAGGCACTTTTTCAGGTTTGATACGTGGAACGTAGGGTGTACGTTACTAAGTTCTTGAAGTAGTTTGAGTTTGTAAGCTACAGGGATGATCCTTGCGAGAATCTCAAAAGGCAGTATGTACCTTGGATTTTGCTTACCATGCTTTTCGAAGCATATCAAGCCCTTCCAGGGTGAGACATTTAATATAACAAGGTCACCAACCTGAAATTCCAACGGTTTCCGTCTCTTGTCAGTGTAGCTTTTTTGTCGGTCTCTAGAGGCTTTCAATTGTTCACGAATGTGAACAATCTTCTCTGTCATTTCCCGAATGATTTCCGACCCATGAGAGTGCTATCAGGTAGCCAGTTACGTGTCACCCACCTCAACCCAGCACACAGGGGATCTGCACTTCCGACCATCGAGGGCTTCAAATGGAGGAACTTTGATACTAGAATGGTAACTGTTGTTGTATGAAAACTCGACTAACGGCAAATGGGTATCCCATGATTTACCAAAGTTGATCACACAAGCTCGCAGCATGTTTTCCAATGTTTGTATCGTCCTCTCACTTTGTCCATCAGTTTGTGGGTGGTAGGCTGTACTCATGTCCAACCTAGTTCCTAAGGACTTTTGTAACGACTGCCAGAATCTTGAAGTGAATATACCGTCTCTATTAGAGATGATAGATATGGGAACACCATGCTATCGTACGATCTCCCTAATGTATGTTCTTGTCAATTTATCCATCTTGTCAGTCTCTTTTATTGGCAGGAAGTGTGAGAACTTAATTAACCTGTCTACGATCACCCAAATGGAATGGAGACCACCCATTGTCTTGGGCAACTTGGTTATGAAGTCCAGTGTAATCCACTCCCACTTCCACTCAGGTATCTCTGGTTGCTGTAGTAAACCTGAGGGTTTTTGGTATTCGACCTTAACATTGGCGCAACTAAGACACTTGCTCACGAAGGTAGCAATCTCTTATTTCATTTTAGGCCACCAATGTAACTTTTTGAGATCCAGATACATCTTATCTGAACCTCGATGATCGGAGTATCGAGTATTGTGTACTTCATTCATGACAATGTCTCTGAAGCCACCTAGTTTCGGTGTCCAGATCCGATCCATGAGGTATAAGGCTCAGTTACCCTTGACTTCTAAGTTCTTATCCATCCCTCTGAGGGATTCATCTACCACATTTCCAGGTTTCAAGTCTCCCAGCTGCGCCTCCTTAATTTGTTTGGACAGATGTGAATGGATTACCATAGTTAAAGCCTTGACTCTACGACCTGAGTATTCTTTCCGAATTAGGGCATCAGCTACTACGTTGGCTTTACCGGGATGATAACGAATTTCGCATTCGTAGTAATTGAGTAGCTCGACCCACCGTCGTTGTCTCATGTTGAGCTCATTTTGTTCAAATATATGTTGAAGGCTTTTGTGGTCTGTAAAGATAGTGCTTTTCGTACCGTACAAGTAGTGTCTCCAGATCTTCAGAGAAAATACCACTACTCCTAACTCAAGATTGTGTGTAGTGTAGTTGACTTCGTGCGTCTTAAGTTGACTTGAGGCATAGGCGATGATCTTTCCTCGTTGCATAAGAACACAACCAAGCCCTTGGTTAGATGCATCATAGTATACCACATAATCTTCTGTCCCTTATAGGAGGGATAGTATCGGTGCGCTGCATAAGGCTTGTTTTAGTGTTTGGAACGTCTTCTCTTGTTTTTCTACCAAGTCAAAGGTCGCACCTTTCTGGGTCAATGTGGTAAGTGGTTTCGCAATCTTTGAAGAGTTCTGAATAAAACTACGGTAGTAGACAGCGAGGCCTAGAAATTGAAGAATTTATGTAGGCGTCCTTGGAGTTGACTTGTTCTCAATGGCCTTTATTTTGGAAGGGTGCACATGTATTCCCTCTTTGCTAACCACGTGACCCAAGAATTTGACTCTTCGAATCCAAAACTCGCATTTAGATAACTTCGTATAGAGCTTCTCTGCTCGTTGTATTTCTAAGATCTGTCGTAGATGTTGACTATGCTCCTCCTTACTACGAGAGTAGATGAGTATGACATCGTTGAATACAATAACGAACTTATCTAAGTAAGGATGGCACACTCGGTTCATTAATTCCATGAGCACCGCGGGCGCATTGGTTAATCCGAAAGGCATCACTACAAAATCGTAGTATTTTTTGTAATGTATAGTAATGGTATGAATGTACTAAGTCATGTATGTTTCTCTGTTCTACAAATAGTATGTAGTAATTCTCTAAACTATACCAATTATAGATTACTAGTATGTTTGTTTGAACTATTACTAATTTGTAGAAAAGACTCAATTACTCACCATAAGCAACTAAGTTAAGTATGTTCCTTAAAAATGGGTTTAATATTCATATATGTATTTAATAAGTATAACTACGATTTAGCTGACTGTCGGACTAGTGATCCTACCCTAAGCCCACAACCAAACAAGGAATAGGAGTCAAGGTATCTAGAAATAGTCCTAAGTCCATTAAAGCATACTTATACGTAAATAAATAGATGAATATGATTTGATATAAAATAATTTTTAAAATACTTTAAAAGATTTTAACAAGTTTTTGGGTATAAGAAATCCTTTTGTTTGCTATTTTAAAATGTAAATGGTTAACACATTTTGTAACGACCAAAATTTCGAAACAATTAAAACTTTTCAAAACAATCCATTTTAATAACGTTGTTACAAAAAGGTTTTCAATACATTATTTAACAGAGTATTTTCCCAGGTCCATTTCATAAAACACCAACGCGAGGAACGGTACGATCACGCCTTTGCCTTGCCACAGACTCCTGAGAACCTGAAAACATAAAAACCACAACTGTAAGCCCGAAAGCTCAGTGAGATACCCCCAAAATACCAACCACATATACGCCCTTCCAGGCCACAACCTTCCGGTCCAAAACATATCGCCTTCCGGCCCATAGCGTAACGCCTTCCGGCCCACAACACATTGCCTTCCGGCCCATAACATATTGCCTTCCGGCCCATAACATATCGCCTTCCAGCCCGCAACATAAAAAGCATACATATCATGACAGAACATAAAACAACCATGCATACCGGGTTACACTCCAGACCAGACAACCATGCACATAACACGTAATCATATAACAGTTCACAGTTAGCAAATCGATCAACAGATCACATAACATATCATTACTCTAACCAAGATACTAGCCTAGCCGATCACTAGCATAACATCACCCTACGACTTAGCCAAGATAATAATTATGCACATATGCCTTTCCAGGCCGTGACCTTCCGGTCCACATCGCATTGCCTTCCGGCCCGAAACATGTAATGCCTTCCAGCCCACAACATATAATGCCTTTCGGCCCATAACGTAACGCCTTCTGGCCCATATCCTTCAATATCATACAACAGACAATTACCCGGATTTCTATCCGATAAAAGAGTCGGCCTTGGTGCCTTAAACCCGATAGATATAGTGAGGATAACTCACCTCGAAACTGCCGACTGAACAGATAACCCAAGCTGCTCCGATCACTGATACGATCTCCTCCACTGGACAGCCACCAATGCACTGAACTCAAAACCATAATCAAAAGTTACCAAAATACCCCTGGAAACCACTGGTCAACCCTTGGTCAAAGACTGGGTCAAAGTCAACCCCTGACTGACCCTACTCGCCGAGTCAACCCTATGACTCGCCGAGTTCCCAACTCAAAACTTCACTCAATCTGCGACCTAACTCGCCGAGTCACCCCGAGACTCGCCGAGTCCAACAACTCTGAGTCCACTCGCACATAACTCACCGAGTCATCCCTTGACTCGCAAATTCTTTGACTCAACTAGAAAATATTGGGACTCTTTGACAAGACTCGCCGAGTCCAAGAACAGACTCGCCGAGTCTAAGGCTATCTTCAACCTACTCGCCGAGTTGTTCATCCAACTCGTCGAGTTACAACTCATCTTCAAGAAACTCGTCGAGTCCACCCATGTGACTCGCCGAGTACCACCGGTCTGCATCCAAACAGAAGCGTTCCAGACCATGCAATTGATCCAAAACATAGATCTAGCCTCCTACAACTCATCCATCACGTAAAGTGGCAATCTTTACGTGAATCCAAAGAGATCTATGTATTTTTCACATTAGGGCTAAGGTTTGGGACAAGATAGCTTCATCCAACACTCAACACAGGGACTTTCCTGCATTCCAACTCTCCTCCATTCCAGATCTGAGGTAGTAACCTCAGATCTAACCCCTAGATTCCAATATCACCCAATATCAGCTTCCCTCAAACCCCAAAAATAAATAAACAAGATAACAACAGCCTAAGAACAAGCTATTACCTCAAAAGAACGCCCCAATCTGCAAGGAACTCGAATCCAAGCAAAGCCCCTTGCTCCACACCTTCAAACTTCCAAACTTTCTTCAACAAATACTTCTCCAAGCCCCAATCCACTCAACAATGGTCTTCTCCACGCTTTTAGGGTTTCAGGGACTCAGAGGGGTGATAAAGAGGCTGGGGGAGGAAACATAATGCTCTTTATATAGGGCTCAACCCCGAGAATTAGGGTTTTCTCCACGCAGCGCCTACTCGCCGAGTCCATCTCATTGACTCGCTGAGTCGGCTATTTAATCACGCGACCAAGTCGCGACTCTACTCGCTGAGTCCATCCATGGACTCGCCGAGTCACTCTTTCCTAAATTACACTTTTAGCCCTTCCACTCAACTCTTGCTATTTCGAGATGTTACAATTCTCCCCCACTTAAATTAGGCTTCGCCCCCGAAGCCTACAACAATACAACTCCAAAGATGTTCCCACAACGCGCCATCTGGCCTTAACCGGACCAGGTCCCACAAGTCATACCCGTCGAAACTCGAACACAATTTCCCTTCCCTTACGGTGTCGTGACCACCGTCTCTAACCGGGCACCGGTTGTATCCTCTGATAATCACATTCAATAACCGAGAATTACCCAAGATGCATTACTACTCCAAATCTCAATAATCACTCGACCCATAAGGGTTAGAAAACCATGAACCATCGGATCCCTGACCCGAATCCCACTCTATCCATTTTGGGACGACTGAGAGACCCATTCTCAATCTTAGAGCAACTCTCACGAGTTCTCCCCTTGCAATCGCATACACATGCTGGACTAGCTCTAACATCCTCAGGTTGGGAAAACCTGATACACTGATAATATACTCAAACATTTCCCAGGATAAGCCACTAATACATACCCCATACCCTGATCAAAATCACACTGAGAGTTCAAGACTCTCTCCCTGCATCCTTTCTGAGCCTCTTGGCTCTACACCTGCAGAATTCCCTTCGCAACCTCAGCAGGCATCCCAAACCGGATGAGCTCCTATTCCACTGCCGCAAACATGCGGCTCAAAAACCATACTCGAATCACTCTAATCACAACTTTTCTATGCCTCTTTCACTTCCGTGAACTTGCACTCCCTCTCGGAGTTACACCTCACTCTCTCTTCCTTTACCAAGGAAACCACTCGACCACACTGTCACTCCGACAAGTGCCACAGTGCTCGCCCAACGCTACTCCACCCTTTCATAGCGAATCCACTATTCATCCAACATACATACTCTGACTCTCATCACAGGGACTCTCAAGCCCATGCACTATCTCAACTCACCAAGATCACTACCCAGGGCCAGACCTTCTAATGCAAACACACTGCGACATACCCCATCCATATCCTCAAACAGATCCAACAATACATGCAGAGTCTTCAGCATGACTGGACCGTCTCTACAAGCATTTATCATTCCGAGCTATCACCCCCGGAAATCCTCCCATGCATACCGTTCTAGCCCTCTAGGGGGTTCCGAACTCTAATTCCATCATACATACTCGATCTCGGCCTGCTCCCAAGCCTCCACAATCAAATGCCCTAGGTCGGTATCCCGCCCCGCATGCCCGACACTCGCTCCTATCAGCCTATACTCTGGGCTGATAGAACACTGCTGAATCCCAACAGCTAAGCACTCTAAAATACTCATCGATCTCCCAGAGAGTTATCCAACTCTCCCCCACTTATAGCACTGATTAACAACCACCGGTCGCCATCACCGACCTTCCAGAACAACCCTGCACAAAGAAAACACTTACACGCTAACTGCTTCCCACAAGCATAAACAACCTTAACGAGATCTCACATCAACACTGATTTGCCCGCTCGAAAGAAACTCAAACTGTATCTAACCACTCTTCGGGAAGCCGATGCTACCCGACCTTCAACCCAATGTCGCATCTCCACTAATAACCCTCACGAATGATAACCAACGAAAGCACAAAACACCAAACTATAACCATACCAAACCTTCAGGGAACAACGGATACCAAGATGAAAACCCGAAACATGAATCCATAACCATGCCAAACCCTCAAGGAACAACGGATACCAGGACGAAAACCCGAAACACAGATCCATAACCATGCCAAACCCTCAAGGAACAACGGATACCAAGACGAAAACCCGAAAAACGAATCCATAACCATGCCAAACCCTCAAGGAACAACGGATACCAAGACGAAAACCCGAAACACGAATCCATAACCATGCCAAACCCTCATGGAACAACGAATACCACATCGAAAACCACACAAAGATACCTACACAACAATACACCATAATAATCACAAGATAACATGACATCAAGAAAGAAACATACCCGCAGCTGCATCTGGCACTGCTCTGACCCCTTCTGCCGCAAGATGATATGCACGACCCTGAGCCCTTGGGGGCTCCGCTCTACCCTGACCTTCTCCTAAAATCCTCAAAGTGGCCGGTGCTGGAGCCTGCACCGGTCCCGCGGAAAACTGGGGACAGTTTACCCTCATATGTCCAACCTTAAGACAAAGATAGCAAGTCCTCAAATCCCGAACCGACGCTGATCGCCGATAATCCCTCGCATAGTGCCCCTCCTTTCCGTACTTGTGGCATACACCACCAGACCTGCAAACTCCGGTGTGAATCCTCCCACACTTCCCACAAGTGTGGCTGCTCAGATCCCCCATCCTGGAATCAATGGTCTTAGACCGTTTCGTTGCCGGCTCCGACTGAACCGGAGCTTTCCTCAGCTCACGCAACTGCAACTCAATCTCTAACTCACGCCGCCTGGCAGCCTCCTGCAACTCCAACAATGTCCCGCACCTCTGTGCGGACACAAACTGTCTGATGTCTCTCTTTAGCATACTCAGATATCGAGACATCTGAGCCTGCTTCGAAGCGAACTCTGGGCAAAACATCGCCCTCTCAGTGAATATCCTGGTGATCTCAATCACCGAATCCGATTCCTGCTTCAGCTCAAGGAACTCCTGAGCCAACCTCTCCCTACGGAACATAACGAGTACTGAACATCTCTCTGAACTGATCCCATGAAACCGCAACCCTCTGCGCATCCGAGTATGACCCCGTGATCAATCTCCACCAATCCTTCTCCCCGAGCCTCAACAGGTTCAGAGCACACCTCACCCTCAGATCAGCAGGGCATGAACACATGAAGAAACACCCCCCCCCCCCACGTTCGATAACCATCTCATAGCATCAATCGGGTTCTGAACCCCATCGAAGGTGGGAGGCTCCGTATTATCGAAGTCCCGATACTGAAAATCCCTATCAACTCCTCCCCTTACCGCTGCTACAGCCACTGTAGCCGCCGCGGCAGTCGTCTCCGCGAGAGCCGCATAGCGCTCATCAAAATACTCAACCATGGCGGTCTTGATCAACCCAAACAGTTCCGGCAACTCGACCCGGAACAATGCGGTAACCTCATCATGCAGGCTCTCACGAATCCTTGCATCCAACTCGCACGAGCTCATCTGACCAATAATCCCGGGCGGTACTGACCCGTCCACAACTCCTCCTCCTGTACCCGATCCTGACCAAGATCCGCTTCCAGCATGCCTCGAAATCTCCATACTGAAAATATACTAGAAAACCTCAGAATCTTCCCACTATCCCGGGAACCCACTCTCAACCCAACCCTAGAGGTCATGGTTTCCCTGATACGCGTATGGGTCCTGTGCTTTCAGTAGTACGGGCCCATACTACCTTCCACACCTACCCATATTTGTATGAAGTACTACCACAACACCCTAGCGACAAATGTTCATAGCAAGCGCTCGATCCTCACTCCTAGAGGAACACTGGAAATCTCGACAGAGGAAAACCATAGGCTAGCAGGCATCATAAAACAGGCAACATTATCATGAAATCCTGAAGATCCCTAGCCTAACACTAGCATGCTGTTCTATCAAAGCTCAAATAAACAAATGTCATGAATGGTAAATTTGGGGTTACTTACTGGCTCGGGATGATCGTACCTCTGCGTCATCCTTTTACTTAATTTTACAACCATTTTAATTTCTCTTTTATAACCTTCCTCGATTTGAGACTGGAGTCACACAAGTGTTCCTCCAATTCACTCAAACCAAGGCTCTGATACCAACTTGTAACGACCAAAATTTCGAAACAATTAAAACTTTTCAAAACAATCCATTTTAATAACGTTGTTACAAAAAGGTTTTCAATACATTATTTAACAGAGTATTTTTCCTAGGTCCATTTCATAAAACACCAACACGAGGAACGGTACGATCACGCCTTTGCCTTGCCACAGACTCCTGAGAACCTGAAAACATAAAAACCACAACTGTAAGCCCGAAAGCTTAGTGTGATACCCCCAAAATACCAACCACATATACGCCCTTCCAGGCCACAACCTTCCGGTCCAAAACATATTGCCTTCCGGCCCATAGCGTAACGCCTTCCGGCCCACAACACATTGCCTTCCGGCCCATAACATATTGCCTTCCGGCCCATAACATATCGCCTTCCGGCCCGCAACATAAAAAGCATACATATCATGACAGAACATAAAACAACCATGCATACCGGGTTACACTCCAGACCAGACAACCATGCACATAACACATAATCATATAACAGCTCACAGTTAGCAAATCGATCAACAGATCACATAACATATCATTACTCTAACCAAGATACTAGCCTAGCCGATCACTAGCATAACATCACCCTACGACTCAGCCAACATGATAATTATGCACATACGTCTTTCCAGGCCGTGACCTTCTGGTCCACATCGCATTGCCTTCCGGCCCGAAACATGTAATGCCTTCCGACCCACAACATATAATGCCTTTCGGCCCATAACGTAACGCCTTCCGGCCCATATCCTGCAATATCATACAACAGACAAATACCCGAATTTCCATCCGATAAAAGACTCGGCCTTGGTGCCTTAAACCCGATAGATATAGTGAGGATAACTTACCTCGAAACTGCCGACTGAACAGATAACCCAAGCTGCTCCGATCACTGATACGATCTCCTCCACTGGACAGCCACCAATGCACTGAACTCAAAACCATAATCAAAACTTACCAAAATACCCCTGGAAACCACTTGTCAACCCTTGGTCAAAGACTGGGTCAAAGTCAACCCCTGACTGACCCTACTCGCCGAGTCAACCCTATGACTCGCCGAGTTCCCAACTCAAAACTTCACTCAATCTGCGACCTAACTCGCCGAGTCACCCCGAGACTCGCCGAGTCCAACAACTCTGAGTCCACTCGCACATAACTCACCGAGTCATCCCTTGACTCGCAAATTCTTCGACTCAACCAGAAAATATTAGGACTCTTCGACAAGACTTGCCGAGTCTAAGAACAGACTCGCCGAGTCTAAGGCTATCTTCAACCTACTCGCCGAGTTGTTCATCCAACTCGTCGAGTTACAGCTCATCTTCAAGCAACTCGTCGAGTCCACCCATGTGACTCGCCGAGTACCACCGGTCTGCATCCAAACAGAAGCGTTCCAGACCATGCAATTGATCCAAAACATAGATCTAGCCTCCTACAACTCATCCATCACGTAAAGGGGCAATCTTTACGTGAATCCAAAGAGATCTATGTATTTTGCACATTAGGGCTAAGGTTTGGGACAAGATAGCTTCATCCAAAACTCAACACAGGGACTTTCCTGCATTCCAACTCTCCTCCATTCCAGATCTGAGGTAGTAACCTTAGATCTAACCCCTAGATTCCAATATCACCCAAGATCAGCTTCCCTCAAACCCCAAAAATAAATAAACAAGATAACAACAGCCTAAGAACAAGCTATTACCTCAAAAGAACGCCCCAATCTACAAGGAACTCGAATCCAAGCAAAGCCCCTTGCTCCACACCTTCAAACTTCCAAACTTTCTTCAACAAATACTTCTCCAAGCCCCAATCCACTCAACAATGGTCTTCTCCACGCTTTTAGGGTTTTAGGGACTCAAAGGGGTAATAAAGAGGCTGGGGGAGGAAACATAATGCTCTTTATATAGGGCTCAACCCCGAGAATTAGGGTTTTCTCCACTCAGCGCCTACTCGCCGAGTCCATCTCATTGACTCGCCGAGTCGGCTATTTAATCACGCGACCAAGTCGCGACTCTACTCGCCGAGTCCATCCATGGACTCGCCGAGTCACTGTTTCCCAAATTACACTTTTAGCCCTTCCACTCAACTCTTGCTATTTTGGGATGTTACACATTTGTATTGTGTTTAACTTATATGCGCCCCCCTAAAAGCATTTAAAAGTGTAATTGTAGGGGTATGAACTCACCTGCAGTGAGTGATTCGAATGAAGATCGATATAGGATGCTTAGTATGCCAAGTGAAGTCTTGAGCACAAATGGATCCTATTTTGCATATATTAACATATTTATGTATGAAATTAGGGCCAATAACAACTAATATGTAAAGGAAACAACCTTAGGAACTAGGAACACTTACAATGAAGTGTTAGAACTGAAAATGAACGGCTGAAACTTGATCACTACCCAAGAAGATGGGTTCATGGCCCAAGAAGGGATCACGACCCAAGACACTTGAAGGGTTCATGACCCAATGATGAAGTGTTCACAGCCAAAGATGAGTCACGACCCAAGACACTTGAAGATCTTGATGAAAGATGGTGAACCGAGGATGAAATCAAAGGATTTCACAAGAACAACAAGAAAGAGAAGTGTTTCTAATGATTTAAAGGAGAAAGGAGAGTTTTTGGGTGGATGATACTTGAGAGAAAACTTTGAGTTCACTGCTAGAAATGGATAAGTGAACTGAAAATCAGTCTAAACTCGTATATATAGGGAAGGAAGTGTTCACGGCCCAACCGAGGTTCACGACCCAAAGCTTCAGTCCAAAATGGCTTCTCTCACTTAAACATTCTACACTTTAGAACACTTTAGAATATTACACATTAAACACACTCATATCATTAATCAAATCTAATCATAAGATAATGTTAGAAATAAGTTTGACCCTTGATTGAATGTTTGACTTTTGTTGACCAAGTTTGACTTTTACAAGAAAGGAATAACGGGTTGTCACAATTAATATATTATAATTTCTAATATATTAATATGAAATCATATTATTTAATTAGTATTGATCAATAATTAATTTGGAATTAATTATGAGATCAAAAGAGACTAATTAAATATATGGGGATTGATTTGGTAAATCAATGATTCTTATAGTGTGGGCCAATTGTTATTTAGGATTGGCTAAACCAATATGGTAGTCCATGGATAGTCCATGGGGGTTTAACCCATGGAGCCTAAGTAATATGAAAGGTCATGGACATTAGGGTTTGCTTGGATGTACCTCTAGACTTTGCCATACTATAAAAGGACTCCCTTAGCATCCAAAATTGGCCACTGGAGTTCTTAGAGTTCATTAAAGCCAATTTTGGAGCTTGCTACATCTCTCTTAGGTTCTCCTTTGTCCTAGGTGTGTTGTAAACCGTTTGACGCATCACACTTGGGGTGCTAAATTCTTAAAGGTCAAATACAATAAGTTCTACAAGCTACATCAATAGGTAAACTCCTAACTAGTATTTTATGTTGTTTATGTCAGTTGTATGCTAGTTGTAGGCTTATTGATTTGGAAATAATATTGCATGTATAATTATAGAAATCATAGATCCAAAGTATATAGGGTTGTATGTACACCATAGGCTGTTCTAGTATATAAAACCCAACAGTGGTATCAAATCCATGGGTTGTTTTCTATTATATTTGATGCTTGGTTAATTTTCAAAGCTAAAAAATCGATTTTCTAGCCATCTGACTGATGAAATCGCTGAGTCCATGTAGTAAATCAACGAGCCTACTCAGTATAAGGTCAACTCGGTGAGTCATGGTCATGCACTCGATGAGTTGATGCTTCTGATGGCAAATTTTCGGGATTTTTGGCCTGTTTTAGATTAGGTTCATTACCACAAAATGTTTTATTTCATAAAAATTTGATTTTGTAGATATGGTAGTGATCATGCTCATCCAAATAAAAGATAATTGTCATAGTTTCAAGATTTGTATTAGTTTATATGATAGGCTAATTTCTTGCAAATTGTTGACATGAATTATCTTGACTTATGAGTTTAACTACATCATAAAAATTATTTGATGGTTTTTATTAGTTATAATATTTGATCTTAATGCCTTTCATGAACTCCATAACTTGTCCTCAAGTTATGGAAAATGAATAGTCTCTCTTTTAAATGGTTTTAAAGTCTTCCATAACTTGTCCTCAAGTTATAGAACATTAAAAGTCTTTCCATTAAAAATGCATTAAACTCATAAGTTATAGAAACTAAAAGTTTTTTAATAGTTTAAAACTTGCCCTCAAGTTTTGGAATTTGTAAAGTCACACTTATGTATACTTTAGTTCCAAACCGTAGAATTTTTAAAAGTTCAAATTCAACCCTTATACTATTGTAATATTAAAATTTAATATATATATATATATATATATATATATATATATATATATATATATATATATATATATAAGTAAAAAGTGAGTTTTACCGTTAGTAGGCCTGATTCACGAAGCCAGTCTATAAGGGGGGGGGGGGGGGTATAAGGTTACTGCCTATAAAATGGAAGTTTAATGCGTGTCCACTCTCACCCACCGCTTCCTTGACTGGTGGAGGGTCGTTAGCCGAACGGGTAGGACAGGACACCAATTCTCATTATAAGTATACTCATAACTATAAAGTAACTAAACTTTTATAAAATTCCCAATCTTAGTTACTTTAGAAAAAATGTGAATATGGTGCTATCCCATGCAATTGCACTTTACACCTTGTTAAGTCATTAGTGGAGCGTGTGTGGTTAACCGACACACTAATCTGGGACTGACAGTGCATGGCAAAGGGTAGCTTGATATTAATCATAGATCAATGGAGCGTGTATGGTTAGCCGGCACGTTGATTAGGTGATTTGTAACATTGGGTGTACCAAGCTAATTTACATGGTTATTCACACCTTGTTTGTGATCCTTAGTAGCACGGTCAGAAACTTGAATGGCATAATCGAGATTTAAACATGCCATTGAAAAGTTCAATGAATCTAAAAGAATCTAGGAATTTCAATTCATTTAAAAGCTAAAGTTCATTTTTGTTTTTCATGGTGGAAATGGGTAAATCGTCATTTACCTATCTTCAAATATTTTAAAATTGGATTACAACATCCCTCTTCCGAATTGTAAAATATTGTGTTGGGTCCTAGCCGTAATATTTCATGTGGGTGTTATATTAAGGACTTAAATCAACTAACTTGAATTTCTCCCTTGTAGATGTCTAGTTCAGACAACTATGGTCTTCCCAAATCTTTTGGAACAAGCTTTCCTCTTGAAGATGACGTTCTACGATTGGATCATGGAAGTGGAAATCATACTTCACTTCCTCCACTTCCTCTATTTATTCTCTGTCACACCCCCGGACCAGACGGCAGAAACGTCCAAGGGCTCGCGTGACTTAAATTGAATATCGTCACAATGAATATACATGAATCATAACATAAACGTTACCATGCATCAAGATATTACAACTGAAATTGTTCACATCAAGTACATTGTTTTAATGCTAAACATTTATAACCTACATAGTTGAGTACATTTAACAACATAGCATTTATCGTTACTTCTTATAACTCCTCCACTTGCCTGTTACCTAAGAATACAAGTTATTTTGGAAAAACGTAAACATATGAAATGTTGGTGAGTTCATAAGCAATGTTGTGATAAAATGATTTGTTTATTTTGTAAAACCCAGAAAATCTGATATTTTCTGAAAAGACTTTTGTTTATCAAAGTATCAGATCCATAAGTTGATCCATGAATGATTTTAAAACATATATATATATATATATATATATATATATATATATATATATATATATATATATAAAGGGTATTTTGTATTATAGTTATAATATTTCGAACGAGTAGTATTGAATTCCCTGGAAAAACCCGATGTTTTCCCAATGCTGAAATGTATTCGTGATTACTGGTTTTTATATTGTCTTAACGAATGAATATTGAATTAATCCATGTTGTATATCGTCCTAATTTTGTCTACTTTGATTTCTTGTAAGCCTTAACAAATGAAGAGGAGGGGAGTACTATGTCCCACTACTATCGTAAGTTCCTTAGGCTGTCGTGGATGCGAAAGACACGATGGTCCAACTCGCATTTGATTACTGTGACCTTACTATCTTTTCTAGCGGGACACTTTGGCCCACTAGCATACAAAGCTATTGAAAGTCATTTGATAAAATATTAGGTCATTGAAGGCCCACTAACATATAAGCGTTATCCCTTTGGGCCCAAAGATCATGTTGGTGGGCTTGCAAGGCTCAACAAGCATAATTTGAAACTCATAATCCCAAAGTTTGTAGATTTACTCATTGTATTCATCACGTATCTATTGAACTGTTTTGATTTAACGTTTGTTGTTTTGTATTGATTCGAGACCGAATCAATTCGTTTATAACGATATTTGGTATTGAAGGTGTATTTGTTTTTCGTTTTGTCGCTAGCCGGATATCTTGTATTTTGTCTTAATGAATTAATTTGTTCAGAAGTATCACTTTGACCCTTTTCACTACCTTTCTTTTATAAAAAAAAAAAAAAACACTTTTAGTCCTTTCTATAAAAGAATTTCATTTTTAGTCCTTCAAAATATTTTCTTGACACTTTTGTATCATAAACTTGTTGAAAAGAAATTTTTAACACAAATTATATTTAGTAAACAGTTTTAGCCCCTCCAAAATGGTGTTTCTCGATTAAAAACCCAAATTTCGCAATTTTTACAGTTTTGGCCCAAAATACAAAAAGTTTACATTTTTTATCCTTTATGGAGTTTAAAAGCATTTTTGACCTTAGAAATAGTTTTATTTCACTTCATGTCCCCTGTTTTACAAAATATTACAATTCAGCCCCTTAAAAACTTCAATTTTCGCAATTTTGGGCTTGTTGGGCCGAAAAGCCCATATTTAGCCCAATAACTCAAATTTTTGCATTTTAAGTCCTTTGAAAATTCTAATATTTAGAAAAGTGATTGTAAAAACTATTTTGACAAGAAACCATGATTTGGCAGGTTTTACACCAAGTTTTGTATTTTTAACATTTTAAGTCCTAAAATAGGTTTTATGTTAAGGTATGTTCCTCATAACCTTCTAAGTTATTTTTCTTAACTAGCTTAGTGTAAAATAACTTAGTTTTTGTTTGATTCTTTTCTCATGTCATAGATCTAGTATTATCACCCCTTTTTGTTACATATTTATCACAAAAACACACAACATCACACACACATGCATAAAATCACACATAGCATACACATACACATAGATCTACACATTTTCTTGTATTCTCCCCCATAAAACATATGAAAATCGAAAATAGAGGGGTATGAAACTCACCTTGAGTTGTAGTTTCGGTTTTGAAGAAGACTAGAAGAAGAAATTTTGATCCTAGCAAGTCTTCTTGGTAAATCTCGAACTTAGATGCTTCTACGGTGCAAGATCACAAAATTAAATGGATTTAGAAGAGATTTTTGGATGAAATGAAGTAGCTATATCATGGATTCAAGCATAAACTTACCTTGGATGATGATTTTTGTGGAAGAATCTCTTTGAAATCCTCTTAGATCTCGAAAATTTGGAGAGGAGTGTGGAGAGTTTCCTTGAGAGAATTTTGAGTGAAGTGTGTGTGTGTGTATGTGTGTTTGGGTTCGGTCGAGAGGAAGAAAGAGAGGAGAGAAGAGATAGTGAGTGATAGACTTTGCATGGAAAACCTCCATGTAAAAATGAGGTGGAACCCACACAAGTCAACTCTTCCTCTTGGTGGGCTTGGGCCAAGAATCGAGAGGGAAGAAAAGAAAATTTTGGGCCTTGAATGCTTAAGTCCATTTTATGGTTAAGTTAGGTGATTTTTGGCCCAATAAAAATCAAGGAATGGTTTTTTTATGACTTATTAGGGCTAATATAATTTTTTTTTGGTCCACTAAGGTCCATTAAAGTTAATCTAATTTATTTTGGGTTCATAAGGCCCAAAAATGTTAAGTTTCATGTATATGGGTCCAATTAGGGCCCATTTGAGAGTTATAGGTTCAAGATAGTTAAATTGGAAGCTCATTGGTCCATTAGGTCCAATAAGGAAGTCCTACTTCAAAGTGAACTAAAATTGGAATTTCAAAGGTTTCCAATTCTTTGTTGACCATTTGTAGGGCTAGAATGAAGTATTTGACGAAGTTTTGTTGTTATAAAATAAGCATCATTCACGCTTTCATGTAATTGATTCATAGTTTTTATAAGTGTTGTCATTACAAGGCACCAAAATTTCTAGTTGTGACATTCTCCCTGACCCACAAGCTCGAAGAATTGGAAAGTTCAAGATCACTCAATTCCTGTTGGCTAGTAAACAGAAAGATGGAAAGTCTATATGTGCTCATGTCTTGGACATGAAGCTGCATATTTACAGTCTGGGAATGTTGGGTGTCGTGTTCCTAAGGAAGTTGGTTTTTGACTTGGTTCTTCATTCACTACGCAAGTCATATATTGAGTTTCTTAAAGACTACTACGTGACAGATCACACCATGACCCTTATCAATCTTACCTATTTGCTAATTTTTGCTGAATCTAAAATGATTTGGGGTACTAGTAAAGCAAATTTGAATGAAAGATCAATTTCCCAAGCTTCCATGGACATTGACAATGGAAACATTGGAAGTCCAACAAATATTTCTCTTTCCAAGGGAAATGGAAAGGCTAAGTCTGAGATTGTCTTGTGTGCCGATGCAAAAGAAACCACTTGTTTCTTCTACCATTTGAAGGGACATTGGAAATGAAGCTGCCCTCACTACCTGAAAGATCTAAGAGAAGGCAAAGTCCACTAGGTAATTCCACTATCTAACTCTATTAAATTCTTAATTGTTGATTCTTAATACATAATGTGACAAGTTTTGAATTTTGATGTTTTGTAGGATCATGCAAAAGGAAGGAAGCCTAAAAGTAAGAGCATGCTGAATTTGATCGCGAAGAGATGGATTTTGATTGCATGGTTCAAAGATCGGATTCTTGAGCTGTTGCTTAGGAGTTATGATAGATTGGTTAGAAATATGTAGTAACATAGTTTTCATTTGTAATTGCATTGTAAGGAAAAGCTTTTTCCGCTACTTTATAAATAAAAGAAAATTTTTGATTTTATTTTGTTTTAAATTTTCCTTGCAATGGTATTTGTGAAAATTGACGTTTGTATGTTTCTATTGTTAGCAATATGGATTTGATTCTTTCGTTTGTGGAAGTGTTAAAATTTACCAAATAAGGAAAGATTCTCATCACTCAAGTTTCAGTTGTCCATAAACATGGGATCGTGCAACTTGTATAGCAGGAAACGCATAAGCCAACTCCAAAAGGATGGAGTCTTGGAGTCATTTGACCTAAAGTCTGATGATAGTTGCGAATCATGCTTACTTGGAAAAATGACAAAGTCACCCTTCACAGGTTCTTGTGAGAGGGGTGAAGGTTTGTTGGATCTTGTGCACACAGATGTGTGTGGACCATTCAAACATGCCACAAGGGATGCTAATCCTTATTATTTGACTTTTACTGATGATTATAGTAGATATGGATATGTATACTTAATCAAGCATAAGTCAGATACTTTCGAAAGGTTTAAGGAATTTAAACAGGAAGTCAAGAATTAATTGGGCAGTAACATTAAGATGCTTCGATCCGATCGAGGTGGTGAGTATCTTAGTTCAGAGTTCCTTGACTATCTTAGGGAATGTGGGATTGTCTCACAATTAACACCTCCCAGGACACCATAGTTGAATGGTGTGGCTGAGATGCATAATCGAACGTTGTTGGATATGGTTCTTTCCATGATGAGTCGAGCTTCGCTACCAATCTCATTATAGGGTATGCCTTAAGGACTGCCGCCCATATTCTTAATCTAGTCCCTACAAAGAAAGTTGCCAAAACTCCTCACGAGATGTGGACTGGTAAAGTACCCAAGTTAGACTACATCAAGATTTGGGGTTGCGAGGCTTTTGGGAGGCGCGAGTCTCATGATAAGCTAGAACCCCAAAGCGAGAGGTGTATTTTCAGCGACTACCCACAAAGATCCTTTGGTTACCTCTTCTACAGACCTAGTGATAATGTGGTCTTTGTAGCAAGAAGAGGAGTCTTGAGAGAGAGAGAGAGAGAGTTAATAAGCCAAGGAGACAGTGGGAGACAAAATGACCTTGAAGAACTTCAATAGTCAAGTGGTGAAGGAACTTCAAACCCTAGCCCTCAACTTGAGGAGGAAACTCCTGTTGAGCCAATTGACGATTCTGTACCTCTGAGGCGTTCCACGAGAGTTAGGAATGCACCTGAGCATTACTATGGTTTCCATATTACTGCAGAAGGTAAGACACTTATTAGTGATGAGACACTAGTAGGTCTGGATGAACCTAACAGCTATGCGGAAGCCATGGCAGGCCCTGAGTCTGCTAAATGGAAAGAGGCTATGGATAGCGAGATACAATCCATGTATGACAATCAAGTTTGGAACTTGATTGAGTGTGTACCAGGTCGTAAGACTGTAGGGTGGAAATGGATCTTCAAGAAGAAGACCAACATGGATGGTAATGTACACACTTATAAGGCTCGACTGGTTGCAAAAGGATTCTCTCAAACTCCTGGAGTGGATTATGATGAGACTTTTTCTCCAGTAGCCAAGATTAAGTCTATTAGGGTTATGTTAGCCATAGCTGCATTTCATGACTATGAAATATGGCAATTGGATGTCAAAACCACTTTCCTTAATGGAAAGTTGACTGAAGATGTTTCCATGAGTCAGCTAGAAGGTTTTGTTAGCAACGAGTACCCTAATAGAGTGTGTAAGCTTGAGAAATCCATTTATGGATTAAAGCAAGCACCTCGCAGATGGAATCTTTGCTTTGATGAGAAAGTCAAGGAACTTGGCTTTTCTAAGAGTGAAGATGAATCTTGTGTGTATGTCAAGGCTAGTGGGAGTATAGTTAGCTTTTTGGTATTGTATGTGGACGACATACTACTCATAGGAAATGACATCCTAACTCTGCAGGAAGTTAAGTCCTGGCTTGGGAAGTGTTTCTCTATGAAGGACATATGAGAAGTTGCCTATATTCTAGGGATAAGGATTTTGAGAAACCGGAGTAAAAGACTAATTGGACTTAGTCAAAGTACCTACTTGGACAAGGTGTTGAAAAGATTCAGCATGTAGAACTCCAAGAAAGTAGAGTTACCCATCCATAGTAACGCCAGATTGAGTAAGACACAAAGCCCTAGTACTGAGGCTGAAATAGCAGAAATGAGTCGAGTGCCTTATGCTTAGGCAGTAGGCTCGATCATGTATGCTATGACAAGTATTCGACCTAATGTAGCCTTTTCCTTGAACATGGTTAGCAGGTATCAGGGGAACCCTGGAAAGGCACACTAGACTACGGTAAAGAATATCCTCAAGTACCTACGGAGGACTAAGGACTGGGTCCTTACCCTCGGCGGGAGTGATGACTTGAGAGTTGTAGGGTATAGTGATGCTAGCTTCCAGACTGATTAGGATAATTTCCGCTCTTAGTTAGGCTGGGTCTTTACCCTGAACGGAGGAGCAATCACTTGGAAGAGTTCCAAGTAGGAGACAGTGGTTGATTCCACTTGTGAATCAGAGTATATAGCAGCAAGCGAGGCAGCAAAGGAGGCAATATGGCTGAAGAACTTCATAGGAGACCTTGGAGTAGTACCAGCTATAAAGGAGCTAATGGAAATTTTCTGTGATAGTGAAAGTGTTGTTGCCTTAGCCAAGGAACCAAGGGATCATGGGAGATCCAGACACATTGACAGAAAATATCATTTTATCAGACATCGCATAGAAGAAGGAGTCCTCGTGGCAAAGAGGGTATCATCGGATGAGAACCCAACAGATCCCCTCACGAAGGGACTGAGTAGGGTTAAGGATCTCCAGCATGCTCGGAGCATAGGGCTGAAGGATGATATTAGTTTTAGTAGTTAGATAAATTATGAAATTTGTAAAGTGTAATTAACATTTGATGGTGAATGAAAGTTGTGTTTATTTATGAGTAAAGTGTTACTATCTTTTGTCAATCGTTTATTATAATTTCTTTTGCATTTTTTGACTTCCAGAATAGTATGTTGTGGTTTCACATATTATTCAAACTTTCCACAGTCAGTCATATGTTGGAAGTAGATATGAAGTAACACTGTCATGAAGTTGGTTGTAGGTGTCAGTATATAAGACAACACTTCATGAGTGCTCATAAGTTCTGAGTATTGGAATCAACCCACACTCACTGGAATCACTTCATGGAATTTTATCTCGAGTGATCGTGAGACGGTAATATCATATAAGTCTTCAAACCTAGAGATATGATTTGTTGCCTATGAATTGATTATGCATTGATTGTACGAAAACGCATTGGTAACTCGATGTTATAAAATGTACTTTTGTGTATAATTCAACTAGTAGTAGAATAAACATATGAGTCGAAGTTTATCTGTTCCTTCTTGGATTAGAAGCTGATATCTGGGCCCATCAATGATTTTGTTTTGACCTATGTATTGGGCCCGGTTAGAACTAAGTTGATGTGTTCAATTAAGTTCTTTGTCAAACAAATTGGAAATCAGGAAACAAATTGCTGGACAATAAGTAAGACATTGTTCCATGTAATTATCCGGCTGATATCTAGAACAGAGGATTATATGATCACTTATCTTAAATGGCGTATCAACATCTTCTCAGTTCCGAGAGACCTTGAAAGAGCTACAATTGCCGATTGGTTCCTGAAGTATTGCAATTATAGTTATTAGACTTATCGAAGTGGGAGACTGTTGGATAAGGTGTCTAAGTCCATAACTATTTCTGGTAAATACTTGACCCGACCCGGCATGGTACATTTGGGTTGCATGGCACCATGCAATTAGATAAACTAAATGAGAGAAATAACACATATGGTTTATTATTATATTATAAGTTCTAATATATTAATAATATTATTTAATTTGTTTTGATCAAAGAATTAATTTAGAATTAATTAAGTGCTCAAAAGATAACTAATTAGATATATGGGTAGATTAAGTAAATCTTCGATATCTTATATAGTGGGCTAAGAGGCTCTATGGATTGTCAAGTTGGGTTCCACCCATAGGACGCTCCATGGATGCTCCATGGAGTTAACCCATGGATCAAGAAATGAAGAGTCATGGAACATTAGGGTTTACCTAATGTAACACACTATATAAGCAATGTAACTCTCCCCAAAATCAGTGACACTAAGAAACAAGAGGGCTTGGCCGATTTTGCATGTGTTAGAGTATTCTCTCAAGTTTATTCTTTGCATTTGGTGTTGTGTGAAGCATTTGAGGCATCACACTTCAGGTGCTAGGCTCACAAGGTTCAAGGAACACTTTCAACAACAAGGTATGTAGTTCTATCTTTTATACAAAGAAAATTGTACCCCATGTATGCTAGATAGGTTCATAACCTTGGAAAACAACTTTGCATGATTATTAGACAAACATAGATCCAATGTTATTAGGGTTTCATGTACACTTAGGAAGTGTTAGAATGCTCAAAACCCATCATATAGGTTGATAAATTTTTAGGAGGTTCTAGTCCACTAAGATTGTCTAGTGGGACTGGAAGGGTTTTGTCTGACAGACCCTTTCTTGTTTCGACACATGGAACGTAGGATGTACGTCACTAAGATTGAAGGGTAGTTGGAGTTTGTAGGTTACCAGATCGATTCGTGCGAGGATCTCGAATGGTCAGGTGCATCGGAGAGTTAGTTTACCTTGCCTTTCAAATCGAGTCATCCTTCCCTGAGGGAGTATCTTTAAGAATACCCTAATCCCTTACTTGGGATTTTGAGGCTTTAACCTGCTATCTGTATAGTTCTATTGTCGACTTATACGATGTTTGGGGTCGTGTTTGGGTTTGTGGTTTCTTGGGTCTAGGGAGTGTCTTATTGAGTGTTTGTCCTCTTGTTAGTTGGGTGTCTCTCACCTCAGCCCAATAGAGGATGATCTTCTTTTCCAGTCACACGAGGCCTCGAAGGGTACAATTCCTATGCTCGGGTGGCAGTTGTTGGTATATGAGTACTCGAGTAGAGGTAAGTGGGTATCCCAACTCTTTCAATGTCCATTACACATATTTCCCTTCAGAGTGCAAATTCTTGTTTACCTCGTTCTTGTCAAGTGGGATTTCTAGGGCTTCGGTGGTCTGGCTCTTATGAGTGTCGAATACACGAGAAGTAAAATTTTTAAACTGAGCTCTTAGGTTAATCGGAGACTACGGGTCATTTGACCTTTCTCAGCGAGGCCTTTTGAATGGTCTTAGAGGGATCAAGATCCTGGTGCCTTAAAGGTAGAGTTTTTTGGGCCTTAAGAGTTGGTACTATGGTCACCAAGGTTGAGTTTGTGTGTGATGTGGTTGACCTCATGAGTCTTCGATTATCTTGGGAATTTTCTCCCTATGGTCTTTCCAAGCTAAAGGTAGGTCGGCCTTTTCCATTTCCTTGCTGTTGGTTGAATATGTCTCCGATTCGGGGTTGGAATCACCTGTCTAACTCATAAGGAGAGAAAGACGAAATTACTAGGGGCACCACCGGCTGGGTGCTTCCTGTGGTTAGGGATTGGGTTCGATGTTTTGTTTATGTAGTATACCGATCTTATGATCAGACACTATTTGTTCTTGTGACCGTGCTAAGTGGTATCGGGTGTTTGGTGATTGAGGTGTTTCCAGGATTCGAGGTGACTGTATCTCTGCTTAGCACATGGTTGAGGTTTTCTAAGAGATTTTGGGAATCTCTGGAGGAATGTTGGAAGCCTTTTGAATTCCTTTTTATTCCCTTTGCTCCTTGATTTTCAATCTTTGTTGGGGCTAGGGAAGGGTGTGGTATTCCTTACACCAGAACTTAGGTGTCTGATTGGTAGGGATTTCGTCGTTACCGACTGAACGAGTTTTTTTATTCGGTTGCGTAAGACAAAAGTCAATTTGCAGAGCTCGAGGTTCGTAAGGTGATAAATAAACATATACGTGTCAAATGATGACATTGGACTCCTTGTTGTTACATCGATTTGAGGAGTATTGGTTGTTAGGAATGACAAGGTGTTTTATGTTGATGCTCCTATCATTACTAGTTTTGTTTTCGTTGTTACCATTGGATCTATATCGTTTCTACTTGTTAGGTGATCCGGTGTTCGCGTTCTTATCGATTCTAGTTTAGTTTTCGTTGTTACCATTGGGTCTATCTCGTTTCTGCTTGTTAGGGGTTCTACTGTTCGTGTTCTTAGCGTTGCTAGTTTTGTTTTCGTTATTACCATTAGGTCTAACTCGTTTCAGCTTGTTAGGTGTTCTAGTGTTCGTGTTCTTATCGTTACTAGTTTTGTTTTTGTTGTTACCATTGGATCTATCTCGTTTCTACTTGTTAGTGTTGGATTAGGTGTCTAAGCCCATAACTATTATTGGTATGTATTCGACCCGAGAGTAGCATGGTCCATTTGGGTTGCATATCATCAGGAAAATTTGTTAAGATGGACTTTTGAGAGAAGGTTAATTATGGTTTATTAATATATTATAGGTTATAATATATTAATATGAAATCATATGTTTTAATTAGTGTTGATCAAGAATTAATTTGGAATTAATTTAGTGGTCAAAAGAGACTAATTAAATCTATGGGGACTAATTATGGTTATTATTTATATTTATATGTGTTGGGCTTATGATCCATGTTGGACCAAGTTTATGTAAGGATACATAAAGAGTTGGGCCACATGGACCATGGATCATAACACCCATGGGTATGGATTTGGGTTACACCCATGACTCTAGGAATCCAACATATAAATGTGCTACTTCATGACCAAAAATGTGTACACTTCTTTTCTTAGTGAAATATGGAGGTTTTTTGGTGCATGGAACTCTCTCTCAAGTCCTACCTTTGTCAATGATGTGTTGTGACTTCATTTGAAGCTTCCACACTATTGGGGCTAAGCTCTTTAAGACCAAATACACCAAGACTTCAAGCTCCACCAAAAGGTATGTCATACTAACTAGTATATTATGTTTTTATGTTAAATGCATGCTACTTGTAAGATTAGTACCTTGGAAACCATTTGCATGTATAATTAGTGAAAACATAGATCCAAGGTATTTAGGGTTGTATGCGCACCATAGGATGTTGTAGTATACCAAAACCCAATAGTGGTTTCAGAGCCATGGGTTGTTTTCAATTATACTTGATGCAAGTTGTTGAAAAAACTAAAAAAAATCGAATTTTTTGCTGTCTGGACAGCAGACTTGACGAGTCCATGAACAAATTCATCCAACTCGTCGAGTTGGTTCATGCACTCGATGAGTTGGACCCCCTGACAGCATATCTTCGAGTTTTTTTGGCCTATTTTAAATTAGAATCATTACCACAAAGTGTTTTTGTTCATAAAATTTGTTTTTTGATACTATGGTAATGTTTATTCTCATCCAAATATGTAACGACGTAAATTTTAAAACCAATTTTTCATTTTTACAAACATCAAAAACATCGATTAATAATTTAGATTCCAATGTAAACAATATTGTCACGACCGATTACATAACAAAGATCACAAAAATAGTTTCCCCCGAGTGTGTGTACGATCTCGCCGGCGCCTTCCCACGGTCCTCGCTAGTACCTGAAACACATGACACAACAACTGTAAGCATAAATGCTTAGTGAGTTCCCAAAATACATCCTACGCACATACGCCTTTCCAGGCCTTGACCTTCCGGTCCATGTGTCTCAAGGGACTTCTGTCCCGACTGGGTAAACCTTCCGGTCCTACCCACGTCAACCTTACGGTCCATTTTATAACGCCTTCCGGCCCATATCAAGCATATCATACACGGCACATATAACGATTAACTTATCACATATAATGCATACATCTCATATCATATTCGACCTTCCGGTCACACAGTCAAACCCTTCCGGGTACAGTATAGTGAGAAGACTCACCTCGTATATCTTGATAACTCTTGAATCCTGGAAATCACTCGTGCTCGAAACCCCGAGCTATAATCCTCCTATAACATCATATATCTCTAATTAATACTTGTACCACTAAGGTTGACCATCCCTATCAAGTCAACACTGGTCAACTCTAGTCAACAGTCAATGGTCAATTGGACCGGACTTGGCGAGTGCACTAGAGCGACTCGGCGAGTCTAAGCGTTTTCACCAACTCGCAAGGATTTCCCTTTGACACGTCGAGTACTCCCCTGACTCGACGAGTTCCACCTGGTCATGAATCGCAGGGCCACCGCGACTCAACTCGCCGATTCGCAAGGACAACTCGGCGAGTTCCAGCTCGACTCCGTCCACCTGTCAATCCCTCTCTAACTCCCTGTGACTCACTGAGTCAACCATAACTCGGCAGGACCACTCACTAAGTGGTTAAGGACAATCTTCATGCTACTCGCCGAGTCTGTTCTTCAGACTCGGTGAGTCCATGCCATGCATCGACTCAAACTTGCTTCTGAGGTCAGATCCGCTCCATAAACTCATAGATCTGGCCCTCCTAAGCTCATTTATCACGTAAAGTCACAGTCTTGGCCACCATGCAACACTTACAAGGTTCTTTTTGGAGAAATGACCACTAATATGGCAACCCTAGCCTCCAACCCAAAAGGAAGGACATAAAGCATATCAATTGGGACTTTCTGGACCTGCTAAAGTCCAGATCTAGGTACCTTATCTCCATGGGACCTCTCACACTTCAAATACAAAGCAAATAAGGCAAGAAGAAAGCCTAGATTTGGCCATATCAACATAAACATGGAAATAAGCTCTAAAAGATACCTCAAGAAGCTTCCCTTGGCGAAATGGAAGTAGATCCAAGCTCCCAACTCTTCTAGCTTGACCTTCTCCCTTCCTTTCTTGCAAAAACAAACAAATTTGGTGAACAATAGCCTCTTATCTCACTCACAGGAGCTCTCAGCTGCTTTGGTGCTCTCAAGGATCAAGGTGGCCCCAATGAAGGGCCATAAGATCCTTTAAATAGAGCTTAGGACCGGAAAATTAGGGTTTCATCAAACAGCGCAGACTCGCCAAGTCCATCCCTTGGACTCGCCGAGTCCAGGCGCGAACCCGCGTCCAGAACCGCGACCCTACTCGGCGAGTTCGAGCTCCAACTCGCCGAGTCCCCTCACAAAACACCAAAAATATGCGAATAAAAGATACCTGGAAATCCGGGCTGTTACAATTCTCCCCCACTAGAACTAGACTTCGCCCTCGAAGTCTCGCTCTGCAAATAGCTCCGGATGCTGCTCACGCATCTCACGCTCCGGCTCCCAGGTCATCTTTGAACCCTTCCGATGCTGCCACTGGACCAACGCCAGGGGTACCTCCTTGTTCCTCAAAACCTTGATCTTCCGATCTCTGATGGCCACTGGTCTCTCGGCATAATTCAGGATCGCATCTACCTGAATATCCTCTAATGGAACCACTACCGATTTGTTGGCTATACACTTTCTTAGTTGCGACACATCAAAAGTGTCGTGAATCTGCCCCAACTCTGCTGGCAAATCCAAACGGTAGGCTACCCAGCCTACCCTCGCGATCACACGGAAAGGACCAATGTATCGGGGCCCCAAGTTGCCCCTCTTCCTGAATCGAATCACTCCTTTCCAAGGAGAAACCTTCAGGAGTGCAAGATCGCTGACCTGAAACTCAAGCTCGGATCGGCGTCTGTCTGCATAACTCTTCTGTCGGCTCTGAGTGGTCAACAACCTCTGCCTGACCTGCTGAGTCTGCTCAGTCGTATGGAGTACGATCTCCGTGCTAGCCATCACCCGCTGCCCCACCTCACCCCAGCAGATGGGGGTGCGACACCTCCGTCCATACAACAGCTCAAAGGGTGGCATACCAATGCTCGAATGATGGCTGTTTTTATACGAAAACTCTGCCAAAGGTAGATAGGTGCCCCAGCTCCCTCCGAAATCCAAAACGCATGCTCGGAGCATATCCTCAAGCGTCTGAATCATCCGCTCACTCTAACCGTCTGTCTGGGGATGATATGCGGTACTAAAATGCAGTCTAGCACCCAATTCCTCATGGAACTTCTTCCAGAACCTGGAAGTGAAACGCACATCACGATCAGAAACAATCGAGATTGGCATCCCATGCCGCGATACCACCTCCCTCACATATAATTCCGCTAACTTCTCCGCAGAAAAGCTCTCGCTAATGGCCAGAAAATGAGTGCTCTTCGTCAATCTATCTATGATCACCCGAATCGCATCGACTCCCCTTGCAGTCCGCGGCAATTTGGTGATAAAATCCATGGCAATCTATTCCCACTTCCATTCGGGAATATCTAGCGGCTGCAATTTACCGTGTGGTCACTGGTGCTCGGCCTTGATCTGCCGACAAGTCAAGCATCTCTCAACAAACCGTGCAACATCCCTTTTCATACAGGGCCACCAATACTCCTTCCTTAGGTCCAAATACATTTTCGTAGCCCCGGGATGAATCGAGAATTTCGATCGATGCGCTTCCTCCATCAAAATAGCACGCATACCACCCACAAACGGTACCCAAATCCGACCCTGAAAAGTCATAAGCCCTCGGCCATCCGTGACGAATCCTGATACCTGACCTACAACCCACTTCCTCTTCTGGTTTTCTGGTTTCACAGCCTCAGCCTGAGCTCCTCGAATAGTATCCAAAATTGGGGTAATTACCGTCAACCTCAAACAAATATCTCGGATCGGTGCGCTTTCCGTCCTACGGCTCAACGCGTTGGCTACCACATTAGTTTTTCCTGGGTGGTACAGGATCTCACAATCGTAATCCTTCACCACATCCAACCACCTCCTCTGTCGCATATTCAGATTTGGCTGATCCATCAAGTACTTTAGGCTCTTGTGGTCCGTGTAGATGGTACACCGAACCCCATAAAGATAATGCCGCCAGATCTTGAGGGCAAACACCACAGCCCCTAATTCCAGGTCGTGGGTGGGATATCTCGACTCATGAGGCTTCAACTGCCTCGAAGCATATGCTATCACATGACCCCTCTGCATAAGCACCGCCCCCAAACCCGATATAGATGCATCACAGTACACCACGAAATCCTCCATCCCTTCCGGGAGTGCGAGCATTGGAGCCTCGTACAATTTCTGACGAAGCGTCTCGAATGATGACTGTTGCTTCGGTCCCTATGAAAATACAGCACCCTTTCGGGTCATCCTAGTAAATGGCACAATAATCTTGGAGAAATCCTTGATAAACCTGCGATAATATCCAGCCAAACCCAGAAAACTCCTGATCTCAGTGGGCGATCTCGGCACCTCCCACCTCAATACCGCCTCAATCTTGGCCGGGTCGACCAATATCCCTTTCTGGTTAACAAGATGCCCGAGCAACTGGACCTCTCATAACTAGAAATCACACTTGGAGAATTTGGCATACAGCCTCTCCGATCTCAATACCCAAAGAATCTCCCTCAAATGTTCCTCATGCTGATCCATAAACCTCGAATACACCAAAATATCATCGATGAATACGATCACCGACCGATCCAGCATCGGCCGGTACACCCGGTTCATAAGATCCATGAACGTAGCCGGGGCATTGGTGAGCCCAAAAGGCATCACCACAAACTCATAATGTCCATAACGAGTTCCGAAAGCAGTCTTCTGGATATCTTCCTCTCGAACCCTCATCTGATGATACCCCGACCTCAAGTCTATCTTGGAGAGCCAAGATGCCCCCTGCAACTGATCAAACAGATCGTCGATCCTAGGTAATGGATACCGGTTCTTAACCGTCAACTTGTTCGACTCCCGGTAATCGATACACATCCGGTGTGAACCATAATTTTTCTTGACGAACAAAATCGGTGCTCCCCAAGGTGAGCTACTCGGTCGAGTGAACCCCTTTCCCAACAGCTCCTGAAGCTGCAAGGATAACTCCTGCATTTTCGGTGGAGTGAGACGATAAGGCGCCTTGGCGATGGGCGCCGCTCCCGGAACCAAATCAATACGAAACTCCACTTGCCTCTCCGGAGGCACACCCGGTAACTCTTCGGGGAATATATCCGAAAACTCGCATACAACAGGAACATCATTAATCAAATTGGGCCTCCCCGCGGCCACTCGAGTATCCATCACGTAGGCTATGAATCCATTGCAACCCTGCTGCAAACTCTGCCTTGCCCTGGCAGCCGAACAAAACGCCGACCCACACCGGGTCCCTTCGCCATAAACTGTAAGCACTCCCCCACTAGGGTTTCGAATCTCACCAGCTGTCTCTCGCAGTCAATGACTGCCCCAAACTTACTCAACCATTCCATGCCCAGGATAACGCAGACATCCCCCATAGCTATAGGAGCCAAGTCTATAGGGAACTCGACCCCAAAAATCTCGAGCACGCATCCTCGAATCACCTCAGTGGCGTATACCGCTTTCTCATTTGCTATAGAAACTCGTAGGGGTCGAATATCACCTCCCGATCAATACCGACGTGCTGGCTAAAAGCCAACGATACAAAAGACCGACTCGCACCCGAGTCAAATAATACCAAAGCAGGTACAAAATTCACAAGAAAAGTACATACGCATATCATAGTATAAGCACAATATCTCAGCATAAAGGTAAATACATGAAAGAATACATACCGGCTATGATATTAGGCGCCGCACGGACCTCCTCCGCAGTCAACTGGAAAGCTCTCCCACGAGCCTTCGGAGCCTCGGCCTTCACTAGCCGAATCTCGGTAACCCTAGCAGCAGGCGTAGATCCCTGGCGAAGCTGGGGGCACTCGGCCTTCCGATGGTCGGTCTGGTTGCAATGAAAGCAAACCATGAATCCCTTGAGGAAATCCCTAGCAATGTGCCCCTCCTTGCCACACTTGTAACAAGCACCCGATCGACATGCCCCCTCGTGACCCTTGTCGCACTTTTCGCAAGTGCGTCCCTTCTGACCCCCGCATCTCGAATCGATGGACTTGGTCTGCTTAGCTGTCGGCTGAGACTGAGCCGGCCGCCAATCCACCCGTTGAGACTCGGCCTCCTCCCTGGCCTAGGTCTCCTACTCGATCTCACGCTTCCTGGCATTCAACTGAAGCTCAGCAAAAGTCTGATATGATGAGTTCGATATGAACTCTCGGATATCTCTCCTTAGCACTCCCAAATACCGACTCATCCGAGCCTGCTCCGTGGACACCTGCTCGGGGCAGAACATCGCCCTCTTATGAAACTTCTGCGTGATCACCGTGATAGAATCATTACCCTGCTTGAGGGTCAAGAACTCCTGAACCAATCGTTCCCTCTCCACCTGGGGAACGTACTCGTCTCTGAACATAGCAGTAAACCTCTCCCAAGTCACAGCTAAAACCTCTACCAGAGTGAAGTTCGCCGTCATGAACTTCCACCAATCCTTTGCTCCCAAGCATAGCTGGTTCAAGGCGAACCGCACCCTCAGATGCTCCAGACATGAACAAGTGTAGAAGCATCCCTCGATATCAGCAATCCATCTCATCGCAGCGATCGGATCCTGCGTCTCATCAAACTCAGGTGGCTTCATGTTGCTGAACTCCCGGAACAACAAAGAGTCACCTCCCTGTGGTCTGGCAGCGGCCACAGCTGCGGTAGCTGCAGCAGCTGCGGCCTCAGTCAACGCGACGTACCGCTCATCAAATGTCACCATCAGCATGGTCTTAATAGACCCAAACATCTCCGGAATCTCAGCCCGGATCGCTGCAGCTACCTCCTCAAGAATCATCTGACGAAGCTCCTCATCAGTCACACTACTCGTACCAGGTCTGTGGCGTGGTCCAACCATGATGTCTCTGAAATACAACATAAAAATATCAGAGACTCTATCGAGCATAATCGCACTCGATAACGCAGTCCTACTCAGTCCCCGATATCCAGGGATTCTTACTTGGGTTGCCCACTGACCCGGTGTCTTTAGTAGTACGGGCCCAATACTACCAACTACACTGCATCAGTATTCACCCCAAGTCCTCATCCCCAAACCCCGGATCCTGAGTACTCTATTCTTGCCATCCACTAGTTACCCACTCGCTCTGAAAGCACCTCATAGAAGCAGGTTTCCCTAGACTAAGGCATCACAAATTAGGCCACTCTAGTCCTAATATGAATACCTAGTCTACTAACATGCGTATCATATCATATCTCATAACACATATTGTATGAGTATTTGGGGGATTTTACCGTTCAGGCGCTGGCTGACTGTACACACTCCTTCTTTTTTGGGTGTTTCAAAAATAACTTATCAAATTTTATTGAATTATTAATTAAAATTTTCTCAAATCCCCGGTTTGAGTTCAGTTACGCCCGAAGGTGTACCCGAATCCCTCAAACCAAGGCTCTGATACCAACTTGTAACGACGTAAATTTTAAAACCATTTTTTCATTTTTACAAACATCAAAAACATCGAGTAATAATTCAGATTCCAATGTAAACAATATTGTCACGACTGATTACATAACAAAGATCACAAAAATAGTTTTCCCCGAGTGTGTGTACGATCACGAGGGCACTTTCCCACGGTCCTCGCTAGTACCTGAAACACATAACACAACAACTGTAAGCATAAATGCTTAGTGAGTTCCCAAAAATACAACCTAAAAAACATACGCCTTTCCAGGCCCTGACCTTCCGGTCCATGTGTCTCAGGGGACTTCGGTCCCGACTGGGTAAACCATCCGGTCCTACCCACGTTAACCTTACGGTCCATTTTACAACGCCTTCCGGCCCATAACATAATGCCTTCCGGCCCATATCAAGCATATCATACACGCCACATATAACGATGAACTTATCACATATAATGCATATATCTCATATCATATTCGACCTTCCGGTCACACAGTCAAACCCTTCCGGGTACAGTATAGTGAGAAGACTCACCTCGTATGTGACAACCCCAAATATATTGTCGTTACAAACCCTCTTTTCACTAACGGAATGCATCACTATATGTTATTTCTAGGTATTGTTTGGGTCATCAATAAATAAATATCTAGTTAATTATATGTTCCGGTAATATCATAAAGTAATTATAACTTGCAAATGTTAACCCCGTTTAACTAAGTAGAGTTATATTACTTTTCAACCACTTCACTCGGGTAAAAAGTTTTAATCCCGTTAAACTTTAGCATCGGGTAGCCGTGTATCGGGTGCAATACCCGAGACATATAAAAACGATTGAACACTACAATTGAACTCTTTTACCACATTTCACCTCTCTCTCTCACTACTTTCTCTCTCTAGACCCGAAATCGACCCCAAATCCGCGAATTTCCGACTTCCAAACGTAAGGACTCATTCCCTATCTTAATCTAAACATACTTTACTGCATTTAGAGTCCAAAATCATAGAAAACAAGGAACAAAATGGAGTTTACGGCCTAAGAAGCCCCTTAGGCCGTAAACCCCCAAAATCATGCCAAAGACCTTGTTTTTCCTTCCTTTAAGATTACGGACTAATTGAGGTATAAACCTAGGAGACTTTGGACACTAAAACACAAAGAATTGGAGCTTAAAAAGGAGTTTATGGCCTAAGCTTGTGCTTAGGCCGTAAACACCTCAAACACCCCAAAAACCCTTGTTTAAAGTCCTAAAAACTCATCTAGGGTGTTTGGTAAATTAGACTTGACAACAAGGAAGGCTTAAATGCATCAAACAACATCATTTGATGGCAAAAAGAGGAGTTTACAGCCAAGGCTAAGCTTGGGCCGTAAACACCCATGTTTTTGTGTCAAACAAGTCCCAAAACCCCTCAAATGCATGTAAGGAATTTAGCTAAGGCCTTTGGAGGGGTGTTGTACCATTAAACTTCCCATTTTGAGGCCAAATGAAGAGTTTACGGCCAAGGATATTCTAGGGCCGTAAACTCCCCAAATTTCATGCCAAATTGTCCCAAAACTCATTGTAAGGCCTTCTAGGATTTATCTAAGGTGAATGAGAACATGTTGTACCATTTAAACATCCATCTTGAAGGATTTAATGGAGTTTACGTCCCAAGAACAAGTCTTGGCCGTAAACTCCCCAAAATGTCACAAAACAAGAGTTTAATCCCTCCATATTGGTCCAAGACAGATGCCATTAAAGTAAGGAAGTGAAATAAGGCCTTAAACAAGCAATTTGGAAGACCACATGAGCTTACGGCCAAGCCTAGGGGGCTTACGGCCGTAAACTCCCAAGGAGTGGCCTTTAGGCCGTAAACTCCAAAGGAGTGAGCTCATGGATCCTTTCGTAAGTCCTCTTTAGCCTTAAACCACTCCCGGGAACCCCTTCTAGGCCCTAAAACCCCAAATTCATGCTAGAATGCCTCAATACTTAAACGGAAAGCATAAAATGATTAATTTATTGTAAAACACATATTTTCATATGAAATTAGGGTCCTAAAGGTGTACAAGTCATTATTTGGAACAAAACGCTCAGCCGACACTTTTACCCGATTTACTCGATTTACCCGATTCACCCTATTTACGCGATTTCAGGTGAGTTCATACCCCTTTAATGAACCTTTCAAATGTTTTATATGTTTTAGGGGGGAGATACAAGTTGAATATACATGTTTATGAAAAGTTATACAAGATAATTTTTCAGATTACAGAATTAATCACATGTGATTCACAACCTGTAGTTCAAATCACATGTGATTTATCACTATGCTTTATAAATAAATCAATTGTTTTCAAAACTATCTTGGATAAACAAACAAGTTTTAAATGTTTCTTTCGTACAACAATTTTGTTTAATAAAACTCCTTATAAGAATGTAACCATACAAATATATTTATATAAGTAAGACTTGAAGGACTTAGGACCGATAGCTCGCCTTATTTCCTGTTTCTTGTTTGATTGTGGGCTTAGGGTAGTGGTTCTCCGTCCAACTGTCATTGATTTCTTAGTTATATATCTCGTATATTAGTACGGGTTACGAGTACTTCTTATTTCATTAGATGCCTAAATCACTAACCTAACTAGAACCATACACACTAATTTAACTATAATAGGTATAGTTAAGGACTCTATCCCTTGTTTTAACTACTACTCTACACTACTATAATTCTCTCTATTATGAAGAAATACACTAATAAGAGAATACAATACAAGTTATACAAAAGACTACTACACTATAATACAAGAGAATGTACTAAGTATGAGATAATTCATTAATCCACTACGGGATACTTTATACGCTACACACTACGCCCGGAGTTTTCCGATAGGAAGACGACACTATATGTATAGATCTATACGGGGCAGACGCTATTACATCCCGACTGATAACTTCAGTCCGAGCCGCTCAGGTCCAGGGATGCCTTTACTCTACTACACTATGCATGACAGGGAAGATTATGGTGGTCCGCTATTACTCACACTATTGGTAACATACAAGAAAGACACTATAACCGCACTAAAATACTAAAAGAAAGATGAAGTAATATCCCGAAGTAAATAAGTATCTAATACTAAAGGATGCTGCAACACTATTATGTACTCCAAGAATAACTCACTATATTGCCTTACTTAATGGTGAGTCACTATTACACTTCTACGATAAATGGCTTTCAAAGATAGAATCAATATACTTCTTAAAGATTTTTATTTACTATACAGTTCTAGAAAATATAGGATTTTCTAGGTTTTACCACTGCTTATGATTTCAAATTTCAGTTTTCATACTAATGATTCTAATGCTTTTTATACAAGTACTCACACTAAACTCTTATGAACTCACCAGCTTTATGCTGATATTCTTTTCAAAATAACTTGTATCTTCAGGTCAAAGATAGACAAGTACAACTGTAACATTTTTGGAGAAGATGGAGTACGCAAGACCCATCTCTTATTTTTGTTTACTTTTGGTGTTTGTCAAACATTACAAAACCCACTTGTAAATACACTTACTATGTAAATGAAATGGTTGTATGTTTCTTGCTTTTACTATTATACAAATGTGATGATACAGTACACTACGTCATCCACCCCGGAACGTATTCCGCCGTTATCGGTTTTGGGTTGTGACAGATTGGTATCAGAGCATTGTTTATAGTGAATCAAGTATATCAACCTATAAAAGATATACGAACTATAAACACTTCGGGACTAAAACACTCTGACCAAGAATATATACTGTTAAGTATCTAAAAGATTTAACTAAGCATATATATACACACATCACTATAAAACACAGAAGTCAGTATCATCCTAGAACAAAACAAAAGTATTAAGATTGTTGGATAGCACAATTGGGCTTAGAGACATATAGTCACATCTAGGGGGATGTAGCCTGATCAACTACGTTTTCCTGGGAGTGACTAGCATGTCCCTAAGCTTGGTTTTGGTGTTACAACAAGTCTAAAACTTACCGACACTACCACAATAACGTTAACATTAGAATACTATAGGAGTATTCGGTACCTCTAAAAATATACATCTGTGAGAACTAAAAAGGGTCGTTACTAGTGGAGCAATAGTTGCTAAATGGATACTTTCCGGTTACATGTGACTAGGGCGTTATAGACTTAGAATCTGTGATCTTTGCTTTACTTCCTGTTCCTTGTTTGGTTGTGGATTTAGAGTTAGGATCATTTAATTCGACGGACTATCCTGCCCCAGTCACATGTAATTAGTATGCATTATGCAAGTATTGGTCCAACTCGTGACGACCATCTTATAAGTAATTCAGGTTAGTGCGCCTATTAATCTTCTTTTCCCCTTTTTTCTCGCATAGATACCATGGCTGGCTTCCACCCTCCTGGCGACCCATACTACCCAAACCAGGGTAATGGGGGATGGCTCAGTGAAGAGTCGGACGATGATCACCCAATCCCTTTGGATGACTACCGAGCAGAAGGCTTTCCGGATAACTCCGGCTCCGAGCCAGAAGTTAATAACCTACCACCCGGAGTTCCGAACCCCAACCCCCGTCCGACATTTCAGGGCCCCACTCCTATGTGGGCCATATCCTTGCACAGATGGAGCGAAGAGCAGGGTCAGCCCATGCCATACAATGGAGACCGAAGTTTCTACAACATAAACGAAGGAGGATCAGCAGATCAGGTTCTGCCCATCATGATCTGAAGAATTGCCAGGAATGTCGAGCAAGGTCAAGCTGCAATAGGTCGAGTTGTAAAAGTGGATGCCAACTCAAATCTCAACACAGTTCGCATCCGCCAACTCGAAGAAGCCATGGATAGGACAAGGAGAACTAATGAGGCTTTGCAGCACCAGCTGGATGCATCCCGAGCCGAAGTTGGAGAACTCCGTGCACGCCAAAGGATTCATGATCGACACCTTCAAGAAGTTATGCGTCAGCTAGCAGATCTGAGGATTCGCCCAACAAGCAACCGTCGCCAGTAGAAGACGTCTAGTTACCTCAATCTATTGTTAATGGATTAACCTTTTCACTCTATGTTCCGTAGATCTATCATCTGTAAACATTCCTAGCTTGAAAGCACTCTAGTTAAACCTCTAAACTGCCAAGATTTTCTCTATGGTATGATGTAAGACCTATTGCTAGGTCAAATTTTCATGAACTTGTGTTGCATCATTAATACCAATATATTGGCAGTTGATTTCTCTATTGTTATAACTCTCATCTTGATCTTGGATTATGTTGATTTAATCCACGAAACACTCTATTTATATTCGCAATAGGCTCTTACTATTGCTATCATTTCTATAATTCTTCCAGTAAAGGATGCCTCCACGAAAGCGTCCCACCAGAGGAAGGCCTGCAACTCAAACCCCTACTCCACCACCTCCCCCTCCACAGATCGATCCGGTGCTATTCCAAACAGCGGTGACTGCGGCCGTGACAGCAGCCATGGCCCAAATGAATTCTGGGGATGCGAGCGGTGGTAACTCCAGGTTCGGTGAAGTCCATCATAGAGTGCAGGGATGCACTTATAAGGATTTCATGAACTGTAAACCTACCTTCTTCGACGGTACCGGAGGAATCCTGGCATTATCCCAATGGTTCGAAAGAACCGAAGCGGTGTTTGAGATGTGCTCTTGTCCCGAGGAGAGCAAAATCAAGTTCACTACTGCTACCCTCACTAACAGGGCCTTGACATGGTGGAACGGCCATGTTAGTTCACTTTCCTTGGTTACAGCCAATGCTATGGGCTGGGACACCCTGAAAGACCTCATGAGAGGAGAGTACTGCCCTAGGGGCGAAGTTCAGAAACTTGAGGAAGAACTCTGGAGCCTCAAGATGAAGGGGACCGACATAACGGCTTATACGGCCAGGTTTTGCGACTTGGCGGCTATGTGTCCCAATATGATCCCCTCTGAAAGCAAGAAGATTGAGCGATACATTTGGGGTTTAGTGCCTCCGTATCGAGGAAATGTTCTAGCTTCGCGCCCTACAACTTTTGACAGCGCCAAGGAATTGGCCCAGAGTTTGATCAACCACGAAATCTCCTCCACTCTAGCGACAGCAACCACAACAACCACTGCACCACCCGCTTCATCTAACAGAAAGAGGAAGCGATGGGATAAGAAGAAGGCCAAGAAAACCCAAAACACCTCAAAGGATCAGCAAATTGTGGCGGTCCATGCTGCCACCACCCCGACTACTCCAGCTGCTCTAGCCCCGCCGAAAGCTTACAGTGAAAACTTGCCCAAGTGTCCCAAGTGCCCTTTCCACCACAACGCCCCCTGCCGTGAACTGCAGTGTTCCAACTGCGGTCGAAAGGGCCATACTGTCCAATTTTGTAAGGCACCTCCCAAACCTATCACGCAGGTTCCTGGTACGGGAGTGACCCCAACTTGTTATGGCTGTGGAGAGGCGGGTCATTTTAAGAGAAACTATCCAAAGACCACAAATGCTGGAGGAACTGGAAGGCTACTCGCTATCGGTCACAATGAAGCGGTAGCAGATCCCACAGTAGTCACGGGTACGTTTCTTCTCAACAACTCCTATGCCTGTGTCTTATTTGATAGTGGTGCAGAAAGAAGCTTCGTAAATCATAACTTTAAATACTTACTCAAACAAACCCCTCAACCACTAAAAGAAACATTCGTCGTAGAAATGGCTAATGGGAAAACGGAAAGCTCTAGAGAAATCTACATAGGTTGCACTCTCATGTTAGACGATCACTCATTTCCAATCGATCTTATGCCAGTCTCAATCAAAAATTTCGATGTCATTGTTGGTATGGATTGGTTGAGTCTCCATCGCACCGATATCCTATGTTCCGACAAAGCCATTCGTCTGAACCTTCCGAATCACGGAACCCTCTTGATATATGGAGATAAGCCGAGTACGAGCCTTCGTATCATCTCTAGTGTTCAAGCTCAGAAATACTTACGCAAGGAATATCACGCCTTTCTGGCCCACGTTGTCGACACTAACCAGAAATCAAAAGATCCAAAAGACATTCCCGTAGTATGCGATTTCCCCGATGTCTTTCCGGAGGATCTTCCCGGCCTACCTCCCAAACGTCAGATTGAGTTCAGAATCGACCTAATTCCAGGAGCTACCCCCGTAGCTAAGTCGCCCTACCGTCTAGCGCCCGCCGAAATGCAAGAACAATCTGGTCAACTCAACGAACTGCTCAACAAGGGCTTTATAAGACCAAGTTTCTCACCTTGGGGAGCTCCGGTCTTGTTCGTGAAAAAGAAAGACGGATCGTTCCGGATGTGCATCCATTATAGAGAACTCAATAAACTCACGGTTAAAAATCGCTACCCTGTCCCTCGTATCGACGATCTGTTTGATCAACTACAAGGAGCAATTTACTTCTCTAAGATTGACCTTAGATCTGGGTATCATCAGTTACGGGTACTTGAAGAAGATGTTCCGAAGACAGCTTTCCGAACCCGCTACGGACATTTTGAGTTCGTAGTGATGCCCTTTGGACTGAATAATGCCCCCGCAGTATTCATGGACTTGATGAATAGAGTGTGCCATCCATACCTGGATCAGTTCGTCATCGTCTTCATTGATGATATCCTCGTTTACTCTCGGAACGAGGAAGAACACAGGGATCACTTAAGACGAGTCTTGGAAACGTTGCGATCCGAAAAGTTATATGCGAAGTTCTCTAAGTGCGAGTTCTGGATCCGAAGAGTTGAATTCTTAGGTCACGTGGTTAGTGAAGAAGGAATTCATGTGGATCCCTCCAAGATTAAAGCTATTGAGAACTGGTCAGCGCCGAAGACGCCTACAGAACTTCGTCAATTTCTAGGCCTCGCTGGCTACTACCGTAGATTCATTCAAAACTTTTCTCGGATTGCGAAGCCTCTCACTATGCTGACACAGAAAGGAGTACCGTTCGACTGGGAAGAAAGACAGGAGAAGGCATTCCAAACCCTGAAGCGAGCCCTATGCACCGCACCAGTATTATCCCTTCCCGAAGGGACAGAAGATTTTGTAGTATACTGTGATGCATCCAATCAGGGGCTCGGTTGTGTCTTGATGCAACGGGGTAAGGTTATCGCATATGCCTCGAGACAGCTAAATACCCATGAGGCGAACTACACTACTCACGACCTCGAGTTAGGAGCGGTTGTCTTTGCACTAAAAATCTGGAGACACTACTTATATGGGACGAAGAGTGTGGTGTACACTGATCATAAAAGCCTTCAACACATAATGAACCAAAAAGAACTCAACATGAGGCAGCGTCGATGGGTCGAGCTACTTAACGATTACGACTGTGAAATTAGATATCACCCGGGAAAAGCCAATGTAGTATCAGATGCACTGAGCAGGAAGGAGTGTACTGGTCGAAAGACCAAATCGTTGATGATGACTATCCATTCGCATCTCTCCACACAGATCAAAGAGGCTCAGCTGGAAGCCTTAAAGTCCGAGAACGTGTTGGGAGAATCTCTGCGCGGAATGGATAAAAATCTGGAGGTTAAGGGTGACGGAGCCTACTACTTCATGGACCGAATCTGGACTCCACGCCATGGAGGTTTTAGAGATTTGGTTATGAGGGAAGCGCATAACACTCGCTACTCCATCCACCCAGGTTCAGATAAGATGTATCTGGATCTCAAAAAGCTATACTGGTGGCCAAACATGAAAGCGTAGATCGCCACTTTTGTGAGTAAGTGCCTTACTTGCGTGAAGGTCAAGGTTGAATATCAAAAGCCTTCAGGACTCCTTCAACAACCTGAGATACCAGAATGGAAGTGGGAGCGGATCACAATAGACTTTATAACCAAACTTCCCAAGACAGCGGGTGGATTAGATACTATTTGGGTCATTGTTGATAGGTTGACTAAGTCCGCACACTTCCTACCCATTAAGGAAACGGACAAGATGGAGAAACTCACTAGAATATACCTTAAAGAAATAGTACGACTACATGGCGTCCCAATATCTATTATCTCAGACAGAGATAGTAGATTCACCTCTAGGTTCTGGCAATCGTTGCAAGAGGCACTAGGGACGAGGCTGGACATGAGTACAGCCTACCATCCGCAGACCGACGGACAGAGTGAGAGGACGATTCAAACCTTAGAGGATATGTTGCGAGCTTGTGTGATTGACTTCGGTAAGTCATGGGACACACGCTTACCTCTTATGGAATTTTCTTATAATAATAGTTATCATACGAGCATCAAGGCAGCCCCATTCGAAGCCCTCTACGGCCGTAAGTGTAGATCCCCTCTGTGCTAGGCTGAGGTGGGTGACACTCAACTAGCTAAAGGAAGAGTTCCTGATAGCTCTCTCACTGGTCCGGAGATCATTCGAGAAACGACCGAGAAGATTGTACAGATACGCGAACGACTAAAAGCCGCTAGGGATCGACAGAAAAGCTACGCCGACAAACGAAGAAAACCCTTGGAATTCCAGGTAGGAGACCGAGTCCTATTGAAGGTTTCACCCTGGAAGGGCACGATACGCTTTGGAAAGCGTGGAAAGCTGAACCCAAGGTACATAGGGCCCTTTGAGATTCTCGCCAGAATCAGCCCCGTAGCTTATAAACTCAACCTACCTCACGAACTAAGCAACATACACCCTACCTTTCACGTCTCTAACTTGAAGAAATGCCTGTCAGACGAGACACTCGTAATTCCCCTTGACGAGATTGAGGTCAATGAGAGCCTCAACTTCGTGGAAGAGCCCGTGGAGATTATGGATCGAGAAGTAAAACGAACGAAGCAAAGCCGTATCCCAATTGTGAAAGTTCGGTGGAACGCCAAACGAGGACCGGAATACACCTGGGAACACGAAGACCAAATGAAACTCAAATACCCCCATCTCTTCGCGTAGTAGTATTGTAATTCTTATCTGTATGAATTCTAAATTTCGGGACGAAATTCCCCTAACGGGGGGATAATGTGACAACCCCAAATATATTGCCATTACAAACCCTATTTTCACTAACGGAATGCATCACTATATGTTATTCTCGGTATTGTTTGGGTCATCAATAAATAAATATCTAGTTAAGTATATGTTCCGGTAATATCATAAAGTAATTATAACTTGCAAATGTTAACCCCGTTTAACTAAGTAGAGTTATATTACTTTTCAACCACTTCACTCGGGTAAAAAGTTTTAACCCCGTTAAACTTTAGCATCGGGTAGCCGTGTATCGGTTGCAATACCTGAGACATATAAAAACGATTGAACACTACAATTGAACTCTTTTACCACATTTCACCTCTCTCTCTCTCACTACTTTCTCTCTCTAGACCCGAAATCGACCCCAAATCTGCGAATTTCCGACTTCCAAACGTAAGGACTCATTCCCTATCTTAATCTAAACATACTTTACTGCATTTAGAGTCCAAAATCATAGAAAGCAAGGAAAAAAATGGAGTTTACGGCCTAAGAAGCCCCTTAGGCCGTAAACCCCCAAAATCATGCCAAAGACCTTGTTTTTCCTTCCTTTAAGTTTATGGACTAATTGAGGTATAAACCTAGGAGACCTTGGACACTAAAACACAAAGAATTGGAGCTTAAAAAGGAGTTTACGGCCCAAGCTTGTGCTTAGGCCGTAAACACCTCAAACACCCCAAAAACCCTTGTTTAAAGTCCCAAAAACTCATCTAGGGTGTTTGGTAAATTAGACTTGACAACAAGGAAGGCTTAAATTCATCAAACAACATCATTTGATGGCAAAAAGAGGAGTTTACAACCAAGGCTAAGCTTGGGCCGTAAACACCCATGTTTTTGTGTCAAACAAGTCCCAAAACCCCTCAAATGCATGTAAGGAATTTAGTTAAGGCCTTTGGAGGGGTGTTGTACCATTAAACTTCCCATTTTGAGGCCAAATGAAGAGTTTACGGCCAAGGATATTCTTGGGCCATAAACTCCCCAAATTTCATGCCAAATTGTCCCAAAACTCATTGTAAGGCCTTCTAGGATTTATCTAAGGTGAATGAGAACATGTTGTACCATTTAAACATCCATCTTGAAGGATTTAATGGAGTTTACGGCCCAAGAACAAGTCTTGGCCGTAAACTCCCCAAAATGTCACAAAACAAGAGTTTAATCCCTCCATATTGGTCCAAGACACATGCCATTAAAGTAAGGAAGTGAAATAAGGCCTTAAACAAGCAATTTGGAAGACCACATGAGCTTACGGCCAAGCCTAGGGGGCTTACAGCCGTAAACTCCCAAGGAGTGGCCTTTAGGCCGTAAACTCCAAGGGAGTGAGCTCATGGATCCTTCCGTAAGTCCTCTTTAGCCTTAAACCACTCCCGGGAACCCCTTCTAGGCCCTAAAACCCCGAATTGATGCTAGAATGCCTCAATACTTAAACGGAAAGCATAAAATGATTAATTTATTGTAAAACACATATTTTCATATGACATTAGGGTCCTAAAGGTGTACAAGTCATTATTTGGAACAAAACGCTCAGCCGACACTTTTACCCGATTTACCCGATTTACCCGATTCACCCGATTTACGCGATTTCAGGTAAGTTCATACCCCTTTAATGAACCTTTCAAATGTTTTATATGTTTTAGGGGGGAGATACAAGTTGAATATACATGTTTATGAAAAGTTATACAAGACAATTTTTCAGATTACAGAATTAATCACATGTGCTTCACAACCTGTAGTTCAAATCACATGTGATTTATCACTATGCTTTATAAATAAATCAATTGTTTTCAAAACTATCTTGGATAAACAAACAAGTTTTAAATGTTTCTTTCGTACAACACTTTTGTTTAATAAAACTCCTTATAAGAATGTAACCATACAAATATATTTATATAAGTAAGACTTGAAGGACTTACGACCGATAGCTCGCCTTATTTCCTGTTTCTTGTTTGATTATGGGCTTAGGGTAGTGGTTATCCGTCCGACTATCATTGATTTCTTAGTTATATATCTCGTATATTAGTACGGGTTACGAGTACTTCTTATTTCATTAGATGCCTAAATCACTAACCTAACTAGAACCATACACACTAATTTAACTATAATAGGTATAGTTAAGGACTCTATCCCTTGTTTTAACTACTACTCTACACTACTATAATTCTCTATATTATGAAGAAATACACTAATAAGAGAATACAATACAAGTTATACAAAATACTACTACACTATAATACAAGAGAATGTACTAAGTATGAGATAATTCATTAATCCACTACGGGATACTTTATACGCTACACACTACGCCCGGAGTTTTCCGATAGGAAGACGACACTATATGTATAGATCTATACGGGGCAGACGCTATTACATCCCGACTGATAACTTCAGTCCGAGCCGCTCAGGTCCAGGGATGCCTTTACTCTACTACACTATGCATGACAGGGAAGATTATGGTGGTCCGCTATTACTCACACTATTGGTAACATACAAGAAAGACACTATAACCGCACTAAAATACTAAAAGAAAGATGAAGTAATATCCCGAAGTAAATAAGTATCTAATACTAAAGGATGCTGCAACACTATTATGTACTCCAAGAATAACTCACTATATTGCCTTACTTAATGGTGAGTCACTATTACACTTCTACGATAAATGGCTTTCAAAGATAGAATCAATATACTTCTTAAAGATTTTTATTTACTATACAGTTCTAGAAAATATAGGATTTTCTAGGTTTTACCACTGCTTATGATTTCAAATTTCAGTTTTCATACTAATGATTCTAATGCTTTTTATACAAGTACTCACACTAAACTCTTATGAACTCACCAGCTTTATGCTGATATTCTTTTCAAAATAACTTGTATCTTCAGGTCAAAGATAGACAAGTACAACTGTAACATTTTTGGAGAAGATGGAATATGCAAGACCCATCTCTTATTTTTGTTTACTTTTGGTGTTTGTCAAACATTACAAAACCCACTTGTAAATACACTTACTATGTAAATGAAATGGTTGTATGTTTCTTGCTTTTACTATTATACAAATGTGATGATACTGTACACTACGTCATCCACCCCGGAACGTATTTCGCCGTTATCGGTTTTGGGGTTTTGTAATGTTTGACAAACTTGCTTCTGAGGTCAGATCCGCTCCATAAACTCATAGATCTGGGCCTCCTAAGCTCATTTATCACGTAAGGTCACAGTCTTGGCCACCATGAAACACTTACAAGGTTCTTTTTGGAGAAATGACCAATAATATGGCAACCCTGGCCTCCAACCCAAAAGGAAGGACATAAAGCATATCAATTGGGACTTTCTGGACCTGCTAAAGTCCAGGTCTAGGTACCTTATCTCCATGGGACCTCTCACACTTCCATTACAAAGCAAATAAGGCAAGAAGAAACCCTAGATTTGGCCATATCAACACAAACACGGAAATAAGCTCTGAAAGATACCTCAAGAAGTTTCCCTTGGCGAAATGGAAGTAGATCCAAGCTCCCAACTCTTCTAGCTTGACCTTCCCCCTTTCTTTCTTGCAAAAACACACAAATTTGGTGAACAATAGCCTCTTATCTCACTCACAGGAGCTCTCAGCTGCTTTGGTGCTCTCAAGGGTCAAGGTGGCCGCAATGAAGGGCCATAAGATCCTTTTAATAGAGCTTAGGACCGGAAAATTAGGGTTTCATCAAACAGCGCGGACTCGTCGAGTCCATCCCTTGGACTCGCCGAGTCCAGGCGCGAACCCGCGTCCAGAACCGCGACCCTACTCGGTGAGTTTGAGCTCCAACTCGCCGAGTCCCCTCACAAAACACCAAAAATATGCGAATAAAAGATACCTGGAAATCCGAGCTGTTACAAAATAAAGGATAATAATCAAAGTTTCAAGTTTTATACATGTTTATATGATGCTTGAAAAATGTTGATTATGAATGTTCATGTTTATGAGTTTGTTTAGATTAACAGAAAAAATTATGTGATAATTCTTTTCAATCCAAATTAATCCAGAAGTTGGTAATAATATGTGTTTTTTGTAACTTGTCCTCAAGTTACTTGAAAAGTCACATTTATTAATTTTAAAAGCTCATAAAATTGCTAAAGGTTACAAAATGAAGAGTCTTTTTGTCATAAATAGTTTCTCAGGGTATGGATGTTCAAGAGTCTCTTCATTAAAGTTTTTTTAGGCCTTAATTAAACTCATAAGTTATGAAAATCCAAGGGTCTTGAAAAGTTTCAAAACTTGCCCTCAAGTTTTGGAATTTGTAAAGTCACCCCCATATACACTTTAATTCCAAACCCTAGAATTTTAAAAGTTAAAGTTCAAACTTTATGGACTTCATTAAATTAATCAAAGTGTTTAATTAAAAGAACTAATAGTTTCATAATGGCATGGTTTAAGTTTAATTAAATTAAGATTATAATTTAATTATTAGATTAAACCACCAAGTATTTTAAATGTGTAAAATACACCCTTATACTATTATAATATTAAAAGCTATTATATATATATATATATATATATATATATATATATATATATATGTATAAGATTAAAAGTCAGTCTTACCGTTACTACCTATAAAATGGCAGTTTAATGGGTGTCCACTCTCACTCACCGCTTCCTTGATTGGTGAAGGGTCGTTAGTCGAACGGGTAGGACAAGGACAATAATTATCCCTTCATTAAAAGTATTAATGATAAATGCTAAGTAACTAAACACTTATTAAATTCCCAATCTTAGTTACTTAGAAAATGTGAATTTGGTGCTAACCCATGAAATTCACACTTTGTACCTTACCAAGTTGTTGGTGGAGCGTGTGTGGGTAACCGACACACTAACTTGGACTAGTAAGGATAATAAAGGGTAACTTAATGTTTATCATAGATCGGTGGAGCGCGTGTTGGTAACCGGAACATCGATTAGGTGATAATATTAAGGGTACAAAATGAGTTTTCATGGTTATTCACACCTTGTTTTGTGATCATCGGCATCCCAGTCATAAAATTTAAGAGGACACACTCGAGATTGAAACATGCCATTGAAAAGTTTAATGAATCTCAAAAGATCTAGGAGTTTCAAATCCAATTAAAACCTAATAATTTATTTCGTTTTTCATGGTGGAAATTGGTGAATCGTCATTCTTCTACCTTCAAATATCTTATAGCTTGGATTACGGCATCCCTCTTACAAGTTATAAAATATTGTGTTGGATCCTAGCCTTAATATTTCATATTGGGTGTTATATTAAGGACTTAAAAATCAACTAACTTGAATATCTCCGATTGTAAATGTCTAGTTTAGACATCTATGATCTTCCCAAATCTCTTGGAATTTCACTTCCTCCACCCCCTCCAATTATTCTCCCTAACCCACAAGTTCAAGGTCACTCAAGACCTATTGGCAAGCAAGGCCTATGTGTGATCACATCTTGGAGATGAAGTCACATATTAACAAGCCGGGAGAGTTGCGTGTCAAAGTATTGAGAAAGTTGGATGTTCAATCACTTTCTAAGTCACACAGTGAGTTCCTTTAGGACTATTATGAAACAGACAATGACATGACCCTTTATGATTTTATCTATTTCCTTGGTGCTGCTGAATCAGAAATGATTTGAGGAGTAGTAAAGAAAATTTGATTAGAAGATCAACTTCCTAAACCTTTTATTGCCAAAGGAAGGGGTATTGGTTGCGAAGCTGGCTAATTTACCTAAACAAACATAAGGTTGGTAAAGTCAAAGAGTTTCACTCTACTTCGGGTAAAGTGCACTATCTAACTCTATTAAGTTCCTATTTGAGATTCTTATACATGATGTGACTAGATCACATTTTGATGTTTTTGTAGAATCGAAGAGAGGAAGCTTAAAGGAAGTATATGTTGATTTTGATCGCGAAGATGGATTTCGATCGCATGGTTCGGTGATTAGAATTGTGAGTTGTTGCTTAACAGTTATGATATATTGCTTAGGAATAGATAACAAAAAAATTTTCATATGCATTTGCATTGTAAGGATAAGTTTTTCCGCAAGTTTTAAATAAACGATAAGGTTTTTATTTTATTTATTTTAAATATCCTTACAGTGGAATTTGTGAAAAATGGTTGTTTATATGATTCCATTGATATCAATATTGGAAAATAAATTTGATTCTTTAGGTTGTGGTAGTGTCATAATTTAACAAATAAGGAAAGATTCTCATCACCCAAGTTTGAATTCGACCGAAACTTGGAATCATACAAGTTGTATGATAAATTAGAATTTTCATCTTTGGAAAATTAAGTCAAGTGAAAGGACTAAGCACTACTAGAAAAAAGACCTTTAATGACGCGCAAACAATGACACGCGCTGATAGACGATACGCATTTGTGCGTGCCCTAAAAAATAATGTCAGTTTTGAAAAATATGAAGGATAGAGGGCACCGCATTTGTGCGTTCCCTAAAATTAGTGTCAGAAAAGAAAAAAAAAAATGCGGAGGGCATCTTTCATAAAACGTGTGTCATCTAAGAGTGTCACTTTATAATTTTTTAATGAAACACGCGTTTTAAGCAAGAAAAAGCCCCCCCCCCCCCCCCCCGCCTCTTCCGATTAGCAAGAAAAAGCCCTAGGGCATTGGTCTTCATAGCAGCATCGCACCACCACCCAACCTCCGATCTCGCACCGCCAACTGTCTCCAACAATCTTCTCCAACCATTTGGGAGAAGTTGTTTCCAAACGTTTCAACATTTCATTACGTTTGACCAACTTCTAAACCAATTTTCCCTTCCATCTTACGAAGACATCCTATTTTTCTTCTTGAGCGATTCCCCCCTTCTCCTCTAATTACTTTCTCGGCTTCTCCCCTGACTTACAACAAGAAAACCCTAGTTCTTTACTTTAACTCGTTTTGCAAGATCAAGCGCTTACAACCATCATCCATGAAAGTACGTCTGTCTTCTTCCTCTTACAATCGCTAAGCCCTAACACCGAAAATTGACAATTGACCCTCCGTTCGAAGAAAAAGGTAAGAATTTTCCTTTATTTATTCCATTCTGTTACTTTGACCTCATATTCTTCTGTTCTTCATCTTTTTTCTTCCAAATTATCAACTCTAGCCCTATACTGTGTTTTCTTTAAATGGAGAACTATTCAATTTAGGGCTTGATTGCAATTTTCTCCAAGAAGCCCTTCTTCAGTAGTCAGCTTTTTCATCTTTTTCTGAAGGACCAATGCCCTTCTTTAGTGATTTCAAGATCCATGTAAGTATCAATGTTGAATTCATCTTTTTTCGATTGCTTTTCCATCTCAGAATGCAAATAGGTTTGGAACTTTACAGCATCTGTGATTTTAAGGGATGAACTTTCTTTTAAAGACCTTGCAAATTCCTTCTTGCTTTTTGATTTTCCACTTAGAACTAAGACAACAGGTTGTTGGGACTCCATGTTTGATATAAAAAATCACGATCCAGTTAGTATACACATATCATAAACACTGGATTCTACAATCTTAGATGATAGTGATACTTAAATTGTAATACTTAAATTGGTGTGTTTAAGAATTTGTAGGTCCCACATGAAGGAACAATGTGTGATCTGTTAAGGTCGGATCCAGATGATAGATGCGGGTAGGGGTTCTCTCCACATGGGGTTGGGTACACATTCGGACAAGACATCGCGTCTCACTTCAACTATACAAATGGGCTTACTCTCATCTCCAGAGCTCACCAGCTTTTCATGGAGGGTTTCAACTGGTGTCATGTATATTTACTTAATTAGCCCTCCATCCCTCTATCCATCTTTAATGATAATTATTAATAATTTTCTGATTGATATTAGGACAAGAATGTGGTGACAGTGTTCAGTGCACCAAACTACTATATGACAGTGTTAATATCAGTTTCCCTGTTCTTTTTTAGACTTGATGCACCTTTGATGTATCAAGTTGCCCATGTTTTCCTTGTCATATCTGATTTTTGGAAGAGTATGAAACGAGGAATAGGCATGGTTATGTTCTTTATGCACAGTGCTTCTTACTTCAAAAATAGATTTGGATTAGTATGACCTCATTGGCAAGCTGCATTCTATTAAGCATATCTTCTTCCGGATCAGGTTAAATTTTGATTGTTGTGTTTTTGTAGTTTAAATTTTTTGAAAACACCAGTGGTGGTAGCGATGATGGTAGTGGCACTTTCTTTTTGTTATTTTTTTTTCAGAAAGATTACTTTAGCCATGACATGTGGAGTTCTTGGAATATAGATGTGGACCCAAATCTAGGTAAAACGTATTTTGTATAACTGGAAATTTTTTCTTTACAGATTAATCATCATCTAAAAATGAAAAAAAAAAATGAAAATTATAAGAAAAAGAATTATATCAATATTATTTATCTTCTATCTTCTATATTCTGTAAAAAATGAAAAAAAGTGTAATTCATATTTAATTACACGTACTTTATAGCTTTTGCTATTGTTTGGGCAAAACTTGAGCATAAAGGATTTCATTCCAACTATCAAGAACACCAGCTAAACACCAATAACCAATGGAATCATGGAATGGAAAAAGGAAGGAATGAAATAAAATGAGTTTTATATATTTTATGTAAATACAATTACTTAATTATGTACATAATTTTAATTAAAATTAACGAACCATTACATTACTTTCCAGATTCCATCATATACGAGACACCACCTAAATGAGGTCTTAGGTTCAAATGTTTGTGGACATTGTGGTCTACTTTGTTGGCACTGCTGTAGGGGTGGATAGCAATCTCCATGAAGAAGCTGTCTTAGTTGTTGAACATGGAAAACCGGTAAATGACCATAACACCCCTGATCTAAATTTTCCGGACACTGTTGTCCCTGGCATGCCTGAATTTGATCGGAAACTTGGTGCACCTGCAAAAAGGTTCAGCCCACCATCAACAGGGGATTGTTCAACCTTTTCTCATATACCTTTTAATTCGGTTATGGTGCGTGTTTGTTTCATTGTCAATTTCATTCCTCCTTTTTATTGAAAGACCGAAATACCCTTATTATTACTTTAGATAAAAAAATTGTTAACAAATCCCATTTTGTTTTATCAGGATGGCTCCGTTGGTGACCTTGCAGAAGAAGGTGTATATGTCAATACTAAGAAGAGAGCTTCCTAAGCTTCAAGCATTGTCTTCTGGAACTTGTAGTCATCAATCCTTGGAGAATATTGTGAGCCAACATCTCTCCTTCTATGCTTACTATCATGAACATTAGCAGGTAAACATTTTGTCATGGCTTGTTAGTTTTTTTTTACCAAAATTAGACAAGGGTAAATTAGTCATTTTTCATAAATTTGATGACTGGACAAAAAGTGCTATAAATCATTGCATTAGGGACTTAAAATGAAAAAAAAGATTCCTTTTGGACCGTATTCAAAGAACACAATATAGTACAGGGACCAAAAATATAAATTACTTGAGAAGTAGTATTTGATTGTTTGTGTTAATGCAGGTTACACAACTACGTAAAGCAGGTAGTCATCCTCACCTCTTTGCTGGTATAGAGCCAGAACCATATGAAGAGGGTGAACACTTGGTTCAGGTATAAAAAATATATCATCTCTATTTATTTATAAAATCATACAAAATGTTAGTAATAAATTTGAAACCTTTGTGATTTCTTTCAGGCAAGTGGAAAACTGGTAGTCTTAGACCAGCTACTTCAGAAGCTACATACGTCTGGACACCGTGTTCTTCTGTTTGCACAGATGACACATACACTTGATGTCTTACAGGTTTACTTCATTATCTTTTCATAAAAAAACTACCAGCTATCAGCTGTGCTTATGTATATCCATCTGTTATTATTTAAACTTAAACTTTTTTGGAAAATTTTGAAATACAGGACTATATGGAGTTGAGAAAATACCCTTATGAGCGGCTTGATGGATCCATCAGACCTGAAGAGCAGTTTGCTGCAATACGGAGTTTTAGTCGAAAGTCCGGAATTGGAAATTCCAATTCCGAAGCTGATTCCGACAGAGCAGGGGGTGTTGGGCTGAATCTTGTTGGGCTGAATCTTGTAGCTGCTAATACTGTGAGCTTTGCAATACTAACATCTATGGTGCAGGGTGTTTAATTATGATCTTTGCAATATGGAGTTTTTCTAATTTTCACAAAATCAATTAAAAATATTTTAAGCTGTTAATTAAGGACATCAAAATATTATGTCTAAGTGATGACCATACAAGGGCCCTGGGCAAATTTTTTTGGAACTTGAAGATATTATTACCAAAAAAACATAATGTGATTAGCTTGCAATGTATTGGAAAAAGTGATTGCATGTGCATGGCTTTGAGACAATTCCTTATTTGGGTATCACATCTCCCACTTAGATTGCAAAAATTTCTGGAACTTGGTTGTTGTTGTACCCATAAGCCGCGAAGGTATATGAATTTTATTTCCAATTACTCAATGACGACTTGTTGTGTTTCAAATTAGATCTCCGTGTTATTACAATATCACCCATTTGATGATACAGATGACAAGGGAACGAGCATTGAGAAATTGGGTCTTTGAGGAAACTACTGGAAACATTCATAGGGAGTTTGGATCTGGCTATCCTGGAGGTGAAATAACTATTGCTGCTTTTTATTATTAAAGTAGTTCAACAGCCATGGAATGTGATCATACAAATTTTCCTACTGTATCTATGTGATATTGTGATTATTTCATGAATTTACCTATCCAAGTGTAAAAAGTTTGGGGTTTTGCTTCATTTTGTGTTTTCTAAGTAGATTTTTACACTATTGTTGGATGAAAATACCCATGCTGTTTGTTTCCTCTATTCTTTATTCTTAAGATGTTTTTGGACAAACAATTTATTGTGTTTTATAAGCAGATTTCAAGAATATAAAACAATTTAGGTAATCAGAACTTATGATCTTCATTTGTCTCCTATCTGTTTATAATTTTGTCTAGAACTTAAACTTTTTCATAAGTTCTGATTACCTAAATTGTTTTATATTCTTGAAGATGTTTTTGGACAAACAATTTAAGATGTTTTTGGACAAAATTATTTGTTTGTTGTTTGTTTCTTTTTGGACAGTCATATATAGACTGATGTGGTTGGTTGATTTGTTATAAAAAAGCTTAAATTGTTATATATAGATTGATGTTAAATTGTTTGTTTTTATTATATATAGACAGATACTAAGTTGTTTGTTTGTTTGTTTGTTTATTATATAACAATCTAGAAAGATACTAACTGATGCCATATATAGACAGATACTTAGTATCTGTTTCATTTTGACTTAATGGACTTAATGACTCAATCAAAATCCTCTTACAATCTAGAAAAGGAACAAGCTTTATCAAGATAGACATCATCATTTACGTATGTTAAGGGGAAAAAAGGAGCAAGGGCATACTTAGTTTTTAGTTTTGACCTTTTTTTTTAATAAATTACAGGTGGTTCCATTGTTAATGAAAGTTATCCTCTTACAAACTTATGCAGGTAACAATATTGTTCATAGCTGGGCTGTTAGTGTTCCTGTTTGTTTTCATTTATGCAGGTAACAATCTTGTTGAAAGGACTTAAGAATCAGATATTAATGGTAACAAGTTTAACACTCGAGTCCATACAATTAGATGTTAATGGTAACAAGTTTAACACATGTGTCTTTGTTATACATACAAATTAAATGCACTGGATTGTATTTTTTGTATATGGTATTTTATTTTATATTATGCAATGGATTGTATTTTTTGTATATGATATTTTATTTCTATTATGAGAGATTAAATGCAAATTTAATTTATAAATTAATAAATATATAAATATATTTTTTTAAAAGAAAAATTAAAATTACGATACGCAAAAATGTGTGTCGTCTTCATTTATGACATGGCCTTTCTCTGATTCTTCCTTGATACGCATTGCGTGTCATAAACACGCGTATCGTAAGGTTACGACACGCAAATGCGTGTCGTCTTCCTTTATGACAGGGCCTTCCTTGATACGCAATGCGTGTCATAACCGCGCGTCGTAAATGCGCGTCATAAATGTGCGTCGTAAATGCGCGTCGTCTCTCTTTATGACAGGGCCTTCCTTGATGCGCATTTGCGCGTCGTCTGAGCATTTTACGACGCGCAATGAGCGTCGTAAAAGGCCTTTTTTCTAGTAGTGAAGGGATTGAGTACACATTTGTGTGCGTTGGTCAAGTCCACCACAAAGATCGATAAGACTATTCGTCATGAGTTACTAAAGTTTAGTAAATATGGTTATACTTACAAGTTTAAGTATAATTCTGAAACATTGGAAAATATTCGATGTATGGCAGAACGAATGAGAAGAATCAAATTAGGCAGAAAGATAAAAGTTTCTCAAATCTAAAAAGATAGGAGAGTACTTTAGTATCATGTTGTGTGATCATCTTAATAAATAGGAAACCATATCACAATTCATCCTCTAAGGACATGTTAGTGCATTCTTATGGCTAAGAATAGGAGACATGAATTGTTGGAATGGTTAAATCAAGAAGATTAGTCATACTTTGTTCCAAAAACAAAGTCTTAGAGTCAGACTCCAAGATTGTAACATGAGTGACGTATCTTGAAGAAGGTTTATTAACACTAGTCAAATGTAAGATTAAAATGTTTTGCTACTCTTGTACATTTGAAATTGGTAAGTTGTGATGTTTTGGATAAAACATAGATTAACTTAGGCCAATCGCATGAAGTGTTAGTCTTGATAAGAATCCGCACTATCCCTTGAATATTTGTTTTGTCAAGCAATGGTTCTTGACAAGAGAGTCTTATATGTCAAGAGGACAGTGGGAGTCTTAAAGGTCTTGAAAGTTTCAAGAACTAATAAAGGATAAAACCTATAATTCTTCACTGGCACATGGCTTGAGGTTTATAATCTATCGTGTGGACATTTTTGTGTCCATTCTAGTTAAAGTTGGCTTTGCATAGGAGTTCTGAGAGTTCTCAATTGATTGCATAACAGCTTAGAAGCAATGGCAGACCCTTGTGCTACCATATGGCAAGAAGTTAAGACTCCACAAGTTCAGTCCATATGAATTTGAATTGTCACTAACCTTGACTTGTGATTATGGTTTTGACAAAATTCACATGGAAAGGAACACATACACCATAAAATCTAAAGTATCATAAGGTTTATCTCCGATTCATGAAAATGATGGTGAGGAAAATATTTCACTAAGTAGATTTTTAGTAGATAGCAATTGTGACATTTGCATTCTCAAAGTCATTAGTGGAGCATGTGCGGGTAACCGGCACACTAACATAGAATTGTAAGAAATGGCAAAGGTCTAAACAATTGAGACTATGATAACGTCATCCCTTTTCATAGTTCTATAAAATTGTTTAGATACACATATGATCTATCTAAGGAAAGGTGTATGATTTTGATAAAGTTTTATCAAAGCATCTAGTATCAGAAATCTGAACTTTGGTAACAGAGTCAATAAAGTATTGATTTCTAGAAGTCCAGCTAATTTCTGGATACATGTCAAAGCTAGTGGGAGCATAAGTGTTATGCCAATAATTATCATGTTAGTGGGAGCATGATTATTATGTTAAGTGTTAATTATAGAAAACAAAAAGTTTCAATTAGTGACGTTGCAGGGATTGAAAAGTTGTTTTGCTATAATTAAGGGACAAAAAATTATACTTCATTTCAAATCATCTTAGATAGTGAAATTTTAATCATGTTTAGTCATATATATATATATATATATATATATATATGTGAATGTTATGTTGGAATGGTTCGACTTAAGGAAATTCTATATATATATATATATATATATATATATATATATATATATATATATATATATATATATATATATATTGCGTTTTCAAAATTCGATTATGATTACGGCATCCCTCTTCATAGTCAAATTTTGAAAACATGGCAAATAAAAAAAATATATTGTAGCAAAAGATTGGTCTAGTATCATGTCTTTATATGCGACATCATGAAGCGTGTCCCATATTCTTTGAATATAGGATAATTGCATATGCTGTAATATTCATCATTTCTAAATTTTTCAAATGCTTAGGGCATTAAGCTGGAAAAGTGTAGAATTGGATATGACTAAAACGATTAAACAAATGTCGAGGACAATCTAAGGTTTACCAAAGATTGGTTGCTCATGGACAGTTGGAAGTATAAGTGTTAATTTTGGAAGGAGCATATTGACATAATCTGAAAAGAGGTAACTCTTGTTCAGAAGTGATAGTCAAAATGGGAATCTGCAAAGGTTTTCATAGGTGGAAGTTGTTCTTTCAAATCTGTGTAAGATTAGAAAGCTTAATGCAAGAAGGATGATCAAAGTAATGTACTTTGAATTTGAGACTTCGTTTCCATTGAATTGATCTCCATTGGAATACTCTGTAATGTCTGTTGACAAGTCTTTGTGACTTTGTGCATAGTCATTACGAGAGGATCGATGCATGTAAGTTTAGAATCTAACAGATTTCGTTAAATGGTAGGAATTTAGAATTCTTACATTTACGATAAAGATTTGGGATTGTGAAATGAGCATCATTGGAATCATGTTCAATTGATCTATTTCACAAAGTAAAGATCGTAGATAAACGTAGTGTGCATACTTGGTATATGGCATGACTAGTGTTTAGAAAACATAGTTTACATGCTTGGAGCATGGGACAACTATTGTTTTAATTTAAGTATAAAGTTGATTATTTGAAACATTATACAATGAATAATGAGTAATCAATATGGTGTTTAAATAAAAGGTGTTCTATTTACTCTTGATGGTGCTTGGGACCATAGAGGATTAGTATTATTGTTGTGTTTCGTTTTGCATGTTTTGACTTCCAGAATAACTAGGTTATTCTTTCCAAATGACTAAGTTATTCAAACCATCCATAGTCGATAATACATTGGAAGTAGGTACTAAGGAAAGACTGTCATGAATTGGGGTTGTAGATGTCCAAGGTAGTGGACATAGTAAGAGTTACTACAACATTCATGAGTACTCCTAGAATAGGGATTCGAGTATTGGATTCAACCCACGCTCATTTGAATCACTTCATGGATTTTATCACGAGTGATCATGAGATGATAATATTTATATTCTTCAAACCTAGAGATATGACTAGTTGCCTATGAGTTGATTATACATTGATTGCACATAAACACAATTGGTAACTCGATGTTATAAAGCGTGCCTTTGTGTATGATTCAACAAGTAGTAAAACATGCATATGAGTTAAATTTTATCCATTCCTTTTACCCTTGGAGGGATAAAAGCAATATATGTGGGCCCCTCGATGATTTGGTGATGTCAAACGTAAGTGCTCGGTTAGGCCTAGACTGATTTGATTTGTTTAATTAGTCAGTCGTCATAAATCAGAAATCGGGAAACAACAAATGGACAGAGAGAATGATTATAATCCATGTCCCAGTCTATATGATATCTAGAATGGAGGAATATACGATCTCATATCTAATGGACATGTAATTGATTTGTTCAGAGTTCGACAACGACTTTAAGAGCTATGATTGCTATTCGGGTTTTGGAGTTATACGCAAGAATAGTTTTAGACTTATACAAGTGGGAGGCTGTTGGATTAGGTGTCTAAGCCCATAACTATTATCGGTATGTATTCGACCCGAGAGTAGCATGGTCCATTTGGGTTGCATATCATCAGGATAATTTGTTAGGGTGGACTTTTGTGAGAAGGTTAATTATGGTTTATTAATATATTATAAGTTATAATATATTAACATGAAATCATATGTTTTAATTAGTGTTGATCAAGAATTAATTTGGAATTAATTTAGTGGTCAAAAGAGACTAATTAAATCTATGGGGACTAATTATGGTAGCTAGTTATATTTATATGTGTTGGGCTTATGATCCATGTTGGACCAAGTTTATGTATGGATACATAAAGAGTTGGGCCACATGGCAAGGATCATAACACCTATGGGTATGGATTTGGGTTATACCCATGACTCTTGGAATCCAACATATAAATGTGCTACTTCATGACCAAAAATGTGTACACTTCTTTTCTTAGTGAGATATGGAGGTTTGTTGGTGCATGGAATTCTCTCTCAAGTCCTACCTTTGTCCATGATGTGTTGTGACTTCATTTGAGGCTTCCACGCTATTAGGGCTAAGCTCTTTAAGGCCAATTACACCAAGACTTCAAGCTCCATGAAAAGGTATGTCATGCTAACTAGTATATCACGTTTTTATGTTAAATGCATGCTAGTTGTAAGCTTAATAACTTGGAAACCATTTGCATGTATAATTAGTGAAAACATAGATCCAAGGTATTTAGGGTTGTATTTGCACTATAGAATGTTGTAGTATACCAAAACCCAACAGTTAGGTGATCTAGTGTTCGCGTTCTTATCGTTGCTAGTTTCGGTTTTGTTGTTACCATAGGGTCTATCTTGTTTCTACTTGTTAGGTATTCTAGTGTTCGTGTTATTGTCGTTTCTAGTTTCGTTTTTGTTGTTACCATTGGGTCTATCTCGTTTTTGCTTGTTAGGTGTTCTATTGTTCGTGTTCTTATCGTTGCTAGTTTCGTTCTCATTGTCACCATTGGGTCTATCTCTTTTCTGCTTGTTAGGTGTTCTAGTGTTTGTTTTGTTATCATTACTAGTTTCATTTTCGTTGTCACCATTGGGTCTATCTCGTTTCAGCTTGTTAGGTGTTTTAGCGACACAAAGGTGCTGCTATAAGTCAAGGGAATTCATAATTCGACTTCTGCCAGGTTTTTCCACTATAGATGGATGTGACCCGAGTGCACATTCTTAGGATATTAAAAGGTACTTAACTGTGGGGTTCTGGCTTATTCAAACCAGGGATAGGAGAAATGATGCGGGATCGCACGTTCTTAGTTTACGGAATCCTGACTATATATGATACTAAATTTCATACGGAATCATCATGGTCCGTTTGTAAGGATTCTCTAGCTTCTCCGTGATTTACGGATTTGCTCGAATGGGAAAATAGTTTTTGATTATGTTTTAAATTTGCACGACCTTTTTGTGAACATTCGTCACATAGAGTTTATCGTTCGAAACGTACCAAGAATCTCGGTAGGATTTCTTGTCGTCTCTTCCTATCGAGCTTCCTCAAAATTAAACGAGCCGAGCTCAAGCTTGGTCAGGCTCGGGCTTGGCTCGACTCGTTTACACCCCTATTTGTTGGGTTCTGAATCGGAATTCTCCCTTTCATAATTCATCTCTGGGTACCCCTTAGGATCCATTTTTGGATTTTCCTCTTGGGCTTCTTTCGGTCTCTCCATGCCTTATCCGCAAATCACAGTGATAGACTAGTAGAAGTCTTGGTGAGGAAATTTCAACTATATCGTTTGTGCAAGAGTTGAGGTATGAGATATACAGGGATAGTTTAGCTGTGGGAGGGGTTTATAGTATATTAAAGTACTCCTATAGTATTTTAAACTTGATGTTCGAATTCTAGTATTCTCTTGTGTGCGTAGTTGGTAGATCTTAGGTTTGTTGCAACACTACCATCACTCCCAAGCACATGTTGGTCATATCTCGAATAAATATAGTTGATCAGGCTATATTGATCCCAGATATGATTACATAACTGCCCAGGTTGGACTGTAGTGTTCAACCTTTAGTTACTTTTGGTTTCTTCTCGTTATGATACTGGGTTAGTAATTATGTATACTTTTATAAAATACTTATATTCTTAAAGTATACTTTTAGGAAAAGTTTTTTTTAGTCCCATTGCATTTATAGTTGTATATCTCGTATGGATAGATATACCAGTTCACTATAAACAATGCTCTGATACCAATCTGTCACACCCCCGGACCAGACGGTGGAAACGTCCGGAGGCGGGTGACTACATCGTGCAGTATCATAACAATTGAATATAAATTAAACAGAGTAATCCAAACATTATACATTGAGATGAAAAACTTACATTGTTTACATATTGTACTTGTTCTTCGAGTTACACAAAATATACATAAGTAGAAAAGAATCCAAACTACAGCTAAATGGTCTTGCATTAGCATCCCTTGTTACCTGCTTACTAGATCCCCGAGAAGAAAAGTCGTTTTGAAAAGCGTCAACTACAAAGTTGGTGAGTTCATAAGCATTTTTGTGTAAAACCGTTTACACTTGCTTAGAATCATTCTCATTGTACTTTCAGAAAATCCGATATTTTCTAATAAATCGTTTGAAGTCTTTCCTTGAAAATCTTGGATACATCTGTGTATGTCATTTCTTTTGTTCATCCCTATAAGGAGTGATCTTTGAAAAGTATTTTAATTTGTGAAAGTGAGTTGTGTCCGAGAATAGTTCTTTTGAATAGTAATAATCAACCGATTCACGAAAAATATCTTATTTTCAAAAGGAAATATGCTTGAATATCTTGTTCCTCTTATCGAGTAAAATTGGGTGTGCGTTCTAGTTTATCGTTATAGAAATAGTAGAAAATCGTTTTCTCCAGAAAATCCTATATTTTCTGCTATAAAATATTCGTAAGTTCTAGTTTATCATTATCGAAATCGTAGAAAATCGTTTTCCATAGCGTCCTACGCTTTTTAATTTGTAAAATAGTAGTATTACGACTCTATATTTGTTAGGAGAAAGAATCATGACAATTGTGGACATTCTACACGGTGAAAAGAAAGGAAAATCAATGCAACAGATGCGGACCATCACCTATCACGTATAGGACAGTCAACACAACGTGCCAAAATTTATTTATGAGGTTTTCCTTACATAAATTTCTAGTTAATATATAGCATATTCTAGTGAGTCGTTATAACCATACTAATATGACGGAGTTCATGTTTTGGCGTTTCTCAGGCGCCCTCGGTTTGGAAAAGACATTTGTCACCCTAGAGTGGCCTGTCTAGCTATAGCGAACAACGAAGGTGCGGGGTGTCAACTCCGTATAGATCTATATACAAATTCATGTTCTCCCTCCAGGAGGCTGTGGCTATAATTCCCTACAGGACTTAGACGCACACTAATATTTTCATATTTAGGTACTTTTGAGATTTGTCTGACTAGAATATTAACAACTTTTTGAGAAATTGTTAGAGATCAATTATTTGTTAAATAAATAATGAAATTCACACTCTTTGAATATAAATATCGTTCTCGTTTCATATCGTTGATTGTGCTCGTTAACAGGGTGCTCGTGCTCGTTCCTTTTCATTTATTGAAATATGAGTCATTTTAGTCAAGAGAAAAAGTGTCAAGTTATAATTTATATAAATTTATAACTACCTGTAAGGTCCTAAAACGGATCTTACCAGTGATCAAATAGCAAATACAACCAGTTAGCAATAAAGAACGAGTAGAATTAAGAACAAACAAGCTTGCACACGCTTTTCTATTAGAATCACGTCTAGTACAACTTGCGGTTTATAGTAGCCGAGAATACTGAGGCATCAACAACTACAAAAGACCTAGCAAACCTCTATATATACTATCATGGGCCAGCCTTGGGTTTACGTCCGTAAACAGCTTACGGCCGTAAACTCCTTACAGTTGACCGTAAACTCCAGACAAAATACTATAGCCTATCAAATGACCAAAAGAACCTATTACATAGAAAGCCTAGACCAAACCACTAATTAGACCCTTAAATCTCCCCCTTGGTTTGGTGCTAGGTTTAGGTCAATCTTTGGTCACGATCATTATATCATCTAGCCCCATGGCTCCATTCCACATTCTTTTATTAATAATCTTAGCAACCATCGCAGTGTACTCTTTCTCAACCGACTCAAAAATCTCCTTAGCAACTTGAATATGAAAATTGCTCAAGTGATGAATGTCCCATTTTCTAAACTGGAGCAAATCCCTTCTGTCGTATAGACGAATGCATCCTTCCTTCAGCTTGATGACAGCAGATGTTGTCTCATCAAATACCCAGTAAAGATATGAAGCACTGGAATTTGTTTGATGTGATTTGTAGCAGGCCACTTCACCACTTGGAGGGGATGACCAGTTTTAGGATCAATGACATCTGGATAGTGCTTTATCACAGATTCAGCAGTTTTCATCGATGGGAATCCCTTCTTCTTCCAGGAAATGTTTGAAGTTGGTTGCTTGTTGATTGTTTGTTGGATTTGAGAAGGGAGATTGAGACAACTCCGGAAGATCCACCCTAGTCCAAGAATTGAACTCATGAATGTCCTTGTAGAGCTCTATATTACCGCTCTTCCTCCATACAATCCACATTTTCAAGGGATCATGAAAACCCAAAGATATAATTCTAGACCTATCATCGTACGTGTCTCTAAACCTTGCGGCCTCGAGATCTGTTACAGTGATTGCGGATTTGTTCCCAGGTGCATTTTTATCGGAACTCCTCTTGAATAAGTGTTGTCCTTTCTAAGCTGCTTCAACTTTTCTACCTCTGATTATCTCTACAACGTGAGGAGCATGGGCAGGTTCTTCTTCGAAGCGATTCACAACCCGTGAGGTATCAGCAGTTGGCACAGTAATGGGGTGAGCCTAAGAGTGAAGATTAATTATATATTCATCAGCAATAGTCTTCTACTTAACACCAAAATCTTCTTCAAGCTTCTTCTTTAGATCAAAGTAGCTAGAGGTCAAAAGATTGAAGTGAGCTTGGAGCTTAGAAATCTGCTTAGTCTTTGTAGCTCCATCTTCTTTGAGATCAGAGACTTGAATCTTTAAATTTGTATTTTCACTTAGAAGATCTTCAACCTGGATGCTGAGTTCAATGTTTTTCTGATCAAGCACATTTACTCTTTTCTAAAGTTCATCGATCACAAAATCTTCATCTCTAGACTGACCTTCATTAAAAACGATCCCTTTCTTCTTTGAATCAGTTGCAGCGGTCTGCTCTTGAGCCAAAAACTGAGCCAAACGAATGGAAGCTTCTTCAAGATCTGCCCCTAGGGGAGAGAACCCTGGTGGTATAGAGGAGCCACCGATTGCAAAAACGGCACTAGGGCCTTCACTAAATGGTTCTACAGTTACGATAGCCAGGGTAGTAGTTGGAGTAGTGGGCACGCCTTGAGATAAGCCAGAGTCCAAAAGGCCGACCCTAGGATCTCTTCTTTTTCTTTTTTATGGAGGTTGCACAGACTGGTCTGTTTGTTGATCATCTTGAAGTGGTTCAGATATAGGCAATACACTGTCAAGGGGAGGAATCCCTGACACTGTCACCGTAGGAATTAAAGAACCAACCACTTGCTCTTGAGAAACGGGGGTTGAATAAAAAACATCTTCCTTTTCCCTTGTCTCTGTTGCTGGGATAGCAACATCACTGACATTATGTAGCAAAGTATTGAGATTTACACTTGTTAAGAAGCCATCATTTCTTCCAAAAGTCTCAGGATTGTCATCTTGATCAAAGCCGGTAAGATCAAGGTCTTAAAATTAATTTGGCTCGGTAGCGTTCTTAGATGATCCTTCATTGTAATCTCGTTCAACTTGAACATTTTGTAGGTTATGCTCCTCTGCAACTGATACAGCATGAGCAACAATCTCTTCTCCTTCTTGATCCGACACTGTGACTATATCTCCTTCTGAGATAACATTTTCTGATGAAGTATGCTCTGATGAAATCTTGTCTGACGATCCATGTGATTCGGTTGCTTCGTTCAGTTTAGCAAATCGTCCGAACTTGACCAATGGATACAACCCCTGAAAGACCACCTTCCCCTTACGGTTTTGTTTAATGAATCCAATGGTGTGAGGACCCAAAGATTTCATATCGAGTGTTTCTCCATCCTTCACCATATTGGGAAATTTCTTATTAATGAAGAGCTGAACAAATCGAGGGTACATTAGGAAAGTATCCCGAGTAGTAGCATTAATGTTCACCACAAACTCGTCTAGAATAAATCTAGAAAAGTTGAAACCGATCCCTGCAGCAAGAGAAACAATAGCGCCAGTGTTTCTCAGGGATATCTCATCGGCACCTGACCTTCTGTCGGAGATACAACTCACAAACACGTGGGCTAGAAATCTCCAATAAGGAGGCAGAAGTTTCTTCATTGTTGGTGGAGAATCGCCCTCGTATCCCATCTTCCTTAATATTCTTTGAGCATCACTAATACCAACTCTGTGGTAAAGGTCAAAAGTTCGTTGATCAGCAAAGTCTCTCTCACAAAGGTCTCATCGATAACAATCTTGCATCCCTAAACGATCGCACTTACAGTGACAGCTCCATTATCATCCCTTGTCATTTTGGCAGTCTGCCAGAATTCTCAAATGATCTTCTGGTAGACAATCGTGTTTATTGTGATGGCAAAGGCCAGACAGCATTCCCGTAATCTGTGAATCATTGATCTGAAGTCCCCATGGGTCAACGGAGGATCGGCAATAAGCATAGCCAGATTGTGCATATCTGCAAATTTTAAGGCTGCCATCTTATCTGCACTAAAAACACACCAAGTAAGACAAAGAATGTTTTAAATAAAATTTAATTTTAAGCCCAATAGTGAATTAATAATTTTTAAAATTGAAAATTTGGTCAAAGTCAAAGTTTGCGGTCATTGGGGAGTTTACGACCGTAAGCTTCGACCGTAAACTCTGATACTTCGTTTTTTGTCGATTTCAGCCTCAAAGCACGGTTAATCATAGAATGAAATGCATATTCTTGGTTGAAAATGCAGTACCTTCAAAACTATCAGATTAATTTCGCAAAAATCGATGAATTTTTTTTAGAGGAGAGAGAGTACGAGAGAGTTTGCGGTTGGAATCAAGAAAATGATAAAGATTCTGGTTGTAAACCTCCTTTTATACCTAGCTTTCATTTACCTGATGGCCGCACAGTATAATGCAGGATCCAACACATCCAAAATGTTTAAAAAAAATTAAAAACAAATCTTTTTGAGGATTAATATTAAAATTAAAAATTAAATTAAATTAACTCTACAAAATTTTAAAAATAATGGTTAGATTTCAACAGTTAACAAAATAAAATAAAATAAATTAAAAAATAAAAATAAAAATAAAAAGAAATTAAATTAACTCCAAATAAAATGTATAACTTAGAAATTTAATTTATTGAGAATGAATTTGTGATGCTGGGATCAAAGTTGTTGGACAACCTTATTACACTTGTCGGTACCCTTATCTTCACGTCTTCGTATGATCGATCGTCAGTATTGTGGTCCACTTAAACAGGAAACATTTGTGACTAGATTTGAACAATTTACCAATGACATGACACACACACACACACACCCACATATATATATATATATATATATATATATATATATATGTAATTTTATTACCATTATCAGCCCTAATTCTTAAATGAATTTTTCTTATGACAATTTAACTAACTACAACCAGGGATATTGTTGTCGACCAAAATTGAGCAGCGAGATCTATAGACAACCTGTATGTGTTCATTTTTAATTGTACTAGAACGTGTTTCCCGCTTCCTGACATGCCCCAGCCATCAAGGACTTCCAAAATACTCCTTACACCGGGTGAGCAGACAATTATTAAGAGAGAAGATAGATTTAGAATGCATATGCTGTACATCCAGGTCGGATCTCTTCCAATCACGCAAATGATAAAACATGTGACTAACTAAAGTTTTAGAGGGATTGAGAAGAGAACGTTGCATATACTGTGTACCAGGTCGGATTTTGAGTCACGCAAAGGAGATAGTATGTGGCTAACAGATAGAAAGAATTGCATAAAGAGAAGATGCAGAGAGATAGAATTGCATATGTTACAGTCCAGGTTGGATCTCTAGATCACGCAGAGGAGGCAACATATGACTAACAAACAGAAAGCAAGAAAATAACCTTCTACAGACCTAGTTTATCGGAATTCCCCAGTCACCCCATTCGACCGGAATTAAGGACAGAATCAGCACATCGAGGAAAAGTGAATCCATAGTTCTAGATACGGGTTATTTAATGTGACCGGTAGATTCCCATGTATATCTCCCTGCTCAACCTATCCGAGCGTCGTGATGTCAGCCTAAACGGATCTAACTATGTCAATGTTTGTCTAGTCCTTGAATTCATTAAGTTCAACTCTCCCTAGTCAAGTCCATTTAAAATCTTTGATGCCTACCAGCGCATCGAGCATAGAGCATAGACGATTCAACTTAGGTACGTTATGCAGATCCATATTGCCCATTATCACTTGCTAATTTCATTTCCCATCACAACACCTGCAAACATAACTATTAGCAATATTTTTAATTTTCTGGATTTTTTAATGTTTTTAGATTTTTAAGACTTTATTGTTTTTGGTTTTTTTTTTATTATTTCTCCCCCTAAATTTGTCCATGGGTGAGTATAAAATAAATAAAAAATAAAAGAAAATAAAATGTGCAAATTTAATTTATACTACCTACAAAAAAAACTTAAAAATTTGAAGAATTAAGGAAGGAAACAAAAATAAAATAAAAAACTTATTCCTCAAAATGAATCATTTTCAGAAATCCCATAAGCACATCGAAACGAGCTTTGTTAAATGGCTTAGTGACCAGATCCGCCACATTATTAGCAGTAGGGACCTGTTCCAGCCGGATTAGTGAACATTCATAATAGTCTCTAATAAAATGAATTTTAATGTCGATGTGCTTGGTTTTAGATTGTTGGAGTGGATTTTTGGCAATTTGAATTACGGCCTCCTTATTACTGTAAATGGGGGGTTCTAAATAATTCAAACTGTAATCCAACAGCTGATGTTGGATCCAGATAACTTGAGAACAATAGGCAGATGCAGCAACGTATTCTGCCTCCGCTATTGAGTTTGAGACAGTGTGTTGCTTCTTGCATTGCCACGAGACTAGTCTATCACCTAGTTATTGACACCCTCCTGAGGTTGATTTCCTGTCAAGCTCACAGCCTCCATAATTACTGTCAGCAAAAACATATAAATAAAATTTAGAATTCTTCGGATATCGAAGACCCAATTTTGGGCTACCTTTGATATACCGAAAAGTTCTTTTGACAGCAATAAGATGTGAAAGTTTAGGATTAGCCTGATAACGTGTGCATTGACAAACTGCAAACATGATGTCAGGTCGGCTTGCAGTAAGATACATCAGTGATCCGATCATTGATCTATAGTGTGTCTGATCAACGGATTCGCCATCAGGATCTGGAGTCAGAAGAGGTCTTTTAGCCATTGGTGTTGATGCAGATTTAGCGTCGTGAAACCCAAACTTCTTAAGAATATCCTCCACATACTTGGCTTCATGTAGTAGGATTCCGGTGGAATTTTGTTTGACCTGAAACCCTAAAAACATGGCCATTTCCACCAACGAACTCATCTCGAACCGATTCTTCATAACATCTTCGAATTCCTTGCAAAGCTGCGGACTGGTTGACTCAAAGATAATGTCGTCAACATAGATTTGCACAAGTATCTGATCATTACCCACATGCTTGATAAAAAAAAGTTTGATCGATAGTTCCGTGAGGGTAACCATGCTCGAGCAAATTCTTTGTCAGAGTTGCATACCACGCTCGAGGAGCTTGATGTAACCCATACAATGCCTTGTCCAACTTGTAGACATGATTAGGAAACTTTGAGTCAACAAACCCAGGGGGGTGATCAACGTAGATTTCTTCCTTCACCTTGCCATACAAGAAGGCAGTCTTGACGTCTATTTGGTAAACAGTAAAGTTCATGTAAGAAGCATATGCTAGGAAGATACGAATAGCCTCCAGGCGAGCTACTGGAGCATAAACTTCAGTGTAATCAAGACCCTCGACTTGTCGAAAACCGTGAACTACCAATCGAGCTTTATTCCGTATAATAACCCCTAAATGATCTTGCTTTTTGCGATAGACCCATCGTGTGTCAAAAGACTTCTTTGGTAACTCAACTAACTTCCAAACTCCGAGTTTTTCAAATTGATGTAGTTCTTCATGCATTGCATCTATCCAGCTGGGCTCATTCAGAGCCATTTCAACTTTCTTGGGCTCTATTTGAGAGACAAAACAAGAGTAAAGATAAGTATTAACATCTCCACTCTGACTTCTGGTTTTAACACCCTCGCCCAGCTGACCAATGATGTTATCGATCGGATGATCGCATTGAATCCTTGAAGGTATCTCTTGGTTGATATCATTAAGAGAGATAGGAAGAGTGTGAATGTTGACACCTCATCATTTCCTGATTGAGCCACTCCAGACGGCTCTGCTACAAACTCATTTGAGATAATCTCAGGAAAGAGTAGTTCCATAAAAGCTGAAGAGACAGCGGAAGCATCACTAGGCATGAACTCTCTTTCTATAGGAGTAAGTGGCGTAGTTGCAACATCAGGGGTATTATTTTGAGCTAGAGATTTAGGAATATCATGTTGCATAGATGACTCCCCCTCAGGCGTAGCAGAGGAGTCCCCCTCGGGCGGTGAAGAGGATGCCGATGGAGGTCAGTAGACAACTTCTTCGTCTTCATCTTCAGAAATATTCTTCAAGCCAGAGACAGATCCAGATGAGCTACTCGAAGACACATTTATATATTTGAACAACGATGTGTAATTAAACAACCAATTCGGACCCACTCTAGCATCCATCTCATTTTCTTCCAACCAACACACGTCATAAGATTCCATAATCTACTTTGTCTTCTTATTGTAGACCCTATAGGAGGTGCGAGAAGCTTACCCTACGAAGTAACAATCATCGGCTTTGGCATTAAACTTCGGGTTGGTTTCTAGGTGAAGAAGGGTGTAAGGGCAGCGAAATACACGGAAATGACTGACGGAAGGCTTGTGACCATATAAAATCTCATACGGGGTCTTCATCTGAGCTTTGTTGATCAACACGCGATTCTGAACATAGCAAGCCGTATTTATTGCCTCGGCCCAGAAGAAAACTGATAGTTTGGAGTCACACAACATCATCCTTTCATCATCTTTTAAAGTTTTGTTTCTCCTCTCAGCAACACCATTTTGTTGGGGTGTGTGAGCGGAGCTGTATTGACGTGTAATACCCTTTTCTACGCAAAAATGATTGAGTACAGAATTCTTGAACTCTGTTTCGTTGTTGGTACGAATCGCCTTCACCCGATTGTTAGTTTGGTTCTCAATCAATACGATAAATTTCTTAATCAAATCAGCAACTCCATCTTTGTTGGATAGAAAGAAAACCAATGTAAAATGAGAGAAATCATCAATCACAACCAGACAATAAGAATTTTTATTTATGTTGAGAACGGTTACTGATCCAAACAAATCTATATGTAGCAATTGAAGCACCTGACTAATTGAGTTGACCTGTTTTGGCAGGTGTGGTTTTCTATGATGCTTACCTTGGGCACATGACACACACTTCTCAAACGTGATAAAGTATTTGACAGGCAAACCACGGACCATCTCATTCTTTGCAAGACGATTCAAGTTCTTGGCGTTAGCATGACCAAGTCTTCGGTGCCACAACATTGAAGTTTGTTCTGAGATATTTGAGAAGAGGCACATGACTTGTTTTGGAAGATTGCTATTCATGTTAATGATGTAGGCATTCCCATCCCTTTTAGATTTTACAAGAATCCATTCTTATGGAATGACAAAGCCTGGCTTGAGAATCATGCATTCCTTATCAGTGAAATGCGTAGAATAGCCTCTATCACATATCTGGGATACACTCAATAAACTATGCTTCAATTCGGGAGCAAAGTTGACATTTTCGAAACTTAACACCCCATTTGTAACAGTTCCTTTTTGAGTAATCTTGCCTCCGTCTCCACCCGTAAAGGAGATATATCCCCCATTAAAGGATTGAATGTTGTGCAGTTGGGCGATATCTCCTGTCATATGCCGGGAGCAGCCGTTGTCGACGAACCAAGGTCTGACGACATTCCCATGCAACTGTCCCTGCAAAATGTGCGGGTTTAATTAGATTTGGGAAACCAGGTCATTATTTCCTAGGTGGTCCCGATGCCTTCTCAGATTTATTATCATTTAAGGATTTTTCAGAGGACACTGATGATAAATTGGAAGCTAATTTGGGCAACCATTGATAATAAGGTTTTCTAATAGTCCCGGGTGATTTTGAAATCAAATTTTTATCAGTTTGATGGAAGCACTTGGGTTTTCTACCAGAGTTGGTTGAAGACCCAGTGTTGCCTCTTGACGAAACCGACCCTGACTTGGACATGCTCGGTTTTGGCAAACTTCATGGGACTTTGTTATGAAAAACTTTTTTATGTTTTTGAAAAACAGCCCGTTTTCTACTCCAATCATCATTCCCAGAACGATTTCTAGAGGACTTTCTAGTTAAACACCTTCCTCTTAATTCGTTCTTTCCTCTTGAAGATTCAAAATGTACAAAGATACGATTTTGACAATTTCTAGCTATATGACCACCAATACCATAATTGAAACAAATATGTTTGTTATTGTTATAACTTGTGCTACATTGATCTGATTTGTTTTCCATACTAACACCCTTCCTTCTCTCACAAGAACAAGAACAAGAATTAGGTTGTGAGACAAGTGAGGGTACATTAGATGGAGAAGCTTGTGAAACCGTTTTTAAATATTTTCATCACAAACATTAGAATTGCCAACCACATTATTCAAAACAGTATCAGACACATGAAAGCCATTCAAAACAATATCAGAAGAAACAGAAACACCACAAAAAACATTTTCTATTGAAACATCAGAAAAATTATTGTCTTTATTTAAAACTAAAACTTTAGGTTCAGACTCAGTTTTATTTTCAGAAACAGATCCTTCAACTTCGTGCTTTAACTGATTCAAGGATTGATCTGCAGGAGAAGTAGAAATGTTAGTACTTTCAACATTAATAAATCCTCCCAAAACAAAACCAGATGGCTTTCCATAAACCATAAATGATTCATTGGCAATCTCTTCTTTGGACAAAGGTTGCAACTGATATGTATGATTAAAAGGAGGAGGTACTTGATTATACCCTAGACCCTTTGACTGATTTCTTTTGAATTGCATGCAGTGGTCTATCATATTTGCAACTACGTCACTCAATACATCAAATTTTCTAAAGTCAAAATCAGCAGTTTCAAATTTGCCCTTTAATGATTCAATTTCAGCCACTAGTTCAGCGTTCTATTTCATTACATAGTCATAATTTTCGCATTTATTACTATAGTCTTCCTGAAGTCTCCTAAAGTCCTTTATTTTCGATTCTAATTGGGCTTTAATAGATTTTTGACCTTTCCTGAGTTGGTTACCTTCATACCTAAGATCCTCTAATTCCCTTTTTAGTATGTCATTATGTTCACGGAGAATTTCAAGGTTCTCTACTTCTCTACCTAGTGTCTAAATTTTCTCATGCAAAATTCTAACATAATCAATACAAGCTTGAGATCATGAGGGTAGACTTATGTTGTTTTTATTAGGTTCATGAGAGGAAGATACCATCAGCGCAAACTACAGCTACATCATTTGATCTTCAGCTGCAACACTCTCTACCGAAGCATCATCACCAACCTATGCTAAATGGGCATTTTCAGGTCCATATATGTTCAAGGCCTACATATGATCCTCCCAGTCAAAAGATTGTGCAACCATGGCCTTCTCGTAGTTGACCTGAGCACCGCTTCTACTGTTTCCAACTGCAACCATTGTTCTGTCATCATTTAATCTTCTATCTGGCTGTAGACAATCACGAACAAAATGCCCTGGCTCGTGGCAATTGAAACATCGCAGCTTTCCCTTGCTGAACCCAAACTTTTTATCAGCACTCATCCCCCAGTTGTTCTTTCCGGTCTTCTTGGCAAATTGTTTCGCCCTAAAAACTGTCATGGCAATTTGCCACGTGATATCCATCTCTTCTACATCTTCAGGGTGAATATGATCGAGATCGACAAATGACAGTTGGGGTGGAAGATCTCCAGCCACTAGTGCATTATAACATTTGACAAGCCTTGTAGCAAGAGCAATATTTTCATCACCCTCCTTTTCTTCTGAAGAAGAAGCCACATTGGAGGAGGAAGCAGCCTGAGCAACCATGAACGATTGATTCTGAGAGAGAGGCAGGGTTGATGCAGCAGGAAGAGAAGAAGTTGATGGAGTGGAGAAAGACTGAACCTGATCTTGCTGTGCAGCAAATGATTTACCTGTAGAAGAGAAAGTGAGATATGAAAAAGCATTTTTAGATGAGATCCCAAGGTTCGCAGCTAAGTATGAGCTCACGTGGTTTATCTTTTGCTGCTTGTCATCAATATCACAAGCCTTGATGATAGCCATTACTTCTGCAAGAGAAAGTCGGCTAAGATCCTTCGTCATCTTTATAACATCTACATTCATGTCCCAAGACTTTGGGAGAGCATTTAGTAGCATCTTGTTTATCTCATACTTGGTGTAGAAAATCTCGGCTACAGTCATTTCAGTGTTAAGAGATGTGAACCGCTACAGCTATGCTTTAAGAGTTTTCCAGGAACGTAATTGAACATATTGAAACATTGTCGCAACATATCTTGGCGACTCTATTCCATTCATAGACCTCTATTAGGGCTTCCCACAAAGCCTTAGCAGAAGTTTACTCCCTGAAACCATGAGCAATGTCTAGAGATAGAGCCATGGTCAAGGTGGCCAAAGCCTTTTCTTGCTCTTCAACCTTCTCGAAGTCTTCATCTGTGTAATTTTCAATCTTCTTATCAACCAATTGACCTGAAACAGTAGTGGTTATTCTGACAGGATCTTTTATTATGCTTCTCCAGATTTTAAAGTCCTTCATCTTGATGTACTTTTCAATTCTATACTTCCATTGTAGGAAACCTTCAGCGGACAGGAGTCTAGGAATTCGGGTGGTTGTGCCCATTAAGGAATCCAGCTCGTGGTGGTGTGTTTGACTTTGAGAATCCATTATTATTATTAAATTAATAAGAAACAAAAATTAAATTATTTAAGAATAAATTAAGTTTCTGGTCAAACACAAGTTCACGGTCAAAATATGTTTGCGGTCGTAAACAGAGTTCATGGTCCGTTTAGAGTTTGCGACCGTAAACTCTGAGTTTACGATCGTAAAGTGTTTCCGGTTAAAGTTCACGGTCCAAAAAATTTCATGATTCTGGTTGATGAACAATATTTATTCACGGCCTAAGAACAAAATTCACGGTTCAAGAACTACGAAGGGTTTGCAGCCGTAAGCTGAGATTACGGTCGTAAGCTAAGGCCGTAAACTCTGAAACCTGAGAGAATTTGTAGATTTTTGACGAAACTGAAAACCCTTTTGCAGCAATCACCAACTTTAGTCGCAAACAGATGAGAACCCGGTCCAAAATCGATTGTAGAGTGCTTTTAACGCTGGTTTTGCTCTGATACCAATTGTAAGGTCCTAAAAAGGATCTTACCAGTGATCAAACAACAAATACAATCAGTTAGCAATAAAGAACGAGTAGAATTGAGAACAAACAAGCTTGCACACGCTTTTCTATTAGAATCACGTCTGGTACTACTTGTCGTTTACAGGAGCGAAGAATACTGAGGCATCAACAACTACAAAAGACCTAGCAAACCTCTATATATACTATCATGGGCATGCCTTGGGTTTACGGACATAAAGAGCTTACGGACGTAAACTCCTTACAGTTGACCGTAAACTCCAGACAAAATACTACAGCCCATCAAATGACCAAAAGAACCTATTACATAGAAAGCCTAGACCAAACCACTAATTAGACCCTTCACTGTCGGCTATGACACGCATTTTCTGTTTTATGACATATAGAACATTACTTATGTTCTTGGAGATTTTATGACAGCAGTTTATGACATACACATATTTCTGTCATAAAGACTTTATTTGTATATCAAATTTATAAACTTTAAAACCTAAAACCTCTATAAAATTTGTTATGAACCTCATTATATCAAATTTAAATAATTAAGTTATGGGATATAATGAAAGACATAAAAATTTAATTATCAAACATTAATCATAATTTATTATAGGTAAAAACAAAGATTTTTAATAAATCAGGAATTAAATAAAGAAGTCTTTTTATAAAAATTGGGGTTTTATAATAATTAAGGGGAAATTATATAAATGTGAATTAGGAGAGAGAGGACCTTTTTATACTCATAAAATTCGTCCATACTCTCTTTCATGCTCTCTTTTCCCTAAAACTTCAATCATTAAGTCCATTTTTACACATCATGTCCCTCTCTTCACTCTCTCTCTCTCTCTCTCTCTCTCTCACTTTACTATATACCACACTCAAATACTTTTTTTCTCTCTCTCAAAGCCATGAAATTCTCCAGCCAAGAACACCTCTCAGCCTTCAAATCTTCATCTTCTAGGGTTGTCCTTCAAGGTAATCACGAAAATCCTTCATTTTCCTTCACGTTCCTTCTTGTTTTAAACGTTTTTCTTGCACTTCTCCTTCTTCTACACCATTCGTTATGAACATATCCATGAAATTTCTAGTTTGATGATGATGGTGGTAGGGTTTCACCCAAAACCAACATGCATGTTCTTTAATGGTGAAATCCAAGGACCAAAACCTCTGTCAAACCCTAAAATACGAATTTTTACAAGTTTTAAAGGTTCATCTACCTTATGCATTCAAGTTTTTCATTTGAAAAATCACTACAAACAAAATATATCCATGCATGGTCTACAAGATACATGTGATGAACATCAAGTTAAAGAGCCTGATGATCAAAGTACATTCTTAATAGTGCATGTAAATGGGTTTATTCATAAAAAAATCTAGATAACCTTTTATGTTCGAAATTAAATTTTCTCAGATTCCCAGTAAGATGAAATGAGGATCTGGAAAATTCCAAGAGTTTTTATCATTTCTTTAATTTAATAAAATTATTACAATAAAACAAGGCCATAAATCATTTAAAAATACTTTATGAGGTCTATAAATCCTAGATAAATTCATGGATGACCCCTAAAGTTAATGATGACATCTCAACGAGTTTCATCGATTTTGGTTACTGGTTGCTATGATTTTCAATTTTCTTTTTGTTTAATCTACATAAATCATAAAACCACTTTCGGGAATGTGAAAAGGCTATCTAAGATTTTTCGCAGATCCTGCTGCATCTTGAATAATTATAAAAATAATTTCAGAATTTTTCATAATGCATACCTATTTGTCCCCGATTTGTTTATTTATAATGGACTAATAATGGGAAAAATAGTTCTACTCATCCAAAATTCATGAACATTTACCAGAAGCCCTTATAATATATTATAACTCTAAATAAAAATTTGGATGAATTTTATATTCCGTATACTATCTTTCTTCTATTTTCTAAAATTAAATACACTTAAATCCACAAAATCGGATTATAAAATATAAAAAGCACCAATAGTATTTTTCTCGGATTATGTTCACTGTAAATGAAGTTTTAAAAATTTTGGTAATTTAGTTTAACTGTTTGGTAATTATTCATCAATTAATGATTATCCAAAAGAATAAAAACAAAGAAAAATATAAAAACAAATTGAAAAATATCTTTTATATTTTTCCCAACTTCTACATATATAATCACAATGTTACATAAAGTTTGGGAAATTTTGGAAATCTTTTTATATTTATCTTCATTTTTGTTAGAATAAATGTACACAAATCATAAAATCGGGTTAAACTGTTTAGAAATTCATTTTATATTTTTTTCCAGCTTACGTATATTTAATTGTAGTAACATAAAATTTTTGGTTTAACGAATTTATATTGTTAAGAAGGATTAAAAATTTTGAAAAATAGTGAAGCACATCAAAAATTTAAGAGAAAATTTTTGGAAGACCTCTACTGTATTTGGAATGAAAATGTAAAATTTGATGAATTTTGGAAACTGTTTGATAATATTTTTTGATTTTAGGAGTTTGAAAACACCTTTAAATATGTTGAAATACCCTCAATTAATATTACAAAAATATGGAAAATAATATCCAATATTATCTTAATCACATGAGTTATAAAATATCACCATTTCAAAAAAATAGTTACCTATTTAATATAAAACCAATAGTTGAACAAAAGTTTGGCATTTCTTTATATGTAGAATTTAGTATGTTAGCATTAGATTTCAACATAGAAGCTCACTGGAGTGTATTTGATGTCGTAGGATCCCGGTAGTAAGGCGTTGGTGTATTTTATAGCTACTTGAAACATGGTGAGTATTCACAACTCCTTATTTTCGGTTTTTAAATGTTTTGGGGTGGAAAAGCATGTCATAAACTATTTTTATTCGGTGTATTTAGTTTACTCGTATAAACTTGGTTGCTATATTTTGCATATTGTGAGTATTCATGCATTCCCCTATTTTCGGTTTTTATGTTTTAGGGTGGAAAAGCATGTCCGAAAAACTGTTTATTGTTCGTTGTATTTAAATTGATTTGTATCAAACATGATTGCTATTTTTTGCTATGTATGTCTATGCAAGTTGAAACATAAGGCCTTATCGTCTTAAGTCCCTTCTCTTACACTTAATCCAACCATTAACTCTTTGACCCAATGGTCGTTATGGATAGCGCTATTAGGAATTGACAACTCCTCACTCGCCCGATTGCTTGAGTGCATGATACCATATTAATCTATGGAACGATAAGCATAGATCTTGATAGGGCATCAGTATAGGCTTGGTTGTGAACTCATTGTTTGCTCATGTACATACAAGCTTGTTATTTATTATAGCAATAGACTTTGTTTCTCATTATAGCAATGTACTTGTATTTATGGAAAGTTTTATACCAAATCTTGATTTTGTAAACTTATGAACTCACCAACTATTTTCATAGGTTATCCTTGTTTACATGCTTTTTCAAGAAATAATTAGTAAGTGGGTATAAAGATTCATCATCATAGAGCATGCTGCATCGTGTGGAAGTTATTCTATGAAGTTATCTTTTGAACAATATCATTTTGGAAAAACTTGTATTTTGTTTTGTTTAATTATGGGTTGTAATTTTAACTATTACTATGGTGATGTATCTTTATCTTTTGCAATGAAACCTTTATCGCTGTCATGTCTTGCGTTTTCGCTTTAGCGAGGTGTGACATCACCTCTCCTTTCTAAATCCGGATATTGACTGTCAAAGATCATCTGAAGAAACCTTGGATACATTAAAAAATTGTCCTTCCTTTTCCCTTGTAAATTGTTCTTCATTTCATTCAACACAAATCTTGAAAAATTAAATTTAAGATCCATGACTAGAACAGCGATGGCGCCAATGTTCAGTAGGGAAATTTCATCAGCACTTGTTTTCCCGCCGGAGATGCAAATTACAAAGGAGTGGGCAAGAAAACGCCAATACGGAGGCAACAACTTCTTTAATGTAGGAGGGAACACTCCTTCATAGCCCATTCAATCAAGAATCTCTTCGGTCTTATCCATATGAATTTCAGTTGGAAATCTTGGCTGGTCCTTGAATTGAAGCACTCCGCGAATAATCTATTCAGACACCACAATCTTTCTTCCTTGGATAACGGATTCCACTGTGCCTTCTCCATTTTATCCTTCATTAATTGAAGCCTTGTCCCAAAACTGCCTCACTAACTCCTGATAAATTATGGGATTCGATTGAAAAGCATGAGCAAGTTTGCAATATTTAAGTCCATGAACCATGGACCTAACCTCTTGATGTCCCACTGGAGGATCGGACAAGTATGAAACAATGTTGTGGCTTTCGGAAATATTCAATTCAGCCAATTGTTCTGCATCAAACGAGCCAAGTGAGAAAATCAAGAATTTAAGCAATTAAAAATAAATTTTCTCAATTACAAGTTAATTAGGCCTTAGATTAATTTTGATTCAAATGAGAAATAGGTATATAGCTGGAAACGAGTTTACAGCTGTAAACAGGTTTTATGGCTGTAAACGGGTTTATGGATGTAAACGAATCCTTTTCCCAGTTTGACGTAAAACACTTTTTTGGCTTCCATAACTTGCAAAAGCCGATCGAATCGAGTCAGATTTAACAGTGTGGGATTCACAATCGATATACCTTGAGGAATCAAGGTTCAATTTCAGATCAACTTGTAATTGAGAAAATTTATTTTTAATTTCTTAAATTCTTGTTTGCAGTTTGTCAATGTGCGCATTATCAGGCTAATCCTAAACCTTCTCATTTAATTGCTGTCAAAAGGATTTTTAGGTATCTTAAAGGTAGCCTAAAATTGGGTCTTTAGTATCTTAAAAATCTCGATTTCAATTTATATGCATTTGCTGATAGTAACTATGGAGGATGTGACTTTGCCAGGAAATCAACATCGGGAGGGTGTCAATTTTTGGGAGACCGGTTGGTGTCTTGGCAGTGTAAGAAACAACTATGTCAACATCAACAGTTGAGGCTGAATATGTTATTGCCTCTGCATTTTGCTCCCAAGTCATATGGTTTCAACACCAACTTCTAGACTATGGTTTGAATTTTCTAGAAACTCCAATATTTTGTGACAATAATGTTGCCACCCAAATTGCTAAAAATCCATTCAAACACTGCAAAACCAAGCACATCGACTTCAAGGTTCAATTTATTCAAGATTGTTATGAGCACTCGCTCTTTCGTGTTTAAGTGGGTCACAATACCGACGATTGACCAGATCTATTCTTGAAGGTGAAGGTACTGAAAAACAGGTTAAGGTTGTCTCAAAACATTGATTCCAAAAATATAGAATTTGAAATTGTGAAAAGCTATTAGAGTTATTTTATTTTTATTTTTATTTTTATTTTTATTTTTTTTTCTAAAAGTTAAAAAAAATAGTATGAATTTCATTTTTTAGATTTTATTTAATTTAATTTTAATTTTTATGTCTTCAAAACGTTTTTCATTTTAATTAAATTGGGATGTATTGGGTTTGGACTTAAACCTTTTGGTTTACAGCTCATGGGTTTTGCGTCGGAATTTGTCTAAGGTATTTAAGGGAGGATTTTGCGTCGGAATTTGTCTAAGGTATTTAAGGGAGGATTTACGGTTGAAAACTCCACTTACCCCATCCTATAGTTTACAGCTGAAAACTCTTCTCTCAAGTTCTGACATGGATTCATCATTTGTTTGTGTTTATATTTGAAATTGAACCTTGATACCTCAAGGTATATCGATTGCGAAGCCCACACTGTTAAATCCGACTCAATTCGATCGTGTTTTGCAGGTTATGGAAGCCAAAAAGCGTTTTACGTCAAACTGGGAAAGGGATTCGTTTACAGCCATAAACCCATTTACAGCCGTAAAACTTGTTTACAACTGTAAACTTGTTTCTAGCTATATACCTATTTCTCATTTGAATCAAAATTAATCTAAGGCCCAATCAACTTGTAATTGAGAAAATTTATTTTTAATTGCTTAAATTCTTGATTTTCTCACTTGGGTCGTTTGATGCAGAACAATTGGCTGAAATTGAACCTTGATTCTGACACAAAACCCATACCAATTCCGACGCAAAACCCATGAGCTGTAAACCAAAAGCTTTAAGTCCAAACCCAATACATCCCAATTTAATTAAAATGAAAAACATTTTGAAGACATAAAAATTAAAATTAAATAAAATAAAATCTAAAAACTTAAATTCATACTATTTTTTTTAACTTTTAGAAAAAAAATAACTCTAATAGCTTTTCATCATTTCAAATTTTATATTTTTGGATTCAAAGTTTTGAGACAGCCTTAACCTTTTTTTTCAGTACCTTCACCTTCAAGAATAGATCTGGTCAATCATCGTTATTGTGACCCACTTAAACACGAAAGAGCGAGCGCTCTTAACAGTCTTGAATAATATGAACCTTGAAGTCGATGTGCTTGGTTTTGCAGTGTTGGACGGATTTTAGCAATTTGGGTGGCAGCATCATTGTCACAAAATATTTGAGTTTCTAGAAAATTCAAACCATAGTCTAGAAGTTGGTGTTGAATCCATATGACTTGGGAGCAACATGTAGAGGCAGCAACATATTCAGCCTCAACTGTTGATGTTGACATGGTTTGTTGTTTCTTACACTGCGAAGACACCAACCGGTCTCCCAAAAATTGACACCCTCCCGATGTTGATTTCCTGTCAAGCTCACATCCTCCATAGTTACTGTCAGCAAATGCATATAAATTGAAATCGGGATTTTTAGGATACCAAAGACCCAATTTTGGGCTACCTTTAAGATACCTAAAAATCCTTTTGACATCAATTAAATGAGAAGGTTTAGGATTAGCCTGATAACGTGCGCATTCACAAACTGCAAACATGATGTTGAGTCTGATGGTCGTTAGATACATCAGGGAACGAATCATCGAGCGATAGTCTGTTTGATCAACAGGCTCCCCCTCTGAGTCGAGAGAAAACAGTGGTCTTTCAACCATTAGAGTCAAAGCGATCTTTAAATCTTTAAATCCAAACTTCTCCAACAAGTCTTCAACGTATTTGCCTTGATGTAACAAGATTCTGGCTGAATCGTGTCGAACTTGAAGCCCTACAAACATGATCATTTCACCTAGCGAACTCATCTCAAATCTTTTCTTCATGACAATCTCGAACTCTTTGCATAGCTTGGAACTTGTTGACATGAAAATGATGTCGTCGACATAGATTTGTACAAGAATCAAGTATGCACCCACATGCTTGATGAAAAAGGTCTGATTGATTGTTCCCCATGTATACCCATGCACAAGCAAGTGCTCTATAAGAGTTGCATACCAAGCTCTGGGGGCCTGATGCAACCCATATAGAGCTTTATCCAACTTGTAAACATGATTCGAAAACTTTGAATTGACAAACCTGGGAGGTTGATCAACATAAATTTCCTCCTTCACAGCTCCGTACAAGAAGGCGGTCTTCACATCCATCTGATAAACAGTAAATTTCATGTATGAAACATATGCAAGGAATATACGAATGGCTTCCAAACGTACAACCAGAGCATATACTTCTGTGTAGTCAAGACCCTCTATCTACCTAAATCCACGAACTACTAATTGAGCCTTATTCCGCACAATCACCCTGGAATCGTCTTGCTTATTTCTAAAAACTCAGCGCGTGTCTAAAGACTTCTTGCCCTTCGGTAACTCAATCATCTTCCAAACACCTAGTTTTTCAAATTGATTTAACTCTTCGTGCATCGAATCAACCCAACTTGGTTATTTAACGCCATTGCCACACTCTTGGGCTCAATCTGAGAGATAAAGAAAGAATAGATACATTTATTGACATCTCCACTCTGACTTTTCGTTTTAATGCCGTCTCCTAGTGGGCCAATGACATTTTCAATCGGATGATCGTGTTGAATTCTTGTTGGGGTTTCATGGCTGATATCATCGTCTGAGACTGGAAGTGTGTTGATATTGAAGAATCTATCTTCAGTTGAATCACTCGCCTCAGATGATATAGGATCGTGAGAGGTACTCACCAAGTATTCATTTAAAATCGGTTCAGGAAAGACAAGCTCCATGAATGATTGAGTAGCAGCGGAAGTATCCCTTGACATAACTTATCTTTCAGTAGGGGTAAGGGGAGTGGCTTTAGCATCATAAAATATTCTTTGAGTTGGAGAACTTGAGGACGTACTTGGAGCGGTTTCATCCACTCTAGGAGACGCGGGTGTCACCAAGGGAGATCTGTATACAACATCTTCTTCATCTTCAATAATTGTACTTGAACTTGAGTAGGAACCGAAAACATTATCAGAATATACATTAAAAGATTTAAACAATGATGCATAATCAAATAACCAGTTAGGTCCAACTCTCGCATCTGTCCCATTCTCCTCCAGCCAACATACATCATAAGATTCCACAATTTTCTTGGTAGCTTTGTTGTATACTCGGTAAGCGGTACGTGCGGTGTATCCACAAAATTGCAGTCATCGGCCTTTGAGTTGAACTTGGGGTTGGATTCGATCTGATGAAGGGTGCAAGCACATCCAAGTATTCTGAAATGAGCAACCGATGGTTTGTGATTATATAGAAATTCATACAGTGTCTTCATCGAAGATTTATTGATCAGAGCACAGTTCTACACATAGCAATTTGTGTTGATCGCTTCACCCTAGAAGAAGACCAAAAACTTGGAATCACAAAGGATCGTCCTTGCAGCATCCATTAGAGTACAATTTATCCGTTCTACAACATCATTTTGTTATGGTGTCCGAACAGAACTATATTAATGCAATATTCCCTTTTCTGCACTGAAGTAATCCATAACTGCATTCTTGAACTCTGTGCCATTATCAGTTCGAAGTGCATTTACCTTTTCATTCATCTGATTTTTCAATCATCATCATGAACTTCATGATCAAGTTAGCAATCCCACTCTTGTTGGATAGAAAGAAAAGCCATGTGAATCGAGAGTAATCATCAATCACAACAAGAGAATAAGAGTTCTTGTTGATACTGAGAAAATTAACTGGACCAAACAAATCCATATGTAACAATTAAAGAACCTTGTTGACTGAATTGACCATCTTTGGCAAATGTGGCTTGCGATGATGCTTGCCCTAAGCACACGCCATACACTTTTCAAAGGTTATGAAGTCCTTGACTAGAAGACCATGCACAACCTCATTTTTAGCAAGACGGTTAAGGTTCTTGGCATTAGCATGGCCGAGACAACGATACCAAAGCATGACATTGTGTTATGAGAATTTTGAGAAAAGACAAGTGACTTGCTCGGGAATGTTATGATTTATCTCTCAGATCTAACCAAAATCCATTCTTCAGATATGATGATTCCAGGCTTCAAAATGAGACACTATTTGTTCGTAAAATGAGTCGAATAGCCTTTATCATAGATCTGACATAGGCTCAACAGATAGTGTTTCAGCTCAGGAACATTGTTAACATTCTCAAAGATAAGCACACCATTTGTCATTATACCCTTATGAATGATCTTTCCTCCTTCTCCTCCTGCAAAGGAAACAAACCCCCATTAAAATTATGAATTTCTTGCAATTGGGAGATGTCTCCTGTTATGTGCCTGGAACAACCACGGTCGACATACCAAGGTCTGGCGATATCTCTCCATAGTTGTTCCTACACGATGTGCAATATTAATTAGATTTAGGAACCTAGGTCATAGAAACACTGGGTTTTCCCTTTTCAGTAACAGAATTGACCTTTTCATTTGTTAAAACAGATTGATTACCAAATTCACATACGGAACGTTGAGGTGATTGGACATTTGAAATTTTTGGCACCCATTTATAATTAGGTTTAGAAAAATTTACAGTTGTTTTTAACATGTTTTTCTTTGGTTTTGATCGTTTGGGTTTCCATCTAAGATTATCCAAAGACCCAGATGATGTCTTTGATGATATCGATCTTGGCTTAACCACTTTTGGTCTCGTTAAAGTACCTATTGAATTTTTGTTTAAAAATTGTTTGTTCTTTTCAAGATCATCCCATTTTCTTTATTTATTAATGTTCCAATCACCATCAACTTAATGAGATCTCGACGATTTTCTCTTAAGAGATCTTCCTCGTAATTCATTCACTCCCCTTTGTGTATAAAAAGGAAAAAAAAAAGCACGGTTTGGGCAGTTTCGCGCAATATGACAAGGGGTTCCACAGTTGAAACATGTATGCTACTTTACATAAAAATTGTTAACGCTCTTTTCTGGTTTAGTGTCTTTAGTTCGCTCTATACTTTTCCCAGATAGGCATGTGCATGATTCAGATTGAGTGATTGGGTTAGGTGGCGTGTATGTGCCAGTGACAGAATCATGAGATTTAGATTTATCAAACACATCACCACACTTATCAGAAACATCTGAATCATCAAAGTTCACAACAACATCATCAAAAACCAAAACATTAGTTTTCAAATTTGAAACAAAAACATCATTGTTTGAAACAGAAACATCAGTTTGTAAAACTAGATTATTATTATTAGAAACACTTTCTCCAACTGATTGTTTGCCTTGGACTAAAGGTAAATCTGCATATGAATCATAAACATTAGTATTCTTTACCCTAGTACTACTCTCTGACACAAATATAGCAGGTTTGCCATATTCAAAATATCCTTCTCTGTCCATTTCTTCTTTGGTCATAGGGATAAGAGTGTAATTATGATTAAATGGAGGAGGAACTCTGTCATACCCTAGACCCTTTTGTTGGTTATCTTTAAATTTCAAACTATTTGCAATCATGGACTGAACTGTCTTACTTGACACATCAATTTTTTTGAAATTAAAATCTGCATTTTCAAATTTGTTTTCAATGTGTCAAGTTCAGTTGTCAAACTAAGAAGTTGTTCCTTAACATAATCATAATTCACACATTTATTATTATACTCTTCCTGAAGTTTCCTAAAGTCTTTGGTTTTAGCCTCTAACTTTTCTTTCATGGGTTTCGGACTTTTCCTAAGGGTATAGCCTTCGTACTTAAGGTCCTCATTTTATCTATGCAATAAATCAACTTCTTCAGACAAAAACTTAACAGTATTAATGCTTTTTTTAGAACAAGAATTGTCACTGACCTCGTTCTTCTCAAGCTCAGAAGTGGTGGATACCATGAAGGAAAACTATAGTTGCATCATTTCGGATACAGTATCTTCTTCAACATTTTCTTCAGGAGATTCACTAATCTGTGCCAGGTGAGCATTCTTAGGTCCTGAAATGCTCAATGATTGAATTTGATTTTCCCAGCAAAATGTTTGAGCTACTACTGCTAAATTTGCAGTTTCACTATTGGATGTTGTTCCTCTGTTGTTCATCACTGGTAGCGTTATACTATCATGGTTCTCTCTTCTATCTGGCTTCAGACAATCAGGAGCAAAGTGTCCTGGCTCGTGATAGTTGAAACATCTCAATTGTCCTTTTTAAAACCCAACCTTCTTATCAGCATTCATGCCCCAGTTGTTTTTCCCTATCTTCTTGGAACACTGTTTAGCCCTGAATACCGTCATTGCAATCTGCCAGGTAATATCCATTTCCTCTACATCCTCAGGGTAAAGTTGCTCAAGATCAAAAAATGAAATTTAGGGACACAAGTCTCCAGCTATGAAGACATTGTAGCAATTTACTAGACCAGAGGCTAGAGCCATATTCTCTTCAGCTTCTATGGGAGCTAAAGTGGTGATAGGAGCTTTTGATGAAGAGGTGTGGTGTTGATAAGAGTGTTGATAAGGCATAGTTGGTGGAATGGTATGGGTTTGTGGAATGACATGATTATGTGGAATGGTGAAAGCTTGATTATGTGGGATAGTGAATGAAGAGAAGGCATTGTTTCATGAAATGCCCAGGTTTGTTATGGAGTAGGAGTTCACATGGTTTATCTCGTGTTGCTTATCATCCAAATCGCAAGCTTTAATTGTAACAGCCCGAATCCAGGTATTCTTCTATTTTGGGTTATGTTGTTAATTTAGGGTTTCATGTTAGGCGAGTACGCTGGGCGTACAAGGCGTACGCCGTGCATACTCGCGCGCCTCATTTGGACGCGTTCCCCCTCAGGTACGCTGGGCGTACCCAAGGTTACGCACGTCATAAGTTGCCCAGATCTAAAAACCCTAATCTCTTTGAAAGGATATAAAAGGAATGTGTGGCTGGACTTCTCAGCCACCATCCCTCAGAGTGAAACCCTAAATAGTGTGTGCCTCCGTCCAAGCCTTTGTGGGTGTATTCTAAGCTTGGTGGTGCCATTCCAAGGTTGCAAAGGAGAAGAACAGCTTATTGGAGAGGCTAGAAGTGGTGCTCAAGTGTAGATCTGAGCTTTGCAAGGGTTAAAGCTTCATTATCAGGTAAAAAGTTCGGATCTTGTCATTTGGTTCAGGTTATATGCTTAAGGTATCATTTTCTAGGGTTTAAGTCCCAAAGGTGGAGACTTTTTGTGTAAATGGCCTCCATAAGCTTAGATACTTCATATTTCTGATCTATTGGAGTTGTAGACTCATAAAAATGACATCTTGGACGTGGGTATTGCACCATGCATGAGATCTAGGTCCTTGAGTTGGAAAAGAATGTTGTTATGTGATGTTGGAGCCTTTACAGCCATGCCAAGGCTTAAAGGTCTCGACTTTATGGGTTTAGACACACTAAAACAGTCGAATCTAGAAGTTGGAGTAGTGGCTTAACCGATTAAGACCAGAAATGAAGAGAGGCTGATTCTGATGGTTACGCTGGGCGTAACTTCCAGTACGTGCAACGTATTGGGTGGAGACCCCAATCCAGGGGATTGGCGATGTACGCCCCACATACATCTAGCAGTACGCCCGCGTACTCTCAGGGTTGACTTTTGTTGACTTTTAGGGTTTTGGTCAACATGAGGACTTTGGTTCAAGGAAGGGTAAAATTGTAACAACCCGTCATTTCAGGTCACTGAAGATCGAGTCTTGTAACCTCTTTGAAAAAGGGATTAGAATATCATCGAAAAGTGAAGTATTCAAAATCTCTGTTTGGAGTATGCTATGTAGTAAATATCATCTTAAGGTTTCCAAGCATATAAAGAACACTAAAATCCGAGTTATAACGAAGAAGTTATGACCATTCTAAGTTTTCCGACAAAAACCAGCAATACGAAGTTACGTAAAAACGCAAAGTTTCAATAAAATACTTTTTGACGTTAGGTGTCTAAATGAAAGTCATAGATATCGTTAAACTACAAATGTACATAAAAAGAACGCCCAAAACGGACATCGTATGAAAAAGTTATGAATTTTAAACGAATTTTCTTACCCCGACCTTTTAAAAAAAATAAATAATAAAAATAATTTCGGAATTTGTCGACGGAATCTAAACGAAAGTTGTAGATCTTAGTCTCACCTACGCGTGGATATAAAGAACGTTGAAAACAGGATTTGTATGAAGGAGATATGAACTTTTGAAGTTTGATAAATAATTAATATATATTTTTATTGAAAACTTCGGTATTATCCGAAGTCTGAGTCACGCGAGTACGCCCTGCGTACACGAGTACACCCAATGTACTCAAAGCCTTGGCCCCATTTCGTCTACGATGCCCCCTATGCGAGCTACGCCCCGTCCCATCCGAACTCCGGGGCAGTCGAGGACTCGGTCATGCATGCCCCGGGTACGCCCGTACGCCCTGCGTACCGAGGCCTCTCAGCCCCTATAAAAGGGATGCGATGGTTCCGGGAAAACTTGCTCATTTCCTCTTGTTCTTCTTGCTTTTTTCCTCATTTTCCATGCCCGTGCAAACCCGAAGCCCTGGTCGCTTAGCTCAAGTTCCGAAGGTCATTTATACTCCCGAGATTCCCGAGAATCCCGAGATAATCCGCTTTTTCAAGCCAAAGTTCTGCTCGGTTTTCGTCACACCTTCTTCAAACTATCAAGTGAGTTCATACCCCCTTCAAACACACTTTAAATACATTTTAAATGCTTTTATAATCTTTTAGGGGGGTGGGAATACAAGTAAACATACGGTTACTATCGTGTATTTTATAAAGTTTCACTTCACTTGTTTTTATCGAATAAATCACTTGGAATTCATTACTACTATGGAAAACTCTTGTCATACTTTGTGTGCATTAGACTTATACAAAGTATATAGTGATTTCAAAGTACCTTTCGTTGCTAAGTCGTTTTATACATTCTAAAAACTTATGATTTATGCTTTGTCAAACATTGTGAAAAAGGAGAAACTTAGCATACAAAACTATCACTTTAATACAGACTTAGTTGAGAATCCATGAGACGTGTATATCTTCAAATACTACTTTCTTGTTAGAAAGTAATACTACAAGTCCTGTCTATAACCAGAGTCTCCCGTTAGGAGAACGTGTCAAATGTATATAGATCTATACGAGAAGTCATGATCCCAGCGTACTCAAAGCGTTGGCCCCGGTTCGTCCACGTCGCCCCCTATGCGAGCTACGCCCCGTCCCATCCGAACTTCGGGGCAGTCGAGGACTCGGTCATGCATGACGCACGGGTACACCCCGCGTACCGAGGCCTCTCAGCCCCTATAAAAGGGATGCGAGGGTTCCGGGAAAACTTGCTCATTTCCTCTCGTTCTTCTTGCGTTTTGCCTCGTTTTCCGTGCTCATGCAAACCCGAAGCCCTGGTCGCTTAGCTCAAGTTCTGAAGGTCGTTTATACTCCCGAGATTCCCGAGAATCCCGAGAAAATCCACTTTTTCAAGCCAAAGTTCTGCTCGGTTTTCGTCACACCTTCTACAAACTATCAAGTGAGTTCATACCCCCTTCAAACACACTTTAAATACATTTTAAATGCTTTTATACTCTTTTAGAGGGGGGGAGGAATACAAGTAACCATACGGTTATTGTCGTGTATTTTATAAAGTTTCACTTCACTTGTTTTTATCGAATAAATAACTTGGAATTCATTACTACTATGGAGAACTCTTGTCATACTTTGCGTGCATTAGACTTATACAAAGTATATAGTGATTTCAAAGTACCTTTCGTTGGTAAATCATTTTATACATTCTAAAAACTTATGATTTATGCTTTGTCAAACATTGTGAAAAAGGATAAACTTTGCATACAAAACTATCACTTTAATACAGACTTAGTTAAGAATCCATTAGACGTGTATATCTTCAAATACTACTTTCTTGTTAGAAAGTAATACTACATGTCCTGTCTATAACCAGAGTCTCCCGTTAGGAGAACGTGTCAAATGTGTATAGATCTATACGGGAAGTCATGATCCCGCACCCTGACTGTTAGCTACAGTCCGTCCTTTGGGGTGACAGTTGTCATAACGCTACGACGCCTGAAAAACGTCGCTACAGGCATTTTATGTTTAGTATGGTCATAAAACTCATCGGATACACAATATTATAGTACTTCTGATTGATGAACGAGTAGCTATTAAAACTATTCTTTATCTAACAAACGGAAATCTTCTGATAGGTTTATTATATAAATCTATGTTTAAAATCTTCTAAAGCATGTGGCTTGCTTCTAATTTTTAGTCTTGGACATTAAACAAACTATTACTTTAGGAAAATATGGGAATTTCCTGTATACAAACCAAACAACTATTTGGAAAATAAGGGGTTTTCTTGGTTCAACTATCTACATTTTTCAACACAAATACTCTCATGCATTTCATACTTTTATAAAGAAAATAAGGGATTTTCTTGGAAAACATACACCCATTTTGGAATGACATTCAATTTTTCTAAACCACTTACGAACTCACCAACTTAATTGTTGACACTTTCTCTTTGAAATAACTTGTATTCTCAGGGAACCGCTAAGCAGGTTTGGAAATCAACTTTGGGGATTAACGCGCTGGCGTTAATTACTTCTTTTGAAAGATGTTTATGTATTTATCTTTTGAACATGTAATGAATACAATTATGTAAACATTTTTAAAACCTTTATATATGTATGGTGGTGTGTACTTTCCTTTCTATGAACTGTTATGATACTGAATATGACGTCCTCCGCCCCCGAATGTTTCCGCCGTTCTGGTTTGGGGGTGTGACAGATTGGTATCAGAGCTTTGTTTATAGGGAATTAAGTATATCAAAACCATTTCTTTTTGGTATACAACTATAAACTCAACTAGGCAAAAACACCCTGAGAAGAGTCATACTTTTGAAATTAAATTTATTTAGTTTTTAAGGTAAGCATGCACTCATTTCATACTAATAACAGTTTCATATCGAATAATTTTAGATGTATTATAGATAAGTTGTGCAGTACAGGTACGCCTTGGGACATGTAATCAGAACTGGGAAGAATATAGCCTGATCAACTATATCTGTCCGAGAGACGACTAACGTATGCCAAGGAGTGTCTGCAGTGGACAACAATTTTAAAACTTACCAAAAGCACATCATTACATAATACTAAGGGAGTTTTTGTGTTGTCATCAACCATTAAACTTAAGGGTAAGTTTCATGTGCTCTAGCTTATATTAAATTCTTAACCCTATTCTTGTACAGACTCAAGGCTGGATTCCATCACCCCAATGACCTCTACTACCCCAACCAAGGTAATGGAGGATGGATCAAAGAAGATCCTGAAGAAGACGAAGAGCCTACAGAGTTGGAGGAAGGAGATGACTCTGGTACAGATTCGGAGCCAGAAGTTATCAATCCACCGATCCCACAACCTCCCGTCCACGTGAGGAACTTCCAAGGACCCGCTCCTGTGTGGGGAAGTCACCTCCACCATTGGAGCCAACAACAAAGCTTACGCCTTCCTACGGCATGTGTCGAGACTTCTATGATGTCAGAGGCGGGGGATCAGCAGACCGAGCACTTCCGGTCATGGTTGGCAAACTAGCCAACCAGTGCTATCAATCCGGAGTTCAAGCCAACCAGATCCGCGAGGTCAATGAGGAAGTGCAAGTGCACACTTCCGGCATCCGTCGTTTGGACAAGTTGCAAGGGTATGGCCTAGACCGCACTAATGCCCTCCAAGAACAAATGAATGCCGCAATCGCAGCAATAGCAGGGATAAGGGAACGACAAGTCGCGTTTGATAGGCGCCTCATGGAGTCAAAGCAGTCCAACACGGAGTCAAGCTCCAAGCGCAAACCACGCCACAAGTAGTACTTTCCCGACTCTCAATTTTTGTTATAAATTAGGACTTTGGATTAAAGTATTATTTTCTTAAAATTTTCTGTAATCAGAGTCCTTTAGAAAGGTCAAAAACTTTTGTCTAGACTCAGATGTAACACAACTATATGTTTAATATATATAGGACATATCTCTTTCTTGTTTTAATTATGTGTAGTTCATTCAATTCATAAGTACATCTATTCAAACTTTATTTTCAAGCTCAAAACCCTGTGTTGGCCAAACCAAATTCTTAAACTATTAAAAGTTAACTCAATATCATCCAACTCGCAACCACCGAAAGTTATAATCTCTCATTCTTTTCTTTTGACAGCGCGATGCCTCCTCGTAGATCAGCACGTACAAACGCAACCCCACCACCACCTCCACCACTAACTTATGATCCGGCCATGGCCCAGGCTGCTATCACAGCAGCAGTAATGACAGCTCTCTCGCAAATAAACTCCAATGCAAATGGAGGAATAGGAAGTTGCACGAATCATTCCAATCGTGGCACCGGCTAGGGTCAAGTAAGGGAATGTACCTACAAGGAGTTCTCCAACTCAAATCCAAAGACTTTTAATGGCATTGGAGGAGTCATTGTGCTAATGCAATGGTTCGAAAAGACCGAAACAGTCTTCGAGATCTGCTCATGCCAAGAAACAAGCAAGGTTAAGTTCACTGCTTGCACCTTCATAGATCGAGACCTCAATTGGTGGAATAGCCATGTGAATTCAGTGACGCTCACTGTCGCCAACGCCATGAGTTGGGAGGATCTGAAGGTTCTACTACTGGAAGAATACTGCCCAAGGGGCGAAGTGCAAAAGCTTGAGCAGGAGCTCTGGAATCTGAAAATGACTGGGTCTGATCTAGTCGCCTACACAGCTAGGTTCAACGACCTCGCTGCATTGTGCCCTACCATGGTCAACCCAGAATCAAAGAAGGTTGAAAGGTAAATTTGGGGGTTGTCACCCTAGATTCAAGGGCATGTCCTAGCTTCCAACCCTATTACCTACAACAGCGCTAAACGCCTGGCTCAGCGACTCATCGACCATGGAGTAAAACAGGGTACCATTGCAGCAACCACAAATCCATCTAAGGAGGCTCAGGGCCAGAGTAGGCCTTGGAACAAGAGGAGGGGACAAACCCTCCAGGAGAACCCCAAGAAACAACAGGTAGAAGCGACCCACGCTATGATTTTACCTACCAACTCTGCCCCCACAAGCTCATACAATGGGAAACTTCCTAAGTGCAACCAATGCAACTTCCACCACCACGGTCCTTGCCGTGATCTTCAATGCACCAGGTGCAATAAGAAGGCACCTACAGCCCGCTATTGCAAAGAGCCAACCCAACCATCAGCCCCCACTGCTAATACCGGAGTAAGTCGTGCCTGCTTTGAGTGCGGAGACACGAGGCACTACCGCAGGGACTGCCCAAAGGCAAACAACAGGAATACCGACGGAAGGGGCCGAGTTTTCGCAATGGGACAAAATGAAGCCAATGCGGACCCTACTATTGTTACGGGTATGTTTCTTCTCGATAACTCCTATGCATGCATTTTGTTTGATAGTGGAGCGGAAAGGAGTTTTGTGAGTCACGACTTTAAAGGCCTGCTAAAACCAATACCACAATCATTAAGTGAACCATTCATAGTAGAAATGGCCAACGGGAAAACCGAAGGCACTAAGGAGATATACTTAAACTGCACCCTAACTCTAAACGATAATCCCTTTTCAATCAGCCTCAGGCCAATCTCGATTAAGAGTTTCGATGTCATCGTTGGCATGGATTGGCTGAGTTCTCATCATGCGAACATTTTATGTTACGATAAGGTCGTTCACCTTAATCTGCCAACCGGCGAAACTTTCATTGTCTTGGGCGACAAACCCAGTACCACTCTTCGTATCATCTCAAGTATGCAAGCTCAGAAGTGCCTACGCAAGGAGTGTCACGCATTTTTGGCACATGTTGTAGATGTGAAACACGAAGTCCAGGACGTCAAGAATGTGCCCGACGTATGCGATTTTCCCGACGTTTTTCCCGAGGACCTTCCGGGAATACCTCCCGTGAGACTAGTCGAGTTCAGAATCGATCTAGTTCTCGTAGCTACCCCAGTAGCCAAAGAACCCTATCGATTAGCCCCGGCAGAGATGCAGGAGCTATCCAGCCAACTGAATGAGGTACTTGGAAAAGGATTCATCAGGTCTCGCCATGGGGAGCACCCGTGTTTTTCGTGAAAAAGAAGGATGGATCATTCAAAATGTGCATCGACTACCGATAACTGAACAAACTTACCATCAAGAACCGATACCCCCTACCCCGAATCGATGACTTATTCGACCAACTCCAAGGAGCCAACTACTTCTCCAAGATCGATCTAAGGTCGGGATATCACCAGCTGCGAGTCCTACAGAGTGATGTTCCCAAGACGGCCTTCCGAACGAGATACGAACATTACGAGTTCGTAGTGATGCCGTTCGGACTAACCAATGCCCCGGCCGTATTCATGGATCTAATGAATTGGGTATGTCGTCCATTCTTGGATAAATTTGTGATAGTATTCATAGACGACATACTCATTTATTCAAAGAATAAAGAAGAGCATAGTCAACATCTGAGGCAAGTCTTAGAGACGTTACGGACTGAGAGACTTTATGCAAAATTCTCAAAATGTGAGTTTTAGATTAGAAAGGTGGACTTCCTCAGTCACGTGGTCAGCAAGGAAGGAATCCACGTGGATCCATAAAAAATCAAGGCTATCAAAAACTGGTCTGCACCAACTACACCAACAGAAATTCGCCAATTTCTAGGTCTTGCTAGTTATTATCGAAGGTTCATTCAGAATTTCTCCAGCATCGCAAAGCCTCTTATCGCTTTAACCCAGAAAGGTGTGACCTACAACTGGGGAGAAAAGCAAGATGCTGCATTTCAGATTTTGAAATAGGCCCTTTGCAGTGCACCCATCCTTTCTCTTCCAGAGGGGACCGAAGATTTTGTGGTGTATTGCGACGCTTCGAAGCAAGGGCTGGGTTGTGTGCTAATACAGAGGGGAAAGGTTATTGTATATGCCTCACGACAACTGAAAACGCATGAGGTCAACTACACCACTCATGACTTAGAACTTGGAGCGGTAGTCTTCGCTCTTAAAATCTGGAGGCACTACCTATACTGTACCAAGTGCACTATCTTTACAGACCCCAAGAGCCTCCAACACATCTTCGACCAGAAGGAGTTGAACATGAGACAGCGACGTTGGGTCGAATTGCTCAAAAAATATGAATGTGAGATTCACTATCATCCAGGAAAGGCAAACGTCGTTGCAGATGCCCTTAGTCGTAAGGAGTACTATGGCCAAAGAGTGAAGTCATTATCCATGTCGATCCATTCGCACCTGTCAGCACAAGTTAAGGAAGCTCAAATAGAGGCCTTGATACCCGAAAATGTGACAGGTGAGACCCTTAGGGGAATGGACAAGAACTTAGAAATCAAGAGTGACGGAGCACGCTACCTCATGAACCGAATATGGACACCCAAGTTTAGTGGATTTAGAGAGGTAGTTATGAGCGAGGCACACAAGACTCCATACTCCATACACCCAGGGTCAGACAAGATGTATCTAGATCTCAAGCAACTCTACTGGTGGCCAAACATGAAAGCGGAGATTGCTACCTATGTGAGCAAGTGTTTGACTTGCGCCAAGATAAAAATAGAACACCAGAAACCCTCAGGTCTACTCCAACAACCTGAAATACCTGAGTGGAAATGGGAGCAGATTTCCATGGACTTCATAACAAAACTGCCCAAAACTCAGGGTGGCCAAGATACTATTTGGGTAATTGTCGACAGATTAACCAAGTCCGCTCATTTCTTACCGATCAAGGAAACTGATAAAATGGAAAAACTATTGAGAACCTACATCCGAGAGATCGTACGACTTCATGGAGTGCCAATGTCTATCATCTCGGACAGAGACAACAGATTCACTTCCAGATTCTGGAAATCATTGCAAAAATCCATGGGAACAAGATTGGACATGAATACAGACTATCACCCCCAAACTGACGGACAGAGTGAGAGGACGATCCAAACCTTGGAAGACATGTTGCGAGCCTGTGTAATCGACTTTGTTAAGTCATAGGATGTTCACTTACCTTTGGTCGAGTTCTCTTATAACAATAGTTATCATACTAGTATCAAGACTGCTCCATTTGAAGCCCTTTACGGTCGTAAGTGCAGATCACCTCTGTGCTGGACGGAAGTGGGCGACATGCAATTGGCAAAAGGTCTAGTCCCTGATAGCACCCTCACTGGTCCGGAGATCATCAGAGAAACGACTGAAAAGATCGTGCAAATACGAGAACAACTGAAATCCTCCAGGGATAGGAAAAAGAGCTATGACGACAAAAGACGTAAACCCTTGGAATCTCAGATTGGCGACCGTGTACTACTAAAGGTCTCACCCTGGAAGGGCATGATACGCTTTGGAAAACGTGGGAAGCTAAATCCTAGGTACATTGGACCCTTCGAAATCATTTCAAGAGTTGGTCCAGTGGCCTACAAACTTCGACTTCCAATCGAGCTTAACAAAGTACATCCAGTATTCCACGTATCGAACCTGAAAAAGTGTTTGTCCGACGAAACACTTGTAATTCCACTCGATGAAATCGAACTAAATGAAAATCTTAACTTTATGGAAGAACCCTTCGAGATCATGGATAGGGAAGTTAAACGAACTAAACAGAGCCGCATTCCAATAGTAAAGGTCCGATGGAATGCTAAGAGGGGACCTGAGTTCACGTGGGAAAGAGAAGATCAAATGCAACAGAAGTATCAACACCTCTTCCTCGGCCCCTAAAACTTTTCTTTGTATTAAAATTTCGGGACGAAATTCCCTCTAACGGGGGGATGATGTAACAACCCGTCATTTCAGGTCATTGAAGATCGAGTCTTGTAACCTCTTTGAAAAAGGGATTAGAATATCATCGAAAAATGAAGTATTCAAAAGCTATGTTTGGAGTACGCTATGTAGTAAATATCGTCTTAAGGTTTCCAAGCATATAAATAACACTAAAATCCGAGTTATAACGAAGAAGTTATGACCATTCTAAGTTTTCCGACAAAAACCAGCAATACGAAGTTACGTAAAAACGCAAAGTTTCAATAAAATACTTTTTGACCTTAGGTGTCTAAATGAAAGTCATAGATATCGTTAAACTACAAATGTACATAAAAAGAAGGCCCAAAACGGACATCGTATGAAAAAGTTATGAATTTTTAACGAATTTTCTTACCCCGACCTTTTAAAAAAATAAATAATAAAACTAATTTCGGAATTTGTCGATGGAATCTAAACGATAGTTGTAGATATTAGTCTCACCTACGCGTGGACATAAAGAACATCAAAAACGGGGTTCGTATGAAGGAGATATGAATTTTTGAAGTTTGATAAATAATTTATATATATATATATATATATATATATATATATATATGTATATATATATATATATATATATATATATATATACATATATATATATATATATATATATATATATATATATATTTTATTGAAAACTTTGGTATTATCCGAAGTCTGAGTCACGCGAGTACGCCCAGCGTACTCAAAGCCTTGGCCCCGGTTCGTCCACGTCGCCCCCTATGCGAGCTACGCCCCGTCCCATCCGAACTTCGGGGCAGTCGAGGACTCGGTCATGCATGACGCACGGGTACACCCCGCGTACGCCCGTACGCCCCGCGTACCGAGGCCTCTCAGCCCCTATAAAAGGGATGCGAGGGTTCCGGGAAAACTTGCTCATTTCCTCTCGTTCTTCTTGCGTTTTGCCTCGTTTTCCGTGCTCATGCAAACCCGAAGCCCTGGTCGCTTAGCTCAAGTTCTGAAGGTCGTTTATACTCCCGAGATTCCCGAGAATCCCGAGAAAATCCACTTTTTCAAGCCAAAGTTCTGCTCGGTTTTCGTCACACCTTCTACAAACTATCAAGTGAGTTCATACCCCCTTCAAACACACTTTAAATACATTTTAAATGCTTTTATACTCTTTTAGAGGGGGGGAGGAATACAAGTAACCATACGGTTATTGTCGTGTATTTTATAAAGTTTCACTTCACTTGTTTTTATCGAATAAATAACTTGGAATTCATTACTACTATGGAGAACTCTTGTCATACTTTGCGTGCATTAGACTTATACAAAGTATATAGTGATTTCAAAGTACCTTTCGTTGGTAAATCATTTTATACATTCTAAAAACTTATGATTTATGCTTTGTCAAACATTGTGAAAAAGGATAAACTTTGCATACAAAACTATCACTTTAATACAGACTTAGTTGAGAATCCATTAGACGTGTATATCTTCAAATACTACTTTCTTGTTAGAAAGTAAGACTACATATCCTGTCTATAACCAGAGTCTCCCGTTAGGAGAACGTGTCAAATGTGTATAGATCTATACGGGAAGTCATGATCCCGCACCCTGACTGTTAGCTACAGTCCGTCCTTTGGGGTGACAGTTGTCATAACGCTACGATGCCTGAAAAACGTCGCTACAGGCATTTTATGTTTAGTATGGTTATAAAACTCATCGGATACACAATAATTATAGTACTTCTGATTGATGAACGAGTAGCTATTAAAACTATTCTTTATCTAACAAACGGAAATCTTCTGATAGGTTTATTATATAAATCTATGTTTAAAATCTTCTAAAGCATGTGGCTTGCTTCTAATTTTTAGTCTTAGACATTAAACAAACTATTACTTTAGGAAAATATGGGAATTTCCTGTATACAAACCAAACAACTATTTGGAAAATAAGGGGTTTTCTTGGTTCAACTATCTACATTTTTCAACACAAATACTCTCATGCATTTCATACTTTTATAAAGAAAATAAGGGATTTTCTTGAAAAGCAGGTTTGCAAATCAACTTTTGGGATTAACGCGCTGGCGTTAATTACTTCTTTTGAAAGATGTTTATGTATTTATCTTTTGAACATGTAATGAATACAATTATGTAAACATTTTTAAAACCTTTATATATGTATGGTGGTGTGTACTTTCCTTTGTATGAACTGTTATGATACTGAATATGACGTCCTCCGCCCCCGAATGTTTCCGCCGTTCTGGTTTGGGGGTGTGACAAAAATGGTCTTTTACCCTCTGAAGAATGATGATAAGGCGTAAAGTTTTAGTGGTTGAAGTCTTTATGTATTAAATGATATTTTTATGTTTAGGCGAGGTAGAGTCGTCGTTGGGATTCGGTGATAGCGAGGACACGAGATCTTAGACTTTCCACGAGGTGAGTTTTCTCAATATATTGTACCCGGAAGGGTTGACTATGTGACCGGAAGGTTGGATATGTTATGAGATATATGTATTATGTGTGATAAGTTAATCGTTATATGTGCCATGTATGATATGCTTGATATGGGCCAGAAGGCATTATGTTATGGGTCGGAAGGCGAATATGTTATAGGTCGGAAGGCGTTGTGATGTGGACCGTAAGGTTGATGTGGGTAGGACCAGAAGGTTTACCTAGTCGGGACGGAAGTCCCCTGAGACACATGGACCGGAAGGTCAGGGCCTGGAAAGGCGTATGTGCGTAAGTTGTATTTTGGGGAACTCACTAAGCATTTATGCTTACAGTTGTTGTGTTATGTGTTTCAGGTACTAGCGAGGACCGTGGGAAGGCGCCGACGTGATCGTACACATTGTCGGGGGAAAACTATTTTATGATCTTTGGGATGTATTTTGTTGTGACAATATTGGTTACGTTTAAATTTGAAATATTAATCGATGTTTTTGATGTTTACAAAAATGAAAAAAATTGGTTTTAAAATTTACGTCGTTACAAGTTGGTATCAGAGCCTTGGTTTGAGGGATTCGGATACACCTTCGGGCGTAACTGAACTCAAACCGGGGATTTGAGAAAATTTTAATTAATAAAATCAATAAAAATTTGATAAGAGATTTTGAAACAACCAAAGAAGAAGAAGTGTGTACGGTCAGCCAGCGCCCAAACGGTAAACTCCCCAAAATACTCTTACAATATGTGTTATGAGATATGATATGATATGATATGCATGCTAGTAGACTAGGTATTCATATTAGGACTAGAGTGGCCTGATTTGTGATGCCTTAGTCTAGGGAAATCTGCTGCTATGAGGTGCTTTGAGAGCGAGTGGGTAGCTAGTGCATGGCAAGAATAGAGTACTCATGATCCGGGGTTTGGGGAGGAGGACTTGGGGTGAATGTTGATGCGGTGTAGTTGGTAGTATTGGGCCCGTACTACTGAAGACACCGGGTCAGTGGGTAACCCAAGTAAGAATCCCTGGGTATCGGAGACTGAGTAGGGTTGCGTTATCGAGTGCGATTATGCTCGATAGAGTCTCTGATATTTCTATGTTGTATTTTAGAGGCAGCATGGTTGGACCATGCCACAGACCTGGTACGAGCAGTGTGAGTGACGAGGAGCTTCGTCAGATGATTCACGAGGAGGTGGCTGCAGCTATCCGGGCTGACATTCCGGAGATGTTTGGGTCTATTAAGACCACACTGATGGAGACTTTTGATGAGCGGTACGCCGCGGTGACTGAGGCCGCAGCCGCTGTAGCTACCGCAGTTGTGGCCGCTGCCAGACCACAGGGGGTGACTCGTTGTTGTTCCGGGAGTTCAGCAACACGAAGCCACCCGAGTTTGATGGGATGCAGGATCCGATCGGTGCGATGAGATGGATTGCTGATATCGAGGGGTGCTTCTACACTTGTTCATGTCCGGAGCATCTGAGGGTACGATTCGCTTTGAACCAGCGCCGCCTGGGAGCAAAGGATTGGTGGAAGTTCGTGACGGCGAACTTCACTATGGCGGAGGTTTCAGCCGTGACTTGGGAGAGGTTTACTGCTATGTTCAAAGATGAGTATGTTCCTCTGGTGGAGAGGGAACGGTTGGTTCAGGAGTTCTTGACCCTCAAGCAGGGTAATGATTCTGTCACGGTGATCACTCGGAAGTTTCATGAGAGGGCGATGTTTTGCCCTAAGCAGGTGTCCACGGAGCAGGCTCGGATGAGCCGATATTTGGATGTGCTGAGGAGGGATATTCGGGAGTTCGTATCGAACTCATCATACGAGACTTTTGCTGAGCTCCAGGCGAATGCCAGGAAGCGTGAGATCGAGTTGGAGACCCAGGCCAGGGAGGAGGCCAAGTCTCAATGGGTGGATTGGCGGCCGGCTCAGTCTCAGCTGGCAGCCAAGCGGACCAAGTCCACCGATTTGAGGTTGGGCAGTCAGAAGGGCCGCACTCGCGGAAAGTGCGGCAAGGGTCACGAGGGGGCATGTCGATCGGGTGCTTGCTACAAGTGTGGCAAGGAGGGGCACATTGGTAGGGATTTCCCCAAGGGATTCATGGTTTTCTTTCATTGCAACCAGACCGGCCATCGCAAGGCCGAGTGCCCCCAGCTTTGCCAGGGATCAACGCCTGCTGCCAGGGTTACCGAGACTCGGCTGGTGAAAGCCGAGGCTCCGAAGGCTCGTGGGAGAGCTTTTCAGTTGACTGCGGAGGAGGTCCGCGCGGCACATGATGTCGTAGCTGGTATGTATTCTTTCGTGTATTTACTTTTATGATAAGGTATTGTGCTTATATTATGATATGCGTAGGTACTTTTCTTGTGAATTCTGTACCTGCCTTGGTATTATTTGACTCGGGTGCGAGTCGGTCTTTTGTATCGTTGACTTTTAGCCAGCACATTGGTATTGAGCGGGAGGTGATGAGTCGACCCCTGCGAGTTTCTATAGTGGATGAGAAAGCGGTATACACCACTGATGTGATTCGAGGATGCATGTTCGAGATCTTTGGGGTCAAGTTCCCTATAGACTTGGTTCCTATAGCGATGGGGGTTGTCTGCGTCATCGTGGGCATGGATTGGTTGAGTAAATTTGGGACAGTCATTGACTGCGAGAGACAGTTGGTGACTATTCGAGACCCTAGTGGGGGAGTGCTTACTGTGTATGGCGAGGGGACCAGGTGTGGGTCGGCTGCCAGGGCGAGGCAGAGTTTGCAGTAGGGCTACAATGGATTCATAGCCTATGTGATGGATACTCGAGTGGCCGCTGGGAGGCCCAATTCGGTTGACGATGTTCCTGTAGTATGCGAGTTTTCGGATGTGTTCCTCGAACAATTACTAGGTGTGCCTCCGGAAAGGCAAGTGGAGTTCCGTATCGATTTGGTTCCGGGAGCGACGCCCATCGCCAAGGCGCCTTATCGCCTCGCTCCACCGGAAATGCATGAGTTATCCTTGCAGCTTCAGGAGCTGTTGGGGAAGGGGTTTATTCGACCAAGTAGCTCACCTTGGGGAGCGCTGATTTTGTTTATCAAGAAAAAGGACGGTTCACACCGGATGTGTATCGAATACCGAGAGTTGAACAAGTTGACGGTTAAGAACCAGTATCCGTTACCTAGGATCGACGATCTGTTTGATCAGTTGCAGGGGGCATCTTGGTTCTCCAAGATAGACTTGAGGTCGGGTTATCATCAGATGAGAGTTCGGGATGAAGATATTCAGAAGACTGCATTCAGAACTCGTTATGGACATTATGAGTTTGTGGTGATGCCTTTTGGTCTCACCAATGCCCCGGCCGCGTTCATGGATCTTATGAACCGGGTGTGTAGGCCGATGCTAGATCGGTCGGTGATCGTATTCATTGATGATATTTTGGTATATTCGAGGTCTAGGGAGCAGCATGAGCAACATTTGATGGAAATTCTTGGGGTATTGAGATCGGATAGGTTGTATGCCAAATTCTCCAAGTGTGATTTCTGGTTACGAGTGGTCCAGTTCCTGGGGCACCTTGTTAACCAGAAAGGGATATTGGTCGACCCGGCCAAGATTGAGGCGGTGTTGAGATGGGAGGTGCCGAGATCGCCCACTGAGATCAGGAATTTCCTGGGATTGGCCGGCTATTATAGAAGGTTTATAAAGGATTTCTCCAAGATCGTCGTGCCACTTACTAGGATGACACGGAAGGGTGTTGCATTTTCGTGGGGACCGGAGCAGCAGTCCTCATTCGAGACCCTTCGTCAGAAATTGTGCGAGGCCCCGGTGCTTGCACTTCCGGAAGGGATGGAGGATTTTGTGGTGTACTGTGATGCATTTGTATCGGGTTTAGGGGTGGTGCTTATGCAGAGGGGCATGTGATAGCGTATGCTTCGAGGCAGTTGAAGCCTCATGAGTCGAGATATCCCACCCACGACCTGGAATTGGGGGCTGTGGTGTTTGCCCTCAAGATCTGGTGGCATTATCTTTATGGGGTTCGGTGTACCATCTACACGGACCATAAGAGTCTGAAGTACTTGATGGATTAGCCAAATCTGAATATGCGACAGAGGAGATGGTTGGAGGTGGTGAAGGATTACGATTGTGAGATCCTGTACCACCCGGGCAAGGCTAATGTGGTGGCCAATGCGTTGAGCCGTAGGGCGGAAAGCGCCCCGATCCGAGATATTTGTATGAGGTTGACGGAGATGACCCCGATTTTAGATACCATTCGAGGAGCTCAGGCTGAGGTTGTGAAACCAGAAGAGGGAGCGGGTTGTAGGTCAGGTATCAGGATTCTTTACGGATGGTCGAGGGCTTATGACTTTTCAGGGTCAGATTTGGGTACCGTTTGTGGGCGGTACACATACTATCTTGATGGAGGAAGCACATCGATCGAAATTCTCGATTCATCCCGGGGCTACGAAAATGTATTTGGACCTAAGGACAGAGTATTGGTGGCCCTCTATGAAAAGGGATGTTGCATGGTTTGTTGAGAGATGCCTGACTTGTCGACAGGTTAAGGCCGAGCACCAGCGTCCGCATGGTAAATTGCAGCCGTTAGAGATTCCCGAATGGAAGTGGGAACAGATTAGCATGGATTTTATCACCAAATTGCCACGGACTGCAAGGGGAGTCGATGCGATTTGGGTGATCGTGGATAGATTGACGAAGAGCACTCATTTTCTAGCCATCAGCGAGAGCTCTTCTGCGGAGAAGTTGGCGGAATTATACGTGAGGGAGGTGGTATCGCAACATGGGGTTCCAATGTCGATTATTTTAGATCGCGATGTGCGTTTTACTTCCAGGTTTTGGAAGAAGTTTCATGAGGAGTTGGGTACAAGACTGCATTTCAGTATCGCATACCACCCGCAGACGGACGGACAGAGCGAGCGGACGATTCAGACGCTTGAGGATATGCTCCGAGCATGTGTTTTGGATTTTGGAGGGAGCTGGGACACCTATCTACCTTTATCAAAATTTTCGTATAACAACAGCCATCATTCGAGCATTGGTATGCCACCCTTTGAGTTGTTGTATGGGCGGAGGTGTCGCACCCCCATCTGCTAGGGAGAGGTGGGGCAGTGGGTGATGGGTAGCACAGAGATTGTACTCCAGACGACCGAGCAGATTCAGCAGGTCAGGCAGAGGTTGTTGATCGTGCAGAGTCGCTAGAAGAGTTATGCGGACAGTCGGATGTCCGAGCTTGAGTTTCAGGTTGGTGACCTTGTGCTCCTAAAGGTCTCTCCTTGTAAAGGAGTGATACGATTCAGGAAGACGGGCAAGTTGGGACCCTGGTATATTGGACCCTTCAGGGTAATTGCTAGGGTAGGCCAGGTAGCCTACCAGTTGGATCTACCTGCTGAGTTGGGGTAGATCCATGATACCTTTCATCTCTCGCAGTTGAGGAAATGTATTATCGACGAGTCGGCAGTGGTGCCATTAGATGATATTCAGGTGGATGCAGGCCTGAACTATGTGGAGAGACCAGTAGCGATCAGGGATCGGAAAGTTAAGGTTCTGAGGAACAAGGAAGTACCCCTGGTATAAGTGCAGTGGCAACATCGGAAGGGGTCCGAGCTGACATGGGAGTCTGAGTCTGAGCTGCGGGATCAGTATCCAGAGTTGTTTTCAGTATGAGACTTCGGGGGCGAAGTCTGGTTCTAGTGGGGGAGAATTGTAACAGCCCGAATCCAGGTATTCTTCTATTTTGGGTTATGTTGTTAATTTAGGGTTTCATGTTAGGCGAGTACGCTGGGCGTACAAGGCGTACGCCGCGCGTACTCGCGCACCTCATTTGGACGCATTCCCCCTCAGGTACGCTGGGCGTACCCAAGGTTACGCACGACGTAACTTGCCCTGATCTAAAAACCCTAATCTCTTTGAAGGGCTATAAAAGGAATGTGTGGCTGGACTTCTCAGCCACCATCCCTCATAGTGAAACCCAAAATAGTGTGTGCCTTCGTCCTTAAGCCTTTGTGCGTGTATTCTAAGCTTGGTGGTGCCATTCCAAGGTTGAAAAGGAGAAGAAGAGCTTATTGGAGAGGCTAGAAGTGGTGCTCAAGTGTAGATTTGAGCTTTGCAAGGGTTAAAGCTTCATTATCAGGTAAAAAGTTCGGATCTTGTCACTTGGTTCATGTTATATGCTTAAGGTATCATTTTCTAGGGTTTAAGTCCCAAAGGTTGAGACTTTTTGTGCAAATGGCCTCCATAAGCTTAGATACTTCATATTTCTGATCTATTGGAGTTGTAGACTCATAAAAATGACATCTTGGACGTGGGTATTGCACCATGCATGAGATATAGGTCCTTGAGTTGGAAAAGAATGTTGTTATGTGATGTTGGAGACTTTACATCCATGCCAAGGCTTAAAGGTCTCGACTTTATGGATTTAGACACACTAAAAGAGTCGGATCTAGAAGTTGGAGTAGTGGCTTAACCGATTAAGACCAGAAATGAAGAGTGGCTGATTCTGATGGTTACGTTGGGCGTAACTTCCAGTATGCGCAGCGTACTGGGTGGAGACCCCGATCCAGGGGATTGGCGATGTACGCCCCGCGTACATCTAGCAGTACGCCCCGCGTACTCTCAGGGTTGACTTTTTGTTGACTTTTAGGGGTTTGGTCAACATGAGGACTTTGGGTCAAGGAAGGGTAAAATGGTCTTTTACCCTCTGAAGAATGATGATAAGGGGTAAAGTTTTAGTGGTGGAAGTCTTTATGTATTAAATGATATTTTTATGTTTAGGCGAGGTAGAGTCATCGTTGGGATTCGGTAATAGCGAGGACGCGGGATCTTAGACTTTCCACGCGGTGAGTTTTCTCAATATACTGTACCCGGAAGGGTTGACTGTGTGACCGGAAGGTCGGATATGTTTTGTGATATATGTATTATGTGTGATAAGTTAATCGTTATATGTGCCATGTATGATATGCTTGATATGGGCCGGAAGGCATTATGTTATCGGCCGGAAGGCGAATATGTTATGGGCCGGAAGGCATTGTGATGTGGACCGTAAGGTTGACGTGGGTAGGACCGGAAGGTTTACCTAGTCAGGACGGAAGTCCCCTGAGACACATGGACCAGAAGGTCAGGGCCTGGAAAGGAGTATGTGCGTAAGTTGTATTTTGGGGAACTCACTAAGCATTTATGCTTACAGTTGTTGTGTTATGTGTTTCAGGTACTAGCGAGGACCGTGGGAAGGCGCCAGTGTGATCGCACACATTGTCGGGGGAAAACTATTTTATGATCTTTGGGATGTATTTTGTTGTGATAATATTGGTTACGTTTGAATTTGAAATATTAATCGATGTTTTTGATGTTTACAAAAATGAAAAAAATTGGTTTTAAAATTTACGTCGTTACATTAATGATAGCCATCGTTTCCGCTAGAGTGAGTCGGTTGAGATCTTTGGTTTTGTTGATTACAGAGACTTCATGTCCCATGACTTGGGAAGAGAATTCAACGGTTTCTTGTTAATCTTAGATCGTGGTACATAAATTCCAACTGTGCTGATTTCAGTGGTGAGTGTGATGAATCGTTGGATTTGAGCCTCAAGATATTCCACAAGAACATGTTTAAACAAGTTGAACTTTTGAAGAAGCATTTATTGTCTACTCTGCTTCATGTCATCATTACCCTCATAAACCTCAATCAATGCTTCCCACAATGCCTTAGCTGATTCATATTCTTTGAAACCTTGAACAGTGTCAGGTGATAGAGCCATAGTTATAGTTGCTAAAGACTTTTCCTGTGCAATTTTTTGAAAATCCTCATCCGTGTAGTCTTTCACTGGTTTGTCAATTATAACTCCGTTCTCAAGAGTAGTGGTAATCCTAATACGGCCTCTAAGAATGTTGCGCCAGACTTTGAAATCTTTCAGTTTGATATATTTTTCGATTTTGTATTTTCATTCAAGAAATCCTTCGGCGGACAATAGATGTCACACCTCCAAACCGGAATAGTGGAAACGTTCGGGGGCGGAGGACATCATGTTTAGTATCACAACACATGCATCATAGTAATCAAAGTAACAAACAACCATTGCATTAATATGAAAGTGTTTACAAAGTATGTGGTTCACGAAAGATAGACTCCAAAAGTAAATAACAAAACAAGACATGAAGCTACTATACCTCATCTTCTGAATCCCAGTGCGCGTACCTGTCTACTAGTTACCTGAGAATACAAGTTATTTTGGAAGAGCAGATCAGCATTTAAGCCAGTAAGTTCATAAGTATTTAAGTGATGTAACGTATGTTGCAAGTTCCTTTAGAAAAGTTCTCCTGTTCCTCCAGAAAATCCTATATTTTCTGATATGGTTAAAGAAAGTAAAAACGACTCTACAATTCCTTCTATGAGTACTGAATGGATACAAGTTATATAAAATTTAGAGTAAACAGACAATGGATTGTGTGAACCTGCCCTAAGCCCACCACCAAACAAGGAACAAGGAATGAGGTGGAAATCACACATCCCATTGTTTGTTAGATCTTTACTGTATATAACCCTGGCATATTCATTTGGTACTTACGGAGTTAAATGTAATAGTTCTTTATATTTGATGAAAATATTCTTTAAGAAAATCATATATTTCCTTTAGTAAAAATGGTAACCACAATAGTTCCTTCTATAATCACTTGGTTTATACAAGATATATATAATCTAATATCGAACGGATGGTTAAATGGGTGAATCTGCCCTAAGCCCAAAACCAAATAAGGAACAGGAAGTAAGGCGGAAAGTACACATCCAACTGCCTATCGGATATTAATTACATATAACCCTGACGTATAAACTAAGGTATTATAGAATGAACCACTAAAGGTCCTTTAAGTTATATTGGTTTAATAAAATAGATTAAACCCTTCTACTGATAAGTTTCTAGTTTAGCCTACCAAATGTTCTATCTGAAAAGTATGTTTTTGTACTAGAAAACAATGTATTGAATTTGTATGTTACGACCTGACCTATACCTGGTACTCCTTATGATTACTTGGTGTATACAGAATATATATATATATATATATATATATATATATATATATATATAGCTAAGATCAAATAGATAGTAGAGTGGGTGAATCTGCTCTAAGCCCATAACCAAACAAGGAACAGGAAATGAAGCGGAAAGCACACATTCTACTGTCTGTCGAATCCGATTAATATATATCCCTGACGTATCTACCGAGGAATCAGAAAGGCAGCATTATAGGCCCCCTTTTTACTGAATGTACTAAGACTTGACTATATTGTTTTTCTTTTGTAGGTTTTCCCAAGTTTAAGACTATCTTTACTAGAAAATAGTTTGCATTACTTTTTATGTGATCATATCACTATATGAATGTAATGGGAAATTGAAAGTATTCAGTAATGTTGTATAGAGTAACTACTGAAACACCAACTAGCTTAAAACCAATTTGTTAATTAAGGTTAAAATGTGATGTGGTTATAACCATACTGATATAACACGTGTTTAACACGACGACCTAATGGCGCCGAAACTGATGTGACATTTGTCACTCGTAGACTTGCAAGTCCCATTGTAGCTAGCAACAAGGTGTGGGGTGTCAATCCCGTATAGATCTATACCCATACTCATGCTCTCCTTCCAGGAGAATATCGTTACAAAACGCAACCTAGCAAGTATATTGCTAAGCGGTGAAGTAGAGGTTTCACATTATTGTTATCTTTTTCTTGTTATCGTATGTTCCTTCTGTTCTTGTTATTGTATGTTCCTCCCTGTTTCTCTTTATAGTATGTTCTTTCTGTTTCTCATTATAGTATGTTTTGAACCGCTGAACTATACCTATTATAGTTTACTAGTATGTTGGTTTCGAACCATCTTTGATTTGTAGTAAACACTCGATTATCTACTGAGTTATGCTCGTACTTTAAAAACAGAGTTTTATAAACAATAAAGTAACATAACTTAAAAATGAGTTTTTGAAATGATTTTGATCACTTATAAACATTTAAATGATTGATTGTAGGGGTATGGACTCACCTTATGTGGGTGATTCAATTGAAGATTCGCGTAAGGATGAGAAGTTCCACGAATGAATTCCCGAGACACAAACAAGTCCTAAATGACATATAATGCCATATATATGCATGTAACTAGTGTTTAAAACAACTAACATGAAAGGAAACAACCTTAGGGACTAGGAAACACTTGGAATGAAGTTTTACAATCACATGTGATTGTATAAAAGGAGTTCACAACCCAAGCATGATCATATGAAGGGTTTACGACCAAGGAAGGATGGTTCATAGTCCTATCAAGCATCTTTGAAGGGTTCACAACCACATGAAGGGTTCACGGCCGTGAAATATTGAAGATCTTGCATTTGGTGCTTGTTTCATGTGTGGAAATCAAGTGTTTCTAGGTATAAAAAAGTAGATCAATGCGTTACTTACGATTTGGAAGCCTCTAAGGTGTTCACAACCACCAAGAACAAGTGTGTGTTCTTGGTGTTCTTGGTGAAAGATGTTGATCTTAAAGATTTGAAGGAAAAGTGATGAATCAATATGGAGTGAAATGGGTTTCTATGTACACACAAGTAAGGGATGAGATACTTACAATTTTGAGGTGAAAAGAGAGCCTTTTTTGGATGATACTTGAGAGAGAATGGGGAGATTGCGGAAAAGAGAAGAAGAAGTGAAGAAAAAGTGGTAAAAATTCGTTCATATAAGAGGGGTGCACGGCCTAACAAGGGTTCACGACCGCGAACATGGACGTTGGCCGTGAACCTCACTTGTTGGGGTTTTATGGCTCATATGTTGTTCTAGGCTCTTGGTTCACTTCCTAACACACAATCCTTGAGTGTACTAGGCTTAGAACTCATAAAATGACCCTTAAAAATGCTAAAAGATAGCAGAAACAAGTCTGACTCTCGATTGATTGGTTGGAATATTCATGCTATAATAAGTATAGTTTGTGGAATATTCATGCTATTTTACCCATTTGGGACAAAGAAATAATTACATAAAAATATAATTATTTTTACATTATATAAGCACTATGAAAGGGTAATACATACATTTACAATAAAATGGGATTTTTCATACGTAAACTTGTTGATACAAATTTTATGAGACATTTTGCTTCACCGTAATTTTAAGTTCATAACTTAAGTCGAGTATTATAAACCAAAATCTCTTGTAGGGAGAGTGTGATACTTGTATATAAATCTATACAAGACTGAAAATCTCGCACCTAAACTGTTAGCTTCAGTTAGACCGGCAAGTCGGGGGTGACAAATGTCATAACATTCTGGCGCCTGAAGAAAGTCGTCACATGCCAACTAGTCGCTAGCAAGGTTACTATAACTCACATGGGGTATTAACAATACATTTTGGTTTACAGGGCTAACGTACTTTTAAATGGTTTTATGCAAATTAAAACTACATATTACAAACTTTAAGTACAAAAAACTTATACATTTCGCTTTTGGCACATATAAGACTATAATTCATTTTATAGAAAATATTGGATTTTCTGGAACAAACACTATCATTTTACGAACAGACGACTTACAAATCTTTTTATGGAAAATATTAGATTTTCTTGAAACAAACACGATTACTTTAGACTCTCTGACATAACATTTTACTAAAAGTATACTTTAAAATATTATTATATTTTTATAAAAGTATAAGTACCATCATACTCACTGGTTCAGTATCGTAACAGTAACAAAACAAAAAGTATTGAGATTAGTTCAACACTAAGAATAGGCATCGGGGTATGTAATCAGATCGAGGATGAATATAGTATGATCAACTATATTTATCCGGGATATGACCAACGTATGCCAAGGAATCGTCATTGTGAACAACAAGTCTAAAACTTACCAACCCCTCATACCAAGAAACTCTGGAACCAAACATAAAATTTTAAAATACTATAGGAGTATTTTATGACACTATAAGAGCCGTAACAACAACGTTTAAGCCTTGATATTTGTTTAAAACTAGTAGTCGTAAAGGACCTTCTCACCAGAATAAATCAAATCCTTCACATAAAAACTAAGGACCCTTACTGGTAGGTCTATAATCGCAAAGCGTATACGTTAAGGTTATATATAATTAAGAACCTGTATACTTAGGATTGTAATTCCGCTTTAAATCTTGTTCCTTGTTTGGTTGTTGGTTTAGAGTAGAGCTACTTATTCGACTGTCTATTCAATATTGACTATATACAGCGTGTATAGACTAAGTAATTATAGGAGGACCCGGTATGGGTCACATCACAAAAAATTCATTAAAAATATTTCCATTAAAATTTTACTATCCCTTAAAAATATTACAAAATTATACACTTAAGCTTTATATTTCTCATATACCTATTCTCTCATAGATGCAATGGCAGGATTTCATATACCCGGAAACCCCTATTTCCCTAACCAAGGAAATCAGGGTTGGATCGAAAAGGATCACGAGGAGGATCCTGAAGAAATAATCGAGGAAGACCCCAAAGACGATTCATAGGAAGAAGACGAGGAGGAGGATGAGGACAACACCGACTCGGAACCAGAGGTTTACAATCCACCCCAGGCTGTCCAAAAACCCGCTTCCAGACGGAACTTTCAGGGCCCGACACCTTGATGGGTGTTAGATTTGAAAATATGGAGTTAGGAACAGGTCCATCACCCTCCTTATGGTATGGAACGATGTTTCTACAACCTCAACAGAGTGAACTCAGCAGACAGGGCTCTCCTTGTCATAGTTCATCGCATCGCTCGCCATGGTGAACAAGCAAGGGCATCCGCCAACCACATCATCGAATTTGGTGCCACCATTGAGGTCACCACATGTAACGCTCGTGTTTCAAGGCTAGGCATTAATATTGACATAATGGTCTAGGTTAACCTTTGTAACTCATTTAGAAGAAATAAAAAGGGATTATGTGACTTTTTTGTGAGTTATGTGTTTTATGCTTAATTCTTAGGGTTTATTTAATTAAGAATAAAAATAAGCATCAAAATTAAAGTTTGTGATAAGCCCGATATCTTTACATAAAGTTTTAGTGCTCGAAACAAGGATTTTGGGGATATTAAGAATGCAGAAATTCGAGTTATAACGAAGAAGTTATGACCTGTCGAAGTTTCGCGATAAACCAACACGGTGCCGAGTGTCGTAAAAACTGAGTTTTTGATAAAATACTTTTTAGCCTTAGTAATCTAAACGAAAGTTGTAGTATTCATTAAACCGAGAAGTTCGATAAAAAGAACGCTCAAATCTGACTTCGTATGAGGAAGTTATGATTTTTCGAAGTTTCAGCTTAGAAGTAGACAGCTAAAAACTCGAATTTTAGATCGAGCGATTTTTAGCCGACACAACCTAAACGAGAATTGAAGGTATCGTCATTAGGAGCACAACGGTAAAAAGTCTGACGAAAACGGATGTCGGATGAAGAAGTTATGAATTTTTAACGGATTTCCTGTCCCGGTCTATTAAAAATAATAATATAAATTTTAAATTCAAAATTAGCCGACGAAGTCTAAACGGAAGTTGTAGAGCGTAATTTTAGCTACGCGTGCATTTAAAGAACGTAAAAAATGGAGCTCGTATGCGAAAGTTATGGATTTTAGAAGTTTTTGCACAAAAACCGAGAAAAATCGCATATGTGGCTTCGGCCACGTCACCCTCGCAGCATGTTAGCCACGTGTCTTCACTCCGCATGCGCCACGTATCGGAGCTGCTGAGTCACCTCGCATGCGATACTGTCGCGTGTCGCTTCGTGTCCTCTTCTGATTCGACCAAAGGGAGGCCCAATCCGAAGCTCGCAACTAGACCGAGCCTCGCACCACCCTAGCTTCGAACCTCGCACCGCCTAGCTCCGAACCTCGCATGTGCCCAGTAGACCGCGGTCCAATCAGAAGCTGCCAGCGAGCCCTTCACATGTGCAGCCCTCGTGCGAGCCACCCCCTGCGAACCCTTGGATCTGCGACGTGTGTCTTCTTTCTGACCCTCCGATCAGAAGCCTCGCCCCTATAAATAGGAGGGTGTGAGACCTCCCGGGTAACTTTGGAATTTGGTCACTTTTAACCCCTAAACCCATATTTTCTTCATTTTAACATCCCGCAAAGCCCCGATATCGATTGTAAAGACCGGAATACTCCACGAAGTGCCCGAGAAGCCTGGAAAATTTATCTTTTCGGTTTCGAAGCCCGACTTTTGCAGAGCCCGGTTTCTCAATAAAACTCCCGGTTTTATTAGAAACGATCGTTTTAGGAAACGAATTACTGCCCGATTATCATCAAATCATGTGAGTGTGTGGTTACTTTCACCTTACACATAGATATGAAGTATTTTACATAAAATACGTGTTGTGTGAATATATATTGTTTGTTTATTTGAGATGGGTGCTGAAGGAATGATTTATACATGTTTTTAAATAATTTAAACTATATATGTATTTTTATCTATGAAAAATGTTGGGTAAAACATGGGTAGATGAAATAGTGGGTATGATGAAAGGTGAGTTGGATAAAGGACATGATCAATAATATTGATCATGAGTTGAGGGTGAGTGGTGAAATTTGAGAGAATCACTTACCCAAATTGTTGGCTCCCGTCATTCAGCAGAGTAGGGATGACAACCATGGACTTTCTAGATAGTCCAGTGGAAGACTAGTAGGCCCACAACCTGTAGGTGTAATGAACTATATGTTCATTAGTTGTACTCTAAAAACCCATTGACATGTATTGCAGGAGAGAATACCTGAAAATAATATTGTCGATAAATGAGAGTTATGGACTTAGCACATGTTGAATAAACTTTGGCAGCTATGGAATTAGTACCAGTTGTATAAACCTCGATCACGAGATGACTTTGTGTCTATTCCTTAGGATGAATCCTTAGGAAGGAGTGATAGTTGATTCTTAGGTTAAACCCTTAAGAAATAAATAAAATAATGGGGTTTGGGGTAATTCGGTTGATTGATTGATGTTTAAACATAATAAATTTATGTATTGTGGGTTGAAAACCCTATATGCTCACCAGGCTTCCAAGCCTGACCTACTCAGTTGTTTATATTACAGGTAGAGGACCCCGAGCATAGTCGGATGATGATGATGAGTGAATTTTGGATTATAGGCCAGTAGTTACAAATAATTGTCGTAAGGCTTATAATGTCTTGTTTATGCTTTTGATATGTATCGGAACATGACATCCCGAGGTTTTGATATAAAAAGGAAATGATATATTTCTTAAAGAAAGGTTTTGACAAACTTTTATCATATTTTGTTTTGGGGACCAAATTCCGCAACATCTTTTATAAATATTTCTCTGATTTGATTTTAAAAAGCATAAATTAAATTGGTCTTTTCTGACCGAGAAATTAGGGGATGTCTCAGTTGGTATCAGAGCATTAGTTTAAGCAAACTAAGAAATATACGATTTCTAGACTTAAACTTAGAATGCTAAGTGATGATTGTTAGATGAGTGTCTACCATGATTTAGACACGAGCACTAGTTTATTTCAGGAAGGATGCCTAAAATGCTTCTATGTGCTAAATGTTTTGTGTTATAGCTATAATGATGCTATTATTTGTTCGGATCCATGGTTTGTTGCCGACCGGATCTGGAAACCTTATGTGTGTAGGATTCTAAACATATGACTACGATATTGGAACTAACATATAAACGTTTCAAGGACTTAACATCTAACGAAAATGAAGATCTGAATTCACCTAGGATTGGTGTATAGATCGAAATGGTGAGTACTCAAAGTGGGTTTGGAAGTGATAATCCACAGCCTGAGCCAATCACGATGACTGGAGTGCAGGAAATGGTACGTACGATGTTAGGTGAACAGATGGAAGAAACAAAACGTTTACTTCAACAATGTAAGGATGAACTTATTGTGCCAGTACGTCAGGCATCTGTTCTTGAGGCAACTATTAGGGTTGCTAAATCTATTGAGGAAATGATCAATGACACAACCGCCAAAAAAGTTGAAGTTGGCAAGAAGAGGAAATTTCAGGGGTCTTCAAGGCCCAACAAGAGCAACATATCCTCAAAGTTTGGCAAAAGAAGAGATAAAGGAAAATGGCGCGGGAAGTGCAAAAATAAACACTCTGGGAATTGTGACAGGAAGATGAAGTGCTTTAAGTGTGGAGAAATAGGGCATTACGCCAATGAGTGTACGATTTCCAAGAAGGTGTGTTATGGATGTAAAGAAGAAGGTCATATTTCTAAGAATTGTCCGAAGAACAATGAAGTAACAAGGCCAAGTGCACCATCAACGCCAAAGGAATTTCAAGATATCCTTGACGAAGCGATTAATAACACTAGGAAGTAGAAGTCAAGACTTGATACCCAAAGATCAAGTTACAAAGTAGTAATGTGAATAGTAACAAGTAGTTTAGCCTATGAGAGGCATAGTATAGGGTAAACTTGAACCTTTGTGTAATCGTTTCAAGGAAATAAAATAAACCGGTTTTGTTGTCTGATGAATAGAATGGCTGGTTTAATTTTAGAAGTAGTCCCAATCATCTGGAATTTCCATCATGAACCAAGTTGAAGTAGAGTTGATCATTGAAGATACGCGTGAAAGAAGTCCTAGTAGAGTCTAGGAAAATTTTATGATTAATTCGACACATTCGTATGTGTTAAATTGTTTTGTGATTTTAGGACTTGGGGACTGCGAGACAGTACTTGGGACGAGTATGAGTAGGTGTGAATAGTAGTAGAGATCTATACTACTGGAAGCACAGGACTCGCACTTGGATCAGGGAAAGTCACAAGGTTACCAAGAAGCTATTATTTGAATCCGTCTTGTTCTAGTCTGTTGTTACCATCATTTCGGTAATGACTAAGAAGATGATTGTTATTCTGAACTTAGAGGTCATATCAAATTAAGTCCGACCACGATGAGTTTATTATGTGGTTCAGAGAACCAAGTTCGATTTAACATTTGACTTAAGCCAGAAGATTGAAATGAAAGATGATCAAAGCGATCAATAGAAGTAGCACACCCATTGTTAAAGAAGTTGGTAGTTAGAAATGATACATGGTGAACTGTGATTGTATCACATTAGAACATAAAGGAAGGTATAATTTGTTCTAAAATTTGTCCCTAGGAGATCTAAGTCTAAGTAGTGCAGTATGCAATGAGAGATCATTAGAACATGACCCATCGGTCTGTTACAATAAATGAAGGAAACTACTTATTCCAAGAAGAAGAAGGAGTCCTCAATAAGGACTTATTTTGTAACTCAAAGGTTACAATTGAATGTCCTATGGAGATCTGAAGCTTTTTAGGATTAGCTGGGTATTATCGCTGATTTATCCAAGGCTTTTCTTCAATCGCGACTCCATTGACAACTTTGACCCACCAAGGAGCTGTCTATACTTGGAATGAGAAGCATAGGAAGATTTGAGAGTTAAAGAAGACGTCATGTGAAGCACCGACTCTTTCATCACCTAACGGAGTTGATGACTTCAAAGTTTAAAGTGATGCCCATGGAGTTGGGTTAGGTTGTGTTCTGACCCAAAGGGATAAAGTGATAGTGTGTGCATTGAGGCAATTGAAAGAGCATGAAAAGAACTACCCCACTCATGATCTGGAGTTGGCAGTGGTAGTATTCGCCCTAAAAATAAAGAATCATTATCTTTATGGTACTAAATGCAAACTTTTCACTGATTATAAGAGTCTTCAATATCTCTTTAATCAGAATAAGGAATTGAACATGAGGCAACGACGCTGGCTAGAGTTACTCAAGGAATATGACTGTGAGATACTTTACCACCCTGGTAAAGCAAATGTTGTTGCTGATGCTCCCAGTCGGAAGGTAAGTCTTGAAAAGAAAAGGGCCAAGAGCGTTAACAATTAAAGTTGTCTTGACAATTGTGAAAAGTATAAAGAAAGCTCAAGAGGAAGCTTTAAAAAAATAAAAAATAAATAAATAAAATGACTGAAAGAAGGAACGTTTGGGATAAAATGTTGGTGTTTGATACAAACGGTCAAGGACTGGAGGTATTCAAAGATAGAATTTGGGTACCTAGGATGGGAGGAATAAGAGGTCTTCTGATGGAAGAAGCTCACAAGACCATGTACTCGATTCATTCCGGGAATACGAAAATGTATAGAGACCTAAAACCCTATTACTAGTAGCCAACGATGAAGCTTGAAGTTGCTAAAGTATGTGCCTGAGTATGTAACTTGTGCCAGGGTTAAGGCACAACATCAGAAAACGTATGGGAGTTTAGAACCTTTACCTGTACCCATGGGTAAATGGGAAGAAATCACTATGGATTTTGTGACTAAACTGCCCAGAATAAGGAACGGTCACGACATGATTTGGGTGGTTGTTGATCGCTTCACTAAGAGTACGCATTTCATAGTAGCCAACAAGAAATGGTCTATGGATAAACTTGTGAATTCTCATGTGAAGGAAAGTGTGAGGCTTCACGGTGTTTCGTTAACCATTGTATCCGATCATGACAGCCGTTTTACCTTAAGGTTTTGGAGGAGTCTATAATAGGAATTGGGTACCAAGTTGTGTTTGAATACAACTTACCATCCGCAAAACGATGGTGAGAGCGAATGAATGATTCAAACGTTGGAGGATATGCTGAGAGCATGTACCCTGGAATTTCAAGGTAACTAGGATGAACACTTACCTCTAGTAGAATTCATCTATAATAATAGTTTCCACTCAAGCGTTAAGATGGCACCTTATCACACTTTGTATGGGGAAAAGTGTCGGATACCATCATATTGGTTGGAAGCTGAGGAAAAGCAGTTTATGGGACTTGAAATAGTCCATTAGATTGCCGAAAAGTTGTAAGTGATTAGGGAAAAAGATGTTAGCTGCTCAAAAGAGCTATGCTGACAAGAAAAGACAACCGATATCATTCGAAGTTGGAGATTCGGTTTTACTTAAAGTCTCATCATGGAAGGGACTTATAAGGTTTGGTAAAAAGGGAAAGTTGAGTCCAAGGTTTATTGGACCATTTAAAGTTCTTCAGAGAACCCGAAATCAAGCTTACAAGCTAGAACTACCAGAAGAACTAGAGAGTCATCATAACACCTTTCATACGTGTTATTTGAAAAGGTTCACGGGAGGTGTGCCCAACATAATTCCCTATCCAGAATTAAGGTTGGATGAGACCAAGAGGTTAACTGGAGAACCTGAGGCAATCGTTAACCGTAAGACTAAGAAGTTGTAACGTAAGATACTCGATTTAGTGCCTGTACGTTGGAAACATATAAATGGGCCAAATCCCACCTGGGAAACGGAGAGTGACATAGAGAGTCGCTACCCGTAGTTGTTTGTCGTTGTGTGATTCCGGGGACAGAATCATCCTAAGGGGGAGAGAGTTGTAACGCTCGTGTTTCTACGCTAGGCATTAATATTGACATAATGGTCTAGGTTAACCTTTGTAACTCATTTAGAAGAAATAAAAAAGGATTATGTGAGTTTTATGTGAATTATGTGTTTTATGCTTAATTCTTAGGGTTTATTTAATTAAGAATAAAAATAAGCGTCAAAATTAAAGTTTGAGATTAGCCCGTTATCTTTACATAAAGTTGTAGTGCTCGAAACAAGGATTTTGGGGATATAAAGAATGTAGAAATCCGAGTTATAACGAAGAAGTTATGACCTGTCGAAGTTTCGCGATAAACCGACACGGTGTCGAGTATCGTAAAAAGTTAGTTTTTGATAAACTACTTTTTATCCTTAGTAATCTAAACGAAAGTTGTAGTATTCGTTAAACCGAGAAGTTCGATAAAAAGAATGCCCAAATCTGACTTCGTGTGAGGAAGTTATGATTTTTCGAAGTTTCAGCTTAGTAGTAGATAGCTAAAAACTCGAATTTTAGATCGAGCGATTTTTAGCCGAAACAACCTAAATGAGAATTGAAGGTCTCATCATTAGGAGCACAACCGTAAAAAGTCTGACGAAAACGGACGTCGGATGAAGAAGTTATGAATTTTTAACGGATTTCTTGTCCCGGTCTGTTAAAAATAATAATATAAAATTTAAAATCAAAATTAGCAGATGAAGTCTAAACGGAAGTTGTAGAGCGTAATTTTAGCTACGCGTGCATATAAAGAACGTCAAAAACGGAGCTCGTATTCAAAAGTTATGGATTTTAGAAGTTTTTGCACAAAAACCAAGAAAAATTGCATATGTGGCTTTGGCCACGTCACCCTCGCAGTAGGCAAGCCATGTGTCTTCGCTCCGCATGCGCCATGTATCGGAGCTGCTAAGTCACCTCGCATGCAAGACTGCTGCGTGTCGCTTCGTGTCCTCTTCTGATTCGACCAAAGGGAGGCCCAATCTGAAGCTCACAGCTGGACCGAGCCTCGCACCACCCTAGCTCAGAACCTCGCACCGCCTAGCTCCGAACCTCGCATGTGCCCAGTAGACCGCGGTCCAATCAGAAGCTGCCAGCAAGCCCTTCGCACGTGCAGCCCTCGTGTGAGCCACCCTTGCGAACCCTTGGATCTGCGACGCGTGTCTTCTTTCTGACCCTCCGATCAGAAGCCTCGCCCCTATAAATAGGAGGGTGCGAGACCACCCGGGTAACTTTGGAATTTTGTCACTTTTAACCCCTAAACCCATATTTTCTTCATTTTAACATCCCGCAAAGCCCCGGTATCGATTGTAAAGCCCAGAATACTCCACGAAGTGCCGGAGAAGCCCGGAAAATTTATCTTTTCGGTTTCGAAGCTCGACTTTTGCAGAGCCCGGTTTCTCAATAAACTCTCGGTTTTATTAGAAACGATCGTTTTAGGAAATGAATTGCTGCCCGATTTTCATCAAATCATGTGAGTGTGTGGTTACTTTCACCATACACATAGATATGAAGTATTTTACATAAAATACGTGTTGTGTGAATATATATTGTTTGTTTATTTGAGATGGGTGCTGAAGGAATGATTTGTACATGTTTTTGAATAATTTAAACTATATATGTATTTTTATCTACGAAAAATGTTGGGTGAAACATGGGTAGATGAAATAGTGGGTATGATGAAAGGTGAGTTGGATAAAGGACATGATCAATAATATTGATCATGAGGTGAGGGTGAGTGGTGAAATTTGAGAGAATCACTTACCCATATTGTTGGCTCCACTACTAGAAAAACAGCCTTTTACGATGCGCAAACCATGACACTCATTGATTTATGTTACGCAAAAGAGAGTAACGTTAAAAAAGTGTCATCTCTTCAAAAAAAATTATGGATTTACGTCACGCATTATTGCGTGCCCTTAAATTAGTGTCTCATGTAAAAATATAAAAAACACGGAGGGCACTTGTGCGTCCTCTGTGAATGTCACTTTATATTTTTTTTAAGAAACGCGCGTCTCCGAGGGAAAATGAAATCCCAAATTTTTTAAACCCCCAACTTCTTCTTCCTCATCTCCACCCCTCACCCACATCCACTGCCTCCAATCGTTGTTTCCTCTTCTAGCCTCAAACTGTAGCGATGCACCTTCTTTCTCGAAGAATGCTTTATTTACCACCATGGTCCGATTATGTGAGCCCAAGGAATTGATGGAGACGAAGAACATTATGGATCAATCGCTTCACATCATGTTTAAGGTTAAGGGTTTGAGATTTCTTCCAAATCGACCCTCACACTAAATGGTTTGATCTCCTCTTTTTTCTACCTTGTTACCTACCACCATCGATGTTGATCTTTGAATTAGCAACAAGAAGCCCTAGGGCCTCCGCCTTCACCCACCTACAACGCCTCCGACATTTATTAATTCAATCTCATCCCTCTCTCTACTCCTCTCTTTCTCTCTATCTCCCTCTAACCTAAAAGTTTCAAAATAGGAAAAAGCTCCTTCATCTTATCCTTAAACTCATCCCCCTCAGCCAACTGATTTGTATATAACCACAATCACCTCATCAATTGCATCCTCAATCTTCTTATCAACCGGAGTCAACTTCTCACCAACCTTCTCATATTTCGCTGTGTTCCTCATGTTGTACATATAATTCACTAAAGCATTCTTCACCTCCAACTTCTTCTTGTGCTCCTCATCTCTAGACTCATACTTCCCAGCTTCCTGAACCATCTTCTAAATCTTATCCTTTGAAGGTCATCCCTTGTCATTAGTAATTGTAATATTGTTGTTTTTCCTTGTACCTTGCAATATTATCTTTCAAGAAGACCCTTCACATGCTTTCCCAAATTGGAACGATACCAGATGTAAGTTTGGACACGAAAAGCCGCCGCCGTCCCCCTTCCATCGGTACTACTTCATTTTTTCATCTTGCGCTGTGTTCCTCATGATTGATTAGTTTTTGTTAGAAAATGTCATTTGGTTTCCTTTCCTGTATTTATTTCTCAATTTTTTTGGTTCTGTGAGAATTGAAAGGCCATGTATTCTAATCAACATAATGTGCACATTATGTGTTTGTTAAAATATCTAAACCAAATTTTAAGCTTTAGTAGGCCACTTAATGTATCGCATCAGCCATGATACATTTTAAGCTTTAGTGCACATTATACGTTGTGGCATTTATAAATTTTTATAAACTTTTACAATTGTAGTTGTACATTGAAGAATTTGAAAAATTTCAGTTGCTTGTGCCTTTTTCATAACTTTCTTGTTTACTGGACATATTATTGCATTAAGGGTCTTATCTATTCTAATTATCCTTTTCTTTTTGCAGATTAAGGCACTGAAAAAGGATGTTGTGAAGCTATTTCAAAATTTATATAAATATGGTTAGTGCATGAATTATATTCTAACGAGATATCGTTATTTTTTACACATGCTTCCTATTTTTATACAATTTTGTAGATGATGGGGCCAATTTCTTTGATGATCAACATCAAGGTCCTGTTTCAGCCACCTCATCAGTTGTTCGTGGGCTAACAACTTTCGCTTCCACTTCCGGAAGTTTTAATATATGACACAATCTTATTATGTTTCTAGACACCACTTGTATTTCCTATGCTCATAATTTTAAATTTTATAATTCTTTTTATTTGATATTTGCATATACTAGGGGACAAGATATTGGGTTTGGCAAGATTTTTTCTTGGGACTGGAATCCCTGGCAATAGCAAGGATTTATATCACCAAATTGATGCTTTAGACTGCTTAGATCAAAACAGGCAAGTGAATAACATTCTCTCTTAAGTCTTAACACACTTATTCTTGAATCTATTGGCATTTTTGTTTTTTATTTTTCGTTTAGGGAATTAGTTCCTCTCATTTTATCACTTCCAGGTAGTGTCCTTTCATTTACCAGCCAAGACAAACTTAAGGAGTGTTGATTCATTTGGTGACCTATTTCATTACATTTCATGTTCCAATTTTCCCATCACAAGGGGGTTCTGGTCCTTCTTTAAATCGTTACAATTCTGCTAAGGAGATTGATCACCTTGAGCTTTTTGATATTCATGCAGTCATGAGATATTTTTTTTTTACAATTGTTTAAAGTTGATTCTTGGTGTATGTGAACAAACTTGTGCAGGTGTTGTTGTGCTTACTGACCTTGTATTTTGGTGCCTATTACTCCCGTTTCAGTCTGGCGATGGCTTCAAGCTTACCCTGGTTAGCATATTTTGTCCCTTTCCCCTTTTCTTTCATTCGGATTTGGGAATACAATACCAACCTCTCACACTCTTCAAAAGAGATTTAAATCTCCTCCTTTTTCCTTTTGTTTACTGGAAATAATTATCATTCTCTTTTTATTGTTTGCTAGCTCATAACAAATATATCTGTACATTATGATTCATTTGGAACTGTTGTTGTTGGCATTCTGAGTCAGAGTTAGTTTGGCTATAAATAAATCTCTGTTGTGATTGCAGTTGATTGGTTGCATGCACTCCCTGAATGCAGTTTTTCTCCTCCTGGATTCTGCTCTCAACAACCTAGTAAGTGAATGGATGGCATTCACCAATTGGTTATTCACTATATTAATGATCCTAATAAGTGTCGAGTTGATGCCATTATCTCACTGTTTGTCTTTTTCTTGTGCCCCTTGTAGCAATTTACTTGGCACGGGTTAACATACTTTTTCTTGTGGAGCTCAGCTTATATAATTTTCTAGTGGGTTATGCATGCCTGCTGCTTTACATGGTAATTTCCACTTACCAGAACCCACTTCTTTTGTCATTTATCAATTATTTACAATAAAATTTCCCAGGATAGAAGTTTGAGAGGCTATTGTAGGTGGCCTTATCCCTTCCTGCAAAATTGCTACTCCATGGGCTCCTATGTGGTATGTTGCATTGCATCCAATGAAGTATATATATATATATATATATATATATATATATATATATATATATATATATATATATATATATTTCTGTCAGGGGTAGATATGACTTTTCACATCCTTCAGGTACTTTGGCATCGCTTTAGTTCACCTTCCATGTCACGGACTATATGTTTGGCTTGTGAAAGTGAAAGCATCGATGCTATCAAAAATGTTTCCGCAAGCATTTATAGTCCAACGTGTGGTTTTCGTTTACAATCTACTAAGGAAAAAGATCACACAACTCGATGATGCAAAAGGGGTAATCCTGGGAATCTCAAGACGGCCAGATTTATGGTTAGGTACAGTCTTGATGAATAAAGGTGCCCGAGTGAATACAAAAAGATGGGTCAGACCCGTACCTAGTGTCGATATTGGTAATGTTTTATTTTTCTGAATGGAGCTCTGTTTAGTGGGATTACATTCTCCAATCATGGCAGGGGTGGTACCAATATACAGATCATTGAGTGAGCGATCAATAGAAATGGTCTGTACAGAATGACTTAATATTGGTAAGCCTGGTGTGCGAAAAAACTTGCTTCTTTTACTAGGGTATCATCAACAGTTCAGGCAAGTCAACTTTGTCCTTTTTTGTAAAATTTAATATGATTATATCAATTATTTACGAAATTCAAAAAGAAAAAAGACAAAAAAAAAGTATCCAAGCTGTTGACTTTTTTGTTTTATGTAGGCTTAATTTGGTGCTAATGCTATGATTGATGATCGGGAAGAGAATTTGGCTATGATTACTGCTAAGAAGACCAAAGATGTTGAATTGGTGCTTATTCATCTCGGAGATTGTTTATGGAAGGAAACAAGTAATGTAAGTTCCATAATTCCATTAAGTAATAAAAAAATAAAAAATAAAAAAGCATATTCATGTTTGGTTATGAGGTTGTGAATGTGGACAGATGACAAGTAGTTTACATCATTTTTAAGATGATGGACTCGAGTAATTGGTCATCCGGTAAGCCTAATTAGATGTGATCAAGAGATTGACAATATATCACTTACCTATTATGAATGTGGTGCAACTGCTCTATTATATTATACACTTTGACATCAACAATTCAAAAACTTTAGGTAAATGTCCCATTGAATATTTAACTTTTGGTATAAGCGGTTTGTTTAACTAATAGGGTATCATGTAACATGATGTCAATTTCACCATGATTTGAGGCTTAATTTGATTAATGTAATGATAAATCTGATTTACAGGGGAATTTACATGTTAGTATTGTATATGGAGGTGAAGAAAGTCTGCAACTTACATAGCCTAAAATAGTTTCTAAGCATAAATGTCTTGGCTTTGTTGACTCTTTGTTGATTTGTGTATTAATCATGATTTCTCACCATTCTAGTAAATTGGAGTTTGTGCCATCAACTTGCAAGCTTAATTCTATTTTCATTTTTTTATTGTTTGCTGCAAGTATCTCAAACCTTTATAAAAATGGTTAGATCCTAACAGGTCTTTTTCTCCTAAAGAGTACAAATGCAGATTTGGAACGCATGACCCTTTATATCATATCAGGTTAATCTATTTTCTCCTAAAATTAAGTTTTTATCAATTGAAACTAATGATTTGCTGTTTAGCTTGTTAACGAAATCTATTTTATTAAATTGAGTGTTGTTTATGTCATGGTCATGACAGATTTGGAACGCATGACCCTTTATACACTTGTCTTCCACTTGCTTATAGCCTTACACCATAAGTCAAAGTGTTGGAGTTTAAGTAAGTGCAAACTTGTTCTGGAGTGATTTTAGGAGACATTTCTGGAGATTTTGTTGTCACACATACTGAAGATGAGATCCTTCAAGCTTCCATTGCTTTAACTACATTTTTCAAGTCTTTTTTCTATAATTTAATTGTAGATAAAGTTACCTTGATTTGATATTTGCATTTTAAATTTGCTACACAGGAGGGGGTAAAATTGGGAAAAGAATAGTTTAACATAATTACACCTCTGTTACAGCTACACTTACTCTTCATTTAGTGATTTTCTTTCACTTTTTTTGGTTTATTATATCATTTAATAGATACTTATTCAGGTATTATCTTTTTACAAATCCTATCTGGCTCGTGAAAACACAATTACAACTTCAAACTCTCCTCAAAACACTCGCGCATATACTGGCTTAGCTGGTATGCTTCCATTCCTTATGTTAATAACTAAAAAGATGAAATTACCCTTAGTCCTCCACCTCACCATGTGTTGTTTGATCCAAATGACCTCGTTTACATCATCGTAAGATTCATAAACTTGTACCCTTATGGCCTTATCTAATTCTACTTGTTTTGATGTGGATTAGGCAAGGAACATATACTAGTGTCCATAGGGCTCTGTGATTAGAAGCCAAGCCAAGTGTGGGAAAATACTTAATGAGTAGAATAACCTCTTTGAAAGTTTGCTTCTTTGAATTATAAGGTGCATTTTTTTATCTAATTAAATACAATGACAAGTACTACTGCATTTCCTATAAAATATAAGGTCATGCCCTGAGTTAAACTACTTACAAAAAATGATAAAATGGGTGTAAAAGCTTTAATAAAAAGTACTAGCAAAGATTTGTGCTTTGTCTTACGCTTTTGATTAAAGAGAAAACTGGAAATATGCTGGTCCTTTTTAATGATATAAGATATCATTATATCTGGAAGTAATGGGTTTAAAAAAGGTTTAATCTAGAATCGTAATATTACAACATTTTTTAGGTAGTCATTTTGAAAAACACATCCACACTCCTGCTTAAAAAGACAACAGGTATTGAACTTTTGTTTGATGACTAATAAAATATCTTCATTTTCCTCAGATGCACACCTGCTACTTGTTGACTTTCCAGAGCTAAAATCTTTGACCAACAAGTAGTTACAAAAGTTGCCTTTTGTTATCTATTAATTCTAGTGCATTATTTATTTATTTATTTTTGCTTTCCTTGATCAATAAACTTTTAATGGTTGTTGAAAGTCATTGGTATAGGTATAGGTATAGAAGCATGATTATCAGTCCTGATTATATTTGGTGTTATTTATGTTTATCTTTGTACATAATATAATTTGTTTAATGACTAATAAAATTTAACAGAGGCAAAGTAATGAATAAATCTTATTTACAAAATGATCCAAAGAATCATTTTAGTGTTGTATTGTATTGCATGTTAAGTTACCGATTTGCCATGTGCAGGTTCTGACAGCTCTAGCAACCTCCTTCCATTCTGTACAACCTCTCAAAGTTCCTGCATTCAAGTTATTCTTTTAGAAAGGAAATTGTCAAAGGAGAATTTATTCATGGGTTTCTTTTAATGTTGTACATGTTTTGTTTTCTATAATAAATATTATGCAATATAGCAATGTGTTACATTTACTTACTATTGGAATGATTATTTGTATTTGACATACTAGTGCAATGAATTATCTTTATTTTTTATGGTATTTTATTTTTTATTATGAGACTTTTAGTGTGTTATTTAATTTGAAAATTAGTAAATCTATCAAAAATATATAATTTTAAAAACATTTAAAATTATGACACGCAAAAATGTTTGTCATCTTCATTTATGACATGGCCTTTCTTGACAGGGGCTTTCTTTATACGCATGGTGTGTCATTAACACGCGCGTCGTAAGGTTACAACACGTGAATGCATGTCGTCTTCCTTTATGACAGGGCCTTCCTTCATACGCATTGTGTGTCGTAAACGCGCGTCGTAAATGAGCATCGTAAATGCGCGTCGTCTATAGATGACGCGCAAAAGCGCGTCGTCTCTCTTTATGACAGGACCTTCCTTGACGCGCATTTGCGCGTCGTCTGAGCCTTTTACGACGCGCAATGAGCGTCGTAAAAGGCTATTTTTCTAGTAGTTCTCTCGTCATTCAGCAGAGTAGGCATGACAACCATGGACTTTCTAGATAGTCCAGTGGAACACTAGCAGGCCCTCAACCTGTAGGTGTAATGAACTATATGTTCATTAGTTGTACTCTAAAAACCCATTGACATGTATTGCAGGAGAGAATACCTGAAAATAATATTGTCGATAAATGAGAGCTATGGACTTAGCACATGTTGAATAAACTTTGGTAGCTATGGAATTAGTACCAGTTGTATAAACCCCGGTCACGAGATGACTTTGTGTCTAATCCTTAGGATGAATCCTTAGGAAGGAGTGATAGTTGATTCTTAGGTTAAACCCTTAAGAAATAAATAAAATAATGGGGTTTGGGATAATTCGGTTGATTGATTGATGTTTATGTTGGGTTATGAGCATTCTAACACTCCTAAGTGTACATGCAACCCTAAATACCTTGGATCTATGTTTTCTCTATTATACATGCAAATATGAACATCCAAGGTATTATCCTAATCTAGCATGCAAAACTATCAATATAACAAGATAGAATACATACCTCTTTGATGTAGAATGTCTTCATGAAGCTTGAGTGCCTAGTGCCCCAAGTGTGACACCTCAAATGGTTCACAATCATCAAAACACTTAGAATAACTTAAGAGAGTTCTACACTTCATGAAAATCGGCTAGCCCTTTCTTACTCTCACTAGTAGCCGATTTTCCTCAAGAATAAGATGCTTATATAGTTATACAATTAGTGTAAACCCTAATTGTCATGACTTTCCATTTCCTTGGATCCATGGGTTCAAATACACCATGGAGCATCCATGGAGCATCATATAGGTTTTGGCCCAACTAGATAATCCATGGAGCATTAGCCCACTATACAAGTATGGATGATTTACACAATCAACCCACATATTTAATTAGTCTTCTTTTGATCACTCAATTAATGCTAGATTAATTCTTGATCAATACTAATTAAATAATCTCATTATTCTTATTATTAATATACTAGAACTTATAATTTATTAATAACCATAAGTGTCTTATTTCTCTCATTTAGTCTATCCAAGTGCATGATGGTATGCAACCCAAATGGACCATGCCGGGTCGGGTCAAGTCTTACCAATTATAGTTATGGACTTAGACATTAATCCAACAGTCTCCCACTTGGATAAGTCTAAAACTATTAATGCGTATGACTTCAGGAACCAACTGGCAATCGTAGCTCTCAAAAGCTTCTGTCGAACTCTGACCTTGTAGATGAACTCTGATCTTGTCAATGACTTGTCCATTAGATAAGGGATCATATATTCCTCCATTCTAGATATCATATGGACTGAGACATGGATTATAATCATTCTCTCTGTCCATTTGTTGTTTCCCGATTTCTGATTTATGACGACTGACTAATTGAACAAATCAAATCAGTCCTGGCCCGGCCGAGCACTTCCATTTGTCATCATCAAATCATCGAGGGGCCCACAGATATCGCTTTTATCCCGAAGGTAAAAGGAATGGATAAACTTCGACTCATATGGCTTGTTCTACTACTTGTTGAATCATACACAAAGACACGTTTTATAGCACCGAGTTACCAAATGCAGTTTCGTGCAATCAATGTACGACCAACTCATAGTAACAACTCATATCTCTAGGTTTGAAGAATATAAATCGTCTCATGATCACTTGTGATAAAATCCATGAAGTGATTCCAATGAGCGCGGGTTGAATCCAATACTCAGAACATATGAGCACTCATGAGTGTTGTAGCCCTTTGTCCAACAACTTAGACCTCTACAAGCCAACCCATGACAGTCTTAATTCATATCTACTTCCAACATATGACCGACTGTGGATGGTTTGAATAACGCAGTCATTCCGAAAGAACAACCTAGTTTATTCGGGAAGTCAAAACATGCAAAGTGAAACACAATAATAATTGAATCCAATATGGTCTCAGAACTTATGAATATAAATAAAACACTTTTTATTTATCACCATATGATTACACATTATTCATTGTATACTGTTTCAGCTATCAACTTTATTCTTGAATTTAAAACAATAGTTGTCCCATGCTCCAAGCATGTACACTATGTTTTTCTAAACACTAGTCATGCCATACACCAAGTATGCATACTATGTTTTTCTATGATCTTTACTTTGTGAACTAGATCAATTGAACATAATCTTCAATGATTCTCTTTTCACACTCCCAAATCCTTACTGCAAATGCAAGAATTCCAAATTCATGCCATTTACTGAAATCTGTTAGATTCTAAACTTATATGCATTGATCCTCTTGTAACGATTATGCACAAATTCACAAAGACTTGGCAACAATCATTACAGAGCATTCCAAAGGAGATCAACTCCTTGGAATCATCCTTCTTGCATTAAGTTTCCTTAATCTTACACAGATTGAAAATTCTAACTTTGAAACATTTCCAGATTCCATTTCGACTATCACTTCTGAACAAGAGTTGCCTCCTTACAGATTATGTCAATATGGTCCTTCCAGAATTATCACTACACTTCCAACTGTCCTTGAGCAACCAATCTTTGGTAAACCTTAGATTGTCCTCGACAATTGTTTAATCCTTTTAGTCATATCCAGTTCTAAACCTTTTCCCATTCTTAATGCCCTAAGCATTTGGAAACTTTTAGAGCAGATAACTATAGCACATGTAATCGATCCCATATCCGAAGCATATGGGACACGATTCATGATGTCTCACATAAAGACTAAACCAGTCTTTTGCTATAACATTTCCATTTCTATTTGCCAAGTTCTCATAATTCATATTATGAAAAGGGATGCCGTAATCATAATCAAATTTTAGAACGCAAATAATGGAACCATATACAGAATTTCCTTATGTTGAGCCATTCTAACATGAAATTCATATATATCCTTGACTAAATGATTAAAACCTCACGATCTAAGCTTATAGATTTGAGATGAAGTATAATTTCCTCTCCCTTAATTATAGCAAAACAACTTTTTCCCAATTGAAACCTTTTGTTTTCTATAATTAACATTGCTAGCTTGCAATACTTATCATAATTATCATGCTCCCACTAACATGGTGATTATTAGCATAACACTTATGCTCCCACTAGCTTTGACATGTACTCAGAAAGCTCGACTTCTAGAAATAAATTCTTTATTGACTTTCTGACCAAAGTTCAGATTTCTGATACTAGATTGTTTTGATAAGACTTTATCAAAAAACATACACCTTCCCTTAGATAGCACATTTGTGTGTCTAAACAATTATGAAGAGGGATGCCGTAATCATAATGGTTAGACCTTTTTGCCACTTCTCACAAGTCCAAGTTAGTGTGCCGGTAAACCACACACACTCCACTAACGACTTTGAGAATGCAAATATCACAATTGCTATCTAGCTAAAATCTACTTAGTGAAAGTGTTTCCTCACCATCATTTTCATGAATCAGAGAGAAACCTTATGACACTTAGATTTAATGGTGTATGAGTTCTTATCCATGTGAATTACCAAAACCATAGTCACAAGAGAAGGATAATGACAAATCCGAACTCATATGGACTGAACTCAATCTTAACTTCTTGCCACCTAGCAGCTCAAGGGCCTGCCATTGCTTCCAAGTTGTTGTGCAACACATTGAGAACTCTAAGAACTCATATGCAAAGCCAACTTTGATTGGAATGAGCACATAATATGTCAACACGATAGGTTATAAACCTCAAGTTGTGTGCTAGTGAGGAACTTCAGGTTTCATTCTTGATTAGTTCTTGAGACCTTCAAGACCTTTAAGACTCCCACTGTCCTCTTGACCTATAAGACTCCCTTGTCAAACATCCAAGAGATCGTGCGGATTCTAATCAAGACAAACACTTCACACAATTGGCCTTAGTTGGTCTTTGTTTTATCCAAAACATCACAACTTACCAATTTCAAATGTACAAGAGTAGAAAACTTTTACTCTTACATTTGATAAGTGTTTTTAAACCTTCTTAAAGACGTGTCACTCAAATTATAATCTTTGAGTATGACTCTAAGACTTGTATTGGAACGAAGTATGACTCATCTTCTTGATTTAACCATTTCAACAATTCAAGATCCCTTCTTCTTAGTCATAAGAATGCACTAAGACTTCCTTAGAGATCTAATTTTGATATGGTTTGTTAATCATTAAGATGATCACAAAACTGATACTAAAGTACTCTCCCATCTTTTCAGATTTGAGAAACTTTTATCCTTCTGCCTAATTTGATTCTTCTTATTCGCTCTGCTATGCATTGGAACCTTTTCTAATGTCTCAGAGTTACACTTACGCTTGTAAGTATAATCATATTTACTAAGCTTTAGTAAACTATGACGAATAGCCTTATATCTTTTGTGGTGGACTTAATCAGTGCACAAGACTATGTACTCGATGCCTTAGTCCATTACTTGACTCACACATCCATGTGAATAAGTAATTAGTCTTAATTTTCCAATACTTGAAAGTTCTCATTCATCATGCTATACACCTTGCATGATTCCAAGTTCCGGTCCAATTGAGACTTTGGATGATGAGAGTCTTTCCTTATTTGGTAAATTTAGACATTACCACAAATGAAGGAATCAATTTCATATTTCCACTCTTGCTATTAATGGAATCATATAGGCAACAATTTTTCCTCAAATGCCATTGTAAGGATATTTTAAAATAAATAAAACCAAAATTTTTCTTTTATTTTAAAACTATGCGGAAAAACTTATCCTTACAATCCATATGAAAACTTGTTGTTATCTATTCCTAAGCAATATCTCATAACTCCTAAGAAGTAGCTCAAGAATCCGATCTTCAAACTACGCGATAGAAATCCATCTACGCGATCAGATTCAGCATATTCTTTCTTTAAGTTTCTTCACTTTTCTTTGATTCTTAAAACATTACCATGTGACCTAGTCACATCATGTATCAGGAATCTCATAATAGAAACTTAACAGAGTTAGATAGTGGACTTTACCTGAAGTAGAGTCAAACTTATTGACTTTAACATCCTTAGGTAAACTTGGCAGCTTCGCAACCAATGCCCCTTCCTTTGGCAATATAAACATATGGACCCTTTCATAATGGTACACGGGACTATCACAGACTTAGCTTTTCTCTTTACCATTTGTTCAACCGAGTTGACTATGGCCGATCCCATTCCATTGGGAAGAGAATGCTTTTTTCTGTATTTCCAGTGTCACCATTGTCAATGTCCATAAAGTTTCAGGAAGTTGATCTTAGCAAATAGATAAGATCATTAAGGGTCTTGTCATAGTCTGTTTCATAGGTGTTCCAAAAGAACTCACTATGTGACTTAGAAAGTGATTGAACCACCAACTTTCTCAAGACTTTGACACCCAACTCTCCCGGCTTGTCAATATGTGACTACATCTCCAAGATGTGATCACACCAAGACCTTTACTTGCCAATAGGGCTCGAGTGACTTTAAACTTTTAAAGAACTTGTGGGGTAGGGAGAATAATTGGAGGAGGAGAAAGAAGTATGATATCCATGGGACATCATCTTTATTAGGAAAGCTTGTTTCAAGAGATTTGGTAAGATCATAAATGTCTAATCCAGACATGTTTTGGGAGATATTCAAGATAGTTGATCATAAAGTCCTTAATATGACACCCAATATGAAATATTAAGGCTAGGACCCAACAAACTATTTTATAACTTAGAAGAGGTATGCCGTAATCCAAGCTATAAAACAATTTGAAGGTAGGTGAATGACGATTCACCAATTTCCACCAAGATAAACGAAATGTATTATTAGGTTTTAATTGGTTTTGAAACTCCTAGATCTTTTGAGATTCATTGAACTGTTCAATGGCATGTTTCAATCTCGAGTGTGCCCTTCAGGTTTTGTGACAGGGATGCCGAGGATCACAAAACAAGGTGTGAAGTAACCATGCAAATTACTTGGTACCCTTAATAAATTACCCCTCAATCGATGTGCCGGTTAACCACACACGCTCCATCGATACTATGATAAATATTAAGTCACCCTTTACCTACCTTGTTAAGTCCAAGTTAGTGTGCCGGTTAACCACACACGCTCCACTAACGACTTAGACAAAGTGTAAAGTGTAATTTCATGGATTAGCACGTTATTCACATTTTCCTAAGTAACTAAGATTTGGAATTATTAAGAGTTTAGTTACTTAGTATTTATCATTAATACTTTTAATGAAGGGAGAATTATAGTCCTGTCAAACCCGTTCGGCTAACGACCCTCCACCGGTCAAGCAAGCGGTGGGTGAGAGTGGACACCCATTAAGCTGCCATTTTATAAGCAACAACCTTATACCCACCTTATAGATCGGCTTCGTGAATGAGGCGTACTAGCGGTAAGACTGACTTTACTCTTATACATATATATTATTATTAACTTATAATATTATAAAGTATAAGGGTTGAATTTTAACTCTTAAAATTCTAAGGGCTAACTTGGAATTAAAGTATTCATAAGAGAAAACTTTACAAATTCCAAAACTTGAGGGCAAGTTTTGAAACTATTCAAAACTAATTAATTCCATAACTTATGTATTTAAAGCAGTTTTAATCCAAAAACTCTTCAAGTTCCATAACTTGAGGACAAATTATGGAAGACTTTAAACTAATAAAGAATTAACTTTTTCTTTATTTTATAACTTATGGAATTAATTAAGGTTACATTATTTTTTTTATTTTTTTTTTATATTTATTTAATGAAGAGACTCTTGGTCCTCCATAACATGAGGACAAATTATGGAGTCATAACTCCAATTAATTAGAACTAGACTCTTCATTTTTTGTAACCTTTGCCAATTTTATGAGTTTTTATGAGTCTTTAATGTGACTCTTCATGTAACTTGAGGACAAGTTACACAAACACATTTTATACTCAACTCTTAGATTAAAATGGATTGAAAACAACTATTTCAATTAGCTTTTCTATTAATCTAAGCAACTCATAAGAACAAGATAATTCAAATCAAACTTTTTCATGTAATTAGTCTTTAAACTAATACAAAACATGAATCTATTGACAATTATCTTTGAAAATGGATTAGCATGAACATTACCACATTAAAAAAAAACAAGTTTATAAGTTTAAAAACAACTTAGGGTAATGTTCCTAGTCCATTTCTAGCCAAAAACCTCGAAAATATACTGTATGGGGTCCAACTCGTCGAGTGCATGAACATAACTCGGCGAGTTGGATGCATTTTGCCTTGGACTCGTCGAGTCCCTTCATGGACTCGGCGAGTCTGCTGGGTAGACAGCAACAAAACTCGATTTTTTCAGCTTCTATTGCAAGTATAACAAGAAAACAAGCCTAGGCTCTGATACCACTGTTGGGTTATGAGCATTCTAACACTCCTAAGTGTACATGCAACCCTAAATACCTTGGATCTATGTTTTCTCTATTATACATGCAAATATGAACATCCAAGGTATTATCCTAATCTAGCATACAAAACTATCAATATAACAAGATAGAATACATACCTCTTTGATGTAGAATGTCTTCATGAAGCTTGAGTGCCTAGTGCCCCAAGTGTGACACCTCAAATGGTTCACAATCATCAAAACACTTAGAATAACTTGAGAGAGTTCTACACTTCATGAAAATCGGCTAGCCCTTTCTTACTCTCACTAGTAGCCGATTTTCCTCAAGAATAAGATGCTTATATAGTTATACAATTAGTGTAAACCCTAATTGTCATGACTTTCCATTTCCTTGGATCCATGGGTTCAAATACACCATGGAGCATCATATGGGTTTTGGCCCAACTAGATAATCCATGGAGCATTAGCCCACTATACAAGTATGGATGATTTACACAATCAACCCACATATTTAATTAGTCTTCTTTTGATCACTCAATTAATGCTAGATTAATTCTTGATCAATACTAATTAAATAATCTCATTATTCTTATTATTAATATACTAGAACTTATAATTTATTAATAACCATAAGTGTCTTATTTCTCTCATTTAGTCTATCCAAGTACATGATGGTATGCAACCCAAATGGACCATGCCGGGTCGGGTCAAGTCTTACCAATTATAGTTATGGACTTAGACATTAATCCAACAGTTTAAACATAATAAATTTATGTATTGTGGGTTGAAAACCCTATATGCTCACCAGGCTTCCAAGCCTGACCCACTCAGCTGTTTATATTACAAGTAGAGGACCCCGAGCATAGTCGGATGATGAAGATGATGAGTGAATTTTGGATTATAGGCCAGTAGTTACAAATAATTGTCGTAAGGCTTATAATGTCTTGTTTATGCTTTTGATCTGTATCGGAACATGACATCCCGAGGTTTTGATATAAAAAGGAAATGATATATTTCTTAAAGAAAGGTTTTCACAAACTTTTATCATATTTTGTTTTGGGGACCAAATTCCGCAACATCTTTTATAAATATTTCTCTGATTTGATTTTAAAAAGCATAAATTAAATCAATCTTTTCTGGCCGAGAAATCAAGGGATGTCACACCACAGTTCGCCTTCGTCGCCTAGACAAAGACCATGATCAAACTAGGAACCACACCGAGGATTTTCAGGAGGAAGTAACCCTAACTTGAGCCATGGTTAGAGAGTTTCAGGAACATCAAGCCGCATTAGAAGGACGTGTGATAGAAGCAGAACATCAATTGACAGAAGCCAGAATAGAGAATAGGGCAATACAGACTTTCATATTTTCATTTCATGGCCCTCAGAGCAACACCCGCCACGAGTAATGCATACACTACTCACATTTCGATATAGACTAGGTTTAAGAATAGGCATTGGTGCTACTCTTTTCTACATATAGATTCGACCCTGTGATTATGTGACTACACTATTCGAGGGTTCATGATGCTATCAAAATTTTCCTTTACATTGATGTAATGTAGACTTGCATCGAGGTCAAATTTTCCAAACACTATGTACTAAAACATATAAATGAAAATGGCATGCTCTTTATTTTATTGGGAGAGTTACCACAAGTTTCATAACCATGTTTTTACAAATTGGTTACTCATGGTGAATCTATGATTGCTTAGTGTACGTCAGAGTCATATATAATTAAGATAATGTAGACTTAGGATTTGTGAGTCTGCTTTAAGTCTTATTCCTTGTTTGGTTATGGGCTTAGGGTAGAACCACTTATCCGACGGGCTATTCAATCTTAATTATATATAACTTGTATACACCAAGTGATGTTAGAAGGACCTGGTATGGAACAAGTCACAAATTTTTATTTGTGTCATCACTATAAAAATTTATAAGTTTATTTCACATAGACTTCTATTATGAATTGCTTGCAAATACTTTAAAGTCGGAACAAAATACATCTAGAACCGATATAATCTAGTTCAAACACATCCGACTTATAACCACTACTGAAGACTTACCATCATTTCATCTTTAACCTTATGGTAGAAGAATGCCACTGAAAAAATCTAACAGGCGTTTCAAAAACACCACAGCAGCACCACCACCACCTCCACAATTCGACCTTACTGTTTTCTAGGATGATGTAACAGCCGTTGTCGCATCCGCTATAACGCCCATGTTTCTGGGCTAAAAGCATTAATAAAGTTGTAATACTGTAGGTCAACCTTTGTAACTCATTTTGAAGTAATAAAGAGGAATTATGTGAATATTATGTGAATTATATGTTTATTTACTTACTTATTATGATTTAATTAATTAATAATTAAAATAAGCATTTAAAATAGATATTAGAAAAAGCCAATATCTTCTAAGAAAGTTGTAGTGGCCGAAACAAGGATTCCGGAGATATAAAGAACTCCGAAATCCGAGTTATAACGAAGAAATTATGACTGTCGAAGTTTCGCGACGAAACCGGTACGGCACCGGGAAGCGTAAAAAGTGAATATTGCGATAAATTGCTTTTTAGCCTTAGCAATCTAAACGAAAGTCATGATATTCATTAAACCGAGAAATTTGATAAAAAGAACGTCCACATCTGACTTCGTATGAGGAAGTTATGATTTTTCTAAGTTTTACCTTAGCCGTAGACTGCTAAATACTCGAATTTAAGTTCGAGCGATATTTAGTCGACACAACCTAAATGAGAATCGAAGGTCTCGTCAATAGTAGTACAACGGTAAAAAGACTGACGAAAACGGACGTCGGATGAAGAAGTTATGAATTTTTAACGGATTTTCATGTCCCGGTCTGTTAAAAATAATAATATTATAATTAAATTCAAAATCAGCCGACGAAGTCTAAACGAAAGTTGTAGATCCTAATTTTAGCTGCACATACATATAAAGAACGTCAAAAACGGAGCTCGTATGCGAAAGTTATGAATTTTAGAAGTTTTGGGTGCAAAATCCGAGAAATTTCGCATGCATGGCTCGGATTTGGCCATGTACGAGCCTCGCATGCATGACGCATGTCGCATCCGTGGAAGAATCCGAAGCAGCCACGTCTCAAAGACCAGCCTCCGACATGCCCTTCGCATCCGAACCTCGCATGAGCAGCGTAGCCGCCTCCGTGTCTCGCCTCGCACCAACCACCTGTCTCGCTCCTTCGCTGCCACGTCTTCCTTTTGTGACCGAGCCTCACAGCTGCTACAGGGAGCATTCTCAGCCACGAAGCCCTCGGCCTCGTACCCTATAAATAGGGGGCTGCGAGATCTCCCGGCTAGAATTAGAAAAATGTCATTTTTCACCCCTAAACTTATATTTTGACTATTTTGACTTCCCCCGAAGCCCCGGTATCATTTTTAAAGCCCAGAATACGTCCCGAAGTGCCCGAAATCCCGGAAAATTTTATCTTTTCAGTTTTGAAGCTCCAACTCTCGCAGAGCCTGATTTCTCAATAAAACTCCCGGTTTTATCAGAAACGATCATTTTAAGGAACGAATTGTTGTCCGATTTTCATCAAATCAAGTGATTGTATAGTCACTTTCATCTTACACATAGATATGACGTATTTTCTATAAAATACGTGTTATGTGTAATTATATTGATTGTTTATTTGAGATGATTATTGAATACAATGTTTTATACAAGTTACAAACAATATATGTATTTTATCTACAAATATGTTGGGTAAAACATGGGTAGACGAAATAGTTGATGTGTGTTAAAATGATGAGAGGCCTCGATGTTGTTGTTGTTCCAGTCATCTAGCGGAGTATGGATGATGACCACGGACTCTTCTAGACAGTTCAGTGGAACGCTGGCAAGCTCGCAACCTGTAGGTGTTGTGAACGATGTGTTCACCGATGTACTCCATCCCCCTCATGGTTGCCTGTAGGACATTTATTTTTGAGGAACCCCCTTAGCAGTAGTGTCCATCCTGATGATAAAACCTTAGACTAGGTCCCTTGTATAGGTGTTTAGGGACGTAAAGTGAGGATAACGGGAATGGTTAATTAGGGTTATTGTTGGTTTGATGAAATTAATAAATTTATTCTTGATCGATGAAATTAATAAATTTATTATTAATTGTGGGTTGAAAACCTTGTAGGCTCACGAGGCTCCCAAGCTTGACCCACTCAGTTTTATGTATTACAGGTAGTGGCGCTCGAGCATAGTTGTGACGTGTTGGGATGCAGGATTACGGATATAGGCCTGTAAATATGAAATAATGTAGTAAGGTTTATATTGTATTGTTAATACTTATGTACTGTATCGAACATGACATCCCAAGTCTTTTAATGAAATACATTTCTAAGGAAATGCTTTTGATAAATCTTTATCATATTATTGTTTTGGGACAAATTCAGCAATTCTTTTATTAAAAGGTTACTCTGATTTTGAAATAAAGTATAAACAAAACCAGTCTTTTTTGGCCGTGAAATTGGGGATGTCACAGTTGGTATCAGAGCATTAGTTTAAGCGAACTAGGAATTTGTAGGATTTCTAGACTTAAACTTAGAATGCTAAGCAATGATTGTGAGGTGTGAGCACTAGTATATTTTAGGAAAGATGCCTAAAATGCTTTTATGTGCTAAATGTTATGTGTTTGCTATACATGATATTATGGTCTGTTGTCGACCAGATCTGGAAAACCTTATGTGTGTAGGATTCTAAGCGTATGATTACGATATTAAAACTAGCATGTAAATGTTTCGGAGTCTATAGTGAATAAAGATCTAAATTCACCTTATTCGGTGTATAGATCAAGATGGCAAGGACCCGTAGCAGAAACGTAAACACAAATGGGGATAGGAACCAACCCCCAGTGGTTCAGGAAATACCTGTTGTTGAAGAAGTTGCACCTGAGCCAGTCACCATGGCTGGAGTTCAAGCCATAATTCAGGATATTCTAGTTGAACAAAGGGAAGAAATGAGACGGATTCTCCATGAGAATAGGGACGAATCTACTATACATGTTGAACCGATGGAGCTAGTTCCTGAGCAATCTGAGGAAGGGAACAACAGCCGCCAAGTGAGTCAAATAGGGACTCAAGCTGAGCAAAGGGATGGCCTAGAAGGGAGAAACAACAAGGATGGACGGATGTACAAAAATTTCTTGGGTGCGAAACCACCAAGTCTCTCAGGAAGCCCAAAGCCTGTTCACATCATGGACTGGATCTCCGAGATGGAAATGGTGTTTGAAAGCTGCGACTGCAGCGAGAAGCAGAAGACTGTCTTCGCTGTGAGACAATTGAAAACTGGAGTCTTGAGCTGGTGGAAGCTATTGGCAGATACAGTGCCACGAGGAGAAGCTCTGAAAATGTCGTGGGATGAGTTCTTGGAACAACTGAAGGCACAGTATTGTTCAGAGATAGATCTGATTAATCTGAACAATGAGTTCTAAAATTTGAAAAGGGGAGAATGAGCATCGATGACTATGTTGTTGCATTCACGGAAAAGATGAAGTTGTTTCCATACCTAGTGTCAACCGAACTTTCCAAAATTGAGAAGTTCGCAAACGGACTGTTGGCTAACTTTGGCCCAACAGTCAAGATGGTAACCACTCTGAAATTAGTTGTTCGAGCAGCTAAGAATGTGGAGACCCAACAAAAGGAAAGAGGTCTAGTAAGGGCTGAGGTTGGTGAGAAACGGAAGTTCGATGGATCCTCGAAGTCCAACAAGAAGAGTAGATTCTCGAAGTCTGGTTCGAGAGGAGGAGGATCAGAAGCGAAGTGGTGTGATAAGTGTAAGAAGAAGCACTCTGGGAAGTGTGACGGAGGGGTCACTTGTTTCAAATGTGGAAAGCCTGGGCACTATGCCAACGAATGCACATTCACTAAGAAGGTCTGTTATGAGTGTAACGAGGAGGGGCACATTTCAAAGGATTGCCCAAAGAAGGAGGCAAGAAGACCCAACATACTACCGAAGCCGAAGGCAAGAGCCTTCCAGATGACGCTTAAGGCTGCAAAGGAGGCAGCAGACGTCGCTTCAGGTACCTTTCTTGTAAATGGTTACCTACAAATATACTATTTGATTCCGGAGCCAACTACTCCTTTGTGTCGCATAAATTTGGTGGGAAATTAGCATTATCTGTAGAAAAACTTGATAATGCCCTGATTGTAGAAGTTGCCAGTGGAAAATTCGTACCTGTTAGTAATCGTATTAGGAACATCGTCAATGACCTAAACGGAAACGAATTCCACGAAGAGCTATTACCCATAGAGTTAAACGGTTTCAACATCGTTTTGGGTATGGATTGGCTTAGCGCCAACGATGTTGAGATTCTTTGCAAGAAGAAGATAGTAAGGGTGAACCCACCCGGAAGAGAATCATTTATGGTGTACGGGGACAAATGCAGAGTGAATTCTGGAATCATCTCCCTGATGAAAGCTAGGAAATGTTTGTCCAAAGGATGTGCATCGTACATGGCATTCGTAATCGATGCTAAGAAGGAGAAGAAAGAGGTGCAGAATATACCGGTTGTGTGTGATTATCCGGAAGTCTTTCCCAAAGATATTCCCAGATTACCAACTGATAGGCAAGTGGAGTTTCATATAGACTTGTTACCAGGAACAACACTGATAGCAAAGGCACCTTACCAATTAGCACCGACGAAGATGAAGGAGTTCATGACACAACTTCAGGAGTTGTTGGACAGCGGTTTCATTCAACCTATTTCATCACCCTGGGGATCTCCGGTGTTATTCGTGAAGAAGAAGGACGGAAGCATGAGAATGTGTATTGATTACAGAGAGCTGAACAAAGTAACGATAAAGAACAAGTACCCATTGCCAAGGATCGATGACCTGTTCGACCAGTTACAGGGTTCGAGGTATTTCTCAAAAATCGATCTTAGGTCAGGATATCATCAACTAAAAGTAAGAGATGTTCTGATGGAAGAAGCTCACAAGACCATGTACTCGATTCATCCTGGCAGTACGAAAATGTATAGGAATTTAAAACCCTATTACTGGTGGCCAACGATGAAGCTCGATGTTGCTAAGTATGTGGCCGAGTCGAGTTGGGACTCACCGAGTTGTCCTTGCGACTCGGCGAGTTGAGTCGCGGTGGCCCCATGATTCATGACCAGGTGGAACTCGTCGAGTCAGGGGAGTACTCGACATGTCAAAGGGGAAATCCTTGCGAGTTAGCGAAAACGTGTAGACTCGCCGAGTCGCTCTAGCGCACTCGCCGAGTCCGGTCAAATTGACCATTGACTGTTGACCAGAGTTGACCAGTGTTGATTTGATAAGGATGGTCAACCTTGGTAATACAAGTATTAATTAGAGATATATGATGTTATAGGAGGAGTATAGATCTGGGGTTCGAGCACGAGTGATTTCCAGGGTTCGCGAGTTATCGAGATATACGAGGTGAGTCTTCTCACTATACTGTACCCGGAAGGGTTTGACTGTGTGACCGGAAGCTCAAATATGATATGAGACATATGCATTATGTGTGATAATTTAATCGTTATATGTGCCATGTATGATATGCTTGATATGGGCCGGAAGGCATTATGTTATGGGCCGAAAGGCGAATATGTTATGGGCCGGAAGGCGTTGTGATGTGGACCGTAAGGTTGACGTGGGTAGGACCGGAAGGTTTACCCAGTCGGGACGGAAGTCCCCTGAGACACATGGACCGGAAGGTCAGGGCCTGGAAAGGCGTATGTGCATAGGTAGTATTTTGGGGAACTCACTAAGCATTTATGCTTACAGTTGTTGTATTATGTGTTTCAGGTACTAGCGAGGACCGTGGGAAGGCGTTGGCTTGATCGTATACACACTCGGGGGAAACTATTTTGTGATCTATGTTATGTAATCGGTCGTGACAATATTGTTTACATTGGAACCTAAATTATTACTCAATGTTTTGATGTTTGTAAAAATGAAAAAAAATGGTTTGAAATTTACGTCGTTACAAGTTGCTATCAGAGCCTTGGTTTGAGGGATTCGGGTACACCTTCGGGCGTAACTGAACTCAAACCGGGGATTTGAGAAAAATTTTAATTAATAAATGTCACACCCCCAAACCAAGGATGGCGGAAACGTCCGGGGGTGGAGGACTTCATGTAGAGTATCACAACGATGAGTATAATAGTGCTCAAAGTAAATACAACCAACACAAATATAATTGAAAACGTTACATCAAAGCACATGTTTACATGATTCACATCAATTACGTTATGGTACAAAATGAACTGTTTGACGATTTATCGTCCCATCCTCAAAACGTTGTTGATTTCCTGTTTTCACTGAATTCTTGAGAATACAAGTAGTTTTGAAAAGTGTCAACACAAAGGTTGGTGAGTTCATAAGAGATTTCGTTAGAAAAGTAAATCGTTTTCCTCGAAAAAGCGTTAGAGTATGTATCCAGAACATCCGATATTTTCTTTAAAACCTGTGTAATGTAGTCTTATGACTGAAGACCAAAATGTATAAGTAACCCTTCTTATTAGTAGAAAATGTTATGTATTTAAATGGACATGGACGCTTTTGAATTAAATGAAATTTCTGTACGTTCTCATGTTTGTTAATACATTATATATATGTAGTCCTAAATTAGAGGACCGAGTAATAACAAGTATTGACCATATTTAAGGGTATGAATTTGGTTTCAAATGATGTGTAGTCGTAACTACCAAAACCAAAAGTGTACAGAAAAATCTGTACTCATAGAGATAAAAAGTGATTTTAAATCGACATAAAACTCATTTAGGTTTTAATATAAAATCCCGTAAACTTATGGATTGTTATATCCTATGTGAGCCGCTATAATCATACTATGACTATGTGAACCTGCCACGACGTTCTCAGACGTCGCGAAAATTAAAATGACATTTGTCACCCGTAGACCTGCAGGTCCAACTGTAGCTAGCAGAAAGGTGTGGGGTGTCAAACCCAATATAGATCTATATTCAAGTATCACGTTCTCCCTCAAGGAGATTCTGATTATAACTACCAGGAATTATATCCCGCACTCGGCCGTACGGGGAGAGAGAGAGAGAGAGAAAGAAAAATAGAGAAACTCACAATATAGGATAACAAGTTTACGTGAAATGTGTGTGAATATAAATATTTCTTGTATGAATGTACCCTTCTTGTACGAGTGCGTAGAGTGATGTATCATAAACTATACCTATTATAGTTTATCTAAAATGTATGTAATATGTATGAATTCTTTTATGGAAATGTATTAGTGTTGTGAATTTATCAAACTATACTTTTTATAGTTTAATAATACGTGTTCCAAAATGAATGAATAATATTTAATATGAATGTCTTAGTTTCAGTTCATAATGATAAACTAACAAGGAAACACATTCAAATACTAAAACTTATGATTATACACTTTGCTCAACATAATACAAAGTGTTATGATATTTACATGCTGTTGGCAAAATTTAGCAATTCTGCCCTGTTTTGGAAAAATCATAGCAAAATCATACGAAGTCGAAAACTAGATCCTTAAATTCTGAGAGTTCACAAAATGTGTCTAGTTTGCTCATAATTTTTATCACAAATTAATATGACCTCTAACTTGGGTGAAAAAGTCCAAAATCACAGACTGGTCCGGATTGTTGTTTGAAATGATAGGCAGTTTTGTAAAAATCACCATAAATTGTAGAAAAATCGTATGGAGATGTGCAAGTAGCCATTTTAAAGCTAAAAACTTGAACTATTTGCACCTTGTACAGTTTTGAAAACAAAAATATTTAAGATGCCCAAAACAGTCCGTGAATGGAGTTGAACTTTTCTGATGAAGGCTGTTAGAGAAATTTAGATATGTTCTTAGTGTTTTAACTTGTATTCCCCCCTGAAAACTTGAGAAAACATGAAAATGTAGGGGTATGAACTCACCTTGAGTGATTTCAGTAGATAAGTGTTGAAGAAGAGAAGTGTTCAACCCAAGAACACTTGAAGAATCACTTGAAGATTCGAAGCTCTAACACAAATATAATGGAGTTTGTGTAAGATATCCATGATTTGAGTGGAAATAAGTGAGATAATCATAAAGAGAATGGATTATGCTTACCAAATGTGGAGGAAAAACTCAAGCTCAGCCCTTGAATCTCGAATTTCTAGAGAGAGAAAGTGAGAGAGGAAAGAGTTTGATCTTCTTGTGAAATGAGAGTAAATGAGAGAAGTGAGGAGAGAGGATGAATATTCAGCTCTAAAAACGTGGGAATGAGTGTAATTTGAGTGTAAGGGACATTGAAGTGACCTAGGTAAGGTGGGGAGGTATGGTTAGTCAAAGAGTGGGTGTGGGGTGGTTGCTTGTGACATTGGATAAGGCAAAGTCAACACTCCACCTTTAATAATTCACCCACTTGATTTTTATTATTTAAATAATGATTTTCATCAAAAAAAATGTTTAAATTATGAATATTTAGGGTTTATTATGTTAAAATATAATTTATGGAGAAAATCCCGCTTTAAAATCACGAAAAACGGGCTTAAAATGTTAAAAATATCAAAAATGGGCTAAAAGTGACAATTTTGCGAATTCTGGCCGAGGCTCGGCCTCCTGATGCTGAACCGAGAGAGAGAGGGAGGCAGAACCGAGAGGAGAGAAGAAGGAGGGAAGGAACCGAGAGGGAAGAAGGGAGAGGGTAGGAATCGAGAGGGGGAGGAGAGAATAGAGGGCGCGAAGAGAACAGAGAGTGAGAAGCGGAGCAGAGAGTGAGAAGCGGAGATCAGGGACCGAGCGAGAGAATAGAGATCAGAGACCGAGGCTCGGTTCGGCGATAAAAGGCGAGAATGTCAGAACCGAGCGAACTGTAGTGAACAGTACTTTCGGTTCGGGTGAACAGTACCTTCGGTTCGGTCAGATGAACAGTACCTTCGGCTCGGTTTGGTGAACAGTAGTTTCGGTTCTTGCTCTTGGGTTCGGTTCCTCCTGCTCGGGTTCGGTCCTCTTACTTTCGGTCCCTAAGAAGACCTTTCGGTCCTAAGGAACTTCGCCTCTTATAAGAGGGTTTCGGTTCCTAAGGTCCATTTTTCTCGTTTTCGCCCCGTTTTAAGCCGTTTTTGGCCCGGTTAAGGGTCGGAATGACCCGAATGATTCTAAAAAGTTACGGGAAACTTTTGAGAGAGATTTGGGAGAGATTTCTCACACTTGGAGAGATTTGGGAGAGATTTGACATTCTTGGAGAGATTTCTCATACAGAGTGATATTTGCGAGAGTTTTCACATACTTGGAGATATTTGGGAGAGATTTGACATTCTTGGAGAGATTTCTAATACAGAGAGATATTTGAGAGAGATTTCACATACTTGGAGAGATTTGGGAGAGATTTGACATTCTTGGAGAGATTTCTCATATAGAGAGATATTTGAGAGAGATTTCACATGCTTAGAGGGATTTGGGAGAGATTTGACATAGAGAGAGATAGAGTGAAAACGAGTGGGAGAGGTTCCATGTGTGACAACTGTGAGTGTCCGGCATCGCAATGCATGGTTCGTAAACCCTGTTAAGCCTTGTTTAAGGATCTTACACACTCCCGATGAGTATGCAACATTGTTTTATCGGTTTGGCTCGCCACGTACTACGGTTTTAGGTTAAGGAGATCTAGATGTTCGCACTTTTTGTTTTATGATTTCTCATTAGAATAGAAGTTTATGTAGAAGTTTCATAGTGTGAATTTTTGTACTCATGGGGAAATTGAGTCAAACGGTTTGACTTGCTGACTTTAGCTGACTTTGACTTGACCGAAATTTGACGGTTGTCACATCATCCCCCCGTTAGAGGGAATTTCATCCCGAAATTTGAATTTAGGAAAGGAGTAGGTATGAATAATCAAGCCGAGAAGTGAGGATACTTCTTAATTGACTGACTCACGCGCTCCCATGTGACTCTAGGTCCGTGGTTAATATTCCAGCGAACTTTCACTAATGGGAAGTGGCGTTGTTTCATCCGCTTGATCTCGTCCCATGGTCACCATGGTTCTTCTAAGAAGGTGAGGCTCTTGTGGAACTCGATCTCGTCGAGGGGAGTTGCAAGAGTCTCGACGGATAGATACTTCTTGTAAATTTGGAACGTGTTGGGTAGAGTGTACTTTACCAAACTCGTGGGAGTAGATAGAAGGAGCGAGTTACAGGGCTGATTCTGACAAGAATCTCGAAAGACACAATTATATGGGGTGTTGGCTTTCCATGCTTTCCGAAGCGTACTGAGCCTTCCCAGAGTGAGTGTCTCTAGAGGAATTTGATCAGTTATACCGGCGTTCTAAAGGTTTCTTCCTCTTGCTTCTCTTCCTGTCAAGGGTTGCTCCCTTTAGGGTCAAGATTGGGAGGGGGGTTTCGTATTTTTTTTCGAGAAGTTCCAAAGGAATTAAGACAGTAGGTCAGCGAGACCCAGAATTTTGGCGTATTTCTGCTAACGCCTTCGGTGTTGACTGTTTCTCAACGGTTTTGATCAGTTGAAAGGGTCCTTATGAATTTCCACTTTGGTAACGATGTGTCTTGAGAATTGAACTCCTCAATTCCAAAACTCGCATCTAGAGAACCTCGGGTAATACTTCTCTGATCAAATTGTTTCTGTGGTTTGTTGTAGCTGCTCTCCTTGGTCTCCTTCTTACTACGAGGGTAGATAAGTAAGTCATTTGTAATGATGATGATGAACTGATCCTAGCAATAATGGCATATCCTATTTATTACGTTCATGAATTCTATGAGTGGGTTTGGTTTACGCGACTAGGCCTTTTTGAATGGTAGGACATTTACTCGTCCTTCTGGGAAACCTTGGCCTGAAGTTCATGGCAAGATTCGCACCTGGTTGTATCCATCCCAAGCTTCCTTGCTTGAACTTTGTCTGTTGTATGCATGACCTTCCTGAAAGGTCTCCTGTAAATACTTGTGATAGGGCTTTATGAAGTATAACACTCCTCTGGTGCGTGTTTTGGAGTTCCACAGCGAGAGATGACCCAAGGTCCATGCTGGATGTTTATGAAAGATGATAGTTTCGATGTTCAGGGGGGTTAGGCGAAAGGCCCTTTTGTAGTCGTTAAATCGGGAAGACGAGGGCTATATCAATCAAAATTGAATAACGACAACACTATCTTTTTAGATAACGTGAGATAAGTTGTATTCAAAGGAAGAGATCACTAGAGTGATAGAGTGTTCTGTATTTCTTTTCTGTGTGTTCCGTGTTAAATGTCATGATTATCGTAGATGATTCATACCACAGTGCCTAGCACTGGTAGTGGGTGTGTTTTCGATAGCCAGTAATGATACTTGATATCATGATTCCTGACAGGTCTCCTTATGATAGAGCGGTATATGATCGTCGTATGTAAATTGACATCGTGAAATTGTCGAGTGGGTGACCCCACTCAACCCCTAATACTAGACATGGAATCGGAGCCAGGATGGAATTATCTATTTCAAGACTTTAGTATTTTGATTTTAATTTAACCCCGATGTATGGACTAGGTCATCACAACTTACAGGTAATGCTCCTAAGGTCACATATGAATATCTTTGGTTTGATTTGTATGAGAGAGAAAATATTTCAGCTACTTTTTAGGAAGAAGGTTACTTTAGTAAGTGTACCAAATTCATTACAAACATATAGTACTTAAACGTTTTATCGTTGGGAACATTACAAAAGTCCTAACATGGTTCCCTTGCTGCTCCTGTTGGTGTGTTCATCACATTCCTCCTATTCCTTCGTCATTCTTCTCAGTTGGACATTTTCTCTTGAAGTGTCCCATTTCACCACATAGGTAGCATACTGGGCCTACCTTGGTGAAGTTGATTGAAGGGAGGTGATGGGCCGAGGCCCTACAGAAACGAGCGGTATGCCCTTTCCTGTTGCAGTTTTTACAGTGCATCTCCCAGCAAGCCCCAAGGTGATGAAAGCCACATTTGTTGCACTTTGGGAGTGATCCCTCATATGGTCTGGCAGGCATTTGGGTGGCAAACCCCGAGGCTAGTGTCGAGGCATTTGTCATGACTGCTGTTGTAATGGTAGGGGTGGCCTTAGGCTGTTGTCTTTTAGTGTATCCCTTTGATTTGTGGCGCTTTTTCATGTCCCAAAACTTTCTCTTCTTGTTCGTAGGTTCGTGGCCTGAGGTATTTTTGTTGGTAGGTACCCATTGGTGTCCCTGATTGTTACCACAATTTGTATTGTTAGTACCGCTTCCACCCTTGTTGATGTTGTTAGTATTGAAGTGCACCATGACGGCTGCCACGGCTGCCGTGACTGCAACTTGAAAAGTAGCAGCGTCTATCCGAAGTGTTGGCGCCTTGCTAGTTGGTTTGTTGCCTCTTGGTGAAGACATAGCTCTGTTTCATGACGAAAAACGACTTCGTTAATGGAAATGATTGTCTTAAGTGCATCCTTACAATTTATATTTACGCATATAAATTTTTGCACATTACTGTACTATCCTTAGTGTTTCTACTAACGCTCCCGAGATGGAGTTATGGCAGTAGGTAGGAGTGGGTTTCACACGGACGTTAAATCTTACTCCTCTTAGAATCATGTTTGTCCTAACAATCTTGGCTGAGGAAATTTTTGAGGGGATCCGGTGCATTAGTGCTGGTATGATTGCACCCATAGGTCTATGAAGAAGAAACTTCTCAATAAATGCTTAAAGGCGAGACGATAATGAGTTTCTAGGATGGCTATATGTCGCGAGTTTTTCTAACTAAGTTTATCTTATATCGATTTGTATCAAAGTTCGGTTGTTTAGGGTGTTCTGAAAACAATTATAATGAGATTCTTTATATAATAAACTCATGTATTTGAGTAGTTCGGTATCCAAGTGAAACCTTATACTTGACCCAAGCTAAGTCCTTATCACGACCTATTGATGTGTGCTTAGTTATATAATTAAGGCTAGATAGTCCTTCGAGTCTGATAGGTACATCCTAAGCCCATCTTGTTAATATGACTCTAGAAATCATGGTTTCAGTGAAAATTTTGACCTCAATGTAGGTCTGCTTCACATTTGTGCATGGGCGGGTTTTGATAGAGGATAGATTTCTCGATTAGAATGACCACTTAATTTGTTGTGTCGCGATTTCACTTACAATAGAGTAGCACCAGCGCATATTTATGAAGCTAATTTACCAGGTCTGGTGAGTGGTACGAACTCTACTTACGATGATCCATCCCTTGTGATGCCTAAGGCAAGGTCGATGTAGTTTTGTAGCTTTGCCAATCAACGCTTGGCTACAATCATCCTTTCTCTGAATGCTGTGTGTCCTACCCTCCGTGGTTGAGGTCATAGCACCCTCGTTGGTCTCCACATGGTGGTTGTTTTCATTGTTGTCGACATTCAACCCTCGATCACGATTGCCCAACGGTTCACGGTTTCGTTATAGTCGAAACGGTTCACGGAACCCTTGCTATGCATGGAGGATTGATTACCTCCGGTCCCGCTTATGATTCTTCTCATAATCATTCACCATTCCTCGAGTTCGGATTAGGAAAGTAAGGATCTTCCGGTGAGTAGGATTTTTGCTATGCCGTATTTGCGAGAATAGAAGTGGAGGAGATAAGTACTATGCGTCTAACTCTATTATCAATTACTTATAGGGGGGTAATCCTTATTAGTTACTTCTATAATGACATAGTGCATACTAATTATATATAACAAGATACGATAGACCTTTGAATAAGTGGTCCCACTCTAAGTCCACATCCAAACAAGGAAAAGGAAGTAAAGTAATGACCACGAATTCTAAGTCTATAATTTCTAAGTTATATATAACCTTAAGGTATCCACCTAGGGACTATAGACCTATCATTGAGGATCTATTTACTTTTCATATAAATTATGATATTACAAAATACTCCTATAGTATTTTAAACTCATGTTCTATTCTTATGTTCTCATTGTGGTAGTGTTGGTAAGTTTTTAGACTTGTTGCCATATCACAACTATTCTTGGGCATGTGCTAATCACTCCTCGGACCAGCATAGTTGATCAGGCTATGCCACTCCCAAGACTGACCATACATCCCCGAGCTTACCTGTGATATTCAACAATCATTACTTTTCTTTTATTCTAGAGTGGTGCTGACCTTAATATGTATGTATGCATGTATACCTTTAATAAGAAACTATTTATTTCTAAAAGTATGGTTGTTTTGAAACTTTAAATCAAAGACTTAGTCCCAATGCATTTATAGTTTGTATATCTTATGTGGTTTGATATACTGAGTTCACTATAAACAATGCTCTGATATCAATCTGTCACACCCCCAAACCAAGGATGGCGGAAACGTCCGGGGGTGGAGGACTTCATGTAGAGTATCACAACGATGAGTATAATAGTGCTCAAAGTAAATACAACCAACACAAATATAATTGAAAACGTTACATCAAAGCACATGTTTACATGATTCACATCAATTACGTTATGGTACAAAATGAACTGTTTGACGATTTATCGTCCCATCCTCAAAACGTTGTTGATTTCCTGTTTTCACTGAATTCCTGAGAATACAAGTAGTTTTGAAAAGTGTCAACACAAAGGTTGGTGAGTTCATAAGAGATTTCATTAGAAAAGTAAATCGTTTTCCTCGAAAAAGCGTTAGAGTATGTATCCAGAACATCCGATATTTTCTTTAAAACCTATGTAATGTAGTCGTATGACTGAAGACCAAAATGTATAAGTAACCCTTCTTATTAGTAGAAAATGTTATGTATTTAAATGGACATGGACGCTTTTGAATTAAATGAAATTTCTGTACGTTCTCATGTTTGTTAATACATTATATATATGTAGTCCTAAATTAGAGGACCGAGTAATAACAAGTATTGACCATACTTAAGGGTATGAATTTGGTTTCAAATGATGTGTAGTCGTAACTACCAAAACCAAAAGTGTACAGAAAAATCTGTACTCATAGAGATAAAAAGTGATTTTAAATCGACATAAAACTCATTTAGGTTTTAATATAAAATCCCGTAAACTTATGGATTGTTATATCCTATGTGAGCCGCTATAATCATACTATGACTATGTGAACCTGCCACGACGTTCTCAGACGTCGCGAAAATTAAAATGACATTTGTCACCCGTAGACCTGCAGGTCCAACTGTAGCTAGCAGAAAGGTGTGGGGTGTCAAACCCAATATAGATCTATATACAAGTATCACGTTCTCCCTCAAGGAGATTCTGATTATAACTACCAGGAATTATATCCCGCACTCGGCCGTACGGGGAGAGAGAGAGAGAGAAAGAAAAATAGAGAAACTCACAATATAGGATAACAAGTTTACGTGAAATGTGTGTGAATATAAATATTTCTTGTATGAATGTACCCTTCTTGTATGAGTGCGTAGAGTGATGTATCATAAACTATACCTATTATAGTTTATCTAAAATGTATGTAATATGTATGAATTCTTTTATGGAAATGTATTAGTGTTGTGAATTTATCAAACTATACTTTTTATAGTTTAATAATACGTGTTCCAAAATGAATGAATAATATTTAATATGAATGTCTTAGTTTCAGTTCATAATGATAAACTAACAAGGAAACACATTCAAATACTAAAACTTATGATTATACACTTTGCTCAACATAATACAAAGTGTTATGATATTTACATGTTGTTGGCAAAATTTAGCAATTCTGCCCTGTTTTGGAAAAATCATAGCAAAATCATACGAAGTCGAAAACTAGATCCTTAAATTCTGAGAGTTCACAAAATGTGTCTAGTTTGCTCATAATTTTTATCACAAATTAATATGACCTCTAACTTGGGTGAAAAAGTCCAAAATCACAGACTGGTCCGGATTGTTGTTTGAAATGATAGGCAGTTTTGTAAAAATCACCATAAATTGTAGAAAACTCGTATGGAGATGTGCAAGTAGCCATTTTAAAGCTAAAAACTTGAACTATTTGCACCTTGTACAGTTTTGAAAACAAAAATATTTAAGATGCCCAAAACAGTCCGTGAATGGAGTTGAACTTTTCTGATGAAGGCTGTTAGAGAAATTTAGTTATGTTCTTAGTGTTTTAACTTGTATTCCCCCCTGAAAACTTGAGAAAACATGAAAATGTAGGGGTATGAACTCACCTTGAGTGATTTCAGTAGATAAGTGTTGAAGAAGAGAAGTGTTCAACCCAAGAACACTTGAAGAATCACTTGAAGATTCGAAGCTCTAACACAAATATAATGGAGTTTGTGTAAGATATCCATGATTTGAGTGGAAATAAGTGAGATAATCATAAAGAGAATGGATTATGCTTACCAAATGTGGAGGAAAAACTCAAGCTCAGCCCTTGAATCTCGAATTTCTAGAGAGAGAAAGTGAGAGAGGAAAGAGTTTGATCTTCTTGTGAAATGAGAGTAAATGAGAGAAGTGAGGAGAGAGGATGAATATTCAGCTCTAAAAACGTGGGAATGAGTGTAATTTGAGTGTAAGGGACATTGAAGTGACCTAGGTAAGGTGGGGAGGTATGGTTAGTCAAAGAGTGGGTGTGGGGTGGTTGCTTGTGACATTGGATAAGGCAAAGTCAACACTCCACCTTTAATAATTCACCCACTTGATTTTTATTATTTAAATAATGATTTTCATCAAAAAAAATGTTTAAATTATGAATATTTAGGGTTTATTATGTTAAAATATAATTTATGGAGAAAATCCCGCTTTAAAATCACGAAAAACGGGCTTAAAATGTTAAAAATATCAAAAATGGGCTAAAAGTGACAATTTTGCGAATTCTGGCCGAGGCTCGGCCTCCTGATGCTGAACCGAGAGAGAGAGGGAGGCAGAACCGAGAGGAGAGAAGAAGGAGGGAAGGAACCGAGAGGGGAGAAGGGAGAGGGTAGGAACCGAGAGGGGGAGGAGAGAATAGAGGGCGCGAAGAGAACAGAGAGTGAGAAGCGGAGCAGAGAGTGAGAAGCGGAGATCAGGGACCGAGCGAGAGAATAGAGATCAGAGACCGAGGCTCGGTTCGGCGATAAAAGGCGAGAATGTCAGAACCGAGCGAACTGTAGTGAACAGTAGTGAACAGTACTTTCGGTTCGGGTGAACAGTACCTTCGGTTCGGTCAGATGAACAGTACCTTCGGCTCGGTTTGGTGAACAGTAGTTTCGGTTCTTGCTCTTGGGTTCGGTTCCTCCTGCTCGGGTTCGGTCCTCTTACTTTCGGTCCCTAAGAAGACCTTTCGGTCCTAAGGAACTTCGCCTCTTATAAGAGGGTTTCGGTTCCTAAGGTCCATTTTTCTCGTTTTCGCCCCGTTTTAAGCCGTTTTTGGCCCGGTTAAGGGTCGGAATGACCCGAATGATTCTAAAAAGTTACGGGAAACTTTTGAGAGAGATTTGGGAGAGATTTCTCACACTTGGAGAGATTTGGGAGAGATTTGACATTCTTGGAGAGATTTCTCATACAGAGTGATATTTGCGAGAGTTTTCACATACTTGGAGATATTTGGGAGAGATTTGACATTCTTGGAGAGATTTCTAATACAGAGAGATATTTGAGAGAGATTTCACATACTTGGAGAGATTTGGGAGAGATTTGACATTCTTGGAGAGATTTCTCATATAGAGAGATATTTGAGAGAGATTTCACATGCTTAGAGGGATTTGGGAGAGATTTGACATAGAGAGAGATAGAGTGAAAACGAGTGGGAGAGGTTCCATGTGTGACAACTGTGAGTGTCCGGCATCGCAATGCATGGTTCGTAAACCCTGTTAAGCCTTGTTTAAGGATCTTACACACTCCCGATGAGTATGCAACATTGTTTTATCGGTTTGGCTCGCCACGTACTACGGTTTTAGGTTAAGGAGATCTAGATGTTCGCACTTTTTGTTTTATGATTTCTCATTAGAATAGAAGTTTATGTAGAAGTTTCATAGTGTGAATTTTTGTACTCACGGGGAAATTGAGTCAAACGGTTTGACTTGCTGACTTTAGCTGACTTTGACTTGACCGAAATTTGACGGTTGTCACAATAAATCAATAAAATTTGATAAGTGATTTTGAAACAACCAAAGAAGAAGGAGTAAGTACGGTCAGCTAGCGCCCGAACGGTAAAATCCCCAAAATACTCTTACAATATGTGTTATAAGATATGATATGATATGATATGCATGCTAGTAGACTAGATATTCATATTAGGACTAGAGTGGCCTGATTTTGTGATACCTTAGTCTAGGGAAACCTGCTTCTATGAGGTGCTTTGAGAGCGAGTGGGTATCTAGTGCATGGCAAGGATAGAGTACTCAGGATTCGGGGTTTGGGGAGGAGGACTATTTTGTGATCTTTGTTATGTAATCGGTCGTGACAATATTGTTTACATTGGAACCTAAATTATTACTCAATGTTTTGATGTTTGTAAAAATGAAAAAAAATGGTTTGAAATTTACGTCGTTACAAGTTGCTATCAGAGCCTTGGTTTGAGGGATTCGGGTACACCTTCGGGCGTAACTGAACTCAAACCGGGGATTTGAGAAAAATTTTAATTAATAAATCAATAAAATTTGATAAGTGATTTTGAAACAACCAAAGAAGAAGGAGTAAGTACGGTCAGCTAGCGCCCGAACGGTAAAATCCCCAAAATACTCTTACAATATGTGTTATAAGATATGATATGATATGATATGCATGCTAGTAGACTAGATATTCATATTAGGACTAGAGTGGCCTGATTTTGTGATACCTTAGTCTAGGGAAACCTGCTTCTATGAGGTGCTTTGAGAGCGAGTGGGTATCTAGTGCATGGCAAGGATAGAGTACTCAGGATTCGGGGTTTGGGGAGGAGGACTATTTTGTGATCTTTGTTATGTAATCGGTCGTGACAATATTGTTTACATTGGAACCTAAATTATTACTCAATGTTTTGATGTTTGTAAAAATGAAAAAAAATGGTTTGAAATTTACGTCGTTACAAGTTGCTATCAGAGCCTTGGTTTGAGGGATTCGGGTACACCTTCGGGCGTAACTGAACTCAAACCGGGGATTTGAGAAAAATTTTAATTAATAAATCAATAAAATTTGATAAGTGATTTTGAAACAACCAAAGAAGAAGGAGTAAGTACGGTCAGCTAGCGCCCGAACGGTAAAATCCCCAAAATACTCTTACAATATGTGTTATAAGATATGATATGATATGATATGCATGCTAGTAGACTAGATATTCATATTAGGACTAGAGTGGCCTGATTTTGTGATACCTTAGTCTAGGGAAACCTGCTTCTATGAGGTGCTTTGAGAGTGAGTGGGTATCTAGTGCATGGCAAGGATAGAGTACTCAGGATTCGGGGCTTGGGGAGGAGGACTTGTGGTGAATACTGACGCGGTGTAGTTGGTAGTATTGGGCCCGTACTACTAAAGACATCGGGTCAGTGGGCAACCCGAGTAAGAATCCTTGGGTATCGGAAACTGAGTAGGACTACGTTATTGAGTGCGATTATGCCCGATAGGGTCTCTGATATTTTTATGTTGTATTTCAGAGACATCATGGTTGGACCACGCCACAGACTTGGTACGAGTAGTGTGACTGACGAGGAGCTTCGTCAGATGATTCATGAGGAGGTAGCTGCAACGATCCGGGCTGAGATTCCGGAGATGTTTGGGTCTATTAAGACCACGTTGATGGAGACATTTGATGAGCGGTAGGCCGCGTTGACTGAGGCCATCGCCGCTGCAGCTACCGCAGCTGTGGCCACTGCTAGACCACAGGGGGTGACTCGTTGCTGTTCCGGGAGTTCAGCAACACGAAGCCACCTGAGTTTGACGGGACGCAGGATCTAATCGCTGCGATGAGATGGATTGCTGATATCGAGGGATGCTTCTACACTTGTTCATGTCCGGAGCATCTGAGGGTACCGTTCGCCTTGAACCAGCTCCGTGTGGGAGCAAAGGATTGGTTGAAGTTCGTGACGGCGAACTTCACTCTGGCAGAGGTTTCAGCTGTGACTTGGGAGAGGTTTACTGCTATGTTCAGAGACGAGTACGTTCCCCCGGAGGAGAGGGAACGGTTGGTTCAGGAGTTTTTGACCCTCAAGCAGGGTAATGATTCTGTCACAGTGATCACGCGGAAGTTTCATGAGAGGGCGATGTTCTGCCCCGAGCAGGTGTCCACGGAGCAGGCTCGGATGAGTCGGTATTTGGGAGTGGTGAGGAGGGATATCCGGGAGTTCGTATCGAACTCGTCATATCAGACTTTTGCTGAGCTTTAGGCGAATGCCAGGAAGCGTGAGATCGAGTTGGAGACCCAGGCCAGGGAGGAGGCCGAGTCTTAACGGGGGGGATCGGCGGTCGGCTCAGTCTCAGCCGGCAGCCAAGCGGACCAAGTCCACCGATTCGAGATCCGGAGGTCAGAAGGGCCGCACTTGCGGAAAGTGCGGCAAGGGTCACGAGGGGGCATGTCGATCGGGTGCTTGCTACAAGTGTGGCAAGGAGGGGCACATTGCTAGGGATTGCCCCAAGGGATTCATGGTTTTTGTTCATTGCAACCAGACCGGCCATCGGAAGGCCGAGTGCCCCCAGCTTCGCCAGGGATCTACGCCAGCTGCCAGGGTTACCGAGATTCGGCCAGTAAAGGCCAAGGCTCCGAAGGCTCGTGGGAGAGCTTTCCAGTTGACTGCGGAGGAGGTTCGCGCGGCACCTGATGTCGTATCCGGTATGTATTCTTTCATGTATTTACCTTTTTACTGAGATATTGTGCTTATATTATGATATGTGTAGGTACTTTTCTAGTGAATTCTGTGCCTGCTTTGGTATTATTTGACTCGGGTGTGAGTTGGTCTTTTGTATCGCTGGCTTTTAGCTAGCACATCGGTATTGATCGGGAGGTGATGAGTCGACCCCTGCGAGTTTCTATAGGAAATGAGAAAGCGGTATACGCCACTGAGGTGATTCGAGGATGCGTGCTCGAGATTTTTGGGGTCGAGTTCCCTATAGATTTGGTTCCTATAGCTATGGGGGATGTCTGCGTTATCGTGGGCATGGACTGGTTGTGTAAGTTTGGAGCAGTCATTGACTGCGAGAGACAGTTGGTGACGATTCGAGACCCTAGTGGGGGAGTGCTTACGGTTTATGGCGAAGGGATCCGGTGTGGGTCAGTGTTTTGTTCGGCTGCCAGGGCAAGTCAGAGTTTGTAGCAGGGCTGCAATGGATTCATAGCCTACATGATGGATACTCGAGTGGCCGCGGGGAGGCCCAATTCGATTGATGACGTTCCTGTTGTATGCGAGTTTTCGGATGTGTTCCACGAAGAGTTACCGGGTGTGCCTCCGGAGAGGCAAGTGGAGTTTCGTATCGATTTGGTTCCGGGAGCGGTGCCCATCGCCAAGGCGCCTTATCGTTTCGCTCCGCCGGAAATGCAGGAGTTATCCTCGCAGTTTCAAGAGCTTTTGGGAAAGGGATTCATACGACCGAGTAGCTCACCTTGGGGAGCGCCGATTTTGTTCGTCAAGAAAAAGGATGGTTCACACCGGATGTGTATCGATTACCGGGAGTTGAACAAGTTGACGGTTAAGAACCGGTATCCGTTACCTAGGATCGACGACCTGTTCGATCAGTTGCAGGGGGCATCTTGGTTCTCCAAGATTGACTTGAGGTCGGGGTATCATCAGATGAGGGTTTGAGAGGAAGATGTAACATCCCCCCTCTGGCACGTATCACAATATTGTCCGCTTTGGACCACTCGGCACGAGGACTTCCCAGGGGGTCACCCATCCCGGTACTACCCCCGCCCGAGCATGCTTAACTGCAGAGTTCTTATGGGATCTGCTGCCCTCACGTCTTTAAAACGCATTGTGATAGAGAAGGTATCCACAATCCTTATAAGGAATGCTTAGTTCTCCTTCCCAGCCGATGTGGGATCAGATCTAACCCACTTTCACCCCCCCCCCCCATTATAGGGTTCAACGTCCCTGTCGAACACATCGACCCGTGCCCTAGCTCTGATACCATTAGTAACATCCCCCCTCTGGCACGTATCACAATATTGTCCGCTTTGGGCCACTCGGCACGAGGACTTCCCAAGGGGTCACCCATCCCGGTACTACCCCCGCCCGAGCACGCTTAACTGCAGAGTTCTTATGGGATCTGCTGCCCTCACGGCTTTAAAACGCGTTGTGATAGAAAAGGTATCCACAATCCTTATAAGGAATGCTTAGTTCTCCTTCCCAGCCGATGTGGGATCAGATCTAACCCACTTTACTGTGACAACTGCCAATTCAGGTCATTCTTGGACTCATGCATCTTTATAATAACCATTCATGCACAACATGCCATGACCTAGTAGTATAAATTAGGTCAAAAATCTTGCATAAACTAGGATCCAACTAAGGTCTAGGACTAATATACTTGATACTTACAATTCTAGTAAGTTGCTTAGCTACAATAGGAAATGTCAATACTATAATTAGAATAAAGCTTCAAGCTTTGTTATAATTGAAATAGGGTATAAAACTCTAAAAATAAATTAAAACATTCTAATTATACTTCAACATGTTGTTGAATATCAAACAATATTCCAAAAACCCTAAAGAGCCAAAAATCCAAAGTTATAAATTATAAAGCTTAAAAACTTTATAAAATTTGGCTATAAACTTCCTAATATCAAATTTTATTAATCAAATTATGGATTATACCAATGAACTAGAAATATAAATTACAAGTATTAATCATAAGTTATTTGTTGAAAACAAGATTTTTAAATAAATCAAATTGCTTAATAAACATTTTATAAAAATGAATGTTTTTATATAAAATATAGGAGGGAAGTTTATAAAGTTTAAAATTTGGGAGAGAGGAGGCCAAAATGCATGCAAAAACCGGCCATCACCTCTCCCCATGCCCTCTCTCTTCCCCAAAACACAATCATTAAGCTTAAACCCTTACTCCACCTCTTCCCTCTTCACTCTCTCACTTCACTCTCTTCACACACTTCACTCTCTTCTTCCCTCTCTCTAAACTCACGAAAATCCTCTCATTTCTCTGCAAAATTTCGAGATTGTGAAGCCCTTGAAGTGTTCTTACTTCTCTCAAGGTCAAAACCAAGGTAAACAACAACATCTTCTTCCATAGTTTCATGGTTAAACTTCTTTTCTTCTTAATCTTCTCTACTTTTCGGATTCTATGCCTTTCCATGGCTAGAAATCTTTATTCTCCCCTTGTGGTTTGTAGATTCTCACCATAACACAATGCATGTGTTAAAGATGGTGAAAATCCGGGATCAAACCCATGCAAGGAGTGGAAAAGATGCACATATGATCATGTGACATCAAAACATAATATTTCATGTTCTTCTCCATTTCTTTTGTGTTCATGCATGATCAAAAGCATTTAAACCATTTCTAGTACATCTTGGATGCTCATTCATTCCATGCATGTGTTAGAAATCGGGCCTTACCAAAGACATGCATGATGTTCTTGTTGAAATACCCTAATAATGCACACAAGCAAACATGCAATCTGCCAGATTACTTTGTTCGACTTTGAACAGTCATAACTCAGTCATTTCTTAACCCAATCATGATATTCTTTTTGTATTGGTTAGTTCCACGAGTTAACTTTCAAACCCAACTGGTCTCACTGTAAAATATTAAATATCCAATTTTTAGCAGATTTTACAAAAAGGTTGCGCATACAGCTCTTTTTCTATGATCACTATTTTTATCTTGCTTAAACAATGGCCTTAAACCCAACCATAAAAATCTGAGGAAAAATACCTTAGAAACTTAACATATCTAGTGAATTATGGTGGAAATTTCGTGGCTTAAAACCCCACGGAATGGACTACAAAAATTCATGAACTTCAGCCACATCTACACTTCATGCATTATTGCATGCAACTTTTCTTAAATTGTTTGGAATCATTACCCTCATTTCTCTTCTGAATAAATTTTTTTACATTTTTCCTTTTGAAAGCCCTTGCATGCATGAGATAATCTGGAAAATTTCAAGAGCTTTTGTTATTTCTTTGATTTATTAGAATTATTGCTAAAACCAAGGGCATAAATCATATAAAATACTTCCAGAGGTCAATAAATCCTAAATACATTCATGGATGATCCTTATGGGGAATAATGACCCCTCACCAAATTTCAGCAATTTTTGTTACTGTTTCATATGATTTCTAATTTTCTTTTATTTAGGACATGATAAATTACAAAACCACTTTATAGGATGTGAAAATTGTATCTAACAATTTTTGCATACCTTACCTGTGATGGGTCACTCCAGAAAATAATTTCAAGATTTTCTATCATGTTTTACTATTTTTCCCAATTTTTGGTAATTATAATGGTCAAAAAATGGGAGAAATAGTTCTGATTATCCAAAATTCATGAAAATTTAGCAGAATATAATATTATAGAGTAGGAGGTTACATAAAAATTTTGAATATTTTTCTCTACTGTAAACTATTTTTCTCTTATTTTCTAAAGTTAATTGCACTAAAATACACTTAAATATACATAAATACCCAAAACCAGTTTATACATTATGAAAACCACTTTTGATATTTTTCCCAGGATATTTATACTGTAAATGATGTTACAAAAATTTATGGTGATTTATTTTAACTGTTTAATATTATTTCTTTAATTAATGACTATTTAAAGGAATAAAGCAAGGAAAAATAGAAATACCCACTGAAAAATATATTTTATATTTTTTTCCAGCCTAGTTATGTATAATAACAATTAAATAAAAAGTTTGGGTAATTTTGGAAACTGTTTTCTATTTATTTCAATTTTTATTGAAATAAATGCTCAAAAATCATAAAATATAATTAAACAGCTTGGAAATCCATTTTTATAATTTTCCCAGCTTAGTATTGTGTAATAACAGTTAAATAAAAAGTTTGAGAATTTTTATCCCTCGAATGCTATTTTCATGAATTTATGTTGTAATAAGGACTTAAAAATTTGGAAAGTTTATATTCCAAGGTTGTAATTAATCGCCCGATATATAGAATTTCATTACTTCAGAAAAAGTGTAACTAATTGATATAAAATCCAATACTAAAACATAAATTGGCATTTCCCTATATGTAGAGTTTAGTATATTAGCATTAGATATCGACATGGAAACTCACTAGTGCGTGTGTTTGATGTCGTAGGATCCCGGTAGTAAGACGTTGGTGCATCCCGAAGTACCGCTTGTGTCTACACAAAACATCATGAGTATTCACGCACTCCCTATTTTCGGTTTTTATGTTTTGGGGTGGAAAAGCATGTCCAGAAAAACTACTGTTTGCATGTTGTATTTAAATTGAATTGTATCAAACATGATTGCTATTGTATTGCTATGTTTCTTTATGTATGTCTATGCAACACGGAACATGAGAACTTATCGTACTAAGGCCCTTCCCTTATCTCTAACCATTAACTCTTTGAGCCAATGGTCGTTATGGATAGCGCTATTAGGAATTGACAACTCCTCACTCGCCCGAATCGCTGGAGTGCATGATACCATATTCATCTATGGAACGATAAGCATAGATCTCGATAGGGCTTCAGTCATAGGTTTGTTTGAGACTCATTGTTTGCTCATACACATACAAACTCGTTTCTCGTTATAGCAATAAACTTGTATTCATTAATAGCAATCAACATGTTTATCATTGAAGCAATGTACTTGTATTTACGAAAAGCCTTATTGTACGCTCGATTTTTATAAACTTGTGATACTCACCAACTATTTTCATAGTTGACGCTCGTTTTACATGCATTTTCAGGAAGTAATTAGTAAGTGGATGTAAAGATTCATCATCATAGAGCATGTTGCATCGTGTTGAAGCTATTATGAAGCTATATTTTGAACAATGTTATTTTGAAAAACTTGTATTTTGTTTCTTTTGAAGCTATGGGTTGTAAACTTTTAAATACTGCTATGGTGATGTATCTTTATCTTTTGCATTGAAACCGTTATCGCTGTCATACCTTGCGTTTCCGCTTTAGCGGGATGTGACAGAAGATATCCAGAACACTGCTTTCAGAACTCGTTATGGACATTATGAGTTTGTGGTGATGCCTTTTGGGCTCACCAATGCCCCGGCTGCGTTCATGGATCTTATGAACCGGGTATGCCGGCCGATGCTGGATCGGTCGGTAATCGTATTCATCGATGATATTTTGGTGTATTCGAGGTCTAGGGATCAGCATGAGAAACATTTGAGGGAGATTCTTGGGGTTTTGAGATCGGAGAGATTGTATGCCAAGTTCTCTAAGTGTGATTTCTGGTTATGAGAGGTCCAGTTCCTCGGGCATCTTGTTAACCAGAAACGGATATTGGTCGACCCGGCCAAGATTGAGGCGGTGTTGAGGTGGGAGGTACCGAGATCGCCCACCAAGATCAGGAGTTTTCTGGGTTTGGCTGGATATTATCGCAGGTTTATCAAGGACTTCTCCAAGATCGTCGTGCCACTTACTAGGATGACCCGGAAGGGTGTTACGTTTTCATGGGGACCGGAGCAGCAGTCCTCATTCGAGATGCTTCGTCAGAAATTGTGCGAGGCTCCGGTGCTTGCACTCCCGGAAGGGATGGAGGATTTTGTGGTGTACTGTGATGCCTCTATATCGGGTTTGGGGACGGTGCTTATGCAGAGAGGTCATGTGATAGCGTATGCTTCGAGGCAGTTTAAGCCTCATGAGATGAGATATCCCACCCATGATCTGGAGTTGGGAGCTCTGGTTTTCGCCCTCAAGATCTGCCGACACTATTTGTATGGTGTTCGGTGTACGATATACACGGACCACAAGAGCTTGAAGTAGTTGATGGATCAGCCAAATCTGAATATGCGACAGAGGAGGTGGTTGGATGTGGTGAAGGATTACGATTGTGTGATCCTGTACCACCCTGGCAAGGCTAATGTGGTAGCCGACGCGTTGATCTGTAGGGCGGAAAGCGCCCCGATCCGAAACATTTGTATGAGATTGATGGTATTGACCTTGATTTTGGATATTATTCGAGGAGCTCAGGCAGAGGCTGCGAAGCCAGAACATCAGAAGAGGGAGCGGGTTGTAGGTCAGGTATCAGGATTCATCACGGATGGTCGAGGGCTTATGACTTTTCAGGGTCGGATTTGGGTGCCGTTTGTGAGCGGTGCGCGTACTATTTTGCTGGAGGAAGCACATCGATCGAAATTCTCGATTCATCCTGGTGCTACGAAAATGTATTTGGATCTAAGGAAGGAGTACTGGTGGCCCTGTATGAAAAGGGATGTCGCATGGTTTGTCGAGAGGTGCTTGACTTGTCGACAGATCAAGGCCGAGCATCAGCAACCGCACGGTAAACTGCAACCGCTTGATATTCCCGAATGGAAGTGGGAACAAATTACAATGGATTTCATCACCAAGTTGCCGCGAACCGCTAGGGGAGTCGATGCGATTTGGGTGATCGTGGATAGGTTGACGAAGAGCGCTCATTTTCTAGCCATCAGCGAGAGCTCTTCTGCGGAGAAGTTGGCGGAGTTATATGTGAGGGAGGTCGTATTGCGACATGGAGTGCCGATCTTGATTGTTTCAGACCGTGATGTGCGTTTCACTTCCAGGTTCTGGAAGAAGTTTCATGAGGAGTTGGGTACTAGGCTGCATTTTAGTACCGCATATCATCCCCAGACCGACGGTCAGAGTGAGCGGACGATTCAGACGCTCGAGGACATGCTCCGGGCATGTGTGTTGGATTTCGGGGGTAGTTGGGATGCATATTTAACCTTGGCAAAGTTTTCCTACAACAACAACCATCATTCGAGCATTGTTATGCCACCCTTTGAGCTATTGTATGGGCGGAGGTGTCGTACCCCCATCTGTTGGGGTGAGGTAGGGCAGCGGGTTATTAGTAGCACAGAGATCGTACTCCAGACGACCGAGCAGATTCAGCTGGTCAGGCAGAGATTGTTGACTGCTCAGAGCCGACAAAAGAGTTATGCAAACAGACGTCGGTCCGAGCACGAGTTTCAGGTCGGTGATCTTGTACTCCTGAAGGTCTCTCCTTGGAAAGGAGTGATTCGATTCAGGAAGAGGGGCAAGTTGGAGCCCCAATATATTGGTCCTTTTCGTGTGATCGCGAGGGTGGGCCGGGTAGCCTACCGTTTAGACTTGCCAGCAGATTTGGGGAAAATTCACGACACTTTCCATGTGTCGCAGTTGAGGAAGTGTATAGCTGACGAATCAGCAGTGGCTCCATTAGGGGATATTCAGGTAGCTGCGAGCCTAAATTATGCCGAGAGACCAGTAGCCATCAGAGATCGGAAGATCAAGGTTTTGAGGAACAAGGAGGTACCCCTGGTGTTGGTTCAGTGGCAGCATCGGAAGGGATCAGAGATGACCTAGGAGCCGGAGCGTGAGATGCGTGAGCAGCATCCGGTGCTATTTGCAGAGCGAGACTTCGAGGGCGAAGTCTTGTTCTAGTGGGGGAGAATTGTAACAGCCCGGATTTCCAGGTATCTTTTAATTTCACATTTTTGGTATTTTGTGAGGGGACTCGATGAGTTGGAGGTCGAACTCGCCAAGTCGGGTCGCGGTTTTGGGCGAAGGTTCGCGTCCGGACTCGGCAAGTCCAAGGGATGGACTCGGCGAGTCTGCGTTGTTTAATGAAACCCTAATTTTCCGGTCCTAAGCCCTATTTAAAGGACCTTATGGCCCTTCATTGCGGCCACCTTGATCCTTGAGTGCTCCAAAGCAGCTGAGAGTCCTTGTGAGTGAGATAAGAGGCTATTTGTTCACCCATTTGTGTGTTATTGCAAGAAAGGAAGGAGAAGATCAAGCTAGAAGAGTTGGGGAGCTTGGATCTGTTTCTATTTCGTTAAAGGAGGCTTCTTGAGGTATCTCTCAGAGCTAATCTTCGTGTTTTGGTTGATATGTCAAATCTAGGGTTTCTTCTTGCCTTAATTGACTTGTATTTGAATTGTGAAAGGTCCCATGGAGATATGGAACCTAGATCTGGACCTTAGCAGGTCCTGAAGGCCCCAAATGATATGCTTTATGTCCATTCTTTTGAGTTGGAGACTAGGGTTGCCATATTAGAGGTTATTTCCCCAAAAAGAGCCTTGTATGTGTTGCATGGCGACCAAGATTGAGACTTTACTTGATAAATGAGCTTGGGAAGGCCAGATCTATGTGTGTATGGAACAGATCTGACCGTAGAAGCAAGTTTTAGCTGATGCATGGCATGGACTCGCCGAGTCTGAAGAACAGACTCGACGAGTAGCTTGAAGATTGTCCTTAAGACCACCCAGTGAGTAGTCCTGCCGAGTTATGAGTGACTCGGTGAGTCACAGGGAGTTAGAGAGGGATTGACAGGTGGACCGAGTCGAGTTGGGACTCGCCGAGTTGTCCTTGTGACTCGGCGAGTTGAGTCGTGGTGGCCCCGTGATTCATGACCAGGTGGAACTCGTCGAGTCAGGGGAGTACTCGACGTGTCAAAGGGGAAATCCTTGCGAGTTAGCGAAAACGCGTAGACTCGCCGAGTCCGGTCAAATTGACCATTGACTGTTGACCATAGTTGACCAGTGTTGATTTGATAAGGATGGTCAACCTTGGTAATATAAGTATTAATTAGAGATATATGATGTTATAGGAGGAGTATAGCTCGGGGGTTCGAGCACGAGTGATTTCCAGGCTTCGCGAGTTATCGAGACATATGAGGTGAGTCTTCTCACTATACTGTACCCGGAAGGGTTTGACTGTGTGACCGGAAGCTCAAATATGATATGAGACATATGCATTATGTGTGATAAGTTAATCGTTATATGTGCCATGTATGATATGCTTGATATGGGCCGGAAGGCATTATGTTATGGGCCGGAAGGAGAATATGTTATGGGCCGGAAGGCGTTGTGATGTGGACCGTAAGGTTGACGTGGGTAGGACCAGAAGGTTTACCCAGTCGGGACGGAAGTCCCCTGAGACACATGGACCGGAAGGTCAGGGCCTGGAAAGGCGTATGTGCGTAGGTAGTATTTTGGGGAACTCACTAAGCATTTATGCTTACAGTTGTTGTATATGTGTTTCAGGTACTAGCGAGGACCGTGGTTAGGCGCCGGCGTGATCGTATAGACACTCGGGGGAAACTATTTTGTGATCTTTGTTATGTAATCGGTCGTGACAATATTGTTTACATTGGAACCTAAATTATTACTCAATGTTTTGATGTTTGTAAAAATGAAAAAAAATTGGTTTGAAATTTACGTTGTTACAGTGAGACTTCACGGTGTTCCTCTAACAATTGTATCAGATCGTGACAGTCGTTTCACGTCACGATTTCGGAAAAGTCTACAAGAGGAAATGGGTACCAAGTTGTGTTTAAGTACGGCTTACCCTCCACAAACTAATGGTCAGAGCGAAAGAACAATACAAAACACTTGAAGATATGCTGAGAGCATGTACCCTGGAATTCCAAGGTAATTGGGGTGAACATTTACCTTTAGTAGAATTTTCCTACAACAATAGTTTCCACTCGAGCATAAAGATGGCACCTTATCACGCTTTGTATGGACAGAAGTGTCGTACGCCGTCCTGTTGGCTTGAAGCTGGACAAAAGCAGTTTACGGGACCTGAGACAGTCCATCAGACTGCTGAAAAGTTGAAAGTAATTAGGGAAAGAATGTTAGCAGCTCAGGATCATCAAAAGAGCTATGCTGACAAGAAAAGAAAATCGATAACATTCGAAGTTGGTGATTCAGTTTTGCTTAAAGTCTCACCATGGAAGGGACTTATAAGATTTGGTAAAAAGGGAAAGTTGAGTCTAAGGTTTATTGGACCATTTAAAGTTCTTCAGAGGATTGGGAATCAAGCTTACAAGCTAGAACTACCAGAAGAACTAGATGGTATTCATAACACTTTCCATGTGTGTTATTTAAGGAAGTTCACGAGAGATGTGCCCGACATAATTCCAATATCTGAGTTAAGGCTAGATGAAAGCAAAAGGTTAATCGAAGAACCAGAGGCAATCGTTCACCGTAAGACTAAAAAGTTGCAAAGCAAGATGGTCGATTTAGTACTTGTGCAATGGAAACATACGAATGGGCCAAATCTCACCTGGGAAATGGAGAGTGACATGATGAGTCACTACCTGCATTTGTTTGCTGATGTGTGATTCAGGGGACGGAATCATCCTAAGGGGAAAGAATTGTAACGCCCGTGTTTCTGGGCTAAAATCATTAATAAAGTTGTAATAGTCTAGGTCAACCTTTGTAACTCATTTTGAAGTAATAAAGAGGAATTATGTGAATTATATGCTTATTTGCTTAATTATTATGATTTAATTAGATAATAATGAAAATAAGCATTTAAAATAAATATTCGAAAAAGTCGATATCTTTTAAGAAACTTGTAGTGGCCGAAACAAGGATTCCGGAGATACAAAGAATGCCGAAATCCGAGTTATAACGAAGAAGTTATGACCCGTCGAAGTTTCGCGATGAAACCGGCACGGCACCGGGAAGCGTAAAAAGTGAATATTGTGATAAAGTGCTTTTTAGCCTTAACAATCTAAACGAAAGTCATAGTATTCGTTAAACCGAGAATTTTGATAAAAAGAACATCCAAATCTGACTTCGTATGAAGAAGTTATGATTTTTCTAAGTTTTAGTTTAGCAGTAGACAGCTAAATACTCGAATTTAAGATCGAGTGATATTTAGCTGACACAACCTAAACAAGAATCGAAGGTCTCATCAATAGTAGTACAACGGTAAAAAGACTGACGAAAACGGACGTAAACGAAAGTTGTAGAGCGTAATTTTAGCTACGCGTTCATATAAAGAACGTCAAAAATGGAGCTCGTATGCGAAAGTTATGAATTTTAGAAGTTTTGGGTGCAAAATCCGAGGAATTTCGCATGCATGGCTCGGATTTGGCCACGTACGAGCCTCGCATGCATGGCTCCGACGCGCCCTTCTCATCCAAACCTCGCACGAGCAGCGTAACCGCCTCTGTATCTCGCCTCGCACCAACCACCTCTCTCGCTCCTTCGCTGCCACGTCTTCCTTTCGTGACCGAGCCTTGCAGGTGCTACGTGGAGCATTCTTAGCCATGCAGCCCTCGGCCTCGCACCCTATAAATAGGGGGGTTGCGAGATCTCCCGGCTAGAATTAGAAAAATGTCATTTTTCACCCCTAAACTTATATTTTGACTATTTTGACTTCCCCCAAAGCCCCAGTATCATTTTTAAAGCCCGGAATACGTCCCGAAGTGCCCGAAAACCCGGTAAATTTTATCTTTTCGGTTTTGAAGCCCCAACTCTCGCAGAGCCCGGTTTCTTAATAAAACTCCCGGTTTTATCAGAAACAATCATTTAAAGGAACGAATTATTGTCCGATTATCATTAAATCAAGTGATTGTATAGTCACTTTCATCTTACAAATAGATATGAAGTATTTTCTATAAAATACGTGTTATGTGTAATTATATTGATTGTTTATTTGAGATGATTGTTAAATACAATGTTTTATACAAGTTATAAACTTTATATGTATTTTATCGACAAATATGTTGGGTAAAACATGGGTAGACGAAATAGTTGATGTGCATTAAAATGATGAGAGGCCTCGATGTTGTTGTTGTTCCAGTCATCTAGCAGAGTATGGATGACGACCACGGACTCTTCTAGACAGTTCAGTGGAACGCTGGCAGGCTCGCAACCTGTAGGTGTTGTGAACGATGTGTTCACCGATGTACTCCATCCCCCTAATGGTTGCCTTTAGGACATTTATTGTTGAGGAACTCCCTTAGCAGTAGTGTCCATCCCGATGATAAAATCCTTAGACTAGGTCCCTTGTATAGGTGTTTAGGGACGTAAACTGAGGATAACGGGAATGGGTAATCAGGGTTATTGTTGGTTTGATGAAATTAATAAATTTATTGTTGATCGATGAAATTAATAAATTTATTATTAATTGTGGGTTGAAAACCCTATATGCTCACCAGGCTCCCAAGCCTGACCCACTCAGTTTTATGTATTACAGGTAGTGGCGCTCGAGCATAGTTGTGATGTGTTGGGATGAGGGATTACGGATATAGGCATGTAAATATGAAATAATGTAGTAACGTTTATATTGTATTGTTTATACTTATGTACTGTATCGAACATGACATCCCAAGTCTTTTAATAAAATACATTTCTAAGGAAATGCTTTTGATAAATCTTTATCATATTATTGTTTTGGGACAAATTCTGCAATTCTTTTATTAAAAGGTTACTCTGATTTTGAAATAAAGTATTAAAAAAACCGGTCTTTTCTGGCCGTGAAATTGGGGATGTCATATCCGCCATGTCACACATCAGCGCCAATGGTACCAGTGGGGTAGGAAATGGTACTAAAAATACTAACCAAAGAGACAATCAGGGACGCTCAAGGGAATGTTCCTACAAAGACTTCACTAATGGCAAACCCAAATCCTTCAATGGAATCGGAGGTGTCATCACCCTAATGCAATGGTTCGAGAAAACGGAATCGGTCCTTGAAATTTATGCATGCCTCGAAGAAAGCAAAGTCAAATTTGCAGCATGAACTTTCTCTGACAGGGCCCTTACCTGGTGGAACGGCCATTTCAAGTCATTGACTCTCCTGGTGGCTAATTCGATGAGTTGGGAGGACTTGAAGATTTCAATGCTGGAAGAGTATTGCCCAAGGGGTGAAGTACAAAAGATGGAACAGGAGCTGTGGAACCTCAAAATGACAGGATCTGAGATCGTAGCCTATACAGCTAGATTCAGTGATCTAGCAGTATTGTGTCACAGGATGGTCACCCCATAGAGTAAAAACGCGGAGAGATACATCTGGGGACTATCCCCCCAGATTCAAGGGAACGTGTTAGCTTTAAACCCAATTACCTTTGACAATGCCAAACACTTGGCCCAGAGACTCGTTTATTATGGATTCCGCTAAGACATCATGGCCCCTGTCCCCAAGCAAACGAAAGGCGGTGACAATAAAAGAAAGTTTTGGAACAAAAAGAAGAACCAACCAGCATAAGTCCCCGCCAAGAAACAACAAATTGTTGTTATTCATGCTGCTACTATCCTTGTCGCTCCAACCGAAGGGTTTTGAGCATTCTGACCCTCCTATGGTGTACATGCAACCCTAGAAACCTTGGATCTATATTTTACTATGATACATGTAAATTTGTTTTTCCAAGGTTCATAACCTATCTAACATGCATGGGGAACTTTTAAGGATAAAAGTAAGCAAGAAAACATACCTTGTAGTAGTTTGGATCCCTTGAAAACCTTGTGAGCCTAACACCTCAAGTGTGATGGCTCAAATGTATCACACAACACCAAATGCACTTTGAATAACTTAGAGAGAAATTAAGAACACTTAGAAATCAGGTAGCCCTCACTTGTTCTCTTAGTGGCTGATTTTGGTGAAGAACATGAACATTATATAGTGTGTTACAGTCAGGGTTACACCATGTAAATCCTAATTATCATGACTTTTCATTTCCATGACCCTTGGGTTCTATAAACACCATGGAGCATCTTATGGGTTTTTACCCAACTGGATAATCCATGTAGCATTAGCGCACTATACAAGTATGGTTGATTTACACAATCAACCCATATATTTAATTAGTCTTCTTTTGATCACTTAATTAATTCCAAATTAATTCTTGGTCAATACTAATTAAATAATATTATTAATATATTAGAACTTATAATATATTAATAAACCTTAAGTGTTATTTCTCTCATTTTAGTCTATCCAAATGCATGATGCCATGCAACCCAAATTGACCATGCTAATCGGGTCAAGTACATTCCAGAAATAGTTATGAACTAAGACACCTAATCCAATAGTCTCCTACTTGGATAAGTCTAATAACTATAACTTCAAGAATGACTTCAGGAACCGATCAACAATCGTAGCTCTTTCAAGGTCTCGCGGAACTGAGACGATGATGATACACCATTTAAGATAAGTGATCATATAATCCTCTGTTCTACATATCACCCGGACAAATACATGGAACAATGTCTTACTTATTGTCTAGCAGTTTGTTTCTCGATTTCTGATTTGTTTGACATAGAACATAATTGAACACATCAACTTAGTTCTTACCGGGCCTGGTACATGAGTCAACACAAAATCATCGAGGGGCCCAGATATCGCTTCTAATCCAAGAAGGAATAGATAAACTTTGACTCATATGCTTGTTCTACTACTTGTTGAATCATACACAAAGGCACGTTTTATAACATTGAGTTACCAATGTGTTTTCGTACAATCAATGTATAACCAACTCATAGGCAATAAGTCATATCTATAGGTTTGAAGACTTATATGATATTACCGTCTCACGATCACTCGAGATAAATTCCATGAAGTGATACCAGTGAGCGTGAGTTGAATCCAATACTCAAAACTTATGAGCACTCATGAGTGTTGTAGCTATGTCCAACATCTTAGACTTCTACAAGCCAACCCATGACAGTCTTAATTCATATCTACTGCCAACATATGACCGACTGGAGAATTTGAATAATATGAAATAACATAACATAATTATTCTGGAAGTCAAAACATGAAAAATGAAATGATAGTAAATGATTGACAAAGGATAGCAACACTTTACTCATAAATAAATACAACTTTTATTCATCATCAAATGTCAAATACACTTTACACATTTCAAAGCTATCTAGCTACTGAAACTAATATCATCCTTCAGCCCTATGCACCTTGCATGATGGAGATGCGTAACCCTGCCCAGTCCCTGCGTGAGGGATCTATCGGGTTCTCATCCAATGATACCCTCTTTGCCACAAGGAGTCCTTCTTCTATTCAATGTCTGATGAAATGGTATTCTATGTCGATGTGTTTGTATCTCCCGTGTTCCCTTGGTTCCTTGGCTATGGTAACTGCACTTTCACTATCACAAAAAATCTCTATAGGCTCCTTTATAGCTGATACAACTCCAAGGTCTCCAATGAAGCTGTTTAGCCATATAGCCTTCTTTGCTGCCTCGCTTGCCACTATATACTCTGATTCGCAAGTTGAATCAGCTACTGCTCCTGCTTGGAACTTTTCCAACAAATTGCTCCTCTGTTTAAGGTAAAGACCCAGCATGACTGAGAGCATAAATTATCCTTATCAGTCTGAAAGCTAGCATCACTATACCCCAATACTCTCAAATCATCACTCCCATTGAGGGTAAGGACCCAATCCTTAGTCCTCTACAGGTACTAACAAGGTGTTTTGCCGGATAATCATGACGAGGCCAGAAAAATACGCATAAAGGCACCCTCGTACGCGCTAATAAATAGAGAACTATATTGGAAAGGGTTTAAAACCCCATGGCTGAGGTGCATAGATAACATCAAAAGAAAGGAGGCACTTCAGGAGGCACATGCAAACCAGACAGGCGTGCACAACGGTGCACGCGCCCTTACAGGGAAGGTGCTCCGGATAGGGATCTACTAGCCCATTGCATATCAGGATGCGACAAAGCTAACCAGGAAATGTAGGGTGTGTCAAGAATTTGCCCCGATTCAAGAAAATCCCCCGGCACCACTATCCAACATATCTAGCCACTAGTCGTTTTATTAATGGGGGATAGACACCGTTGGGCCATTCTCGGAGGTGCCCAGAAAGCTGAAATACATGGTGGTTGCGGTGCATTACTTCATAAAATGGATCGAGGTGGAACCATTGGCATGCATAACCGGGAGGCAGATGATAAAATTTGTGTGGAAAAACATCATGACTAGATTCGGTACGCCCAAGATACTTGTCAGGGACAACAATCTACAATTTGCAGAGAACCCGTTCAGAGAGTGGTGCACTAGCAAAGGAATCAGCCAACGATTCACGTCGATAGTGCATCCACATGCGAACGGGCAGACAAAAGTATCCAACCGAACTATTGTAAATGGGATCAAGAAACGGTTGGGAAAAGCTAGAGGAAATTGGACCAAAGAGATACCAATGGTGTTGTGGTGATACAGAACCACTCCACGAACAAGCACACGGGAAACCCCGTTCAGTTTAACATATGGGACAGAGGTGATGCTCCTTATGGAAATAATGATACACACGTTGAGAACAATTAGTACTAACGAAGAGGCCAACTCTCAGGACTTGAGGTTGAGTCTGGACATCTTTGACGAGCGACGAGAAAGGTTGGAAATACGCCAGGCTACTTACAAATGTGCAGCAGAAAGATATTACAATCAGAGGGTCAAAGATTAACAATTCATAGTGGGAGAGTATGTACTAAGAAGAAACGAAACAAGTCGAGCTCAGCATCAGGACAAGCTAGGCCCAGTATGGGAAGGCCGTACAGGGTTGTGGAAGCAAATCAGAATGGGGCATATACTCTGGAGACAATGGAAGGAAGGCAAATACCAAGAACTTCGAACGCAAGGAACTTAAGAAAGTTCTTCTTTTAAAATGATCAACACCCCCAAGTTCTATGCCCGTGAACACAGTGTATTGAAAGGGGCAGGCTTAGCTATCTAGCACTATTGAACGCTTTATACTTAGTGTACCAAGTTCTAGTACTTAGTGTATGGAACTTTATGCTTAGTGCATCAAATCTTAATAGTCAGTGTATTAAAGTTTGTAATCAATACATGCAATTGAATGCTTAGTACATCAAATTCTAATACTTAGTGTATTAAACTTTATATTCAATATAACAATCAAATGCTTATTGCATGAAAATACTCAGTGTATTAAATCCAACAACGCAGCCAAATGCTCAGTGCGTCAAGTTTTAGTACTTAGTGTATAAAACATCACGCTCAATATACACAATCAAATGATTAACACATCGGATCCACATACTTAGTGAAATTAGGCAATAAAAGCCCAAGCCTTACACTGTCAAAAAAAGTATCAAATCCAAAAAGTACGATCAGGACTACAACAAAGCATCAAACACAAACATTTTAAGGGAAAAGGAAAAAGTCTTCACATCCCGGGAGGGTAACACATGATGCAGGAGCATCTTCATCATTGCAATCGCCATTTCCACCAACATTCTCGCCAACAACAACAATTGCATCACCACCCAGGCCCTTGCCACCGACACTAACATCGCCGACTACACCACTACTCACACCACCACTAGCACCTTCAACACCACAACCATCCACACCAACAACATTTTCGCCTAACTGAACAATCTCCTCATCATTACCTACCACACCCTCAGGAGTGCCTTCAGATCCAGAAAAGGCACAAAGCTCTCGAACTCTATGGATGTCCAAGTCTACTAAACCTCGAAGCGACACATGATCCATGCTGGAAAATGATAAAAGAGCCTCATTCACACTCACAACAGGACCATAGGAAGGGGCGCTAGTGATAATACCCCCAGACCCAACACTTGCCAAGGTGTTGCGAATAGACTCAGCCCCAACAACAAAAGCAAAGTGACCTCATTCTCGATAGATATTCAAATCATCCTTATCACTCCGAAATGTTTACATGCTAGTTCTAATATCATAGACACACACTTAGAATCCTAAACATATAAGGCTTCCGATCCGCTCGGCAACAGACCATAGATCCGAACACATAATATTATATATGGAAAACATATAACATTTAGCACATAAAAGCATTTTAGGCAACTTTCCTAAAATATACTAGTGCTCGTGTCTTAAAATATGATAGACACTCATCTCACAATCATCGCTTAACATTCTAAGTTTAAGTCTAGAAAGTCTGAATATTAAAAAGTTTGGGTTGATAATAGAAAAAAAGTATCAAAATAAAATAATATTGAAAAATAAGAGACAAAAGTGTAAATGGATTAAAGAAACAAAGCATTTTTGAGAAAAAAATATAAAAAAAACATGTGAGAAACGCCATAAGTATTTATTTTTAGAAAAAAAAAACAAAGGATAAAAGAATACGGTAGACGAAAATGATGAAGATAAAGAAAAAGGGTTGTAATGAAGTAAAAGTGAAAGTTTAGTGGCAAAAATATAAATAATAAAAATAAAGTGGAAAAATTATAAAGATGAAAAGTTTGTTGAAACATTAGTAGCAAAACTATAAAGAAATAAAATAAAATGGTAAAATTAAAAAGGGGAGAAGTTTCCTGGTGAAACTTTTTATGTCCTTTAACATATATATATATATATATATATATATATATATATATATATATATATATATATATATATATATATATATATATAACTGAGTTCTATGGAAAACAAATAACTAGTACAACATATGTTGGAATCAATAATCAAATGACGTGTGTCTATTTCTTTATTCACAAGTAATGTATTGTAGAAGTTATTTATGTAATTACCCTAAAGTGATGTGTTGTCATGTTTTCATTAGTTCATATATGTGTTGCTCTAATCATTCATTTTTCATATAACACTTGCATATATATATATATATATATATATATATATATATATATATATATATATATATATATATATATATGTCTTAGAGTATTTTTTTTCTTTTGTATTTTTATAAAGCTCTCAATTTTTTTATAAATTTTTATGTTTTCAAAAGATTTTAACCTATACATTATCGATAAATAAATGTATTTTTTAGAATCTCTTACCGTTTCTTTTTAGTTATAACTTGTATTTAGAATTTATACTACCTCCGTCCTATATTGATAGTCCATTTTTGACTTTTGAAGTCTTTTTTCTTCAACTTTGACCTTAAATATTTGTGTGTTTGATAGATAATATTTGATGCAAAATATAGGAATGAATTGTATTTTAAATGTGTTTTCATTGTTATAAGTTTTATGAAGTAATATATTACAAAAATAAAAATATTTAAGGTTAAAGTTGAAGAACAAAGACTTCAAAACTCAAAAGTTGATTATCAATTTGGGACGGAGGGAGTAACATTTTCGTTAGGAGGACCGACATGATTATCGGGTTGGGCGTGGTGCTCAGGGAATTCCTCTCAACCGTAGTGTTTTATTTTAAAATAGAGTTCCATCTAATTTGTTATATGGAGACCCTTAAATACACAAAGTCAATCACAAAAAAATAAAAGACAAAAAACTATAGAAATGGTCTTTATAATTTTAACATTTTTTGTTATAAGGTCCTAACATAAAATGAAATTTTCTTTTGGTGTTTTACCATTTTGTGTGGAGTATCGTATTATCCTCAAGTATCGACTCATGATTTCAATATTTCCAGACGACAAGATATGTTCGGTGTGCCGTAAAGCATGTTTTGACTCTTTTGGAGAGCATGCAGTTCATTACAAAGAACTCACGAGGTTCAAATACAAGCACACTATGGTTAGGGATGTTTTGGTCGACATATTTAAGTATGTCGGGGTTTCCGCTAAGAAAGAGACTCTTGTGAATTTCCTAATTGATCCAACAGAAGGAAAGTCAACCCTTAGACCAACTGATGATTTTGATTTTTGGATGGGTTAGAGGGAAACATGCATGTGTGGACCTTACAGAGGTATCCCCTCTCGTAGGCTTGAGAGTCAGAGGTTTCATGACGGGACATACTACATTAAAAGTCGTCACATGCACGGTTACTAAACATGAGAAAACATGCATGGAAAATCAACACGTGTTTATACCATTTTCATTTGATACATTTGGTTTCCTTACGTCGGATGCAGTGGGGCTTCTTAGTTAGAGTACAACAGATCATGCATAGCAATGTTATATCCTCTAGATCTATGAATTTAGTCTTTAAGAGAATTGACTTTACCATACAAAAAGGTTTAGCGGCGCCAATTTGTTGCATGTTTGCCTTCTCATTTGTTGCGATGATAAGTAAGATGTATCATTTATTATGTTTTGTGAAATCAAATTAACACTTTAACTACACTGTTAATTTTTTAAATGACAATTTTATCCTCAAACCACATGGAATATTTCCGATGTGTTGTATTTATACAATGCTAATTTTTGCATCTATTCTTTTTAATTTTATTGGACTATTATATATTAATAAATATTGTTTTTAAAATATAATATTTATATATTAGTAAATATTACTTTATTAAATTATTAATTTTTTTATTAATTTTTATTGGACTAATGTTTTTATTAGATTATTAAAGTTTAATTTATAATTTCTTTATATTAATAAACATTATTTTATTAAATTATTATTTTATTTTTAATATATAATACTATTATTTTTAATTTTAGTGGTTTCAACACAAAATCATCGGAATACGCTAAAATACCGCCCCTATCATTTTTGCGAATCGAATTATTTTTGGACCTTAACCAAAAGAATTTACAAATTACAATGACTATTTCTAGAGAAAATGTCAAAAATAGCCATTTACACGAATGATATTACAAAAATAGCCAAAAAATATCCAAATTACAAAAATAGCCAACGATTTCGCAGATGGAAATGCCCTATCTGCGAAATCACCTTGTCATCTGCGAAAGTACAAGCAGCTAAAGCACAGCTGTGCTTTAGCTGCTTGTACTTTCGCAGATGGCTTAGGCCATCTGCGAAATTGAGAAGCTATCTGCGAAATACCCTTAATTTCGGTATATAAACGTTTTTTTTCTCCATTTTCCCCCTTCTCTACACAAAAACTCTCTCTAACTCTCTCTATCTTTGGAGTATTTTCGCGATTTTGGCTACTTTATGAAGAAAATGGAGGATTATGTCAACAATCCGGCAAATATGGTTAGATTTTAACTCTTTAAATGTTGAAGTTTTTTTTTTTATCATTTATTGTATTATTTAGTGTTAAAAAAGGGTAATTTTGTTGTATTTTGATAGTTTTAATATTTCTTTAGTATACTTGAAGCTTAAATGGTATTTTGTTAGTGTTTGTTTGAATGTACAAGTAGAGACTGTGTAGATAATGTTTAGAATTTGTTATTTTTGTTGTTTGTTTAGTTGTTGTATAACCTGAAAACTTGTATATTGTTATCGTATAATTGTTTATATAAAGTGAAAAATAGTTAAATTATAGTATGTGTAAAATAGTCGTTTGTATATATATTTGTTTTATAAGTATAGCATTTGTATAAGTTGAAAATTTGTCGTATATATATTGTTAGAAATTGGTTGTGTTTTTCGTATAAGTTGAACAATTGTTGTCGTATAACTTGGAAAATTGTTAATTTGGTTGTCGTTTTATTTGAAAAATTGTTTGTTTATATGATTATAAAATGTTAGTTTATATAATTAGAAAGATAAAAAAATGTTTATGTATTTGTCGTTTAAGTTGAAAATTTGTTTAAGTTGAAAAATTGTCATTTATATATTTATCGTTTAAGTCGAAAATATGTTTAATAAAATGTTTATATAATTATGTATGATATTGTTTTTTATCGTAAATATATTTGTTGTTTAACTTGGAAAATTGTTTATATATGTGTATGTTATTGTTTTTTATCGGAAATATAAAAATAATTATTAATTAAGAAATAGTATTTGCATTACCAATTGTTTATGTATTGCAGTTCGTAATCATATATTTTAAAAACAAAATATTTTTTAGTTATCTAATTTGTTTTTGTTTTTTTTTTTTTGCAGCATGATTTTAGTTTTATCATTGTGAAAGTGTTTGCGAACTTAAAAGGTTCTGGCGGTAACATATGGGAAGTATTTGAAGTTTTAGATGATGCCAAACGTGCCATTTTCAGAAATACCGTATTTGGTTACTTTATTGATGTCCCTCATTTACAAGGGTATGCATTGTTGTTCCATAAAATGTTCCTTCATCAGATCCGGCCGGACCCTGTTTTATCTCCAGATGGAATAAAACGATTATATTTTCGAGTAGGCAATATGAAAATGGTTTATGGGCCGGAAGAGTTTTGTTTGATAATCGGCTACAATTTTGGGGAGTATCCAAAAAACATTGGGAAAAAAGGGTCGGAAAAATTATTAACCAGTAAAAATAGATGTTTATTGCGTGAACGGCTATTTCCGGACCATACCAATAGTTCGGTGAAAATCGGCGACCTTAAACGTTTAATTTTAAATCGAACATTCGTAGCACTTGACGACATTGATGCAGTTAGAGTATGTTTGATATACATTCTGTGTGAAGGTTTTTTGGGTAAAGAAGTTAATGATCGGGTGCCACAAGATTGGTTTTTTTTGGCTGAGAATTTGGATCTCTGGAACAGGTATATTTTGTTTACGTTAAAAGTTATATTTTATTAAAGTTATAATTTATATAAAAACTAATATTGTTTTTTTTGTTTTGTTAGTTTCGTTTGGGGTAGCTATCTTTGGGATTTTACTTATGTTGATCTTGAGGATACATGGAACAAAATACATCATTATTTATCACTTTCTGAGCATGGTCAAACTTTAAAATACTCCGTATCAGGATTTACGGCTCCAATTAGGGTATAAAAATATTTTAATATTTAAATTGTTTTATTGTTAAGTTTTTTATTTTAATTTTAACTTTTATTACTGTAATTGTAAAAAATTGTAGATATTGATATATGAGATGATTCCGGCTGTTCGCGCATGTGGATTTGTGTTGAAAAAAAATAAAGACTTGCCTCAGATGAAACGATGGAGTGAAACTAAAAAATTAAAATGGGTTGACGTGAACAAGATTTGGTCAAAGATGCAGGTTTATAAATATTTCGTTTATTATTAATAAACTTGATTATTATACTTTTATATGCATTTTTAATATGTTTAATTTTTTAGGACGGTCTACCACTAAGACAAAACATGTTACCGGGTGATGGTGAGATGACATCTTGTTATTATATGTCATTTCAAGAGTATGTATATGGTGAAGGGAAAGCAGTTCCATCCCCAGTACGGGACCATTTTAGGAGACCAGATGAATCTTCGTCTAGTATGTCGTCCAGTGGTCGCTCTCATGGTACAGGTAGGGGCAGTGGAAAACACAAGTTAGACGAGGTGTTGAAACGGCTACATGCACTGGAGCAACATGTGTTTATGAACCGACAACCTACAGAGTTTTTTGGTGAAGAAGTGAATACTGAACAATTTTGGAACGACATTGTTTTTGATGATCCGATAGTGTCACAAAGAAATTATGATGAACAGGTTAGTTACACGCTACATTATTTTTTAAATTTTATTAACAAATATGAATACTTGTGTTCATATTTTATATTTGATAATATAGGTTGTACAAGATGAAGTGTTGAATAAAAACAATACAACTGAAAATATATTTGGTGATATTCAAGAAGACAAGGTTGTTATAGATATTACCTTTACGATTTTAATAATTACTTTTTAATAATGTGTCTTTCGTTATTAAGTAAAAAGTTATACTTTTAATGTATGTGTCGGAGGAGAGGAATAAGTATGCGGGGAACAAATTTGATGATGATGTGTTTGATGTAAATGATTATACTGAATTTAAAGAGGTTCTTATAGTTACATTAATTTATATTTTGTTTTTAGTAGATTAAATCATTTATTTAATTAGATATTATTGCTTATTAAATTATGTGTATTTTGTTATTAAGTATAAAGTTTTATTTTTAATGTAGGAGTCGGAGGAGAGGAATGACAATACGGGGAACAAATTTGATGATGAGGTGTTTGACTTAAATGATTATAGTGAAGCTAAAGAGGTTCGTATACTTACATTAAATTATATTTTGTTTTTAGTATATTGAAACTTATTTATAATTAGAGATTATTGGTTATTAAATTAGGTGTCGGACGAAGATGCAATAAGAATTACGGCAGTTGTAGATTATTTTGATGAGTATGATGGCAAAGAAGTTCCACACGATAAAATGAGGACTCGAAAATCATCACAATATTTGTGCACTCCTTACATCGAGGTATTCGTTTTATTTATAAACTCATGATTTTATATTTATGTGAATTATCTGAAAGATATAGATTTAAACATTTGAATATTGATTTTAGTTGCACACGACACCGAAGCCCAAAAGAAGAACAAAAAAGAAGGTTGATATGAAATCAACAAGCTCCGTTCCTCCTCCAGTTTTTGGTGTTGCTCATGACTTCTCCATGTTGCGCCTGCAACCTTACGTAGTAGGCGGTGAGGTTGTCATCCAAAATTATTTATTTCATTCATATGATGTCCAACATCGTTTGTTAAATTTCATGTTAGATAGAGATTTTTGGAGCTCATTGTTTGGGCATACACACGACGGATGGTTGGAGTCATCGGTAAATTAATTGTTAATTTATTATTTTAAAAGTTAATTGTTTTTTAGTCAATAACAAAAGTATCATGTGTGCAGCATATAACCATTTGGTACCGACTATTAATGGAGAGACGGTTTGAGAGCGACCGGCATACAATAATGCCTCCAAATTTTTTTGTTTCTCATGCTTTGGAAGAAGGACAGGACTGGAGGGCGTTTATGTCTGGTATAGCCACATACCCCGAGTTCATGGTTGCTTGGTGGGATGTTGATACGGTAAACTTAATTGTTTATATTGAAAATAATATCGTTACTTTTGTTAAGTTTTTGTATTGTGATGTAAAAAAACATAATTTTATTTTATGATCCTTATACAGGTCTTATTGCCGATTCATTCATCCCCTAATCATTGGCTATTTGGGGAACTACGATTAGCATCAATGTCCATATTTATGTCAGTCTTGGTATATCAGCTTATGAAAAATTCTACTCTGAAGGAATCTTTTCCAAATTTGAACGTCGGGTGGCAAATTATTTGGACAAGATTAAGTATTGGGCCCGGAGGAACACCCCAAGGATTCCATTGAATATGCAATTCATTTATGAAGAAAATGTTCCCCAACAAAGTAGTCATTTGGGAGATTGCGGTGTTTTTCTTTGTATGTTTATGGAGCAATTCGTTTCAGGTCAACCAATACGTGTTCTTATTGACCCAAAGACCGCAGCTTTAGAGTTCCGTCAACGGATGGCAAAATTTTTTTGGGGGTCTAGTCTTGGTCCTATGTAGTAGGATTATATAATTGTATATCTAAATTAATGTTGGATATGATTATTAGTTTATTTTTTCAGTTTCGTGAATGGATGGCAAAAAATTTAATGTTACGACAATTACAACAAATTAATGACCTACTAATAACTTATGAATGCATACAACATAAGAACGACTACAACATTTGTTTTAACGTTACAAGTAGACTGTTGTAAACGTAAGTACAAATACAACAATTTATTGACCTAACAACTTCAAAACCATAAAAACAATATTAAAAAGCTTACAACTTGTAAACAAGAACTACCAAGAACAACACCCAACTACAAATCAACGCTATCTTCAACTTCTTATTTTCTGATTGAAAGAGCTTATTAGACTTAGCTACTTTAGCTATTACCATAGATGATTGGTCCTTCTCTTCATCAACCCAACTGATAAACCCACATTTTGGTCCCTGTTACATTTAACATTGATAGTAAGAAATTAATTGTTTGTCATGTAAACACGAGGGTTCAAATTTGAATGACGTTAACAACATGATACCAAATATGGGCAAGCGTAAAACAATCTTCCTGGGTTTTTAGATGTTCCCGAAATCCTAACGATACGTTCTCCTCCGCAATTGCAGTATGCCATTAGCCTTGTTTTTCTTATAAATAGGAGTTGCTTTGACAAATACATTTTTCATATTGAGTGACACCCTTTTATAGAAGAAATCATGTTACAGACAATTCTTTTTTACTAAGAAATGAACTGGTTTGACTATGAATTCAAAAAGTTGAACTACGAAATCCAGACAAGTACATTCTGTAGTATTGTCTTGTCGGTCAATGAAATTTGACTATGAAATGAACTGGTTTGACTATGAATTCAAAAAGTTGAACTACGAAATCCAGACAAGTACGTTCTGTAGTATTGTCATGTCGGTCAGTGAAATTTGACTATGAAATGAACTGGTTTGACTATGAATTTAAAAGGTTAAACTATGAATTGTGAACAGTAGAGATACAATATTTTCTATTAATAATCTCATTTTATTGATATTGCATTTGTGTGATGATTGTAGAGCACTTTCATCGGTTTTGAAAATGAGTACTAACATCGGAAGAAGCTTTTCTCAACTACCAATTTTCTTGCATAACCTTCAAAGAACAAATCCTAATACCTTCACAGCCATCAAGAAAACCGATACCAACCGCTTTCAATTCTGTTTTGTGGCTTTAGGTTGCATGGTATAACATACTTCTTTTATTGAGTTATATAATATTTCATGGTAATGTATCTCGATTAGTTTTTACTCATCACTAATATGTGTTCGTTTTTATGTAGATTCGTACCTTCCTTAGGTGCATGATACCGCTGATATATGTGGGTTATTTACCCCTTATTGGGAGCTATCTGACAACAATGTACTTCGCAGTGGCTTTAGATGGAAATCATGAACCACTACTCTTAGCAATTGGTTTGGGAACCTTAGAGTGTGAAGAATCATGGAGATGGTTCATGATGAGGTTAAAAGATTGTTTAGGTGACGACATATAGGTTGGTTTCATAAGCAACCTTTGTGATAAAATAGAATTTGGTGTTCAGAGTGCCTACCCGGATTCCTATCATGGATATTGTCCTAAAGATATAGCTCGAAAGATACGTGACTCTGTGGGACATAACAGTACGGAAGTTGAATCGTTGTTTTGGAAGTCATGCAATGCATATAGCGTTGATGATTTTTACTTGTGTATGGAAAGGTTGCAAACTGCATGTAGGAAATCACCTTTCTTTTCCTTGCTTAGGAGTCCAATTTACTGGCTTGACGATATACCGATTTCAAAATGGACACGAGCATGTTTCCCAAAAATACGCTACAATGTTAAATCGATTGACGTCCCTGAAATTTTGCAAATTATATCCAGACGTGAGTTTCCTATAACAATGATAATTGAGTTAATCACCACGTCGATACAATCAAAGTATGCTGAACGGGCCAACGTGGCGGGTAAGGGAGATTGTTATATTTAGTGTTTTTAATGTGCTATTATTTTTATTAAAATATCAAATTTTACAGGGAGGTTTTCTGGTGGGTTGACCCCTTACGTTGAGAGTAAGGTTCAAAAATGTGTCAACAAGTCTTACAATTGGAATGCAAGACGTTTGTATGGGGATACATATCAAGTAGATGACAATTTTTCCACCACCAACGTACAACTTGAACGAAGGGTATGTAGTTGTGGTAAATGGCAAAAAAGCGGTATACCATGTGCCCACGCTATAGCATGTCTAAGAACCCGTACATCTGAATCCATAAACAGATTGGTTGATTACAAGTTCACTAGTTATGTGTATCGACTTGCATATGGATCTGAGTTGGTGAATACTATACCATCACATGTGCATTGGGAAATAGCAAATGAAACGGTGGTCCTGTTACCTCCCTCAATGCAGTAGTTATTCATGTAGCACCTTTATATTTTATGTAGTATTATGTATTAGTGTCGTGTTACGTATTAGTTATCCGTGAAACCTGTTTACATTTTATTTCGTATTATGTATTAGTTATTTATGTACCTCGTTCACATTTTATGACTTATTATGTATTTGTTATTTAATTTATGTCGTATTATGTATTGGCTATTGAGGAAACAACATACATTAAAAGAAATGGACTTTTATTAAATAGTGACGACTACACACATACAACAACAAGCAACTTAAATAACGAAAATTCATTACCTTAACCAACATGCATATTAAAAATAAAGGACATTCTTTAAAAGATTCCATGCATCTAAGTGGGTAAACTCGCTACCATCATATTCAAAACGGTATAGTTCCAAAGCCACCTGCCGTAGAATGTCTTCATCCGTATTTGCATGTTGGTTATCCAACTCGTTGTAAATACGTTGAAATTCTTTCACCTTCATTTTCAAATCTAGAAACTTGGTTTTGACATCTTTTCTTCTTCGATATTGAGTACGCCCAATTAAATGGTGAAACAAATGACAGACACGAGACCAAAATGATCCAGCACGAACTTGTGGGGGACCCAGTGGAAAATCCTCCTCTACAGTTATAATCCATGCTTGAACCAAAGCGACCTCCTCTGCGTTCCTCCATGTATGTGGTGAGTCCATAATTGCAGGGAGGGAAGTAATACGAAACAACTACAACGGATATTAAAATCTATTTATAATGACTCCTTACTTTCCTGATGCAATGGCTTGTCAATTCAAGCAGCAATGTATTATGTTGTCATTCGACCGGGGATGACTTGTCAACTCAAACAGTGCTCTGTTATGTTATAAGTATAGTACACTGCATTCGTCAGTTAATTTTGACTATGAAATGCAGACATATTAGAAGATTGGACTGCGATTTTGTGTAGAAACTACTATAAATTGACCTTATGTTACATAAAATACTTTATTAAATAAACCAATACAGCTGTTCAAATATTGTTTTTTATATTCCACTCTCTTAGTTTCAATCAAAATGAGTTCTATATCATGGAGCAATGAAGAGTTCTTGGTTCTTACACATGCTTATATTCATGTGTACAAGACAAGCAAGTTGAACGATCCAATGTTTTGGAGCCGTTTAACCAATATTTTCAATGCTGAAAACCAAAGGGCTACAAGAAACGATCGTGACGAACTAGACATCTTAGCAAGATGGTATGAAATGAAAACCGAAGTTCTATTATTCAACGATCTTTATACCAAAATTGACGACACCCGTTTAAATGCTACTGAGGAGGTTATCTTGGAAGCTGCTAAGGAGGAGTACAAGTCATTAAGTAACGGGTTGGAATTCCAGTTTGAAGCCCCTTGGAATATTTTGAAATATATCCCATTTTTTTAAAATCTATTATAGTTTATTATGTGAGTAGTAGGTTATTTTCATGTACTAGGTTATTTTCATGTATTTCGTATGTATTTCGTTTGTTTAAAATCTAAATTAGTTTATTATGTGAGCAACTCGTATGATTAATTTGAATTAATAAATGCCCATTGCATTAGTTTTAACAATACATTAACAAGGATTCCATGAACCATTACAAACATTACAACAATTACATGAAAAACAACGACATAATACGAACAAACCATTAATGTAAAACACAAGTCCATGGGTTATTCTTAACAGAAATTAGAGCGGTCTACATGAAATATTATTTATTTTTAACAACCTTCCAAACTTCCTCATATTCGAAGTCTCTGCCGTCATGCTCACAGATGTAAAAATCTGTAACAACTTCCAAGAACTCTTCTTCATCACGATAACGAACATTGTTACGTTTCGCATAATTACATGCTCGATTGAACCATGTCACTTCTTCCTTTACATCCAGCCACTTAGTAACAACATCTGATTTTTCTCTTTTTTGTCCTTTTCCCATCTCATGGTTAAACAAAGATGTTATGCGAGTCCATTCATCACCAATTAGGCAATGCGGGGGAGCAAGTAACGATACACCATCCTTAACACTTAGCTAGCAATGTGTTAGAACTAACACCTCATTTGTCGTCCATGGCATTTCAGAATTGGAACCAGGTACTTCATTCGAAGAACTTGCTGCATTCGACGACATTTCTAATAAAGGGAGTTTGTTTCGTTTAGGTGATTTGGGTGTTTGGTTTTTAGAACTTAAACATCTATTTATATAAATAAATAGACTACGAATTAAAACTTTGACTATGCAATGCTTACATTTGGACTACGATTTTCAGCTTTATGCAGTGATTTATCATGTCAAACTGTCATTTATGTCATGTCACTTAAGGGTTCCACTACGATTTGTAGGTTACTACAGTAACTTGGCATTACTGTCTAGTCATTTCAAAGTTGGACTTGTCATTACTGTCTAGTATGTATAAATACCGCTTATAGATCAAGTTTATTAAAAACTAGTTACAAAATTGTTGTTATATTATCATGATACAGATTAGGTTGCAAAAGGATCGTTTGTTGTTTTTTTTAAATAACAAGTTGTAATTGTTAAAAAAATTCTGCAAACTATATTTTATAAAATAAAGGCTTCATTAATTGTTATAATCAACAAATTAAACAAAAATATGAAAGCATAGCAATGTCTTGTAAGATTTAATAAAAATATTACAATACATGATAAGTTAACAAATCATCATTAGTCTTCATTTCAAGGTTGTTTTAAATCAAAATCAGTGTTAAAGGTTTGTGAGCAACTCGCTGAACCACCAATATTAAATGCCATTTCTGCAGTAGAAATTATGTGACGTGATCCGCTACCGGACGCCCTTCCAGTACAATTATTTCTCGTGTGTCCTATTTGACCACATGTAGAACACTCTTTTATAATTGGACCCTCGACTTGGGATGGAATGCGGTCTGTGTTTCTTGGCCTGCCTGGCTGACGTTTATCCATTATTGGTGGCTTAACAATCATCAAATCATCGGGGATCTCCCATTCGGATGGCTTTGGCAGAGGGTTTATTGATTTCTCATATGTTTTCCTCAGTGTTTCGGTAAAGTAAGCATTTAATGCATACCTCGAGCAGTCTTGGTAATTGTTCACTGTTAAACATCTTATGACATGACCACAAGGGATCCCATCAAGTTGCCAATGCCTACATGTACATGTCATATGTTTGAAATCAACAATCACATTTTTTGCCCCCTTTTTGACCTCGCATTTCGTATTTGAGATCATGCGAACATCCCATTTGGTAAAAGTTTTCTTATTTTCTTTTACAATTTCATCCGCCCAAGGGGTAAGTGTTGTTGTTGCTTCCGCTAAAAATATAGACGAAATGAAGAAGCTAAGATCAATAACATCAAAATTAATAAAACATTAATATTAAAAATTTACTTAATACCTGCAAAGTTACGTCTTTGAAACCACCATTGTTGCATTGTAGCACGAAAAAAATTGATCAACATAAGTATTGGCACCTTACGTGCGTGTCTAGATAATGCATTTATAGACTCCGCACTATTGGACGACATAAGATTGTATCGGTTCCCTTAACCGTCTTACTCTTGCCGAATCTAGATACTATGTTGAAATACAAATGGACACCACATATTCCATGATGAGCGTGAGGAAAAATGTTGGCAACGGATGTTGCTATAGATGGAGACCTATTAGATATAATTGTAAGCTCCTGCATATTTCCTATGCACTCACGTAGTTTTTGAAAAAACCATGTCCAAGAATCGGTACACTCATTTTTGCATATACCATATGCAACCGGTAATATTTGGTTTTGTCCGTCCTTAGTAACTGCAAGTAACATGGTACCTTTGAACTCTCCCTTTAGGTGAGCTCCATCTACTACTAGGTCGGCTTACAAAAATTGACAAAAGCGCGTACCTACAATAAATTGTATATCTATTCAAATACACCAAAATAAATATTAAAAAATTAATATAATATGATAATACTAACCGAGCAACCAAGTGCGACGTACAAAAACTCAAAGCGATCATCAGCATCTGTTTTAATATGTGTGACGGTACCCGGATTATGTTTGGCCAAGTTGTGACAATACGCCGGAAGTTTGGTAAAAGAATCCTCTTTCGTACCCCTTAACGACAACAGTGCATATTGCTTCGCACGCCATGCCTGATGGTATGAGATATTGATATTCAATTGAGCATTCATATCATTAACAATTTCTTTTCCCCGATAAACTCTACTATAGTCTTCAGCCAAAACATCAGCAACATATTCACCCAAAACATATTTGTTTGCTTGTCGATGATTAGGTTGCAACAATGTTGAAGAACATGTGTGTACATCAACAAATTTATTCACTTGGAAAAGTCCATCAGAATTTTTTATTGCTTTTGCTCTTAGTAACCAACAACAATTTTTCGAAACACACACAGCTTCATACCTTGATTTGGTGGATCTACTTGTCCTCGTCTGGAAACCTTCTCGAAGACATTTTTTTACCAATACATCGCTTTAAAAGTTCTTTGTTCTTAAATATACTCTCACATTGAATCTTTTGAAGATTCATGTCGACAATCCGTGTTGGGATATCTTCATTAATATCAACTGGCCATGCTGGTACAGGGGGCATACCGTGAAAAAGGTTATCGGGAAACTTAGCTTTAACTTCATCACCCAACTCATCTCTATCGGAATTGCTTTGTAGCTCGGTTATATCTAAACATACATCACCAACATCAACATAATGCCCGTAAAAATGATTTTTTTTCATTTTTTTGACTTGAATTTTTTTTCTTTTTAGTTTTATCTACCACACGCCTACTTATAACTTTAACTTCTTGTTCGGCAACATCATCACAACGACCACCTACATTAAGATAAGTACCAACATCATCATCACCAACATGCTTGTAATTCTCAGGATCCACATAGTGAATAGGTGAATAACTAACATCAACATTTTCAGCAACACTGTGAAACTGAGGTACACTAGGAGTATTGAAAGTACCTATCGGATCGTTGCTCCCTTTATAACTGCATAAATTACCAACAAGCTGGTTTCCAATTTCACCACCCCCATTAACCTCCTCATCTTCATCAACCACCACAAACACTTTCACAGCCCTTCCTCCACTACATTTGATTACGTTTATCAACATTCTAACATCCATGTCTTCAACGATAGCTATATAATAATTTAATTCGGGATGGTGGAAACGAAGACTAATTCTATATTTGTCTAACAAACCAATTTTGCTTCTTATCAAAGATACAAAATCACTATAAGTAATATACTCAGAAAATATCAAAGCAAGTTCAGAAATACCTCCCTGTGGACATATGTATTCCAGATTAGTTCCATTAACTTGTCATCTCCCACCGGTTACAAGACAAACCAAATATTCAATCATTTTTTGAGCAAATTGTAGAGAAAGTTCCTAAACAAATAAAAACCAAAATTATATTTTTCTACAAAACTTTTTATATAGCAACATGATTTCGTAGTCAAACCAATTCATTTCATAGTCAAACTAAAAAAAAAATACAAAAAATACAAAAAACATCAGTATTTCGCAGATAGGATGAGAGGATTTCGCAGATGGACATTCTCCATCTGCGAAATCACCCCTATATATACACAAAAAAATTAAAAAAAAAATAAAAAAATAAAAAAAATACCACCTGCGAAAGTACAAGCAGCTAAAGCACAGTTGTGATGTAGTTGCTTGTATTTTCGCAGATGACAATGTGATTTCGCAGATGGGGCATTTCCATCTGTGAAATCGTTGGCTATTTTTGTAATTTGGATATTTTTTGGCTATTTTTGTAATTTCATTAGTGTAAATGGCTATTTTTATCATTTTCTTCTATTTCTATAGTTTTGGATTAATAAGACTTTCAGCTGGATTGAAAACTTGTTATATGTTATATGTAGATAGGTAGTTGTAGTCGGTGGCGGTGCCAAAATGAAATATCATGGATGGCACACATTAATTTTTGGGTAGCACACTGAAAAATTTACACTACATCAAAATATATTTTAAAAAATTTCAACTATATTTAAAAATTTAAGGGATACCAAGATCTATTATTCTAGCCGCTACATAGATCTGCCCGTGATTATAGTTTAGCAAACACTAAAATATTTTAGTAGTTGTTTATGGGGAAGCCAGTCTGCATATTATTATTATTTTAGTAGCTGTTTACATTTTGAAGACCGTAGTGTATGCAATTCATAGAAATACAAAGTTTCTAATAGTTATTTAAAGAATAGGAATAAAACTCAATAAAAGAGAAACAACAATGGATAACATGAAACCAAGAATAATGGGAAATAATTGGCATGATTCTCAAATACACCGTGTCACAGCTGGTATTCTCCATTATTTTCCCTTTACGTTTTCTCTACAATCCACTAATCATTGTGCTTTTTAATATATATATATATATATATATATATATATATATATATATATATATATATATATATATATATATATATATATATATATATATATATATATATATATTAGTTTATAACCTATGGAACCACGGTTAGAAAATTAATTAGATTTTCTAAGTAAAAACTCAAAACTATTAATTAATAATTTTAAACAACTTATAAATTAAAAGATATTTTTTTAGTTATATATAAAACTATAATCGTTGATTCAAATAAATACGCAAAATATATCATCTTATAATTTTTATAAATTTTATTTTATTATAATTTGTATAAATTTTATTTTATTTTTATTCTAATATTATTAATTTAATGTAATTAAAATGTGATTTAAATTTTGAAATTTGAAAATTGAAATAAAAAATTAATAGATTGATAAGTGTCATGATATCGATTACAATACCTAACATGGTGATACATGGCAAAAGAACTACTCTTTTATTAGTATAGGAAGATAATTTTAAACAACTTATTAATTAAAAGATTTTTTTTAGTTATATATAAAATTACTAGAGTAGATAATCGTTGATTCAAATAAATACATAAAATATATCATCTTATAATTTTTATAAATTTTATTTTATTATAATTTGTATAAATTTTATTTTATTTTTATTCTAATATTATTAATTTAATGTAATTAAAATGTGATTTAAATTTTGAAATTTGAAATTTGAAATGGAGAATTAATAGATTGATAAGTGTCATGATATTAATTACAAGTGTCAATAGATTGACAAGTGTCATGATATTAATTACTGTAACGTCCGTAGATTATGGCTAGTCAATTTAAGGACAATAAACATCAAAAATGGCTTTTTGATGGAAGATTATTTTGAAGTAATAATCTTAACTAAGTTCTAGTATATATTACAAGGATTCCGTACATATAAAGAACGCCGAAATCCGAGTTATAACGAAGAAATTATGATCTGTCAAAGTTTCACGACAGAACCGACACGACACAGGGCGACATAAATAGTGAATTTATGTTAGAGTGATATTTGGCCTTAGCGATCTAAATGAAAGTCGTAGAATACGTTAAACCGAGAGCGTGCATAAAAAGAACGTCTAAATCTGACTTCGTATGAGGAAGTTATGATTTTTCGAAGTTTCAGCATTAACAGTATGCAGCCCGAAACTCGAGATTGAGGTCAAGTGATATTTAGCCAAAACTTTCTAAATGAGAATTAAATATCTCATCAATAGTAGTCCAACGATATAAAGACAGACGAAAACGGAGTTCAGATGAAGGGGTTATGAATTTCAAACGGAGTTTTCCTGTCCCGACCTACTAAAAATAATATGTTAATAATATATTAAAATTAAAGTCAAAGTTAGCCGAAAAAGTCTAAATGAAAGTTGTAGATCTTGTTTTTACCTACGCGTGGATATAAAGAACGTCGAAAACGGAGTTCGTATGCGAAGGTTATGAATTTCTGAAGTTCGGGGTGCGAAACCCCAAAACTGAGGTGAATTTTAGAAATTCACGAGGTGAACAGATGATGAACATCTTTGTAACATCCGGAATCCCAGGTATATTATTTAATATTTATTTTTTTGAATTATGAGAAGGAACTCGGCGAGTTGATGTGTAGACTCACCGTGATTGTTCATCCGGATTCGCATTGGACTCGACAAGTCCATGAGTGGACTCGGCGAGTCCACGCTGTTTAATGAAACCCTACATCCTTCGCGGTTGGAGCCTATTTAAGGGTACTCATAGCCTCCCATTGCGGCTACCAGTCCCTTGAGAGCACCCTTAGTGATCTATATCGTTTGGAAGGAAGGAGAAGCCTTTATTGATCTTTCTTTCCTTGGCTTGGCAAAAAGAAGATGATCAAGAGCAAGAGGAGGCTGAAGGAGGTGTGATTCAAGTGGTTTCAGAGTCCAGAGATTCCAACTTGAGGTATTCATTCGAACCTTCTTCAGTTTTGGTATTGAACTTAGAGATTAGGGTTTTCTAACCTCTTGTGAGGATGTTTATGTGGAGCAATTGGTCCCTTATCGAGTCTATGCTTTGGATCTGGACTCAAAGAGGTTCAGAGACTTCAATCCAGTATGCTTTATGGGTCCTTGAGGGGTGATTGGACTTAGGTTGCCATTTTTGGGACTAAATCACCATTTGATCCCATTATGTCTGTATATAAGCATCAAGTTTCGAGCTTTGCGTGATTATATTAATTGGAAAGGTCAGATCTATGGAATTGAGGAACAGATCTGACCTCAGGAGGTCAAAAGAATCCTGCATGGCATGTACTCGCCGAGTTGTTCTTGGGACTCGACGAGTTGAGTCAAGGTAGCCCTGTGATTCATGCCTGGGGACTCGTCGAGTAAAGGGAGGGACTAGACGTGTTATTTGGGACTAAGGAGTTAAGTGGAGACAAGTGGACTCGCCGAGTTGCCCAAGTGCACTCGCCGAGTCGGGTCAAAGTTGACCGTTGACTTTGGTTGGCTTTTAGGGTTTGGTCAGCAGCGAGGCCTTTGAGTCAAAAGAGGGGTAAAATGGTCTTTTACCCTTCTGAGGATGTTAAGGAAGGTTAGAGTACAGTCATATTTATGGGAATATTTTTCGTATGTGTTTAGGCGGAGGCTAGATCGCATTCCTACCGAGTCAGGGATTTACCGAGATATCAGAGGTGAGTCTTCTCACTATACTGTACCCAGAAGGGTATATATGTGTGACCGTAAGGTCGGATATGTTATGAGAAGTATGCATTGTATGTGATTAAGTTAATTGTTTGTATGTGCTATATATGCTATGCTTGATATGGGCCGGAAGGAGTTATGTTATGGGTCGGAAGGCATTGTGATGTGGACCGGAAGGTCGACACTGGTAAGACCGGAAGGTTTACCGGGTTGGAACGGAAGTCCCCTGAGACAGATGGACCGGAAGGTCATGGCCTGGAAGGGAGTATGTGTGTGTAAGTAGTATATTGGGGAACTCACTATACATTTATGCTTACAGTTGTTGTGTTATGTGTTTCAGGTACTAGTGAGGACCGTGGGAAGGCGTCGACATGATCTGTACACACTAGCGGAGGACTTATTTTATGATCTTGTGATTTATATGTTTTGTATGATGATATGATACATTGGATTTTTATGACTTGACTTGGATGAAAACATGTTTAAGAAAAGAAAATTTGTTTTGAAAATTTTACGTAGTTACAATCTTGTAACACCCCGAGTTCAGAATTACAAGTTTAGGGTTCTAAGTGTAAGTATGGAAGGTTGACTCGGCGAGTCGATGGATAGACTCGGCGAGTCGGGTCGCGATTCTGGACGCATGTTAAGTGACCAACTCGGCGAGTCGGCAGGTGGACTCGGCGACTTGGTGCTGAAGGGAGAAAAACCCTAATCCGGGGTTTGTGCCAATATAAAGCACATTATAGCCACCCTCAGCCTCTTTACCTTCCCTTTTAGTTCCAGAAAACCCTAATTTCATGTGAGGCTTCATTAATAAGAAGATTGGGGCTTAGAAGAGGAAATTGTGAAAGGAGCTTGAGAATTGGAAGCTAGCTTCAAGGGGATTGTAAAGATTTGGGATCTACAACAGATTTGTGCACATCTCTGAGGTAAGGATCCCTTATCTTAAGTTAATTCCTTTGTGGTTCATCCTTGGTGGTTGTTTTGGGAGTTCCTTAACTTGTTTTGAGACCTATCTCGGATTTGGAGTTGGATCTAGGGTTGCTACTCTAGATCTAGACTCATGATGGCCTAGAATGTCATAAAGCTTCAGTCCTTGAGTTGTTAGTGAAGCCCTTTGTCCTAAAAGTTTAGCTCTAGAGCATTTTGGGCTCCTAGCTCCTGGAGTTCACATAAAGTTTACCACTTTACGTGAGGAATGGCTTGTAGAAGGGTAGATCTAAGGATTGGAGCTTCTGCATGGCTTGGAAAGCCTCTGTATGGAATGAGAACTAGTGATACTCGGCGAGTCACATGGGTGTACTCGACGAGTTGCATGAAGTTTGGCAGGAACTCGACGAGTTGGAAGAACAACTCGACGAGTCTGTTAAAGATTGCCTTGGACTCAGCGAATCTGGTCATGGAACCTCACCGTTTCTGGTTAAGTCATGAATCGATGGGTCGAGGGATGACTCGGTGAGTTGAGCGAGAAGGGACTCAGAGTTGTTGGACTCGGCGAGTCTTGGGGTGACTCGGCGAGTTAAGTCGCGACATGGGAGTTTCTGAATATAAGGACTCGGCGAGTCGATGGGGCGACTCGGCGAGTCGGGGTCACACAGGAAGGTTGACTTTGACTGAGGACTTTGACTTACCAAGAGTTGACCAATTAACTTCCAATGGAATTTTGGTAATTATTGGTATTTATTGAGTTCAGTCTTTTGGTATTGATCAGTAGTGGAGTTCGTGTCGGAGGTTGGAGCAGCGTGATCTTATCTCTTCAGATCGGCTTTGCGAGGTGAGTTATCCTCACTATATCGACAGGGTCTAAGGCACCAAGGCCGACCCTTTATCGGATGGGAATCCGGGTAGTTGTTTGTTATGCTATTGCTTTGGTATGTCTGTATCCTGGTAGTTAGGATGGTATATGTTAGAGACCTGGTTAACGTCAATGTCCTGTTATATAGGATGATGCTATGTTAGTGACCGGTTAGGTCGGTATCCTGGTTAGGATGTTGCTATGTTATATGATCTGCTAGATCGGTTGATTAGTTGTGAATTGCTATATGATTATATGTTTATGTGCACATGGTTGTTGGACTCGGGTTGGGTTGAGGCGGATCCTGCTTTGTGCTGTAGGACAACATACCCAGGGTGGACCGGATATCCCGGAGGCCCAACGAGCGGTCCGGATAGGCTGTAGGCCCCACGAGGGCGGACCAGACGTGCCGAGGCTCGGGGAGTGGACCAGGCCGATTGAAGGCCCGGTGCGGGCGGACCAGTCATACTGTAGACTTAGAGAGTGAACCAGGTGGGTTGAAGGCCCGATGTGGGCGGACCAACCACACTGCAGACTCGATGTATATGGCTAGACCCGAAGTGGTCCAGGTGGACTGAAGGCCCGGTGCGGCAGACCAGTCACGCAGTAGACCCGAAGTGCATGGTTGTTGTATTTATGATATGATATGTTATGAGTATGGTATATGTGGTTGGTATTTTAGGGGTGACTCACTAAGCTTTCGGGCTTACAGTTTTCAGTGTATTGTTTCAGGTACTTCAAGAGATCGTGGCAAGGTAAAGGCGTGATCATACCACACCTCATGTTTTATCACTACAAATAAAATTACATTTAGTGGCACAAAGTTTTAATGGCACTTTGCATTTGTGTCACTATAACATACTTTTAGTGACATTTTTCTTTGTGCCACTATAGGTTTCCTCAAAAAATTGATCAAAATCCCTTCTATTTTGTTGCAGCGGGAAAATGTTTTTCGACGAAAATTACAAAACCCCGCCTATACTTTAATTCCCTATTATTAAAAAATTTCCCCATTCTTTAGCTTTTAAAATCCCTAATTGCCCTTACCCTTCTGTTTACGTCCCAATCTCTAAGTCCCACTGTCTCCCACAAATTTCCTAAACCCTTATTTTCATCTCCAATCACATAAACTAGACTCCAAACTCCAAGTCGCTCATGAATATGTTTGCAACCTCGTCATCGTTGCCCCTGATACTCCTTGTTTTGCCTTCTGACCACATATCTCTGACTCAGGTACGAAATCCTTTTTTCCTTTTAGAAATCAGGCATAAAAATATACGTCTCATATTGTTCTTTGACTTGTATTCACGAGGAGTCAATAAGAAACCGTAACAAACCCTGATTCTTGATTAATTGAGAGTGCTAGTCGATTTATGGTGTTCTTTGTTCTTCATGACTTAAAGAATCACGCCCTTAAAATCATCAATTCATCATCAGTGCTACTTGAAAACATCATTGCTTCTGATTTATGGAACCTACATCCTAGTACCGAGAACTAAGGAGGACAAGGGAGATTCTGGATATTGGAGGATGCATATAATTTCTTGAGATGTATAATTGAAATTCCAAGATGAAAGGCATGATCGATCCTCTTAAATCCCAGTTAATTCGTATTCTAGTGTTAGACTCTAGCAACGAAATGTTTTTTTCTTCATAGCCGCATTGGCTTTTTTTTGTTCATCTTTACACCAATTATCATCATAAACAAATAAACACAAATAGATCTGTAACCATGGTATGGAGCTTCATAATGTGATGGTTAACATTAATATAAATTTATAGTCTATATTTTTCTAATAATGGTTTTAGTTGACTGAACTTAATATGTTTAACAATCATGCTTATCAAATGTCAGTCACACTAGTTAGATGTTACCCCTTGATTCACGTTCTCATTTCTAACATCCCTATGGTAGTAGTTTTCCTTTCTTATAAAAATTTATTTATGTATGTTAAGAATCATTACATTCATCATAGGATGTCATTTGTGTTTCTAAACTTCTTTACTTCAATTTTAATTTTGTTTGATTGTATTTTTTGCAGATATAAACCAAGTGAGGAGACCCTACTAGAAAGTGATTGATTTTGTTCAAATATAATCATGGAATATGATATTAGCCCAAAAGGAAGAAAATCTAGTGGTTCATCTACTACTTTAAATGTATCACCTTTGCATGTTGCAAGTTTTGCTTCAGGTGCACTTTAGATATTACTAAACTACATTCGTTCTCTAGTGGCTCAACATGTTGCAAAAAGATCATTCCAACCCACAACTTTTGCTAGTGCTACTTCTGCATCAAGACAATCACTTCCATCTTTATCATCTTCAATTCCAAAATTAGCCCTAGAATTGGTAAGTTTTTTATATTCTTTTTTACTGAAATTATGTTTTTACTAAATATCTGTATTTTGTTATTTCCAGAAGTCTGGTTATTTTATAGCTTGAAATCTATTTTTCATACTAAAAATCTATTATTTTTAGTTGAAAAATTATATTTTTAGTATTGGTAAAATTCCATGTTTTTACAATTATGACTTTCTTTAATTCTCTTTCTTGTAGCTTCACATAGAGAAATGGAAAAGATTCTCACAATCTAGGTTGAATAACATTGTGTCTACCAAATTCAGTATCGCCTTGGACATGATGAAGGCTTTAGGGGGTGACCACACTTGGGTGTATAGGAGTATAGTATATGGGTCTTGTAACACAGTAGAATGTAATGGAATATGGTTGAGTACATTTATATTAACCTTATTATAAATGATATAGGGAGTGACTCTTTTTAGACAAATAAAATTTTATTTTAAGTAATAATATTGTGTTTCCATTTCTTATCTTCATTGAATTATTATTATTTTCTATTATGAAATAAGGCCTAATTTATTAACATTTTTTTTTGTTAAAAAGTGTCACTAAAACTACGAAAATATTATTTATTTCAGAAGTTATATAGTGTTATAAAATAGTGCCACTAAAACCTACATGTGCTTTAGTGGCATAATAAAAAAGTGCCACTAAAACCTAATAAGGCTGCAGTGACACAACCAGAAAGTGCCACTAAAGGTCTTTAGTGGCAGCGTTTTTAGTGGCACTTTTTTTTTGTGCCGCTGATTATCTAAAGGGCTTTTAGTGGCACTTTTTCGGTTTTTAGTGGCACTTTTTCTGTGCCACTAAATGTAAATTTATTTGTAGTGTATGTACTTATGATGTGGTTCTGGGAAATACTCTGATAATAAATGAATTGAAAACCTTATTGTAATGAATTAATGAGAATGGGTTGTTTTTGAAAAGTTTAAATTGGTTGAAATTTTTTGGATGTTACAAGTTGGTATCAGAGCCTTGGTTTGAGTGAATTGGAGGAACATTCGTGTGAATCCAGTCTCAAATCAAGGAGAGATTTATTATAAAAGAGATTTTCAAATGGTTGTCAAAATTAGTAAAGGAGGACGCAGAGGGTACGAGCAGTCGGAACTAGTAAGTTACCCCAAATTTCCATACAAGTTATTTGTTTATGTGATATGTTAGAACAGCATGCTAGTGTTGGGCTAGGGATCTTCAGGAATTGCATGATAGAGTTGCCTGATTTGTGATGCCTTCTAGCCTAGGGTCTCCTTCTTATGAGATTTTCAGTGTTCCTTAAGGAGTGAGGATTGAGTGCTTGTTGTATGTTGTGCTTAGGGTGTTGTGGTGATACTTAAGACAAATATGGGTAGGTGTGGAAGGTAGTATGGTCCCGTACTACTGAAAGCACAAGACCCATACGTGTATAAAGGAAGTCACAACCCCTGGGTTGTTGATTAGAGAGTCGTTCTCGGTGGTTATGCGAGGTTGTTGAGGATCGTATGGTGTATTTTTTTCAGTATGGCGATTACGAGACATATCGGGGTAGGCTCTGGTTCGGGATCAGGATCAAGATGGATCAGTATTACCTGAGGTCATTGGTCAGATGAGTACGGATGAGTTGGACACCTGGATTCAGGATATCCTACATAATGAGGTTGTTGCGATGTTCCGGGCTGAGTTGCCGGAACTATTTGGGTTGATCAAGACCGCTATTGTTGAGTATTTTGATGAGCGTTATGCGGCTCTCGCAGAGACAACGACCGCAGCAGCCGCAGTGGTTGTGGCAACGGCAGGGGGAGGAGCCAGTCGGGGTTTTCAGTATCGGGACTTCGATAATACGAAGCCCCCTACTTTTGATGGGGTTCAGGATCCGATTGTTGCTATGCGATGGTTGTCAGATGTTAAGGGATGTTTCTTCACATGTTCATGCCCTGCTGATCAGAGGGTGAGGTGTGCTCTGAATCTGTTGAGGCTTGGGGCGAAGGATTGGTGGAGGTTGACTACAAGATCTTATTTTGATGCGTAGCGGGCTGTGGTTACATGGGATTAGTTTTGCGAGATGTTCAGCACTCGTTATGTTCCACAGGTTGAGAGGGAGAGGTTGGCTCAGGAGTTCCTGGAGCTGAAGCAGGATACAGAGTCGGTGACGGAGATCACCAGGATGTTCACTGAGAGGGTGATGTTTTGCCTGGAGTTTGCTTCAGAGCAGGCTCATATGTCTCGATATCTGAGTATGATCAAGAGGGACATCAGGCAGTTTGTATCCACGTAGAGATGTGATACCTTGTTAGAGTTACAGGAGGCCGCTAGGTGGCGTGAGTTGGTGTAACATCCGGATTTTTACCAGGTATCTTGTAAGTTTGAATTTTTATATATTGTGAGAGAGACTCGGCGAGTTGGAGCTCGGACTCGCCGAGTAGGGACGCGGGATTGATCGAGGGTGCGCACTTGGACTCTGCGAGTCCAGGGTATGGACTCGGCGAGTCTGCGCTGTGTTATGAAACCCTAAATCTCCGGGTTTGAGGCCTATTTAAGGGGCCTTATGGCCGTCATTTGTGCTCACCCAAACCCCAGAGAGTGTCCCTAGAGTTCTTGAGCGTTTTGTGAAGGAAAGAGAGCCAATCTTGATCTTGTGTGTGTTGTTTAGCAAGAAGAAGGAGGCCCTAAGCAAGAGGAAGCAAAGGAGGTTGCTATTTCGTGGATTTGGAGCTTGGATCATCAACCTAGAGGTATTATTTTCGGACCATTTTCTGTTTGGTGAAGTTTGATGCAATTTAGGGCTTAATGTGGTCATTTATGGGGTGATTTGGTGCCCCTTTGGTTCCCTCTTTGAGTTGAGACCATGGATCTGGATCCATAGAGGTCCAGAGGGCCTCACTCATCAAGCTTTATGGGTGGAAATGGAGTCCTTGACCTTGTGTTGAAGTATTTGAGTCAAAAACATCATTTATGGTCATGTAGAGGTTATATGTGCATCAAGATCGTGACTTTACGTGCTAAATAAGCTTGGAGGGACTGGATCTATGGATTAATGGACTGGATCTGGCCTTTAGAGCAAGATTGAGTCAGTGCATGGCACGGACTCGCCGAGTCCGAAGAACAGACTCGGCGAGTAGCTTGAATATTGCACGACCACTCAGCGAGTGGCCTCGCCGAGTTGGGATGAGTGAACTCAGTGGGTCAAGGGGGAGTCAGGATGGTCAGGTGGACCGAGTCAAACCGGACTCGCCGAGTTGTTCTTTAGACTCGGCGAGTTGAGTCGTGGTGGCCCCACAACTCGTGCCAGGTGGAGTTCGTCGAGTTGGGGGAAATACTCGACGTGTCAAGAGAGGATTCTAGGGAAATTGGTGTATGCGCTCAGACTCGCCGAGTCGCTATAGTGCACTCGCCGAGTCCGGTCAAGTTGACCGTTGACCAGCGTTGACCTAGATTGTCTTGTTATAGTGTGGTCAACCCTAGTTGGGAAAGTGTTAACTAGAGATGTATTGTGCTATAGGGGGACTTCAGCTCGGCAGATCGAGTGTTTAGCGATTTCAGGGTTACGGTTTACCGAGACACGCGAGGTGAGTCTTCTCACTATACTTTACCTTGAGTAGGTAACCAGAGCTATGTGATAGAGTATTTGTGTGCTGTATATATGTTATGTGTTGTACTGCATGATGTCTATGTGATTTATGTGGTGCATGATTATCAGAGTTGGAACCTGAGGGTTCACAGAGTTTGGGTGCATGGACCCACAGAGTTATAGCCTAGAGTGGCTAATATGTGCTATATGTGGTATTTTGGGAAACTCACTAAGCCTTGTGCTTACAGTGTTGATGTTATTTGTTTCAGGTACTAGTGACGACCGCGGGAAGGCGCCGGCTTGATCCATACACACACGCTTGGAGCTTGACATTTTGATCTTGGGATTTTGTACTATTTTGTTGAACAATTAAAATGGTTGTTTCTATGAATATTGATGGAAGTATGTTTTTATAAAAATCGAAAAAAAAAATTGTTTGAAAATTTGGTGTTACAAATTGGTATCAGAGCCTTGGTTTGAGGGATTCGGGTACACCTTCGGGGGTATTTGAACTCAAACTGAGGAAATAAAGGGATATTTTCAAAATAAAAAAACCAAATTTTCTAAGAGTAAAGGGTTTTCCAGGAAGAAACGTGTGTACGATCAGTCAGCGCCCGAACGGTGAATTCCCAAAATATCTTTTGTTATGTAATAACTATTACTGTGATGTGTGTGCATGCTAGAGTAGGCTAGGTATTGCTGATAGGACTAGAGTGGCCTGTTTTGTGATGCCTTAGCTTAGGGAATGGTGAGCTGCTATGAGACGCTGAGAGTAATTAGGTAGCAGCTAGGGCTTTGTGTGAGATCTGTTCAGAGAGATTAAGTATAATAGAGTACTTGGGGACTGGGATCCGAAGAGGACGATTTGGGGTGTGTACCGAGACGGTGCGGACAGTAGTATTGGGCCCGTACTACTAAAAGCACCGGTACGATACGCAGTTCAAATAAGAATCTGGGGATGCCAAGAATCAAGGAGGGGTGGATTGTTGAATGTAAGGGTGTTCGAGTGAATTCTAATTATTGCATGTTGTATTTCAGAGGTTGATCATGGTGAGGACACGACACATGCCGGAGGATGTCGGATCTAGTGATGAGGACATTCGACAGATCATTCATGAGGAGGTGGATGCGGTCATCAGAGCTGAGATACCAGAGATGTTCGGGTCCATTAAGACCGCTTTGATTGAGACGTTTGACGAGCGCTATGCCGCTCTTTCTGAGGCTGCGGTTGCAGCAGCTACCGCAGCGATTGCTGCGGCAAGACCCCAGGGAGGTGATGCGATGTTGTTTAGGGAGTTCAGCAACACCAAGCCACCAGAGTTTGATGGTACACAGGACCCGGTGGCAGCTATGAGGTGGATATCTGATATGGAGGGATGCTTCTTCACTTGCTCCCCCTGAGCATTTGAAGGTTCGGTTCGCGCTGAACCAGCTTCGCTTGGGAGCGAAGGACTGGTGGAAGTTTGTGACTGCGCATTTCACACCGACTGAGCTTTCGGCAGTGACCTGGGAGAGGTTCACTTCCATGTTCCGAGATGAGTATGTTCCTCAGGTGGAGAGGGAACGTCTGGCACAGGTGTTTCTGACCCACAAGCAGGGTACCGAGTCAGTTCCAGCGATTACGAGGATGTTTCAGGAGAGGGCGATGTTTTGCCCTGAGCACGTGTCCACCGAGCAGGCACGTATGAGCCGTTACCTGAGCATTTTGAGACGGGATATTCGGGAGTTCGCTGCGAACTCCTCGTACCGGACATTTGCCGAGCTTCAGGAAAATGCTCGGAAGAGAGAGATTGAGCTTGAGACTCAGGCCAGGGAGGAGGCGGAGTCTATGGGGAGGGATCGGCGGCCGGCACAGTCCCAGCCGGCAGCCAAGCGGGCCAAGCCCGCTGATCCCAGACCCGAGAGCTAGAAGGGCCGCACTTGTGGGAAGTGCGGCAAGGGTCACGATGGCGCCTGTCGGGCAGGGTCTTGCTACAAATGTGGCAAGGAGGGGCATATGGCTAAGGACTGCCCCAAGGGATTTGCAGTGTGCTTCCACTGCAACCAGACTGGACACCGGAAGGCGGAGTGTCCGCTGCTGCGCGGGGCATCTCAGGGGTCTGCTCCCGCCGCCATCAGCGCTGCTGCTGCAGAGAGCCGGCCCGTGAAGGCCGAGGCACCGAGGGCTCGGGGGAGAGCCTTCCAGCTGACTACGGAAGAGGTCCGCGCTGCACCCGACGTTGTGGCTGGTATGTTTCCTTTTCATTATTGTTTATGGTATTGAGATATTATGCTTATATTATGCTATGCATAGGTACCTTCCTTGTGAATTCTGTACCTGCTTTAGTGTTATTCGACTCGGGTGCGAGTCGATCTTTTGTGTCTTTGGCGTTTAGTCAGCGTATCAGTGTTAGTCGGGGGACATTGAGTCGGCCCCTGCGGGTTTCCATAGCCGCCGACAGGGTGATTTGTGCTACTGAGGTCTTCAGGGGATGTGTATTGGAGATATTCGGGGTTGAGTTTCCGATCGACCTGATTCCGATTGCGATGGGTGATGTCTGTGTTATAGTGGGCATGGATTGGTTGAGCCGATTCGGTGCGGTTATCGATTGCGAGCAACAGCTGGTGACTATACGAGATCCTAGTGGGGGAGTTCTTTCAGTATACGGCGAGGGTACACGTTCTGGATCAGCCTTTTGTTCGGCTGCTAGGGCGAGGCAGTGTTTACAGCAGGGCTGTAAGGGTTATGTAGCGTATGTGATGGATACGCGAGTGATCTCTGAGAGACCGAGCTCTGTGGAGGAAGTTCCGGTGGTGCGGGAGTTTCCAGATGTATTTCCCGAAGAGTTACCAGGTGTGCCTCCCGTGAGGCAAGTGGAGTTTTGCATCGATTTGGTTCCGGGAGCCGCGCCTATTCTTAAGGTGCCGTATCGCCTTGCGCCTCCAGAGATGCAGGAGTTATCCTTGCAACTTCAGGAGTTGCTGGGGAAGGGGTTTATTCGGCCGAGTAGCTCGCCGTGGGGAGCACCCATCTTGTTTGTGAAGAAGAAGGATGGCTCGCATCGCATGTGTATTGATTACCGGGAATTGAATAAGCTGACGGTCAAGAACCGTTACCCGCTGCCGAGGATCGACGATTTATTCAATCAGCTACAGGGAGCATCTTGGTTCTCCAAGATTGATTTGAAGTCGGGCTATCATCAGGTGAGAGTGCGGGACGAGGACGTCCAGAAGACAGCATTCAGGACGCGTTATGGGCATTATGAGTTTGTGGTGATGCCTTTTGGGCTCACTAATGCCCCGGCTGTGTTCATGGACCTCATGAACAGGGTATGTCGGCCGATGTTGGATCGGTCGGTGATTGTTTTCATTGATGATATTCTGGTATATTCAAGATCTAGTGAGCAGCACGAGGAGCATTTGAGGGAGGTGCTTGGGGTTTTGAGAGCGGAGAAACTTTACGCAAAGTTTTCCAAGTGCGATTTCTGGTTACGGGAGGTCCAGAACCTGGGACATCTCGTTAACTAGAAGGGGATATTGGTCGATCCGGCCAAGGTTGACGCAGTGATGAGGTGGGAGGTGCCGAGGTCACCTTCTGAGATCCGGAGTTTCCTCGGGTTGGCAGGGTATTATCGGAGATTTATTAAGGATTTCTCCAAGATTGCGGTTTCACTCACCAGATTGACCCGGAAGGGTGTGGCATTCGCATGGGGTCCCGAGCAGCAGACCTCCTTTGAGACGCTTCGTCAGAGGTTGTGTGAAGCTCCAGTATTAGCCCTTCCGGAAGGTATGGAAGATTTCGTGGTATTCTGTGATGCATCGATCCTAGGATTGGGAGCAGTATTGATGCAGAAGGGTCATGTGATAGCTTATGCATCGAGGCAGTTGAAGCCTCACGAGATGAGGTACCCCACGCATGATTTGGAATTGGGGGCAGTGGTGTTCGCCCTCAAGATTTGGCGGCACTACTTGTATGGGGTTCGTTGTACGATTTACACGGATCATAAGAGCTTGAAATACTTGATGGATCAGCCTAACCTAAATATGCGACAGAGAAGATGGTTAGACGTGGTCAAGGATTATGATTGCGAGATCTTGTACCACCCGGGCAAGGCTAATGTGGTAGCCGACGCGTTGAGTCGCAGGGCGGAGAGTACTCCCCTGCGAGATGTATGTTTGAGATTGACCGTGATAGCTCCAGTTCTGGACGCCATTCGTGGGGCTCAGGCAGAGGCCGTGCGTCCGGAGATGCAGAAGAGAGAGCGGGTTGTTGGGTTGGTTTCTGAGTTTATATCGGATAGTCGAGGCCTTATGACTTATCAGGGTAGGATCTGGGTACCGTTCGTGGGCGGTACCCGTGCCACATTGTTGGAGGAGGCTCATAGATCGAAATTTTCGATCCACCCCGGGGCCACGAAGATGTATTTGGACCTAAGGAAGGAGTATTGGTGGCCCTGTATGAAGAGGGATGTAGCATGGTTTGTCGAGAGGTGTTTGACCTGTCGAAGGGTAAATGCCGAACACCAGAGACCGCATGGCAAGTTGCAGCCATTGGAGGTTCCTGAGTGGAAGTGGGAACAGATCACTATGGACTTTATCACCAAATTGCCGAGGACTGCCAGGGGAGTTGATGCAATTTGGGTGATTGTGGATAGATTGACAAAGAGCGCTCACTTTCTTGCCATCAGTGAGAGTTCTTCAGCAGAGAAGTTGGCGGAGATTTACATGAGGGAGGTTGTATCTCGGCATGGGGTGCCGATCTTGATTGTTTCAGACCGCGATGTGCGCTTTACTTCCCGTTTTTGGAAGAAATTTCATGAGGAGTTGGGTACTAAGTTGCATTTTAGTACCGCATACCACCCCCAGACCGACGGTCAGAGTGAGCGGACGATACAGACACTCGAGGACATGCTTCGAGCTTGTGTATTGGATTTTGGGGGTAGTTGGGACTCGTATTTTCCTTTGGCGGAGTTTTCCTACAATAACAGCTATCATTCGAGCATTGGTATGCCGCCCTTTGAGCTGTTGTATGGTAGGAGGTGTCGGACTCCCATATGTTGGGGAGAGGTTGGGCAAAGGGTAATGGACAGTACAGAGATCGTGAATCAGACGACAGAGCAGATACAGCTGGTCAGGCAGAGGTTACTGACCGCTCAGAGCCGACAGAAGAGTTACACAGATAGACGCCGGTCCGAGCTGGAATTTCAGGTCGGCGACTTTGTTCTCCTGAAGGTTTCTCCTTGGAAAGGAGTGATCCGGTTCAGGAAGAGGGGCAAATTGGGACCCCAGTTTATTGGCCCGTTTCGTGTGATTGCCAGGGTAGGCCGGGTAGCCTATCGGCTGGAGTTACCAGCAGAGTTGGGACAGATTCACAACACTTTTCATGTATCGCAGTTGAGGAAATGTATAGCCGATGAGTCGGCAGTGGTTCCACTAGAGGATATTCAGGTTGATGCGAGCCTGAATTATGCGGAGAGACCCATGGCTATTAGGGATCGGAAGATCAAGATTTTGAGGAACAAGGAGGTACCTCTGGTATTGGTTCAGTGGCAACATCAGAAGGGATCAGAGAAGACCTGGGAGCCGGAGGGTATGATGCGGGAGCAGCATCCGGAGCTGTTTTAGAGCGGGACTTCGAGGGCGAAGTCCAGTTCTAGTGGGGGAGAGTTGTAACATCCGGATTTTTACCAGGTATCTTGTAAGTTTGAATTTTTATATATTGTGAGAGAGACTCGGCGAGTTGGAGCTCGGACTCGCCGAGTAGGGACGCGGGATTGATTGAGGGTGCGCACTTGGACTCGGCGAGTCCAGGGTATGGACTCGGCGAGTCTGCGCTATGTTATGAAACCCTAAATCTCCGGGTTTGAGGCCTATTTAAGGGGCCTTATGGCCGTCATTTGTGCTCACCCAAACCCCAGAGAGTGTCCCTAGAGTTCTTGAGCGTTTTGTGAAGGAAAGAGAGCCAATCTTGATCTTGTGTGTGTTGTTTAGCAAGAAGAAGGAGGCCCTAAGCAAGAGGAAGCAAAGGAGGTTGCTATTTCGTGGATTTGGAGCTTGGATCATCAACCTAGAGGTATTATTTTCGGATCATTTTCTGTTTGGTGAAGTTTGATGCAATTTAGGGCTTAATGTGGTCATTTATGGGGTGATTTGGTGCCCCTTTGGTTCCCTCTTTGAGTTGAGACCATGGATCTGGATCCATAGAGGTCCAGAGGGCCTCACTCATCAAGCTTTATGGGTGGAAATGGAGTCCTTGACCTTGTGTTGAAGTATTTGAGTCAAAAACATCATTTATGGTCATGTAGAGGTTATATGTGCATCAAGATCGTGACTTTACGTGCTAAATAAGCTTGGAGGGACTGGATCTATGGATTAATGGACTGGATCTGGCCTTTAGAGCAAGATTGAGTCAGTGCATGGCACGGACTCGCCGAGTCCGAAGAACAGACTCGGCGAGTAGCTTGAATATTGCACGACCACTCAGCGAGTGGCCTCGCCGAGTTGGGATGAGTGAACTCAGTGGGTCAAGGGGGAGTCAGGATGGTCAGGTGGACCGAGTCAAACCGGACTCGCCGAGTTGTTCTTTAGACTCGGCGAGTTGAGTCGTGGTGGCCCCACAACTCGTGCCAGGTGGAGCTCGTCGAGTTGGGGGAAATACTCGACGTGTCAAGAGAGGATTCCAGGGAAATTGGTGTATGCGCTCAGACTCACCGAGTCGCTATAGTGCACTCGCCGAGTCCGGTCAAGTTGACCGTTGACCAGCGTTGACCTAGATTGTCTTGTTATAGTGTGGTCAACCCTAGTTGGGAAAGTGTTAATTAGAGATGTATTGTGCTATAGGGGGACTTCAGCTCGACAGATCGAGTGTTTAGCGATTTCAGGGTTACGGTTTACCGAGACACGCAAGGTGAGTCTTCTCACTATACTTTACCTTGAGTAGGTAACCAGAGCTATGTGATAGAGTATTTGTGTGCTATATATATGTTATGTGTTGTACTGCATGATGTCTATGTGATTTATGTGGTGCATGATTATCAGAGTTGGAACCTGAGGGTTCACAGAGTTTGGGTGCACGGACCCACAGAGTTATAGCCTAGAGTGGCTAATATGTGCTATATGTGGTATTTTGGGAAACTCACTAAGCCTTGTGCTTACAGTGTTGATGGTATTTGTTTCAGGTACTAGTGACGACCGCGGGAAGGCGCCGGCTTGATCCGTACACACACGCTTGGAGCTTGACATTTTGATCTTGGGATTTTGTACTATTTTGTTGAACAATTAAAATGGTTGTTTCTATGAATATTGATGGAAGTATGTTTTTATAAAAATCGAAAAAAAAAATTGTTTGAAAATTTGGTGTTACAGTTGGAGATTGAGTTGCAGTTGAGAGAGCAGAGGCAGGCCCCGACACAGTCGCAACCGACGCCGAAACGGTCCAAGACCGTTAATTCTAGGTTAGGAGATCAGATCAGCCGCGCTTGTGGGAAGTGCAGGAAGGGTCACACCAGAGTTTGAAGGTCCAGTGGTGCTACCGCAAGTGCAGGAGAGAGAGGCATTAAGCGAGGGATTGTTGTCAGTCAGCCCCAGTTCAGGATATGAGGATTTGTTATCAGTGCCATCAGGTTGGTCACATGAGGGCCAACTGTCCACAACTTACTGCAGGACCGGTGCAGGCTCCACCACCAGCCACTCTGAGGATTACGGGTGGAGGTCAGGGTGGAGTAGAGCCCCCGAGGGCTCAGGGACGTGCTTTTCAACTTATAGCAGAGGAGGTCAGGATAGAGCCGGATACAGCTCGGGTATGTTTCCTTCTTGATATCTTGTTACCTTGTGGTTATTATAAAATATGGTATCTCCGCTAGTCTCGTTTGCATGAATCATGGTATTGTATTCATTCATTCTTTCGGATTTATGGTATTATTGAGGGTTCTGGTAGTTAGGGGTTGTAGACTGTTAGCATCCAAGAGGATAGGTGATCAGAAGATAGGATGCAGGGACTCGTTACTAGGATTAGCAACTGTAGTGCAAGAAGTGTTCATTTGAGACTTCGGGAAGATTGCTCGTTCTAAAGGAAATCAGTTCAAGTATAACAGAATTTGTTGAGTAGGATTGTTTAAGTAATGTCGATTGGGTCACCGATGGTTGGTAGTTAGTGCTCTAAGTGGGGAGAATTGGAAAATTCTTAGGAAGATCAACAGCATGAGAGGTCAATTAGTTGTTTGGGTTTCAGCAATTTTTTAGTCAGCCAAAAGCGTGGGCTGGTATGAGTTAGTGACAGACGAGTGGGGAGGGATACAGACCAAGGTAGGGCCTAGGATTAGGCCGGAATCTGAGTAGTTGGAATAGAGTTACAGTTCGGAACCCAAGAGGGGTAGGACAGTATATACGGGAGAGATTCCCAAGAAGGATGGTTCAGTGTGACGTAAGACAATTTTGAGCAGTCCAGACAGGCTGAAGGCCCAGGGAGGCGGTCCAGACATGCTGAAGATTCTGAGAACGATCCAGATAGGCTGAAGGCCCAGGAGGGCGGTCCAGACATGCTGAAGGTTCCAAGAGTGGTCCAAATATGCTCAAGGCCTGGTAAGGCGTCCCAGTCATGCTGAAGACTCGGTATGTGTTAGGGAATTGGTACGAGGAGAATAAGGAAATGCATCGCGAGGGGATGATAATTGATATGGTTTGGCCCCAAGTATTGATCATGTTAGTGGAAAGCAGTGCATGAACCTGAGAGTCTTGCAAGCAGATTCAGAGTATATGGAAGTTTGAGAATAGCATTTGCTCTACATGGATAGTGTTGAGTAAAGTTTAGCTTAGTGGCATGTACAGGTGCGGTAAGGGTTGTTGAGTGGATTTCCTGGAAAGGAAAGCCATGTAGCTCCGGAAGGAGCGTGGGTACTCCGAAAGAGGAGGAGGTGGAGCAAATGGATTATCATCAGTGCTTCAGCTATTGGTAGTAAGTACTGGGGTTGTACCAGATATATGGAAGTACGCACGGGTTGGATGCCTGTTGAAGTTATGGGAATGTTGAATGACGTACATGCATGTTTTTAGTCTCCTTGGAAGAGGAGGGGGATAGTGGCCCCAAATTTGTGATTGGGACAAAGGATGGTGAGACAGCAGGTTAACAGACTCGTGAGTAGTCTAGACCAGTACTGAGGACCGTATGAGGGTACTACGATCGGACGTCAAGGACCAAGAGACCGCGATAGGAAGTATGAGTGGGAGTAGTTCAGGAGCTGAAGGATGAGTCATCATGTCAGCACGGAAAGAGAAGAGTTGGATTCAGGGAGGAAACGGGATGAGAGTCCATCAGTGTTAGTTGAGAGAAGTGGCGTCAGATGGACGAGAGATAACAGGATAATATTGGGTCAAGACCCGATGGTTCGAGGTGATATCTAGCTTTGTAAGAGTCAGGTGATTGTTGGGATTAGGAATGATAGAAATATCATCGGGTGATCAGTGGTTGATAAATGTTGTTATCAGAGAAAGAAATCGATAGCCGGCTTGAGGCAGTGGTCAGGATACTGCAAAGGAAGAGTTGGGTTTTTAGGGTTTCGGTAGTAGTGGTTGGAAGAATCTGGGTCGGTTCAAGATCAGAAGTTGCATTGTGGGAGGGTTATCTGGATGGTGTGCCACAGCAGGCTTTGAGGACGAAGCCTAATTTAAGTGGGGGAGAATTGTAAACCCTGATTTCAGAAGTACAAGTTCAGGGTTCTAAGTGTAAGTATGGAAGGTCAACTCAGCGAGTCGATGGATAGACTCGGCGAGTCGGGTCGCAATTCTGGATGCATGTTAAGTGACCAACTCGGCGAGTCAGCAGCTGGACTCGGTGAGTTGGTGCTGAAGGGAGAAAAACCCTAATCCGGGTTTTGTGTCATATATAAAGCACATTATAGCCACCCTCACCCTCTTTACCTTCCCTTTTAGTTCCAAAAAACCCTAATTTCGTGTGAGGCTTCATTGTTGAGAAGATTGGGGCTTAGAAGAGGAAATTGTGAAAGGAGCATGAGAATTGGAAGCTAGCTTCAAGGGGATTGTAAAGATCTGGGATCTACAACAGATTTATACATATCTCTGAGGTAAGGAGCCCTTATCTTAAACTAATTCCTTTGTGTTTCATCATTGGTGGTTGTTTTGGGAGTTCCTTAACTTGTTTGGAGACCTATCTCGGATTTGGAGTTGGATCCGGGGTTGCTACTCCAGATCTAGACTCATGATGGCCTAGAATGTCATAAAGCATCAGTCCTTGAGTTGTTAGTGAAGCCCTTTGTCCTAAAAGTCTAACCCTAGAGCGTTTTGGGCTCATAGCTCTTAGAGTTCACGTAAAGTTTGCCACTTTACGTGAGGAATGGAATGTAGAAGGGCAAATATAAGGATTGGAGCCCCTGCATGGCTTGGAAAGCCTCTGTATGGAATGAGAACTAGTGATACTCGGCGAGTCACATGGGTGTACTCAACGAGTTGCATGAAGTTAGGCTTGAACTCAACGAGTTGGAAGAAAAACTCGGCGAGTCTGTTGAATATTGCCTTGGACTCGGAGAGTCTAATCATGGAACCTCACCGTTTCTGGTTGAGTCGTGAATCGACGGGTCGAGGGATGACTCAGTGAGTTGAGTGAGAAGGGACTCAGAGTTGTTGGACTCGGCGAGTCTTGGGGCGACTCAGTGAGTTGAGTCACGACATGGGAGTTTCTGAGTATAGGGACTCAGCGAGTTGACGGGGCGACTCGGCGAGTAAGGGTCACATAGGAAGGTTGACTTTGACTGAGGACTTTGACTTTCACCAAGAGTTGACCAGTTGACTTCCAAGTGTATTTTGGTAATTATTGGCATTTATTGAGTTTAGTCATTTGGTATTGATCAGTATTGGAGTTCGTGTTGGAGGTTGGAGCAGCGTGATCTTATCTCTTCAGATCGGCTTTGCAAGGTGAGTTATCCTCACTATATCGACAGGGTCTAAGGCACCAAGGCCGGCCCTTTATCGGATGGGAATCCGGGTAGTTGTTTGTTATGCTATTGCTTTGGTATGTCTGTATCCTGGTAGTTAGGATGGTATATGTTAGAAACCTGGTTAACGTCAGTATCTTGGTATATAGGATGATGCTATGTTAGTGACCGGTTAGGTCGGTATCCTGGTTAGGATGTTGCTATGTTATATGATCTGCTAGATCGGTTGATTAGTTGTGAATTGCTATATGATTATATGTTTATGTGCACATGGTTGTTGGACTGGGGTTGGGTTGAGGCGGGTCATGCTTTGTGTTGTAGGACAACATACCCAGGGCGGACCGGATATCCCGGAGGCCCAACGAGCGGTCCGGATAGGTTGTATGCCCCACAAGGGAAGACCAGACATGCCAAGGCTCAGGGAGTGGACCAGACCGACTGAAGGCCCGGTGCAGGCGGACCAGTCATACTGTAGACTCAGAGAATGGACCGTGAGTGGAAGGCCCGGTGTGGGTGGACCAGCCACATTGCAGACTCGATGTATATGGCTAGACTCGGAGGGTGGACCAGGTGCACTGAAGGCCTGGTGCGGCGAACCAGTCACGCAGTAGGCCCGAAGTGCATGGTTGTTCTGTTTATGATATGATATGTTATGATTATGGTATATGTGGTTGGTATTTTGGGGGTGACTCACTAAGCTTTCGGGCTTACAGTTTTTAGTGTACTGTTTCAGGTACTTCAGGAGATCGTGGCAAGGCGAAGGCGTGATCGTACCGCTCCTCATGTTTTATGTACTTATAATGTGGTTCTGGGAAATACTCTGATAATAAATGAATTGAAAACCTTTTTGTAATGAATTACTAAAAATGGGTTGTTTTTGAAAAGTTTAAATTGGTTGAAATTTTTTGGATGTTACACGTCTTCCAGGGCAAGTGGCCATGATGAACGCAATGATGTATCGAGCTCACGAGGTGAATATTAGAAACTCATGAGGTGAGCAAGTTCACGAGGTGAATATTAGAAACTCACGAGGTGAACTTAGAAAATTCACCCTATAAATAGAAATCGAGGGTCAGCCGATTTTGGTTGCTCCTTCTCATCTCTCCCACTCCCGATACTCTCTCTAAGCCCTATTTTAACCCCTCGAAGCCCCGGTATCATTCCCGAGCCCCGAAGCAAGTCCCGAAGCCCGAAGATCTCGAGAAGTGAAATTCCCGACCCGAATCTCTACCTGCGAGAAACCGATTTTTGTGAAGATCTTCTAGATCTACCAAAGAATACTACTTTTACAAGTCGTAGTGATGTCCAAGCATCGTCTAATCATGTGAGTGTATAGTCCCTTTCATAAACACGATATTAATACAAGTATTGTTTGAATGTATTAAGTATATGTTTCGTGTGAGTGTATAGTTACTTTCTTCTAACACATAAATATAAAGTATTAGCTATGAAATACGTGCTATGTGTTATATATTATTTGTCTATTTGAGATGGGTTTGGAATTGATGTTTTTATACGGGTGTTAAATGATTTGAACTGTGTTTGTATTTATATCTACAAAATTGTTGGGTAGAACATGGGTAGATAGAATAGTTGGTGACGATGAGACTTCGTGCCTATTGATTAAAACCTTGGTGAAGATGCGACTTTGTGCCTAGTGAGTAAGCCTTGGTGACGATGCGACTTCGTTCCTATTTGATAAAACTTGGTGACGATGTGACTTTGTGCCTGTTATGTAAACCCTGGTGACTATGAGACGTAGTACCTATCGTATGAACCCTGGTGACTATGTGACGTAGTGCCTGTTGTATAAACCGTGGTAGCAAATGGACTTTGTGCCGGTTCCTTAGGTAAATCCTTAGGAATGAATGAATAAAGGATAGTTGGTTCTTAGGGTAAACCCTCGAGAAAATAAAGGATATATGGGGATGGGTATTTGGGTTGATTGTTTGATAATTGAATATAATAAATTTATTGTAACAACTCAAATTTTCAAATAAATTTTTCATTTAAAATAAAACATCATTATTCTACAAAAGTATTGATTCCAAGTTCATTTCAAAATACAAATAACGAATCCCCAAGATCTCCAACCATGGCAGTGTGTACGTGTCACGCCGGCGCCTTCCCACGGTCATCACTAGTACCTGAAACACATAAAGACAACCAGTAAGCATAAATGCTTAGTGAGTTCCCCAGTATACAACTTACACACATACGCCTTTCCAGGCTCTGACCTTCCGGTCCATATAACATTGCCTTCCGGCCCGTAACATAATTGCCTTCCGGCCCATTACATATCGCCTTCCGGCCCGTATTATATTGCCTTCCGGCCCATAGTATATTGCCTTCCGGCCCATAACATTTACAAGCATAGCACATATAACATAACACACATAGCACATATATCATACATCATACCTGTTCCTGCTGTCACATAACATATTGCCTTCCGGCCCGGTTAAACATACATAGCATGTATAGCATCTACCTATCCAGTTATAGTATAAATCACATATATCACATACGACCTTCCGGTCACACAAACAAACCCTTCCGGGTGAAGTATAGTGAGAAAACTCACCTCGTAGTATGCAATCTATAAACCTTTGGAGCTACTCGCACTCGATCCGCTAATCTGCAGGCTCCCTATAATACTACAAACCTTTATTAATGATCTTATCAAACAAGACAACTGACCCTACGAAATTACATACAGGTCAACGGTCAACTTGACCGGACTCGTCGAGTGCAAAGGCGACTCGGTGAGTCTAGACACCCCGACTCCACTCGCCGAGTCTAAAGAACGACTCGACGAGTCCCAGTAAGTCTTCAAGCTACTCGCCGAGTCTGAAGAACAACTCGGCGAGTCCTAGTGAATCTTCAAGCTACTCGTCGGGTCTGATCATTGGACTCGGCGAGTCCTCGCCATGCAGTCAATCAACTGCCTCCTGTAATTCGCATGATTCCGTAATATATAGATATGGGACTTCCTGGACCTTTACACATACTATTACTGGGATTTAAACACTTGTAACAACACTATAATCTATCAAATCCTTAAATGGGTTTCCTAAACCCTAGATTCGTGTACAACACCAAAACTACAGAAATGATCCGAGGATTACCTAGAAAACGTGTTCCCTGTGTCCCCAACCTTCAGAGCTCAACCCCTTGATCCTCCTTTAATCACCACCTTGCCTCTCTTGCCTAACAACCTCTTCAAGCTTCCACTAGCCTTCACCCTTGTTCCAGATGCCCACAGACGTTTAGGTTATCTTTAATCGGCCAAAAGACGAGACATGACGGCCCTAAAGACATTATATACGCTCCAGAATCAAAACGGCTAGGGTTTCAGCTGAACAGCGTCGACTCGCCGAGTCCCTAATGGACTCGTCGAGTCCAGTCGCGAATCTGTGGCCAAGACCGTGGTCCTACTCGGCGAGTCAGGCATCAACTCGCCGAGTCCCCCCCTAAATATTCCCCAAAATAGTTTAAAGTAATACCTGAAATTCCGGGCTGTTACAACTCTCCCCCACTAGAACTAGACTTCGCCCTCGAAGTCTCACTCCGCGAATAACTCCGGATGCTGCTCCCGCATTTCACTCTCCGGCTCCCAAGTCATCTCCGACCCCTTCCGATGTTGCCACTGAACCAACACCAAAGGTATCTCCTTGTTTCACAAAACCTTGATCTTTCGCTCCCTGATAGCTACTGGTCTCTCGGCGTAATTCAGGCTCGCATCCACCTGAATATCCTCTAACGGAACCACTGCCGATTCATCGGCTATACACTTCCTCAACTGTGATACGTGAAAGGTATTGTGAATCTGACTCAGCTCCGCTGGCAGCTCCAACCGATAAGCTACCCGACCTACCCTTGCAATTACACGAAATGGTCCTATGAACCGGGGCCCCAATTTGCCCCTCTTTCTGAACCGAATCACTCCTTTCCAAGGAGAAACCTTTAGGAGAACGAAGTCGCCAACCTGAAATTCAAGCTCGGACCGGCGTCTGTCCGCGTAACTCTTCTGTCGACTCTGGGCGGTCAATAACCTCTGCCTCACCTGCTGAATCTGTTCGGTCATCTGAAGTACAATCTCTGTACTGCCCATCACTCTCTGTCCCACTTCTCCCCAGCAAATGGGAGTCCGACACCTCCTACCATACAACAACTCAAAAGGTGGCATACCAATGCTCGAATGATGGTTGTTGTTGTAGGAAAACTCAGCCAACGGCAAATGCGCATCCCAGCTACCTCCGAAGTCTAACACACACGCTCTAAGCATGTCTTCCAATGTCTGAATCGTCCGCTCGCTCTGACCATCGGTCTGGGGATGGTATGCGGTACTAAAATGCAGTTTAGTACCCAACTCTTCATGGAATTTCTTCCAGAACCTGGAAGTGAAACGTACATCGCGATCCGAAACAATCGAGATCGGCACTCCATGCCGAGATACTATCTCTCTCATGTATAACTCTGCCAACTTCTCTGCTGATGAACTTTCGCTAATGGCAAGGAAGTGTGCACTCTTTGTCAACCTATCCACAATCACCCAAATCGCATCGACTCCTCTGGCAGTTCTCGGAAATTTGGTGATGAAATCCATCGTGATCTGTTCCCACTTCCACTCAGGAATCTCCAAGGGCTGCAACTTACCATGCGGTCTCTGGTGCTCGGCCTTAACCCTGCGGCAGGTCAAACACCTCTCAACAAACCAAGCGACGTCTCTCTTCATGCAAGGCCACCAATACTCCTTTCTCAAATCCAAATACATTTTCGTAGCACCGGGATGGATCGAGAATTTCGATCTGTGAGCCTCCTCCATCAAAGTAACACGCGTACCGCCCACGAATGGTACCCAAATCCGACCCTGAAACGTCAGAAGTCCCCGTCCATCCATAACGAACTCTGAAATTAACCCAACGACCCGCTCCTTCTTCTGCATCCCGGATTTCACAACCTCGGCCTGTGCCCCACGAATAACATCTAATACCGGAGTCATCACCGTCAATCTCAAACATACGTCCCGCAATGTAGTGCTCTCCGCCCTACGACTCAATGCATCGGCTACCACATTAGCCTTGCCTGGGTGGTATAGGATCTCACAGTCATAATCCTTAACCACGTCTAACCATCTCCTCTGACGCATATTTAGGTTGGGTTGATCCATCAAATACTTCAAACTCTTATGGTCCGTGTATATGGTACAACGAACCCCGTACAGGTAGTGACGCCAAATTTTGAGGGCGAACACTACTGCCCCCAACTCTAAGTCATGCGTGGGATACCTCGCTTCGTGAGGCTTCAGCTGCCTCGATGCATAGGCTATCACATGGCCCCTCTGCATCAACACTGCACCCAGTCCCGAAATCGATGCGTCGCAATATACGACAAAGTCCTCCATCCCTTCCGGGAGAGCTAATACTGGGGCTTCGCACAGTCTCTGACGAAGTGTCTCGAAGGAAGTCTGCTGCTCGGGTCCCCATGAAAATGTAACACCCTTCCGATTCAATCTGGTGAGCGGCACCGCGATCTTGGAGAAGTCCCTAATAAACCTCCGATAGTACCCCGCCAACCCAAGGAAACTCCTGATCTCAGAAGGTGACTTCGGTGCCTCCCAACTCATCACTGCTTCCACCTTGGCCGGATCAACCAATATCCCTGTCCGATTAACAACGTGTCCCAGAAATTGGACCTCCCGTAACCAGAAGTCACATTTGGAGAAATTTGCATATAGCTTCTCCAACCTCAGTACCTCAAGGACCTCCCTCAAATGCCCCTCATGCTGCTCTCTAGACCGCGAATACACCAGAATATCGTCGATAAATACAATCACAGACCGATCCAGCATCGGCCTGCATACCCTGTTCATGAGGTCCATGAACACTGCTGGGGCATTGGTGAGCCCAAAAGGCATCACCACGAACTCGTAATGCCCATACCGCGTCCTAAATGCTGTCTTCTAGATGTCCTCATCCCGCACTCTTACCTGATGGTACCCTGATCTCAAATCGATCTTGGAAAACCAAGATGCCCCTTGCAACTGATCGAATAGATCATCGATCCTCGGTAACGGATAGCGGTTCTTGACCGTCACCTTGTTCAGCTCCCGGTAATCGATACACATCCGGTGTGAACCATCCTTCTTCTTGACGAACAGAATCGGTGCTCCCCACGACGAGCTACTTGGCCGAATAAATCCCTTTCCCAACAATTCCTGGAGTTGCGAGGAAAACTCTTGCATCTCTGGAGGTGCAAGACGATAAGGCACCTTCGCAATAGGCGCAGCCCCTGGAACTAGATCGATACCAAACTCTACTTGCCTCGCAGGAGGTACTCCCGGCAAATCCTCGGGAAAAACATCTGGAAACTCGCGCACCACTGGAACCTCCTCCACTGTCTTCGGTCTCTCGGAAGTCTCCCGCGTATCCATCACATACGCCACAAAACCGTTACATCCCTGCTGTATGCATTGCCTCGCCCTAGCGGCCGAACAAAAAGTTGATCCCGAACGGGTACCCTCGCCGTATACCGTAAGAACTCCCCCACTAGGGTCTCGTATAGTCACCAGCTGATGCTCGCAGTCGATGACAGCGCTGAATCGGCTCAACTAGTCCATGCCTACGATGACACAGACATCCCCCATCGCAATAGGAATTAGGTCAATCGGGAACGCGACCCCGAAGATCTTTAGCACACATCCCCGAAGAACCTCCGTAGCACAAACCACCCTCTCGGCCGCAATAGAAACGCTCAAAGGCCGACTTAACGGCTCACGACTAATGCCGATATGCTGACTAAAGGCTAACGATACAAACGATCTACTCGCACCCGAATCAAATAACACTAGAGCAGGCATAGAGTTCACAAGAAAAGTACCTACACATACATTAACATAAGCATAACATTTCGACCTTTAAGTAAATACGTGAATGATAACATACCTGCCACAACATTGGGTGCAGCGCGGACCTCCTCCGCAGTCAGCTGAAAGGCTCTCCCGCGAGCCCTCGGGGCCTCGACCTTCGCCGGTCGGGTCTCAGTAGTCCTGGTAGTAGGTGTAGCTCCCTGACGAAGCTACGGACACTCGGCCTTCCGATGGCCTGTCTGGTTGCAGTGAAAGCAAACCATAAACCCCTTAGGGCAATCCCTGGCAATATGTCCCTTCTTGCCACACTTGTAGCAACCACCAGCTCGACACACCCCCTCGTGACTCTTGCCGCACTTCGCGCAAGTGCGGCCCTTCGGACCTCCCATCCTCGAATCAGCGAACTTAGTCCGCTTGGCTGCCGGCTGAGACTGAGCCGGCCGCCGATCCACCTGCCGAGACTCAGCCTCCTCCCTCGCCTGAGTCTCCAACTCGATCTCGCGCTTCCTGGCGTTCGCCTGAAGCTCAGTGAAAGTACGATAGGTGGAGTTTGACACAAACTCCCGGATCTCCCTCTTCAAAACGCCCAAATACCGGCTCATCCGCGACTGCTCCGTAGATACCAGCTCAGGGCAGAACATTGCCCTCTCATGAAACTTCCGCGTGATCACTGCCACGGAATCAGTACCCTGCTTAAGGGTCAAGAACTCCTAAATCAATCGCTCCCTCTCCACCGAGGGAACGTACTCGTCCCTGAACATCTCCGTAAACCTCTCCCATGTCACCGCTGAAATCTCCGCCTGAGTGAAGTTCGCCGTCACGAACTTCCACCAATCCTTCGCTCCCAGACGGAGCTGGTTCAAAGCGAACCGTACCCTCAAGTGCTCCGGGCATGAGCAAGTATAGAAGCACCCCTCAATGTCGGCGATCCACCTCATAGCCGCAATCGGATCCTGCGTCCCATCGAACTCAGGGGGTTTCATGTTGCTGAATTCCCTGAATAGCAACGAATCACCCCCTTGCGGCCTAGCAGCAGCCACAACTGCGGTAGCGGCAGCGACTGCAACTTCAGTAAGTGCGGCGTACCGCTCCTCAAACTCCTCCATCAGGGTGGTCTTAATAGACCCAAACATCTCCGGGATCTCAGCCCGAACCGCCGCAGCTACCTCCTCCTGAATCATCTGACGAATCTCCTCGTCACTCGCACCGCTCGAACTCGCCCCATTGCGTGTGATGACCATGATGTCTCTGAAATACAACATAAAATCATCAGAGACTCCACCAAGTACAATTGTATTCGATACGCACCCTACTCAGTCTCCGATTTCCAGGGATTCTTACTTGGGTCTTCCACCGACCCGGTGTCTTCGGTAGTACGGGCCCAATACTACCGACCACACCGTATCCGTATTCGTCCCAAATCTTCCTCCCCAAATCCTGAATAATGAGTACTCTACCTCTAGTATGCACTATCTACTTGCACGCTACCAAATATCTCATATAAGCAATCTCCCTAGACTAAGGCATCACAAAACAGGCCATTCTAGTCCTATCATGTATACCTAGTCTTCTAGCATGCATAACAATTCATAATTCAGTGCATAACATAACATTGTAAGGTATTCTGGGGATCTTTACCGTTCGGGCGCTGGCTGATCGTACACACTGCTCCGTTCTTGTTTTACCGCTTTACCATTTATGAAATGTTATGTCTTTATTATTTTTAAAAGATTTTTCCTCAAATCCTCGGTCTAAGTTCAGTTGCACCCGAAAGTACACCCGAATCCCTCAAACCAAGGCTCTGATACCAATTGTAACAACTCAAATTTTCAAATAAATTTTTCATTTAAAATAAAACATCATTATTCTACAAAAGTATTGATTCCAAGTTCATTTCAAAATACAAATAACGAATCCCCAAGATCTCCAACCATGGCAGTGTGTACGTGTCACGCCGGCGCCTTCCCACGGTCATCACTAGTACCTGAAACACATAAAGACAACCAGTAAGCATAAATGCTTAGTGAGTTCCCCAGTATACAACTTACACACATACGCCTTTCCAGGCTCTGACCTTCCGGTCCATATAACATTGCCTTCCGGCCCGTAACATAATTGCCTTCCGGCCCATTACATATCGCCTTCCGGCCCGTATTATATTGCCTTCCGGCCCATAGTATATTGCCTTCCGGCCCATAACATTTACAAGCATAGCACATATAACATAACACACATAGCACATATATCATACATCATACCTGTTCCTGCTGTCACATAACATATTGCCTTCCGGCCCGGTTAAACATACATAGCATGTATAGCATCTACCTATCCAGTTATAGTATAAATCACATATATCACATACGACCTTCCGGTCACACAAACAAACCCTTCCGGGTGAAGTATAGTGAGAAAACTCACCTCGTAGTATGCAATCTATAAACCTTTGGAGCTACTCGCACTCGATCCGCTAATCTGCAGGCTCCCTATAATACCACAAACCTTTATTAATGATCTTATCAAACAAGACAACTGACCTACGAAATTACATACAGGTCAACGGTCAACTTGACCGGACTCGTCGAGTGCAAAGGCGACTCGGTGAGTCTAGACACCCCGACTCCACTCGCCGAGTCTAAAGAACGACTCGACGAGTCCCAGTAAGTCTTCAAGCTACTCGCCGAGTCTGAAGAACAACTCGGCGAGTCCTAGTGAATCTTCAAGCTACTCGCCGGGTCTGATCATTGGACTCGGCGAGTCCTCGCCATGCAGTCAATCAACTGCCTCCTGTAATTCGCATGATTCCGTAATATATAGATATGGGACTTCCTGGACCTTTACACATACTATTACTGGGATTTAAACACTTGTAACAACACTATAATCTATCAAATCCTTAAATGGGTTTCCTAAACCCTAGATTCGTGTACAACACCAAAACTACAGAAATGATCCGAGGATTACCTAGAAAACGTGTTCCCTGTGTCCCCAACCTTCAGAGCTCAACCCCTTGATCCTCCTTTAATCACCACCTTGCCTCTCTTGCCTAACAACCTCTTCAAGCTTCCACTAGCCTTCACCCTTGTTCCAGATGCCCACAGACGTTTAGGTTATCTTCAATCGGCCAAAAGACGAGACATGACGGCCCTAAAGACATTATATACGCTCCAAAATCAAAACGGCTAGGGTTTCAGCTGAACAGCGTCGACTCGCCGAGTCCCTAATGGACTCGTCGAGTCCAGTCGCGAATCTGTGGCCAAGACCGTGGTCCTACTCGGCGATTCAGGCATCAACTCGCCGAGTCCCCCCCTAAATATTCCCCAAAATAGTTTAAAGTAATAGCTGAAATTCCGGGCTGTTACATTATTATTCTGGGTTGAAAACCCTATATGCTCACCAGGCTCCCAAGCCTGACCCACTCAGTTTTCTTTGCATTACAGGTAATGACACAAGGGTATAAGTTGATGGACTTGACGAGAGATTTTGGATTATAGATCAGTAGTTATAAATAACTGTTGTAAGGTCTATTTTATATTGTTTATGCTTTTGGTCTGTGTTGGAACATGACATCCCGGTGTTTTATTATTAAATAAAAAAATACATTCTCTTGAGAAATGTTTTGATAAGTTATTATCATATCTTATTTTAGGAAAAAATTCTGCAACCGTTTTCTTTAAACGATTACTCTGATTTATAAAACAAGGCATAAACAAATCGGTCTTTTCTGGCCATGAAATTTGGGGATGTCACAGTTGTTATCACAACATTAGTTTAAGCGAACTAGGAATTTGTAGGAATGTGGATCAGACATAAACTATACCTATTATAGTTTGTCATGGTTATCTGTAATATATGTGAAACATAAACTAGTTCTATTGTAGTATATCCTAATTGTTGGTAATGTATATGAAACCGTTTCTATGTAAGTGAAACATAAACTATTCCTATAATAGCTTATTAAAAGTGATTTGTTATGTTCAAAATCCTTTTTGTAACTGATGTAACCTTTATGCTAAGGTAAAAGATATGCAATATAAACACATGTATTTGTATATAAAAATACACACCTTGCTCAACAAGTTACAAGGTGTAAATGAGTTAATAACAATTTGATAGTTTTATCTTTTCTGTTCCTGTTCTTGGAATAATTATAGAAAAATCATATAGAGTCAAAAACTAAATCCGTAAATTCTGTGAGTTTATAAATTGTGTGTAGTTTATTCATAACTTTTATTATGATTTTTAGTAACCTCTAAAATGTGTGAAAATGTTCATATTCACAGACTGGTCCGAATTCGTAGCTACAGTAATAGACAGTTTTGTAAACATCACCATAAATTGTAGAAAAATCGTATGGAGATGTGCAAGTAGCCATTTTAAATATAAGAACTTGAACTAATTGCACCTTGTACAGTTTTGAAAACTAAAATGTTTTAGTTGACCAAAACAGTCCGTGAATGGAGTCCAACTTTTCTGATGAAAGCTGTTAGAAGCATTTAGTTGTGTTCTTGGTGATTTAACTTGTATTCCCCCCCTTAAAAACTTAAGAAAGCATGAAAATGTAGGGGTATGAACTCACGTTGTGTGATTTTGGTGGTTGGATGTTGGAGAAGGGAAGTGTTCAACTCAAGAACACTTAGAAGATTGCTTGAAGATTCGAAGATCTAACACAAATATGATGAAGTTTGTGTAAGAAACCTATGATTTGAGTAGAAAGAGGTGTGATAATCATATGAATGATAATATTACTTACCAAAAGTGGACAAACACTTTATGATCAGCCTTGAAATCTCGAAACTTTAGAGAGAGAAAGTGAGAGAAAATGGAATTTGTTCTTGGGTGGAGAATAAGAGAAATGGGAGGAGAGAGGAGGATTTCCAGCTCTAAAAACGTGGGAAATGGATGGAAATGATGAGAAAGTACATTGAGATGACCTAGGCATGGTAGAAGGAGTGTGGCTGGTCAAGAAGTGGGTGTGAGTGGTTGTTTGTGCATAAGCTAAAGGAAAGTCAACACTCCACCCCTTTGTACTTCACCCACCCTTCTTGGATAAGGTTTATCCTAAAAAATGTCATTAATTAATAATTAAGGGACCTTGTATGTTAAAATAAAGTTTTGGGTGAAAATCCCGCTTTAAAATGATGAAAAATGGACCTAAAACAAAGTTTGGGTCGAAAACCGGAAATCTGGACCGAACCTGCGATGTTCGGCTCCAAGAGGGTGAGAACCGAGAGAAGAGAAAGAAAGAACCGAAAGGGGGAGGAGGGAACCGAAGGTGCGAGGGGAGGGACCAAGTCTGCGAGGTTCGGTCTTGGCTGGGCGGTGCGGCTCGGTCTTGGCTGTCAGCGAGGCTCGGTCTCGGCTGCTTAGCTGGGTTCGGCTTCGGCTGCTTCTCGTTCCAGGGGGAGGCTCGATTCAGAAGAGGTTCGGCTCTAAGAGGCTTCGGCCCTGTAAGGTAGGTTTCGGGTCCTTAAGGGTATTTTACCCATTTTTACCCCGTTTTAAGTGGTTTTTGACCTGGTTAAGGGTCGGGATGACCCGAATGATTACAAAAAGTTACATGAACTTTTGAGAGAGATTTGGGAGAGATTCTTAATAAAGAGAGATAGAGTGAAAAAGATTGAGAGAGGTTTCGTTTGTGATATTTTCGAGTGTCCGGCTTCGCAACGCAAGGTCCGTAAACCCCGTTAAGCCATGTTTTAGTGTCCTACACACTCCCGATGAGTGTGTAATAGTGTTTTATTGCTTTGGTTTATTGTTTAGCACTATCCCGGCTAAGGAAATTCAAACACACGAATTTTCCAAATGATGTTTTCTCATTAAAATAGCGAGTTGTGTAGTAATTACACAATGTAAACCCTAATATACAAGGGCTAATTGAGTCGTCCGATTTGACTCGTTGACTTTGTTTGACTTTGACTTGACCTGAAATTGACTATTGTCACAAAAAATATAAGGGAAATTGACTTATGTGGGTAATTAACTATTGTTTTTGTATTCATTTGGTCACTTTTTTTTATCTGATTTACCATGGAACTTATTGTAGGTGTTCACAGAAACCATTGAAACCGACTATTGCAGGTTTCCGACAATTTCTTATATCCGACGACTCTCCGGACGTCTTCTCCGGCAAAAATAAGTTTTTCCAGTTGGTCGGAGATTAGATATGTGCGGAAGCGAATGATTTATTTATTTATGTAAAAATCTCTCTTTTACCCTAATCTAAAAAACGCCTCCAACAGTTCAACAACCTCTTCCTACCTATCACTTTTGTAACGTCCAAAAATTTCAGCAAAATTTAAACTTTTCAAAAACAATCCATTTTAATAATGTTATTACAAAAAGGTTTTCAATACATTTATTATCAGAGTATTCCCAGAACCATGTCATAAACATAAACACGATGAGCGGTACCATCACGCCTTCGCCTTTCCACGGTCTCCTGAAAAACCTGAAAAACATTTAAACCATGTCACACCCCCAAACCAAGGATGGCGGAAACGTCCGGGGGTGGAGGACTTCATGTATAGTATCATAACCACAATTTCAATAGTAATTTAAGCAAACACAACCAACAAATATATAATTGAAAAAGTTACGTCACTTGTATGAATTACATGTTTCAAAATCAATTACAATATGTTAACAAAATATGAAAAGTTTGACGCCTTAACGTCCCATCCTCAAAAGCACTTGATTACCTGTTTAGTGATTTCCTTAGAATACAAGTTGTTTGAAAAGTGTCAACACAAAGGTTGGTGAGTTCATAAGCTTTTATTATAAAACTTAGTAGAAGTCTTTCACATGTAAATGTCACGTTTGTTTCAGAAAAATCCGATATTTTCCTTAAAATCCGTATAATGTAGCCTTATAACCAAAGACCAAAATGTATAAGAAATCATCCTTACTTAGTAGAAATGTCGTGAGTTTGAAATGATATGGAAAGTAAATTTTAAATCAACCTAAAACCTACTTCAGTTTTTATGAAATCCCGTAAACTTTATCAATTGTTATCTCCCTAGGTGAGTCGCTATAATCATACTGTGACTATGTGAACCTGCCACAACGTTTCTCAGGCGTCGCGAAAATGAAATGACATTTGTCACCCGTAGACCTGCAGGTCCCACTGTAGCTAGCAGCAAGGTGTGGGGTGTCAAACCCAATATAGATCTATATACAAGTATCACGTTCTCCCTCAAGGAGATTCTGATTATAACTACCAGGAATTATATCCCGCACTCAGACGTACGGGGAGAGAGAGAGTCTCACAATATAGGTTAACAAGTTTACGTGAAATGTGTGTGAATATAAATCTTTCTTGTATGAATGTACCCTTTTTGTACGAGTGTGTTGAGTGATGTATCATAAACTATACCTATTATAGTTTATCTAAAATATATGTAATATGTATGAACTCTTTTATGAAAATGTATTAGTGTTATGAATTTGTCAAACTATACCTTTATAGTTTAATATACGTGTTCTAAAATGAATGATTAATATTTATTATGAATTACTTAGTTTCATTTCATAATGACAAACTAACAAGGAAACACATTCAATAATTAGAACTTATGCTTATACACTTTGCTCAACATAATACAAAGTGTTATGATATTTACATGCTGTTGGCTAACTTTAGCCATTCTGTCCTGTTTTGGAAAAATCATAGAAAAATCATACAAAGTCGAAAACTAGATCCGTAAATTCTGAGAGTTCAAAAAATATGTCTAGTTTACTCATAATTTTTTTCACGATTTTTAATGACTTCCAACGTGGGTGAATAAGTCCAAAATCACAGACTGGTCCGGATTGTTGTTTGAAATGATAGGCAGTTTTGTAAAAATCACCATAAATTGTAGAAAAATCGCATGGAGATGTGCAAGTAGTCATTTTAAAGATAAAAACTTGAACTATTTGCACCTTGTACATTTTTGAAAACAAAAATGTTTAAGATGCCCAAAACAGTCCGTGAATGGAGTTGAACTTTTCTGATGAAGGCTGTTAGAAAATTTTAGTTATGTTCTTAGTGTTTTAAATTGTATTCCCCCCCTGAAAACTTGAGAAAACATGAAAATGTAGGGGTATGAACTCACCTTAAGTGATTTCAGTAGACGATTGTTGAATAATGGAAGTGTTTAATTCAAGAACACTTGGAGATGCCTTGAAGATTTTCGAGAATCTAACATTATAGTTATGGAGTTTGTGTAAGCAATCAATGATTTGAGTAGAATGAAGTGAAGTAATCATAAGGAGGATGAATTTTACTTACTAAGAGTGGAAGAACACTTGAAAATCAGCCTTGAATCTCGAAATTTAGGTAGAAAAAGTTTGAGAGAAAAGTGGTGTTTGATACTTAGTGAAATGAGAGCAAATGAGAGAAAATGAGGAGAGATGATGTTTGTTCCAGCTCTAAAAACGTGGGAATGAGTGTAATTTGAGTGCAAGGGACATTGAAGTGACCTAGGTAGGTGGGGAGGTATGGTTGGTCATAGAGTGGGTGTGGGGTGGTTGTTTGTGTCATAAGTTAAGGCAAAGTCAACACTCCACCTTAAATAAATCCCCCATTAGATCTTTATTATTTAGATAATGATTTTCATCAAAATCTATTTAAATTATGAATATTTAGGGTTTATTATGTTAAAATATAATTTCTGGAGAAAATCCCGCTTTAAAATCACGAAAAACGGGCTTAAAATGTTAAAAATATCAAAAAGGGGTTAAAAGTGACAAAATTCCGAAGTCTGGCCGAGGTTCGGCCTTCTGATGCTGAAACCGAGAGAAGAGAGGGTAGAAACCGAGAGGGGAGAAGAGAGAGAGTAGGAACCGAGAGGGGAGAAGAGGGAACAGAGAGGCGCGAGGAGACAGAGAGGAGAGAAGGAGCAGAGAGGCGAGAGGACAGAGACCGGGAGAAGAGAAGAGAAGAGACAGAGAGGCGAGAAGACAGAGACCGAGAGACCGAGTAGAGACAGAGAGTGAGAAGCGACCGAGAGAAGGCGACAGAGACCGAAAGAAGAGAAGAGAACAGAGAGGAGAGAAGGAGCAGAGACCGAAAGGGGCAGAGACTGAGGCTCGGTCTCGCATGCCTCAGCCAACAGAGGCTCGGTTCTGGTCCTAAGAGGCCTCTCTTCTTGGTTTCGGTTCCTAAAGCCTATTTTTCTCGTTTTCACCCCGTTTTAAGCCGTTTTTGACACGGTTAAGGGTCGGAATGACCTGAATGATTCTAAAAAGTTACGGGAACTTTTGAGAGAGATTTGGGAGAGATTTCACATACTTGGAGAGATTTGGGAGAGATTTGACATTCTTGGAGAGATTTCTCATACAAAGAGATATTTGAGAGAGATTTCACATACTTGGAGAGATTTGGGAGAGATTTGACATTCTTGGAGAGATTTCTCATACAAAGAGATATTTGAGAGAGATTTCACATACTTGGAGAGATTTGGGAGAGATTTGACATTCTTGGAGAGATTTCTCATACAAAGAGATATTTGAGAGAGATTTCACATACTTGGAGAGATTTGGGAGAGATTTGACATTCTTAGAGAGATTTCTCCTACGAAGAGATATTTGAGAGAGGTTTCACATACTTGGGGAGATTTGGGAGAGATTTGACATTCTTGGAGAGATTTCTCATACAAAGAGATATTTGAGAGAGATTTCAAGTGTGGCATTTGTGAGTGTTTGGCTCCGCAATGCAAGGTTCTTGAGCCCCGTTAAGTCATGATTAAGGATCCCACACACTCCCGATGAGTATGGAACATGGTTTTTATCAGTTTAGTTCATTGATTAGCACTAGGGCTTAGGAAATTTTAACACAAGACTTTTCCCAAGTGATGTTTTCCCATTAATATAGCAAGTTATACAGTATGAACATAACACAAACCCTAATACACAAGGTTTAATCGAGTTGACCGGTTTGACTTGATGACTTGACTTGACTCAAGATTGACGATTGTCACAAACCACAATTGTAAGCCCGAAAGCTTAGTGAGATACCCCCAAAATACCAACCACATATACGCCCTTCCAGGCTACGACCTTCCGGTCAAAAACATATTGCCTTCCGGCCTATAACATAGTGCCTTTCGGTCCATAACATAAATAGCATACATAACATAACAGAACATAGAACGGCCATGCATATCGGTTCTACTGTGTGACCGGTCCGCCGTATCGGGCCTTCAGTCCACCGGGTCCACCATCCGAGTCTAGTCATGTCCCTCGAGTCTACAGTGTGGTTGGTCCGCCCGCACCGGGCCTTCAACCCACCTGGTCCACTCTCTGGGTCTACACTATGACTGGTCCACCGGCATCGGGCCTTCAGTCGGCCTGGTCCACTCTCCAAGCCTCAACACGTCTGGTCCGCCCTCGTGGGGCCTACAGCCTATCCGTACCGCTCACTGGACCTTCAGAATAATCGGTTCGCCCTGGGTATCTTGGCCTACAGCACAAAGCAGGACCCGCCTCAACCCAAATCCAGTCCAAACAACCATGTGCACATAACATACAATCATATAACAGTTCACAGTCAACAAGTCGATCAAGCATATCACATAACATATCATTACCCTAATCAGGATACCGACCTAACCAGTCACTAGCATAGCATCACCCTACATATCAGGAAAACCGACCTTAACCAGGTTTCTAACATATACCATCCTAGCTACCAGGATGCAGACATATCAAAGCAATAGCATAACAACAAATACCCGGATCTCAATCCGATAAAGGGCCGACCTTGGTGCCTTAGACCCTGACTATATAGTGAGGATAACTCACCTCGCGAATCCCGATACTCTGAACTGAAGAACCAGACTCTCGAATCACCAACTCACCGCAAATCCTGTGACAACCGTCAATTTTCGGTCAAGTCAAAGTCAACTAAAGTCAACAAGTCAAACCGTTTGACTCAATTTACCCATGGGTACTAGAATTTACATTATGAAATTTCTACTCAACTCTCTATTCTAATGAGAGATCATAAATCAAAAAGTGCGAACATCTAGATCTCCTTAACCTAAAACTGTGGTACGTGGCGAGCCAAACTGATAAAACAATGTTGCATACTCATCGGGAGTGTGTAAGATCCTTAAACAAGGCTTAACAGGGTTTACGAACTTTGCATTGCAAAGTCGGACACTCACAAATGCCACACATGAAACCTCTCTCAATCGTTTTCACTCTACCTCTTCTTATCAAGAATCTCTCCCAAATCTCTCTAAGAATGTCAAATCTCTCCTAAATCTCTCCAAGTATGTGAAATCTCTCTTAAATATCCCTTTGTATGAGAAATCTCTCCAGGTATGTGAAATCTCTCCCAAATATCTCTTTGTATGAGAAATCTATCCAAGTATGTGAAATCTCTCCTAAATATCTCTTTGTATGAGAAATCTCTCCAAGTATGTGAAATCTCTCCCAAATCTCTCTCAAAAGTTTCCGTAACTTTTTGAAGTCATTTGGGTCATTCCGACCCTTAACCGGGTCAAAAACGGCTTAAAACGGGGTAAAAACGAGTAAAATAGGCTTAAGGACCCGAAACCCTCTTATAAGAGGCGAAACCTCTTAGAACCGAAGGTCCCTATAGGGACCGAACTTGCTAAGAACCGAAACCAAGAGGACTGAAACTAGGAGACCCGAACCCGAAGGTCCTCTCACGGCCGAAACTCGCCCAGGAAGAACCGAACCCGAAAGGTCCTTTCAGGATCGAACCTCGCGCACCACCCGAACCCGAAGGTACCGTTCATTTCGGTCCATTTCGGGTCTGACCACTTTCGGTCTATTTCGCTTCCCTGACTTCGGACTGAGCCTTCATCTTCGCCTCTCACTTCTGGTTCGCCTCCCTTCGTTTTCGGCTCGGCATCAGCAAGGACCGAACCTCGGCCTAGGACCAAGAGGTCTCGCTGGAAATGCTTCTTCTCCCGGTTTTCGACTAGTTTTGCGTTTAAGGCCCGTTTTTAATTATTTTAATGCGGGATTTTAACCCAAAATCATATTTTAACATAATAAACCCTAAATATTCACAATTTAATCATATTTTCATGAAAATCTTTATTTTAATAATAAAAGCTAGTGGGTAAAGTACAAAGAGGTGGAGTGTTGACTTTGCTTTACCTTATGACACAAGCAACCACTCCCACACCCACTCTATGAGCAGCCACACCTCCCCACCTTACCTAGGTCACATCAATGTCCTTTCCACTCAATTATCACCCATTCCCACGTTTTTGAGAGCTGGACATTCATCCTCTCTCCTCATTTTCTTTCACATGCTCTCATTTCACCAAGGATCCAACTCAACTTTTCTCTAAAACTTTTCTCTCTAATTCAAGATTTCAAGGCTGATCATCAAGTGTTCTTCCACTCTTGGTAAGTGTAATTCATCCTCCTTGTGATTATTCCACTTCATTCTACTCAAATCATGGATATCTTACACAAACGCCATAAAATTTTGTTAGATCTTCGAATCTTCAAGTGATCCTTCAAGTGTTCTTGGGTTGAACACTTCCATTCTTCACCAATCATCTACTGAAATCACCTAAGTTGAGTTCATACCCCTACATTTTAATGTTTTCTCAAGTTTTAAGGGGGGGGGGGGGGGAATAAAAGTTAAAACATCAAGAACATAACTAAACTCTTCTAACAGCCTTCATCAGAAAAGTTCAACTCCATTCACGGACTGTTTTGGACAACTTAAACATTTTAGTTTTCAAAAATGCTTTATGTGCATGTAGTTACACTTCTTAGCTTTACAATGACTACTTGCACATCTCCACATGATTTTTCTACAATATATGGTGATTTTTACAAAACAGCCTGTCTTTTCAAACACAAATCCGGACCAGTCTGTGAATATGATCATTTTAATACAACTTAAAGGCTTCCAAAAATCATGATAAACATTTTGAGTAAACTAGACACATTTTGGGAACTCTCAGAATTTACGGATCTAGTTTTCGACTTCGTATGATTTTTCTATGATTTTTACAAAACAGTGCAGAAAGGTTAAAGTTAGTTAACAACATATAAATATCATAACACTTTGTATCATGTTGAGAAAAGTGTATAATCATAAGTTCTAATTATTGAATGTGTTTCCTTGTTAGTTTATCATTATAAACTGAAACTAACTCATTCATGATAAGATTGTTCATTCATTTAGAACTCGTATATTAAGCTATAAAAAGCATAGTTTAATGGATTCATAACACTAATGCATTTTCATAAAAGAGTTCTTACATATTATAAACATTTTAGATAAACTATAATAGGTATAGTTTATGATACATCACTTAACACACTCGTAACAAAAAGGGTATATCCATACAGAAAAGGTTTACATTCACACACATTACACGTAAACTTGCTAACCTAAATTGTGAGACATTCTCTTCCCGTACGTCCGATTGCGGGATATAATTCCTGGTAGTTATAATTAGAGTCTCCTGGAGGGAGAACGTGATACTTGTATATAGATCTATATTGGGTTTGACACCCCTCACCTTGCTGCTAGCTACAGTGGGACCTGCAGGTCTACGGGTGACAAATGTCATTTCAGTTTTGCGACGCCTGAGAAACGTCGTGGCAGGTTCATTCAGTCATAGTATGATTATAGCGACTCACATAGCGATATAACAATCCATAAAGTTTACGGGATTTTTATAAAACCTAAATGGGTTTTATGACAATTTAAAATCACTTTTTATCTCAATAAGTACAGATAATACTGTACACTTTCGGTTTTGGTAATTATGACTACACATCATTTGAAAACACATTTATACCTTTAAGGATGGCCAATACTTGTTATTTCTCGGTCCTGGGATTTAGGACTACATATATATAAAGTATTTGATGGGTTTTGAGCATTCTAACACTTCCTAAGTGTACATGCAACCCTAATAACCTTGGATCTATGTTTGTCTAATTTGTCATGCAAAGTTGATTTCCAAGGTTATATTCCTATCTAACATACATGGGGAACAATTTAAACATAAAGTATAGATAGAATAACTTACCTTGTTGTTGCTTGTGTTCCTTGAAACCTTGTGAGCCTAGCACCCCAAGTGGTGATGCCTCAAATGCTTCACACAACACCAAATGCTCTTGGAAGAACTTATGAGAGAATACACACTCTTCAAAAATCGGCCAAGCCCTCTATTACTTAGTGTAACCGATTTGAGAGGAGATCATATTACTTATATAGTGTTGACACATCTAGGGTTAAACCCTAATGTGTCATGACTCTTCATTTCCATGATCCATGGGTTTGTAACTCCCATGGAGCATCCTATGGGTGGAACCCAACTTGATGATCCATGGAGCCTTTTAGCCCACTATACAAGATATGGATGATTTACTTAATCAACCCATATATTTAATTAGTTATCTTTTGATCACTTAATTAATTCTAAATTAATTCTTGATCAAACTAATCAAATAATATTATTAATATATTAGAACTTATAATATATTAATAATCTCCAAGCGTTATTTCTCTCATTTAGTTTATCCAATTGCATGGTGCCATGCAACCCAAATGGACCATGCCGGGTCGGGTCAAGTACATACCAGAAATAGTTATGGACTTAGACACCTTATCCAACAGTCTCCCACTTGGATAAGTCTAGTAACTATTACTGCAAGTATGACTTCAGGAACCGATCGGCAATCGTAGCTCTTTACAAGGTTTCTCGAAACTTGAGAAGATGATGGTACGCCATTTAAGATAAGTGATCATATAATCCTCTGTTCTAGATATCAGTCGGACAAATACATGGAACAATGTCTTACTTATTGTCCAACATTTGTTTCTCGATTTCCGATTTGTTTGACAAAGAACTTTATTGAACACATCAATCTAGTTCTGACCGGGCCCGGTACATAGGTCAAAACAAAATCATCGAGGGGCCCAGATATCAGCTTCTAATCCAAGAAGGAACAGATAAACTTCGACTCATATGTTTGTTCTACTACTCATTGAATTACACATAAGAGCACGATTTTATAACATCGAGTTACCAATGCGTTTTTCGTACAATCAATGCATAACCAACTTGTAAGTAACAAATCATATCTCTAGGTTTAAAGACTTATATGATATTACCGTCTCACGATCACTCGAGATAGAATTCCATGAAGTGATTCCAGTGAGCGTGGGTTGAGTCCAATGCTCAGAACTTATGAGCACTCATGATTGTTGTAGCCTTGTCCCAGACCTCTACAACCAAACATGACAGTCTTGATTCATACCTACTTCCGACATATGACCGACTGTGGAGGTTTGAATAATATGTTATACCAAAAAAAAATTATTCTGGAAGTCAAAACATGCAAAAGAAATATAGTAAACGATCGACAAGAGATAGCAACACTTTACTCATAAATAAAACACTTTTATTCATCATCAAATGTCAATTACACTTTACAAATTTCGAGATTATCTAACTACTAAATCTAATATCATCCTTCAGCCCTATGCTCCGAGCATGCTGGAGATGCTTAACCCGAGTCAGTCCCTTCGTGAGGGGATCTGCCGGATTCTCATCTGATGATACCCTCTTTGCCACGAGGAGTCCTTCTTCGATCCGATGTCTGATGAAATGGTATTTTCTGTCGATGTGTCTGGATCTCCCGTGATCCCTTGGTTCCTTGGCTAAGGCAACAGCACTTTCACTATCACAGAAAATTTCTATTGGCTCTTTAATAGCTGGTACAACTCCAAGGTCTCCAATGAAGTTCCTCAGCCATAACGCCTCCTTTGCCGCTTCGCTAGCTGCAATATACTCTGATTCACAAGTTGAATCTGCCACTGTCTCTTGCTTGGAACTCTTCCAAGAAATTGCTCCTCCATTTAGGGTAAAGACCCAGCCCGACTGAGAGCGGAAGTTATCCCTATCAGTCTGGAAGCTAGCATCACTATACCCTACAACTCTCAATTCATCACTCCCACCGAGGGTAAGGACCCAGTCCTTAGTCCTTCGTAGGTACTTGAGAATATTCTTTACCGCAATCCAGTGTGCCTTGCCAGGGTTCCCCTGAAACCTGCTAACCATGCTCAAGGCAAAGGCTACATCAGGTCGAGTACACGTCATAGCATACATGATCGAACCTACAGCCGAAGCATAAGGTATTCGACTCATTTCTGCTATCTCAGCCTCAGTGCTAGGGCTTTGTGTCTTACTCAGCTTGGCGCTACTCTGGATGGGCAACTCTCCTTTCTTGGAGTCTTGCATTCTGAATCTCTTCAGAACCTTCTCCAAGTAGGTACTTTGACTAAGTCCAATTAGTCTTTTACTCCGATCTCTCAAGATCCTTATCCCCAAAATATAGGCAGCTTCACCAAGGTCCTTCATAGCGAAACACTTTCCAAGCCAGGACTTTACTTCCTGCAGGGTTGGAATGTCGTTTCCTATGAGTAGTATGTCATCCACATACAATACCAAAAAGCTAACTATACTCCCACTAGCCTTGACATATACACAAGATTCATCTTCACTCCTAGAAAAGCCAAATTCCTTGACCTTTTCATCAAAGCAAAGATTCCATCTGCGAGGTGCTTGCTTTAATCCATAAATGGATTTCTCAAGCTTACACACTCTATTAGGGTACTCGTTACTGACAAAACCCTCTGGCTGACTCATGTAAACATCTTCAGCCAACTTTCCATTAAGGAAAGCGGTTTTGACATCCATTTGCCAAATTTCATAGTCATGAAATGCGGCTATGGCTAACAGAACCCGAATAGACTTAATCTTGGCTACCGGAGAAAAGGTCTCATCATAGTCCACTCCAGGAATTTGAGAGAAGCCCTTTGCAACCAGTCTAGCCTTATAAGTGTGTACTTTACCATCCATGTCGGTCTTCTTCTTGAAGACCCATTTGCACCCTACAGTCTTTCGACCTGGTACATTCTCAACCAAGTTCCAAACTTGATTGTCATACATGGATTGTATCTCGCTATCCATAGCCTCTTTCCATTTGGCAGACTTGGGGCCCGCCATGGCTTCCTCGTAGCTGTTAGGGTCATCTTGACTTACTAGTGTCTCATCACTAATAAGTGTCTCACCTTCTGCAGTAATATGGAATCCATAGTAATGCTCAGGTGCACTCCTAACTCTCGTGGAACGCCTCAGAGGTACAGATTCGTCAATTGGCTCAACAGGAGTTTCCTCCTCAAGTTGAGGGCTAGAGTTTGAAGTTCCTTCACCACTTGACTCTTGAATTTCTTCAAGATCAACTTGCCTCCCACTGTCTCCTTGGCTTATAAACTCTCTCTCTCGAAAGACTCCTCTTCTTGCTACAAAGACCACATTGTCACTAGGTCTGTAGAAGAGGTAACCAAAGGATTGTTGTGGGTAGCCGATGAAAATACACCTCTCGCTTCGGGGTTCGAGCTTATCATGAGTCTCGCGTCTCACGAAAGCCTCGCAGCCCCAAATCTTGATGTGGTCTAGTTTAGGTACTTTACCAGTCCACATCTCGTGAGGAGTTTTGGAAACTTTCTTTGTAGGGACTAGATTAAGGATATGGGCGGCAGTCTCTAAGGCATACCCCCAGAATGAGATTGGTAGCGAAGCTCGACTCATCATGGAACGAACCATGTCCAACAAGGTTCGATTACGCCTCTCAGCCACACCATTCAACTGCGGTGTCCTGGGAGGTGTCAATTGTGAGATAATCCCACATTCCTTTAGATAGTCGAGGAACTCTGAACTAAGATAATCACCACCTCGATCGGATCGAAGCATCTTAATGTTCCTGCCCAATTGATTCTCGACTTCCTGTTTAAATTCCTTAAACTTCTCGAAAGTCTCTGACTTATGCTTGATTAAGTAGACATATCCATATCTACTGTAATCATCGGTAAAAGTCAAATAATAACGATTAGCATCTCTTGTGGCATGTTTGAATGGTCCACACACATCCGTGTGTATAAGGTCCAACAAACCTTCACCCCTTTCACATGAGCCTGTGAAGGGTGACTTTGTCATTTTTCCAAGTAAGCATGATTCGCAACTATCATTTGACTTTAGGTCAAACGACTCCAAGACTCCATCCTTTTGGAGTTGGCCTATGCGTTTCTTGCTTATATGTCCAAGACGACAATGCCATAATGATGCTTTATCCAAGTTATTATTATTAGTAGAATCAATACACAAAACATTATTTCCTAAGTTATCTACAATAGATACAGCTTCATACACACCATCACAAGGTAATACCTGCATGGTTGGGTTTGACTTTCCCATCCTTTACATCTTGCTGGTACTTTGGGCAGTTCCGCTTCCAATGAGCTTTTTCGTGGCAATAGAAGCATTCCGCCTCTTTTGGGTTAGAAGGAGTAATGAAACCTTTCTTGGTTCCACTTGAAGAAGAGCCATCAAGGGTCCGAGCCTTGGTACCCTTTGAAGATCTCTTTCTCTTCCTCCCTCGATTTTGCCCGATTGCCAAGACCGGAGTTGTTTCTGGAGTAGGAGTGATAGCAACCGACTTCCCCTTAAGACCTGTTTCTGTGGTCTTGAGAAGTCCCTGAAGTTTGCTGAGGGTGACCTCTTCCTTGTTCATGTGATATGTCATGCGGAATTGATCATAGCACGATGGTAAGGAGTGAAAAATGATATCTATTGTAAGCTCCTCAGGGAAGTTCACATTGAGCTTCAGCAACCGATCCACATACCTTTGCATTTTCTGCATGTGGCTCGTGACGGACTCTTCGTCCTTCATCATGGTCGTTATCATGGAGCAGATGACTTCGTACCTCTCTTGTCGTGCACTTTGATGGTATCTTTCCATCAAATCTTGGTGCATTTCATAAGGGTAGAAGTCTTCGTAAGACTTTTGGAGTTCAGCTGTCATGGTGGCTAACATGATGCAAGCCACCTTGGTTGCATCTCTTTCATGAGTATGAAAGTCAGCGATCTCCTGGGGAGTTGCAGTGGACTCGTCAATTTCCTTAAGCTCCTTGTCAAGGACTTATTCTTTGTCCTCGTAGCGGGTAATCATCCTGATGTTTCTGATCCACTTATTGAAGTTGGATCCATCAAAGGTGACTTTCCCACATAGACTCATAAGAGTAAAGGAGCCATTAGGATTCGAGCCAGAAGCATTAGTTGAAGACATCTAAAAAGAAGAACAAGTTTAGTTTAGATTTAAGAGAGTCCTTAATAAAACACCCAAATGTAATATTAAGGCTAGGATCCAATCACAATATAATATAACTTAGAAGAGGTATGCCGTAATCTAAGCTATACCATATTTGAAAGGTAGGTGAATGACGATTCACCAATTTCCACCACGAAAACCGAAATATTAAATATTTAGTTTTTATTGGTTTTAGAAATTCCTAGATTCTTTGAGATCCAATGAACTTTTCAAAGGCATGTTTCAATCTCGGGAGTGCCCTCCAGGTTTTGTGACTGGGATGCCGAGGATCACAAAACGAGGTGTGAAGTAACCATGCAAATCACTTGGTACCTTTAAAGTTTATCACTCAATCGATGTGCCGGTAAACCACACACGCTCCACCGATACTATAATAAACTTTTAAGTCACCCTTTACCTACCTTGTTAAGTCCAAGTTAGTGTGCCGGTTAACCACACACGCTCCACCAACGACTCAGACAAAGTGTAAAGTGTAATTTCATGGATTAGCACCTTGTTCACATTTTTCCTAAAGTAACTAAGATTGGGAATTTAATAAACATTTAGTTACTTTATATATTCATCATACTTTGAATGAGAATTTATAAGTCCTTGTCTTACCCGTTCGGCTAACGACCCTCCACCAGTCAAGCAAGCGGTGGGTGAGAATATACACCCATTAAGTCACCATTTTATAGGCAACAACCTTATACCCACCTTATAGACCGGCTTCGTGAATGAGGCGTACTAGCGGTAAGACGACTTGTTCTTATACATATATATAATTATTAAATCATCATAATATAAGTATAAGGGTTGAATTTTAACTTTTAAAATTCTAGGGGTTGGAACTAAAGTTTTAACTTAACTTTACTTGTTCCAAAACTTGAGGGCAAGTTTTGTAACTTTCAAAACTTTTCATTTCTTGTAACTTATGAGTTTAATAGAGTCATAAAATGAAGACTCTTCATTTTTATAACTCTTGTGTTTTCTTAATGGTTTTAACTCAAGTGTGACTCTTGGTTTTCCATAACTTAAGGATAAGTTATGGACTCCATTAAAACACATTATGATCAAGAATTAAACTACCAAATAGGTTACAAATAATTCCTATGATCATCTAAAACATCATAAGAACAAGAACATGAATATGAACATAATCAAAAATTACATAAAACTTTGTAATTTTGATAACTAGTTGTTGTAAATGAATTAGCAAAACATTACACCACCAAAAAACAAGTTTACAATTACTAAAACAGTTTAGGGTAATGTTTCTAATTCATTTTCCAGCAACTGAATCGAAATTCTGCACTCATTCGACCCTACTCGCCGAGTGCATGAACATGACTCGCCGAGTTGGTTGAAGATACACATGGACTCGACGAGTCCCCCCAACAGACTCGACGAGTCCGATCGCAGACAGCAAATTTTCGATCCTGTTTTCAACTTTTAAGCACAAATAAGAACAAACAAGCCTAGGCTCTGATACCACTGATGGGTTTTGAGCATTCTAACACTTCCTAAGTGTACATGTAACCCTAATAACCTTGGATCTATGTTTGTCTAATTTGTCATGCAAAGTTGATTTCCAAGGTTATATTCCTATCTAGCATACATGGGGAACAATTTAAACATAAAGTATAGATAGAATAACTTACCTTGTTGTTGCTTGTGTTCCTTGAAACCTTGTGAGCCTAGCACCCCAAGTGGTGATGCCTCAAATGCTTCACACAACACCAAATGCTCTTGGAAGAACTTATGAGAGAATACACACTCTTCAAAAATCGGCCAAGCCCTCTATTACTTAGTGTAACCGATTTGAGAGGAGATCATATTACTTATATAATGTTGACACATCTAGGGTTAAACCCTAATGTGTCATGACTCTTCATTTCCATGATCCATGGGTTTGTAACTCCCATGGAGCATCCTATGGGTGGAACCCAACTTGATGATCCATGGAGCCTTTTAGCCCACTATACAAGATATGGATGATTTACTTAATCAACCCATATATTTAATTAGTTATCTTTTGATCACTTAATTAATTCTAAATTAATTCTATATCAAACTAATCAAATAATATTATTAATATATTAGAACTTATAATATATTAATAATCTCCAAGCGTTATTTCTCTCATTTAGTTTATCCAATTGCATGGTGCCATGCAACCCAAATGGACCATGCCGGGTCGGGTCAAGTACATACCAGAAATAGTTATGGACTTAGACACCTTATCCAACAGTATTAACAAACATAAGAATTTACGGGAATTTTATTTAATTCAAGCGCGTTTTATGTCGATTTAAACACATAGCATTTTCTATTAGTAAGAGAAGTTACTTATACATTTTGGTCTGCGGTTATAAGACTACGTTACACAGATTTTAAAGAAAATATTGGATTTTCTGGATACATATTCTAATGCTTTTACAAGGAAAACGGTGTACTTCTCTAACGAAATCTCTTATGAACTCATCAACCTTTGTGTTGACACTTTTTCAAAACTACTTGTATTCTCAGGAATTCAGTGAAACATGAAATCAACAACGTTTTGAGGATGGGACGATAATTCGTCAAACAGTTCATTTTGTATCATAATGTAATTGATGTGAATCATGTAAACATGTACTTTGATGTAACTTTTTCAATTATATTTGTGATGGTTGTATTTACTTTGAGCACTATTATACTCGTTGTTGTGATACTCTACATGAAGTCCTCCACCCCCGGACGTTTCCGCCATCCTTGGTTTGGGGGTGTGACAGATTGGTATCAGAGCATTGTTTATAGTAAACTCAGTATATCGATCCACATAGGATATACAAACTATAAATGCAATTGGACTAAGTTCTCTGATTTAAAGTTTCAAAACAACTATACTTTTAGAAATAAATAGTTTCTTATTAAAAGTATACATGCATACATACATACTAGGGTCAGCATCATTCTAGAACAAAACAAATGTAATGATTGTTGGATATCACAGGTAAATTCGGGGATGTATGGTCAGTCTTTTGAGTGGCATAGCCTGATCAACTATGCTGGTCCGAGGAGTGATTAGCACATGCCCAAGAATAGTTGTGATATGGCAACAAGTCTAAAAACTTACCAACACTACCACATTGAGAACATCAGAACAGAACATGAGTTTAAAATACTATAGGAGTATTTTGTAATATCATAACTTATATGAAAACTAAATAGATCCTTAATAATAGGTCTATAGTCCCTAAGTGGATACTTTAAGTTTATATATAACTTAGAAATTATAGACTTAGAATTTGTGGTCATTACTTTACTTCCTTTTCCTTGTTTGGATGTGGACCTAGGGTGGGATCACTTATTCGAAGGCCTATCGTATCTTGTTATATGTAATTAGTATGCACTATGTCATTATAGAAGTAACTAATAAGGATCACCCCTATAAGTAATTAATAATAGAGTTAGACGCATAGTAATTATCTCTTCCACTCCTATTCTCGCAAGTACAGCATAGCAAGATCCTACTTACCGGACGACCCTTACTTTCCTAATCCGAACTCAAGGAATGGTGAATGGTTATGAGAAGAATCAGTAGTGGAACCGGAGGTAATCGATCCTCCATGCATAGCAAGGGTTCCACGAATCGTTTCGACTATATCGAACCTGTGCCCCGTTGGGCAATCGTGATCGAGGGTTGAATGTCGACAACAATAACAACAACCACCATGTGGAGACCAACGAGGGTGCTATGAACTCAACCACGGGGGACTGACGGACAGAGCCCTCCCGGAAAAGACCCGGCGGATGGCGATCATCGGGGATTAAAACAGGAAGACTACAATCTGAGTTCAGAAAACTGCGCGCTACTACAGACCCTACCATCTCATGTACCGGTGACTCAGAATTATACTACTATTCCCGAGACCAACTCTCTTTTTAGGACTTTATCGCCGCTCGTGAAGAGGAAAGAGAGTGACAGGGTAGACACACAGCATTCAAAGGAAGGATGATTGCAGCTAAGCATCGATTGGCAAAGCTACAAAATGCATCGACCTAGCCTCAGGCATCACAAGGGATGGATCGTCGTGAGTAGAGTTCATACCGCTCACCAAACCTGGTAAATTAGGTTATGAGTATGCGTTGGTACTACTCTATTATAGGTAAAAGCACAACACTGCAAAGTAAGTGGTCATACTAATCGAGAGATCTAGTTACTATCAAAACCCGTCCATGCACAAACGTGAGGTAGAACTGCAGCGAGGTCAAAATTTTCACGGAAACCATGATTTCTAGAGTCATATTAACATGATGGGCATAAGATGTACCTAACAGACTCGAATGTCTATTTAGCCTTAATTATATAACTAAGCATACATCAATAGGTCATGACAAGGAACTAGCTTGGGTCAAGTGTAAGGTTTCACTTGGATACAGAACTACTAAAAATACATGAGTTTACCATACAAAGAATCTCGTTATAAATTGTTTTCAGAATACCCTCAACAACCGAATTACGTTACAAATCGATATGAGATAAACTTAGTTAGAAAACTCGCGACATATAGCCATTCTAAGAACTCATTATCGTCTCACCTTTAAACATTTTGTTGAGAAGTTTCTTCTTCATAGACCTATGAGTGCAATCATACCAACACTAATGCACCGGATCCCATCAAAACTCCTCAAACAAATGTGTTCGGAAAAACATGATTCTAAGATGAGAAAAGCTTAACGCCTGTATGAAACCTACTCCTACCTACTGCCATAACTCCATCACGGGAGCGTTAACAGAAACACTAAGAATAGTATAGTAATGTGCAAAATTTATATGCGTAAATATAAATTGTAAGGATGCACTTAGGATAATCATCTCCACTAACGAAGTCGTTTTTCGTCAGGAAACAGAGCTATGTCTTCACTTAGAGACAACCAACCAACTAGCAAGGCGCCAACACTGCAGATAGACGCTGCTATTTTCAGGCTGCAGTCACGGCAGCCGTGACAGCCGTCATGGTGCAATTCAATGCTAACAACTTTAGCAGGGGTGGAAGCGGTACTAACAATACAAATTGCGGTAACAATCAGGGACACCAAAGGGTGTCTACCAACGAAAATACCTCAGGCCACGAACCTACGAACAAGAAGAGAAAGTTTTGGAACATGAAAGAGCGCCACCAATCTCAAGGATCCACTAAAAGACAACAACCTATGGCCGCCCCTACCATTACAACAGCAGTCACGACACATGCCTCGACACTAGCCACGGGGTCTGCCACCCAAACGCCGGCCAGACCATATGAGGGATCACTCCCAAAGTGCAACCAATGTGGTTTTCATCACTATGGGGCTTGCCGGGAGATACATTGTAAAAACTGCAACAGGAAAGAGCATACCGTCCGCTTCTGTAGGGCCCGGCCCATCACCACCCTTCAATCACCTGCACCAAGGTAGGCCCAGTATGCTACCTATGTGGTGAAACGGGACACTTCAAGAGAGAATGTCCTACTGAGAAGAATGACGAAGGAGCAGGAGGAGTGTGATGAACACACCAACAGGAGCAACAAGGGAACCATGTTAGGACTTTTGTAATGATCCCAACGACAAAACGTTTAAGTACTATATATTTGTAATGAATTTGGTATGCTTGCTAAAGTCACCGTCCTTCTAAAAAGTAGTTAAAATACTCTCTCTCATACAAATCAAACCAAACACATTCATATATGACCTTAGGATCATTACTTGTGAGATGTGATGACTTCGTACATACATCGGGTTTAATTATAATCAAAATACTAAAGTCTTGAAACAAATAATTCCATCCTGACTCCTATTCCATGTCTAGTATTAGGGGTTGAGTGGGGTCACCCACTCGACGATTTCACCGATATCAACTTATATATGACGATCATATACCGCTCGATCGTAAGGAGACCTGTCAGGAATCATGATATCAAGTATCATTACAGGCTATCAAAACACACCCACTACCAAGTGCTAGACACTGTGGTATGAATCATCTACAATAATCATAACATCAAACAAAACGGAACACACAGAAAAGAAATACAAGACACTCAATCACTCAAGTGATCTCTTCTTACGAATACAACTTATCTCATGTTATCTAAAAAGATATCGTTGCCGTTATCCAATTTTGATTGATATAGCCCTCATCTTCCCGATTTAACGACTACAAAAGGGCCCTTCGCCTAACCCCCCCCCCCCAAATATCGAAACCATCATCTCTCATAAACATCCAACACGGACCTTTGGGTCATCTCTTGATGTGGAACTCCAAAACACGCACCAGAGGAGTGTTATACTTCCCAAAGCCTTATCACATGTATTTACAGGAGACTTTCAGGAATGTCGCGCATGTAGCAGACAAGATTCAAGCACAGAAGCTTGGGATAGATATGGTACGAGTCCTGCCATGAGCTTCGGGCTAAGGTTGCCCAGAAGGACGAGTAAATGTCCTACCTCCAAAAAGGCCTAGTCGCATAAACCAAACCCACATGCTTCCTACCGAGCTACAAGAGCTGTCAGGTCAAACCTGTCGAACTACTCAACAATGAAATTGAAGAACCAAGCTTCTCACCTTGGAAAGCTCTGGTCTTATTCTTCAAATAGTAAGGCAAATTGCTCGTAATTCCATCGACTTTAGAGGCCCCAACAATATCTCCAGTAGAAACCTTTACTATCTACCACGCATAAACGAATAGGCCGACCAACCGCAAGGAACGAGGTACCCTTCAGGAATTGGACCTGAGATCTGAATATCACCAGTCACGAGTATCGAAAAAGGATGTCCGAGAACAATCCCCCAATTTCGCTGAAGGTTCGTAGTGATACCCCTCGGATAGGACCAAACCCATTCGTAGAATTCATGAACGTAATAAATAGGATATGCCATTCTTACTAGGATCAGTTCGTCATCGTCATTATAAATGACTTGATTATCCACCCTCGTAGTAAGATGGAAACCAAGGAGTGCAGCTACAACAAACCACGGAAGCAATACGATCAGAGAAGTATTACCCGAAGTTCAATAGACACGAGTTTTGGAATTGAGGAGTCCAATTCCTAAGACACATCATTATCAATGTGGAAATTCTTAAGGACCCTTTCAATTGATCAAAACCGTTGAGAAACAGTCAGCAACAAAGGCGTTAGCAGGAATACGCCAAAACTTTGGGTCTCGCTGACCTACCATCTTAGTTCCTTTGGAACTTCTCATAGAATACGAACCCCCCTCCTAACTTTGACCCTAAAGGGAGTAACCCTTGACGGGAAGAGAAGCAAGAGGGAGAAACCTTTAGAACCCCAGAATAACAGACCAAATTCCTCTGGAAACACTCACTCTAGGAAGGCTTAGTACGTTTCGGTAAGCATGGAAAGCCAAAACCCCCAGATAATTATGCCTTTCGAGATTCTTGTCAGAATCAGTCCTGTAACTCACTACTTCAATCTACTCCCCACGAGCTTGATAAAGTACACTCTACCCGACACGTCCCGAACTTACAGAATTATCTATCCGACGAGACTCTTGTAATCCCCCTTGACGAGATCGAGTTCCACAAGAGCCTCACCTTCGTGAAAGAACCATAGTGACCATGGACCGAGAGGTCAAGCGGACGAAACAACGCCACTTCCCATTAGTGAAAGATCACTAGAATACTAAGCAAGGACCTAGAGTCACATCGGAGCACGAGAATCGGTCGATTAGGAAGTATCCTCACTTCTTGGGTCAATTGTTCATGCCTACTCCTTGCCTAAATTCAAATATCGGGACGATATTCCCTCTAACGGGGGGATGATGTGACAACCGTCAATTTTTGGTCAAGCCAAAGTCAACTAAAGTCAACAAGTCAAACCGTTTGACTCAATTTACCCGTGGGTACTAGAATTTACATTATGAAATTTCTACTCAACTCTCTATTCTAATGAGAGATCATAAATCAAAAAGTGCGAACATCTAGATCTCCTTAACCTAAAACTGTGGTACGTGGCGAGCCAAACCGATAAAACAATGTTGCATACTCATCGGGAGTGTGTAAGATCCTTAAACAAGGCTTAACAAGGTTTACAAACATTGCATTGCGAATCCGGACACTCACAAATGCCACACATGAAACCTCTCTCAATCGTTTTCACTCTATCTCTTCTTATCAAGAATCTCTCCCAAATCTCTCTAAGAATGTCAAATCTCTCCCAAATCTCTCCAAGTATGTGAAATCTCTCTTAAATATCTCTTTGTATGAGAAATCTCTCCAAGTATGTGAAATCTCTCCCAAATATCTCTTTGTATGAGAAATCTATCCAAGTATGTGAAATCTATCCTAAATATCTCTTTGTATGAGAAATCTCTCCAAGTATGTGAAATCTCTCCTAAATCTCTCCCAAATCTCTCTCAAAAGTTTCCGTAACTTTTTGAAGTCATTTGGGTCATTCCGACCCTTAACCGGGTCAAAAACGACTTAAAACGGGGTAAAAACGAGTAAAATAGGCTTAAGGACCCGAAACCCTCTTATAAGAGGCGAAACCTCTTAGAACCGAAGGTCCCTATAGGGACCGAACTTGCTAAGAACCGAAACCAAGAGGACCGAAACTAGGAGACCCGAACCCGAAGGTCCTCTCACGGCCGAACCTCGCCCAGGAAGAACCGAACCTGAAAGGTCTTTTCAGGACCGAACCTCGCGCACCACCCGAACCCGAAGGTACTGTTCATTTCGGTCCATTTCGGGTCTGACCACTTTCGTTCTATTTCGCTTCCCTAACTTCGGACCGAGCCTTCGCCTTCGCCTCTCACTTCTGGTTCGCCTCCCTTCGTTTCCGGCTCGACATCAGCAAGGACCGAACCTCAGCCTAGGACCAAGAGGTCTCGCTGGAAATGCTTCTTCTCCCGGTTTTCGACTAGATTTGCGTTTAAGGCCGGTTTTTAATTATTTTAATGCGGGATTTTAACCCAAAATCATATTTTAACATAATAAACCCTAAATATTCACAATTTAATCATATTTTCATGAAAATCTTTATTTTAATAATAAAAGATAGTGGGTAAAGTACAAAGAGGTGGAGTGTTGACTTTGCTTTACCTTATGACACAAGCAACCACTCCCACACCCACTCTATGAGCAGCCACACCTCCCCACCTTACCTAGGTCACATCAATGTCCGTTCCACTCAATTATCACCCATTCCCACGTTTTTGAGAGCTGGACATTCATCCTCTCTCCTCATTTTCTTTCACATGCTCTCATTTCACCAAGGATCCAACTCAACTTTTCTCTAAAACTTTTCTCTCTAATTCAAGATTTCAAGGCTGATCATCAAGTGTTCTTCCGCTCTTGGTAAGTGTAATTCATCCTCCTTGTGATTATTCCACTTCATTCTACTCAAATCATGGATATCTTACACAAACTCCATCAAAATTATGTTAGATCTTCGAATCTTCAAGTGATCCTTCAAGTGTTCTTGGGTTGAACACTTCCATTCTTCAACAATAATCTACTAAAATCACCTAAGGTGAGTTCATACCACTACATTTTAATGTTTTCTCAAGTTTTAAGGGGGGTAATACAAGTTAAAACATCAAGAACATAACTAAACTCTTCTAACAGCCTTCATCAGAAAAGTTTAACTCCATTCACGGACTGTTTTGGACAACTTAAACATTTTAGTTTTCAAAACTGCTTTAGGTGCATGTATTTACACTTCTTAGCTTTACAATGACTACTTGCACATCGCCACATGATTTTTCTACAATTTATGGTGATTTTTACAAAACATCCTGTCTTTTCAAACACAAATCCGGACCAGTCTGTGAATATGAGCATTTTGATACAACTTAAAGGATTCCAAAAATCATGATAAAAATTTTGCGTAAACTAGACACATTTTGGGAACTCTAAAAATTTACGGATCTAGTTTTCAACTTCGTATGATTTTTACAAAACAATGCAGAAAGGTTAAGGTTAGTTAACAACATATAACTATCATAACACTTTGTATCATGTTGAGCAAAGTGTATAATCATAAGTTCTAATTATTGAATGTGTTTCCTTGTTAGTTTATCATTATAAACTGAAACTAAGTCATTCATGATAAGATTATTCATTCATTTAGAACTCGTATATTAAGCTATAAAAAGCATAGTTTAATGGATTCATAACACTAATGCATTTTCATAAGAGAGTTCTTACATATTATAAACATTTTAGATAAACTATAATAGGTATAGTTTATGATACATCACTTAACACACTCGTACAAAAAGGGTATATCCATACAGAAAAGGTTTACATTCACACACATTACACGTAAACTTGTTAACCTAAATTGTGAGACATTCTCTTCCCGTACGTCCGAGTGCGGGATATAATTCCCGGTAGTTATAATCAGAGTCTCCTGGAGGGAGAACGTGATACTTGTATATAAATCTATATTGGGTTTAACACCCCACACCTTGCTGCTAGCTATAGTGGGACCTGCAGGTGTACAGGTGACAAATGTCATTTCAGTTTTGTGACGCCTGAGAAACGTCGTGGCAGGTTCATTCAGTCATAGTATGATTATAGTGACTCACATAGGGATATAAAAAATCTATAAAGTTTATGGGATTTTTATAAAACCTAAATGGGTTTTATGACGATTTAAAATCACTTTTTATCTCAATAAGTACAGATAATATTGTACACTTTCGGTTTTGATAATTATGACTACACATCATTTGAAACCACATTTATACCTTTAAGTATGGCCAATACTTGTTATTTCTCGGTCCTAAGATTTAGGACTACATATATATAAAGTATTAACAAACATAAGAATTTACGGGAATTTTATTTAATTCAAGCGTGTTTTATGTCGATTTAAACACATACCATTTTCTATTAGTAAGAGAGGTTACTTATACATTTTGGTCTTCGGTTATAAGACTACATTACACAGATTTTAAAGAAAATATCGGATTTTCTGGATACATATTCTAATGCTTTTACAAGGAAAATGGTTTACTTTTCTAACGAAATCTCTTATGAACTCACCAACCTTTGTGTTGACACGTTTTCAAAACTACTTGTATTCTCAGGAATTCAGTGAAACAGGAAATCAACAACGTTTTGAGGATGGGACGATAATTCGTCAAATAGTTCATTTTGTATCATAATGTAATTCATGTGAATCATGTAAACATGTACTTTGATGTAACCTTTTCAATTATATTTGTGATGGTTGTATTTACTTTGAGCACTATTATACTCGTTGTTGTGATACTCTACATGAAGTCCTCCACCCCCGGACATTTCCGCCATCCTTGGTTTGGGGGTGTGACAAATCCCGAACTAGCCATCATATCAAAATAATAATTAGGCCAAGCATACATTCACTTATCGGGCCAAGACCAAAGTCCAAATCTTATACAAGGTCCACTATTGGCCCAATTTACCAAATTGGGCCCACCTCAGCAAATGGGCCTAGATCTAATATCGATAACAATAATTGGGCCCAAAATACTCTATCCATAAATTCCCAGTCATGGGCCATACACCAACAACCCAAAAACAGCCCAAACTCTTAGGCCCAATATTGAAGTCCAACAGGGGGAGTACGTTGGGCGTACCCTCCTTGGTACGCGGGGCGTACAACATTGATTCGCAAAGGGGGATCGGGGCTCTGGCCCGCTACGCGGGGCATATTCAAAGGTTACGCGGGGCGTAACTGCGCTACACATTAAGTCCTTCTAACCTCTTAATGGCTTAAGCTCTTAAGCCCAAACTTCAGATCCCTATGCCAAATATGATTAGAATTCATAAAGTCTCAAACTTTATCACTTGGGACATCCATAAGCTCTTAATCCAAGGTCTTAATCCATTAAGACCTATATATCTCACACATGGAACAACTACAGCCCTTGGGACCTCATTTTTCTCACTCAAGACCTCTCCAAAGGTCTGAAAGGACAGATAATCTTGACCAACTCGAAACTTGCAACAAGGTGAGGACTTTTGGGACAAGTATGGTGTCAAAGCTTCACAATACATAGATCTACACAATATGAATGTCAAACAAGAAGCTTTATACCTCAAACAAGCTCCAAAGGACGATATCTCTTCAGATCTACAAGCTCCAATCGTTCCTCTTCTTTTTTGATAACTTCTCTTTTCTCCTTCAAGCCTTTCTTTTGCCAAAATGAGCTTCCAAAGTCCAAACACACCCAACAATGGAGGGAATACGAGTTTCTAGGGTTTCTGAGGTTAAGGATGAGCTTATGGAGGCTAGGGTATGAACCAACATGTTCCTTATATAGTGGCTGAACCTAAATTAGGGTTTGGGGTTTCTGAGAGTATGCTGGGCGTACCTCTAGTACGTTAGGCGTACTCACCCGGCCACCCCGCCATTCATTCCTCCATTATGCTAGGCGTACGTCCATCTTACGCTGGGCGTACGTCTAGCTTACGCTGGGCGTACCCAGCTAAACTTTAAAAATACATGCATGCCATGCATGCCATGGGACCCTTTTTCCACTTATTCCACAAAGAGCTATAAACAATAATCATCTTCCAAACGTCGTAACTCCTCTACTCTAAACCCGCACCCAACTAACTTTACATTCATGCGAGAGTGACGAGAAGCCCAATGCTTCTAATAACATACACCAGCCCGAAACCTTCTCGGATGAAACCCATTTCCCGTAAAAGGACCAGAATTACCCTTCCTCTTAAATCCCAGGGACTCACAATTAAACATTTTAATAATGGGGTGCTACAATTCTCCCCCACTTAAATTAGGCTTCATCCTCGAAGCCTGCGACAACTCTACTCCGAAACTACCCCTGCAATGCACCGCCTGGCATTCACCGGACCATGCTACTCAAGACTCGACCATCAAAATCCGAACCCAAATTTACCTTTCTTGCTGACAGGATGACACATGCTTCAACCTTAGAGCAAATCCCACGAGTTCTCCACCACAATCTCATAACCACACCGAACTGGCTCTAGTGTCCTCGGGTTAGGAAAACCCCGATACACTGATGACACTTCCAAACATCCTTTTGGATGAATTTTCACCACTTAAAACAAAATCTATCTAGAAATCCGAGATTCCATCCATGCATTCCTACCGAGCCTCAGCAACCATCCAACCCGGATTTGATCCCATACCACTGCCGCAGTCACGCTACTCAATGACCATAATTTGACCACTCAAATCATAACCATGCACTCCTACTTCCACTTCCGTGAACTTACACTCCATTATAGCATGATCGCTATTCATGCAACACACATGTCCTGCGTCTGCTCGCAAGGACTCTCGAGTCCATGCACTACCTCCACCAATCAAGATCAATACCCAGGGCCAGACCTTCTAATGCTAACACATCACAACATACCCAACCCATTTCCTCGAACCGATCCAATAATACCTGCAGAGTCTTCAGCATGACTGGACCACCTTACCAGGTCTTCAGCCAATATGGACCACTTTCAAAACCTTCAGCTAATCTGGACCGCCCTCCAGGGCCTTCAGTCTGGCTGGACGGTCCCCCGAGCCTTCGGCCTGACTGGTACGCCTACCGACCTTCAGTCTATCCAGACCGCTCAACTAGCATCCATCATTCCGAGTTATCTCTCCGGGAAATCCTCCCATGCTGTTCTAGCCCTCTAGGGGTTCCGAACTCTATCTTCATCATACATACTCGATCCCAGCTTGATCCCAGGCCCTCCACAATCAATACCATAGGTCTGTATCCTGCCCCGCATGCCTGCTACTCACCCATACCAGCCTGCTCTCGGCTGACAGAAATACCGCTGAATCCCAAGCAGCTAAACAATCTCTCAAGCCTATCGACCATCCAGAGAATTTCCAATTCTCCCCCACTTAGGGCACTGACTATCAACCACCGGTTGCTATCACCAACCTCCCAAAACAACCTTGCACAAAACCCAACACTTACACGCGGATTAATTCCCACTAGCACTAGCAACCTTCGCAAAACACATTTTCACACTGATTATTGAAAGACCCCAACTTCCGTATTTTTGAAAGACCCAAACTTTCATATTTCACATTATCATTACTCCAAAACATGCTATTTGCATATTCATAAAAGTAATATTTTACATTGATATAAAGGATTTACAAACTATTGGATACAAACCTTCTATTACAAAGTGTTATATATATTACATAACTACCCAGGATATTGTAATTTATACAAACATAAAAAGTAGTACAAAAGTACTATTACAAACTATTCTACATCTTTCAATAGTATGTAAACATCTATTTAATTATCACCTACAATTGTTAAACATTGATAGGGTAAGCGGTGACGCTTAGTGAGTTCAAAAATAGATACAATATAATGTTATGCCATATATATACTTCAATGTGGCAAGGCAAAGAGGAACAACAAGATGTATGTGAGATCATTTAACAAGCGTTCATATCAATCAAAGACATTATTCAAAGATATTATTTTCAATTCTTGATATACATCAATCAAGCTTTGGCCCAATTGGCATAGAAGACATGCAATTTCTGATTAACATCTTGTTAGATTTCAGGCTTATAGTCTTGTCTAACCATTTGCCAATGCCATAGAATAGAAGTCATTCTCTTACGGAGACATGCTCTACATGGCCAGAGGCTACGTACCAATACCAATGTGAATCTAAGTCCTTTCACTGATCACATGGTCAAAGGTATTACAATTGCTATTAACATAGCGAATAACACGAGAAAATAACTCAGAATAATAATACTGAAAAGCACATAGCACATATAACACATAACATACAATTGTTCCTATATATTGAACTCACCTTAAGTTAACCGGGGGTTAAAATAGTAATTTGGACAGCACTTCGGCTTTAAATATGCCTTTCTATGTTGAAAACTGGGAATTTGTTTGAAAACCGGGCTCTACGAAGGTAGGGCATCAAAACCGAAAAGATAAAATTTTCGGGCTTCTCGGAGGTCTCGGGACGTGTTTTGGGTGCTAAAATTGATTTTGGGGCTTCGGGGAAAGTTAATATGAAGAAAATATGGAAAGAGGGGCTAAAAGTGTCAAATTTTCAAAAGTTAGTCGGCAAATCTCGCTTCCCTCTTATTTATAGGGTGCGAGTCCGAGGGGTACTTGGCTAGGGAGGCTCCAAATAGTACCTGTGAGCTTCGGACACGGAAGGAAGGTGTGGCACCTGCAAGCTTCAGACCAATCAGGCGAGGCCACGTCTCGGTGACGCGGCTTAAGCGAAGCTCAGACGTGGCACCGGGTGCGAAGCGGGTAGGCGAGACATGTCTCGCGTCGGACTAGCCACCGATGCAAGACGTGTCCCCTTCCTACTGGACCTCGGCCTCGGCCACATCTCCGGTGACGCTGCTGCTTCGTGCGAAGGTGACGTGGCCGGTACTGTTCATGCGAGTTTTCTCGGTTTTTGGGCCACGAACTTCTAAAATCCATAACTTTCGCATACGAGCTCCGTTTTTTACGTACTTTATATGAACGCGTAGCTAAAACTATGCTCTACAACTTTCGTTTGGACTTTGTCGGCTAATTTTGACTTTAATTTTAATATTATTATTTTTAACAGACCGGGACAGGAAAATCCGTTAAAAATTCATAACTTCTTCATCCGACATCCGTTTTCATCAGACTTTTTACCGTTGTACTACATATGAGGAGACCTTAGATTCTCGATTAGGATGTATCGGTAAAATATCGATCGATCTAAAATTCGAGTTTTTAGCTGTCTACTGCTAAGTTGAAACTTCGAAAAATCATAACTTCCTCATACGAAGTCAGATTTTAGCGTTCTATTTATCGAATTTCTCGGTTTAACGAATACTACGACTTTCATTTAGATTACTAAGGCTAAAAAGTAGTTTATCAAAAACTCACTTTTTACATCATTCGGCGCCGCGCCGTGTCACACCCCCAAACCAAGGATGGCGGAAACGTCCGGGGGTGGAGGACTTCATGTAGAGTATCACAACAATGAGTATAATAGTGCTCAAAGTAAATACAACCGACACAAATATAATTGAAAACGTTACATCAAAGCACATGTTTACATGATTCACATCAATTACATTATAATACAAAATGAACTGTTTGACGATTTATCGTCCCATCCTCAAAATGTTGTTGATTTCCTGTTTTCACTGAATTCCTGAGAATACAAGTAGTTTTGAAAAGTGTCAACACAAAGGTTGGTGAGTTCATAAGAGATTTCGTTGGAAAAGTAAATCGTTTTCCTTGTAAAAGCGTTAGAATATGTATCCAGAAAACCCGATATTTTCTTTAAAATCTGCGTAATGTAGTCTTGTGACTGAAGACCAAAATGTATAAGTAACCTTTCTTATTAATAGAAAATATTATGCACTTAAATGGACATGGACGCGTTTGAATTAAATGAAATTTCTGTATGTTCTCATGTTCGTTAATACTTTATATATATGTAGTCCTAAATTAGAGGACCGAGAAATAACAAGTATTGACCATACTTAAAAGTATAAATGTGATTTCAAATGATGTGTAGTCGTAACTACCAAAACCAAAAGTTTACAGTAATATCTGTACTCATAGAGATAAAAAGGTGATTTTAAATCGACATAAAACTCGTTTAGGTTTTAAAAATAAAATCCCGTAAACTTATGGATTGTTATATCCCTATGTGAGTCGCTATAATCATACTATGACTATGTGAACCTGCCACGACGTTCTCAATGTCGCGAAAAATAAAATGACATTTGTCACCCGTAGACCTGTAGGTCCAACTGTAGCTAGCAGCAAGGTGTGGGGTGTCAAACCCAATATAGATCTATATACAAGTATCACGTTCTCCCTCAAGGAGATTCTGATTATAACTACCAGGAATTATATCCCGCACTCGGACGTACGAGGAGAGAGAGAGAGAGAGAGAGAGAGAGAGAGAGAGAGTCTCACAATATAGGTTAACAAGTTTACGTGAAATGTGTGTGAATATAAATATTTCGTGTATGAATGTACCCTTCTTGTACGAGTGCGTTGAGTGATGTATCATAAACTATACCCATTATAGTTTATCTAAAATGTATGTAATATGTATGAACCCTTTTATGAAAATGTATTAGTGTTATAAATATATTCAAACTATACTTTTTATAGTTAAATAATACGTGTTCCAAAATGAATGAATAATATTTAATATGAATATCTTAGTTTCAGTTCATAATGATAAACTAACAAGGAAACACATTCAAATATTAAAACTTATGATTATACACTTTGCTCAACATAATACAAAATGTTATGATATTTACATGTTGTTGGCTAACTTTAGCCATTCTGCCCTGTTTTTGGAAAAATCATAGAAAAATGATACGAAGTCGAAAACTAGATCTGTAAATTCTGAGAGTTCACAAAACGTGTCTAGTTTACTCATAATTTTTATCACGAATTTTAATGACCTCCAACTTGGGTGAAAAAGTCCAAAATCACAGACTGGTCCGGATTGTTGTTTGAAATGATAGGCAGTTTTGTAAAAATCACCATAAATTGTAGAAAAATCGTATGGAGATGTGCAAGTAGCCATTTTAAAGCTAAAAACTTGAACTATTTGCACCTTGTACAGTTTTGAAAAAAAAAATGTTTAAGATGCCCAAAACAGTCCGTGAATGGAGTTGAACTTTTCTGATGAAGGCTGTTAGAAAAATTTAGTTATGTTCTTAGTGTTTTAACTTGTATACCCCCCCTGAAAACTTGAGAAAACATGAAAATGTAGGGGTATGAACTCACCTTGAGTGATTTCAGTAGATAAGTGTTGAAGAAGAGAAGTGTTCAACCCAAGAACACTTGAAGAATGACTTGAAGATTCGAAGCTCTAACATAAATATAATGGAGTTTGTGTAAGATATCCATGATTTGAGTGGAAATAAGTGAGATAATTATAAAGAGAATGGATTATGCTTACCAAATGTGGAGGAAAAACTCAAGATCAGCCCTTGAATCTCAAATTTCTAGAGAGAGAAAGTGAGAGAGGAAAGAGTTTGATCTTCTTGTGAAATGAGAGCAAATGAGAGAAGTGAGGAGAGAGGATGAATATTCAGCTCTCAAAAACGTGGGAAAGAGTGATAATTGAGTGGAAAGGACATTGATGTGACCTAGGTAAGGTGGGGAGGTGTGGCTGGTCATAGAGTGGGTGTGGGAGTGGTTGCTTGTGTCATAAGGTAAAGCAAAGTCAACACTCCACCTCTTTGTACTTTACCCACTTGCTTTCATTATTTAAATAAAGATTTTTATGAAAATATGATTAAATTGTGAATATTTAGGGTTTATTATGTTAAAATATGATTTTGGGTGAAAATCCCGCATTAAAATAATTAAAAACGGGCCTTAAACGCAAAACTACGCGAAAACCGGGAGAAAATGAGTTCCCAGCGAGACCTCTCGGTCCCTAGGCCGAGACTCGGTCCATGCTGAGGTTTGTAGCCGGAAACGAACAGAGGGAAACGAAGGGGCGAGGAGGTGAGAAACGAGAAGGGGCGAACCGGAAGTGAGAGGCGAGGCGAGGGTTCGGTCCGGCGATGAAAGGCGAGAAGTCAGAACCGAACGGACTGTAGTGAACAGTAGTAAACAGTACCTTCGTTTCGGTTAGTGAACAGTACCTTCGGTTCAGTTTCGGTTCCTTGCTCTCGGGTTCGGTTCCTTGCTCTCGGGTTCGGTTCCTCCTGGGCGAGGTTCGGCCCTGAGAGGACCTTCGGCTCAGGAGGGTTCGGCTCCTCCTTGCTCTTGGTCCCTAAGAGGACCTTCGGGTCCTAAGAGGCTTCTCTCTTCTCGAGAGGTTTCGGTTCCTAATGTCCATTTTTCTCGTTTTTACCCCGTTTTAAGCCGTTTTTGACCCGGTTAAGGATCGGAATGACCTGAATGATTCCAACAAGTTACGGGAAACTTTTGAGAGAGATTTGGGAGAGATTTCTCACACTTGGAGAGATTTGGGAGAGATTTGACATTCTTGGAAAGATTTCTCATACACAGAGATATTTGCGAGAGTTTTCACATACTTGGAGAGATTTGGGAGAGATTTGACATTCTTGGAGAGATTTCTCATACAGAGAGATATTTGAGAGAGATTTCACATAATTGGAGAGATTTGGGAGAGATTTGACATTCTTGTAGAGATTTCTCATACAGAGAGATATTTGAGAGAGATTTCACATACTTAGAGGGATTTGGGAGAGATTTGACATTCTTGGAGAGATTTCTAATACAGAGAGATATTTAAGAGAGATTTCACATACTTAGAGGGATTTGGGAGGGATTCGACATTCTTGGAGAGATTTGACATAGAGAGAGATAGAGTGAAAACGATTGAGAGAGGATCCATGTGTGACAATTGTGAGTGTCCGGCATCGCAATGCATGGTTTGTAAACCCTGTTAAGCCTTGTTTAAGGATCTTACACACTCCCGATGAGTATGCATCATTGCTTTATCGGTTTGGCTCGCCACGTACTACAGTTTTAGGTTAAGGAGATCTAGATGTTCGCACTTTTTGTTTTATGATTTCTCACTAGAATAGAAGTTATGTAGAAGTTTCTTAGTGTGAATCTTAGTACTCATGGGCAAATTGAGTCAAATGGTTTGACTTGCTGACTTTAGTTGACTTTGACTTGACCGAAATTTGACGGTTGTCACACGCCGGTTTTGTCGCGGATCTTCGGTTGGTCATTACTTCTTCGTTATAACTCGGATTTTGACGAGGTTTTCGCCTACAAATTTCTAACGAGATTCTATACAACATCAAATAATAAAATTTTACTTATTTAAAATTTCATATTTTCGCTAAATTTCACTATTTGGCTTTTAATTGGAATTTCATAAGACTTCCAATATTTTCTGAGTGATTCTAAACATAGTTTTACTTCATTTCTAGTAAAAAAACCATCTGTTAGAACTCAACACTCAATTTTACATAATATTTCACAATTTTATTTATTCCAAAACACGATTTTAGAACGTGTATGTTACAAATACCTCCTCCTTTTGAGGATTTCGTCCCCGAAATTACATCGATTAAAATAAATGGGGACATTTTGCTTTTATCTCATTCTTATTCTCCCAAGTATAGTTTGGGCCATGATGGTGTTTCCACTTGACAAACACCAATTCTACTTCTTTGTTGCGTAGCTTAGTTGTTCTTTCATTCACGATTTCATCAGACTTTTCTACATATCTTAACTTATTATCCAATTTTACTTCGGATAATGGAACTGTCTCATCGTAGATGCTCAAACATTTGCGCAGATAACTTACATGAAACACATCATGAATACCCGCCAAATCTTCAGGCAATTCTAAGCGGTAAGCTTGCTTTCCAATTCTCTGGATGATTTTGAAAGGACCAACAAATCTAGGACTCAACTTTCCTTTCTTCCCAAATCGCATAAGGCCTTTCCATGGGGATACCTTCAGCATCACGAAATCACCCACTTGAAATTCTATAGGTCGTCTTCTCTTTTCCGTATAGGACTTTTGTCGACCCTGGGCCGCTTTCATTCTTTCTCGTACGATTTGAATCTTGTCGGTGGTGTCTTGAATCATTTCAGGGCCTCCAAGGATCTTCTGTCCTACATCACGCCAACATAATGGCGTACGGCATTTGCGACCATATAATGCTTCATATGGTGGCATTTTGATTGAAGTGTGGTAACTGTTATTATACGAAAATTCGACAAACGGTAAGTATTTATCCCAGTTACCACTGAACTCCAAAACACATGCACGAAGCATATCTTCTACTGTCTGGATTGTTCTCTCTGTCTGACCATCTGTCTGAGGATGATAAGCGGTACCGAGAGCAACTCCAGATCCTAATTTGCGTTGCATACTTGCCCAAAAGTGAGAAGTGAAGCGAGTATCGTGATCGGAAATGATCTTTAGTGGCACACCATGTCTTGCAATAATTTCATCCAAGTATACCTGTGCGTATTTCTCCATTGGAGTCGTTTCACGCATAGCGAGAAAATGTGCACTCTTAGTCAGACGGTCGACGATTACCCAAATGTTATCATTCTGTTTAGCAGTCTTTGGCAATTTGGAAATAAAATCCATGGACAGCTCTTCCCACTTCCATACAGGAACACTAAGGCTTTCTGGAGTTCCATAAGGCTTTTGGTGTTCTGTTTTGACTTGTAAGCATACTAAGCATTCCTGTACATATCTTCCAATGTCTCTCTTTAATCTAGGCCACCAATAATCAGTTCTTACATCATAGTACATTTTACTTGTGCCAGGATGTATTGATAGCTTAGATTTATGAGCTTCATCTAAAATCTTCTGTCTTAATCCACCAATCTTTGGAATCCATAGCCGATTCTTAAATACTTTTAATCCTCGTGGATCATCAAGTAAAACATCGGCATAATGTACCATTCCTTCCTTCTTTACATTTTCTGGCTTTAAGGCTTCAACTTGCCATTTCTCTAGTTCATCAAGAATGGTGAACTTCACTGTAGTGTGAGTAATAGTATAACACATACTATTAGGATAAACTTTCCTGCTAAGTGCATCTGCAACCACATTAGCCTTTCCAGGATGGTACAAGATTTCGCAATCATAGTCCTTGATTAGCTCCATGGCTCGTTGTTGTCTCATATTCAGAGTTTGCTGACTGAATATATACTTGAGACTCTTGTGGTCGGTGAATAATTGGCATTTCGTACCAAAAAGGTAATGTCTCCAAAGTTTTAGGGCAAATACTACTGCAGCGAGTTCAAGATCATGGGTGGGATAATTCTTTTCATAATCTTTCAGTTGTCTTGAGGCATAGGCTATTACTTTACCACGCTGCATAAACACACAACCGAGTCCCAATCTTGAAGCATCGCTATATACGGAGAAATCATCATCACCTTCTGGGAGTGATAAGATGGGAGCATCAGTTAAGAGATCTTTTAGAGTTGAGAAAGCTTTTTCTTGATCTTCACCCCATTCGAACTTCACTTCCTTCCGTGTAAGGCTTGTGAGGGGTACGGCTATACGAGAAAAGTCTTTAATGCATCTCCGGTAATATCCCGCGAGACCTAAGAAACTACGAATTTCGGAAGCATTACGAGGCACTTCCCAATTTTGAATGGCTTCGATTTTGATGGGATCTACAGATACACCGTTACTGGAAATAATATAGCTGAGAAATTGAACTTGACGGAGCCAAAATTCACATTTCGAGAATTTAGCATAAAGTTTCTCCTTTCGAAGGAGTTCTAGGATTTCACAAATATAAATGGCATGATCGGCTTCAGACTTGGAATAGATTAGAATATCGTCAATGAATACGATGACATACTTATCGAGCATTGGGCGGCACACTAGATTCATTATATCCATGAATACGGCAGGAGCATTTGTCAAACCGAATGGCATGACAAGGAATTCGAAATGCCCATAACGAGTACGGAAAGCAGTCTTCGGTACATCTTGCTCTTGTACTTTCAACTGATGATAGCCATATCTCAAATCAATTTTTGAGAAATAGCTAACACCCTGAAGTTGATCGAATAAATCATCGATGCGAGGTAGTGGGTACTTGTTCTTGATAGTCACCTTATTCAGCTCACGATAATCAATGCACATTCGCATCAATCCGTCCTTCTTCTTGACAAACAATACTGGAGCACCCCAGGGAGAGGTACTCGGTCGAATAAAGCCTTTGTCAAGTAATTCCTGTAGTTGGATCATCATTTCTTTCATCTCGGCTGGTGCAAGACGATAAGGATTCTTTGCGATCGGAGCAGCACCGGGCACAAGGTCAATTCGGAATTCTACTTGTCTGTCCGGAGGAAGCCCAGGCAGATCATCGGGGAAAACATCGGGATATTCGTTAACAATGGGAATATCATTTACAGTTTTATTCTCCTTTCTTGAGATGTCAACTGTATAGGCCAGATAGATAGGACAACCTTTCGATATGAATTTACGAGCTTTGAAGAAAGAGATTATTTTTAAGATTCTTTGTTCACCATAGATATGAATAGGATCTTCCCCTTCAATAGGAATGCGTACCATCTTTTCGTAACACAAAAGTTCTGCATGGTTCTTTGATAACCAATCCATGCCGAGAATAATATCGAAATTGGGCAAGGAGATAGGGATTAGGTTAGCAAGAAAATTATAGCCTTCAATTTCTATGACACAATCCTTATAGATTTTATCAGCAAGTAATGATATACTTCATGCAGTATCTACGTGAAATGGTTGCGCAAGTGCATAGCAAATAGTTTGAAAAGAATGCGCAAATTCATAAGATACGAAAGAATCTGAAGCACCATAATCAAATAAGATGTGAGCAGGTCTAGAGTTGACAAGAAATGTACCCGTCAGGACATTTGGATCCTCACGTGCTTCCTCTGCGGTAATCTGGAATGCACGACCCTTAGCTTTTGGCACCTCCTCCTTTTTAGCTGGAGTATTCTTCGGTTATTGGATAGGGACTTGACTTCTCGCTGGTTACTGAACAGAAGCTTGACTTCCCGTCACTTGGTTGGTAAAAGTAGGGCAAAAACACTTCTTGTGGCCAGTAATACCACATGCATAACAAGTGACATCCTTCCTTGGGCAAGCTGGCTTGATATGACCTGTTTCTCCACACCCATAACAGACAATGGATTCTTTGTCTATTTTGCATTGACCCGGATGATTCCTTCCACAAACGCGACATGATGGTGATTGAATAGAAAAAGATTGTGACCTACCACGGCCACGAAAAGCACTCTGAGATTGTGCTTGCTTGCTAGGATCAGTTCGAATAGATTGAGCTGGTGGAATAGTGGAAGCAGGAGTAGTTCTTTCAGTACGTGGATGCTTTGGAATAGTAAGAGTAGCACCACGTATTTCTAGTTCATGCTCACGCCTTCGAGCATACTCAACGGCTTTATCAAATGACAAAACATCCCGGTTGACAACGAAATCATGGATTTCGTGTCGTAGTCCTTGTTGGGTTATGAGCATTCTAACACTCCTAAGTGTACATGCAACCCTAAATACCTTGGATCTATGTTTTCTCTATTATACATGCAAATATGAACATCCAAGATATTATCCTAATCAAGCATACAAAACTATCAATATAACAAGATAGAATACATACCTCTTTGATGTAGAATGTCTTCATGAAGCTTGAGTGCCTAGTGCCCCAAGTGTGACACCTCAAATGGTTCACACAACACCAAATACACTTGGAATAACTTGAGAGAATTCTACACTTCATGAAAATCGGCTAGCCCTTTCTTACTCTTACTAGTGCCGATTTTGTCAAGAATAATATCTTTATATAGTGTTACAATTAGGGCAAACCCCAATTGTCATGACTTTCCATTTCCTTGGATCCATGGGTTCAAATACACCATGGAGCATCCATGGAGCATCATAAGGGTTTTGGCCCAACTAGATAATCCATGGAGCATTAGCCCACTATATAAGTATGGATGATTTGTACAATCAACCCATATATTTAATTAGTCTTCTTTTGATCACTTAATTAATCCTAGATTAATTCTTGATCAATACTAATTAAATAATCTTATTATTCTTATTATTAATATACTAGAACTTATAATATATTAATAACCGTAAGTGTCTTATTTCTCTCATTATAGTCTATCCAAGTGCATGATGCCATGCAACCCAAATGGACCATGCCGGGTCGGGTCAAGTCTTACCAATTATAGTTATGGACTTAGACATTAATCCAACAGTCTCCCACTTGGATAAGTCTAAAACTATTATTGTGTATGACTTCAGGAACCAACTGGCAATCGTAGCTCTCAAAAGCTTCTGTCGAACTCTGAACTTGTCGATAAACTCTGACCTTTGTCAATGACTTGTCCATTAGATAAGGGATCATATATTCCTCCATTCTAGATATCATATGGACTGAGACATGGATTATAATCATTCTCTCTATCCATTTTTTGTTTCCCGATTTCCGATTTATGACGACTGACTAATTGAACAAATCAAATCAGTCCTGGCCCGGCCGAGCACTTCCATTTGTCATCATCAAATCATCGAGGGGCCCACAGATATCGCTTTTATCCCGAAGGTAAAAGGAATGGATAAACTTCGACTCATATGGCTTGTTCTACTACTTGTTGAATCATACACAAAGGCACGTTTTATAGCACCGAGTTACCAAATGCGGTTTCGTGCAATCAATGTACAACCAACTCATAGTAACAACTCATATCTCTAGGTTTGAAGAATATAAGATATTATCGTCTCATGATCACTCGTGATAAAATCCATGAAGTGATTCCAATGAGCGCGGGTTGAATCCAATACTCAGAACTTATGAGCACTCATGAGTGTTGTAGCCCTTTGTCCAACACCTTAGACCTCTACAAGCCAACCCATGACAGTCTTAATTCATATCTACTTCCAACATATGACCGACTGTGGATGGTTTGAATAACTTAGTCATTCCGGAAGAATAACCTAGTTTATTCGGGAAGTCAAAACATGCAAAGTGAAACACAATAATAATTGAATCCAATATGGTATCAAAACCTATGAACATAAATAAAACACCTTTTATTTATCACCATATGATTACACATTATTCATTGTATACTATTTCAGCTATCAACTTTATTCTTGAATTTAAAACAATAGTTGTCCCATGCTCCAAGCATGTACACTATGTTTTTCTAAACACTAGCCATGCCATACACCAAGTATGCATACTATGTTTGTCTATGATCTTTACTTTGTGAACTAGATCAATTGAACATAACTTCAATGATTCTCTTTTCACACTCCCAAATCCTTACTGCAAATGCAAGAATTCCAAATTCATGTCATTTACTGAAATCTGTTAGATTCTAAACTTATATGCATTGATCCCCTTGTAACGATTATGCACAAATTCACAAAGACTTGGCAACAATCATTACAGAGTATTCCAAAGGAGATCAATTCCTTGGAAATATCCTTCTTGCATTAAGTTTCCTTAATCTTACACAGATTGAAAATTCTAACTTTGAAACATTTCCAGATTCCATTTCGACTATCACTTCTGAACAAGAGTTGCCTCCTTACAGATTATGTCAATATGGTCCTTCCAAAATTATCACTATACTTCCAATTGTCCTTGAGCAACCAATCTTTGGTAAACCTTTGATTGTCCTCAACAATTGTTTAATCCTTTTAGTCATATCCAGTTCTAAACCTTTTCCCTTCTTAATGCCCCAGGCATTTGGAAACTTTTAGAAAGGATGAATATAGCACATGTAATCGATCCTATATCCGAAGCATATGGGACACGATTCATGATGTCTCACATAAAGACTAAACCAGTCTTTTGCTATAACATTTCCATTTCTATTTGCCAAGTTCTCATAATTCAGATTATGAAAAGGGATGCCGTAATCATAATCGAATTTTAGAATGCAAATAATGGACCCATATACAGAATTTCCTTATGTTGAGCCATTCCAACATGAAATTCATATATATCCTTGACTAAATGATTAAAACCTCACGATCTAAGCTTATAGATTTGAGATGAAGTATAATTTCCTCTCCCTTAATTATAGCAAAACAACTTTTTCCCAATTGAAACCTTTTGTTTTCTATAATTAACATTGCTAACTTGCAATCTTTATCATAATTATCATGCTCCCACTAACACGATGATCATTAGCATAACACTTATGCTCCCACTAGCTTTGACATGTACTCAGAAATCAGCTGGACTTCTAGAAATCAATACTTTATTGACTTTCTTACCAAAGTTCAGATTTCTGATACTAGATTGTTTTGATATAACTTTATCAAAATCATACACCTTCCCTTAGATAGCACACTTGTGTGTCTACACAATTATGAAGAGGGATGCCGTAATCATAATGGTTAGACCCTTTTGCCACTTCTCACAAGTCCAGGTTAGTGTGTCGGTAAACCACACACGCTCCACTAACGACTTTGAGAATGCAAATATCACAATTGCTATCTAGCTAATATCTACATAGTGAAAGTGTTTCCTCACCATCATTTTCATGAATCGGAGAGAAACCTTATGACACTTAGATTTAATGGTGTATGAGTTCTTATCCATGTGAATTGTCAAAACCATAGTCACAAGACAAGGATAATGACAAATCCAAACCATATGGATTGAACTCAATCTTAATTTCTTGCCACCTGGCAGCTCAAGGGCCTGCCATTGCTTCCAAGTTGTTGTGCAACTAATTGAGAACTCTAAGAACTCATATGCAAAGCTAACTTTAACTGGAATGGGCACAGAATATGTCAACACGATAGGTTATAAACCTCAAGTCGTGTGCTAGTGAAGAACTTTAGGTTTTATTCTTGATTAGTTCTTGAGACTTTCAAGACCTTTAAGACTCCCACTGTCCTCTTAACCTATAAGACTCCCTTGTCAAACATCCAAGAGATAGTGTGGATTCTAATCAAGACAAACACTACACACATTTGGCCTAAGTTGGTCTTTGTTTTATCCAAAACATCACAACTTACCAATTTCAAATGTACAAGAGTAGAAAACTTTTACTCTTACATTTGATAAGTGTTTTTAAACCTTCTTAAAGACATGTCACTCAAATTACAATCTTGGAGTATGACTCTAAGACTTGTATTGGAACGAAGTATGACTCATCTTCTTGATTTAACCATTTCAACAATTCAAGATCCCTTCTTCTTAGTCATAAGAATGCACTAAGACTTCCTTAGAGAACTAATTTTGATATGGTTTCTTAATCATTAAGATGATCACAAAACTGATACTAAAGTACTCTCCCATCTTTTCAGATTTGAGAAACTTTTATCCTTCTGCCTAATTTCATTCTTCTTATTCGCTCTGTCATGCATTGAAACCTTTTCCAATGTCTCAGAGTTACACTTAAGCTTGTAAGTATAATCATATTTACTGAGCTTTAGTAAACTATGACGAATAGCCTTATATCTTTTGTGGTGGACTTAATCAGTGCACATGACTATGTACTCGATCCCTTAGTCCATTACTTGACTCACACATCCATGTGAACAAGTAATTAGTCTTAATTTTTCCAATACTTGAAAGTTTTCATTCATCATGCTATACAACTTGCATGATTCCAAGTCCCGATCCAATTGAGACTTTGGATGATGAGAATCTTTCCTTATTTGGTAGATTTAGACATTACCACAAATGAAGGAATTAACTTCATATTTCCACTCTTGCTATTAATGGAATCATATAAGCAACAATTTTTCCTCAAATGCCATTGTAAGGATATTTTAAAATAAAATCAACAATTTTCTTTTATTTTAAAACTATGCGGAAAAACTTATCCTTACAATCCATATGAAAACTTGTTGTTATCTATTCCTAAGCAATATCTCATAACTCCTAAGAAGTAGCTCAAGAATCCGATTTTCAAACTATGCGATAGAAATCCATCTATGCGATCAGATTCAGCATATTCTTTCTTTAAGTTCCTTTATTTTTCTTTGATTCTTAAAACATTACCATGTGACCCAGTCACATCATGTATCAAGAATCTCAGAATAGAAACTTAACAGAGTTAGATAGTGGACTTTACCTGAAGTAGAGTCAAACTTATTGACTTTAACAGCCTTAGGTAAATTTGGCAGCTTCACAACTAATGACCCTTCCTTTGGCAATATAAACATATGGACTCTTTGATAATGGTACACGGGACTACTACAGACTTAGCCTTTTCTCTTTACCATTTGGTCAACCGAGTTGACTATGGCCGATCCCTTTCCATTGGGAAGAGAATGCTTTACTAGATATCCAATGTCATCATTGTCAATGTCCATTAAGTTTTAGGAAGTTGATCTTAGCAAACAGATAAGATCATTAAGGGTCTGGTCATAGTCTGTTTCATAGGTGTCCCAAAGGAACTCACTATGTGACTTAGAAAGTAGTTGAACCACCAACTTTCTCAAGACTTTGACACCCTTCTCTCTCGGCTTGTCAATATGTGACTACATCTCCAAGATGTGATCACGCCTAGACCTTGCCTTGCCAATAGGGTTTGAGTGACCTTAAACTTTTCAAGAACTTGTGGGTTAGGGAGAACAATTGGAGGAGGTGAAAGAAGTATGATTTCCATGGGACATCATCTTCATTTAGGAAAGCTTGTTTCAAGAGATTTGGGAAGATCATAAATGTCTAAACCATACATCTTTTGGAAGATATTCAAGATAGTTGATATTAAAGTCCTTAATATAACACCCAATATGAAATATTAAGGCTAGGACCCATCAAACTATTTTATAACTTAGAAGAGGTATGCCATAATCCAAGCTATAAAACAATTTGAAGGTAAGTGAATGACGATTCACCAATTTCCACCAAGATAAACGAAATGTATTATTAGGTTTTAATTGGTTTTGAAACTCCTAGATCTTTTGAGATTCATTGAACTGTTCAATGGCATGTTTCAATCTCGAGTGTGCTCTTCAGGTTTTGTGACTGGGATGCCGAGGATCACAAAACAAGGTGTGAATTAACCATGCAAATTACTTGGTGACCTTAATAAATTACCCCTCAATCGATGTGCCGGTTAACCACACACGCTCCATCGATACTATGATAGATATTAAGTCGCCCTTTACCTACCTTGTTAAGTCCAAGTTAGTGTGCCGGTTAACCACACACGCTCCACTAACGACTTTGACAAAGTGTAAAGTGTAATTTCATGGATTAGCACCTTATTCACATTTTCCTAAGTAACTAAGATTGGGAATTATTAAGAGTTTAGTTACTTAGTATTTATCATTGATACTTTTAATGAAGGGAGAATTATAGTCCTGTCAAACCCGTTTGGCTAACGACCCTCCACCAGTCAAGCAAGCGGTGGGTGAGAGTGGACACCCATTAAGTTGCCATTTTATAGGCAACAACCTTATACCCACCTTATAGACCGGCTTCGTGAATGAGGCGTACTAGCGGTAAGACCGACTTTACTCTTATATATATATATATATATATATATATATATATATATATATATATATATATATATATATATATATATATATATATATATATTATTAACTTATAATATTATAAAGTATAAGGGTTGAATTTTAACTTTTAAAATTCTAAGGGCTTACTTGGAATTAAAGTATTCATAAGTGAAAACTTTTCAAATTCCAAAGCTTGAGGGCAAGTTTTGAAACTATTCAAAACTAATTAATTCCATAACTTATGTGTTTAAAGTAGTTTTAATCCAAAAACTCTTCAAGTTCCATAACTTTAGGACAAGTTATGGAAGACTTTAAACTAATAAAAGAATTAACTTTTCTTTATTTTATAACTTATGGAATTAATTAAGGTTACATTATTTTTTTTTTTTATTTAATGAAGAGACTCTTGGTCCTCCATAACTTGAGGACAAATTATGGAGTCATAACTCCAATTAATTAGAACTAGACTCTTCATTTTTTGTAACCTTTGCCAACTTTTATGAGTTTTATGAAATTTAAATGTGACTTTTCATATAACTTGAGGACAAGTTACAAAAACACATTTTAGAATCAACTCTTAGATTAATTTGGATTGAAAACAACTATTTCATTCAACTTTTCTATTAATCTAAGCAACTCATAAGAACAAGATAATTCAAATCAAACTTTTTCATGTAATTAGTCTAACCTTTAAACTAATACAAAACATGAATCTATTGACAATTATCTTTGAAAATGGATTAGCATGAACATTACCACATTAAAAAACAAGTTTATAAGTTCAAAAACAACTTAGGGTAATGTTCCTAGTCCATTTCTAGCCAAAAACCTCGAAAATATGTTGTCTGGAGTCCAACTCGTCGAGTGCATGAACATAACTCGGCGAGTTGGAAGCATTTTGCCTTGGACTCGTCGAGTCCCTTCATGGACTCGGCGAGTCTGCTGGGCTAACAGCACCAATTTCGATTTTTCAGCTTCTATTGCAGGTATAACAAGAAAACAAGCCTAGGCTCTGATACCACTGTTGGGTTATGAGCATTCTAACACTCCTAAGTGTACATGCAACCCTAAATACCTTGGATCTATGTTTTCTCTATTATACATGCAAATATGAACATCCAAGATATTATCCTAATCTAGCATACAAAACTATCAATATAACAAGATAGAATACATACCTCTTTGATGTAGAATGTCTTCATGAAGCTTGAGTGCCTAGTGCCCCAAGTGTGACACCTCAAATGGTTCACACAACACCAAATACACTTGGAATAACTTGAGAGAATTCTACACTTCATGAAAATCGGCTAGCCCTTTCTTACTCTCACTAGTGCCAATTTTGTCAAGAATAATATCTTTATATAGTGTTACAATTAGGGCAAACCCCAATTGTCATGACTTTCCATTTCCTTGGATCCATGGGTTCAAATACACCATGGAGCATCCATGGAGCATCATATGGGTTTTGGCCCAACTAGATAATCCATGGAGCATTAGCCCACTATATAAGTATGGATGATTTGTACAATCAACCCATATATTTAATTAGTCTTCTTTTGATCACTTAATTAATCCTAGATTAATTCTTGATCAATACTAATTAAATAATCTTATTATTCTTATTATTAATATACTAGAACTTATAATATATTAATAACCGTAAGTGTCTTATTTCTCTCATTATAGTCTATCCAAGTGCATCATGCCATGCAACCCAAATGGAACATGCCGGGTCGGGTCAAGTCTTACCAATTATAGTTATGGACTTAGACATTAATCCAACAGTCCTTCCATGAATAACTGAATTTTCTCGTCTTCAGTTGGAATATACTTCGTAGCAAACCTTGCTCTTTGATTAAATTGAGTTTCATACTCATTCACGGTCATTCCTCCTTGTTTAAGCTCGAGGAATTCCTTCTCCAATCTTCTCCTCATATCTAGAGGACAATAATTCTCTAACACACGAGTCTTGAACAATTCCCAGGATAAGTTCTCCTGGTCACATCCATCCAGAGCTTCATATGTTGCTTCCCACCAGACTAAAGCTTCTCCAATGAGCATTGCAGAAGCATAAATAGCCTTGTCTTCATCATCCACATGAGAAACACGAAATACTTTCTCGGTGTTCTGAATCCAAGTTAGAACGATTATAGGATTAAGGACACCAGAAAACTTCGTAGCACCACTACTCTTGAAATCTTTGAACGAGGGACGCTTCACTTTCCCGCTTGAAGATTCTCCAGTGACTTTCTCTATTCCTTTATCATCATTCTTTTTGTGTTCTTCGAGAGTTTGTCGAATAACACCGGTAAGTTTACCTAAAAGTCACTCCTCGCGAGGAGATACTGGAGTATTCACTTCCTCGGGTTGAGGATCTCCACCAACATCAGGGGTATGGCTACTTACTTGTTCAGCCATTGATCTGAAATAAGGAGTAAGATAGTATTTTAGAATATTAGGGTTTACTACTACCTAATACTTTTACTTATATATTTCCTATGGTTTGTATCCCTATACTTACAATGATTAAGTTCATATATTGAACTTCCTATAGTTTAAGTGTAAATACCAATCCGTGGAATTTAGTCCGCTTAAACTACCGCTCTGATACCATGATTGAAAGATCCCAACTTTCGTATTTTTGAAAGACCCAAACTTTCATATTTCACATTATCATTACTCCAAAACCTGCTATTTGCATATTCATAAAAGCAATATTTTACATTGATATAAAGGATTTACAAACTATTGGATACAAACCTTCTATTACAAAGTGTTATATATATTACATAACTACCCAGGATATTGTAATTTATACAAACATAAAAAGTAGTACAAAAGTACTATTACAAACTATTCTACATCTTTCAATAGTATGTAAACATACTATTTATTTATCACCTGCAATTGTTAAACATTGATAGGGTAAGCGGTGACGCTTAGTGAGTTCAAAAATAGATACAATATAATGTTATGCCATATATATACTTCAATGTGGCAAGGCAAAGAGGAACAACAAGATGTATGTGAGATCATGTAACAAGCGTTCATATCAATCAAAGACATTATTCAAAGATATTCTTTTCAATTCTTGATATACATCAATAAAGCTTTGGCATGCAATTTCTGATTAACATCTTGTTAGATTTCAGGCTTATAGTCTTGTATAACCATTTGCCAATGCCATAGAATAGAAGTCATTCTCTTACGGAGACATGCTCTACATGGCCAGAGGCTACGTACCAGTACCAATGTGAATCTAGGTCCTTTCACTAATCACATGGTCAAAGGTATTACAATTGCTATTAACATAGCGAATAACACGAGAAAATAACTCATAATAATAATACTGAAAAGCACATAGCACATATAACACATAACATACAACTGTTCCTATATATTAAACTCACCTTAAGTTAACCGAGGGTTAAAATAGTAATTTGGACAGCACTTCTGATTTAAATATGCCTTTCTATGTTGAAAACTGGGAATTTGTTTGAAAACCGGGCTCTGCGAAGGTAGGGCTTCAAAACCGAAAAGATAAAATTTCCGGGCTTCTCGGGGGTCTCGGGACGTGTTTTGGGTGCTAAAATTGATTTCGGGGCTTCGGGGAAAGTTAATATGAAGAAAATATGGAAAGAGGGGCTAAAAGTGTCAAATATTCAAAGTTAGTCGGCAAATCTCGCTTCCCTCTTATTTATAGGGTGCGAGTCTGAGGGGTACTTGGCTAGGGAGGCTCCACGTAGTACCTGCGAGCTTTGGACATGGAAGGAAGGCGTGGCACCTGCGAGCTTCGGACCAATCAGGCGAGGCCACATCTCGGTGACGCGGCTTAAGCGAAGCTCGGACGTGGCACCGGGGGCGAAGCAGGTAGGTGAGACGTGTCTCGCGTCGGACTGGCCACCGATGCAAGATGTGTCCCCTTCCTACTGGACCTCGGCCTCGGTTATTGCTCTTGTGACACCTGCTGAGTTCGGATTCGGCCACGTCTCCGGTGACGCTGCTGCTTCGTGCGAAGGTGACGTGGCCGGTACTGTTCATGCGAGTTTTCTGGGTTTTTGGGCCACGAACTTCTAAAATCTATAACTTTCGCATACGAGCTCCGTTTTTGACGTTCTTTATATGCACGCATAGCTAAAATTACGCTCTACAACTTTCGTTTAGACTTTATCGGCTAATTTTGACTTTAATTTTAATATTATTATTTTTAACAGACCGGGACAGGAAAATCCGTTAAAAATTCATAACTTCTTCATCCGACATCCGTTTTAATCAGAATTTTTACCGTTGTACTAAATATGATGAGACCTTAGATTCTCATTTAGGATGTATCGGTAAAATATCGCTCGATCTAAAATTCGATTTTTTAGCTGTCTACTGCTAAGTTGAAACTTCAAAAAATCATAACTTCCTCATACGAAGTCAGATTTTAGCGTTCTTTTTATCGAATTTCTCGGTTTAACGAATACTACGAATTTCATTTAGATTACTAAGGCTAAAAAGTAGTTTATCAAAAACTCACTTTTTACGTTATTCGGCGTCGCGCCGGTTTTGTCGCGGATCTTCGGTTGGTCATAACTTCTTCGTTATAACTCGGATTTTGACGAGGTTTTCGCCTACAAATTTCTAAAGAGATCCTCTACAACATCAAATAATAAAATTTTACTTATTTAAAATCTCATATTTTCGCTAAATTTCACTATTTGGCTTTTAATTGGAATTTCATAAGACTTCCAATATTTTCTGAGTGATTCTAAACATAGTTTACTTCATTTCTAGTAAAAAAAACATATGTTAGAACTCAACACTCAATTGTACATAATATTTCACAATTTTATTTATTACAAAACACGATTTTAGAACGTGTATGTTACAATTATCCCGCTCGAAAGAAACTCAATCTTCAACTATCCACTCCTCAGACTGCAGATGTTACCCGACATTCAAACCAACGCTGTATTTCCACTAATAACCCTCATGAATGATAACCAACGAAAACCCTAACTCTAACCCATAACAATACCAAACCCTCAAGGAACAACGGATACCAAAACGAAAAAAAAACACACAATAAGACTAGCAGATAATAATACTCCACAATAATCACAAGATAACAAGATATCAAGAAAGGAACATACCCGCAGCTGTATCCGGCACTGCTCTGACCTCCTCTGCTGAAAGCTGAAAAGCACGACCCTGAGCCCTTGGGGGATCCGCTCCACCCTGACCTCCACCTATGATCCTCAAAGTGGTCGGTGCTGGAGCCTGCACCGGTCCTGCAGCAAGCTGTGGGCAATTGACCCTCAAGTGCCCAACCTGATGACAATGATAACAAATCCTCAAATCCCGAACCGGCGCCAACTGCCGACAATCCCTCGCATAGTGCCCCTCCTTTCCGCACTTGCGGTATGCACCACCGGACCGACAAACTCCGGTGTGACCCCTCCCACACTTCCCACAAACGTGGCTGCCCTGATCTCCCATCCTGGAATCAACGATCTTAGACTGTTTCTTCGTCGGCTGCGACTGCACCGGAGCTTGCCTCAGCTCACGCAACTGCAACTCAATCTCTAACTCATGCCGCCTGGCGGCCTCCTGCAACTCCAACAAAGTCTCGCACCTCTGCACGAAGACAAACTGTCCGATATCTCTCTATAGCATACTCAGATATCGGGACATCTGAGCCTGCTCTGAAGCGAACTCAGGGCAAAACATCGTCCTCTCAGTAAACATCCTGGTGATCTCCGTCACCGACTCCGAATCCTGCTTCATCTCAAGGAACTCCTGAGCCAACCTCTCCATCTCGACCCGCAGAACATAACGAGTGTTGAACATCTCTCTGAACTGATCCCATGAAACCGCAGCCCTCTGCGCATCAGAGTATGACCCCGTAGTCAATCTCCACCAATCCTTTGCCCCGAGCCTTAACAGGTTCAGAGCGCACCTCACCCTCTGATCAGCAGGGCATGAACACGTGAAGAAACACCCCTCCACGTCCGATAACCATCTCATAGCAACGATTGGGTCCTGAACTCAATCAAAGGTGGGAGGCTTTGTATTATCAAAGTCCCGATACTGAAAACCTCTACCAGCTCCTCTCCCTGCCGCTGCTACAGCCGTTGTAGCCGTCGCGGCAGCCGTCTCAGTGAGAGCCGCATAGCGCTCATCAAAATACTCCACCATGGCGGTCTTCATCGACCCAAACAATTACGGCAGCTCGGCCCGGAACAACGCAACAACCTCATCATGCAGGATCTCACGAATCCTCGCATCCAACTCGCACGTGCTTATCTGTCCGATAACCTTGGGCGGTACTGACCCGCCCGAAACTCCCTTTCCTGCTCCAGATCCTGACCCGGATCCACTCCCAGCATGCCTCGAATTCTCCATATTGAAAATAAACCACAAAATCTCAGACACTTCCCACTACCCCGAGGACCAACTCTCAACCCAACCCTAGAGGTCATGGTTTCCCTGATACGCGTATGGGTCCTGTGCTTTCAGTAGTACGGGCCCATACTACCTTCCACACCTACCCATATTTGTATGAAGTACTACCAAAACACCCTAGTTACAAATATACATAGCAAGCGCTCAATCCTCACTCCTAGAGGAACACTGGAAATCTCATACAGAGGAAAACCCTAGGCTAGCAGGCAACATTATCATGAAATCCTGAAGATCCCCAGCCTAGTACTAGCATGCTGTTCTATCAAAGCTTGAAAACAAATATCATGTATGGTATTTTGGGGTTACTTACTGGCTCCGGCTGATCGTACCTCCGCGTCCTCTTTTTTTTGAAAACCATTTAAATTCTGTTTTAAAAACTCTCCTTGATTTGAGACTGGATTCACACGAATGTTCCTCCAATTCACTCAAACCAAGGCTCTGATACCAACTTGTAACGACCACAAATTTCAGCAAAATTTAAACTTTTCAAAAACAACCCATTTTAATAATGTTATTACAAAAAGGTTTTCAATACATTTATTATCAGAGTATTCCAAGAACCATGTCATAAACATAAACACGAGGAGTGGTACGATCACGCCTTCGCCTTGCCACGGTCTACTGAAGAACCTGAAAAACATTTAAACCACAACTATAAGCCCGAAAGCTTAGTGAGATACCCCCAAAATACCAACCACATATACGCCCTTCCAGGCTACGACCTTCCGGTCCAAAACATATTGCCTTTCGGCCTATAACATAGTGATTTCCGGTCCATAACATAAATAGCATACATAACATAACAGAACATAGAATAGCCATGCATATCGGTTCTACTGTCTGACTGGTCCGCCGTATCGGGCCTTCAGTCCACCGGGTCCACCCTCCGAGTCTAGTCATGTCCCTCGAGTCTACAGTGTGGTTGGTCCGCCCGCACCGGGCCTTCAACCCACCTGGTCCACTCTCTGAGTCTACAGTATGATTGGTCCGCCCACATCGGGCCTTCAGTCGGCCTAGTCCACTCTCCGAGCCTCGGCACATCTGGTCCGCCCTCGTGGGGCCTACAACCTATCCGGACCGCTCGGTGGGCTACCAGGATGTAGACATATCAAAGCAATAACATAACAACAAATACCCGGATCTCAATCCGATAAAGGGTCAGCCTTGGTGCCTTAGACCCTGTCGATATAGTGAGGATAACTCACCTCGCGAATGCCGATACTCTGAACTGAAGAAGCAGACTCTTGAATCACCAACTCACTGCAAATCCCGAACTAGCCATCATAACAAAATAATCATTAGGCCAAGCATACATTCACTTATCGGGCCAAGACCAAAGTCCAAATCTTATACAAGGTCAAATATTAGCCTAATTTACCAAATTGGGCCCACCTCACCAAATAGGCCTAGATCCAATGTCCATAACAATAATTGGCCCCAAAATACTTTATCCATAAATGCCCAGTCATGGCCCATAAACCAACAACCCAAAAACAGCCCAAACTCTTAGGCCCAATATTGAAGTCCAACAGGGGGAGTACGTTAGGCGTACCCTCCTTGGTACACGGGGCGTACAGCATTGATTCGCAAAGGGGGATCGGGGCTCTGGCCCGCTACGCGGGGCGTAACTGCGCTACACATTAAGTCCTTCTAACCTCTTAATGGCTTAAGCTCTTAAGCCCAAACTTCAAATCCCTAGGCCAAATATGATTAGAATTCATAAAGTCTCAAACTTTATCACTTGGGACGTCCATAAGCTCTTAATCCAAGGTCTTAATCCATTAAGACCTATATATCTCACACATGGAACAACTACAGCCCTTGGGACCTTATTTTTCTCACTCAAGACCTCTCCAAAGGTCTGAAATGACAGATAATCTTGACCAACTCGAAACATGCAACAAGGTGAGGACTTTTAGGACAAGAATGGTGTTAAAGCTTCACAATACATAGATCTACACAATATGAATGTCAAGCAAGAAGCTTTATACCTCAAACAAGCTCTAAAGGATGGTATCTCTTCAGATCTACAAGCTCCAATCGTTCCTCTTCTTCTTTGACAACTTCTCTTTTCTCCTTCAAGCCTTTCTTTTGCCAAAATGAGCTTCCAAAGGCCAAACACACCCAATATTGGAGGGAATACGAGTTTCTAGGGTTTTTGAGGTTAAGGATGAGCTTATGGAGGCTAGGGTATAAACCAACATGTTCCTTATATAGTGGCTGACCCTAAATTAGGGTTTGGGGTTTCTGAGAGTACGTTGGGCGTACCTCTAGTACGCTGGGCGTACTCACCCGGCCACCCCGCCATTCATTCCTCCATTACGTTGGGTGTACGTCCATCTTACGCTCGGCGTACGTCCAGCTTACGCTGGGCGTACCCAGCCAAACTTCAAAAATACATGCATGCCATGCATACATGGGACCCTTTTTCCACTTATTCCACAAAGAGCTATAAACAATAATCATCTTCCAAACGTCGTAACTCCTCTACTCTAAACGCGCTCCCAACTAACTTTACATTCATGCGAGGGTGACGAGAAGCCCACTGCTTTTAACAACATACACCAGCCCGAAACCTTCTCGGATGAAACCCATTTCCCGTAAAAGGATCATAATTAACCTTCCTCTTAAATCTCAGGGACTCACAATTAAACATTTTAAGAATAGGGTGTTACAACTTTCCTATCCGTCGGCCACCAGAGAAGTGCTTCTCCCTCCATTGACCCGTGCAGCGCTGTCGGAGATATACTCCTCCAGGTAATCTTAACTGGCGGTACCTTCTTCCTCCGTACCCAGAGCCACCGCCGTCCTTGCCGTCTTTCTCTTCCCTCGAGCTTTCCGGGAAAAATCCTTCGTTCGTCGACACATAGTTGGTTCTAGTAGGTACAAATTTCGTTCAATTTTGCTAAAGTAATTTGATTGTTCAAACTAGGAGATATTTCTTTGTACAAGCTTAAGGAAGCAAGCAGTTGATTCTCTATGAACTCACCACCAATTTTATCAACAGTCGTTTTCTTCATTTGTACCAAGAACTTTTGGATGCAGAGAACGTGTTCGATAAATTGCCTCAGTTAGATGTCTTCACTTACAATGACATGTTAATAACTTTTGGATGCACATATGAAACACATAAAATATAGTTGAGAAAAATCCGCCGGAAAAACTCATTTTTGCTGGAGGGCTCGCCGGAGAAGATGATCAGAGAGTCGCCGGAGATAAGAAATTGCCGGAAACTTCAATATCCGATTTCAATGGTTTTTATGAATACCTACAACAAGTTCAATGGTAAATCAGATAATAATAATAAAAAAAAAAAGTGACCAAATGAATACAATTACAATAGTTAATTACCCATATAAGTTATTTTCCCAAAATATAAAAATGCGAAGAGACATGAGAATTTGGTAACAAAAAAAAAAGATGTAAAGAATGACATGAGACGTGATAATAATAATAATAATAATAATAATAATAATAATAATAATAATAATAATAATAATAATAAATAAATAAATAAATAAAAAATCGAATACTATGAAGCCGACCGCAAGGCGCAAAGCCTTCCTTCTTTGTCGTTTTTAAATAAACGAAGATTAGGTAGGTTGCTATCATAGGATAATGGGGTTATAATGTTAGATACAATTACACTACAATATTACATAATAAACTCCTTCACACGATATCTATCTAACAGAACACGAACAGTCAAACATTCATTTCTTCTCTCCTTCCTTTATACTCCAAACACAACGCGGATTCTTTGGTCTTCTTCTTCCTGCCGCTCTCTTTCTCTCTCTAAAACTTTCAACGAAATCATCAATAACATATACATAAAACCAACAATACCAGTGCTCTTCCTTGATTCAAGCTTATTTTCTTGATTTTTCTATGGCGATTTCAAAGAGTGGTAATAACAAGAAGCAGCAGCAGCAGCATCACTGTTACATCTCCGTACCTTCTGAGATCATAAGCTCTCTCTCATCTACTTCTCTTCAATCTCTGGTTGTTTCACCCAAAAAGGCAAGTGCTGCTTGGAAGATTGGTACTTTTTCGAGATCGAAGATTCTTAAGAACCCGAGGATCTGGTTTTTGTTGCTTTCTATATGTGGGTTCTTTTTTATGTTGAAAATGTATAATTTTGACCCTTTTGCACCATACCCATGTGGGAATAGCGAAAATAATGACGATTCGAGCATAATCTCAAGCGGGGTTCTGAGTGCTCCGGTCAAACTTGAAGAAAAATATGAGGAAAATAGTGATTTCTGGGAACAGCCAGATGGGCTTGGGTACAGGCCTTGTTTAGATTTTAGTGAAGAGTATAAGAAATCAAGCGTTGAGATTTTGAAAGACAGAACAAAGTATTTGGTGGTGGTGGTTTCTGGTGGTATGAATCAACAAAGGAATCAGATTGTTGATGCTGTTGTGATTGCTAGGATCCTTGGTGCCACTCTTGTCGTTCCAATCTTACAAGTCAATGTTATTTGGGGAGATGAAAGGTTTGTGTGTTTGTTCGTATTTTTTTTCCTGTAGCAATATCAGACTTTCATTTTCCATCATGAATTTTGGTTCGTGCTGTCCTTGGATGCAGCGATGCGTTAACAACAAAGTTTGTGGCAGTCTACTTGTTTGAGAAAAGTCATCCATAACACGTTTTTTGTGTTTAGACCCCCAAATTTATCAAATTCAGTTGTCCTAAAATAGAATGATTGGAGAGTTTCCGTGATATGTGTGTTAATTAGATTTCTAATTTGTGGGTGCAGTGAATTCTCTGATATATTTGATGTTGAGCACTTCAAGAGAACTCTAGCAGATGATGTTAGAATCATTTCGTCTTTGCCATCAAACCATCTGATGTCAAGACCAGTGGAGGAAAAACACACTCCGCTTCACGTTTCCCCTCAATGGATTCGCTCTCGTTACCACAGAAGGGTATGTGGATTTTCTTTCTTTCTCATTCAAAGTATGTATCATATTACAAATCATCTGAAAATAACTAAGAATTCCATCAATAGCTTGATTATGTTTGTTTACTTGGTCAAGATTCCACAATTAACATAGAAGATCCAAGTATAATCGCCCAAGTTTGAATTGATAAAAAGCATCTACTTTTGTTGTTTTTAGCCTAATGAGTCAACGAGATAATGAATGTTTTTCTTTTTTAATGAGGGTAGTTTTGTTTGTTTATATAGATGAGAAGAGAAGGTGTTCTACTCTTACGGGGTCTAGATTCAAGACTCTCCAAGGATCTTCCTTCCGATCTCCAAAAGCTTCGATGCAAGGTACAATGAAAGCATGTGACTTTGTAGCAAAATTGTTTTGGGGTGTCAAGGGTTCGAGTCTTACCAACTCCAGACTACAGTGTGGGAGTTCCTAATCCAACGTGGATTGGGCTTTTTGTGGGCAGCCACCTAGTGGACCCATGTGTCAGCTGTGAGGCATTGTAGAAAAAATAAACTTTTTGCGTAAACAATTTAATTAACCAGCGTATGATTATTTTTGTAGGTTGCGTTTCACGCATTGAGGTTTGCCCCACCAATCTTTGAACTAGGAAAAAAGATTACAGAGAGGATGAGAAGCAAAGGGCCTTATCTTGCTCTTCACCTTAGAATGGAGAAGGATGTTTGGGTGAGAACCGGATGTCTTCCAGGGTTGAGTTCAAAGTATGATGATATAATCTACAACGAGAGAAAGCTTCGCCCCGAACTCCTAACTTCAAGATCGAACATGACTTATCATGACCGAAAGCTAGCCGGTCTATGTCCTTTAAACGCGGTTGAGGTCACACGGTAAGCTTCATCACTATTTCTTTTATTTAAGGCTTTTGTTTCCATCATATATTGGACTTGCAGTTTGATGTATTATGCTTTGATGAATATCTCAGGCTGTTGAAAGCTCTACGAGCTCCAAAGAACGCAAGGATCTTTTGGGCAGGAGGAGATCCATTAGGAGGGAAAGAAGCATTGCTTCCATTAACAAAGGAATACCCTCATTTTTACAACAAAGAAGACCTTGCTTTACCAGGGGAATTAGAACCCTTTGCTGGAAAAGCTTCAATTATGGCTGCCCTTGACTACATTGTTTCTGAAAACAGTGATGTGTTCATGCCTTCGCATGGTGGAAACATGGGGCATGCCATCCAAGGACACAGAGCATACGCAGGGCATAAAAAGACCATTACGCCCAACAAAAGACAGATGTTATCATATTTCTTGAACCCTTTGCTTCCTGAAAAGAAGTTTAATCAGATTATCTTTGATTTGCACCGTGATTCCATGGGGCAGCCTGCTATTAGAACCAGCAAGGCGGGACGTGATGTCACAAAGTATCCGATACCAGAATGCATGCGTAATTGATTTTTCGATCAGGGGTATATTCGTCTTTTTGGTTCTTCGATCCCGAGCTTCTTATTGACTGGTTCATTATTTTTTACTACACGGGTGAATCATAGATCACTAAAATGTACATAAATACATCACATTATACGACACCAAATCTTTATTCAATTCATTTTATTCTTTCATATGAAATTCTCCCTATAGAGTAAAACAGTAACGTATCAAAAACAAAGAGTTAACAGCCTTCTTGAGCAAAGCAAAGGATATGGTGAGGATGTATAGGATCAGATTGACACCCTTAGAAAGATCACCATGAAGAAAACAATTATTCACATCGGACAGCTTAATTAGGCCGGAGCGTATACTTTCATTATAACATTCACTTTTTCTTTGCTACGTGTGCTTATTTTAGCTCACTTTTTCTTTGCTACCTCAATATAATTATATGTTTTTTTTCATATTTCAAAACCTAGAAAATGTCACACTTCACTTCCTTTTAATTTTTAAAGTAAAATTAAAATACAAGTGAATAAATAAATGAAATTAATAAAAAAAATCTTAATAAACAAAACTAATAAAAATGAAACTAATACATTGGAATAATTAAAAAAAAAGTTACACAATTTTTATCAATACGAAATCATTGATCCTTTTATTTCCTTTCTTTTTAATTGTACAATCTTTTATATAATGAAAATTAATGTAATATGTAGCTGTGGTTAGAATATTGTGGTATTTAAAACAAGGCAAAAGATATATTTTGAATATATAATAAAATAAAGTTCTAATGTTGTAAATTAGTTTAAACTAGTATTTGATCCAGGCTTCGTCCAAGACTTTTTTTCTTTTATATATATATATATATATATATATATATATATATATATATATATATATATATATATATATATATATATATATATATATATATATATATAAACTTCAAAATCGTTTAAAACGACAAAAATTAAAATAAAAATCAAAAGTAAATGATCTCTTAATAAGTGAGCAAAATGTATCTAAATTATGAGTTATGATAAACTAAATAAACAAGGGTGCATAATAGCAAAACTCATATAAGGATCAAAAGTGCTAAACCTAACCTTCTGAAATTATTTAGTCATCATGTAACTTAACGTATTTTTTTACTAGTTAGTTAGAGATAACTAGAACTTTCAAAAGCACAAAGCAAGCGACATTTGAGCATTTAGTAAACATAATCAGGTCATCATGACTAATATGTACTAGCATGCAGTTCATAAATCTAATATACATATAACAGGCACATAATGTATCATTCTTAGATCATTAGCTCTAATCTAGCATGCAGTTCTCATAAACATATCATAACATAAACTTGTATGGGTAATTTGGGAGTACTTACTTGAGCTCGGCTGATTGCATGCACCACACCCTTTTCTCTTTTCAAAGTTCTTTTCTCTTTTAAAAATTCTTTTCTTTTTTTTCAAAATACTTTTTATAAAAATGATTTTTCTTTTGAAAATTTCCATACCAAGTCCTCAGTTTGAGTCCAGACACACCCGAGAGCGTGCCCCGATCCCTCAAACCAAGGCTCTAATACCAACTTGCAATATCCCAAAAATATGGTCCAAAATTTTCGTTTTAAATCATAAATAAACACCATAAGTATCATTCATCATATAAAAACCATAAATCGTGTATCTCATAAACATTATAAACAACTCTCAATATATCAAATCATATGTCAAACATCAGAGTAAATCATCCCTGGCTAAAAGTTGTGGTATGTGTCATGCAGTCATCCCGAATTTTTCCCCTTGCTAGCGGAAGTACCTGAAACCAAAAATGAAAACTGTAAGGACGAAGCTTAATGAGTCTCCCCAAACTACCACATATCATACACATAATCACATAATAGCATACATTGGGCCTTGCCCACTACAACGGGCCCCATCCAGCATCGGACAAATCCGACATCAGGCCCTGCCCAGCATCGGACCGAAGTCCGATATACATATAACATATCAACAAGCATATAACATAAACATATAAACATTCCTCAGGCTTGCCCCAACATCGGCCCGAAGCCCATAACATATAATGCATAACATATAGGCTAAACATTCATCGGGCTTGCCCCGACATCGGATCGAAGTCCAGAACATATAAACATACACATGCAAGAATCACGAAGACATCAAGCATACAAACATTCATCGGGCTTGCCCCGACTTCGGACCAAAGTTCGGAAACATATAATCTACATCGGGCTAACCCCGGTATCGGACCTAAGTCTGACATATGCTAACATACATAAACGGGCCGGTATTGGTGCCTTCGACTCGTTCCTACTGGAGGAAACTCACCTCACAAATTGGCTGTTGAATCTCTCGGTAAGGAAATCTCTATCGGTTGCTTCCACGACTCCTCATCTAACATCATCACAATAACATTTAATCAATATCCAAAATCTTTCTTAGGGTAAAATGACTACTTTACCCCTAGTCAAAGTCAACATTCTGGTTAAAGTCAACGTTCTAGGTTGACTGAACTCACCGAGTTGACCCATCAACTCGCCGAGTTCTATAAATCAGGAATCCTGAAATTGTGATCCAACTTGTCGAGTCATCCCCCTGACTCGTCAGGTTCCGTTGCTACTCGTAGTTGTGATAAAGTGAGTCAACTCTTCGAGTCCCTCCTCGGACTCGTCGAGTTCTACCTGGTACAGAATCGGGACAAATCGACTCAACTCGTCGAGTTCCTCTATGCACTCGACGAGTTCCATAGTCTGTTTGGGCCTTCTTAATGGATTAAGCCCCTACTCTTCAGATCTAAGCTTCTTATTTCTCATGCACACTCAAAACGTCCTTTTAAGGGTAAAGTTTCGAGCTTTCCTCGTGAATACCTCTACTTCATGGGTTTAGCTCAAATCCTAACCCTATAGGACGTAGATCTTGGTCAACAAGCTATCCATACACCAAACTAACGCATACAAATAGAGATCTAGACCCTAAATACTACATGACCACGTAAAGCTTCCACATTTCACTCCATGCATGGCCTTTTGGAGCTTAAAAGGCCAAAATGACATCCTATGGCTTGCATCAGGCTTCAATGGTCATAAAGTTTGCACCTTTATGCCATGAAAGCCCTCCATGATTCTAGATCTGAAAGTATACTCACTTGGAACTTCCATGTCCCAAAGATCAAGATTTCTTGGACCAAAAGCCGCATAAAATGATGATAAAGAGATCTAAGATGCCAATAGGCTAATTTGAGAGTTGCTTACCAGAAAATGATGAGGAAGAAACGAAGTCTCTGGATCTACTATCTTCTTCTTGAATCCTCAAGCTTCTCCTTCCTTCACAAGCTTCAAAACATACAAAGTTTAACTCACAATCTCACAAATGCATTAGAGTTTCTGAATCTATGGTATGGGACATGGAGGTTGGAAATGATGCCAGAAATTAGGGATTAAGATGCTTAAATTGGGTGCAAAACCCCGAACTTAGGGTTTCATTCTAGCATCCCTACTCATCGATTTAGGGGCTCTCAACTTGTCAAGTAGGTTGCTTAAAAACCCACGTCCCTTCTAATCTCTACTCGACGTGTTTGGGGCTACCAACTCGTCGAGCTGCTTTATAAAAATGAATGAATTTTTATTTAATGCGTAGCAGGAACCAGGCATTACAATTATCCCCCACTTGTCTTAGACTTCGTCCTCAAAGTCTGCTGCATCGGGAAACAACTCCGGCTAGTGCTCCTTCATCTCCTCCTCGGGCTCCCAAGTCCACTCCCAACCATTGTGGTGCTGCCACTGCACCTTTACTAGCTCTACCCTCTTGTTTCTCATCTCACTCGTCTTCTTGTCAAGAATAGAAACTGGTCTCTCAATGTAATTCAGGTTGTCATCAACCTGAATATCCTCTAGGGGCACAATCGTTGAGTCATCCACTAAGCACTTCCATAGCTGAGAAACATGGAAAGTGATGTGGATCTGGATGAGCTCGGCTGAAAGATCCAAACGATAAGCAACCCAGCCCACCTGAGCCAAAACCATGAACGAACCGATGTATCTAGTTCCCAACTTGCCCCACTTCCTGAACCAGATGACACCTTTCCAGGGTGACACCTTCAGGAGGACCATGTCGTCCACGTGAAACTCCAAGTCTGAATGTCGCTTGTCGGCATAACTCTTATTCCGACTCTGAGTAGTCTAGAGCCTACTTCGAACCTTTTAGATCCTCTTAGTAGTCTTGAGTACTACCTCATTACTCCCCATGACTCTCTAACCGACCTCGCCCCAACAGATTGGGATCCTACATTTCCTCTCGTAGCTTGAGTACTACCTCAGTACTCCCTATTGACTTTCTGACCGACCTCACCCCAACAGATTGGGGTCCTACATTTCCTCCCATAGAGTATCTCGAATGGAGGTCGGTCTATGCTGGCATGGTAACTGTTGTTATACGAAAATTTCGCTAATGGAAGATACGTATCCCAACTACCACCAAAATCCAAAACGCATGCGCACAGCATGTCCTCAAGAGTCTGAATCGTCCTCTCGCTATGTCCATCCATCTAAGGGTGGAAAGCGGTGCTGAAGTGGAGACGAGTACCCATCTCGTCTTGGAACCGCTTGCAAAATCTGGAAGTGAAACGAACATCCCGGTCTGACACGACCGAAACAAGCACTCCATGTCATGTTATTCTGCAACATCTCATGATATCGAGCCTTCTTCATCTCCTCGTCCGCCACATACAGCGGAACGAGAAGGGCCTTCTCCCTTAATATAGCGAAGATCTTAGTCACCATCTCAGTCAACTGGTGGAGATCCTAGAACTCCCTAGAAAGCTGCTATACCATTATCACACGTGCAAACTCGGCTCTAAACCTAGCCGAGAAATCACACCAGGTCATAGTGTCAAGGGTAGTGTCACCCAAAGCATGCCCAACCTCCTCCCACCAATCGCATTCCCCGTCCTTCAGGAGACAGGAAGCAAGTCGGACCTTTTCCCCCTTGGGAGATCTGCTAGAATGGATTGCGTTGGCAACATCAACCAACCATCTGGTGCTAGCAATGGGGTCCCGAGCCCCACAGTAGTCAGGAGCTCCACAAGATCTGAACTCCATGAACATTAGTGTGTGCGGCCCCATCATGGCCGCCACCTCAGTGCAGAATGAACTCATTCTCTCATCCAAAAGCTCCAAGATACCCTCCTTGATCGCGCCGAAGATCATAGGAGTCTGGTCCAGAATACTGCGCGTGATCTTAGAGGAGATGAACTCCCTCATCTGGTGATTTAGCTACCCGGCTCCAGAGCTCGATCCTGATCCCTCACCGGCGCCTAAACCACTGACTGGTCTAGTGCGTAGTACCACTATACTGAAAAACACATCATAACAAATGTCAGAATACTCATTGTATCTTGAGGGATCACATTTACTACAAGTTTCGCGGATTCATCTCAGCCTTCCCTGGTTCGAGTACGGATCCTCTGCTTTCAGTAGTACGGGCCCATAGTACCTTCCACATATATCCGTACTTTCCTCAAGAACTGTCTTTACTTCACCAAGTCCCTTCTACTACTACTTCTTCATGCGTTAATCTCATCCTAGGCTTGCCCTAGGGTAATCACCACCCCACTCTTCGCCATCAACTGTCTAAGAAGTCTCTGTTGTCTTCCCCTAACTAGCTCATGAATACCATTACATACCACTAAGACTAGATAATTCTTCAAATAAGAGGTCCTACACTACAACGGTTGGACTCAAACAAGAGCTGCGAAATAAGGCTAAACCTAACCTTCTGAAATTATTTAGTCCTCGCAATATATAACTTAACGTATTCGTTTACTAGTTAGTTAGAGATAACTAGAACTCCTAAAAGCACAAATTAATCAGCATTCAAGCATTGACTAAACATAATCAAGCATATCCTAATCAAGCCATCATATCACTGACTAATTTGTACTAGCATGCAGTTCATAAAGCTGATATACATATAACAGGCACATAAGGCATCCTTCCTAGATCCCTAGCCCTAATCTAGTATGCAGTTCTCATAAACATATCATAACATAAACTTGTATGGGTAATTTAGGAGTACTTACTTGAGCTCGGTTGATTGTATGCACCACACCCTTTTCTCTTTTCAAAGTTATTTTAACTTTTCAAATTTCTTTTTTTTTTTCAAAGTTATTTTTATAAAAATGATTTTTCTTTTGAAAATTTCCATACCAAGTCCTCAGTTTGAGTCCAGAAACACACGAGAGTGCGCCTGAGTCCCTCAAACCAAGGCTCTGATACCAACTTGAAACATCCCAAAAATACGGTCCAAAAAATTCGTTTTAAATCATAAATAAATACCATAAGTATCATTCATCATATAGAAATCATAAATCATGTATCTCATTAACATTATAAACAACTGTCAATATATCAAACCATATTTCAAACGTCAGAGTAAATCATCCTAGGCTAAAAGCTGTGGTGTGTGCCATGCAGTCATCCCGAGCTCTCCCCCTTGCTAGCGGAAGTACCTGAAATCAAAACTGAAAACTGTAAGCATGAAGCATAGTGAGTCTCCCAAACTACCACCTACCATGCATATAATCATATAATAGAATACAATGGGCCTTTCCCACTACATCGGTCCCTACCCGGTATCGGACGTATCCGGCATCGGCCCCTTCCCGACATCGGACCGAAGTCTGGTATACATATAACATATCAACAAGCATATAACATAAACATATAAACATTCCTCGAGCTTGCCCTGGCATCGGACCAAAGCCCGGAACATATAACACATAACATATAAGCTAAACATTCCTTGGGCTTGCCCCGTCATCGGATCGAAGCCTGGAACATATAAACATACACATGCAAGAACCACGAAGACATCAAGCATACAAACATTCCTCGGGCTTGACTCGGCATCGAACTGAAGTCTGGAAACATATAATCTACATCGGGTTAACCCTGGCATCGAACCTAAGTCCGGCATATGCTAGCATGTCACACCCCCAAACCGGAACGGCAGAAACATCTGGGGGTGGAGGACGTCATGTACAATATCACAACAATTGAATAATAGTAATCAGAGTAACAACAACCATTGCATTAATAATATAGTATTTACATTGTTTTTGCAACATTGTTTGTATAACATCAAAATGTATAGCAAAAATTATAGACGAGACACCTTGAATGTTCCGTCCTCTCAAAAACCTATAGTGTACCAGTCTACCGGTTCCCTGAGAATATAGGTGATTTTGAAAGTGTATCAACATTTAAGTTGGTGAGTTCGTATGTATGTTTTTGTGATGGAAAGCTTGTCATTGTTCCTTGAAAAACATTAGTATGTTCCTCCAGAAAATCCAATATTTTCAATAGAAAATGAAATGTAGTCTTAGGCCTTAAGACCAAAATGTAGGTTTGTTACTGAACTTTGAAATAGTATACTGTAGTCTTATTAATAAATAAGACTATATCATGAATGTTTCCCTAAATTTTATGTTGTATTGTATTAAGGAAATAGTATATTATACTGTATTCGTATGAAAACCCTTTGTATGAAAGTGTCTGGAATCCACTAGTTGTACTGTAAAATAGTGTATTGTAATGTAGTTCTATTATAAAAATAAAACCATCGAATTAGTGTAAATCCCGTAAACAATGTTTTATTTGATACTATTGTGAGTTTCATATAACCATGCTAAAATAACTAGTGGCCTCTACGACGTTCTTCAGGCGTCGAAATGTTATGACATTTGTCACCCCAGGCCTGTCGGCCTAGCTGTTGCAAGCAGCTCAGGTGCAGGATTGTCAATCTCGTATAGATCTATACACAAATTCACGCTCTCCCTCCAGGAGACTTTGGTTATAATTTAGAGTACTTGAACCTCTACTCTGATGGGTACAACAAATTAGTGCCTCACAACCCTGTATTAACTTGTTTACGTGTAATGTTATAGTGATCTCTTGTACTTGAAATTATATTATTACCTTGTAGTAGTGTACTTTGTAATGTAAAATAATTATACTTAAATAATTATTTTAGTAGTGTATCCTTGAATTAGTGAAATAGAATAGTGTTCCATAAACTATACCTATTATAGTTTATATACTTGTTTCTGTATAGTGTTCTTGAGCTTGAAAAATAGTGTAGAATTTCTCAAACTATATCTATTATAGTTTAAAAGTATGTTCTTGTATCGTTTCTTAAACTTAGTAAAGTAGTGTAGTGATTCACAAACTGTACCTATTATAGTTTAAATGTATGCTCTATAACGAACTGAAAACCTTTGCAATTTAACAGTGTGTATAAAGCGGTAGTAAGAGATTTGTGAAAAAAAAAGATCCTTTAGCTCGACATGTTATAAAAGGGTAAACAATATAATGAATTATATTTTATATTCATATATACTCACAGCATATATAATTAAGAGTGAACAGACAGTCGAATAAGTAATTCTATTCTAAACCCACAACCAGACAAGGAACATGATTTAGGGCGGAATTGCCAATTCTAAGTCTGTTGAACATTATATATATATATATATATATATATATATATATATATATATATATATATATATATATATACATAATGTAGCAATAATTCAGTTTGAAACAATTGCAAATGGTTATAAACGGTTTGAAATCGTTTGAATGTTAACACAACAGTCCTTGTGTTTTACTTGTATCCCCCCGGTAAAAACATTGAAAAATAGTGAAAACGTAGGGCTATGAACTCACCTCGAATGTAAGTTTGTGTTTGGATGCGAAGTGGTAGTGATGATCATCGGGTTAGAACCTGCATGTGTAGTCGTGTCCTAATAATAATTATACACGATATCGTATTTAAATTAATAAGATATTAATTTAAATAAATTAAATAATAAATTAAGTGTTAGACAACACTTAATTATGTAAGAAATACTTACAAAAAGTGTCAGGAATTAATTGAGGGGGTTTCTTGGCATTTCGTTGTTCCTAGGGTTTTCGGTGGGATATGAATATTTAGTGGTGTTCTTGGTGTTCTTGAGGAAAACTTGAAGATTTGAAGATTGTTCTTGGTGTTCTTGGTGGAATTATGAAGATATTGATAATATTTTATGAAGATATGAAGATTTTCGGATGATACTTGAGAGCAAACTGAAGGTGTTTACGGTTTGAAAAGTGAGAAATGAATTGAGTTTGCGGCTAAACACTTATACTACCTCTGTCCCCAATTGATAGTCAACTTTTGAATTTTGAAGTTTTTTTTCTTTAACTTTGACCTTAAATATTTTTGTTTTTGATAGATAATATTTGATGCAAAATATATGAATAGATTGTATTTTAAATGTTTTTTCATCGTTATAAGTTTTATCAAATAATATATAACACAAATAAAAATATTTAAGGTCAAAGTTAAAGAAAAAAAGACTTAAAAAGTCAAAAGTGGACTATCAATTTGGGACGGAGGGAGTTTTATTTAACATATAAAATGGATGGAAAGAAACTTTGATTTTAAATGTAATTTTCAAATTTTCCTTTTTACCTTTTCAATTAAATCAATTAAAAACAGACCATAAATATTTATTTCAAGAAATGAATACTAGAGCATTAAATAATGTTTTATAAAATTTGGTACAAACATATAAGATAATATTACGATTTTTTGCATATCTGAATAAACAGCTCTAACAAACATTATTGTGATTAAATTTTTATTTATAAATTTGTTACAAAAGTCATGATTGTGTCTTCGAACCTTTTTTCTTTAAATATTGTAATTTTTTTTTCAATTGAATCTAAGTTAAATAAAACACTAAAATATATGTGTTTTAGGCTAGAAGATGCCTGGAGAGGTTTGAAGATTCTCGTCCACATCTGCGCCAAGAAAAGGAAGCACATACATTTTTAGGTCTGCAATCTTCAGAAAAACAAACAGTTTGGAAAGCATAATGTCCGTGTGTGGTCTGCGTAGCACAGACAGAAGAGGCTAAGAAGATCTGTAGACAAAAAAACAAATAGCACATTAGTATCTTTCACCCTTTTGTATTTGATTCTTTTAGCCTTGTATAAAACAATTTATTGGACTTTCTCCCTAATACTATGACTTTGACTTTCAACAAAAGTCCAAGGTGGAGAGAGAGAGAGGATATATATATATATATATATATATATATATATATATATATATATATATATATATATATATATATATATATATATATATATATATATATATATATATAGAGGATGCATGGTTGGGCATTTTAAAGTCCACCAAAATTAGTTTAATATATTAAAATGGATGGTTCACTTGTGGCATTAAAATGTCACAAAAATGGTTTTCGTTTCGCACGTCTAATCCTATCATCAAATAATTTTTCTAAAGGCAGCGAATGATAGAATGTAATTAAAGGATTCCAAAAACATGAACGGATAAATTTTTCGATTTGTAAAACTCCGGTAAATTACGTTTAAAGTTTCACGTCTAATTTATCTGAAACACCTGATTTTTCGACTTTTACAAATATTTTTACAAAAAAGATTTCAAGTATGAAATAAAATATTAGACCGTAGTCTGAGTCCAAAAACGCTCTCGGAATTTCCATCTGAGTTGTACAAGTGTCTCAATGGATTAAAATGCTTTACGCAGATTAGGTAAAATCAGTGTTATACCGGTTTGGTTTCTTAAAACAGTTGGATGTTTTGCATACGAACTCCATTTTGGACCTTCTTTATATTTTCGAACGTAGCTAAACATGAACTACGAGACTAGTGTGTTTTTTCTTCGCTCACAAATGCTTAATACGAAATTTCAATTTTTCAAACGTATTAACTAGAGTTACAGTTTGTGTTTGTAATTTCCTAGAGATTTCCCACAACAGAAAATAAGATGTCATATTCACATTTTGTTGCAATTATATTGAAACTATATATTTGCCAAAACATGCATTAAAACTCAACAGGTCAAGTTACAATAGGGTTAGCAGTGAAATTCCATCTTTTGCATGATAGAATTGTCTGATTATATAATGTCTGATACCGTAGGGTTCTTCTTTAATGGAATTGACATCATTACTGTAGTTGCATAGTGTATGCATCATGGTCGTGCATAACCAAGATTTTATAGCTTGAGAATGTTTGGTCTTGCTTTATTTCTTATTCTTGTTTGATGAAGGGCATCGGGTAGGATCAGATATCTGACTGTCTTTTTGATCCAGTGTTATGCATAGCTAGCATACACGAGTACTACATGGTTGGTGGAAGTTTCATGGATTGGTGGTGTGGGGTCAGCCGGCCATTTTGATATATATATATATATATATATATATATATATATATATATATATATATATATATATATATATATATATATATATATATATATATATATATATATATAGCCTTCCTCTAGGGTGTGGGGATTGAGAGTATGGTTATTCTAGAGAGTATTGTTAGGGTGTTGTGATGATCCTCTGAGACAAATACGGGTAGGTGTGGAAGGTAGTACGGGGCCGTACTACTGAAAGCACATGACTTGTACGTGTAAGCACTACTAGAAAATAGACCTTTAATGACGCGCTTTTTACGACACGCGCTGATTAACGATACGCAATAGGACGTGCCCTTAAAATAGTGTTATCTCTCCAAAAAATTTAAGGATTTACGTCACGCATTATTGCGTGCCCTTAATTTAGTGTCTCAAGAAAAAAAATTAGAAACACGGAGGGCGCTTTATCTTAAACGCGCGTCGTTTGTACATGTCGCTTTATAATTTTAATGAAACGCGCTTTTAGTTAATGAAGGGGGAAACGAAATCCCTAAAATTTTGAAGACCCGCCTTGTTTTTTCTATCTTCTATCTATTTTTCATCCTTCCAATCCACTCTCCCCTCTCTGATACTCTCTCCTCTAGATCTCCCTTCATTCTCTACCTCCCGTCTCTCTGTAAACCTCGAAGGTGAATCGTAATTGATCCGTGAGGTCTCCTTCTTTTTCTTTGTTTTCTCAGGTACAGCATCATCCTAATCCATTAACCCCTTTCATTTTTCATTAAAAAAAACCCTAATTGACTTGGCAAGTTCGTGAACCAGATGTAGCACATTCCAAACTGGGGATTTAGCCAAACCCAATAGAGCCATTGACGGAATCTTTGGATCCGGTCAACAAGGACTCTCTGTAATCGCGCAACTTTCTTCACAAGGGATCGCTCCAGGTCTTCAATCTATCAATCTACAATGTCCACTGTCAAGTTACATCGAATCAAGGTCTAGGGTTTCAAATGCTTCAAGTTCTTCCCAAATAATTTCCCCTCTCAAGACGATTTTCCTCGATCGTATCTTTATGGTGATGATTCTCTCTCGATCAGATCGAAGACCGCTCACTCTCTCCTTAGATCTCCATGTGAGTCTGATCCCCCCTCTCTGTAACAGCCTCGTTTCCTTCCAAAAATCGAAGACCATTCTCTCTCGATCGTCTCTTTATGGCGAAATTTAGACACAATAATTTCAACATAAAATTCGTAACTGAACTCCTCTTCACCTCTACCGTACTCCATCTACAACGACTCCTTAAATTTACTAACCCTAGTCCAGTTGCGCTTCTAGTCAAATCAGGTACCTATCTATCTGCTTTCTGAATTCTCCTGGATTGGAAATTTCTTGATACTTCGCTAGCTTTTAAACAAACAAAAATCAGTTTTTCTCTCAATAATCCGTTGGATTTTTTCATTGGTGTTCCCCTTACTGGTTTCGATAACCTCTCTAATCTGTGAGGTTTGTGTTTACTTTCTTACCCTCCCTCTCTCTAAGAAGAAAACGCAGCCTCATCGCCTTCAATCACCCCACGACATAGGTGAAACTCAAACTTCTCAGACCAAAAGAAATATTGTACGAAAGAAAAGTTGTCCATTAATGGAAGAAGTGCAGGGGGTTGCTTATTGGTGTTGTTGTGAACATGAGACCTGATATATTTAAGGCTACTGTAGCTGGAGTACCATTTGTAGATGTTGTGACTACAATGCTTGGTCCAACTATTCCTCTTACAACTGCAGAATGGGAGGTGATTTATATATAATATTTTTTTTGTTTTGGAAACTCAAAGCAGGATGCTATGATGATATTAGTATGTTTCTTTCTAAATGTGAATGACTTGCTCTATTGTAGGAATGGGGTGATCCTCGGAAAGAAGAGTTCTACTTTTACATGAAATCATATTCACCAGTTGACAATGTGAGTGCCAATGTATCTTGTTTCAGTTTAACTGACATAAATCCATCTGACAGATCATCAAATGAAAATGTTGAAGTTAATTACTGATGGGCGTCTATTTTGAATAGGTAAAAGCTTAGAATTGATAAAGATGGTGAGGGGTTCACTATGGTCACAAAAAAAGCTGGAAATGCAGGGACTGCTACTGTGAAGGGGTACGGTAGAGGTGATATTCATCCCAATGTTTCTGGAAGCAAAGGTAGTAATTGGAATGGAGGGAATAACAAAAGAGGAAGCTATAATAGTGTTAATAAGGGTAATAAAGGTTGGAATAACAGAAGTCATAGTGGGAATTGGAATAGGGGGAGTGTTAGCCATTGGAATCATCAAAAGAAACAGGAGTTTGTTGCTGCAAATAATAAATCTTTCATTGTAGATAAGCAGGGGCATAATAGGAAAGAGAGTGTGGATTCTAGGAAAAAAGATGAAAAGGTGGAGAAGGGAAAGGATTTTAAGGGTAGCCAAATTATAAATCTTTCATTATAGATAAGCAGGGGCAGTCTTCTCCTGATTCTATGGAAAAGGTTGTCACATAATCAACTTTGTGATTGTATATTGATGATTATAGATTGGTGGCTTTGAGAATCTAACAATAACTTTAACTTTTTTTTCTTGCAGATATCAACAGAATCCTGTCCTGCTTCTGATTTGTTGGTCAATAATTCTGACAGTGGTCAAACTGAGGCTATAGAATCTAAATGTGATACCAGGGTGAATTCCAATCTTGGGAACCATGATTGTTTAAACCTATGATTGACATCCTTGATACCATGTAAGTTTGAAAATTTAATCATTGCAACTTACTAAGTATCAAAATAAGAAGGTAGGATGTTTTACTTTGTGATGATTTTTTATTTATTGTTTTAGATTATTTGATTTCAAAGGTGATCAAGGTTCTTCTAGAAGAGATTGAGACACTAAGAAAATGAAACCGGGATGCTCTGTTGGTGAGCCAATATCTTTTTGAGCTTAGAGAAGTCAAGAAACAGGGGAGAAAAGAGAGAAGGCACAAGGAAGCCCAGGATGTGCTTGCAACGGCAACTACTGCTGCTGCAGCTTCTTCCAGGCTTTCATCTTTCAGGAAAGATACACTTGAAGAATCCGCTCACCATGAGGTAGTTGACTCTCATTTTGTTAGATAACATTTTTTAGGGGTAATTTCGTCATTAAAACCCGTTCTTATAATGTGATTTCTCTAAAAACTATCATTTCAGGGTGTTGAAAGTTCGTGCACACAGTGAATCTTGTAGAGCTGTTAGATTTATCAATGAAGGACTTGGTAATGAACCAACATTGTTTATACTTTATATATTGTTGAACCATGTAATTTACTTTTTACCCTCAGTAGCAACATAGTTGCTGTTTCTTTAAACTTGATTTTGAATGTGTGTTTTTGTCATCAGTGATCCTCACTGGTTCTCCAAATTGTTCTATTCTTGCAATTGATATTGAAACAGGATCTCCAGTTATTTATGGATGGATGTTCATACAATTAGGTATTATTTTCAATATTCATATAGTTAGTTATGGATGGATGTTCCAGGTGGGGGCAGATGTGCCTGCGCAAATCTTTAAGATGTCTCCCCGTTGATCGTATCTTTGTGAGGATGGGTGCAAAAGACCATATTATGGCAGGCCATGTGACTTTTATGATGCAAAGAGAGAGCTTCTGTGAATAGGTGGCGGCAGATATTACTTCATAAATTATTGTTTTTCTATATATATATATATATATATATATATATATATATATATATATATATATATATATATATATATATATATATATATATAAAATATTAATTAACAAGTTTGACTTGTCAACACGTGTAGAATGCAAATGATCCCACGAATACATTGTAGGTGAGGGTATAAAATGTATAATTACCTTTTTACCCTTAAGGCTCGGGTTTAAATATTTACACAATGTTTTTACAGCTGTGAGAGGGTATGGTTTATACTACCCGTCATCTTCAGCGGTCCGCGTCCGGTTTTTACTGAATACACCTAGCATGCTGAATCTTAACCAATAATCATTCTTTTTACTTCACAGACATCTTAACATTTCTATTTGTTATCAGAATTGTTACTTTGCTCTAAGAAATAATTGTCATAAACAGATTACTCTACCATACACAGGGGATAAATACCTTCTTCATAAACAAAGCACAAAATAGATCACAGTTATGACAATGGCACCTCCAAGGCTGGAAAAGGGTGTTGGGGTGTTAGATAAGCCAGTAATAGAGAAAGCAACTCCTGGAAGAGAGTCTGAGTTTGACTTGAGGTATTGTATCACTTTTAATGAAGTTTGAAATGCATATAGTAAAAGATTAGGTCGATTTACCTTTTTTTTTTAGGAAATCAAGGAAAATGGCACCACCATATAGAGTGATGCTACACAATGACAACTACAACAAGAGGGAATATGTTGTGCAAGTGTTGATGAAGGTTATACCTGGAATGATAGTTGACAATGCAGTTAATATCATGCTCTTGACATGGACACCACTCTAATAGGGCTTTTCCAAAAAAAATTGACCATCTTGAAAATATTCCAAAACCACAGGGTGGAAATATCTCTGCAATTACATGTGATTTATCAGTAAGTATAATCTTTAATTTTAATCCATTCAAATATGTGACATGGTTTTGTTTTATTTATTTATATTTATACTCATGTATATAATGTATTAAAAAAAATTACATAAAAAGGAATTATGTAAAGATTGGTTATCAATTTTAATGATTGTTACTTCTGCACGATCTTCAATTAACATAAGACATTTGGAGAAAGCAACAGTGTCTACTGGAAAAGAAGGCTTGTTATCTGAAGGGAATGGTCTACTGGAAAAGAAGGCTTGTAACATTTTTGGTTCTTGTTCCCAACTTTACTTGGAACAGGGGCCGAAAGTGTAACTTACTCTAAATTTTATATGTAAATTTTATTTTATCTTTTCAAGGGAAATTTACTGAATATTGATTGGTTGATGCAGTTAACTAGAATTGGTCGAGATGCAGTTTTATATGTTGAGTCGCTCATTGAGTCAATCATGGGAGGATTAGAAGGGCTAATCAACATTCTTGATTCTGAAGGAGGTTTTGGCTCTTTGGAGACACATGTTCTTACTATTTTATCAATTTCCTTAAAAAGTTACCAAATTCATGTATTAAATTTGATAAAGCTAACTTAATTGCTTTTTTTTTTAATCGTAGCTTCTACCAGAAGTCAGCTGAAACTACAAATGGCTTTTGATGGGCAGGAAAGATATATGAAGGTATGATCTATATTGTAATTCAGATTCTATAACTTTTATTATGTAATCTCTTAAGTCTTAATACCCATTATTCCTTATGCATGTAGAGATCTTGGGAGCCAAGTGATAAAGCTGATCTTCACTTTGTCTACAAAGATGTTGAAGGAGTATCAACTCAATGAGATGATATTCAAAGAAAACTCAGGAACTTACCTCCCAAACCCTCTGCCTTCAAACCCGATCCCTTCACTCCTGCAGAAGACAAAGATTCCAAACCTAAAACCAAATCTCGGATCGATAACAAGACAGAAGAACTCAAAGATTTAGAAGATGATCTTGATGATAGTTGTTTCCTCGAAGAATACAAGTACCTTCAACTCCCTTAATCCTAATATCATTTTATGAGGGTATTAAATTTCATGTGATATTTTCATGGTTTCATTTTCTTTTGTGTTCGTGGAGCAGAAAGAGGTTAGCAGAGATGAAGCAAACAGTGGAAGTTTGAACTCGGAAAGTTCGGGCAGCATCTATTTCAATATTGATTGTGTGAAAGTCATCTACTAAAGCAAGGTTGGTGTAAGATTTGATGATGAGAACATTGTTCCAAGACCTTCAGTGAGTTATGAGGATGTCCCTTAATAGCAATGTAGTATTAGGTTATATAGTTACCGATGATTACTTGTATTTGACATTTTATGCAATGACTTATCTTACTTATTTATTGTATTCTATTTTGTATCTTGTATGACATTAATTTTTGTGCAATGGATTGTATTTTTTGTATATGGTGTTTTATTTCTATTATGAGAAATTAAATGCAAATTTAATTTAAAAATTAATAAATATATAAATTTATTTTTTTAAACATTTAAATTTACGATACGCAAAAATGTTAGTCATCTTCATTTATGACATGGCCTTTCTTGACAGGGGCTTTCTTGATACGCATTGCGTGTCATTAACACGCGCGTCGTAAGATTACGACACGCGAACGCGTGTCGTCTTCCTTTATGACAGGGCCTTCCTTGATACGCATTGCGTGTCGTAAACGCGCGTCGTAATTGCGCGTCGTAAATGAGCGTCGTAAACACGCGTCGTCTCTCTTTATGACAGGGCCTTCCTTGACGCGCATTTGCGCGTCGTCTGAGCCTTTTACGACGTGCAATGAGCGTCGTAAAATGAGCGTCGTAAAAGGCTGTTTTTCTAGTAATGAAGAAGGAAGTCATAGCCCCTAGGGCTTTGTTGGGAGTTTATTCCTCATTATGATATGTGTGTTATCTGATATCCTCCTGGTTTATTTTTTAGTATGGTGACTACACATCGAGTTGAGGTTGGGTCCGGTTTAGGATCAGGAGCTGGCCGTCAGGGTGAGTCAGCTGCGTTGGATGACAAGATCAAAGAGATCCTACAGGAGGATGTTGTTGTTCGTTTCCGAGCTCATTTTCTAGAGATGTTTAGGTGTATAAGGACTGCCATGATTGAGTACTTTAATGAGCGCTATGCTGCTTTGTCTGAGGCTACTGCTCCTGTAGCCGTTACGACTGTAGGAGTTGGATCGGGTCGTGTTTTTCAGTATCGGGTCTTCGATAATATGAAACCCCCAATTTTCGATGGGTTGCAGGACTTGATCATCGCCATGAGGTGGATACCTGATATAGAGGGATGTTTCTTCACTTGCTCTTGTCCAGGTGAAAAAAGGTCAGGTGTACTCTGAACCTCCTCAAGACCGGAGCAAAGGATTGGTGGAGGCTTGCTAGTAGTTCATATTCTACTGAGCAGAGAGTTGTTGTGTCTTGGGAGCAGTTCTCTGAGATGTTCTGCTCTCGTTATGTGCCGCTCATGGAGTGAGAGAGGTTGGCTCAGGAGTACCTGGATTTTCTGAGACGGTGACTGAGATCACCAAGATGTTCATGAGTAGGCTCAAATGACCCGTTACTTGAGCATGCTCAAGACGGAGATCAGACGGTTTGTTTCTACTCAACGTTATGGTACATTTTGGAGATGCAGGAGGTCACCAGGCGGCGTGACATTGAGATTTATTTGTAGAAGAAGGAGTAGAGGTTGGGCCCGCCGTAGTCACAGTCTGCGCCAAAGTGGTTTAAGACCACTGATGTCAGATCTGGGGGCTGGAAGGTCCGTACTTGTGAGAAGTGTTGCAAGGTGCATGAGGGTGCTTGTCCATCATCATCTGGGTGCCATAATTGTGGCCGGCAGGGCCATATGGCAAGGGATTTCTGTTGGCAGGTCCCAGCACTCAGTTCCAGGATTTGTTATCATTACAACCAGGTTGGACATGTGACGGTCAACTGCACATCGCTTTCTGCTAGGCCGGTGCAGGCGCCAACGCCGGCTACTTTGAGGATCACTAATGGGAGTCATGGCAGGGTGGAGCCCCTGAGGGCTCAAGATCGCGCTTTCCAGCTTACTGCAGAGGAGGCCAAAGCATCTCTAGATGTAGTGACGGGTATGTTTCTATCCCTTATTATTTTGATTATGTTTTGTGTTATGATTATGTTTGTACCTCTGTTAGGTACGTTCCTAGTGAACTCTTTGGCTACTCGAGTGTTGTTTGACTCGGGTGTGCATTGATCCTTCATGTCTCAATCGTTCATTAGGGAGTTTGATATGCCTATTGGGGAGCTAGAGTGTCCGTTGCAAGTCTCTATCGCCAACGTTGATCCTTCATGTCTCGATTCTTATCCGATCGATATGATCCCTATCCCCATGGGTTATGTCTGTGTGATTGTGGGTATGGATTAGCTGAGTCGTTTTGGTGCTATGATTGATTGTGAGGGAAAACGTGTGGTAGTTCGAATCCCCAGTGGATGAGAATTCGTTATCTATGGAGAGGGCACCAGGACGGGTTCAGGGTTTTGTTCTGCAGCCAGAGCTCGGCAGTGTATTCAACACGGGTGTGCGGGTTGTTTGGCTTATGTGTTGGATACACATGTTGAGGATCGGGTTTCAATTTTAGAGGTCCCGGTTTCCAGGGAGTTTGCGATGTATTTCTGGAGGAGTTAATCGATGTGCCTCCTGAGAGGCAGGTCGAGTTTAGGATTGACCTCATGCCAGGTGTGGCCCCGATTGCCAAGGCGTCGTACCACTTGGCACTGCCTAAGATGTAGGAGTTGTCATCTCAACTGTAGGATCTTCTAGGCAAGATTTCATTAGACTGGGTAGTTCTCCATCGGGAGCGCCTATTTTATTCTTTAAGAAGAAGGATGGTTCATAATGGATGTGTATCGATTACCAGGAGTTAGATAAGATAATGGTGAAGAAGCGTTATCCCCTTCCGCGGATTGATGATCTATTTGATCAATTGTAGGGTGCATCTTGGTTCTCCAATATATATCTAAGGTGTGTGTACCATCAGATCAGGGTGAGAGAGGAGGAGATGGAGAAGACCGCGTTCCAGACTCGTTATAGGCATTAGGAGTTCGTGGTGATGTCATTTGGGCTCACCAATGCGTATGTGTTATTTATAGATTTGATGAATCGGGTATGCGGGTTTATGCTCAATCGTTCAGTTATTGTATTTATTGATGATATCTTTGTATATTCCAAGACCAAAGGGCAGCATGAGGAGCATCTTCGCGAGCTTCTGGGAGTTTTGAGGCGAGAATGGCTTCATGCTAAGTTCTCAAAGTGCGAGTTTTGGTTATGAGAGGTTCGATTCCTTGGACACCTCGTTAACCAGGATGGGGTATTGGTCGATCCGGCCAAGATTGAGGTGGTGATGCAGTTGGAGGTTCCAAAATTTCCCTCGGATATCAGGAGCTTCTTGGGGTTGGCAGGGTGTTATCGGATATTCATTCAGGATTTCTCCAAGATTGTAGTGCCCCTCACTCATATGACGAGGAAGGGGGGATTTCCGATGGGGCCCTAAGCAGCAGTCAGGATTTGAGACCCTTCAGCAAAGATTATGTGAGGCCCAGATTTTGACCCTTCCAGAGGGAATTAAGGATTTCGTGGTATTTTTTTTATTCTTCTATCACTGGTTTTGGGGTGGTCCTCATGCAGAGAGGACGTGTGATAGCATATGCATCGCGACAGATGAAGCCGCACGAGACGAGGCATCCCACGCATGATCTAGAGTTGGGGGCAGTGGTTTTTTCCCTCAAGATTTGGAGGCATTATCTTTATGGGGTTCGTTGTACTATCTACACGGATCACAAGAGTTTGAGGCAGATTATGGATCAGTCGAACCTGAACATGAGGCAACATAGGTGGCTGGACATAGTCAATGATTATGACTATGAGATCCTTTATCATCCGGGAAAAGCGAATGTGGTAGCGGATGCTTTGAGCCACAAGTTGTTGGGCTTTGAGCATTCTAACACTCCTAAGTGTACATGCAACCCTAAATACCTTGGATCTATGTTTTCTCTATTATACATGCAAATAAGAATATCCAAGGTATTATCCTAATCTATCATACAAAACATGAATATAACAAGATAGAATACATACCTCTTTGATGTAGAAAGTCTTCATGAAGCTTGAGTGCCTAGCCCCAATAGTGTGGAAGCCTCAAATGGAATCACAATCATCAAAAACACTTAGAATAACTTGAGAGAGTTCTACACTTCATGAAATCGGCTAGCCCTCTCTAGAATAATACTAGTGGCCGATTTTTGTCAAGAATAAGATCTTTATATAGTGTTACAATTAGGGTAAATCCTTAATTGTCATGGCTTTCCATTTCCTTGGATCCATGGGTTCAAATACACCATGGAGCATCCATGGACCATCCTATGGGTTTTAGCCCAACTTGATTATCCATGGAGCATTAGCCCACTATATAAGTATGGATGATTTACATAATCAACCCATATATTTAATTAGTCTTCTTTTGATCACTTAATTAATCCTAGATTAATTCTTGATCAATACTAATTAATTAATCTTATTATTCTTATTATTAATATACTATAACTTATAATATATTAATAACCATAAGTGTCTTATTTCTCTCATTATAGTCTATCCAAGTGCATGATGGCATGCAACCCAAATGGACCATGCCGGGTCGGGTCAAGTCTTACCAATTATAGTTATGGACTTAGACATTAATCCAACAGACTCCCACTTGGATAAGTCTAAAACTATTATTGTGTATGACTTCAGGAACCAACTGGCAATCGTAGCTCTCAAAAGCTTCTGTCGAACTCTGACCTTGTAGATGAACTCTGACCTTGTCAATGACTTGTCCATTAGATAAGGGATCATATAATCCTCTGTTCTCATGATATCAGCCGGACAAATACATGGAACAACGTCGTACTTATTATCCAGCAGTTTGTTTCCCGATATTCGATTTGTTTGACAAAGAACTTAATCGAACACATCAATTCAGTTCTGACCGGCCGGTACATAGGTCACAACAAAATCATCGAGGGGCCCAGATATCGCTTCTATTTCTAGAAGGAACAGATAAACTTCGACTCATATGCTTGTTCTACTAGTTGAATTGTACACAAAGGCACGTTTTATAACATCAAGTTACTGATGCGTTTACGTGCAATCAATGCACAACCAACTCATAGGTAACAACTCATATCTCTAGGTTTGAAGATTTATATGATATTACCGTCTCACGATCACTCGAGATAAATTCCATGAAGTGATACAAGTGAGCGTGGGTTTATTCCAATACTCATAACTTATGAGCACTCATGAATGTTGTAGCAACCATTGCCATGACTAAACCCATTTAGCCATCTACAAACCCGATTCATGATAGTCTTGATTCATACCTACTTCCAACATATGAACGACTGTGGAGTGTTTAAATAACTTAGTCATTCGAAAAGAATAACCTAGCTATTTTGGAAGTCAAAACATGCAAAGTGAAACACAATAATAATCGAATCTAATATGGTCTCAGAACCCTTTTGAATATAAATAAAACCACTTTTTATTTATCACCATATTGATTACACATTATTCAATGTTTCAAATAATCAACTTAAGACTTGAATAAAAACAACAGTCGTCCTATGCTCCTAGCATGTACACTTTGTTTTTCTAAACAATAGTTATGCCATACCCCAAGTATGCACACTATGTTTGTCTATGATCCTTACATTGTGATGTAGATCAATTGAACATGATTCCAATGATACTCATTTCACAATCCCAAATCCTTATTGTAAATGCAAGAATTCCAAATTCATGTCATTTACTGAAATTTGTTAGATTCTAAACTTATATGCATTGATCCTCTTGTAATGATTATGCACAAAGTCAGAAAGACTTGACAACAACCATTACAGAGCATTCCAAAGGAGATCAGCTCCTTGGGAACATCCTTCTTGCATTAAGTTTCCTAATCTTACATAGATTGAATAACTTCCACCTATGGAGACATTTCCATAGTCCCATTTGACTATCACTTCCGAACAAGAGTTGCCTCTTTTCAGAAAATGTCAATATGGTCCTACCAAAATTATCACTATACTTCCAATTGTCCTTGAGAAACCAATCTTTGGTAAACCTTATATTGTCCTCGACAATTGTTTAATCACTTTAGTCATATCCAGTTCTAGACTTTTCCTTCTATATGCCTTAAGCATTTGGAAAATTTAGAAAGGATGAATATTATAGCACGTGAAATCGATCCTATATCCGAAGCATATGGGACACGATTCATGATGTTTGACATAAAGACATGATACTAGACCAGTCTTTTGCTACAATATTTTTCATTTGTCATGTTTTCAAAATTTAACTATGAAGAGGGATGCCGTAATCATAATCAAATTTTGAAAACGCAATATATATAGAATTTCCTTAAGTCGAACCATTCAGACATAAAATTCATATATATATTCTTGACTAAAGATGATTAAAATCTCAATCTAAGCTTTAGAATTGAAATGAAGTATAATTTCCTCTCCCTTAATTATAGCAAAACAACCTTTCAACCCCTGCAACTTCACGAATTGAAACTTTGTTTTCTATAACTAAATTTGCTAACTTGCAACACTAAACATAATAATCATGCTCCCACTAACATGATGATTATCAGCATAACACTTATGCTCCCACTAGCTCTGACATATTTCCAGAAATCTGCTGGACTTCTGAAATTTAGATTCATACACCCTTTCTTAGATAGCTCACATGTGTGTCTAAACAATTTTCAGAACTATGAAAAAGGGATGCCGTAATCATAGTCTCAATTGCTTAGGCATTTGCCATTTCTCACAAGTCCATGTTAGTGTGCCGGTTAACCACACGCGCTCCACTAATGACTTTTGAAAATGAAAATGACACAATTGATATCTACTTAAAATCTATTTAGTGAAAGCGTTTCCTCACCATCATTTTCATGAATCGGAGAGAAACCTTATGACACTTAGATTTTATAGTGTATGAGTTCCTATCCATGCGAATTTGTCAAAACCATAATCACAAGATAGGGTTAGTGACAAATTCAGCCCTACATGGATTAAACTTATTCAATCTTAGTTTCTTGTCACCTTGGTAACACAAGGCCCACCAATGCTTCCAAGTTGAACTCTGGTAACTCACATGTAAATTCAACTTATTTGAAGTAGGTACAGAAATAAGAATTATGTCAACACGATAGGTTGCAAACCTTAAGTCGTGTGCTAGTGATAAATTACAGGTTTCACTCTTGATTAAATCTTAAAACTCTTTCAGGATCTTTAAGGCTCCCACTATCCCCTTGACATATAAGTTTTTCCTAGTCAAGAACCATTCCTTGACAAAACAAATATTCAAGGGATAGTGCGGATTCTTATCAAGACTAACACTTCACACAATTGGTCTTAGTTGGTCTTTGTCTCATCCAAGACATCACAACTTACCAATCTCAAATGTACAAGAGTAGAAAACATTTTACACTACATTTGATAAGTGTTTTAAACCTTACTTTATGTCACTCAATGTTACAATCTTGGAGTATGACTCTAAGAATTGTTTTGGAACGAAGTATGATTCATCTTCTTGATTTTAACCAATCCAAAAATTCATGACCTCTCTTCTTAGCCATAACAATGCACTAAGACGTCCTTAGAGTATGAATTTGTGATATGGTTTCTAAATCATTAAGATGATCATAAAACTGATACTAAAGTACTCTCCCATCTTTTCAGATTTGAGAAACTTTTATCCTTCTGCCTAATTTGATTCTTCTTATTTGCTTTGCCATACATTGTAACCTTTCCAATGTTACAGAATTATACTTAACCTTATAAGTATAATCATATTCACTAATATTTAGTAAATCATGACAAATCAATCTTTGTGGTGGACCTTGACCAGTGCACACTCAGTGTACCTAATTCCTTAGTCCTTCAATTGACTCACATATACATGTGATCAAAGAATTAGTCTTAATTTTTCAAAGATGAAAATTCTCATTCATCATACAATACAACTTATATGATTCCAAGTTTCTATCCAATTGAAACTTGGGTGATGAAAAACTTTCTTCATTTGGTAAATTCAGACACTACCACAAATGAAAGAATCAAATCCACTTTCCAATATTGCTATTACTGGAAACATATAAGCAACAATTTTCCACCGATGCCATTGTAAGGATATTTTTTAAAATAAATAAAATTAAAACCATTTTTTTCCTTTTATTTTAAAACTTTGCGGAAAAACTTATCCTTACAATCCACATGAAAACCTTGTTGTTATCTATTCATAAGCAATATATTATAACTCTTAAGCAACAGCTCAAAATTCTGATTACCGAACCATGCGATCGAAACCCATCTTCGCAATCAAAATCAGCATATACTTCTTTAAGCTTCCTATCTTTTCTTTGATTCTTAAAAGACATCAGCATGTGACCCATTCACATTATGTAATAAGAATCTCCAAATAGAAACTTAGCAGAGTTAGATAGTGGACTTTACCTGAAGTAGAGTCAAACTTATCGACTTTAACATCCTTAGGTAAATTATGGCAGCTTTGCAACCAATGCCCCTTTCTTGGGCAATATAAACATATGGACCCTTTGATAATGGTACACGGGACTATCACAGACTTAGTTTTTCTATTTACCATTTGGTCAACCGAGTTGGCTATGGCCGGTCCCTTTCCATTGGGAAGAGAATGCTTTTCGGGATTTCCTGTGTCACTATTGTCAATGTCCATCAAGTTTTGAGGAAGTTGATCTTAACAAATAGATAAGATCATTAAGGGTCTTGTCATAGTCTGTTTCATAGGTGTTCCAAAAGAACTCACTATGTGACTTAGAAAGTGATTGAACCACCAACTTTCTCAAGACTTTGACACCTAACTCTCCCGGCTTGTCAATATGTGACTACATCTCCAAGATGTGACCACACCAAGACCTTTACTTGCCAATAGGGCTCGAGTGACCTTAAACTTTTTCAAGAACTTGTGGGGTAGGGAGAATAATTGGAGGAGATAGAGGAAGTGAAGCATGATGTTGAGGAACATCATCTTCAAGAGATTTGGGAAGATCATAAATGTCTAAACCAGACATGTTTTGAGAGATATTCAAGATAGTTGATTTAAAGTCCTTAATATGACACCCAATATGAAATATTAAGGCTAGGACCCAACACAATATTTTATAATTTGGAAGAGGGATGCCGTAATCCAAGCTATAAAATATTTGAAGGTAGGCGAATGACGATTCACCAATTTCCACCATGAAAAACGAAATAATTTATTAGGTTTTAATTGGATTTGAAATTCCTAGATCTTTTGAGATTCATTGAACTTTTCAATGGCATGTTTCAATCTCGAGTGTGCCCTCTCAAATTTTGTGACTGGGATGCCGAGGATCACAAAACAAGGTGTGAATAACCATACCAATTCACTTGGTACCCTTAATATTATCACCTAATCAATGTGCCGGTTAACCACACACGCTCCATTGATCTATGAAAAACATTAAGTCACCCTTTGTGGTCCTTACTAGTCCAAGTTAGTGTGCCGGTTAACCACACATGCTCCACCAACGACTTGGTAAGGTACAAAGTGTGAATTCCATGGGCTAGCACCAAATTCACATTTTTCCTAAAGTAACTAAGATTGGGAATTATTAAGATTTTAGTTACTTAGTATTTATCATTAATACTTTTAATGAAGGGAGAATTTAAAGTCATTGTCCTACCCGTTCGGCTAACGACCCTCCACCGATCAAGCAAGCGGTGGGTGAGAGTATACACCCATTAAGTCGCCATTTTATAGGCAACAACCTTATACCCACCTTATAGACCGGCTTCGTGAATGAGGCCTACTAACGGTAAAACGACTTGTTCTTATACATATATATATATATATATATATATATATATATATATATATATAATAATTAACCATTAATGTTATAAATAGTATAAGTGTTGAATTTTAACTCTTTTAAAATTCTAAGGGCTAACTTGGAATTAAAGTATTCATAAGTGAAAACTTTTCAAATTTCCAAAACTTGAGGGCAAGTTTTGAAACTATTCAAAACTAATTAATTCCATAACTTATGTGTTTAAAGTAGCTTTAATCCAAAAAACTCTTCAAATTCCATAACTTATGGAAGACTTTAAACAAATAAGAGAATTAACTTTTCTTTATTTTTATAACTTATGGAATTAATTAAGGTTATACTTTATTTATTTATTTATTTATTAATGAAGTGACTCTTGAATTTCCATAACTTGAGGACAAGTTATGGAGTCATAAAAAAAAAATTCAATGACACAAGACTCTTCATTTTGTAACCATTACCAATTTTTATGAGTTTTATGAGTCTTTAATGTGACTCTTCATGTAACTTGAGGACAAGTTACACAAACACATTTTATACTCAACTCTTAGATTAAAATGGATTGAAAACAACTATTTCAATTAACTTTTCTATTAATCTAAGCAACTCATAAGAACAAGATAATTAAAATCAAACTTTCTCATGTAATTAGTCTAAACCTTAAACTAATACAAAACATGAATCTATTGACAATTATCTTTGAAAATGGATTAGCATGAACATTACCACATTAAAAAAACAAGTTTATAAGTTCAAAAACAACTTAGGGTAATGTTCCTAGTCCATTTCTAGCCAAAAACCTCGAAAATATGCTGTCTGGGGTCCAACTCGTCGAGTGCATGAACAAAACTCGGCGAGTTGGATGCATTTTGCCTTGGACTCGTCGAGTCCCTTCATGGACTCGGCGAGTCTGCTGAGCTGACAGCATCAAAACTCAATTTTTCAGCTCCATTTGCAAGTATAACAAGAAAACAAGCCTAGTCTCTGATACCACTGTTGGGTTTTGAGCATTCTAACACTCCTAAGTGTACATGCAACCCTAAATACCTTGGATCTATGTTTTCTCTATTATACATGCAAATAAGAATATCCAAGGTATTATCCTAATCTATCATACAAAACATGAATATAACAAGATAGAATACATACCTTTTTGATGTAGAAAGTCTTCATGAAGCTTGAGTGCCTAGCCCCAATAGTGTGGAAGCCTCAAATGGAATCCCAATCATCAAAAACACTTAGAATAACTTGAGAGAGTTCTACACTTCATGAAATCGGCTAGCCCTCTCTAGAATAATACTAGTGGCCGATTTTTGTCAAGAATAAGATCTTTATATAGTGTTACAATTAGGGTAAATCCTTAATTGTCATGGCTTTCCATTTCCTTGGATCCATGGGTTCAAATACACCATGGAGCATCCATGGACCATCCTATGGGTTTTAGCCCAACTTGATTATCCATGGAGCATTAGCCCACTATATAAGTATGGATGATTTACACAATCAACCCATATATTTAATTAGTCTTCTTTTGATCACTTAATTAATCCTAGATTAATTCTTGATCAATACTAATTAAATAATCTTATTATTCTTATTATTAATATACTATAACTTATAATATATTAATAACCATAAGTGTCTTATTTCTCTCATTATAGTCTATCCAAGTGCATGATGGTATGCAACCCAAATGGACCATGCCGGTTCGGGTCAAGTCTTACCAATTATAGTTATGGACTTAGACATTAATCCAACACAAGTCGGCTGAGTCTTCAGATGGGGTATCGTGTATGAGGATATCAGTGGATTCTCCACTTTTGGGATCGATTAAGGAGGCTCAGACCAAGGGTGTCTGGGAAGAGAATAGGAAGATAAAGAGGATCAGGGGTGAGATCTCCAGATTTGTGCTGGATAGTCGTGGATTCTTGACCCGTTATGGTCGGGTATGGGTTCCTATGTCTGGTGGATTTAGACAGATTGTGTTGTAGGAGGCTCATAAGTCTCGCTTTTCTATCCATCTTAGGGCCACCGAGATGCATCGGGATTTGAGATTGAGTTATTGGTGGCCATGTATGAAGAGGGAGATCACCTGGTACATGGAGAGGTGCTTCACCTGCAAGATGGTCAAGGTCGAGCATCAGAGGCCACATGGCAAGCTGCAGCCTCTGTAGGTTCCAATGTGGAAATAGGAGCAGATTTTGATGGATTTCATCACCAAGTTATCGAAGACGACAAAGGGTTTTGATGTTATTTGGGTGATTGTGTATTGATTGATCAAGAGTGCCTACTTCATGGCGATCTGGGAGAGTTCTTCGGCCGAGAATTTGTCCAATGTGTATATCCGCGAGATCGTTGCTCGCCATGGGGTTTCAGTCTCCATTGTGTCAGACCGTGATGTTCGGTTCACCTCCCGTTTTTTGCAGAAGTTCCATGAGGAAATGGGCACGAGGTTACACTTCAACACAGCTTATCATCCACAGATCGACGACCAGAGTGAGAGGACGATACAAGCCCTTGAGGATATTTTGACGGAATGTGTCATTGATTTTGGTGGGAGTTGGGACTCTTACCTACCTCTTGCGGAGTTCTCCTAAGACAACAGTTTTCACTCTAGCATTGGTGCTCCACCTTTTGAGCTCTTGTATGGGCGGAGATGGCGTAACCCGGTTTGCTAGGGCGAGTTTGGTCACAGGGTTATGGGGCGGACCGAGGTGGTCCTTCAGACTACAAAATGATTTAGCAGATTAGGAAGAGATTGTAGAATGCTCAGAGTTGGCAGAAGAGTTATGCCGACCGGCGCTAATCCGAGTTGGAATTTCAGGTTGGCGACACGGTGTTACTGAAATTCTCGCCTTGGAAATGTCTGATTTGCTTCAGGAAGAGGGGTAAATTGGGTCCCCGATATATTGGGCCATTCCGGATTATTTTCAGGGTTGATAAGGTCGCCTACAGATTGGATCTTCCTAAGGAGCTCAGTGAGATTCTCAACACTTTCCATGTTTCGCAGCTGTAAAAGTGCGTATTGGATGAGGATGTAGTGGTGTCTTTGGATGATATTCAGGTTAATGAGCATTTGAACTATGTTAAGAGACCAGTAGCTATTATGGAGAGGAAAGTAAAGGTTTTTTGTAACAAGGAAGTACCTTTGGTAAAGGTATGATGGCAGCATCGGAGGGGCTATGAGTGGATCTGGGAGCCGAAGGCTAAGATGTGGGAGCATTATCTAGATTTGTTCTCTACGGCAGACTTCGAGGACGAAGTCTAGTTCAAGTGGGGGAGATTTGTAACACCCAGGTTTTCATGTGTTTTCAAATCCTTCCTTTGGTTTTAAATTATGTCATTTTGGTCCTTAGATTGTAAGGATGTATCCCTAAGAAGCCCTAGTGGCAAAATGGCATTTTTGGGGCAGGAAGACGCTATGCGTACATGTGGGTACGTTGGGTGTACACATATGTACGCTCGACGTACTTATGTCCGAGTGAAACCCAAATTTTTAGGGTTTGTGGAGTATTTATGCATCTTTATGGACCATTTACTCACATGTTTTAAGCCTATAAGCCCTTGAGTTGTTTTTGAAAAACCCTAACCCCCATAAGAGAGTGTTTTGAGCTAAGAGTGTGTTCTTTGTCTACTTAAGGAAGAAGGAGTTGCATCAAGGAGATTAGAAGTTGAAGCAAGATTGTGGATCTTTGATCATCACCTTCTTGGGAATCTCCAAAACGTAAAAAGTTTCCACCTTGATGCTTTGTTTACTTGGATCTCATCTTGGTAGCTTAATGATGTTCTTTTTGTCTCAAAAGTCACATTTCTATGCATGTTTGATTTTGGACGTTTTGTGTGACAATCGTCAATCTCGAGTCAAGTCAAGTCATCAAGTCAAGCCGGTCAACTCTATTAAACCTTGTGTATTAGGGTTTGTGTTATGTTCATACTGTATAACTTGCTATATTAATGGGAAAACATCACTTGAGAAAAGTCTTGTGTTAAAAATTTCCTAAGCCCTAGTACTAATCAATGAACTAAACTGATGAAAACCATGTTGCATACTCATTAGGGGTGTGTGGGATCCTTAATCATGACTTAACGGGGCTCAAGAGACTTGCATTACGGAGCCAAACACTCACAAATGCCACACTTGAAACCTCTCTCAAATATCGCTTTGTATGAAAAATCTCTCCAAGAATGTCAAATCTCTCCAAGTATGTGAAATCTCTCCCAAATCTCTCTCAAGTATCTCTCTGTATGAGAAATCTCTCCAAGAATGTCAAATCTCTCCTAAATCTCTCCAAGTATGTGAAACCTCTCTCAAATATCGCTTTGTATGAAAAATCTCTCCAAGAATGTCAAATCTCTCTCAAATCTCTCCAAGTATGTGAAATCTCTCCCAAATCTCTCTCAAGTATCTCTCTATATGAGAAATCTCTCCAAGAATGTCAAATCTCTCCCAAATCTCTCCAAGTATGTGAAACCTCTCTCAAATATCGCTTTGTATGAAAAATCTCTCCAAGAATGTCAAATCTCTCTCAAATCTCTCCAAGTATGTGAAATCTCTCCCAAATCTCTCTCAAGTATCTCTCTGTATGAGAAATCTCTCAAAGAATGTCAAATCTCTCCCAAATCTCTCCGAGTATGTGAAACCTCTCTCAAATATCGCTTTGTATGAAAAATCTCTCCAAGAATGTCAAATCTCTCCAAGTATGTGAAATCTCTCCCAAATCTCTCTCAAGTATCTCTTTGTATGAGAAATCTCTCCAAGAATGTCAAATCTCTCCAAGTATGTGAAACCTCTCTCAAATATCGCTTTGTATGAGAAATCTCTCCAAGAATGTCAAATCTCTCCCAAATCTCTCCAAGTATGAGAAATCTCTCCCAAATCTCCCTCAAATAGTTCCCGTAACTTTTTAGAATCATTCGGGTCATTCCGGACCTTAACCGGGTCAAAACGGCTTAAAACGGGGCGAAAACGAGAAAAATAGGCTTTAGGAACCGAAACCGGAATGAGAGGCCTCTTAGGGACCAGAACCGAGCCTCTGGTGGATGAGGCATGCGAGACCGAGCCTCGGTCTCTGCCTCTCTCGGTCTCTCTTCTGGTCGCTCGGTCTCTGCTCGGTGTCGCTCGGTCTCTGCTCTGCTCGCGCTCTGCTCCTCTCGGTCTCTGCTCGGTGTCGCTCGGTCTCTGCTCTGCTCGCGCTCTGCTCCTCTCGGTCTCTGCTCTGCTTCGCTCGGTCTCTGCTCTGCTCGCGCTCTGCTCCTCTCGGTCTCTGCTCGGTGTCGCTCGGTCTCTGCTCTGCTCGCGCTCTGCTCCTCTCGGTCTCTGCCTTCTCTCCTCTCTGTCCCTTCGCGCCCCCTCTGTTCTCTCCTTCCCCCTCTCGGTTCCTTCCCTCTCTCTTCTCCCCTCTCGGTTTCTGCCTCCCTCCCTCTCGGTTCAGCACCAGAAGGCCGAACCTCGGCCAGACTTCGGGAAAATGTCACTTTTAGCCCATTTTTGATATTTTTAACATTTTAAGCCCGTTTTTCGTGATTTTAAAGCGGGATTTTCTCCAGAAATTATATTTTAACATAATAAACTCTAAATATTCATAATTTAAACAAATTTTATGAAAATCATTATCTAAATAATAAAGATCTAATGGGGGATTTATTTAAGGTGGAGTGTTAACTTTGTCTTAACTTATGACACAAGCAACCACCCCACACCCACTCTATGACCAGCCATACCTCCCCACCTTACCTATGTCACTTCAATGTTCCCTTACACTCAAATTTCACTCATTCCCACGTTTTTGAGCTGAAACAAACAACCACACTCCTCATTTTCTCTCATTTCTCTCATTCCACTAAGTAACAAACACCACTTTTCTCTCAAACTCTTCTACACAAATTTTCGAGATCCAAGGCTGATTTCAAGTGTTCTTCCACACTTAGTAAGTAAAAATTCATCCTCCCTATTATTATTTCACTTCATTCTACTCAAGTCTTTGATTGCTTACACAAACTCCCTAACTATAATGTTAGATTCTCGAAAACCTTCAAGGCATCTCCAAGTGTTCTTGAATTAAACACTTCCATTCTTCAACAATCATCTACTGAAATCACTTAAGGTGAGTTCATACCTCTATATTTTCATGTTTTCTCAAGTTTTCAGGGGGGGAATACAAGTTAAAACACTAAGAACATAACTAAATTTTTCTAACAGCCTTCATCAGAAAAGTTCAACTCCATTCACGGACTTTTTTGGGCATCTTAAACATTTTTGTTTTCAAAACTGTACAAGGTGCAAATAGTTCAAGTTTTTAGCTTTAAAATGGCTACTTGCACATCTCCATACGATTTTTCTACAATTTATGGTGATTTTTACAAAACTGCCTATCATTTCAAACAACAATCCGGACCAGTCTGTGATTTTGGACTTTTTCACCCAGGTTAGAGGTCATTAAAAATCGTGATAAAAATTATGAGTAAACTAGACACATTTTGTGAACTCTCAGAATTTACGGATCTAGTTTTCGACTTCGTATGATTTTTCTATGATTTTTCCAAAAACAGGGCAGAATGGCTAAAGTTAGCCAACAGCATGTAAATATCATAACACTTTGTATTATGTTGAGCAAAGTGTATAATCATAAGTTCTAATATTTGGATGTGTTTTGTTGTTAGTTTATCATCATGAACTGAAACTAAGTCATTCATAATAAATATTATTCATTCATTTTAGAACACGTATATTAAACTATAAAAAGTATAGTTTAGTAAATTCATAACACTAATACATTTTCATAAAAGAGTTTATACATATTACATACATTTTAGATAAACTATAATAGGTATAGTTTATGATACATCACTCAACGCACTCGTACAAGAAGGGTACATTCATACAAGAAATGTTAATATTCACACACATTTCACGTAAACTTGTTAACCTATATTGTGAGACTCTCTCTCTCTCTCCCCGTACGTCCGAGTGTGGGATATAATTCCTGGTAGTTATAATCAGAATCTCCTTGAGGGAGAACGTGATACTTGTATATAGATCTATATTGGGTTTGACACCCCACACCTTGCTGCTAGCTACAGTGGGACCTGCAGGTCTACGGGTGACAAATGTCATTTCATTTTCGTGACGCCTGAGAAACGTTGTGGCAGGTTCACATAGTCACAGTATGATTATAGCGACTCACTTAGGGAGATAACAATTCATAAAGTTTACGGGGTTTCATAAAACCGAAGTAGGTTTTAGGTTGATAAAAGAAATTTACTTTCCATATCATTTTAAACTCACAACATTTCTACTAAGAAACGATGATTTCTCATACATTCTAGTCTTTGGTTATAAGGCTACATTTTTCGGATTTCAAGGAAAATATCGGATTTTTCTGAAACAAACGCGACATTTACATGTGAAAGACTTTTACTAAGTTTATTAATAAAAGCTTATGAACTCACCAACCTTTGTGTTGACACTTTTCAAACAACTTGTATTCACAGGAAAACACTAATCAGGTTATCAAGTGCTTTTGAGGATGGGACGTTAAGGCGTCAAACTTTTCATATTTTGTCAACATATTGTAATTGATTTTGAAACATGTAATTCATACAAGTGATGTAACTTTTTCAATTATATATATGTTGGTTGTGTTTGCTTAAATTACTATTGAAATTGTGGTTATGATACTATACATGAAGTCCTCCACCCCCGGACGTTTCCGCCACCCTTGGTTTGGGGGTGTGACATTTTGGGCTGTCCTTTCAGACCCTATAAAGGGTTCTAAGCCATAAAAATGAGGTTCCTTAAGCTAGTTTGGCTCCATGATTCTTGTAGAAGGTCTTAATGGATTAAGACCTTGCATTAAGGACTTTTTGGAAACGTTCTGGGGCGGAGGACGTCATGTAATGTATCACAACAATGCAATGTAGTAAACAAGCAACAACATCATCCATTGCATTAATAGTATAATTTTAAATACATGTGTGTTCTTTCATAGTATAAAACAACGTAATTGTGACAACTCGAAACTATTCCGTCACCGTAACCCGTTTTCCGTTAATAGAACTCATTCTTATTTAACTTTTCCGTTAACATTGGGATTAAACAAATAAAAATTTGTACTTTTACCATGACTTCATAAGGATCGGAATAAATTAAGAATGTAGGAAAGACCCTAAATATCCTTTTAATAAGTTTTAGTTACAAACGAATTAAAATACGACCATTTAATCGGGTACGGCCATAAGCCCCGTTTAACGTCGGTATCGGGTAAAATTCCACCGGGCCACAAAATCAAACCCTATAAAAGGGTTGAGTGGTCACCAAGTTATAACTTTTACCACTCTAATCCCTCTCTCTCTACTCTCTCTCTTCAAGGCCCGATTCTCCCGAAATTCGCTAATTTCCGCTCCAAATTGTAAGTACACTTACTCTAGCTTGTTCTACAACCCATTGCATGTCATTATAGCTCAAAAATCGTCCAAGAAGGCCAAGAGTAAGGAGTGTACGTCCCAAGAACACTCTAGGGCCGTAAACCCCTAAAAATGTGCCAAAATGGTCCCAAATCCCTTCCTTAGGCTTAGAGGCTAATTTAGAACATACCCTAGAAGTGTTTTAACCATTTAATCTTGTGTTTAGAGGCTTAAAAGAGGGTTTACGGCCCAATAATATCCTTAGGCCGTAAACTCCCTTAAACCATGCAAAATGAGCCTTTAAACCCCTAATTAGCCTTATACCTTCACCTAGAAACACATAGGAGTGAACAAATGACCCAAAATCGAAGTTTATGCGGTGTCCAAGAGTTCACGGCCATAAAACATTTGGTTTAAGACTGTAAACTCCCAAGGAGTGGTCCTAGGACCGCGAACTCCAAGGGAGTGCTCTTTTGGAACCTTAAACACCCCTCAAGCCTTGTATATTGCCTTAGAATCCCTTCTAGAGCTACAAGAGACTTGAAAACACACCAATACACTCCTCCCATGAGTTTACAGCCATAAACTCATGGGGGAGGTGGTCCCTCAGCCGTAAACTCACCTAAGGTGAGTTTGTGAGGAGTAAACTCCATAGTGAGGCCTAAAACTCCTTCCTTGCAACCCAATAGCCTTCTAGCAGTTAACCATAGAGATTTTATTCACATTAGGATGTCTATATGTGTTTAATTACTGTTTAAATCACTAATTACTTGTAAACATATGTCATCATATGTTACTAGGGTCATAAAGTGTGTACAAGTCTTTACTTAGCACCAAAGGCTCAACCGACACTTCCACCCTATCTACTCGCTTTAGGTGAGTTCATACCCCTTAATTAACCTTTTCAAATGTTTTCACATGTTTTAGGGGGGGATACAAGTAAATGCAACAAGTTCTAGTTCCTAATCATATGTGATTTATATCTTGCAACCAAAAAGGATTTTTCTATACTTTTAACTATTTGTCAATAAAATTGTTCTAGATATTTATCAAACGCATTTTCTAAACTAAATTGTTGTTAAACTATTTCCAAACTGTATTTAAGTTACTTTTCTTTTAAACTATATCGACATCAATATATTTATATAAATAAGACTTGAAGGACTTAGGACCGATAGCTCACCTTACTTCCTGTTCTTGTTTGATTGTAGTCTTAGGGTATATTGTTATCCGTCCGACTGTCGTTGATTTCTTACTTATATATCATATATATTGTGTTAGATATGAAAGTCTTCATCTTATATAATATTTTTGCATATCAAAGGCATACGAATCTACACTCTATATAACTATAATAGGTATAGGTAATACTATTGCTTGTTACCTTTATCACTATGATACCCGCTATAATTACTACCATCACGAGTTAAGACACATTTAAGAAAACACTCTATATACTATACTAAAAGTTACTATACTATAATACAAGAGAATACACTAATCCAGAATATAACACACTATCCCTCTATACGACACTCTACTACGTAAATACCATGTAACAGGGCATCCCGAAAGGAAAGCAACACTACATGTATAGATCTATACAGGACGGATGCTATTATATCCCGACGGTTATTTACAGTCCGAGCCGACTAGGCCCAGGGATGGCACTACATCACTACACTACGGATGACCGGGAAGGTCATCGGACCCTCTATAATCACTGGTTACATGAGAAATCATATCCATATCCAAATTAACACACTAAGAATTAAAGTCTAAGTTAATTCCCGAAGTAAAATAAACATATATTGAAGTTGAAACACTACTACAGTAAATCAGAAATACTTTTACTCATCTACGTCACTTACTGAAAGTTTCAATGAACAACACTTTTACACACTCAAAGGATTTAACTTACAAATATATTATCCTGGAAAATATAGGATTTTCTAGGGATTTCTACTAATCTCAACATTTATTTCAATTTTTATATTACCTTATTTTAAAACACTTTTATACAACAAATGACACTAAAATCTTATGAACTCACCAGCTTTATGCTGATACTCGTTTTCAAAATAACTTGTATCCCCAGGTCAAAGATAGATAGGTACTGGTGCAACTTTTGGGAAGATGGAGCATATACAAGACTCATCTTTTATTTTTGTTATACTTTTGGTGTCTATCAACTGTACAGAACACGTTTGTATCTAAAATCACTATATTAATGCAATGATGGTTGTCGCTTGTTTTTACTATTATGCAGTTATGATATTGTACGTGATGTCCTCCACCCCAGAACATATTCCGCCGTTCTCGGTTTTGGGGTGTGACAGTAATGAATAATCAAAATAAAAGACGAGTCTTGACTGCTCCGTCTTCACAAAACTTGGTCGTCGTACCTGTCTATTTGTGACTTGAGAATACAAGTTATTTTGAGAGCGAGTATCAACAATAAAGCTGGTGAATTCATAAGTATTTATGTGTCTTTGATTTGTAAAACTATAAAGTAAAGACTTGTAAATGTTTGAAGAAAAGTTTGTATAAGTATGAAAGTGTTTATAAGTAATTGTAAACGTTTGAGAACCCTAGAAAATCCCATATTTCCTACTAGTATAAAAGTAGTCTTCTACCAAGACCCGATTGTTTTGAAAGTAGTCTTCTACCAAGACTCGACTGTTTTGAAAGTAGTCTTCTACCATGACCTGACTGTTTTGTAAGTATTCTTCTGCCAAGACCCGACTGTTTTGTAAGTAAGCATCACTGTAAATGTGACGGTTTTTCCCTGTTTAACTATTATTATAAAACTATTGTGTACCTCATCGATTATGCGTATAAATCACAATATAAAGGTAATAAGGAAAATAGTCTATCTATATCAAATATATCCTACCTCATCGTTCATGTGAATGTGTCACAAAGTAAAGGAAGGAAAATAATATAATAACTAAAATTGTATCCTTTTGCACTAGGATATTCACGGCGTGGAAACTTTCCGAACAGTACAACCGTAGACACGCGTCGATGATCATTTTCCCTACTGTAGCTAACAGCCTTGGGGATGGAATGGTAAGTCCCGAAACGTTTGTAATAGATTTTATGTAATAGTATCTATTAAACGTATTAATGTAAACGTGTTCATGTAAGCATATTCATGTAAGCGTATCTCTGTAAACGTATCTATGTAAACGTATCTCTTCATATAGTATGTAATGTATTAGTATAGACTCATGAATGAACTGACTCTTGTGTGATTCCTTGTACTTGGAATAGTAAGTAATATCTCATAACTATACCTATTATAGTTACTAGTAATGTACGTGTATAACCGAAAGTGTGCCTTTTCTACCCAAAGGTACTTAACTGACTGATAGAACTTTTATGTCTATATATGTATACATGATATATAACTAATATTTAAACGACATTCGGACGAATAACCGGTGCTCTGGGGCCACATCCTAATGAGGAAAAGGAAATAAAGCGAGCTAGCCGTCCTGAGTCCTTTAAACATTACTTATATAACTATACATATATAGGCATGCATTTGACAATATATATAAGTATAAAAGAAGTTTTGTAAAACCTTTGAAAAGTTTAATACTAAGAAATGATGACTTGATGTCAGTTTATAAAACGATTTGAAAGTATTTTGTTTGATAAGACGGTTTTAAGTATAAGGAAAACCTTTGTTTGAAACACAAGTGTAATAGAGTTTGAAAGGAAACATACAGTATGTAAAGTATTTTGATAAAGAGTTTAACATGTAAAAAAACGTTTGAGAAAGTCATTCGAAGTAATTTGTTTGGTAAAACAGTTAAAAGTATAGTAAATCCATTTGCATGCTAGTTATTAATCACATGTGATTAATATAATAACTAGCATGATTCAACTTGTATCCCCCCCCCCCCCCCGCCACCATAAAGCATTTATAAACATTTCAAAACATTTAAAAGGTTAATTAAGGGGTATGAACTCACCTGCAATGAGTGGATCGGATGGAAGTGTCGGATAAGTGTTCGGTGTCAAGTGAAGACTTTAAACACACACAATGATCCTAATAACATATAAAGACATATGTATATATACAATTAGTGATTATAACACTAATTAGACAAGTACAAACATTCTAAGGCATGGAAAACACTTTGGTCAAAGTGTTAGGAGGCCATTTGGTTGCAACAAAGGAGTATAAGGCTTTATAAGTGAGTTTATGGTCCATAGACCATACTTGTTGGATTTTACGGCCCAGGGGAGTTTACTCTTCGCCGTAAACTCTCAAATGGGTCACCAAATGAGGCTTAAAGTTAAGGTGTCTTATGTGGTTAAGTGTTTCAAGGCTTAAAAAAGAGGCTAGGTAAGTTTAAGGTCCAAGAATGGCCCTTATATGTGTTTACGGCCTGGGGACCACTTCCCCATGAGTTTACGGTCGTAAACTCATGGTATGGAGTACCATTTCGTTTCTTAAAGTCCATGGTTCAATGGTGTATGGTTCTATACTAAGTTCCAAGGCTTGGTAAGGTGTTAGGGTAACATGTCTTGGCTTGTGATAATAGTCAATTTCAGGTCAAGTCAAAGTTAAACAAAGTCAACAAGTCAAATTGGTCAACTCAGTTAACCCTGTTTTATTAGGGTTTGCATTGTGTAAGTACTAAACAACCCGCTATTTAATGAGAAAACATCATTTGGAAAATTTGTGTGTTTGAAATTCCATTGTCGTGATAATGCTAAACATTGAACCAAAGCGATAAAACATTGTTACACACTCATTGGGAGTGTGTATGACACTAAAACAAGGCTTAACGGGGTCTACGGACCTTGCGTTACGAAGCCGGACACTCAAAAATATCACAAACAAAACATCTCTCAATCGTATTCGCTCTATCTCTCTCTGTTTTAAATCTCTCCCAAATCTCTCTCAAAAATTCCTTAAACTTTTTATAGTCATTCAAGCTATTCTGAGCCTTAACCGGGTCAAAAACTGTAACAGCCGGATTTTATCAGGTATCTTGTTTGTTGTATTTTGTTGTTTTGTGAGGGGGACTTGGCGAGTTGGAGCTCAGACTCGCCGAGTATGGACGCGGATTTGGACGCAGGATCGCGCCTGGACTCGACGAGTCCAGGATATGGACTCGGCGAGTCAACGATGTGTAATGAAACCCTAATTTCTCGGGTTTGAGACTTATTTAAAGGGCCTAATGGCCGTCATTTGTGCTCACCAGCCCCTTGAGTGAAACCCTAATCGAGTGTGAGCATTGGAGCTAAGTAGGAGGCCATTATTGACCTTGGAGGTGCCATTGTTGCAAGGAAAGGAGAAGAGCTAGCCAAGGGAAAGCAAGAAGGAGCCACTTCTGTGGGTTTGGAGTCCAGAGCATCACTTTTGTGGTAATAAATCTGAGTTACCTTCTTGTTGTTGTTGCTTATCTAGATTTAGGGTTTGTTGAACCCTTTTATGGCAAGATTTGGTGTTCTTTTGGTCCCTTATGAGGTTGGAACCATAGATCTGGACCCTTAGAGGTCCAGAGTGTCCCTTTACCCAAGCTTTTTGGGGATCAATGGAGGCTTTGGATTGGAATCCTCATGCCTTGGGTCAAAAATGCCATTATTGAGTTATAGGGTGTGTTATGAGCACCAAGATAGGAGCTTTACGTGATGAATCATTCGAGGGAGGCCAGATCTATAGTTTTTGGAAGCAAATCTGACCTTAGAAGCGAGTTGGAGTGGTTGCATGGCATGGACTCACCGAGTCTGTTCATCCGACTCGGCGAGTAGCTTGAAGATTGCCTTGGGACTGCTCAGCGAGTGGTCCAATCGAGTCATGGGTAGACTCAATGAGTCAGGGTGAGTTGGAGAGGGATGACGAGTGGACTGAGTCAAACCTGGACTCGCCGAGTTGTCCTTGAGACTCGGCGAGTTGAGTCGGGGTGGCCCCGCGATTCATTTAGGTGAAACTCGTCGAGTAAAGGGGGGGATACTCGACGTGTAGTAAGAGGATTTCAGAGGGTGGTGAAAACGTCTAGACTCGCCGAGTCGCCATGGTACTCGCCGAGTCCGGTCAGAGTTGACCGTTGACCGTTAACCAGAGTTGACCTGTGTTGACTCCTTATAAATAGTCAACCTTAGAGATATAAAGTGTTAATTAGAAGCATATAATGTTATAGGAGGATTAGAGCTCGGAGGATCGAGCACGAGGGATTTCCAGGATTCGTGAGATACCGAGATACGCGAGGTGAGTCTTCTCACTATACTATATTACCTTGAGTAGGTAACCTGAGTTATGTGATAGAGTATTGTATGCTATGTATGTTATGTGTTGTACTGCATTATTTCTATGTTATTTATGTAGTACATGTTTATCAGAGCTAGAACCTGAGGGTTCACAGAGTTTGGGTGCACGGACCCACAGAGTTATAGCCTCGAGTGGCTAATATGTGTTATATGTTGGATTTTGGGGAACTCACTAAGCCTTGTGCTTACAGTGTTTGATGTTATTGTTTCAGGTACTAGTGACGACCGCGGGAAGGCACCGGCTTGATCCGTACACACACACACTCGGAGTTTTACATTGTGATCTTGGGATTTTGTATTGACCTATTTTGGATAATTAATATGGTTGTTTGATGAATATTAATGGAATTATGTTTTATAAGAAAATTGAAAATTTTGTTTTGAAATTTATGGCGTTACAAATTGGTATCAGAGCCTTGGTTTGAGGGATTCGGGTACACCTTCGGGAGTATTTGAACTCAAACTGAGGAATTGGAAAGATATTTTCAAAAGAAAACCAAAATTTTCTAAGAGTAAAAGACTTTCTTGAAAAAGAAACAAATTCCAGGAAGAAACGTGTGTACGATCAGTCAGCGCCCGAACGGTGAATTCCCAAAATACCTTTATATTACGTGATATTAATATTAATATGATGTATCTGCATGTTGGAGTAGGATAGGTATTGCTATTAGGACTAGAGTGGCTTGATTTGTGATGCCTTAGCCTGGGGAGGGGTGAGCTGCTATGAGATGCTGAGAGTGAGTAGGTAGCACCAAGGGGTTTATGAGAGATCTGTTAGAAAGTGGTTTACGCATGATAGAGTACTTGGGAATTGGGATCCGAAGAGGAAGGTTTGGGGTGTGTACTGAGACGGTGTGGACAGTAGTATTGGGCCCGTACTACTGAAAGCACCGGGGCAGTACACAGTCCAAATAAGAATCTTGGGATACCAAGAATCAAGGAGGGGTGGATTGTCGGGTGTAAGAGTGTTCGAGTGAATTCTAATTTATCGCATGTTGTATTTCAGAGGTTGATCATGGTGAGGACACGTCATATGCCGGAGGATGCCGGAGTTAGTGATGAGGAGATTTGACAGATCATTCATGAGGAGGTGGCTGCGGTCATCGGAGCTGAGATACCAGAGATGTTCGGGTCTATTAAGACTGCGCTGATTGAGACATTTGACGAGCGTTATGCCGCTCATTCTGAGGCTGCTGTTGCAGCGGCTACCGCAGCGATCGCTGCGGCGAGACCCCGGGGAGGTGATGCGTCACTGTTTCGGGAGTTCAGCAACACCAAACCACCAGAGTTTGATGGTACACAGGATCCGGTGGCAGCTATGAGGTGGATATCTGATATGGAGGGGTGCTTCTTCACTTGCTCATCCCCTGAGCATTTGAAGGTTCGGTTCGCGCTGAACCAGCTTCGCTTGGGAGCGAAGGACTGGTGGAAGTTTGTGACGGCGCATTTCACGCCTACTGAGCTTTCGGCAGTGACCTAGGAGAGGTTCACTACCATGTTCCGAGATGAGTACGTTCCCCAGGTGGAGAGGGAGCATCTGGCACAGGAGTTTCTGACCCTCAAGCAGGGTACTGAGTCAGTTACAGCGATCACGAGGATGTTTCATGATAGGGCGATGTTCTGCCCTGAGCACGTGTCCACTGAGCAGGCACGTATGAGCCGTTACCTGAGCATTTTGAGACGGGATATTCGGGAGTTCGCTGCGAACTCCTCGTATCGGACATTTGCTGAGCTTCAGGCAAATGCCCGGAAGAGGGAGATTAAGCTTGAGACTCAGGCCAGGGAGGAGGCGGAGTCTCTAGGGAGGGATCGGCGGCCGACACAGCTTCAGCCGGCAGCCAAGCGGGCCAAGCCCGCTAATCCCAAACCCGGGAGCCAGAAGGGTCGCACTTGCGGGAAGTGCGGCAAGGGTCACGATGGAGTCTGTCGAGCAGGGTCTTGCTACAAATGTGGCAAGGAGGGGCATATGGCCAAGGACTGCCCCAAGGGGTTTGCAGTGTGTTTTCACTGCAACCAGACCGGATACCGGAAGGCGGAGTGTCCGCTGTTGCGTGGAGCGTCTCAGGGATCTGCTCCCGCCGCCATCAGAGCTACAGAGAGTCGGCCCGTGAAGGCCGAGGCACCGAGAGCTCGAGGGAGAGCCTTTCAGCTGACTGCGGAAGAGGTCCGCGCTGCACCCAACGTTGTGGCTGGTACGTTTCCTTTTATATATTTATTTTTGGTGTTGAGATATTATGCTTATATTATGCAATGCATAGGTACCTTCCTTGTAAACTCTGTGCCTTCTTTAGTGTTATTTGACTCGGGTGCGAGTCGGTCTTTTGTATCCTTGGCCTTTAGTCAGCATATCAGTGTTAGTCGTGAGGCATTGAGTCAGCCTCTGTGGGTTTCCATAACCGCCGACAGAGTGATTTGTGCCACGGAGGTCCTCCGGGGATGTGTGTTAGAGATTTTTGGGGTTGAGTTTCCGATCGATCTGGTTCCTATTGCGATGGGTGATGTCTGTGTCATAGTGGGCATGGACTGGTTGAGCCGATTCGGCGCGGTTATCGACTGCGAGCGTCAGCTGGTGACCATACGAGATCCTAGTGGGGGAGTTCTTTCGGTATACGGCGAGGGTACACGTTCTGGATCAGCCTTTTGTTCGGCCGCTAGGGTGAGGCAGTGTTTACAGCAGGGCTGTAAGGGTTTCGTGGCGTATGTGATGGATACGCGAGTGATCTCCGAGAGACCGAGTTCAGTGGATGAAGTTCCGGTGGTGCGTGAGTTTCCAGATGTTTTTCCCGAAGAGTTACCAGGTGTGCCTCCCGTGAGGCAAGTGGAGTTCGGTATCGATTTGGTTCCGGGAACCACGCCTATCGCTAAGGTGCCTTATCGCCTTGCACCTCCGGAGATGCAAGAGTTATCCTCGCAGCTTCAGGAGCTGCTGGGGAAGGGGTTTATTCGGCCGAGTAGCTCGCCATGGGGAGCACCCATTCTGTTTGTGAAGAAGAAGGACGACTCGCATCGAATGTGTAGTGATTACCGAGAATTGAATAAGCTGACGGTCAAGAACCGTTACCCATTGCCGAGGATCGATGATTTATTCGATCAGTTGCAGGGAGCATCTTGGTTCTCCAAGATCGATTTGAGGTCGGGCTATCATCAGGTGAGAGTGCGGGACGAGGACGTCCAGAAGACAACATTTAGGACGCGTTATGGGCATTATGAGTTTGTGGTGATGCCTTTTGGGCTCACCAATGCCCCGGCTGTGTTCATGGACCTCATGAACAGGGTATGCAGACCGATGTTGGATCGGTCGGTGATTGTGTTTATCGATGATATTCTGGTATATTCGAGATCTAAAGAGCAACATGAGGAGCATTTGAGGGAGGTTCTTGGAGTTTTGAGATCGGAGAAACTTTATGCAAAGTTTTCCAAGTACGATTTCTGGTTGCGGGAGGTCCAGTTTCTAGGGCACCTCGTTAATCAGAAAGGGATATTGGTCGATCCGGCCAAGGTTGACGCGGTGATGAGGTGGGAGGTGCCAAAGTCACCTTCTGAGATCAGGAGCTTCCTTGGGCTGGCAGGGTACTATACTATCGGAGGTTTATCAAGGATTTCTCCAAGATTGCAGTGCCACTCACCAGATTTACCCGGAAGGGTGTTACATTTTTATGGGGTCCCGAGCAGCAGACCTCCTTTGAGACGCTTCGCCAAAGGTTGTGCGAAGCTCCGGTATTAGCTCTTCCGGAAGGGATGGAAGATTTTGTGGTATTCTATGATGCATCGATTTTAGGGCTGGGAGCGGTGCTGATGCAGAAAGGGCATGTGATAGCATATGCGTCGAGGCAGTTAAAGCCTCATGAGACGAGATATCCCACACATGATTTAGAGCTAGGGGCAATGGTGTTCTCCCTCAAGATTTGGCGGCACTACTTGTATGGGGTTCGTTGTACGATATATACGGACCATAAGAGCTTGAAGTACTTGATGGATCAGCCTAACCTAAATATGCGGTAGAGGAGGTGGTTAGATGTAGTCAAGGATTATGATTGCGAGATCTTGTATCACCCGAGCAAGGCTAATGTGGTAGCCGACGCATTGAGTCGCAGGGCGGAGAGTACTCCACTGCGAAATGTATGTTTGAGATTGACCGTGATAGCTCCAGTTCTGGACACCATTCGTGGGGCACAGGCCGAGGCTGTGCATCCGGAAATGCAGAAGAGAGAACGGGTCGTTGGGTTGGTTTCTGAGTTCGTGTCGGATAGTCGAGGGCTTATGACTTTTCAGGGCCGGATTTGGGTACCGTTTGTGGGCGGTACGCGTACTACATTGATGGAGGAAGCTCATAGATCGAAATTTTCGATCCATCCCGGGGCTACAAAAATGTATTTGGATTTGAGGAAAGAGTATTGGTGGTCGTGTTTGACCTGTCGAAGGGTGAAGGCCGAGCACCAGAGACCGCATGGCAAGTTGCAGCCATTGGAGGTTCCCGAGTGGAAGTGGGAACAGATCACTATGGATTTCATCACCAAATTTCCGAGGACTGCCAGAGGAGTCGATGCAATTTGGGTGATTACGGATAGGTTGACGAAGAGCGCTCACTTTCTTCCCATCAGTGAGAGTTCTTCGGCGGAGAAGTTGGCGGAGATTTATGTGAGGGAAGTAGTATCTCGGCATGGGGTGCCGATCTCGATTGTTTCGGACCGTGATGTGCGCTTCACTTCCCGATTTTGGAAGAAATTTCATGAGGAGTTGGGTACTAAGCTGCATTTTAGTACCGCATACCACCCCCAGACAGACGGCCAGAGTGAGCGGACGATTCAGACGCTTGAGGACATGCTTCGAGCATGTGTATTGGATTTTGGGGGTAGCTGGGATACGTATTTACCCTTGGCAGAGTTTTCCTACAATAACAGCCATCATTCGAGCATCGGTATGCCGCCCTTTGAGCTGTTGTATGGTAGGAGGTGTCGGACTCCCATTTGTTAGGGAGAGGTTGGGCAGAGAGTGATGGGCAGTACAGAGATCGTGATTCAGACGACAGAGCAGATACAGCAGGTCAGACAGAGGTTATTGACCGCCCAGAGCCGACAAAAGAGTTATGCGGACAGACGCCGGTCCGAGCTTGAATTTCAGGTCGGCGACTTCGTTCTCCTGAAGGTTTCTCCTTGGAAAGGGGTGATCCGGTTCAGGAAGAGGGGCAAGTTGGGGCCCCAGTTTATAGGTCCATTTCGTGTGATTGCAAGGGTAGGCCGGGTAGCCTATCGGTTGGAGTTGCCAGTAGAGTTGGGACAGATTCACAACACTTTTCATGTATCGCAGTTGAGGAAGTGTATAGCCGATGAATCGGCAGTGGTTCCGTTAGAGGATATTCAGGTAGATGCAAGCATGAATTATGCCGAGAGGCCAGTGGCCATCAGGGATCGGAAGATCAAGGTTTTGAGAAACAAGGAGGTACCTCTGGTGTTGGTTCAGTGGCAACATCGGAGGGGATCAGAGATGACCTGGGAGCCAGAGCGTATGATGCAGGAGCAGCACCCAGAGCTGTTTTTAGAGCGAGACTTCGAGGGCGAAGTCTAGTCCAAGTGGGGGAGAGTTGTAATAGCCGGATTTTATCAGGTATCTTGTTTGTTGTATTTTGTTGTTTTGTGAGGGGGACTCGGCGAGTTGGAGCTCAGACTCGCCGAGTAGGGACGCGGATTTGGATGCAGGATCGCGCCTGGACTCGACGAGTCCAGGATATGGACTCGGCGAGTCAGCGCTGTGTAATGAAACCCTAATTTCTCGGGTTTGAGACTTATTTAAAGGGCCTAATGGCCGTCATTTGTGCTCACCAGCCCCTTGAGTGAAACCCTAATCGAGTGTGAGCATTGGAGCTAAGTAGGAGGCCATTATTGACCTTGGAGGTGCCATTGTTGCAAGGAAAGGAGAAGAGCTAGCCAAGGGAAAGCAAGAAGGAGCCACTTCTGTGGGTTTGGAGTCCAGAGCATCACTTTTGTGGTAATAAATCCGAGTTACCTTCTTGTTGTTGTTGCTTATCTAGATTTAGGGTTTGTTGAACCCTTTTATGGCAAGATTTGGTGTTCTTTTGGTCCCTTATGAGGTTGGAACCATAGATCTGGACCCTTAGAGGTCCAGAGTGTCCCTTTACCCAAGCTTTTTGGGGATCAATGGAGGCTTTGGATTGGAATCCTCATGCCTTGGGTCAAAAATGCCATTATTGAGTTATAGGGTGTGTTATGAGCACCAAGATAGGAGCTTTACGTGATGAATCAGTCGAGGGAGGCCAGATCTATAGTTTTTGGAAGCAAATCTGACCTTAGAAGCGAGTTGGAGTGGTTGCATGGCATGGACTCGCCGAGTCTGTTCATCCGACTCGGCGAGTAGCTTGAAGATTGCCTTGGGACTGCTCAGCGAGTGGTCCAATCGAGTCATGGGTAGACTCAATGAGTCAGGGTGAGTTGGAGAGGGATGACGAGTGGACTGAGTCAAACCTGGACTCGCCGAGTTGTCCTTGAGACTCGGCGAGTTGAGTCGGGGTGGCCCCGCGATTCATTCAGGTGAAACTCGTCAAGTAAAGGGGGGGATACTCGACGTGTAGTAAGAGGATTTCAGAGGGTGGTGAAAACGTCTAGACTCGCCGAGTCGCCATGGTACTCGCCGAGTCCGGTCAGAGTTGACCGTTGACCGTTAACTAGAGTTGACCTGTGTTGACTCCTTATAAATAGTCAACCTTAGAGATATAAAGTGTTAATTAGAAGCATATAATGTTATAGGAGGATTAGAGCTCGGAGGATCGAGCACGAGGGATTTCCAGGATTCGTGAGATACCGAGATACGCGAGGTGAGTCTTCTCACTATACTATATTACCTTGAGTAGGTAACCTGAGTTATGTGATAGAGTATTGTATGCTATGTATGTTATGTGTTGTACTGCATTATTTCTATGTTATTTATGTAGTGCATGTTTATCAGAGCTAGAACCTGAGGGTTCACAGAGTTTGGGTGCACGGACCCACAGAGTTATAGCCTCGAGTGGCTAATATGTGTTATATGTGGTATTTTGGGGAACTCACTAAGCCTTGTGCTTACAGTGTTTGATGTTATTGTTTCAGGTACTAGTGACGACCGCGTGAAGGCTCCGGCTTGATCCGTACACACACACACTCGGAGTTTTACATTGTGATCTTGGGATTTTGTATTGACCTATTTTGGATAATTAATATGGTTGTTTGATGAATATTAATGGAATTATGTTTTATAAGAAAATTGAAAATTTTGTTTTGAAATTTACGGCGTTACAAAAACGGCTTGAAACGGGGTAAAAACGAGTAAAACAACCTTAAGGAGTCGAAACCCTCTTAGGAACCGAAACCCTCTTAGGAACCGAACCTCTTAGGAGCCTAAACCCCTAGGACCGAAACCTCCCTTCTGGAACCGAGAAGCAGCCGAAACTGAAACTCGTAGGACCGAGACCTCCCTGAGAACTGAGAACCGAAACTCGCTGAGGACCGAATCTCGCATGTAACCGAGCCTCGCCTTCGGCCCTTCCCTTCGCACCTTCGGTTCACCTTTCCCCTTCTCTCGGTTCCTATTCTACTCTCGGTCCCCATGTACAGCCGAGCCTCACCTTCGGTTCTAAGCTCCTAAGGAGTCGAACCTTCGCGTCCTCGGCCAGGATTTCAGAAATTTACCACTTTTGCCCGGTTTTCAATATTTTTAGCATTTTAGGCCCGTTTTTCATCATTTTAAAGCGGTATTTTCACCCAAAACTTTATTTTAACATATTGATACCCATATGTCTTAATTAATCATGTTTTTAATGCAAATCTTATCCAAGATTTAGTGGTTGGAGTAATTAAGGTGGAGTGTTGACTTTCCTTTAGCTTATGACACAAGCAACCACTCACACTCACTCCTTGACCAGCCACACTCTTTCTACCATGCCTAGGTCATGTCAATGTACTTTTTCATCATTTCCAATGTTTTCCCATGTTTTTAGAGCTGGAACATCACTCCTCACTTCACTCATTTCTCTCATTTTACCAAAGATCAAACACAACTTTCCTTTCACTTTCTCTCTATAAAAATTGAAGATTTCAAGGCTTATCATCAAGTATTATTCCAATTTTGGTAAGTAATATTATCATTTATATGATTAACCCACCTCCTTCTACTCAAATCATAGGTTACTTACCCAAACTTCATCATATTTGCGTTAGATCTTCGAATCTTCAAGCAATCTTCTAAGTGTTCTTGAGTTGAACACTTCCCTTCTCCAACATCCATCCACCAAAATCACACAATGAGAGTTCATACCCCTACATTTTCATATTTTCTTAAGTTTTAGGGGGGGGGGGGGATACAAGTTAAATCACCAAGAACACAACTAAATGCTTCTAACAGCATTCATCATAAAAGTTGAACTCCATTCACGGATTGTTTTGGTCAACTAAAACATTTTAGTTTTCAAAACTGTACAAGTTGTACATAGTTCAAGTTCATAGCTTTAAAATGGCTAATTTCACATTTCCATACGATTTTTCTACAATTTATGGTGATTTTTACAAAACTGCCTATCATTTCAAGAACCAATCTGGACGTTTTCACCTAAGTTGGAGGTCACTAAAAATCATGGGAAAATTTATGAACAAACTAGACTCATTTTCCTAACTCCCAGAATTTACGGATTCTGATTTGAACCTGTTATAAATTTTCTATAAATTTTCCAAGAACAGTAATGGAAAATGTTAATAACAGAAAAATGCTAACAACTTCATTTCGCCTTGTAAAATGTCCAGCAAGGTGTATATCTTTATGTGAATATATGTTATTGCAAATAAATGACATTTTTTCTTGGTATATAGACATGCATCAGTTAATAAATGGATTTTGATGTATATATGCAATATAAAGGATAACAAAATTGTTATAATCATAGTACATCCATTTCATTCAAACATTTGAATAAACTATGTTAAATATAGTTTACGTACATTACCTCTACTACCCTTGTTTTGATAAACTATAATAGGTATAGTTTATGATACATTACATAACACACTCATACAAAAAGGGTACATTTACACAAAAAGGGAATTTCATTACATTACACGTAAATTCGTTAATGACTTTGTGAGACATTCGCTTCACATTTACCAATAAGTCATGTATTGTAACCATAGTCTCCTGGAATGAGAGCGTGATAGTTGTATATAGATCTATATTGGGTATGACAAACCCACAACTTAACTGCATGCAACAGTTAGACTGGCATGCCTGGGGTGACAAATGTCATAACATTTTCGATGCCTGAAGAACGTCGTTTCAGGCCAACTAGGTCATAGCATGGTTATAATAACTCACAGAAAGTATTAAAAAAACATAAGAATTTACGGGAATTTTATTGAAATCAAACGTGTTTATGTCGATTTAAACCAACATTATTTTCTATAAGTAAGAAAAGTTACTTATACATTTCAGTCTTTGGATATAAGACTACATTACATATTTTAAGGAAAAAATCGGATTTTTCTGGAACAAACATTACATTTACAAGAGAGAGGCTTTTATCAATACAAAACAAAAGCTTATGAACTCACCAACCTTTGTGTTGACACTTTTACAAACAACTTGTATTCTCAGGAAATCACTAAACAGGTAATCAAGTCCATTTTGAGGATGGGATGTTAAGACGTCAACATTTCATATTTTGTCAACATATTGTAATCGATTTGGAAACATGTAATTCATACAATGATGTAACTCTTTAAATTATGTATATGTTGGTTGTATTTGCTTAAATTACTACTGCAATTTTGGTTATGATACTATACATGAAGTCCTCCACCCCCCATACGTTTCCGCCATCCTTGGTTTGGGGGTGTGACAGATTGGTATCAGAGCACGGTTTATAGTGAATTAAGTATATCAAACCACATAAGATATACAAACTATAAACACATTTGGGACTAAAAGTCTCTGATTTTAAAACATTTTAATGGGATATACTTTTAGAAAATAAATAGTTTTCTTGTTTAAAGTATACATACATGCTCGCGTAGTGTCATAACTAGGAGAATATAAAGTAAAAGAAGAGGAGTTGTACACCATAAGTATGTCTTAGTATTTGTGAATCAAGTCTGGGAGGGATATAGCCTGATCAACTATATTTTTCCGAGAAGTGATTTACGCATACTAGGGGATAGTCGTAGTGGGCAACAAATCTAATAACCTAACATCACTCTACAAAGAACGCTCTAAGAACCAAATCTAAACATTTAAAATACTATAGGAGTATTTGTATGTTGCTATAACACAATATTATTATTATCAATCGTTACATGCTGCTTACACCCCTATTCTCGCATAGACGACATGGCAGGATTTCATCTACCAGGAGATCCATACTTTCCTAATCAGGGAAATGTCGGATGGATTGAAGAAGAGCCCGAAGAACCAATCGAAAAAGATCCTGAAGAGTATCCCGAAAAGGAACCCGAAGAGGAACCCGAGGAAGAACCAGAGGAAGAAGAAGAGGAGGAAGAAGACGAATAAGAGTAGGAAGACGTCGAGGTAGACATGGATGAGGATGAAAGTGAAGAAGAACCAGAAGTCTTCAAGCCTCCTTACATCGCCCAGGTGCCTACAAACCGCTTTGGCCACAACGGGCCTGAGCCCCATTGGGCAACAATGATCGAGAGGTGGATCCAACAACAACGCCAACAGTTACTATATGGCAACCAATATGGTTACTACGACCTCAGCCACGGGGGACCGGCTGATAGATCCCTCCCATTCATGACTCGACAGATAGCGATTATCGATGATCGCGGTAGGATGATGACCGATCAGGTTCGGGAGCTAAGTGTTATCATAGAGGCTACCACTGCTCGCACCAGAGACCTGGAACGAGACTCCTACTACAGAGACCAACTCATTCAGGACCTTCTCGTTGCTCGATCAGAAGCAAGGGAGTATCGGGAAAGATACATGGCGCTTGAGGAGAGAATGGTTGCAACCGAACGGAGATTGGAAGAACTGCAAGGCGCATCGACATCATCCCAAGCTCCATCAAGGAAGGATCTTCGTGAGTAGGACTCATTACTACTCACACATTTTCGTAGTATAAGTTTATGAGCATGCGTTGACGCTACTCTTTTGTAAGTAGGTTGACCCTGCGACTAAGTGACTACACTATTCAAAGGGCTTTTGTGCTGTCAAAACTATCTTATACATTGATGTAATGTAGACCCTTATGAGGTCAAATGTTCTCCAAAACAATATGTACTAAAAGACTATCAATGAATTTGGCATGCATTTTACTTCATTGGATGTTGACATGAGATTTTACTATGTGGTATTACAAACAATTTACAACTGATAACTCTAAGATTTTAAGTGTGCCTCGCTGTTATGTGTAATTAAAGAAGTAATCGACCTAGAAATGGTGAGTCCGCCTTAGGACATGTTCCTTGTTTGGTTGTGGACTTAAGGCAGACTCATTAGTATCAACGGCTTATTAAAATTTTAAATTCACATAACTGGGGCACATCGAGCGAATCTTAGGAGTGGGTCAGACGCGGAACCAAACACGTGACTCTGTTTGAGACACCACTATTTAATTCATAAGTTTAATTGCATAAACTTTTTCTATGAATTACTTGATAATGCAATAAAGTCGGGATATAATACAAAGGAGATCAAACAAGTAACACTCGACTTGTTATTACTATTGAAGTCTTACCGACTTGTCATTTTAAAAATTATGACAGAACTATGCCACCAAGGAAAAGACCAAGACCTTCCAGTAGCGCAGCACCACCTCCTCCGCCACCGCCACTACAATTTGATCCAGCAATGTTCCAGGCTGTAGTAACAGCAGTTGTGGCGGCAACTATTTCGCAAATCAGCACTAATGGCAATGGTGGATCTGGATCTGGTGCTACACCCTCTAACCAAGGTGATAGTTTTGGGCGCACAAAGGAATGCACCTACAAGGATTTTACAAATGGAAAACCCGATATCTTCGATGGGAGCAGGGGCGTCATCACACTAATGCAATGGTTCGAAAGGACCGAAGCAGCTTCGAAATCTGTGCTTGTCCCAAAGCGAGCAAGGTCAAGTATGCAACATTCACTTTCACCAGTACTCCTATGTCCAACAATGGTCACTCCAGAGGGTGAAAAGGTGGAACGATACCTCTGGGAACTATCATCCCAGATTCAAAATAGTGTACTGGCCTCGAAACCTGCTACCTTTAAAAGTGCCAGGGAATTGGCACAACAACTTATCGATCACAGGGCCAGTCGTGGTACCGTGATCGCCACCACCAACCAAGCTAAAGGAAGGAACAACAAGAGGAAGTTCTGGAACAACAGAAAGAAGCAACCGGCACAGGACCACGCCAAGAAGCAACAGACTATGGATGTCCGTGTTGCCACTACTGCTACCACTCCAACACCACCGAAGCAATATGCTGGAAACCTCCCTAAGTGCAACAAGTGAAACTTCCACCACACTGGTGCTTGTCGGGAAATGCACTGCAAAAACTGAGACAGGAAAGGGCATACCGCTCGTTTCTGTAAAGCGCCAGCACGACCGATCAACCAAGTTACCAATGCAGGGGCAAGCCAAGCCTGCTATGGATGTTGTGAAGTAGGGCACTTCAGGAGGAACTGCCCCAAGGCACAAACCCCTAATGCTGGAGGTGTAGGTAGAGTCCTGGCAATAGGACATGGGGAAGCAGTCAAGGATCCTACAGTGGTTACCGATACGTTTCTCCTCAATAACTCTTATGCATGAGTACTATTTGATAGTGGAACGGAGAGGAGTTTCGTGAGCCACCAATTCAAACAATTACTTAAACAAAACCCTCAGTCATTAAAAGATTCATACGTCGTAGAAATGGCAAACGGAAAGTTTGAGCGCACTAATGATATATACATAGGGTGTAACCTCACTCTAGATAACCATCCGTTCAAAATCGATCTAATGTCGGTCACCATAAAAAGTTTCGACATCATCATTGGTATGGATTGGTTAAGTTCTCATCGTGCCGACATTCTATGTTACGAAAGGGTCGTTCGCCTTAATCTGCCGAACGGCGAAACCCTTCTCATCTATGGCGATAAACCCATTGCAAATTTGCAAATCATCTCTTGCGTCAAAGCCCAAAAGTATCTCCGAAACGAATACCATGCATTCTTAGCCCACGTCGTACATAAGAAATAAGAGGTGAAGGATATCAAAGGCATTCCATAAGTATGCAACTTCCCTAACGTGTTCCCAGAAGACCTGCCAGGTGTACCACTCGCACGACAAGTCGAATTTCGAATCGACTTAATTCCCGGAGCTACCCCCGTTGCCAAAGCTCCATACTGCCTAGCACCAGCAGAAATGCAAGAACTGTCCAGCCAGTTGAATGAACTGTTGAGCAAAGGGTTCATCAGACCGAGCTTTTCACCTTGGGGAGCACCAGTCCTTTTTGTAAAGAAGAATGACGGATCTTTTCGCATGTGCATCGACTATCGGGAATTAAACAAACTTATCATCAAGAATCAATATCCTCTACCCCGAATCGACGACCTTTTCGACCAACTTTAGGGAGCAAGCTACTTTTCAAAAATCGACTTGAGTCCGGGTTATCATCAGCTGCGAGTTTATGGAATGGGATATTTCTCTTGATGAGATTTTTTTTAGGAAGGTGGGGAGAGGTGATCAAACTCACTTTTGGAAAGACAAATAGTGCGGTGACATAGTTTTCAAAGATGTTTTTCCGGAATTATATAAGATTTAAGTTAATAAAAATTGCAAGGTCTTGGAGAGGGTGAAAATGGAAAACGAGGTTGTTTTTATAGGTGGTTAGAAAAGATATCTAAGGAAGGGTAAAGAGTCTGACGACCTGCTTAGGGTGGGGCTGTTGCGGCAGCTTCAACTTTGTCTAACGGTTCGGATAAATGGTCGTGTAAAATTGATTCAAAATGTTTGTTTTTTGTCCAGGCGTAGAGGAATTTGGTGGCACATCATATGAATAATGGTGACATTTTGAATGATTTCTTTTGGGTAAAGTGATTACCTATTAAAATTAACTGTTTCATTTGGAGAGTTCTTTTGAGGCAAGTAATTTAGTTGATAAAAGAATTATGCTCAACTCCACTATTTGTATGATGTGCGGGAAATGTTTAGCACATTTTTTTCAATTGTACATTTGCTACTAAAACTTGGACTTGGTTCTATTCTTGGTGTGGGGTGATTTTGCTGATTCCTAGCTGCTACGAAGAGTTTTTAGAGTGCATAAATGCACTATCTCATGGTAAAAAAAAATGTAAGAAACTTTTGATGACTCTTTTATACACGGTGTGGTGGTAAATCTGGAAAGCTATGAATTCTTTGGTGTGCAACAATAGAAGGTGCTCCCCTCTAAATACGACGAATAACATTCAATTAATAGCTTTTAACTGAATCAAGCATAGGCCCTTGTTTAAATCCATTGGTTGGTTTGATTGGTGTATCTCTCTTTTCTATGCATGCACTTTGTAACTTCTTGTATTTTTTTTCCTGCTAGTTTGTTAATGCATTCGCCGTTCAAAAAAAGGTAATTTTATTTTTAGAAACGAATGCACACACTTAGATGCAAAATAATATGCAGTTGGAATCCACACGCATACAAAAACCTATGACAAATGGTTAAAAAATAGTCAATTAATTATTTCATAATTCATATGAAACCACAAAAATTGTATTGGGAGCAACAATGCAACCTATTAACATTTTTACCATTCATATGATTACGTAAACTCTAACCAATTCATGTTATGGTATTGCTTGTGCAAGAGATCATGACTTTCTAATTCCACCCTTTCGATTTCATGATATCTGATATGAAGTCCAACACTACATCAAAAAAACTTAAGGAAACATCTAAATCCCCCTGAAAATTAAGAAATGATTAAGAAAAAAATTAATTTCACTCACAAACACAACCTAAAATGAAACCAATTGAAACTTGAACAACTCAAAACCCCCTGAAAATTATAATGTCACAGTCAAATCATAACCAATTTATAAGTAGTAATGTAAAACTCTGAATTAAAGAGTGATCCATGAATAGAAGAATCAAAGTGGAAAGAACCAAAACAAATAAAAAGTATTCATGATTAAAAGTAACATTAGTTTAAAGTTTTCCACCTCACCAATTAAAGTTTCTTAAGAAAGTTTTGCCCCAACCTTGCATACAAAATTAAACATAATAAGTTCAATAGAGATATTAGGGCTTGAAAAAAAAATGAAGATGAGAAAAAAAAGAAGATAATTATCATATTACTTTGGATGCATACTGCAAATCACAGCACAAAGAACAATCGCCTCCTTTAGGGGACAATTTTGAATGATTAGTGTTTCAAAGAGCATATAAATTATAAAAGGAGCAAGAACATAAGGGTTCCATAGAAACTTACTATGGATTTGAGAATGAAGGAGTAGAAGAAATCATCGGCGAAGAACTCTCAGACTGAGAGCGAAAAGATGTTTTCTCAACAGCCACAACCGAAACACCAGTTGAGGGAGTAAGAAAAACAATTGAAAGGCTTCATAAATCTTATTTGTAGGCGGTGAGATAAAAGGATTTTTCAAAATTCATTATGATACTCAATTTGATCGATTCAGTTTACTATGGTCTATCTTTGATCATCCTTAATTTTCTATAAACGTGGTTAATTTTAGGATTTTTTATGGGATTAGTTAGATTTATCCATTGTTGACCATTTTCAATGCATAAAATGATTGTAAGTATTGCAGTAAAAGCTTGTACAATTTAATTTTCAGCGTTTGATTTATATATATATATATATATATATATATATATATATATATATATATATATATATATATATATATATATATATATATATATATATATATATATATATATATATATATATATATATATATATATATATATATATATATATATATATATATATATATATATATATATATATATATATATATATCAGATCGATAGAAAATACATACTAGGGCTACATATTACGGATATGGATGGCAAAAAACCACATACCCGATGGGAAACCTGAAACCCACATCCGTTCTGACTGAGAATAGGGAATCCCCGAATAAAAAAAGTGGGGATGGGGATGAAGATGGGGATACCGCTAATCCCCGATCCTGGACCCGCCCCCAATATATATTGATATGTAAAAATAATATAAAACATATATTTACAGTACAATTTACAATACATAAAATTTGATCCAAGTAACCTAACTCATTAATAATTATTTGTTTGAAATTATATATTTTTTTCCTTTTATCTAATTTAAACTCATGTATATTTTTTATATTTTATTTATCTATTTTGCCTTAAATATCACTCTGATAATTGTTTTATACTTGATTTTTCATGTATGTATTTAAATTTGGTAGAAATTTTTGCTTATATTTTTATACAATCTACGGATATTTTTACGTTAGTAAAATCTTTAAACTTGTGATGGTAAAATTGAAATTTAGAGATTTTTTTTACGTAAAAGTTTTCTTATTAAAAGATAAAAATAAATCTCCGATTCCCCGCTAGGGATCCCCAATCCTCGTTGGGGGTGGGGATGGTGATTGGAATGAAGATTCGGAGATGGGGATGGATACCTGCCCTCGTTGTCATCTCTAATTACGGATCCAATCAACAAGTAACACATGACATTTAATCTTCTATATAATTTAAAATGTTAGGATAAATATTATTAAATAAAGAGGGCTAAAAAGTAAATTGTGAGTTGAATAGCAGGAAAAAAATGAATGTATTGAGCACGATAAAAAGGTAAATTGATGAAGATGGTTATTAACCTGTCGGTATCCGTTTCATTTGTCCGCTGATGATTGGTGTTAGCGGGATCAGTTTCTTAAACCGGAGGGTGTGGGGTGCGGTTTTAGCTGATGTGGCGCTAAAACACCATCCCCTCCATGTGGTTTGGAAGTGCGGTTTGGAGAGTGTAGTAAGAATTAGAAGCGCTCCCTTTCTCTCCTATCTCTCTCTTCTTTCTCTCTTCTTTCCATTTAACATCACCCCTTGGGTGTGGTAAAAAAAGGGAGTGTGGCACCACTCCCTTCATCCTTATCTATACATGTGACATGCCAAACTACGAGACTAAAATGTTTTCTTTGCCTGCCGATGTATGTAGTGTTTTTTGTAAATACAAAGGATATCACACACAGATTGATGAAGATGAAATTTCTAAGATAACCTAATGTGGGTTTGGATTCAACCCTGTATTGATAAACTTATAGTGATTTTATTAATGCGCCGAAGTTTGCACCAAGATTGGTACAGGTAATTTTTCTGAGAACTCTCGGTTTCGATTCACTGGGAGGATGTCCATCAATAAATATTTAAAGGTTGTTGAGGATATCAAGAACAAGTCTTCTGTCCCACACCTTGTTTTACCTTTTTGTATAGGACAAGTTTTCATCATTTTTTGTTAACAATCCCACGACAATGCACAATATACAAAGTTTAACACATTTTATTATATTCTTTTAGGGAACAAACAAAACCTGGATTTTGGGCAAAATCCGAGAACAATGAACCAAACAGCCATGTTGAGGTATTTGTGCAACAAGTTCCTTAAGGGGTAACAAAAAACTTGCACATTTACAAGTATTTGTAATAAATTTTAAAAAAAAAAATACACTAGACAACTAAAAACAGAAGCATCATGCCATAAACCAATATAAATGTTAAATTTAAGTTTCATAATCTTAAGCTAGTCTAAAAAACTAAACACTCTCATCTAGGCATTCCAGTAACAGGGAAAATATCTTATGAAACAAAGCTTCAAAATCCCACAAAACCTTGATAATTTATCATTCATAAAATTTACAAATAAAGTTAAACATTAGGTAGCTATCCTGCAACTTAAGTTCAGCTAAAAACCCAAATACCCTACACCAAAAAATAAATTAAATTGCTTCCAAAGAGTTCAACAAAACGTAAAAACCAAAATGGAGGAAGAACAGCAGAATTATTGAGCAAACTGTAGAAGACAATAACTTAACTTGATCACATCAGTCTTCCTCCAGTAATCATCCATCCAAACTTTACACAGATGGATGATTCAAATCAACTGCAATATCAAAACACAAGATGTTGGTTTTAGAAAATTTGTAAAAAATAAAAAGAAATCAAATTCATTAATATGGTTTTAATAAGAAATGATTTAAAAAAAAAAAAAAAAAAAAAAAAAAATCAAAGTATATTGCTAGTGGTTGCATTCAACAACTTTAAATACAACTGTAGAATACAAATATCTTACCAATATATGCACCCATAGCCTTGGAGCTTATTTAGTTGGAAAACTGATGCTTTGCAAGCTTAGAGGTCACCTTCAGAATGATATCACCATATGGTTCATCTTGCTTTACTTCAACAAGATCACAGCTCTTCAAGACCTGAATCATTCATGGTTTAAAAATTCCAAAACAATCAAACAAAAAAGTTTGAATTTTCTCAAACTTAGAGGTCACCTTCAGTATGATATGACCTACATCCTACTTTTATTTATTCTTATTACACTATTGTACTTCAAAAAACTATCATGATAACTGCAATGTGGTCCAAATACAAAGTAATTCTACTGCAACTATATGCTACATTTTCCAAAGTATGTCTTAATAAGGAAAAGAAAAATGTAAAAGTATAATGCTATATTTTTGTAGAATCTTCAAAGAGTGTCTTGTTGAAAAAGAAAAAAAAGTAGATAAATGAAAGTAAAATGCAATAACACACAAACAAATGAAAGCAAGTTGTTATTTCTTGTGTTATTCCTTCCTTATTAAACGATTTAAACTTAGTGAATTTTTAAGTACTAAACACAATGCTTCAAAAAGTCATCCGATTTTCAAAGTCAACAAATATATACACAAGTTAGCAAAAATAAAAATAAAAGAAACTTACCAGTGTCTCATAAAACATTCGAGCACATACTTTTCTTCTTTTTCCTTCAAGAATGGTGTTCAAACTAACAGATCCTGCATTCTGTAGTGTAGAAGAAGAAGAAGGGGTGGCTGATGACTTTTCCTTTATATATTGTGCCACAGCTCTGAACCACCATCACCAAATTAATTAAATAAATAAAAACTTAAACAGTATAAATTTATTTATGTTCAAGAGCATTAATTACCTAGTTCTTGCTTGCAATGAACCAATTTCTGGTGGTGATCTTTGTCTAGCAGATGAGTAATCTGATTGAGGGGTACCCCTTAAACCTGTAAATCATGGTGAGTGAGACATTATAGAAACATGTTGTATGCTGAATTTTAAGTCAAACAAAGAAAATAGCAATGTACTTCTATTAATTGCATGTTATAGAATCTTTAACTTTTTTTACTTTTTTTTCCTATTACATTACAGCATTGTAATTTGAATAACCTACCCAATTATAGCAATGACATACACATGGAGAACAATTTTTACTGCTATAAGAGAAAAAAAAAATTCAAAGTATAATAATATGAAAAGAAAAAAAGCTAAAATCACAATGCTATAATTTGTTGGATTTTTTTAAGTGCAGTGTCTTAATAAGAAAAAAAAAAATGAAGTCTGATGGGTGAAAGCATGTTGCTATATCTTGCATTTAGCTTTCAGGAAAATACTAACAATGTATGTACAAATACAAGTGATGTTGGTTGTGAAGAAACTGATCTTCAAACCACAAACAAAATCATGTCAATATAGATCAAAAAAAACTGCTCTGATGAAAACAAAATATAAACAATGCAATGCTAAAAACTACACTTACTCATTGGTGAACCACCATCCTCTTCAATAAAGGCCAACTCCTGAAATAGAAATGTAGTAGTAGTGAGTTTCAAATGCTCAACCAAGTAAAAGGGTCTTTCAGTTACTTTTTATTACAGTGTCATGCTTTAAAAAAAATCTTATTCAACTATTCAAGCATATTACTTTGAAAGAACTAGCCAAAAAAGCATGTTATAAAATGAAAAATCAGTCCAGTTATAGCAATGAAGATTGCTTTGTATTGCAATGACATTGGTATAATCACTCTGAATTTTTCTAGTACAATACTGTAATATGTAGAAATAAAAGTAGAACACTGTTATAAAAACATTAAAGAAGATGTGCATTGCTATATCCTGCATTTAACCCAATTTTTTTTTAAAACAACACAATTGATGGTATTTGAAAGATTAAATTTGAGCAAAGAAACTTACTCCAGCATCATCAATCTCAGGAATATCAGATAGAGCTCCAGTGTTGTCAAAGCCATGATGATCTTGGAAGAATGTGGCAGGCGTTTCAACATCAGATAGAAAAGATCCAGTAGATGATGTGGGGTCTGGTGTGGACCCTATTGTTGTCTGAACAGGATATGATCTGGACCCTCCTACATCAGTCATGGCAGGGGTATATTCGTCCGTTGGAGGTGGAGAAGAGAATGATGTATAATTATTATGATCCGGGGAATATGTTGGTATCACATTGACAGCACTGGGGCCAGGGCCCACATTCTCACGTTGATGTTCGATTTCCATATCATTTTCTTCTTCAATGTGAATCTGATGAGCTCTTGAGCCCACATTCTCAGGTTGATGATGTTGATGTTCGATTTCCATCTCAGCTTCTTCTTCAATGCGAATCTGATGAGCTCTTGATGACATGTGGGCACCATCAAAAAGTTTACAAAGTTTATCAGACAGCCCTGTACCATGCATGCATGTTTTATTAAATAATATTTTTTTTAAATAAAAAAAATCACTACAAAATCACTACTAACCAGTAAATACAGGTTCAAACAAGACTTTTTCCTTTTTACGGATATTGTTTACCCTCCCAACATCCAAGGAAGAGCAGGCGACTCCTTTTCTTTTCCGTAACAAGTTGCTGTGATCTTTTAAAGATTTTTCCATGAACCTAAATTAACCATATAACCATCTCATCAAACACCATAAACATATATATATTAGTGTTTTTTACATGAAATGTAGATAGAAAAGATTCCATACTCATTAGTTAAGACTATAGCTTCATCATATTTTATCTTTCTCCGTTTTGCTCTTGGCTGATTGGCTACAAGAGCTGGCTCAGGCTCAACCGATGGAGATGGTGCTACCTCTGCACACACTTATAAGTCAGGTCTTGCATATTTATGTACAACAAAAAACAGAGAAACAATTGCACTTTCAAGTTTCATCATTTTATTCATTCAGCCACTTTTCCTAGGCTATTTAGAAAACCATTTTAGGACAATATACCGAAAAGAAGTTATATTTTAATCATTTTACACTTAACTATTTCATGTAGTGATTTAAACCATTATATATTTCTTGACGGTTTAGAAAAAAATAATAATAATAATAAAGTTGGTTTATTTGATTTTAATTTTATGTATGGCTAAATACATGAGAAAAGCACAACACGCTTTCACTATTTCATAAATTTAGCTATTGACCTATTACTTTTTATTGATTTAGCCACTTAACTATAATGATAATAATTGAAGTGGCTAAATCAAAAAAAAATGATGAATTTATGTTGTGTTTTTTGTATTCTAAGCTGGAAAAAGAGTTTTTTAAGAGCAAACTACGAACATAACCACTAGGCATTGGGCAAGTTTGTGATTTAACCACTAAGAATTTCAAACCATAATAGTTTGAAACATTTTTCCAAACTAACCTTGTTACCTCTTATCTCAGGATTCATCTATAAGTTTATTATATCAAATTTACCAGTAATACTGTAAATTAACCATTTTAACATAAATAAATAATTAATAAAGTATTAGTGGTTAATGTTTTTTTTGTAATTGCCAATAAATAATTAATTAAAAAGCCTACTCACCATACAAGACAGGTGGGTCGAAGTTATGATTGACTGGCTCTGAATGCGTTGAAGTTGAATCTCGCGGTGGAGTTTGGTGAGGTGGCACAAAGAGTCCATCAGTTTCATCCATTGTTGGTGTTAATGTAGGTAAAGCGCTTTGATTTGATATCTCTATCTCATTCACCAACTCTGGGTCTGGTTCCACCCTGTCTGGAAGACTTAGATGACTTGGCGGACTCATATGAAAATAATCATTATTATGAATAGCATCACGTATCACTTCAGGTGAAGCTCTATCATTCTCATTCTCATTGCTGAACCTCTCACTACTTTGCCCTTGATGACTAGGACCAGGGTCTTGAAAACCAGTAGTAGTAATTCTTACAGGTGGAGTTTCAGGAATAGCACTGCAAACATTAAATATGCAAAAACTATACTATGAAAAAAAATCATACCACATTGGCACTAAAAAGTAGCTTGATTAAATCTAAATGACAACTTTTTTTTGTTGGAAGTAATTTATATCATAAGCATACCTTTCGACAACTGGCATCCCTCTTGACTGTGAATCATTCCCAGAGAGAGATGGATTGCTGGAGGCATCCTACAAAAGCATCGGTATCTGATGTTAGGTTTTTGAGAAAAAGACATAAATGTCATAGTAAAATACAGCTTTCACACTTACCTCGCCAAATGAAATCACAATGTATCCTGAAGGAATTTGATCTCTATTTTCTGATATTGGTACAGGGAATGTTTTATGGGGATAAGCTAAATATTTTGACATAAACTTTCAGAAATTGTATTCAATCTCACAATCATAACATTACCTGAGAGTGTAATATCTTCATGGCCCCTTAAATGGGTGTCGGGGGACCTACAAATTTATTTTTAAAAAAAAAGTAAAAACTATGTCGTAAATCATCAAAATGACACTGATTTCATTCTAAAGAAAATATGCAGCTCGTACCCAAATGGATCATAGTCATCAATATCCATTAAGTCGAGATCAAATCTATCAGGCAATGTGATGGAATCAAATTTTGCTTGATTGGCGTCTTCTGGCAGATTAATGTCTGCATTTGCATAGACCTTGCTTATGTCTATACGTAGGACATTACAGTCATGCTGGAGATACTCGACTTTCTTTGAATATATCCGAACAACACCAAGCAGGAGATGACCAGACATTCTTAATGCAATTGGTACTTGTGGATTCATTATTTGCTCTACAAAAACATGTTAAATTGATACATCAGAAAAAAAAATGTAGGCAATATATAATGATTCAACATCTGAGCATGGAAGCTCATGTGATCTTGACAGAAAGTTATTGTATTTAACTATGTATGTATATTTCAAAAGATAAAATTACAGGCAGGAAGCCCATAACCAGATAACAGCTGTGCGTCCTTGAGATTTTTTGTGCAAATAAAAAAAATGTTTCTAAAGATAACTGAAACACAAAATAGGCCATAGTTTAAGAGACCCTAAGTACAATGAGAAGGAGGTTACATCCAATTGAAAGAAGAAAACAAAATGTTCAGCAACACTAACCGATAAAGAAACCCGAAATAAAATACTAAATTACGCAACTTTCTACCATAAAATATAACATAAGTTGCAGATTAAACAGAAAGAAAAGTTGAAATCAAGAACGAACCAACAGTAGAGGGGATATTAACGGTGATATAGTTGGATTTCTTGAGCTTGTTTTGGAGATGGGCAGCGCACCACACCGTGCCCAATGGACCTTTTCTTGCAAGTAGATTGTGCGAATAGAACATTTTCAAAGTTAGCTTTTTTTGTATCTACTGTGAGGTTTTAGAGAGACAGTTGGGGGAGAAGAAGATTATCTGATCGAGAATCGGAGTTAGGGTTAAAATTTAGGGGGAACTTTTCGGGGAGCGGGAAAGAATTGCCGCCATTAAAGTGAAAATGTGACACGATTACGTTTTGAAATACGACATGGGCTGGACCGTTATTGGGCCGGAAAAGTAGAGTTTCTTTTTCATCATTGCTAAATTAAAATCATGTATAGTAGGGCAAATGACATAAAATCATAAATAAATAAAGTCGTTATTGTTATCAATTATTATTTAGTTAATGATTATTGGATTCTCCATATTTTCTCATTACTCTCCATAATTAGTGAACATTATAGTAAATATTATTATGAGTTTTATGAGTGTAGTTATGCACCACTATAATGAGCATTCATATCATACATCACCTTTCATCTTCTTTGTTTAGTATAAATAGTGAATGTTATGTATTATAAAGTTTAATGATTTCATCACAAGTATTGAAATAAAAGTTCTCTCTACTCTTATTTCGTTTTTTACTCTATAATTTATATTGTTATTTGATCATATTTTATAACACGTTATCAGCACGACTCTACCATAGAGCTCTAACTCCTTATTGTTCTTGTCATTTTCAGGTATGTATTTTTTTTTTTATAATTTTACATGTACAATGCTTACAACTTATTTTATGGAATTTCTTAACTAACAATTCCTTACATTACAAGTCTTTATTTTGATTTCTATTTTCATTATGAAAAACAACGCTAGAGAAAACTTTCTCTAGTTTTCATACTACTAACATGCTCCTGCAGTAGCAATATAATGAGAAATGTTTAAAATAAATATGAATTAATCTCATGTCTTCTTGTGGCTAAACAAAACAATGAGTTATTGATGAAAAATTATCAATCAATCTCGACCGGTTCTAGTATATTCCCTGAAGTAAATGCAACTCATATAATCATAATAGTCAATAGTCTAACCGAGGTCGTGGAGGTTATCATAATTATTATAAAAATAACAAGATTACAAGTAACCACCAGAACTTGGAAAACAACAAAAATCCACATCCTAATGATAAAAGTGGTCAAGGAAAAAATAAATGAAAATGTTTATCACTAATGTGGAATGACCGATCATTAGTCTTGTACATGCCGCTTACCAAAGCATGTTGTTGATCTTTATCAAGATTCTTTAAAATATAAAGAAAAATATCGAAACAAATTTTATTCAAATTGATATCCATGAAAATCAACCAGAAATGACACATTTGGATGTTGTCGATTTTCTTGTCTACACCGAAGGGACAAGTGGTGATTGATTAGAATAAATGTGTGGTTTTGTTTCATGACATTTATAATGTTTTTATGTCATATTAGTTTCATGAGAAATGATGTCGTCATAATTTTTATGTCATATTCGTTTCATGAGAAATGATGTCGTCACAATCTTCCCAAATTAATAAAATATGAATTTATTTCTCTAAGCCGAATGTTTCTTATATTTTATTTATTTATTGAAAAGAAACATGGATATTCGCAAAAGAAATAATGAAAATATATTTCTTGTAGACAATGCAATAACACATAACATTTTTAATAATGAAAAGTATTTTGCTTACTTATCAATTGGAGAAGCAAATGTTAATATAATAACAGGTAATGCAAAAGTGATTGAAGACTCCGGAAGAGCGAATATAATATTACAACAAGGGACACTAATTACAAATTAGTGATGCATTATTTTCGTCTAAATCACCAAGATTGAAGGCTCCGGAAGAGCGAATATATTATTACCACAAGTGACAATAATTACAATTGGTGATGCATTATTTTCATTAAAATCATCAAGAAATTTATTAAGTTTTAAGGATATTCGGTCTAACGGATATCATATTGAAACAACTAATGATGGTAATAAAAATTATCTCAACATTACAAAAATGATATCGGATAAGAAAAGTTTTTTTTGAAAAGCTTACCTGTATTGTCCTCTGGATTGTACTATACAAATATTACAATGATTCATGTTATTGAAAATATTATAATGATGCATGCTATTGAAAATAAAAAAAGGTATGATATTACCTTCATAGTTTGGCATGACCGGTTGGACCATCTTGGATCAATTATGGTATGTAGAATAAATGAAACTTCGAGTGGTCATTCATTGAAAAACCAGAAGATTTTTCAAGATAATGAATTGTTTTGCATGCTCTCAAGGAAAATTAATTTCCAGTCCATCATTGAACAAAGTTGGGTATGAAAGTCTTAGTTTCTTACAAAGAATTCAAGAGGATATATATGGACTAATTCATCCAACACCATGTGGATCATTTATATATTTTATGGTTTTAATTGACGCGTCAACTAGATGGTCACATGTATGCTTGTTGTCTAGTAATAATTTGGTTTTTGCAAGATTACTTGCATAAATAATTTGCATAAGGGCACAATTTCCCGATTACCCAATTATGAAAATTTGACTTGATAATGTTGAAGAATTTACATCATAAGCTTTTAATGATTATTCCATGTCGATTAGGACAACTATTGAACATCATGTTGCATATGTTCATACAAAAAATGGTTTAGCTGAGTCATTAATCAAACACCTTTAATTAATTGCAAGACCATCACTAATGCATTCTAAACTTCCTATATTGACATAGGGCATGCAATTTTACATGCAACATCCCTTATATGCATAATGACAACTAGTTATCATAAGTTCTCCCCTATTCAACTGGTTTGCGGTCAATAACCAATTATTTATTATCCAATGATGTTTGGATGTATAATTTATGTACCCATTTCTCCACCTCACTTCACAAAAATGGGTCCTCAAGAAGAATGAGAATTTATGTTGGATATGAATCTCCATCTATAGTAAAATATTTAAAATCATCAATTGGAGATTTATTTACAGCTATATTTGATGATTATTATTTTGATGAATCATATTTTCCAACATTAGGGGGAGAAATAAAGAAGCTGGAAAATAAAATCTCTTGAAAGGAATTGTCACTTTCAGTTTTAGATCATCGTTCAAGTCAATGTAAACTTGAAATAAAAAAGATAATTCATTTACAAAATGTAGCAAATCAATTGCCAGAAGCATTTACTGACCCTAAGTGGGTAACAAAGTCTCATGTAACAACTATACTTACTCAAGTTAGAATTGATATCCCAGAAGGAAGAAAAAAATACAACTGCAAATGAATCTTAAGCACGCCTGAAGCGTGGAAGATCAGCCGGTTCCAAAGATAAAAATCCTCGAAAATGAAATGAGGCAAATCCAATTGATGGTCCAAAAGAGAAAGCAGAATCTCTTGAAAAGATTAATGAAACTCTAGAAGAGCCTAATGACATAACAAAAGAAAATAAGGTACCTGAAAAAAATGAAAATGATGAGATCTCAATAAATTATGTCATGACAAGAATAAGATGGAACCGAAATAAGATAGATGTCGACGATAATTTTTCATATCATATTCCGCGCGCGATTATAATGAAAATGAGGATCTTGAACCTAAATCTATTGAGTAATGTATGAATAGAAAATATTGGCCAAAATGGAAAGATGAAATAAATAAAGAGCTTAATTATATTACTCAACGAAAAGTTTTTGGACCTGTAGTCCGTACACCAAACAGAGTAAGAACAGTGGGACACGAATGGGTATTTGTGCGCAAAAGAAACGAGAAAAATGAAGTTGTGAGATATAAAGCAATATTTGTTGCACAAGGTTTTGTCCAAAGGCCCGAAATTGATTATGAAGAAACGTATTCTCCGGTAGTTGATGCAATTACATTCAGTTATTTTATAAGTTTAACAACACATACAAAATTGGAGATGTGTCTAATGGATGTATTTACGGCTTATTTATATGATTCACTTGAAAATGATATTTATATGAAAATCCCATAAGGGTTTAAGGTGCAAGAAGCACAAACTTCTAATTCTCGTGAAGTATATTTGGTAAAATTAAATAAATCTTTTTATAGATTGAAACAATCCGGCCGTATGTGTTTTAATTGATTTAGTACATTTTTGTTGAAAGAGTGCTATAAAAATGATCCATTAAGTCCATGTGTATTCATAAAAAGATTTGGATCAGAATTTGTGATAATTGCTGTTTACATAGATGATTTGAACATAATTGGAACTCCTGGAGAATTGGAAAATGTCACTTCTTGTTTGAAAGAAAAATTTGAAATGAAAGATATTGGTAAAATGAAATTTTGTTTGGGTCTTCAAATTGAGCACACCAAAAAAGGAGTTTTTATACATCAATCTAGTTATCTAGAAAAGGTTCTTAAAAGGTTTTATATGGATAACTCACATCCATTGAGTACTCCGATGGTAGTAAGGCACTTAGATGCCAAAAATGACCAATTTCAGCATCATAAAAAACATGAAAATCTTCTTGTTCCCAAAGAACTATATTACTATTAATACAAGACCTGATAAATCTTTTGTCGTAAACTTATTAGAAATATATAGTTCTTGTCCAACAAGAAGATACTAGAATACAATCAAACACATTCTTTGATATCTCGAGGTACATTGGATATGAATTTATACTAATCAAATTCATAAAATGCGAAGTTAATTAGTTATGCAGATGATGAATATTTATCTGATCCACACAAAGCTCGATCCCAAACATTTTATTTATTCACTTGTGGGGGTAACATAATTTATTGTCATTTTGTTAAACAAACTTTAGTTGCTACGTATTCTAACCATGCAGGGATTATAACAATTTATAAGGCAAGTCATTAATGTATTTGGTTAAGAAATTTAACTCAATACATTTGCAAGATTTGTGGTCTAACTTCTAACAGGGATGTTCCAACCATACTATATGAAGATAATACAACTTGTATAACTCCTTTCAAGGAAGGATTTATCAAAGGAGACAGAACCAAGCATATATCACCAAAGTTTTTTTTTCACTCATGATCTTCAAAAAGAGTGTGACATCAACATCTAGAAAATTCAATCCAGTAACAACTTTCCTTATTGGTTTACTAAAGCACTTCCTACATTGAAAATTGAAAAGATGGTACAAAACATTGTTATGCGATGCTTCAAAAAATTCAAGTGATGTGCTAATCAAGGGGAGTTGGAAACATATTGTACTCTTTTCCTTAGCTATGTTTTTCCCACTGGGTTTTCTTAGCAAGGAGACAATTATTTCCAATATCTATTATTAATCATGTACTCTTTTTCCTTAATAAAGGGTTTTCCCATGAGGTTTTACTGATTAAGGTTTTAACGAGGCATGATACAATCGTCATTCAAGGGGGAGTGTTATGAATTATTATTTAGTGAATGACTATCGGATTCTCCATATTCCCCCATTACTCTCCATAATTAGTGAACATTATAGCAAACATTATTATCAGTTTTATGAGTGTAGTTATGCACCACTATAATGAGCATTCATATCATACATCACCTTTCATCTTCTTTGTCTAGTATAAATAGTGAATGTTATGTATTATAAAGTTTGATGATTTCATCACAAGTAATGAAATAAAAGTTCTCTCTACTCTTATTTCTTTCTTTACTCTATAATTTATATTGTTATTTGATCATATTTTATAACAGTTATTTATTTTTCTAGAAGTATACAATTTTTTTTTGTTTGTTTGGGTTTATTAACGTCGAAAGTTTGTAACTTTTTTGTTTAATTTTACCTTTTTGTATTTTTGATTCATTAAAACTTTTACGTTTGGTAAAAATATTTGATTTTATATTTTCCTAGTTCATTAAAAAGCTTTTAAATTTTGCAAAAATGTTTGATTACATCGGATAAATTTGCAAAAACATAAATTAAAAAAAAAAATTACAAACTTTTGACTTCAATGAACCTATAATCTGCAAAAACGTAAATTGAAAAAAAAAATTACAAACATCTGACTTCAATGAACCTATAATTAAGGTTCTAAATAACGTAAGGCGTGACTTGGCGGCAATGTTAAGTCTCAAGCTTTTGCGAGTCACGTCGTTTGTAATGTGTGACTTAAGGCAGCAATTTTGTATATAATTTATATTTTATATGTATTTTCAACCATTATTAATTTTTATACACATATATGAGTCAAGGCAGCATATTGGTAAAATTTGGCGGCACATACAAGCTTTGGAGTCATGGCGAGCTTTTTAACAAAAGAAAACATTAAAGAATAAGGCCTCGGAGGGATGGAAAGACAACTCGAAATTAAGGATGATGGAACGAGATATTTCATGAACCGAGTATGGGTTCCGAAATTTAGAGAGTTAAAGGGGCTAGTTCTAAATGAGACCAATAGGACAAGATATTCCATCCATACTGGAGTACACAAGATGTATCTGGATCTTAAGGCTCTTTATTGGTGGCCAAACATGAAGGTTGAGATTGCGACCTATGTAAGTAAATGTCTAACATGTTCCAAGGTCAAAACAGAACATCAACGACCATCGAGATTGTTGCAACAACCAAAGATTCCCAGGTAGAAATGGGAGTAGACCGTAATGGAGTTTGTTACCAATTTACCAAAGACTACTGCTGGTCATGACACTATCTGGGTAGTTGTCAATAGATTAACCATGTTTGCCCACTTCATACCAAGAAAAGAGACTGATAAGATGGAGAAGGATGTTGATGGGTTTTGTACAAACAATCCTATGTGTGCATGCAACCCTAAATTTGGATGTATGTTTTCTCTATTAGATACACAACTCTATGAACACAAGAAGAACCCTGTCATGCATGTATATATTTCGAAATTTATATAAACTATAAGGGATTACATACCTCTTGTTGTTGTGTTGCAATAACAACTCTAATCTTCAATCTCTTGTCTTGGAAAGCAAGTACCATAAGTGTAGTACCTCTAATGGCTCACAAACTCCACAAGCAAATGGAGAGGCAAGAGAGAAAGAGAGAGAGGGGAGAGGCTAGAAATCGGCTCTAAGGCTTCTTAGAAAACAAATGGTCGATTTCCCTTAGCCAAGGGGTCTTTATATAGGGTAGAGATTAGGGTTTTAGTCCTTATCCTTATCTAGTTGCTTGCCCACCAAGCAATCCATAAGATAAGTCTAGAAACCTATCCTTAGACGAATTCTAGGGCCTTATCCCCTTGAATTCGTCCACCTCTCCCTTAGGGCATCCATTGCCCTAATTTACAACTATCACATAATTACAATTCAGCCCCTGTAGTTTAATTAATTACATTTGATCACAAAATTAATTCTTAATTAATTATTTACCAATATTGATTAAACAAATATGATTTCTCCCTTAATATATTATTCCCATAATACATTAATAAATCATAATAACCTCTTTCTCTATTAATTCTCCAGTCAAGGTTCTTTGGTGAAGGCAACCCAAAAGGACCATGCACAACCGGGTCAAGTACTTACCAAATATGGCTACGGGCTTAGACACTAATCCAACAGTCTCCCACTTGGATAAGTCTAGTAACCACAAATTTAAGTCTAACTCGATTAGAAATTGTAGGTCTCAATGACGCTGTCGAACTCTGAACTTATCAGTAACTTGTCCTTTAGATAAGGGATCGTATAGTCCTCTATTTTAGATACCGTGCAGACAATCTCATTGAATGGAGTCATACTTATTGTCCAGCATTCTGTTTCTCGATCTCAGATTCATTTGACATAGAACTTAATTAAACACATCAATTCAGTCCTGACCGGGCCCGACACATAAGTCAAATCAAAATCATTGAGGGGCCCTGATATCGCTTTTACCCTCTTAAGATAAAAGAAACAGATAAACTTTGACTTATATTCATTTACAACTCACTAATCAATTATACACAACAATACGTTTTATGACATCAATTTACTGATGCGGTTTCGCATTATCTGTGACATCCCCAATTTCACGGCCAAAAAAGGCCGGTTCTGTTTACACGTTATTTCAAAATCAGAGTAACCTTTTAATAAAAGAATTGCAGAATTTATCCCAAAACAATAATGTGATAAAGATTTATCAAAAGCATTTCCTTATAAATGTATTTCATTAAAAGACTCGGGATGTCATATTCGATACAGTACATAAGTATAAACAGTACATTATAAGCCTTACAACAGTTATTTACAACTAATGACCTATAATCCAAAAGTCCCTCATCATCATCATAATTATGCTCTGAGTCCACTACCTGTAAAATAGAAAACTGAGTAGGTCAGGCTTGGGAGCCTGGTGAGCATATAGGGTTTTCAACCCACAAATAATAATAAATTTATTAATTTCATCGATCAACAATAAATTTATTAATTTCATCAACCAACAATAACCATGATTACCCATTCCCGTTATCCTCACTTTATGTCCCTAAACGCCTATACAAGGGACCTAGTCTAAGGATTTTATCATTGGGGTGGACACTACTACTAAGGGGGGTCCTCAACAATAAATTTCCTAAAGGTAACCATGAGGGGGATGGAGTACACCGGTGAAAACATCGTTCACAACACCTATAGGTTGTGAGTCTGCCAGTGTTCCACTGGACTGTCTAGAAGAGTCCGTGATCGTTATCTATACTCCGCTAGATGACTGGAACAACAACAACATCGAGGCCTCTCATCATTTTAACACACATCAACTATTTCGTCTACCCATGTTTTACCCAACATATTTGTAGATAAAATACAGATACGGTTTATAACTTGTATAAAACATTGTATTCAACAATCATCTCAAATAAACAATCAATATAACTACACATAACACATATTTTATAGAAAATACTTCATATCTATGTGTAAGATGAAAGTGAATATACACTCACTTGATTTGATGATAATCGGACAACAATTTGTTCCTTAAAATGATCGTTTCTAATAAAACCGAGAGTTTTATTGAGAAACCGGGCTCTGCGAGAGTTGGAGCTTCAAAACCGAAAAGATAAAATTTTATGGGTTTTCGGGCACTTCGGGACGTATTCCGGGCTTTAAAAATGATACCATGGCTTCGTGGGAAGTCAAAATAGTCAAAATATAAGTTTAGGGGTGAAAAATGTCAAATTTCTAAAAGTAGTCGGGAGATCTCGCAGCCCCCCTTTATATAGGGTGCGAGGCCGAGGGATTCGTGGCTGAGAAAGCTCCACATAGCAGCTGCGAGGTTCAGACACGAAGGAAGAGGTGGCAGCGAAGGGACGAGGCGCGTGGCAACAGCGAGGCGAGACACGGAGGCGGGCTACGAGACTCGGACGTGGCCCTGCGAGACTCGGACACGCGGCGGCTACAAGGCGGCTTCTAATTGGCTGAGACTTCGGTCCGAGGGAATAGCCACACGCGTCGGATCCAGATTCGGCCACATCCTCGGTGACACAGAAGCTTCGTGCGAGGTGACGTGGTCGGTTACTGTTCATGCGAAATTTTTCGAATTTTGAGCCCCGAACTTCTAAAATCCATAACTTTCGCATACAAGCTCCTTTTTTAATGTTCTTTATATGCACACGTCGCTAAAATCATGCTCTACAACTTTCGTTTAGACTTCGTCGGCTAATTTTGACTTTAATTTTAATATTATTATTTTTAACAGACCGAGACAGGAAAATCCGTTAAAAATTCATAACTTCTTCATCCGACGTCCGTTTTCGTCAGTCTTTTTACCGTTGTACTACTATTGATGATACTTTCGATTCTCGTTTAGGTTGTTTCGGCTAAATATCGCTTGATCTTAAATTCGAGTATTTAGTTGTCTACTGCTAAGCTAAAACTTAGAAAAATCATAACTTCCTTATACGAAGTCAGATTTGGATGTTCTTTTTATCAAAATTCTCGGTTTAACGAATACTATGACTTTCATTTAGATTGTTAAGGCTAAAAATCACTTTATCGCAATATTCACTTTTTACGCTTCCTGGTGCCTTTCGTCGCGAAACTTCGACAGGTCATAACTTCTTCGTTATAACTCATATTTCGGCGCTCTTTATATCTATGGAATCCTTGTTTCGGCCACTACAACTTTCCTAAAAGATATAGTCTTTTTCTAATATTTATTTTAAATGCTTATTTTCATTATTAATTAATTAAATCATAATAATTAAGCAAATAAACATATAATTCACCAAATATTCACATAATTCCTCTTTATTACTTCAAAATGAGTTACAAAGGTTGACCTAGACTATTACAACATTACTAATGCTTTTAGCCTAGAAACATGGGCGTTACATTATGAATGTACAATCAATTAGCAATCAATAAACTATATATCTTGGTTTTAAGACCATATGATATTATCGTCTTGTGATCACTCGTGATAGATTCCATGAAGTGATTCCAGCAAGTGCGGGTTTATTCCAATGCTCAAAACAAATTTATAAGCACTCATGAATGTTGTAACAAACCTTTGTTATGTCTAATACCTTTCAGACAATCTACACACCAATTCATGACAGTCTTCATTCATACCTACTTCCAACATATGAACAACTGTGGACCATTTGAATAATTCGATTATTCTTAATTAACTCAATTATTCAGGAAGTCAAAACATGCAAAGCAAAATAATAGTCAATCAATTAACATAAGATAATAACTATACTAATAAATAACACTCCTTTATTTAATCATCAAATGTTAATTACAATTATCTATTACTCATTTCTAAACTATCTAATCCAAACTAATATCGTCTTTCAGCCCAATGCTCCTAACGTGCTGCAAATGCTTAACCCTACTCTGTCCCTTCGTAAGCGGATCTGCTGGGTTATCCTCTGACGATATCCTCTTAACTACGAGGAGTCCTTCTTCTACCCGATGTCTAATAAAGTGATATATTTTGTCGATATGTCGAGATCTACCATGATCCCTTGGTTCCTTGGTCAAGGCAACCGCTCCTTCATTATCACATAAAATTTCCATAGGCTCCGTTATGGCAGGTACAACTCCAAGGTCTCCAATGAAGTTCTTCAACCATATTGCCTCACTGCAGTACAAGTCATAGCATACATGATTGAGCCTACTGCAGAAGCGTAAGGTACTCAGCTCATCTCTACTATCTCAGCTTTGGTACTCGGACTTTGAGTCTTACTCAACTTGGCATTACTTTGGATCGGTAATTCTCCCTTCTTCGAGTTCTCCATACTAAAACGTTTTAGTACCTTGTCCAAGTAACTATTATGACTAAGTCCTATTAGTATCTTACTTCGGTCTCTCACTATCCTTATTCACAAAATATAGGAATCCTCTCCGAGGTCCTTTGTGACAACCCGGAATTTCTATTCTGTACAAACAATATCACTTCAATAGAAGTTATAACAGTCACAGTTAATGTTCAGACTTTTTAGTGTAAGTTTGAGAAATTCAGGGTTTACACTTCAGGAGATATCAAGAGAGTGGATGCACTAGGGTTTTGTGCAACACTTTTATTCCAACACTCTATTATATTAGAGATCATTTCAGGAATTAAATATTTTCTGCCAAAAATCTTAGGACTATAAATAGAATTCTAAACCAAATTCATTCATTATTCGCATTTCCAACTAGAGAAAAGCCATTTTCTCTCTGACGGATCTTCGGGTTTTTATACCAAAACGTAAGTAACTCTCTCTAGTAGTATTAGAAAGCTTATTATGTGTTTATAACATGATTTAGATAGCTAAATAACTAGATTTAGGAGTTTACTCCCAAGGTGTTCTTGGGCGGTAAACTCCCGAAACAAAGCCTAGCCTTTCCCCCGTGATATGCTACTACCTTGGACTCGTATATGGGTGTAATTAGGACATGAAAACAAAAAATAATCACCAAGTTTTGGGTGTTCACGACCCAAGAAGATCTTGGACCGTGAACTCCAAAATCATGGACCAAAGTATGTTTTTAAGACACCTAAAGCCTTAGACATTTACTAGGAATTGTTTCCACTTAATTCAAGGACCAAAACACATAAAAAACATCTCTCAAAGTGAGTTCACGGCCCTAATAAGGTTCTTGGGCCGTGAACATCAAACAAAGGCACCAAAGTGTGCCTAAGGCCTTCATATGCTTGGGATAAAAGTCTAAGACCTATACTACATGTGCAAGAGGCTTGAAAGCATCAAAAACACCATTCCAAGGGAGTTTACGATAGTAAACTCAAAGGAAATGGCCTTAGGGCCGTAAACTCCTCAAAGGAATGTTTCTATGTCTTAAACCCTTCCAAGAATTAACCGACAAAGTTGGAATACTTATAGGGATCATTTAACACCTCAAAACAACCAAGGACATTAAGCCTTGGAGTTTACTGCCGTAAACTCAAGAGTTTACAACTGTAAACTCCATGTGTGAGGTTATATGGAGAGTAAACTCAAGTATAGGGTCCTTTGGAACCCTAAACCCAAGTCCCTTGTCCCACAATAGCTTAGATGCAATCCTTAGGGCTTATAACACTTATATAAAGTGTTTATTATGTTCTAGGATGTCTTAACATTATTAATTAGTAATTTAAGACTAATTGAGTGCATATATGTGTGATTATATGTTCATTAGGATCGTAGTGTGTGTACAAGTCCTCACTTGACACATAACAATCTTACACTGTTCAGTTCATCCAAACCACCATCTACAGGTGAGTTCATACCCCTAAATGAATATTTTAAATGTTTTTAAATGCTTTAATGGGGGGAATACAAGTAGAAAACAACATGTTATTAAATCACTCATATGTATTTTATAACTGTGTTTTCATCCAACAGATTTCACATACTACAAAATGTGATGCATGAAATGGTTTTCCATCTTAAAATACCTTGATAACAAAAGTATTAGTTTTGAAATGTTTATTAACATGACATCAAGTCACTCTTAATTATTATTCAAAACTCTTAGATACCTTGCAAAACCATTACGTTTACCTTATTGAACAAACAATTGCCTTTTAGTTAATTATCATAAGGATAGTTAGAAGATACAAAACAATATTCCTATTACAAGGAATCATACAAGATTCAGTTCATTCATGAGTCTATACCAGTACATTACATGATACATGAGTACATTTATCTAGGATTACATGATACATGAGTACATTTATCTAGGATTACATGATACATGAGTACATTTATTTAGGATTACATGATACATAAGTACGTTTTCATAGATACATTTATCTGAATACACTTACATGAATACCATACATGAGTATTGTTACATAGATACATTATCCTGTATTCATTTACCTGGATACTTGTACCTAGAGTTATGAGGAAGATTTATTCGTACCTTCTGTGTAAATTTTCCTGCCTATCCCTGTTCGACGGGATGTCTAGACGAGACTAACCATTATGGAACCCAACTGTTAGCACCACTGGGTGATGAACATCCACGTATGTCTAAGGTTATCACTTATAATATATAGATTGATATTGGAACTAACCATTCCTCCATTCTGCTGTTGCAATAGAGGATGAGATGAAAATCTTCGGATGATCATTAGGTTACCACTTATATTAGGAGTCGGCTACGGGACTAACCCTTCCTCCAACCTGCTGCTGCTACAGAGGACAATTGGACAATCTTCGGATGTTCATTCGGTTATACATATTGCTTACTGCGATGGCGTGTTAGTCCTGGTATCCAGGGATAACACTTACATGGTTATATTTTTCCTATTTACTTTATTTTGTGATATATTCACATAAACAATGAGTTAGACCAATTACTGTTTGTAGTAGTCAAAAAGAAGGAAAAACTATCATTTTACTTACAAAACATTCGGGTCTTGGTAGAAGACTACATTATCATAACAAAACATTCGGGTCTTGGTAGAAGACTACATTATCATAACAAAACATTTGGGTCTTGGTAGAAGACTACATTATCATAATAAATCATTCGGGTCTTGGTAGAAGACTACATTGTCATAACAAAATATTCAGGTCTTGGTAGAAGACTACATTGTCATAACAAAACATTCGGGTCTTGGTAGAAAACTACATTTCATACTAGTAAGAAATAAGGGATTTCTTAGGGTTTTTCATACTTATATCAACTGTCTTACTTAAAGGTTTTACATGACATTCATAACAGTTTTTCAAAGCAAGACAATGACACTTAAATACTTATGAATTCACTAGCTTTAAAGATGATACTCTCTTTCAAAATAACTTGTATTCTCAGGTCACCAGTAGACAGGTACGATGGCCAGGTTTTGAGAAGACGGAGCAGAGACAAGTCTCGTCTTTTATTTTGATTGTATATTTTTGGTGTCTTATTATAATGAAAGAACACACATGTATTAAAACTTTACTTATAATGTAATGGATGATGTTGTTGCTTGTTTACTACTTTACACTGTTGTGATACTGTACATGACGTCCTCCACCCCACAACGTTTCCGCCGTTCTTGGTTTTGCGGTGTGACAGATTGGTATCAGAGCATTGTTTATAGTGAATATAGTATATCAACCCATAAAAGATATACTAACTATAAATACATAGGGATTAAAACACTCTGTCTGAGAGTTAATACCTATAAATAATAAAATATTTAAGTAAGTATACGTGCATGCATTCATACTAAAATCAGTGTCGCAATAACAAGAACAAAAGTATTACGATTGTTGAATATCACAAGTAAGCCTGGGGATATATGGCCAGTCTTAGGAATGGCATAGCCTGATCAACTATGCTGGTCCGAGGAGTGATTAGCATATGCCCAAGAATGTTTGTGATGTGGCAACAAGTCTAAAAACTTACCAACACAACCATAAAGAAATACCATAGGGTATTTGGTCTTACTATAATTATCTTAGTTAGTTCGTCTAATTAGCTATTTCTTATATCCCTTTTCTCACGTAGATGAAAATGGTTGGATTTCACCATGGCGATCTGTACTTCCCAAACCAAGGCAATGCTGGTTGGCTAGAGGCAGAACCAGAAGATGATCACCCAATCCCTTTGGATGATCACCATGCTGAGGGTTTTTCCGATAGTTCTGACTTGGAGCCTGAAGTCAACAACCTACCCCCAGCTGCTTAAAACCCAAACTTGAACCCCCGTCCTGCATTTCAAGGACCCACACCTATGTGGGCCACGAACTTGAATACATGGAGCCAGGAACAAGTTCAACCCATTCCCTACAATGGAGACCGAAGTTTCTACAACCTCACTAAAGGAGGTTCTGCTGATAGAGTCCTACCAATCATGGTGCGTAGGATTTCTTGGAACACGATAATGGCTCGGGCGACTATCAATCAAGTCTTGGAAGTTGATGCCAACTTTGGTGTTAACACTATCCACATTCACCAACTAGAGTCTGCTCATGAAAGGACTCTGGTCCGCAATGCAAATATGCAGAGGGAACTTGCTGAAACTCAAGCTGAAGTTAGGGAACTTCAAGCTCAGCAAGTGAGAGCTGACAGGCGTATGAGGGACATGGAATGTATACTATCGGGATCAAGAACTCATGCTAGCAGTTCTTATCGCTGATAGAATCTCGACGACTCATCTTTTGGATATAACCTAGTTTATGTAAAACTTTGGTCTAATTTCCTGTCTTTATAAATCTTAGACATGTTAGGTCTTGATCTAGTCTTAATTCTATCAAAATTTTCCATCTTGGTTGATGTAAGGCCTACTTCTTGGCCATTTTTCCCGAACATGTTACATCTGTAATTCCAGTATTATTGACAGATATCTAATCATATGGAAATTAGTATCCAAATATTGTCATCTTCATTTAGTCATTCTATTCATTTGTTGTTGGGCTATGGGGAGTTAGTCCATGAGACACAGTCATTATTCATTTATTCTTATCCATGTCGTCATCTTTTAAACGTATAGTTAAAGATGCCGCCACACAGAAATCCCAGGCGTAACCCAAACAATGAAGCACCGATACCACCACCTCAACCTCTTCAACCACCTAACCCCTTCAATGCCAACATGTTCTAGGCAGCTTTCACAGCAGCAGTTGCAGCTGTTGTGTCAGACATCAACGCCCTTATCCCTAGTGGATCGGGAACAGGTGCACCTCCCTCGAACCACGACGAAAGCCATGGACACTCTCGGGAATGCACCTATAAGGACTTCACGAACGCCAAGCCCCGCAGCTTCAATGGTACTGGTGGGGTTATGGTGTTAAGGCAGTGGATTGAAAAGATGGAATCTGTCTTTGAAATCTGCGCTTGCCAAGAAAGCAACAAGGTCAAGTTCGTAGCTTGTACCTTCTCTGACAGGGCACTAACATGGTGGAATGGCCATGTTAAGTACCTGACTCTGGTGGTGGCGTATTCCATCAACTGGGAAAAGTTGAAAAACATGATGATGAAAGAGTACTGTCCTCGAGGTGAAGTACAAAAACTCGAGCAGGAATTATGGGGTCTACAAATGGTTGGATCCGACATCACGACCTACACAAATAGGTTCTGTGATCTGGAAAACCTATGCCCTGATATGGTTGCTCTTGAGAGCAAGAAGATAGAGAGATATATCTGGGGACTATCGCCCCAGATCCAGTCAAGTGTGTTAGCCTCTAGGCCTATCACTTTTGATAGTGCCAAGGAACTGGCACAATCTCTCGTAGATAATAGGAAACCTCAGAACCCAACAATCCCTACACCCGTACCACAAAAGTCCAACCCCGACCACAATAGGAAGGGGTGGAATAAGAGGAAAAGAGGGGCTTCGTAAGGATCCTCCAAGAAACAACAACTTGTGGCGATCAATGCTGCCACAGTGACTCCCATTGTCCCTATGAACCCCTTACCAGCAAAAACATATGTTGGAACTCTCCCGAGGTGCACCAAGTGTAATTTCCACCACCACGGACCTTGCAAGGAGATGCAGTGCTCTAACTGCAACAGGAAGGGACACACAGTCCGTTTCTGCAAGACTCCAACAGCTCAGGCCGCCCAGGTTCCTAACGCCGGTATGGGCCAAACTTGCTATGGTTGTGGCGAAGTGGGCCACTACAAGAGGAACTGCCCTAAAGTGGGGATGGCTGGAGGAGTAGGAAGAGTTATGGCCCTAGGCCACGAGGAAGCGGTAGCTGATCCTACGATAGTTACTGGTACGTTTCTCCTCGATAACTCATATGCTTGCATACTTTTCGATAGTGGAGCAGAGAAAAGTTTCGTAAGCCACAAATTTGCACACCTGCTTAAACAAAAACCCTATGCATTAGATAATTCATTCACAGTAGAAATGGCTAACGGGAAAACGGAGAGTACTAACTGCATATACGTAGGTTGTAATTTAACTTTAGATGGCCATACTTTCAAGATAGATCTCATGCCAATCCAAATTAAATGTTTTGACGTTATCATCGGCATGGATTGGTTGAGTCTTCTTCGTGCCGACATCATGTGCTTTGAAAAAGCAGTTCGTCTTAACCTTCCTAACAACGAAACATTAGTTATCTACGGCGACAAACCTAGTACGAGTCTTCACATCATTTCATGCATTCAAGCCCATAAGTGCTTGCGAAAGGAATATGATGCATTCCTTGCACACATCGTCGATACGAGTTAAGAAATGAAAGACATTCAGAAAATCCCCGAAGTACGCGACTTTCCTGACATTTTTCTAGAAGAACTTCCCGGTTTACCACCACAACGCCAAGTCGAATTCATAATCGACTTAGTGCCAGGAGCTACTCCAGTAGCCAAATCTCGTTATCGTCTGGCACCAGCTGAGATGCAGGAACTTTCCAGTCTACTTAACGAACTTCTCAAAAAGGGATTCATTAGGCCAAGCTTCTCACCATGGGGAGCACCGGTCTTGTTCGTCAAGAAGAAAGATGGATCGTTTCGTATGTGCATCGACTATAGAGAACTCAACAAGCTTACCATTAAAAATCGTTATCCTTTGCCCCGCATTGACGATTTATTTGATCAACTTCAGGGAGCCAACTACTTCACGAAGATATATCTACGATCCGGATATCACCAACTACGAGTGTTAGAGGAGGATGTTCCCAAGACAGCCTTCCGAACTCGTTATGGACACTACGAGTTTGTAGTGATGCCGTTCGGATTAACTAACGCACCCGCAGTATTCATGGATCTGATGAATAGGGTGTGTCGTCCTTACTTGGATCAGTTCGTCATCGTCTTTATTGATGACATACTCATCTACTCTCGAAGTAAGGATGAACATAGTCAACATCTCCGTAGAATCTTAGAAACATTGCGAGCGGAGAAGCTCTATGCGAAGTTCTCTAAATGTGAATTTTGGATTCGACGAGTCGAATTTTGGGCAATGTTGTTAGCGAAGAGGGAATACACGTGGACCCCTCCAAAATCAAGGCCATTGAGAACTGGTCAGCACCGAATACACCTACAAAATTTCATCAATTTCTAGGTCTCTCTTGCTACTATCGCAGGTTCATTCAGAACTTCTCCAGCATAGCGAAACCTCTGACAACCCTGACCCAGAAAGGTGTGGCCTTTGACTGGGAAGAGAAACAGGAAAGAGCATTCCAAATGCTCAAACGAGCCTTGTGCACCGCACCGATACTATCCCTCCCCGAAGGGATAGAAGACTTCCTTGTCTATTGCGATGCATCCAATCAAGGACTCGGATGTGTTCTGATGCAACGAGGTAAAGTCATAGCATATGCCTCGAGACAACTGAGGACACATGAGGTTAACTACACCACCCATGATCTTGAACTAGGAGCAGTCGTATTTGCTCTAAAGATCTGGAGACACTTATTGTATGGTACAAAAAGCACGATATTTACAGACCACAAGAGCCTACAACACATCTTCGACCAAAAAGAGCTCAACATGAGACAACGACGGTGGGTAGAGCTACTCAGTGATTACGAGTGCGAAATTCGTTATCATCTGGGTAAAGCCAATGTAGTAGCTGACGCCCTAAGTGGGAAAGAATATACTGGTCATAGAGTCAAATCTTTGATTCTAACAATCCATTCACACTTGTCCACGCAAATTAAGGAGGCACAGCTCGACGCTTTGAAACCTGAAAACGTGGTTGGTGAATCCCTTAAAAGGATGGATAAGAACTTAGAAGTCAAGTGTGGCGAAGCCTTGTACCTCATGGATCGGATCTGGACACCGAAACACGGTGGCTTCAGAGACTTGGTCATGATCGGATCTAGACAACCGTAAACTCCATGTGTGAGGTTATATGGAGAGTAAACTCAAGTATAGGGTCCTTTGGAACCCTAAACCCAAGTCCCTTGTCCCACAATAGCTTAGATGCAATCCTTAGGGCTTATAACACTTATATAAAGTGTTTATTATGTTCTAGGATGTCTTAACTTTATCAATTAGTAATTTAAGACTAATTGAGTGCATATATGTGTGATTATATGTTCATTAGGATAGTAGTGTGTGTACAAGTCCTCACTTGACACCTAACAATCCTACATCTTTCAGTTCATCCAAACCACCATCTACAGGTGAGTTCATACCCCTAAATGAATATTTTCACTGTTTTTAAATGCTTTAATGGGGGGGGGGGGTGAATACAAGTAGAAAACAACATGTTATTAAATCACTCATATGTATTTTATAACTGTGTTTTCATCCAAAAGATTTCACATACTACAAAATGTGACGCATGAAATGGTTTTCCATCTTAAAATACCTTGATAACAAAAGTATTAGTTTTGAAATGTTTATTAACATGACATCAGGTCACTCTTAATTATTATTCAAAACTCTTAGATACCTTGCAAAACCATTACGTTTACCTTCTTGAACAAACAATTTCCTTTCAGTTAATTATCATAAGGATAGTTAGAAGATACAAAACAATATTCCTATTACAAGGAATCATACAAGATTCAGTTCATTCATGAGTCTATACCAGTACATTACATGATACAGGAGTACATTTATCTAGGATTACATGATACATGAGTACATTTATCTAGGATTACACGATACATGAGTACATTTATTTAGGATTACATGATACACAAGTACGTTTTCATAGATAAATTTATCTGAATACGCTTACATGAATACCATACATGAGTACTGTTACATAGATACATTATCCTGTATTCATTTACCTGGATACTTGTACCTAGAGTTATGAGGAAGATTTATTTGTACCTTCTGTGTAAATTTTCCTGCCTATCCCTGTTCGACGGGATGTCTAGACGGGACTAACCATTCTTGAACCCAACTGTTAGCACCAATGGGTGATGAACATCCATGGATGTCTAAGGTTATCACTTATAATAGATAGATTGATATTGGAACTAACCATTCCTCCATTCTGCTGTTGCAATAGAGGATGAGATGAAAATCTTCGGATGATCATTAGGTTACCACTTATATTAGGAGTCGGCTACGGGACTAATCCTTCCTCCAACCTGCTGATGCTACAGAGGATAATTGGACAATATTCGGATGTTCATTAGGTTATACATATTGCTTACTGCGACGGTGTGTTAGTCCTGGTATCCATGGATAACACTTACATGGTTATATTTTTCCTATTTACTTTATTTTGTGATATATTCACATAAACGATGAGTTAGACCAATTACTGTTTGTAGTAGTAAAAAAGAAGGAAAAACTATCATTTTACTTACAAAAAATTCGGGTCTTGGTAGAAGACTACATTATCATAACAAAACATTCGGGTCTTGGTAGAAGACTACATTATCATAACAAAACATTTGGGTCTTGGTAGAAGACTACATTATCATAACAAAACATTCGGGTCTTGGTAGAAGACTACATTGTCATAACAAAACATTCGGGTCTTGGTAGAAGACTACATTGTCATAACAAAACATTCGGGTCTTTGTAGAAAACTACATTTCATACTAGTAAGAAATATGTAACATCCCGGAATAGCAAGAGTAGAGTAGAAGGACTAAAAGTGTAAATTTTGAAGGGCAACTTGGCGAGTCCATGGATGGACTCGGCGAGTAGGGTTGCGACTTTGGTCGCGAGTCAGGTGGCCTACTCGGCGAGTCCAAATATGGACTCGGCGAGTAGGTGTTGAGTGGAGAAAACCCTAAATCCGGGGAATGAACCCTATTTAAAGAACATTATATCCTCTCCCTAGCCTCTTTGATCCCCCTTGAAGTCCAGAAACCCTAGAAAGCGTGATTGAAGAAGATTGGAGTGCATTTGGAGCTTGGGGAGGTGTTTGTTGAAGAAATCTTGAAGGAGAAGAGGCTTGGATCAAAGGGCTTTGCTTGGATTCGAGTTTCATTACAGTTGGGGCATTCTTTTGAGGTAATATCTCGTTCTTGGGCTATCACTCATATGGATTCATCATTTTGGGGTTTGTGGGGAGTATATCTTGGTATGTTTTGGAGTTTGGAGGTTAGATCTGAGGTTGCTACCTCAGATCTGGAATATTAAAGGCCTAGAGTGCATTAAAGTTCCTATGTTTGAGTGCTTAGTGAAGCCATCATGTCCCGAACCCTAGCTCTAAAGTGAATAAGGCCTAAATCTCTTTGGATTCACGTAAAGTTTGCCACTTTACGTGATGGATGGGTTGTAGGAGGCTAGATCTATGTTTTGGATCAATTGCATGGCCTTGAAATACTTCTGTTTGGATTCAGACCGGTTGTACTCGGTGAGTCACAAGGGTGGATTCGACGAGTTGCTTGAAGATAAGCTGGAACTCGACGAGTTGGATGAACAACTCGACGAGTAGATTGAAGATAGCCTTAGACTCGGCGAGTCTGTTCTTGGACTCGGGGAGTCTTGTCGAAGAGTCCCAATATTTTCTGGTTGAGTCGAGAATCGGTGAGTCAAGGGATGACTTGGTGAGTTGGGTGCGAGTGGACTCAGAGTTGTTGGACTCGACGAGTCTCGGCGAGTTAGGTCGCGGGTTGAGGGAAGTTCTGAGCTTGGGGAGTCGGCGAGTCATCGGGTTGACTCGACAAGTAGAGTCAGTGAGGGGTTGACTTTGACTTTGTCCAAGGTTGACCAGTTGTCTTCCAGGGGTATTTTGGTAATTAAGGATATATATTGAGTTGAGTGTTTTGGTGTTCAGTGGAGGAGTTCGTGTCGGAGTTCGGAGCAGCGGGATCTTATCCTTTTAGCCGGCATTTCGAGGTGAGTTATCCTCACTATATCAATAGGGTCTACGGCACCAAGGCCGACCCTTTATCGGATGGAAATCCGGGTAGTTGTTTGTTATGGTATTGCTTGATATGGGCTGGAAGGCATTATGATATGGGTCGGAAGGGATTATGATATGGGCCGGAAGGCATTCTACGTTATGTGGACCGGAAGGTCATGGCCTGGAAAGGCGTATGTGTGTAAGTAGTATCTTGACTGAGATGTAGGGTGATATATGCTCGTGATCGGCTAGGTCGGTATCCTGGTTAGGTTAATGATATGTTATGTGATCTGCTAGATCGATTTGTTGACTGCGAACTGTTATATGATTGAATGTTATGTGCACAGGGTTGTTTAGACTGGAGTTTGACCCGATATGCATGACTGTTTTATGTTCTGTTATGTTATGTATGCTTTTTATGTTATGGGCCGGAAGGCAATATGTTATGGGCCGGAAGGCAATATGTTTTGGACCGAAAGGTCGTGGCCTGGAAGGGCGTATATGTGGTTGGTATTTTAGGGGTATCTCACTAAGCTTTCGGGCTTACAGTTGTGGTTTAATGTTTTTCAGGTTCTTTAGGAGGCTGTGGCAAGGCAAAGGCGTGATCGTACCGTTCATCGCGTTTATGTTTTATGAATTAGACCTGGGAATATTCTGATAAGTAATGTATTGAAAACCTTTTTGTAATAATGTTATTAAATGAATTTTTTGGAAAAGTTTAAATTATGTTGAAATTTTTGGTCGTTGCAAGTTGGTATCAGAGCCTTGGTTTGAGCGAATTGGAGGAACACTCGTGTGACTCCAGTCTCAAATCGAGGAGGGTTTTAAAAAGAGAAAATAAAATGGTTTTTAAATTAAGTAAAAGGAGGACGCGGAGGTACGATCAGCCGGAGCCAGTAAGTAACCCCAAATTACCATTCATGACATTTGTTTTATTGAGCTTTGATAGAACAGCATGCTAGTGTTAGGCTAGGGATCTTCAGGATTTCATGATAATGTTGCCTGTTTTATGATGCCTGCTAGCCTAGGGGTTTCCTCTGTTGAGATTTCCAGTGTTCCTCTAGGAGTGAGGATCGAGCGCTTGCTATGAACATTTGTCGCTAGGGTGTTGTGGTAGTACTTCATACAAATATGGGTAGGTGTGGAAGGTAGTATGGGCCCGTACTACTGAAAGCATAGGACCCATACGCGTATCAGGGAAACCATGACCTCTAGGGTTGGGTTGAGAGTTGGTTCCCGGGATAGTGGGAAGAGTCTGAGGTTTTCTGGTATATTTTCAGTATGGAGATTTTGAGGCATGCTGAGAGTGGATCCGAGTCAGGATCGGGTGTAGGAGGAGGAGTTGCGGACGAGTCAGTACCGCTCGAGGTTATTGGTCAGATGAGTACGCACGAGTTGGATGCGAGGATTTGTGAGATCCTGCATGATGAGGTTGCTGCATTATTCCGGGCCGAGCTGCCGGAACTGTTTGGGTCGATCAAGATCGCCATGGTGGAGTATTTTGATGAGTGCTATGCGGCTCTCATGGAGACGGCTGCCGCGGCGGCTACAACGGCTGTAGCAGTGGCAGGGGGAGGAGCTAGTATGGGTTTTCAGTATCGGGACTTCATTAATACAGAGCCTCCCACCTTTGATGGAGTTCGGGATCCGATCGTTGCTATGAGATGGTTATCAGACGTGGAAGGGTGTTTCTTCACGTGTTCATGTCCTACTGATCAGAGGGTGAGGTGTGCTCGGAACCTGTTAAGGCTCGGGGCAAAGGATTGGTGGAGATTGACCATGGGGTCATAATCGGACGCGCAGAGGGGACTGCAATTTCATGGGATCAGTTCAGAGAGATGTTCAGCACTCATTATGTTCCGCGAGTCAAGAGGGAGAGGTTGGCTCAGGAGTTCCTGGAACTGAAGCAGGATACAGAGTCGGTGACGAAAATCACCAGGATGTTTACTGAGAGGGCGATGTTTTGCCCTGAGTTCGCTTCGAAGCAGGCTCAGATGTCCCGATATCTGAGTATGCTAAAGGGGGACATCAGTCAGTTTGTGTCCGCATAGAGGTGCGAGACTTTGTTGGAGTTGCAGGAGGCCACCAAGCAGCATGAGTTAGAGATTGAGTTGCAGTTGCGTGAGCTGAGGCAAGCTCCAGTTCAGTCGTAGCCGGTGACAAAACGGTCTAAGACCGTTGATTCCAGGATGGGAAATCAGGGCAGCCACGTTTGTGGAAAGTGTGGGAGGGGTCACACCGGAGTTTGTCAGTCCGGTGGTGCATGCCGCAAGTGCGGAAAGGAGAGGCACTATGCGAGGGATTGTCGGCAGTTAGTGCCGGATCGGGATTTGAGGATCTGTTATCATTGTCATCAGGTTGGGCACTTGAGGGTCAACTGCCCACAGCTTGTTGCAGGACTGGTGCAGGCTCCAGCACCGGCCATTTTGAGGATCGCAGGTAGATGTCAGGGTGGAGCGGAGCCCCCAAGGGCTTGGGGTCGTGCTTTTTAGCTTGTAGCGGAGGAGGTTAGAGCAGTGTCGGACGCAGCTACGGGTATGTTTCGTCCTTGTTGTCTTGTTTATTTATGATTATTGTGGAGTATCGTTTATCTGCTAGTCTTGATGGATGCATATGGATTTGTGTTTCGGGTTTTCGTTTGGTATCCGTGTTCCTCGAGGGTTTGGCATGGTTATGGATTTGTGTTTCGGGTTTTCGTTTGGTATCCGTGTTCCTCGAGGGTTTGGCATGGTTATGGATTGTGATTCGGGTTTTCGTTTTGGTATCCGTTGTTCCCTGGTAAGGTTATAGTTTGGTGTTTCGTGCTATCGTTAGTTATCATTCGTGAGGGTGATTAGTGGGGATATGGCGTTGGTTGAATGTCGGGTAGCATCTTCAGTCTGAGGAGTGGTTAGCTGAGGAATGAGTACTTTTGAACGGATATATCAGTGTGGAAATGTGTTTTGCGAAGGTTGCTAGTGCTAGTGGAAATCAGTCTGCGTGTAAGCGTTGGGTTTTGTGCAAGATTATTTTAGGAGGTCGGTGTTAGCGACCGGTGGTTGATAGTCAGTGCCCTAAGTGGGGGAGAATTGGAAATTCTCCGGATGATCAATAGACTTGAGAGGTTGTTTAGCTGTTTGGGTTTCGGCGGTATTCCTTTCAGCCGAGAGCAGGCTGGTATAGGTAAGTAGCAGGCGTACGGGGCAGATTACAGACCTATGGCATTGATTGTGTAGAAGCTGGGATCAGGTTGGGTTCGAGTATGTATGTTAGAGATAGAGTTCAGGACCCTTGAGGGGCTAGAACAGTATGCAGGGGAGGATTCCCCGGAGGGATAACTCGGATTGATGAATGCTAGTTGAGCGGTCAGATAGACTGAAGGCCGGATGGTGGTCCAGCCAGATGGAAAGCCATGGAAGGCGGCCCAGATTGGATGAGGGTTTTGAGAGTGGTCCAACTTGACTGAAGACCTGGTGAGGTGGCCCAGTCATGCTGAAGACTCTGTTGATATTATCGGATCGGTGCGAAGTAATGAATTGAGTATGCTGCGATGTGTTAGCATCAGAAGGTCTGGCCTCGGGTATTGACCTTGATTATTGGTGATGGTGCATGGACTCGAGAGTCCTTGCGAGCAGATTCAAGGCATATGTGTTGCATGGATAGCGGTTATGCTATAAGGAGGCGGTGTAGCGTTGGGTGAGCACCGTGGCTCTTGTCATGGTGACGAGGCGGTCAAGTGGTTTTCCTTGGTAAGGAAAGAGGGAGGAATGTAATTCCGAAGGGGAGTGCAAATTCGCGGAAGTGAAAGCGGCAATGTAGAGTTATGATCGGAGTGGTTCGACGGTGGTTTTCGAGCAGTGTGTGCGGCGGCGGTTGGGATGACATCATGAGGGGATGTCTACTGGGGTCGTAGAAGGGAATTCCAGGGCTGTAAAGTCAAGAGGCTCGTAAGGGATGTAGATATGGAGTTTTGGATTTCCAGCTTGATTTCGGTAAAGGATTTGTGTATCAGTGGTTCATCCTGAGGGATGTTTTGAGGGTCGTCAGAGTGATGGGTTTCCTAACCTGAGGGTGCTAGAGCTAGTTCAGCATGTGCATTCGATTGCAAGAAGAGAACTCATGGGAGTTGCTCTGAAGAGTGTGTCTTTCTGTCAGCATGGGATGGATATAGTTGGACTCGGATCGGGGATTCGGGTGGTGCATAGTTATTTATAGCTCATATGGGTCAAGTAATGGTTGTGATTTGGAGCTGTGATGCATCATGGGTGGTACTCAATTCTTGTGTGTGGTTATCAGAGGGTAAAGCTGGTGCCCGGTTTGAGATGGTGGTCAGGACACCGCAAGGAAGGAGAAAGTGAGTTCGAGTCTTGATGGGTATGCCTTGAGGGAGCTGGTCCGGTTAAGGCCAGGTGGCGCGTTGTGGAAGTATTTTGAGATGAGTTTCCGTAGGCTTCGAGGACGAAGCCTAATTTAAGTGGGGGAGAATTGTAACATCCCGGAATAGCAAGAGTAGAGTAGAAGGACTAAAAGTGTAAATTTTGAAGGGCAACTCAGCGAGTAGGGTCGTGACTTTGGTCGCGAGTCAGGTGGCCTACTCGGCGAGTCCAAAGATGGACTCGGCGAGTAGGTGCTGAGTGGAGAAAACCCTAAATCCGGGGAATGAGCCCTATTTAAAGAACATTATATCCTCTCCCCAGCCTCTTTGATCCCCCTTGAAGTCCAGAAACCCTAGAAAGCACGATTGAAGAAGATTGGAGTGCATTTGGAGCTTGGGGAGGTGTTTGTTGAAGAAATCTTGAAGGAGAAGACGCTTGGATCAAAGGGCTTTGCTTGGATTCGAGTTTCATTGTAGTTGGGGCATTCCTTTGAGGTAATATCTCGTTCATGGGCTATCACTCATATGGATTCATCATTTTGGGGTTTGTGGGGAGTATATCTTGGTATGTTTTGGAGTTTGGAGGTTAGATCTGAGGTTGCTACCTCAGATCTGGAATATTGAAGGCCTAGAGTGCATTAAAGTTCCTGTGCTTGAGTGCTTAGTGAAGCCATCATGTCCCAAACCCTAGCTCTAAAGTGAATAAGGCCTAGATCTCTTTGGATTCACATAAAGTTTTCCACTTTACGTGATGGATGGGTTGTAGGAGGCTAGATCTATGTTTTGGATCAATTGCATGGCCTGGAAATACTTCTGTTTGGATTCAGACCGGTTGTACTCGGCGAGTCACAAGGGTGGACTCGACGAGTTGCTTGAAGATAAGCTGGAACTTGATGAGTTGGATGAACAACTCGGCGAGTAGATTGAAGATAGCCTTAGACTCGGCGAGTCTTGTCGAAGAGTCCCAATATTTTCTGGTTGAGTCGAGAATCGGTGAGTCAAGGGATGACTCGGTGAGTTGGGTGCGAGTGGACTCAGAGTTGTTGGACTCGACGAGTCTCGGGGTGACTCAGCGAGTTAGGTCACGGGTTGAGGGAAGTTCTGAGCTTGGGGACTCGGTGAGTCATCGGGTTGACTCGGCGAGTAGAGTCAGTCAGGGGTTGACTTTGAATTTGTCCAAGGTTGACCAGTTGTCGTCCAGGGGTATTTTGGTAATTAAGGATATATATTGAGTTGAGTGTTTTGGTGTTCAGTGGAGGAGTTCGTGTCGGAGTTCGGAGCAGCGGGATCTTATCCTTTCAGCCGGCAGTTCGAGGTAAGTTATCCTCACTATATCAATAGGGTCTACGGCACCAAGGCCGACCCTTTACCGGATGGAAATCCTGGTAGTTTTTTGTTATGGTATTGCTTGATATGGGTCGGAAGGCATTATGATATGGGTCGGAAGGCATTCTACGTTATGTGGACCGGAAGGTCATGGCCTGGAAAGGCGTATGTGTGTAAGTAGTATCTTAACTGAGACGTAGGGTTATATATGCTCGTGATCGGCTAGGTCGGTATCCTGGTTAGGGTAATGATATGTTATGTGATCTGTTAGATCGATTTGTTGACTGCGAACTGTTATATGATTGAATGTTATGTGCACAGGGTTGTTTAGACTGGAGTTTGACCCGATATGCATGGCTGTTATATGTTCTGTTATGTTATGTATGCTTTTTATGTTATGGGCCGGAAGGTAATATGTTATGGGCCGGAAGGCAATATGTTATGGGCCGGAAGGCAATATGTTTTGGACCGGAAGGTCGTGGCCTGGAAGGGCGTAGTTGTGGTTGGTATTTTGGGGGTATCTCACTAAGCTTTCGGGCTTACAGTTGTGGTTTAATGTTTTTCAGGAGGTTGTGGCAAGGCAAAGGCGTGATCGTACCGTTCCTCGCGTTTATGTTTTATGAATTGGACCTGGGAATATTCTGATAAATAATGTATTGAAAACCTTTTTGTAATAATGTTATTAAATGAATTGTTTGGAAAAGTTTAAATTATGTTGAAATTTTTGGTCGTTACAAAATAAGGGATTTCTTAGGGTTTTTCATACTTATATTAACTGTCTTACTTAAAGGTTTTACATGACATTTATAACAGTTTTTCAAAGCAAGATAATGACACTTAAATACTTATGAATTCACCAGCTTTAAAGCTGATACTCTCTTTCAAAATAACTTGTATTCTCAGGTCACCAGTAGACAGGTACGATGGCCAGGTTTTGAGAAGACGGAGCACAGACAAGTCTCGTATTTTATTTTAATTCTATATTTTTGGTGTCTTATTACAATGAAAGAACAAACATGTATTTAAACTTTACTTATAATGCAATGGATGATGTTGTTGCTTATTTACTACTTTACACTGTTGTGATATTATACATGATGTCCTCCACCCCGGAACGTTTCCGCCGTTCTTGGTTTTGGAGTGTGACATCCTTCATAGCGAAACACTTCCCGAGCCAGGACTTAACTTCCTGCAGTTTCAGGATGTCGTTTCCTATGAATAATATGTCATCGACATATAACACGAGAAAGCTAACTATACTCCCACTGGCTTTGACATATACACATGATTCATCTTCGCTTCGTACAAATCCAAACTCTTTGACTTTTTCATCAAAGCAAAAGATTCCATCTGCGAGATGCTTGTTTAATTCCATAAATGGACTTCTCAAGCTTGCACACTCTATTGGTATGCTTCGCATTGACAAAACCCTCTGGCTGAGCCAAGTAGACATCCTCAGCCAAATTCCCATTAAGGAAAGCGGTTTTGACATCCATTCTCCATATTTCATGATCATGAAATGCAGCAATGGCTAACATCACCCTAATAGAGTTAATTTTAGCAACTGGTGAGAAAGTCTCATCATAGTCAACTTCGGGAGTTTGAGTAAAGCCCTTCGCAACCAATCACGCCTTATACGTGTGCACATTCCCATCCATGTCCATCTTTTTCTTGAAGATCCACTTGCACCTAACCGTCTTACGTCTGGACACATTGTCAACCAAATTCCAAACTTGTTTATCATACATGGACTGAATCTCGCTGTCCATCGCCTCTTTCCATTTCGCAGACTCCGGACCTGCCATGGCTTCCGTATAGCTATTAGGTTCATCTACATTTACTAGAGTACTATCACTAATATACGTGTCCCCTTCGGTAGTAATATGAAAACCATACAACTGGGGTTGAATTCTAACTCTTTCGGAACGTCTAAGAGGCAAGGATTCGTCAATGGGTTCAACCGGAGTTTCCTCCTCGGGTTGAGCGCCAACGTTATAGGTTCCTTCATCGCTCGTCTCTTGAATTTCTTCAAGATCGATTTGCGTCCCACTGTCTCCTTGGTTTATGAGTTCTCATTCTCGGAAAACTCCTATCCTCGCAACGAAGACAACATTATCACTTGGTCTATAGAAGAGATATCCAAAGGATTTATGCGGGTAGCCGATGAAAATACATCGCTTACTACGAGGTTCGAGCTTGTCGTGAGTCTCTTGTCTTACGAAAGCCTCGCAACCCCAAACCTTGATATGTGCCAACGAGGGAGCTTTCCTTGTCCACATCGCGTGAGGTGTTTTGGTAACCTTCTTTGTAGGGACTAAGTTAAGGATATGAGCGACAGTCTCTAAGGCATACCCCTAGAATGAGATAGGTAGTGAAGCATGACTCATCATGGAATAGACTATGTCCAATAAGGTTCGATTACGCCTCTCAGCCACACCATTCAACTGCGGTGTCCTAGGCGGGGTCAATTGCGAAACTATTCCACATTCCTTGAGATAGTCGTGGAATTCAAGACTTGGGTACTCTCCTCCTCGATCGGATCAAAGCATCTTGATTTTCCTGCCCAATTGATTCTCCACTTCTTGTTTAAACTCTCTGAACTTTTCAAAGGTTTCTGGCTTGTGCTTGATTAAGTAAATATTCCCATATCTACTATAATCATCGGTGAAAGTCTCATAGAAGCGATTCACGTCCCTTGTGGTGGATCTAAAGGGCCCACACACATCGGTATGTATGAGATCCAATAAACCCTCACCCCTTTCACAAGCTCCAGTGAAGGGTGACTTGGTCATCTTTCCAAGTAAACAAGACTCGCATACGTCATCGTCCCTAAGGTCAAATGACTCCAACACTCCATCCTTTTGGAGTTGGGCTATGCGTTTCTTGTTGACATGTCCAAGACGACAATGCCACAAGCATGCTTTATCCAAACCATTGGAAGAATCCACACACAACACATCATTTCCTAAGTTATCTACAACCATAACAGTTTCATAAATTCCATTACAAGGCAATGCTTCAAAATATAAGACACCATTTAAATAAGCATAAATGGAACCTTTCTCATTATCAAACAAGTATCTAAATCCTTGTCTAAACAAACCATGAAATTAAATGATGTTTCTTGCCATATCTGGTGAATAGCAACAATTATCTAAATCTAAACCTAATCCATTACTAAGAGCTAAAGAATACACTCCAATCTTGGTGACAGGCGACGATCTTCTGTTTCCCATGACTATATTTATTCTTCCACGCTCTACATCTCTATTTCTTCTTAGTCCATGCAAATAAGAACATATGTGAAAACCACATGTCACACCCCGAAAACCAAAGGCGGAAACATTTCCGGGCGGACTCCACGTTGAGTATCAAATCCAATGCACATAGTAAGCAAAGTAGACAACCATTACATTACATATATAAAAGTTTACATTTGTTTCAAAAGTAAATTGTACAAGTGTGATACATAGTATATATGAACAAAATGAGACGAGTCTTCTACGCACTCCGTCTTCGCCAAAATAGATCGTTTGGTACCTGTCTAATGCGGACCTGAGAATACAAGCGGTTTGAAAATTAGCATAAAGCTGGTGAGTTCATAAGCGGTTAGTTTTCTGAAAATGTACGAGTTCCTTTAGTTTCCTGAAAAAGTGGTTATCCAAGAAAATCCCATATTTTCTTAAAAGTTGGTTACCAAATCCAAAATGTAATGTAAAAGATGTACAATGAAAACATGATTGCTCTTGTGAATTGTAAAGTTTAGTTATTTAACTTGTTACACTTTTCTGGTTATGTACTACGGTTACTCAGGAAAATCCTATATTTTCCTACATGTGTATGTGTGAACTGTTACTGATTCTATGTGTACGAACTGTTACCGGTTCCGATTATATTCAATGTTATCCCCAGGAAAACCCCATGTTTTCCTGAATGTGTGTGTGTGTACTGTTATCGATTCTGTAGGTGCGAACTATTACCGATTCCGATTATCCTCAAATGTACATTAGTTTTACTACGTATATAAAACTAATAAATAAGTGTAGAGCGTTAATAATCTTGATTGCAAGTCCTTAACCATACTTCAGACTAGATATGACTCGGGCCAGGTCCAGTATCCTTTTTATGACTTTCGTCACCCTTGAACCTTTCGGTTCGACTGTAGCTAGCAGCCAGGTGCGGGATTTTTGGTCCTGTATAGATCTATACACTCAAGTCACACTTTCCTATGTTCGGAGATTCTGGTTACAGGGGTAGTCCTCCACTCTCTCGTGCCAAGGAAGTGTTACAGAGGACGTGTCTCCAATCTTTAAGATTACCTTTACTTCTCGCATAGGGAAATAGTATATATGACCAACTAATTTTTAATGTGCTTTTCCTTTACACTCGAGCCTAGGTGTATTATTAAGGACGTTACAATGTTTTATGTTTTCTAAAGGTGTCTGTCCTTTACATTCGAGCCTAGGTGTGTTATTAAGGACATTACGATTGGTTTATGTTTTCTAATGGTGTCTATCTTTTATACTCGTGCCTAGGGTGTTTTATTATAGACTTTACAAATGTTTTATAATCTCAATCAATATAAGTGTGAACAATCAATTGTAAAGTATACAACATAACAGTATATAATAAGAATTGAAAATCGGTTTGAACAAACAACTCTGCGAGTTAAAACAGTTTGTTAGTAAGTTTTCAATTCTTAAAAGTGTGAGAATTATGATACCATTTAAATGAAATAATGTATTTAAGTACAAGATATTCTTGTACCTTTGCTTGTATTCCCCCCCCCCCCTGAAAACATTTAAAAACCATTGAAAAAGGGTAGGGGTATGAACTCACCGGTTGAGAAACGCGTCAGTTTGGATCCTAAACGTCAGTTCTGGGTTCGCGAATGCACAAGATTCCTATGGATTATGAAATGATATACAAGTATATCTAATTAGATTTATAAACTCTAATTAGATATGATATTACACTCCGATGAGCGAAAACACTTCAAAACGAGTGTTTGGAGTGACCTGGGTGACATCTACGGACGTGTAATGATGCGGGGGACTTGGGAATTGAGTTTGCTCCTCAAGAGTAAACTCCCTAATGAGTTTTCAGCCTTAGACACTAGTCACATGAGTTCATGGCCGTGAACTCATGTTGGCAAGGTTTATGGTGCTTAAAGGGTCAATATCACTTGGGAAGTGTTGGAACAATTTTACCTAAGGCATGGGAGTAAATTAAATCACCAAATGACATTATTTAAGGGAGTTTACGGCCCTAAACAAGGAGTTTATAGCCGTAAACTCCTATCCCCCTTAGATTGATGATTTAATGGTCTTAGCTTAATCATATGTGACTCCTACTAATTTTCCAAGCCTTGGTATGAATTTAGGGTACCATTTGACATGTATAAAGGAGTTTACGACCCATGAATATGTTCTTGGGGGGGGGGGGGGGGGTCTTGGTCGTAAACTTGAATTGAGGAGAGAGGAGGATTTAATGCCTCAAAAATCTGGCCATGTCCCCTCTCCCCATGCTCTCTCTTCCCAAAACTCAATCATTAAGTCCTATTCTTCACTCTTCCTCTTATATCTTCACTCTCTCACACTCCACCCTCCTAACACACAAACTCTCTTCCTCTCTCTCTCTCTCTCTCTAACTCACGAAAATGCTCCCTTCTCATCCAAAATTTTGAGATTAAGGAGGCCTTGAAGTGTTCTTGCTTCTCTCGAGATCAAAACCAAGGTAAACAACACAATCCTCCCTCATGGTTTCATAATTTTACTTCCTCTTCTTCATAGTTTTCTCTTCTTTTCGGATTCTATGCCTTTCGATGGCTAGAAATCCTTATTTTTCTCTTGTGGCTTGTATATTCTCACCATAACACAATGCATGTGTTTGAGATGGTGAAAATCCGGGATCAAACCCATGCAAGGAGTGAAAAAGATGCACATATGTTCATGTGACTTCAAAACCGAGTATTACATCTTCTTCTCCATTTCTTTTGAACGACCATAACTCGGTCATTACTTAACCAAATCATGATATTCTTTTTGTATTGGATAGTTCCACGAGTTAACTTTCAAACCCAACTGGTCTCACTGTAAAATATTAAATATCCGATGTTTGGAAATTTTTACAAAATGGTTGCACTGTAAAATATTAAATATCCGATGTTTGGAAATTTTTACAAAATGGTTGCGCAAACAGCTCTTTTTCTGTGATCACCATTTTTGCCTTGCATGATCAATGGCCTTAAACCCAACCATAAATCTGGGGAAAAATATTTTAGAAACTTAACATATCCAGTGAATGATGGCTAAAATTTCGTGGCTTAAACCGCCACTGAATAGGCTACACAAATTCATGAACTTCAGCCATATTTACATCTCATGCACCATTGCATGCAACATTTCTTAACTTATTTGGGTTCAATACCCCTATTTCCCTTCTGAATAAATTTTGAACATTTTTCCTTTTGAAAGCCCTCACATGCATGTGATAATCTGTAAAATACCAAAAGCTTTTATTATTTCGTGCGCACATCTCTTTCTCCGAAATCACCTTTCTAGCGAAGCCATCATACAAGAACACCGAAGTACCACTTGTATAGTACGTCAAGTTCAATCCAAAGACCCATACGGTTGATCTATCACTTAAGAATGTATACAAAATGGTGATATAATTAAGGTTCTACAGGTTTAGAATTGATGATTTCACTTTAACTCTTTTCCTCATTGGGATGTGAGGTTAAATGGGAAGCATTTACTCGACTACCTCTTCAATCTTAATTATATATGACTCGTATGCACGAGAATGTGATCGATGAACCAGGTATGAATTCTAATATGAACTTTAGGATGGAGGCTGCCCAAGACTACGAGTAATCGCATCGTCATGTGAACAAACTTAGAACCCAGTACGACTCTGGTAACCAGATCTCCCTACAGTCTAATCACCCACAGATAGACAAGAACAACCTAGACAACTTAGCGAACTACCCAACAAAAGAATAGAAAGACCCAACTCCTTGCCCTGGAGAGCTTCGGTCTTATTCCTAATAAAGGTGGATGAATAGTATCATAAGTACATCGACTATCGAAGACCTCGTCAAGATTTCCATTGGAAATCATTATCTCTGTCTCGCATGGATGAGTTGGTTGAGCAAACACAAGAAATGAATTACTTTTCAGAAATGGACCTGAGATCCGAATGTCACCAATTTCAAGTATGAGATGACGATCTTCTGAACCCGATACGGACACTACGTGTCTGTAGTGATACCCCTCGGATAGGACTAATACGCCCGTAGTACTCATTAACTTAGTGGATAGGGTACGCCATTCTTACTTGGATCAGTTCGTCATTAACCTTGTAAATGACTTACTTATCTACCCTCGTAGTATAAAGGAAATCATAAAGAGCACCTACAACAAACCATGGAACCAATACGATCAGAGAAGCATTACGCAAAGTTCTCTAAATACGAGTTTTGGAATTGAAGAGTCAAAATTTCCTAAGACGCACTATTAGTGATGTGGAAATTCTTGAGGACCCTTGCAATTTATTAGAACCGTTGAGAATTTGTCAGCATCGAAGATGTCGTCGGGGATTCGTCAAAATTTAGGCCTTGTAGACCTACTATAGTAGTCCATTTAGAACTCCTTGCAAATTTTGGAAATTCTTACGACTTTGACCTAGGAGGGAGTGGCCCTTAACTGGGAAGAGAAGCAAGAGAGAGAAACCCTTAGAACTCCAGGTGAGAGACCAAATTCATTTGGAAGTCTCACTCTGTGAATGGCTTGATATGCTTCGGAAAGCGTAGAGAGCTAAATTCAAGATAATTAGGACCTACAAGATTCTTACTTGAATCGGCCCTATATCTCACAAACTCAACCTACTCCGCGAGCTTAGTAACATACATTCTACCCTTCCCGTCTCGAACTTGTAAAAAGTATCGACCCGACGAGACTCTTGAAATCCCACTCGAAGAGATCGAGTCCCACAAGATCCTCACCTATGTGGAAGAACTGTAGTGACCATGGACCGAGAGGTCATACGAATGCTTCATAGTTGTTTCTGTGACAACTGTCAATTCAGGTCATTCTCGGACTCATGCATCTTTATAAAAACCATTCATGTACAACATGCCATTGCCTAGTAGTATAAATTAGGTCAAAATCTTGCATAAACTAGGATCCAACTAAGGTCTAGGACTAATATACTTGACACTTACGATTCTAGTAAGTTGCTTAACTACAATAGGAAATGCCAATGCTATAATTAGAATGAAACTTCAAATTTTGTTACAATTGAAAAAGGGTATAAAACCCTAAAAATAAATTAAAGTATTCTAATTATGCTTCAATGTGATGGTGAACATCAAACAATATTCCAAAAACCCTAAAGAGCTAAAAATCCAAATTTATAAACCTTAAAGCTTAAAAACTTTATAAAATTTGGCTATAAACTTCCTAATATCAAATTTTTATTAATCAAATTATGGATTATACCAATGAAATAGAAATATAAATTATCATGCATTAATCATAATTTATTAGTTAAAAACAAGATTTTTAAATAAATCAAAAAATTGATTAAAGAATCACTTTTATAAAAATTAAGGAGGGATTTTTTACAAAGTTCGAATTGAGGAGAGAGGAGGCTTTAATGCCTCAAAAATCTGGCCATCTCCCCTCTCCCCATGCTCTCTCTTCCCAAAACTCAATTATTAAGTCCTATTCTTCACTCTTCCTCTTCTCTCTTCACTCTCTCACACTCCACCCTCCTAACACACAAACTCTCTTCCTCTCTCTCTCTCTCTCTAACTCACGAAAATGCTCCCTTCTCATCCAAAATTTCGAGATTAAGGAGGCCTTGAAGTGTTCTTGCTTCTCTCGAGATCAAAACCAAGGTAAACAACACAATCCTCCCTCATGGTTTCATAATTTTACTTCCTCTTCTTCATAGTTTTCTCTTCTTTTCGGATTCTATGCCTTTCGATGGCTAGAAATCCTTATTTTTCTCTTGTGGCTTGTATATTCTCACCATAACACAATGCATGTGTTTGAGATGGTGAAAATCCGGGATCAAACCCATGCAAGGAGTGAAAAAGATGCACATATGTTCATGTGACTTCAAAACCGAGTATTACATCTTCTTCTCCATTTCTTTTGTGTTCTTGCATGACCAAAAGCATTTAAACCATTTCTAGTACATCTTGGATGCTCATTCACTCCATGCATGTGCTAGAAATCGTACCTTAACAAAGGCATGCATGATGATCTTGTCAAAATATCCTAAGAATGCACTCAAAGCAAACATGCAATCTGCCAGATTACTTTGTTCAACTTTGAACGACCATAACTCGGTCATTACTTAACCAAATCATGATATTCTTTTTGTATTGGATAGTTCCACGCGTTAACTTTCAAACCCAACTGGTCTCACTATAAAATATTAAATATCTGATGTTTGGAAATTTTTACAAAATGGTTGCGCAAACAACTCTTTTTCTGTGATCACCATTTTTGACTTGCATGATCAATGGCCTTAAACCCAACCACAAATATGGGGAAAAATACTTTAGAAACTTAACATATCCAGTGAATGATGGCTGAAATTTCGTGGCTTAAAACGCCACTGAATAAGCTACACAAATTCATGAACTTCAGCCATATTTACATCTCATGCACCATTGCATGCAACATTTCTTAACTTGTTTGGGTTCAATACCCCTATTTCCCTTCTGAATAAATTTTGAACATTTTTCCTTTTGAAATCCCTCACATGCATGTGATAATCTGTAAAATACCAAAAGCTTTTATTATTTCTTTGATTTATTAAAATTATTGTTAGAAACCAAGGGAATAAATCACATAAAATACTTCCAGAGGTCTATAAATCCGAAATAAATTTATGGATGACCCCTATGGTGAATAATGATCCCTCACTAAATTTCATCAATTTTTGTCGCTGTTTGGTATGATTTCCGATTTTCTTTTGTTAGGATATAATAAATCACAAAACCACTTTAGAGAGTGTGAAAATTGTATCTAACAATTTTCGCATACCTTACCTGTGATGGGTGACTCAGAAAAATAATTTCAACATTTTTCATCATGCCTTACTATTTTGCCCAATTTTTGGTAATTATAATGGTCTAAAAATACGAAAAATAGTTCTAATTATCCAAAATTCATGAAAATTACCATAACATCATGATGTACAGTAGGAGGTCACATAAAAAATTTGAGGATTTTTCCCCACTGTAAACTATTTTTCTCTTAATTTCTAAAGTTAATTTCACTTAAATACACTTAAATACACATAAATATCCAAAACTGGATTATACAATATGAAAACCACTTTTGGTATTTTTCCCAGGTTATTTATACTGTAAATGATGTTACAAAAATTTTTGGTAATTTATTTTAACTGTTTAATATTATTTGTTCAATCAATGATTATTTAAAGGAATAAAACAAGGAAAAATAGAAATACCCACTGAAAAATATCTTTTATATTTTTCCCACCCTAGTTATGTATAATAACAGTTAAATAAAAAGTTTGGGTAATTTTGGAAACTGTTTTCTATTTATTTTAATTTTTATTGGAATAAATGCTCAAAAATCATAAAATATAATTAAACAGCTTGGAAATCCATTTTTGTATTTTTCCCAGCTTAGTATTGTGTAATAACAGTTAAATAAGAAGTTTGAAAAGTTTTATTCTTTGAATGCTATTTTTCGTGAATTTATGTTGTTAAGAAGACTTAAAAATTTGAAAAATAGTTAACCATATTAAAAATTCAAGGAAAATTTTCTGGAAAACCTTTATTGTATTTACAATGAAAATACAAGGTTTGACAATTTTTGGAAACTGTTTGATAATATTTTACATTTTTAGGAATATAAAACAATTTTAAATGTGTAGAAATACCTTTAATTTATATTACTAAATCTGGAAAATTAATATTCGAAAGTTGTAATTAATCGCACGACTTGTAGAATTTCATTATTTCAGAAAAAATGTAACCAATTAATATAAAATCGAATAATAAAACATAAATTGGCATTTCACTGTATGTAGAGTTTAGTATATTAACATTAGATTTCGACATGAAAATTCACTAGTGTGTGTTTGATGTCGTAGGATCCCGGTAGTAAGACGTTGGTGCATTCCGAGGCATTACTTGTATCTACTCGAAACATTGTGAGTATTCACGCACTCCCCTATTTTCAGTTTTTATGTTTTGGGGTGGAAAAACATGTCCAGAAAAACTATTATTTGCATGTTGTATTTAAATTGATTTGTATCAAACACGATTGCTATTGTATTGCTATGTCTCTCTATGTATGTCTATGCAACACGGAACATGAGAACTTATCGTACTAAGGCCCTTCCCTTATCTCTAACCATTAACTCTTTGAGCCAATGGTCATTATGGATAGCGCTATTAGGAATTGATAACTCTTCACTCGCCCTATTGCTGGAGTGCATGATACCATATTCATCTATGGAACGATAAGCATAGATCTCGATAGGGCTTCAGTTATAGGTTTGGTTGAGACTCATTGTTTGCTCATACACATACAAACTCGTTTCTCATTATAGCAATAAACTTGTATTTATTAACAGCAATCAACTTTGTTTCTCATTAAAGCAATGTACTTGTATTTACGAAAAGGCTTATTCAAGCTCAATTTATAAACTTGTGAACTCACCAACTATTTTCATAGTTGACGCTCGTTTTACATGTTTTTTTTCAGGAAATAATTAGTAAGTGGATATAAAGATTCATCATCATAGAGCATGCTGCATTGTGTTGAAGTTATTTATGAAGTTATCTTTGAACAATGTTATTTTGGAAAAACTTGTACTTTGTTTCTTTTTAAGCTATGGGTTGTAAACTTTTAAATACTGTTGTGGTGATGTATCTTTATCTTTTGCAATGAAACCATTATCGCTGTCATACCTTGCGCTTCCGCTTTAGCGGTGTGTGACAGAAGTGGTATCAGAGCTAAAGTTATAGAGAACATCGGTTTTTCTTTAAGAAAACACAACCTATAACTAAAACTTACAAATAAATTCTTTTTACATCAAATATATTACTAGTATAATTAGGTCGGGAGTTGTATCGTTGGACCTCAATTAAACATAGCCTGATCACCTATGTTTAATTAAGGAAAGATTTATACAAAGCCTAAGCTAATTATAATGGGAATATGTTCAATAAAAATATTTGAGAAAACTTTATTTCAAAAATTCAAAAGGTTAATTTTGGTGTGTGTAAGCATTGCATATTATAGGCATGCATTGTCATTCATTTCATATCTCATTGAAACTATGTCACAGTCCACTATGTCAATATCGTCATCTTCCCTCGACGTAATCCCCCCGCCTCGGTAGAAGAAGACCCATCAGAGGACACATAAGATACTGGGAACTCGGTGGAGATCAGCAATGACAACGCCCCGAGTCAACGACGCGAGGCATCGCCTTCATCGGTGTTGCCACAGCCACCGCTTTATGGGCTTCGCATTCGGAGGACGGCGAGGAAGAGTGTTCCCATTCCAGGAAGGATAGCCACCAGCTCAGCAGGATTTGGCACGGCAGGACCTAGCGGAGCAGGACCCAGCGTTGCAGGACCGAGAGCACCGCCACCGCAACAAGTTATAGGGATACCTATCAGGCAGCCAAGTATGACCCCGGAGGAGTTCCGGAGGATGCATTCGATGGCAACGGATCTACGCCACAGTCTCGTAGTGATAGCTGGGCACCAGGAGGTATTGAACGAAGTGATGACAGGGATGGAAATCCTGTTTCAACATTCGATGGAGGCTACTAACACTGCTAGTGCTGCTAGACGAGAGAACCGTGTCAGGAAGGCCTAATCGCGGGTGCCCACAGAACGAAACACCCGATGTTGCTCAAGTTGTAGCACAACAGCTCATGGAAGCAATCCCAAACATTGTTACTCAAGTAACTGCAGGACTTAATGCTAACCAAGGAAGTAGTGGAGGAAACCAGGGAAACAATGAAAGAGAATGCAACTACAAGTCCTTTATGGCCTGTAAACCTATGGAGTTCCATGGAAAGGAAGGTGCGGTCGGGTTGCTGAAATGGATTGACAGCATGGAATCGGTCCTTCACATTAGCAAATGCCTGGAGCGCAACAAAGTTGAGTATGCAACTTGCCTACTCCAAGATAGGGCATTGAACTGGTGGAATACCCTAGTGCAAACCCGAGGCCATACAGCGGCATATCAACTAACTTGGGAAGACCTAAAGAAGCTGCTAATAGAGGAGTATTGTCCTAAGGATGAACTTCAGAAGCTTGAATCTAAATTCTGGAACCATTCTATGGTTGGAACGCAAATAGAGAAGTACACAATCCGATTTCATGAACTAGCAAAACTGGTACCTCACATGGTTACTCCTGAGGAGAAACGGATAGATCGTTACATCTGGGGTCTGGCACCAGAGATTCAGGGAATGGTTACTTCATCAAATCCAACTACTATTCATAGTGCAGTAAGTCTAGCAAATCGACTAACCAATGATGTGATAAGGATGGGAGCATCGATAAAGGAAATCTCTAGTAGTAAGAGGAAGCCAGCAGATCAGGGAGAGAAGACGTATGGAGGCAAGTCAGGGAGGAATCATAAAGTCTCAAGAAACTTTATGGTAAGAGCCCAGGAGCAAGAACCAATGAAAACTCAAGAACAGGAAGTGCAAGAGCGAAAGCAGTACTCAGGACCGCTTCTGAAGTGCAATAAGTGTAACTTCCATCACAAGGGAGCTTGCCCAGTGTGCCAAAACTATAAGCAATCATGCATTACTCGAAGTATTGTAAGCTGAATAAGGAGGGAAAAAGGGCATGTTACGAGTGCGGGAGTACTAATCATCTCCGTAGAGCATGTCCCAAACTGAACAAAGGGCCTGCTAACAATGGACAAGGCCAAGCCAGGCAAAACTTCCAAGGAAATCAAGTTGGACGGCCAAGAGGTGTAGCCTTTGTGATTGGCGCAGAAGAAGCTCGTCAGAACCCTGAAGTGATAACAGGTACGTTTCTCCTGAACAACCATTTTGCATCAGTAATATTTGATGCGGGAGCAGATAGGAGTTTTGTTTCTTTAGCATTTAGACCGTTAATTGGCTTGAAATCGAGAAAGATGAGGAATGCTTATGCTATTGAACTTGCTGATAGGTATGAAATTAGGGCTAATGATATAATTCCTGGTTGTACTCTGAATTTAGTTGATAAACTCTTTAGCATTGACCTAATTCCTATAGAGCTAGGTAGTTTTGATGTGATAGTAGGGATGGATTGGTTATCTAAAAATAGAGCGGACATTGGTTGTTATGAGAAAGTCATTAGAGTGCCTTGTTGGATTAATGTCTAAGACCATAACTATAATTGGTAAGACTTGACCCGACCCGACATGGTCCATTTGGGTTGCATGGCATCATGTACTTGGATAAACTATAATTAGAGAAATAAGACACTTATGGTTATTAATATATTATAAGTTCTAGTATATTAATAATAAGAATAATAAGATTATTTAATTAGTATTGGTCAAGAATTAACCTAGGATTAATTAAGCGATCAAAAGAAGACTAATTAAATACATGGGTTGATTGTACAAATCATCCATACTTATATAGTGGGCTAATGCTCCATGGATTATCTAGTTGGGCTAAAACCCACATGATGTTCCATGGATGCTCCATGGTGTGTTTGTACCCATGGATCATGGAAATGAAAGGCCATGTCAATTAGGGTTTACATGGTGTAACCCTAACTATATAAGCATCTTATTCTTGACCAAAATCGGCCACTAGAGAGAGTAGGAAAGGGTTAGTCGATTTCATGAAGTGTAGAATTCTCTCAAGTTATTCCAAGTGTATTTGGTGTTGTGTGAACCATTTGAGGTGTCACACATGGGGCACTAGGCACTCAAGCTTCATGAAGACTTTCTACATGAAAAAGGTATGTATTCTATCTTGTTATATCCATTGTTTTGTATGCTAGATTAGGATAATACCTTGGATGTTCATATTTGCATGTATAATAGAGAAAACATAGATCCAAGGTATTTAGGGTTGCATGTACACTTAGGAGTGTTAGAATGCTCAAAACCCAACATGCCTCTCCCTAATGGAGAAACCATTATCATACACGGTGAGAAGCCAGGAAGAAGTTTAAACATAGTATCAAGCATGAAGATTCACAAGTACCTGAAGAAGAATTGTATTGCATTCATAGCCCACATGCTAGAAAGAGAACCTGGAGCTAAGCAACTCAAGGAGATTCCGGTGGTTCGAAATTATCCCGAAGTATTTCCGGAGGAATTACCCAATCTACCCCCTTACAGACAGGTCGAATTTTGGATAGACTTAATTCCCGGAGCGGCACCGATAGCAAAAGCACCATATCACCTTACACCATCCGAGATGCAAGAACTATCCGGACAACTTCAAGAACTTCTAGACAAAGGGTTTATTCGACCAAGTTCTTCACCTTGGGGATCCCCAGTGTTATTCGTCAAAAAGAAAGATGGTTCGTTCCGAATGTGCATTGATTACAGAGAACTGAACAAGTTGACAATCAAGAATCGATATCCCCTCCCTCGAATAGATGACTTGTTCGATCAGTTGCAGGGCGCTTCCTACTTCTCAAAGATTGACCTTCGGTCAAGGTATCATCAACTAAGAATTCACGAAGGGGACATTCACAAAACAACATTTAGAACCCGTTATGGACATTATGAGTTCTTAGTCATGCCTTTTGGACTAACGAACGCACCTGCTGTTTTCATGGATTTGATGAATAGGGTCTGTAGACCATACCTAGACAAGTTTGTAATTGTATTTATCGATGACATACTTGTTTACTCGAAAACCAAAGAAGATCACAATAGACATCTAAAGCTAGTGTTTGAGCTGTTGAAGGAGCATAAATTGTATGCCAAGTTCACTAAGTGTGAATTTTGGATTCGGGAAGTACATTTTCTTGGTCATGTGATCGGCGAAAGAGGAATTCATGTAGATCCAGCTAAGATTGAGGCAATCAAGAAATGGGAAGCCCCCAAAACCCCGACAGAAATACGACAGTTCCTAGTATTAGCTGGGTACTACAGACGCTTCATTGAGAATTTCTCTAGGATTGCCCAACCATTAACATCTTTGACCTAAAAGGACAGAAAATTTCACTGGGAAGAGAAACACGAAGAGGCGTTTCAAATCCTGAAAAACAAGTTGTGCAATGCACCCATTCTGGCTTTACCAGAAGGATCAGATAACTTTGTGGTGTATTGTGATGCATCTCATCAAGGATTAGGATGTGTGTTAATGCAAAAAGATAAAGTCATTGCGTATGCTTCCAGACAACTCAAACCGCATGAGAAGAATTATACCACCCATGATTTAGAACTAGGAGCAATAGTTTTCGCTCTTAAGATATGGAGGCATTATTTGTACGGAACCAAGTGCACCATCTATACCGATCACAAAAGCCTTCAGCATATCCTAGATCAGAAAATGTTAAACATGCGGCAGAGGAGATGGGTAGAGTTGTTTAGTGATTATGATTGTGAGATACGATATCACCCAGGAAAGGCTAACGTAGTAGCCGATGCTCTTAGTAGGAAAGAAAGAGTGAAACCTTCCCATGTGAGAGCTTTAGGAATGGTAATTCAGACAAGCTTGAAATCTCAAATCATTGATGCCCAGGAGAAAGCGTTATTCAAGGAAAATCTTCCAGGCGAGACCTTACATGGTTTGGAAGAGAGATTTGAAACCAAACCTGATGGAGTTTGTTATTTTAAGGACAGTGTCTGGATTCCAAGGGTTAACAATCTGAGAGACATGGTACTGGAGGAGTCTCATCGATCTAAATACTCAATCCACCCTGGAGCGGATAAGATGTACGAGGATCTTAAAGAGTACTATTGGTGGCCTGGAATGAAAAAGGATATTGCCTTGTATGTCGGGAAGTGTTTGACATGCTCAATAGTCAAGGCTAAACATCAAAAACCATCCGGCTTGTTGCAACAGCTTGAAATCCCCCAATCGAAATGGGAGAAAATATCTATGGATTTCATTACCAAACTCCCTAGAACTGCTAAAGGTCACGACTCAATTTGGGTCATAGTGGATCGACTGACGAAATCTGCTCATTTTCTCCCCATTCGGGAAGATTTCAAGATGGAAAAATTGGCCCAAATCTACATTGACAAAATTGTTTCTCTGCATGGTGTACCCCTATCTATCATTTCTGATAGAGATAGTCGTTTTATATCACGATTTTGGTGGATGTTACAGAAGGCACTAGGAACCAAGATAGATTTGAGCACAACTTACCACCCTCAGATAGATGGGCAGACGGAGAGAACAATTCAAACATTGGAAGACATGCTACGAGCGTGTGTCATTGAGTTCAAAGGAAACTGGGATACTCATTTGCCTCTAGTTGAGTTCTCATACAATAACAGTTACCACACGAGTATCCAATGTGCTCCATATGAAGCATTGTATGGACGCAAGTGTTGTTCGCCCTTATGCTGGACATAAATTGTAGACAGACAGTTGACTAGACTCGAACTTATCCAGGAAACATCTGACAAGATTGCTATCATCAAGGATAGGCTTAAAGCTGCCAGAGATCGTCAGAAAAGTTATGCGGATAATCGTCGAAAACCATTAGAATTCCAAGTAGGAGACAAGGTACTTTTAAAAGTGTCACCTTGGAAACGGCTTGTACGTTTTGGTAAGAAATGAAAACTAAGCCCGAGAAATGTTGTACCCTTTGAAATTATTGAAAGGATTGGTCTGGTAGCTTATAAACTCCAGTTGCCCCAAGAGTTAAGCGTCATTCACGACACATTCCACGTCTCCAACCTTAAGAAATGTCTATACGACGAAGCATTGATAGTACCCCTGGAGGAAATTAAGATCAATGATAAGCTAAACTTCGTTCAGGAACCGATAGAAATCCTTGACAGGAGGTTAATCAACTTAAGCGGAGTAAGATCCCGATTGTGAAAGTTAGATGGAACTCAAAACGCGGGCCGGAGTACACCTGGGAGCGTGAGGACTTCATGATGGAAAAGTATCCACAACTTTTCCCATGCGATGACAAGCGATGACATAGAATGAATTTCGGGATGAAATTCTTTTTAAATGGGGGATACTGTGACAACTGTCAATTCAGGTCATTCTCGGACTCATGCATATTTATAAAAACCATTCATGCACATCATGCCATGGCCTAGTAGTATAAATTAGGTCAAAATCTTGCATAAACTAGGATCCAACTAAGGTCTAGGACTAATATACTTGACACTTACGATTCTAGTAAGTCGCTTAACTACAATAGGAAATGTCAATGCTATAATTAGAATGAAACTTCAAACTTTGTTACCATTTAAAAAGGGTATAAAACCCTAAAAATAAATTAAAGTATTCTAATTATGCTTCAATGTGATGGTGAACATCAAACAATATTCCAAAAACCCTAAAGAGCTAAAAATCCAAATTTATAAACCTTAAAGCTTAAAAACTTTATAAAATTTGGCTATAAACTTCCTAATATCAAATTTTTGTTAATCAAATTATGGATTACACCAATGAAATAGAAATATAAATTATCATGCATTAATCATAATTTATTAGTTAAAAACAAGATTTTTAAATAAATCAAAAAATTGCTTAAAGAATCACTTTTATAAAAATTCAGGAGGGATTTTTTATAAAATTTGAATTGAGGAGAGAGGAGGCTTTAATGCCTAAAACATTTGGCCATCTCCCCTCTCCCCATGCTCTCTCTTCCCAAAACTCAATCATTAAGTCCTATTCTTCACTCTTCCTCTTCTCTCTTCACTCTCTCACACTCCACCCTCCTAACACACAAACTCTCTTCCTCTCTCTCTCTCTCTAACTCACAAAAATCCTCCCTTCTCTGCCAACATTTCGAGATTAAGGAGGCCTTGAAGTGTTCTTGCTTCTCTCAAGATCAAAAACAAGGTAAACAACACAATCCTCCCTCTTGGTTTCATGATTTTACTTCCTCTTCTTCATAGTTTTCTCTTCTTTTCGGATTCTATACCTTTCGATGGCTAGAAATCCTTATTTTTCCCTTGTGGGTTGTAGATTCTCACCATAACACAATGCATGTGTTTGAGATGGTGAAAATCCGGGATGAAACCCATGCAAGGAGTGAAAAAGATGCACATATGTTCATGTGACTTCAAAACCGAGTATTACATCTTCTTCTCCATTTCTTTTGTGTTATTGCATGATCAAAAGCATTTAAACCATTTCTAGTACATCTTGTATGCTCATTCGCTCCATGCATGTGCTAGAAATCGGACCTTAACAAAGGCATGCATGATGTTCTTGTCAAAATATCCTAAGAATGCACTCAAAGCAAACATGCAATCTGCCAGATTACTTTGTTCAACTTTGAACGACCATAACTCGGTCATTACTTAACCAAATCATGATATTCTTTTTGTATTGGATAGTTCCACGAGTTAACTTTCAAACCCAACTGGTCTCACTGTAAAATATTAAATATCCGATGTTTGGAAATTTTTACAAAATGGTTGCGCAAACAGCTCTTTTTCTGTGATCACCATTTTTGCCTTGCATGATCAATGGCCTTAAACCCAACCATAAATATGGGGAAAAATATTTTAGAAGCTTAACATATCCAGTGAATGATGGCTGAAATTTCGTGGCTTAAAACGCCACTGAATAGGCTACACAAATTCATGAACTTCAGCCATATTTACATCTCATGCACCATTGCATGCAACATTTCTTAACTTATTTGGGTTCAATACCCCTATTTCCCTTCTGAATAAATTTTGAACATTTTTCCTTTTGAAAGCCCTCACATGCATGTGATAATCTGTAAAATACCAAAAGCTTTTATTATTTCGTGCGCACATCTCTTTCTCCGAAATCACCTTTCTAGCGAAGCCATCATACAAGAACACCGAAGTACCACTTGTATAGTACGTCAAGTTCAATCCAAAGACCCATACGGTTGATCTATCACTTAAGAATGTATACAAAATGGTGATATAATTAAGGTTCTACAGGTTTAGAATTGATGATTTCACTTTAACTCTTTTCCTCATTGGGATGTGAGGTTAAATGGGAAGCATTTACTCGACTACCTCTTCAATCTTAATTATATATGACTCGTATGCACGAGAATGTGATCGATGAACCAGGTATGAATTCTAATATGAACTTCAGGATGGAGGCTGCCCAAGACTATGAGTAATCGCATCGTCATGTGAACAAACTTAGAACCCAGTACGACTCTGGTAACCAGATCTCCCTACAGTCTAATCACCCACAGATAGACAAGAACAACCTAGACAACTTAGCGAACTACCCAACAAAAGAATAGAAAGACCCAACTCCTTGCCCTGGAGAGCTTCGGTCTTATTCCTAATAAAGGTGGATGAATAGTATCATAAGTACATCGACTATCGAAGACCTCGTCAAGATTTCCATTGGAAATCATTATCTCTGTCTCGCATGGATGACTTGGTTGAGCAAACACAAGAAATGAATTACTTTTCAGAAATGGACCTGAGATCCGAATGTCACCAATTTCAAGTATGAGATGACGATCTTCTGAACCCGATACGGACACTACGTGTCTGTAGTGATACCCCTCGGATAGGACTAATACGCCCGTAGTACTCATGAACTTAGTGGATAGGGTACGCCATTCTTACTTGGATCAGTTCGTCATTAACCTTGTAAATGACTTACTTATCTACCCTCGTAGTATAAAGGAAATCATAAAGAGCACCTACAACAAACCATGGAACCAATACGATCAGAGAAGCGTTACGCAAAGTTCTCTAAATACGAGTTTTGGAATTGAAGAGTCAAAATTTCCTAAGACGCACTATTAGTGATGTGGAAATTCTTGAGGACCCTTGCAATTTATTAGAACCGTTGAGAATTTGTCAGCATCGAAGATGTCGTCGGGGATTCGTCAAAATTTAGGCCTTGTAGACCTACTATAGTAGTCCATTTAGAACTCCTTGCAAATTTTGGAAATTCTTACGACTTTGACCTAGGAGGGAGTGGCCCTTAACTGAGAAGAGAAGCAAGAGAGAGAAACCCTTAGAACTCCAGGTGAGAGACCAAATTCATTTGGAAGTCTCACTCTGTGAATGGCTTGATATGCTTCGGAAAGCGTAGAGAGCTAAATTCAAGATAATTAGGACCTACAAGATTCTTACTTGAATCGGCCCTATATCTCACAAACTCAACCTACTCCGCGAGCTTAGTAACATACATTCTACCCTTCCCGTCTCGAACTTGTAAAAAGTATCGACCCGACGAGACTCTTGAAATCCCACTCGAAGAGATCGAGTCCCACAAGATCCTCATCTATGTGGAAGAACTGTAGTGACCATGGACCGAGAGGTCATACGAATGCTTCATAGTCGTTTCTGTGACAACTGTCAATTCAGGTCATTCTCGGACTCATGCATCTTTATAAAAACCATTCATGCACAACATGCCATTGCCTAGTAGTATAAATTAGGTCAAAATCTTGCATAAACTAGGATCCAACTAAGGTCTAGGACTAATATACTTGACACTTACGATTCTAGTAAGTTGCTTAACTACAATAGGAAATGCCAATGCTATAATTAGAATGAAACTTCAAATTTTGTTACAATTGAAAAAGGGTATAAAACCCTAAAAATAAATTAAAGTATTCTAATTATGCTTCAATGTGATGGTGAACATCAAACAATATTCCAAAAACCCTAAAGAGCTAAAAATCCAAATTTATAAACCTTAAAGCTTAAAAACTTTATAAAATTTGGCTATAAACTTCCTAATATCAAATTTTTATTAATCAAATTATGGATTACACCAATGAAATAGAAATATAAATTATCATGCATTAATCATAATTTATTAGTTAAAAACAAGATTTTTAAATAAATCAAAAAATTGCTTAAAGAATCACTTTTATAAAAATTAAGGAGGGATTTTTTATAAAGTTCGAATTGAGGAGAGAGGAGGCTTTAATGCCTCAAAAATCTGGCCATCGCCCCTCTCCCCATGCTCTCTCTTCCCAAAACTCAATCATTAAGTCCTATTCTTCACTCTTCCTCTTCTCTCTTCACTCTTCACTCTCTCACACTCCACCCTCCTAACACACAAACTCTCTTCCTCTCTCTCTCTCTCTCTCTCTCTCTCTCTCTAACTCACGAAAATGCTCCCTTCTCATCCAAAATTTCGAGATTAAGGAGGCCTTGAAGTGTTCTTGCTTCTCTCGAGATCAAAACCAAGGTAAACAACACAATCCTCCCTCATGGTTTCATAATTTTACTTCCTCTTCTTCATAGTTTTCTCTTTTTTTCGGATTCTATGCCTTTCGATGGCTAGAAATCCTTATTTTTCTCTTGTGGCTTGTAGATTCTCACCATAACACAATGCATGTGTTTGAGATGGTGAAAATCCGGGATCAAACCCATGCAAGGAGTGAAAAAGATGCACATATGTTCATGTGACTTCAAAACCGAGTATTACATCTTCTTCTCCATTTCTTTTGTGTTCTTGCATGACCAAAAGCATTTAAACCATTTCTAGTACATCTTGGATGCTCATTCACTCCATGCATGTGCTAGAAATCGGACCTTAACAAAGGCATGCATGATGATCTTGTCAAAATATCCTAAGAATGCACTCAAAGCAAACATGCAATCTGCCAGATTACTTTGTTCAACTTTGAACGACCATAACTCGGTCATTACTTAACCAAATCATGATATTCTTTTTGTATTGGATAGTTCCACGAGTTAACTTTCAAACCTAACTGGTCTCACTGTAAAATATTAAATATCTGATGTTTGGAAATTTTTACAAAATGGTTGCGCAAACAACTCTTTTTCTGTGATCACCATTTTTGACTTGCATGATCAATGGCCTTAAACCCAACCACAAATATGGGGAAAAATACTTTAGAAACTTAACATATCCAATGAATGATGGCTGAAATTTCGTGGCTTAAACCCCCACTGAATGAACTACACAAATTCATGAACTTCAGCCATATTTACATCTCATGCACCATTGCATGCAACATTTCTTAACTTGTTTGGGTTCAATACCCCTATTTCCCTTCTGAATAAATTTTGAACATTTTTCCTTTTGAAATCTCTCACATGCATGTGATAATCTGTAAAATACCAAAAGCTTTTATTATTTCTTTGATTTATTAAAATTATTGTTAGAAACCAAGGGAATAAATCACATAAAATACTTCCAGAGGTCTATAAATCCGAAATAAATTTATGGATGACCCCTATGGTGAATAATGATCCCTCACTAAATTTTATCAATTTTTGTCGCTGTTTGGTATGATTTCCGATTTTCTTTTGTTAGGATATAATAAATCACAAAACCACTTTAGAGAGTGTGAAAATTGTATCTAACAATTTTCGCATACCTTACCTGTGATGGGTGACTCAGAAAAATAATTTCAACATTTTTCATCATGCCTTACTATTTTGCCCAATTTTTGGTAATTATAATGGTCTAAAAATACGAAAAATAGTTCTAATTATCCAAAATTCATGAAAATTTACCATAACATCATGATGTACAGTAGGAGGTCACATAAAAAATTTGAGGATTTTTCCCCACTGTAAACTAATTTTCTCTTAATTTCTAAAGTTAATTACACTTAAATACACTTAAATACACATAAATATCCAAAACCGGATTATACAATATGAAAACCACTTTTAGTATTTTTCCCAGGTTATTTATACTGTAAATGATGTTACAAAAATTTTTGGTAATTTATTTTAACTGTTTAATATTATTTGTTCAATCAATGATTATTTAAAGGAATAAAACAAGGAAAAATAGAAATACCCACTGAAAAATATCTTTTATATTTTTCCCACCCTAGTTATGTATAATAACAGTTAAATAAAAAGTTTGGGTAATTTTGGAAACTGTTTTCTATTTATTTTAATTTTTATTGGAATAAATGCTCAAAAATCATAAAATATAATTAAACAGCTTGGAAATCCATTTTTGTATTTTTCTCAGCTTAGTATTGTGTAATAACAGTTAAATAAGAAGTTTGAAAAGTTTTATCCTTTGAATGCTATTTTTCGTGAATTTATGTTGTTAAGAAGACTTAAAAATTTGAAAAATAGTTAACCATATTAAAAATTCAAGGAAAATTTTCTGGAAAACCTTTATTGTATTTACAATGAAAATACAAGGTTTGACAATTTTTGGAAACTGTTTGATAATATTTTACATTTTTAGGAGTATAAAACAATTTTAAATGTGTAGAAATACCTTTAATTTATATTACTAAATCTGGAAAATTAATATTCGAAAGTTGTAATTAATCGCACGACTTGTAGAATTTCATTATTTCAGAAAAAATGTAACCAATTAATATAAAATCCAATACTAAAACATAAATTGGCATTTCACTATATGTAGAGTTTAGTATATTAACATTAGATTTCGACATGGAAACTCACTAGTGTGTGTTTGATGTCGTAGGATCCTGGTAGTAAGACGTTGGTGCATTCCGAGGCATTACTTGTATCTACTCGAAACATTGTGAGTATTCACGCACTCCCCTATTTTCAGTTTTTATGTTTTGGTGTGGAAAAGCATGTCCAGAAAAACTATTATTTGCACGTTGTATTTAAATTGATTTGTATCAAACACGATTGCTATTGTATTGCTATGTCTCTCTATGTATGTCTATGTAACACGGAACATGAGAACTTATCGTGCTAAGGCCCTTCCCTTATCTCTAACCATTAACTCTTTGAGCCAATGGTCATTATGAATAGCGCTATTAGAAATTGACAACTCCTCACTCGCCCTATTGCTGGAGTGCATGATACCATATTCATCTATGGAACGATAAGCATAGATCTCGATAGGGCTTCAGTTATAGGTTTGGTTGAGACTCATTGTTTGCTCATACACATACAAACTCGTTTCTCATTATAGCAATAAACTTGTATTTATTAACAGCAATCAACTTTGTTTCTCATTAAAGCAATGTACTTGTATTTATGAAAAGCCTTATTCAAGCTCGATTTATAAACTTGTGAACTCACAAACTATTTTCATAGTTGACGCTCGTTTTACGTGCTTTTTCAGGAAATAATTAGTAAGTGGATATAAAGATTCATCATCATAGAGCATGTTGCATAGTGTTGAAGTTATTTATGAAGTTATCTTTGAACAATGTTATTTTGGAAAAACTTGTACTTTGTTTCTTTTTAAGCTATGGGTTGTAAACTTTTAAATACTGCTATGGTGATGTATCTTTATCTTTTGCAATGAAACCGTTATCGTTGTCATACGCTTTAGCGGGGTGTGACAGTTTCCCTTTAGTGAAGGTCCGCTAGGATGCCAACCAAGGACTCGAATTCACTTAGGAGCGCGAGAATCAATCATTTAGGAAGTATCCCCACTTTTTGGCTCAATTATTCATGCCTACTTCCTTGCCTAAATTATAATTTCGAGATGAAATTCCTTCTATGGAGGGGATGATGTGACAACCCGAAATTTTCATTCGATCAAACCCTAAAGTCAATCACTTCAAGTTATAAGTCAAGTTCATTTTTATTTGTTTTTAGAAAATTTAAAGTTTGTTTGATTATTATAATTATTATTCTTTAAACGAACGGGTTAAAGAGAGTGTCGTCTTGAGTCTTGAAATTCCAAAACCGGAAGTACCACGTAGTTAAGGAATTCACGACCAAACTTTTATGTTTGGGCCTAAAATTCTTCAAAAACCGTAAACTCATGCCTTAAGCATGAGTTTACTCCCCAAAATACCTCACTTCTTACTTGCAATCTCAAGAGCAAACTCCAAACACTCTCAACTACCATCCCGTCTTTAACCTGATTTCCCGAAAACGTAAGTACTTCTTGGCTTGATTTGTTGTTATATCATAACAACTAGTGATTATACATCTTTTCATCCATCAAATTTTGTGTTTTGTATAGTTTTCCAAAACACCAAGAACACACACTAGTGTTCTTGGACTTTTAGCTCATTTCAAGCTTCCATATAGTAAGTACCTATATCCTAGTGTCTTATAAAGCTTGTTATACATCTTTACAACAAGGAAATGTCCCAAGAACACCAAGAACAAGGTGTTCACGGTTTGGGAAGCTCCTAAAACCGTAAACACCAAGTAAAGGTGCCAAAGGGTGCCTTAGTCCTTCACAATGCCTTGGGGACATGTCTAGATCCTTCCTTGATGTGTTTATCACGTAAAAGGCACAAAAATCTCCCATTTATATGTGTTTAAGGTTTGGGGAGCTCCCAAAACCATAAACACCCCAAAGCATGTATAAATGACCCAATTTCCTTCCTATGCCTTAGTAGCTAACATGGTTGCATTCTTTGATGAGCTAAGGACTTCAAAATCCCCAAAATACCATAAACATTATGATTTTACGGTAGTAAACTCAAGGGAAAATGGTTTAAGAACCGTAAACTCCAAATAGGAGTGAAATGGTGCCCTAGTTCCTTCCTTAGTCACATACTTCAAGTAGAAAAGATTATAGGGACTTTTAAGGCTTCAAACAACATATGGTCAAAAGTGTGTGAGCTTACGGTAGTAAACTCAAGAGTTTACGACCGTAAACTCTTTTTTTGTGACCACAAAACCGTAAACTCCCTAATGGAGTTTTCCTTGAGCCCCAAACACACTAGCCTTTCCCTACAACACTTAGATGTAATCCTTGGGACTTATAACACTTGTATAAGGTGTTTAGCATGTCCTAGGGTGTCTTAACTTTGTTTATTAGTTGTTTAAAGACTAATTTGATACATATATGTGACATTATATGTTAACTAGGATCATAGAGTGTGTTCAAGACTTCACTTGATACCTAGCAATCCTACATCTTCAGTTCATCCGTACCACTCACTACAGGTGAGTTGATACCCCCATAATCTATCTTTTAAATGTTTTTAGATACTTTTATGGGGGGAGGGGATACAAGTTGAATCATGCTAGTCATTATAACAATCACATGTGATTGATAACTAGCATACAAATAGAATTACTACACTTTTAGCTGTTTTTACCAAACAGATTACTTCAAATGACTTTCCAAAACATTTTTACTAGTTTACAAATCTTTATCAAACTGTCTTACATACTAAATGTTTCTTTTAAAAACCTTGTTACAATTGTGTTTCCAAAACAAAGGTTTCATTATACTTTAAACTGTTCTTATCAAACAAACTGTTTTCAAATCGTTTTACAAACTGACATCAAGTCATCTTTTCCTAGTTATAAAACTTCTCAAAGGTTTTACAAAACTTCTTTTATACTTTTATATTTTCAATTGCATGCCTAGATATGTGGTCTGGTAGGATATCGGGTATTCGTCCGAAGGTCGTTTAACTATTAGTTATATATCATGTGTACATATATAGTCATAAAGGTTCTTCCAGTCAACTCAATACCCTGTGTAGCAGGGGTATACTCCCATGTTCATGCGTACAAGTTATATTACTAGTAAACTACAATAGGCGTAGTTTAGGGTTTTACTAATACTAATTCTAGAACAATGAATCATACAAAGCGTCAGTTTATACATGAGTCATAACTTATAGTGATGAGAAACAATCATAATACATAGTGATGAGAAACAAACATAATACGTAGTGATGAGAAACAAACATAATACATAGTGATGAGAAACAAACATAATACATAGTGATGAGAAACAAATACACATGCTAGACAAAGAAGAACAAACAGTACGGTTAGCACATACATTACATATACTTTACATTCATTTATGTGAGCCATTAAACGGGTCATGACACTACCTGCCATAACCGTTTTTGTATCCAGAATCTCCTTAATTGTGGAGCGTATGAGTTTGCATATAGATCTATACTGGTTTGACTATCCTACACCTTGTTGCTCGCTACAGTGGGACTTGCAAGTCTACGGGTGTCAAATGTCATTTCTTATAGCGTCTTACATCGTCGTTTTACTATTGAGTCGGTAGCAGGATACAGGCCGATCACATGTTACTTTAAATTTCAATTGGTTTAAGGTAGTTAGTACAGCAGTAGTCACTTATTATAAAACTATAGTACATTATTATTTCCCCATTACATTCACTTCGTGAACATTCACACGATGCATGTTAATGTAAATACTATATTTTTGGTTAATGATAGTTAGATTTGGGAAAATACACACTCTTACAAGAGACACAGTCAGATACTAGATGCCTTGGTAGAAGGCTACTTTCAGTAGGAAACATAGGGTTTTCTAGGTTATTCAAAACTTTTACATATACATTCTTACAAATACATTCTTACAAATACAGTCTTACAAATACATTCTTACAAATACATTATTACAAATACAGACACTAAAATACTTATGATCTCACCAGCTTTAAAGTTGATACTCTCTTTCAAAATAACTTGTATCCTCAGGTAAACAGTAGATAGGTAACGATGCAAGGTTTAGAGAAGATGGAGCTCGTTCAAGACTCATCTTTCATTTTTGATTCATAAGTTAGTGTCTATTAAACATGTCAGAACACTTGTATTAAAATTATATTATTAATATAATGAATGATGTTGTTGCTTGTTTACTACTATTCATTGATGTGATACTGTACATGACGTCCTCCACCCCAGAACGTTTCCGCCTTCTCGGTTTTGGGGTGTGACATAAGTGAATGAGGACTCACTAATTCTTCACCATGAAAAACATAAGGCTTAGGTTTTAAATGTATTGAGAATTCCTAGATTTTGAGATTCATTGAAGTTTTCAATGGCATGTTTAAATCTCGACATGCCCCTCTTGTTTGTGATTGGGATGCCGAGGATCACAAACCAGGTGTGAATAACCATGCAAATATACATGGTGCCCTCATTGTTACAGTCACCTATTCGATGTGCTGGTTAACCACACACGCTCCATCGAACTATGACAAGCAATGAGTCACACTTTGCCACCTTTGCTTAGAACCAATTAGTGTGTCGGTTAACCACACACGCTCCACTAACTTCTTAGCAAGGGTGCAAAGTGTAACTTCATAAGATTGCATCAATTCACGTTTGGCTAAAGTAACTAGGATTGGGAATTTTGTAAAAACGTTCAGTTACATTATATAGTTTCATTAACTTATTAATGAAGAAAGGATTGCCCTATCCTACCCGTTCGGCTAACGACCCTCCACCAATCAAGGAAGCGGTGAGTAAGAGTGGATACCCATTAAACGACCATTTTATAGGCCATAACCATATACACCCCTTATAGATCGGCTTCGTGAATGAGGCCTACTAACGGTAACACTAGCATTATAGTTATATATATATATATATATATATATATATATATATATATATATATATTAATCTTGTAATAATATAATAGTATAGGGTGTATTTTAAACATTTTAAAAATACTAAGGTTTTAATTTCAATTTAAAATTTTCGAAATTAATGACTTTTAAATTTAAATTTTAAATATTAAAACTCTTGATTTAATAATTATCTAGATTAAACAATTAATTTTAATTACAAAATCATAAAGGATTGTTTTAAATTAAACAATTAATTTTATCCTAATCCCTTATATCCCTCTAAATGTTGAAAATATGGGAGGGGATAATTCAAAATCTTTAATTACCATATTTAACAATTAAAGGATAATTACAAGATATGGGATTATACAAATCCATAAATTTTAGGAACTTATCTTGGGGAGGAGGCAAATCTCGAAAATCTAGGGCTTGCAAACCCTAGATCTCGAAATCTTGGGCAACAAGGAAAAGGGTTTGAAAACCCTTCAAAATTTCGAACACAAGGGTTCAAGAACCCTAAAATCGAAATACTTGCATCCTAGGGTTTATTGGCCATAAACCCTAAAGTGTCAAATTCATACAATTGTATAATACTAATTGAAAACAATTCAACCTGGCTTTGATACCGCTGATGGGTTTTGTACAAACAATCCTATGTGTGCATGCAACCCTAGATTTGGATCCATGCTTTCTCTATTATATACACAACTTTATGAACACAATAGGAACCCTAGCATGCATGTATATATTTCGAAATTTATATAAACTATAAGGGATTACATACCTCTTGTTGTTATGTTGCAATAACAATACTAATCTTCAATCTATTGTCTTGGAAAACAAGTACCACAAGTGTAGTACTTCTAATGGCTCACAAACACCACAAGCAAATGGAGACGCAAGATAGAGAGAGGGGAGAGGCTAGAAATCAACTCTAAGGCTTCTTAGAAAACAAGTGGCCGATTTCCCTTATCCAATGGGTCTTTATATAGGGTAAAGATTAGGGTTTTAGTCCTTATCCTTATCTAGTTGCTTGCCCACCAAGCAATTCATAAGATAAGTCTAGAAACCTATCCTTGGACGAATTCCAGGGCCTTATCCCCTTGAATTCGTCTGCCTCTCCCTTAGGGCATCCATTGCCCTAAATTGCAACTATCACATAATTACAATTCAGCCCCCGTAGTTTAATTAATTACATTTGATCACAAAATTAATTCTTAATTAATTATTGACCAATATTAATTAAAAAAAATATGATTTCTCCCTTAATATATTATTCCTATAATACATTAATAAATCATAATAACCTCTTTCTTTATTAGTTCTCCAGTCAAGTTGCTTTGGTGAAGGCAACCCAAAAGGACCATGCACAACCGGGTCAAGTACTTACCAAATATGGTTATGAGCTTAGACACTAATCCAACAGACGTACCTTAAAAAAATTGTCAAAATGCATGGGGTACCCTTATCTATTATCTCTGATAGAGATAGCAGATTTACCTCTCACACTTGGTAGAGTTTGCAAAAATCCTCGGTACTCACCTGGATATTAGTACATACTACCATCCTCAAACCATTGGAAAAAGTAAAAGGACCATCCAAACATTGGAAGACAAGCTCACAACATGTGTGATAGATTTCAAAAGTACATAGGATACTCACCTTCCTTTGGTTGAGTTCTAAAACAACAATAACTATCATGTAAGCATTAAAGCAACACCCTTCGAAAGCACTATATGGCCAAAAATGTTGATCTCCCATTTGTTGGGATGAAGTTGGTGATACCCAACTGTCACACCCCAACCAAAGCGGCAGAACATGCAAGGTTGTGTGACTTAGTTCATAGATCACAAGAAAATTGAATATACATCACAAGTTACAACCATAACAACACAATAGCTACATTCCACTTCAAAGTTTGAATACATGGTTCATACAAATAATAACAATAAGTTCAGGAATTTGCCTCAACAAATAGGCCGATATAACAAAAACATATGAAACTAGATTGCTCGGAATCCATGACTATCTTTATGCTAAAAGGTGGTATAGTGATCTCTCGAGAATACATGTATTTTGAGAGTCAATACAAAGGTTGGTGAGAGTTACAGGTTTTCTACTAAGCGCAATAATAATACTTTTAAAAGTTCGAAAAGTATTTCTTTTGAGGTTAAAACCATGTTTGAAAATGTTTGATGAAAAGAGAAACCATAAGTATATCCATACTTAAAGTGTTTGATAAAGAGAGTAATCATAAGTAAATCCATACTTAAAATGTTTGATAAATAGAGAAATCACAAGTAAATCCTGACTTAAAATGTTTGATAAAGAGAGAAATCGAATCCGTGGTCTCTAGATACATAGATCTGGTTAGTGCTTATAATGAGTCATATAACTTAGATATACGACGAGATATAACCCATTACGATGCTTCATTGGATGTCGTGTATATATGACAAAAGATAATTATCACCGACTTTGATTGATCCGTCGAGGTTGTAGCTAGCAACCGCAGGTAGGAGTGTTAACCTGTATAGATCAATACATGCCAATATTGTAAAAATCCCAATTAGGTCCCGATTAATCCCTAGGCGCTAATCGACCGATTAGAGGGCGCCTAACGATTAATCCCTACATACCCAATGATTGAAAAAGTGGAATCCAATGAAATTTTAACACTTTGAAGAAGTTATATCTCAACAGAAATCATTTGAGGCATGATTAGTGTTGTATTTATCATATTAACCTTATTTGTTTTGATGTTAGTGGTATTTATGAACTTTTATATGATATTAGTCATGGTTAATTTTTTAAAATCTATCAAATTAGCAAGTAATGGTCCCCGATTAATCTCCGCATAGCCGATTAATCCCTTAACCTCAGTCAACCAACTAGCTAACGTCGAATGATTTTTACAACCTTGATACATACATATCTCGCTTTGAGTATCAAGGTTACAGCCGAGAGGGTATACTAAGTGATTAAACTTAGGTAATGAATAGTGTCTCACTATAAAGGCTATTAACTAAGATATACGATAAATTTTCACAATAAAATTCGAGTAAGATCGATATCCATAAAAGTGTAAATTACTCACTTAAATAGGTAGTAAGTTTCTCATGCGTGTGAATAAATTCCAAGATATAAGTGTTATAATTTATACATATCTATTTAACATTTCTACAAATTTATGTATGATATAGGTAAAATAATGCAAAGTTGATAAACATTCGTAACACATAGTTTTTTGATACGCATTATTTCATAAAATCATAAAATTCGTATGATTTATAATTTATGGCATGCACCGTATAATTTATCTTTTTTAGTTATAACATGTTTTAAACACTATTACATGCATATGTCATGATAAAAACTAGTCATGATATAGTAATTTGTTAAAATATCGAGTTAAACTAAATATGTGTTCAACATGCATTTTTCATAATCGATATACATTTTTCATATGTTTTATCCCCCAAAATAATTAAAAAAAAACATTAAAAGAGGTTCGTAAGCACTTCAAACTCCAATACCTTGTATATCAAAGGTGTATAAACTTACATTTTCTAATATGTGAACTGTAGTCTTAAACCCTAAGACCAATAATGTAAGCAATAATGTACTTTAAAGTAGTATATAATTTTATATTTTTATAAAACTAATGAAGTGTGAGCTTCCCGTAAACCAACATAGTATCATTAATCCTTGTGTGAGTTATTATAAACATGCTTGATGTGACTGTTATGCTTGTACGACATTCTTCAGGCGTCAAAATTGGTAGATATTTGTCATCGTAGATTGGACCCTCTAGCTGTAGCGAACAACTCAGATGGCTGTGACTTCAGCTCCAACACTGTATAAACTTACCAGGACACTTCAAACTACATTACTAGCAAACTATAATAGATATAGTTTGGGAAATACTACCTACTATTCCTAGTACAAATGCAACATACAAGAGTTAGTTCATTCATGAGTCTATACAAAGGTATTACATACTATATGAAGAGATACTATTACATACTATATGGAAAGATACTATTACATACTATAGGAAGAGATACGATTACATACTATATGATGAGATACTATTACATATTATATGAGTAGATATTGTTATATACGTTCGGGACTAACCATTCTACACCCAGCTGTTAGCTACAGAGGGAAAATGCACATCGACGGATGTCTACGGTCAATACTATTCGGCAAGTTACTCTGCCGTGTTTATCCTAGTACCAAAGGATAATACTTACATGATTATATAATGTTCGCTTTTGTAACAACCCGAAATTTGTTCGTCGCCAAAACCCGTTCTATCGGATTCGTTCCGTTTTCTCTTTGGAGTTAATCGTATAAACTTATATGTTTATTTTATTCTAATGAGTGTCTAAATCACTCAGGAACTTATGTTATTAGCCCAAAAACATTTATTTCATGAGTTTTTATAATGTTCCCATCGGGTGACGGAAACTCAATCGGGTGCGACCAAAAGCCGCGTTTAGCGTCGGTATCGGGTAGAATTCGACCGCGTACAAATTTTAGGAACTATATAAACGTGTTTCAGCTTTCATTTGAAGCTTTTCTTTCTCTCACTACTCTCTCTCTAACCTCTCTCCAAAAATCCAAAGATTAAGGGTCCAAAACTCAATTTTAAGGCTTCAAATCCTTAAGGTACCTTCCTAGCTTCAATCTATAGCATGTTTAGCTTCCAAATTAGACACTTAATCATGAAATGGGACACAATGTATGAGTTTACGGCCCAGGAAGATGCCTAGGCCGTAAACACCAAAAATGATGGGTTTTGAGCCCTTAAACCCCTCCTTGACTAGTTTGGACTTTAGATATGGCTATGGTACTTCAAGATATGGACTCTAAACATGTAAAACTTGAATTTTGTGATGTTTGAAGGAGTTTATGGCCAAGGATCATTCTTGGGCCGTAAACTCATATAATTAGGGTTTTCATGCCCTTAAACCCTTCCAAATCACTTCTATGGCCTAGATATGAATTATAGGACCTTGATTCTAGCATTTGGACACTTGAAACATGAATTTTGGGGGATTTAGATGAGTTCACGGCCAAGGAGAGTGCTTGGGCCGTAAACTCCCCAAAACTTGGCATAAATCCAATTCTAAGGTGTTAGAAAGCCATCCAACACCACCAAAAGCCTTGGAATAAATCAAGGGACCAACCAAAAATACTTTGAGGGCCTAAAACACATCATTCATGGGATTTCTAAGGGTTTACGGCCAAGACTTGTTCTTGGGCCGTAAACTCCAAAATTCTTGGTGTTAGAATGCAAACTAAACATCCCTAAGGCCCTTAGATGAATTTTAGAAGTCCTTTCATGCAAGTTTTAGACCTTGAAACTCCTTGAAGCACCCTATAGAAGAGTTTATGGCCATGAGGGGGGTCTCATGGGCCGTAAACTCCATAAACACCCCAAAAGTCCCTTGCAAACTCATGATAGGCCTTGGATAAATTCTACCAATCACATGTGATTTGTTCTAGCACCATTTAACATCATTTTCTTGGGTAAATAGGGGTTTACGGCCTTGGAGCCATGCTAGGCCATAAACTCCCATAAAGGGGGTCTATTTGATGTTTTGTAATCATTCCAAGTCCTTAAACCAAGTTTAGAAATTATCCCCTAAGTGTTGGAAGTCCAAATTGCACCATAAACCACCCATCATGAGTTTACGATCGTAAACTCATGGGGATGGGTGTTTTGGCCATAAAATCCCTAAAGGGGGGTGTTCCTTTGATGTCCCAACTCATTTCCCCAGTCCCTTGTGTCATTCATGTCCCTAAACGCCACCCGGGTCCTTCCAAACACTTGTATCGGAGTGTTATCGCGACTTGAAGCATTTGTCCCTATCCAATAATCAATCTAAGTCCTAATTAGATACAAATGTGTATCTTTACATGATAATTAGGAACCTCGTGTGTTTACAAGTTCCGGATCAACTCTTAGCATCCAAACCGTCTCGTATCTCGTCCGGTGAGTTCATACCCCTACGGCTTTTTCACTGTTTTCAATGTTTTCAGGGGGGGAATACAAGCAAACTATAACTGTTTTCCAATCACAACATTGATGTGTTTCAAACAATATCTGACAAACCTATAAACTCTTTTACTCCTTATGTATTATGTTGAGCATAAGGAATGACTATTCGATTTCAACTAAATGGATTTTAGTTAAGGAAACAATCAAACTAATCAAATTATTATGGGAATAATTTGGGGGTCTTTACTATTCTTTCTATCGTATACTGATGTCTATATCAAGTTATTAGATAAACTATGTCTGATTCAGTTTATCTCCGTATCATTTTAATGTATTGTCAGATAATTTCATGTATGTATCTATACTTTACTGTACTATGTTTCATAATCTTCTGTATATCGATATCTTACAAGAACCCTGTGAATAGTTTAGTACTAGTTTGTGAGATAGTCACTACCCTTTATGGATGACCAGTAAATCCTCCCCGGAAATGTAACCAGAGTCTCCTGGAGGGAGAGCGCGGAATTTGTGAATAGATCTATTCGGGACTGACAATCCCACACCTTAACTGCTAGCTACAGTTAGGCGGGCACGCCTAGGGTGACAAATTTCTGGATATCATTCGACGTCTGACAAACATCAAGGAGGTCACGTTGTCGTATTAGTATGGTTACCCGACTCACAATATGTATTAATACCAGCTTATTCACAGTTTGGGTTCAGAAACTATATCTCGTTCGGGATAGTGATCCCATGGTTTTGCATCTATATTTTATATCTCTTTCGGGATTGTGATCCCATGATATTGTTTCTAGATCTCTTTCAGGATAGTGATCCCATGGTTTTATACTTATAACTTGTACGGAATGTCTTTCCCCATGGTCTTTAACTATATCTTATACGGGATAGTGATCCCATGGTTTTCTAAATCTATATCTTATACGGGATAATGATCCCAAGGTTTTGTATCTATATCTTATACGGGATAGTGATCCCATGGTTTTCTAAATCCATGTCTTTCCCCATGGTCTTTAACTATATCTTATACGGGATAGTGATCCCATGGTTTTCTAAATATATATCTTATACGAGATAATGATCCCAAGGTTTTGTATCTATATCTTATACGGGATAGTGATCCCATGGTTTTCCAAATCTGTATCTTATTCGGGATAGTGATCCCATGGTTTCAATCTACATTTACATATATACATCAACTTATCGCGTGTTTAGTCCGGGATGATAGTCCCATGATCTTCAACCTGCACTTTCAGATGTGTCAAACTATCTTATATGTCTCTCGGGATAGTAATCCCAAGATTTTCATTATATAGTTTTGTGTGTTAAACTATACTTTGTGATATACAACCGATCTTATAATTAGGAAAATATGGGATTTTCCTGGGGTAAAATACAATACATAACCGAATTGGTAACAAATGATAACTTAACCAATTTCACATAAGAAAATATGGGATTTTCTTGGATAACAACTTTTTCGGAAACTAAAGGAAACCGATACATTTTCATAAACCAAAACCGCTTATGAACTCACCAGCTTTATGCTGATTTTCCAACCGCTTGTATTCTCAGGTCCAAGTTAGACAGGTACCCGGTGATCTCTTTTGATGAAGACAGAGTGTGTGGAAGACTCGTCTCAACTTTTGTTTATATGATGCATATGTATATCTTGTATAACTTTACTTTTGAACAAATGTAAACTTTCATATATATGTAATGTAATGTTTGTTTACTGTGATTACTATGTACATTGGATTTGATACACAACTTGGAGTCAACCCCGGGGACGTTTCCGCCTTTGGTTTTTGGGGTGTGACAGCTTTTACATTTATTTTGTGACATATTCACATCAATGATGAAGTAGACTATATTTTGATAATAATAGTTACACATGGGAAAATTACACACTTTTACAAGAAACAATCATACAAAACAGTCGGGTCTTGGTAGAAAACTACATTTTATACTAGTAGGAAATATAGGATTTCCTAGGATTTTCACACTTATACGAATTGTTTCATCAAACATTTACAAGTCTTTTCCTTACGGTTTTACAAATAAAAGACATTAAAATACTTATGAATTTACCAACTTAAATGTTGATCTATGCTTTCAAAATAACTTGTACTCTCAGGTCATCAGTAGAAAGGTACCGGTGATAGGTCTTTGAGAAGACGGAGCTCAGACAAGACTCGTCTTTTATCATTCATTTTTGGTGTCTATTACATTACAAAGAACACACATGTATTAAAATTATATATTTAATGCAATGGATGATGTTTGTTTACTATTACTGTGTTGTGATACTATACATGACGTTCTCTGCCCCATAATGCTTCCGCCGTTCTCGGTTTTGAGGTGTGACATTGTTAGTCTAGTAACCAAGGCTAAAAATGTATGAATGTCCTTTGTATCTTTTTCTTGTAAAATGACTAGGGGTGTTCGTGGCTCGGTTTGAAACCGTGAAACCGGCCAAACCGGTCATCGGTTTGGTTTTACGGTTTGGCTTGCGGTTTCGAACTTTTCAAACCGTAGTGAACGGTTTGACTTATGGTTTTGAAGATCTCAAACCGTATAAAAACCGGACCGGACCATAAGTTTTTTATATATATTATTTATTTTTTATATGTAATTATATTTTGTTGTATTATATATTAATTTTTATATATAAATAATAAAATTAAAACCAACCACATTTAATTATCACAACCCAGTCATTCTATCGTGGTTTCTTTTGTGAAGTCCAAGCCCAATCCAACTATCCCACAATCCAAAGACGGGAAGTAAGTTTTCCTTGCTCTTACCCTAATCGCAAAAGATGCAAGCTCAGGATTGAACTCAAAAGAGTTGAAGCCATTTCCCTTTCGTTGTTCTTCGCTTCTTCGGTTCTTCTACACCTCGCCGCCGCCTGCAACAGCTCCGACTACACCTTAGCTTGCAACAACTCTGACTATAGGTTTGCTTCTCGTTCAGAAGAGAGCAACTCCGCTTGCAGTTTCGTTTCTCATTCTTCCTTTCTAAACAAATCGTTTTTTTTATCTTGATCTGAGCTCTAAGCCTCTAGCTTCTAATCAAATATGATTATGATAATCTGATTCATACTCAAATGGATGTAGATTTAGATGTTTGTTCAAAAAGTATTTGAGAAAGAAGAAATTGTTCTTGTTTTAGATGGCAACGATCAACATCCAAGAAGATCTTATTTCGAAAGAAAAAATTAGGTGTGTTATTGATCAGGTATATTTGTAACTTTACATATGTTTTTGTGAAAGCTAATGATTTGTTAATCTTTTACAGCATCAGGAGTCATTGGTTGCTAATGTAAATAAATATCATTCTTTTGAATAAATCTGGGATGGATAGTAGAAAGAACACTTCCTCATCAGATCAGGAAAGCCAGTAAGTCCAACCCCCCTTTTTTTTTCCTTTATTTCTGATAAATGATGTTTAAAAAAGTAATTGAGAAAATTGATACTAATCCAATCTTTATAAATATCCTTGTATGACCCATTTTCTTATATATCCTACACTTGTAGTGTAGTCTTATATTTTACACGATTATTTGCATAGATATTTATTTACTTGTTTTTTATTTGAAATTTGATGGTAGCTTAGTTGATGGGGTGGGTGGACATCCATCAATTCTAGACACAGACTTCAGCTTGATTGGTTCCCAATATAATAAATTAAATTATTCTTTAATCATTTTGTTTCTCAGTATTTGTATTAATATGTAAACTTTAATGTTTTTATAACAAAACATATACCATCCGGTTCACTTGAAGGAGCACGCACAACATGTATTCACTCTAGGGAGCATGCACCGCTCGGTTTAATACCTTTAATAGTGCAATATTTTTTATTTTATTTTTTCTAAATTAGTCTAATGGGCTCGACTAAAATGGGCCTAAAAAGCCCAAACCGTGAAACCAAACCGGAGTCAAACCGTTAGTAACGGCTTGGTTTGGTTCGGTTTTAATTTTTAATTGTTTGGTTTTGGTTTTCGCTTGACAAAAACCGTTACTAATGGTTTGGCTTCAGTTTTACCTAAAAACCGAAAAAACCGAACTGTGAACACCCCTAAAAATGACTATGTTTGTTTCCAGAAATCCCACATTTTATGATATGTGAATTGTAGTCTTAAACCTTAAGACCAGTAATGTAAGCAATAGTGTACTTTAAAGTAGTATATAGTTTGATATTTTTATAAAACCAGTGAAGTGTGAGCTTCCCGTAAACCAACATAGTATCATTAATCCCCGTGTGAGTTATTATAAACATGCTTGATGTGACTGTTATTCTTCAGGTGTCAGAATTGGTAGATATTTGTATTTGTAGATTGGCCCATCTAGTTGTAGCGAACAACTCAGGTGTAGGGTTGTCAATCCCGTATAGATCTATACACAATTATCTCACTCTCCCTCCAGGACACTATGGTTATGATACAGGACGTAAGGTGTACGCTAGGTAGGTATGGTGAAGAGAATGTCTCATTAGAGCATTAAAAAATTTACGTGAACTATGACTCCCCTTTTTCTTGTAAAACAAAATAATTATATCTTTAATTAAGTATATGTATCTTCTGAACGAAAGTGTGGTTTGTGACTTCCAAACTATACCAATTATAGTTAATCTTGTTTATTCAAAAACTACTTATATAATCTTTTCATATAAATATGAATGTGTAGTCTTGTCTAGTATTAAAATATGAAATCAAAACATAATATTTTTTGGGTTGTAATCCCTCTATTAGTAAATGACTGTAACATAACCAATTTTTCTATAAAAGCTATTATTTTATAAAAATTTTCAAAACCATGGAGCTTTACAAAGCATAAATTTTTCTTATGATTTTACAAACATAGATTATGTTTGTTTTGTTAGCTTTGTAATTCAAACTAATATGTATATCACCATAGTTAAACAAGTATTTATGCAGATAATATTTTACCTTTAACATAAGATGAAAAAAATGAAATAAACAAAGGTTTACTTGTATCCCCCCCCCCCGCACGTAAAAACATGAAAAAGCTTGAAAATATGGGGGTATGAACTCACATTGAGTGGACTTGTGGGTTGTTTAAGGAGAGGGTGTGAAGATTTCCTAGCATAAATCCCTGGATAAGGTAGATGAACTCCTTGGAAATGGTATGATCCTAAAGGTTTTTAACACGTAATAATATGTGTAAATAGTATGAAACTAACAAGAAAGCGTAACAAAATACCAAATCATCAAGAAAATTTACCAAAAATACTATGATTAAGCTTGAAGCTTTAAATCCTTTGGAGCTTGGAAATGGATTATTTGAAAGAAGAAAGAACGTTAATTAGCAAGTAGAATGCATATGGTAGGACTTGGGTGCTTCTTGTGGTTTTTAAGAAGGAAAATGTGATAAGACTCATGCTTAGTTATTTCTTGGATAATATGTTTATTCACTGGAGGTTTTCTTGGAAGACTGCCGAACTATGCATGGGAAAATGAATTAGGTATCAAATCATAAAGTCAACACCTTATAACTACTTTATTTGGCCGAAAACTCCATGGAACTCCCTAGCATGGCCGAAATCACATGTGATTTCGGCCTAGGGGAGGAGATTTCGGCCTAGGCTTTAAGGTGGTGTTGATTTCGGTCCAAATGGTATTCCAAGGTAGTGTTTTCAGCCTTAGTGCGTTCTAGGTTGTTTATTTCGATTTTGGGTGTTCTAGGGTGGGTGGGGTACTAAGTCTAAATACTAATAAATAATGTCTTAAATCCATGATTTCCATTCCAACTATTTGACTACTCTTGATTCGTTAAAACTTGTGTACTTTCAAGAGGTTATCGTAAATATGGTTTCCAAAGTTGATATACCTATATACATATACTTATGCCCATTTGGTTTTCAAGGTTTTATTTTAATAGGGTTACAATTTAGACCTTGCTTGATCCAAATCTTTCGAGTTGTCACATGATGTGTATGCAATGACTTTATCCCTTTGCATTAATACACATCCTAATCCTTGGCAAGAGACATCGTATAATACTACAAAGTCTTATGTTCCTTCTGGAAGAGACAAAATCGGTGCACTACACAACAACTATTTCAATTTTTGGAAGGCAGACTCTTGACTGCCCCCTCCGATTTTTTTTTTTTTTTTTTATCTTTTTCGGTTAATCCAGTGAAAGGCTTGGCTATTTTAGAGATGTTCTTGATGGATCTTCGGTAATAGCCCATAATCTCTAGAAATTCTCCTACTTCAGTTGGCATTGTTGGTGCTTTCCAATCCATAACTGCTTCAATCTTCGAGAGGTCAATATGAGTCCCTTTGCTACTGACCACATGGCCGAGGAATACACTTTGTTGACCTAGATCTCTCATTTTGAGAACTTTACATAAATTTTATCCTTTCTTGGTAGTTCCAAAATCAATCGCAAGTGTTGGCCATGTTCCTCCTTCGTTCATGAATATATTAAAATATCATCGATAAAGACGATCATGAATTTATCCAAATAGGATCTTCACACCCGATTTATATGGTCAATGAATACCATTGGTGTGTTGGTTAGTCCGAATAGCATAACCAGGAACTCGTATTGACCATACCGAGTCCTAAATGTCGTCTTTTGAATGTCTTCTTCTTGAACTCTGAGTTGATTTTAATCGGATCTCAGATTGATCTTCAAGTAGTAGCATGATCCTTGCAGCTGGTCGAACAGGTCATTGATCCTAGAAAGTGGGTATCAGGTTTTTATGGTGATTTTGTTTAAATCTTGATAGTTGATACACATCTCGAATGATCCATCCTTCTTTTTGACAAACAATGCCGGAGCTCCCCATGGTTAGAAGCTTAGACGGATAAAGCTTTTGTCAAGAAGTTCTTGGAGTTAAGTAGAGAGTTATTGCATTTCCAATGGAGTCAAACAATACGGATATATTGCCACTGGTGATGCACCCAGGATTAGGTCGATTCGAAATTCGACCTATCTGACTGAAGATATTCCAAGTAGGTCTTACGGAAATACATCCGGGTAGTCGCACACTTATGGAGTATTCCAGGTAGATCTTTGATTCCTTACCCTTGCCTTGCATATCCACCACCTGGGCCAAAAAAAAGTGAAGTATCTCTTATGTAACCACTTTGTTGCCTTCATGAAAGAAATGGCTTTTAGATTCTTCCTTGGTTTATCTCTGTAAATCACAAGGGCTTTGTTTTTGGGTAGGGGTAGTCGGACGACTTTTTCATAGCATAGAACTTCAGATCGGTGATGTGATAACTAATTCATTTTGATAATCACATCGAAACTTCCAACGGTCATCGGTATCAGGTCAACGAGAAAGACGTGGTTATTCAGGGTAAGAAGGCAATTAGTAAGTATTTCTAAGGTGCTTTCTACTTGGCCGTTAGCTACTTCTACCATGTAAGTTTTGTTAAGTTCGCATGATTTATGGGTTATCATACTTCTAACCTTATGGGAAATAAAGCTTCTATCATCACCAAAATCAAATAGTACAAATGCATAAATTTTGTTGATAGGAAACATACCATTAACCATTTAGTCATAATCAAACACGTATGAGTCGTATCATATGATAGCGTATTAGTGTAACTAGTTTCTGAAATCCTGCAAATTTCCAAATTATACAAATGATTGATTCCTAAAATTCTACATATTTCCAAATGATGGAGAGAGTGATCGATTTACGAAATTCTACAAAATTCCAAACGATGGAGACAATTGTCGATTTTGGAAATCCTACAGATTTGTCACACCCCGAAAACCGAAGGCGGAAACATTTCCGGGGTTGACTCCACGTTGAGTATCAAATCCAATGCACATAGTAAGTAAAGTAAAACAACCATTACATTACATAAGAAAAGTTTTACACTTGTTTCAAAAGTAAAGTTTGTACAGTTGTGATACATAGTATATATATGAACAAAATGAAACAGGTCTTCATGTACTCCGTCTTCTGACCAAAGAGAGATCTTCGGGTACCTGTTCTAACGCTGACCTGAGAACACAAGCGGTTTGAAAATCAGCATAACGCTGGTGAGTTCATAAGCGGTTTTTGTTTGTGAAAATGTTCAAGTTTCCTTTCTATTTCTGAAATGTTACGCACACCAAGAAAATCCCATATTTTCTTAATAGTTGGTTGTTGTTTCACAAATGTAAAGTATAGTAAGTTTGTACACTGAAAACAAGACTACTCATGTAAAATGTATAGTTTGGTTATCCGGTTTGTTAAATTGTTCTGTTTACCTATCATGTATTCCCAAGAAAGTCTCATACTTTCCTTATTGTATATTACCAATTGTAAAAGATGTAATGTTATCCAGTTTGTTGCTCTTTCTAGTTATGTAAGTGTTACCCAAGAAAGCCCCATGCTTTCCTGCATGTTGATTTCCAATGTGAATGATGTAAAAGATGTAAACGTGGTTAGGTTCCATGTTTTCCCCAGGAAAGTCCCATACTTTCCTGAATGTTAGTTACCGTACGTGAAAGATGTAAAAGATGTAAAAGATGTCTAAAGTGGTTTATTATTACTATAAGTAAATCTCTGTTATCCTAATTGCGAGTTCCATAACCATACGATAGACTAAAACCTGTGGCAATAAGTAGTCCACATACTTATGACTTTCGTCACCCTTGAACCATTTCGGTTCGACTGTAGCTAGCAGCCAGGTGCGGGGTAGTCAGCCCCGTATAGATCTATACACTCAAGTCACGCTCTCTAAATACCAGAGATTCTGGTTACGGGTGTAGTCCTCCAATCGCGTATCTCTGTGGAGTGTTCGCCGAGGACGTGTCTCTAATCATACAGGATTAACAAATTTACTAGTAATAATATGTTAGTCCTCCACTCGCGTATATGTGTGAAGTGTTACCGAGGACAAAACAGTGTACAGGTATTATATTCAAATGTCTAATGTCATGCTTTTAACTGATAAATTGTGGAAAGCCATTTGTGAAATATATGTAAAACATAACAGTTTAAAGAGTCATTTCACAAATATATGTTATGTGATTTGCATGTTCAAATGGTTATCAGTTGTAGTAATCAATATTAAAAGCATATGGAATATGAAACACACATTTGAAAACATGTTTTGAGTACAAGAATTCCCTTGTACTTTGCTTGTGTTCCCCCCTGAAAACAGTGAAAACAGTGAAAAAGGGTAGGGGTATGAACTCACCGGACTCGGAATTACGTCAGTATTGGATACTAGACGTTGGTTCGGGGTTTGATTACTCGCGATGTCCCTATGTAAAATGAAATAATGTCCATATATATTCAATTAGGGATACATTCACTAATTATATGGAACATTACACTCCAATGAGGTTAAACACCTCAAAACGAGCGTTTGGAGTGACCCGGGTGACATCTACGGACGTGTATTGGCACTAGGGACTTGGGAATTGAGTTTACTACCCAAGAGTAAACATCTTAAGGAGTTTACAGCCACATAACACACCCAAATGTGAGTTTACGGCCGTAAACTCATGTTGGTGTGATTTTGAGTGTTTAATGGCTTAAATGGACATGGGGATTGTTGGAATGGATTTCTAAAATGCCTTGGAATGAATTAAATGTAATTATACCACAAAGAAGGGAGTCTACCGCCACCACCTTGGAGTTTGCGGCCGTAAACTACCCATGGTCAAGAGAAATTGTTTTAAGGCATAAGGAGCAATCACATGTGATTCTAACTAATTTTCTAAGGTTTGGTATCAATTTTTGGCTTCAAATAACACCTTTATATGAGTTTACAGCCCAGATACATACTCTCTGGCCGTAAACTCCAATATGAGTAAGAAAAATTAGTTTTTGATGCTAAGAACAATCACATGTGATTCTAGGAATTTATCCAAGCCTTTGGGGTGGTTTAAGGCATCATTTAACAAGGTTTTATGAGTTTACGGCCAAGGGTATGTTCCTAGGCCATAAAATCCTATAATTGGCATTTTTGATGTGTTACAAACCCTTAAACTATTTTTAGATGCATGTAGATTTTACCACAAGGCCATTGGTTGAGTTTCAAGGCATTTGGACATGTTTAAAGGCATTAAATCCCCCTTTTAGAGGAGTTTACGGCCAAGAAGGAGTCTTGGCCGTAAACTCTCTTTTGTCCCATATAATTCATGTTTAATGTGTTTCAAGTCCCAATTAGCAAGCCTTAAGGTCATATCTAAGTCCCAACTATGATTTGGAAGGGTAATTTGGCTCAAAAACCCCATTTTGAGGAGTTTACGGCCCAAGCTTGATCCTTGGCCGTAAACTCATGTTCTTGGTCCCAAAACTTAAATTAAACATCAATTTGAAGGCTAAAGAGGTTAGATAACAAGTTAGGGGTGTTACCTCTTTGATTGGAAGCCTTAAATCTTTGTTTTGGACCTTTGATTATGGATGAGGAGAGAGGTTGGGAGAGTTTTATGAGAAATTGGCCAAAGGCTTCACATGGAGTCCTAAAACACTTTATATAGTGTCTACGTTTTGGACACGGTGGAATTCTACCCGATACCGGCGTTAGACGAGGCTTTTGGTCGTACCCGATTGAGTTGCCGTAACCCGATACAGTAATTTCTAGAAATATTCCGATCACTAAATTTGGGTGTTAAAATGATTTCTAAATGTATTAAGACACCCATTAAGTCATTTTAAATACGTACCAGTTAATGACTTAATTAAACGGAAGATCGGAAATCGAATTTGGAAACGACGATTGGTTGCGTGAATTGTACTACGAAAGAGTTACAAGAAATGATACGGAAATTTCGAGTTGTTACATTATCCCCCCGTTAAAGGGAATTTCATCCCGAAATTTCGAAGTTTAAAACACAAGACAAGATACAAATCATGGATCTGGAAAGAGTTGTGGATACTTCTATTTCATTGAATCTTCCCGTTCCCAAGTGAATTCCGGTCCCCGCTTGGCATTCCAGCGAACCTTCACTAACGGGATGCGACTTTGCTTTGTACGTTTGACTTCTCGATCCATGATTTCGATCGGTTCCTCCACAAAGTTGAGGTTTTCATTGATCTCCATCTCGTCTATGGGAATTGTTAGAGTTTCATCGGATAGGCACTTTTTGAGATTTGAAACATGGAAGACAGGATGAATGTTACTGAGTTCATGAGGTAAGCGAAGTTTATAGGCAACTGGACCGATCCTGGAGAGGATCTCGAAGGGTCCAATGTACCTTGGATTAAGTTTCCCACGCTTACCAAAGCGTACAGTGCCTTTCCAGGGCGAGACCTTCAACAGGACACGGTCTCCAACCTGGAATTCTAGTGGTTTCCGACGATTATCAGCGTAACTCTTTTGGCGATCACGTGAAGCTTTCAATCGGTTACGGATTTGAATGATCTTTTCGGTGGTTTCACGGATGATTTCAGGACCAGTGAGAGCACTGTCGGGGACTTGACTCCTGGTTAACTGTGTATCCCCCAACTCGGCCCAGCACAGAGGGGATCTGCACTTACGACCGTATAGGGCTTCAAATGGAGTAGCCCTAATGCTGGTGTGGTAACTGTTGTTGTACGAGAATTCGATCAAAGATAGATGTGTGTCCCACGACTTTCCAAAGTCAATGACACATGCCCTAAGCATGTCCTCCAGGGTTTGGATTGTTCTCTCACTCTGTCCATCGGTCTGAGGATGATACGCTGTGCTCATATCTAGTTTGGTTCCAAGGGCTTTCTGAAGGGACTGCCAGAATCTGGAGGTAAACCTGCTATCTCGATCAGAGATAATGGATACAGGTACACTGTGTAGACATACTACCTCCTGGATGTAGATTCGCGCGAGTCTTTCCATCTTGTATGATTCTTTGATCGGAATGAAGTGAGCGGATTTTGTCAAACGATCGACAATTACCCAAATGGTATCGTACCCACTAGAACACTTGGGCAGTTTGGTGATGAAATCCATGGTAATCATCTCTTATTTCCACTTGGGGATCTCGGGCTGTTGGAGCAGACCTGAGGGTTTCTGGTGTTCAACTTTGACTTTGGCGCAAGTCAGACACTTGCCCACGAATGTAGCTATCTCAGCTTTCATGTTTGGCCACCAGTATTGCTTTTTGAGATCCAGGTACATCTTGTCCGAACCTGGGTGAACAGAGTATTTGGTTCTGTGCGCTTCCTCGATGACTATTTCCCTGAATCCTCCGGATTTGGGAATCCAAATTCGATTCATGAAACAGTGAACTCCGTCACCTCTGATCTCAAGTTTCTTTTGCATTTCTCTCAAGGCTTCATTTGACATGTTCTCGGGTTTGAGGGCTGTTAACTGGGCTTCTCGGATTTGCATGGGTAGGTTGGAATGGATGGTCATCGTCTGGTTCTTCACTTTGTGGCCTGCACTATCCTTTCGGCTAAGGGCATCTGCTACCACATTGGCCTTGCCGGGGTGGTAACGGATTTCACACTCATAATCACTGAGTAATTCTACCCATCGTCGTTGCCTCATGTTTAAGTCTTTCTGATTGAAGATGTGCTGCAGGCTCTTGTGATCAGTGAAGATCGTGCCCTTGGTTCCGTAGAGATAATGTCTCCAAATCTTCAATGCAAAGACTACGGCTCCTAGTTCCAGGTCATGTGTGGTATAGTTGACCTCGTGTGCTTTCAGCTGTCTTGAGTCATAGGCAATCACCTTTCCTCTTTGCATAAGCACACAACCTAAACCTTGATTAGACGCATCGCAGTTGACAACGAAGTCCTCTGTCCCTTCGGGCAAAGACAGAACAGGCGCACTGCATAAGGCTCTCTTCAACGTTTGGAATGCAGTTTCTTTTTTATCACTCCAACAAAAGGGTACACCTTTCTGTGTTAGAGTGGTTAAAGGTTTGGCGATTTTGGAAAAATTCTGAATGAATCGTCGATAGTAGCCGGCGAGACCCAAGAATTGACGAATTTCTGTGGGTGTCTTTGGTGCCGACCAATTCTCTATCGCTTTAATCTTGGAAGGATCTACGTGAATTCCTTCCTCGATTACCACGTGACCGAGGAAAATTACCTTCCGTATCCAGAATTCACACTTGGAAAATTTCGCGTATAGCTTTTCGGATCTAAGGGTCTCCAACACTAACCTCAAGTGTTGCTTGTGGTCTTCTTCGCTTCGGGAGTAGACTAGGATGTCGTCAAATAACACGATGACGAACTTGTCTAAGAAGGGACGACACACCCGGTTCATCAGATCCATGAACACAGTCGGTGCATTGGTTAGACCGAAGGGCATCACTACGAACTCGTAGTGTCCATACCGAGTCCTAAAAGCTGTTTTGGAAACATCATCCTCCTGGACTCGTAATTGATGGTACCCTGATCGTAGGTCTATCTTTGAAAAGTAGCTGGCTCCCTGGAGTTGATCGAAGAGGTCATCTATTCGCGGAAGAGGATATCGGTTCTTAACGGTCAACTTGTTCAGTTCACGGTAGTCGATACACATCCGAAAGGATCCATCTTTCTTCTTGAAAAACAGTACCGGAGCTCCCCAGGGTGAGGAACTCGGTCTAATGAATCCTTTACTAAGCAATTCATTGAGTTGACTGGATAACTCCTGCATTTCTGCTGGAGCTAATCGATACGAAGACTTTGCTACGGGGGTAGCTCCAGGAATTAGGTCAATACGGAACTCGACCTAACGCTCGGGAGGAATTTGTGGAAGCTCTTCAGGAAACACATCTGGAAAGTTACAGACTTCGGGGATGCTCGCGAGGTCTCTAACTTCTTGTTTCTCGTTAATCACATGGGCTAAGAATGCAATGTACTCTTTTCGTAGGAGCTTTGATGCAGGAAATGATACGAAGATTGGAACTGGGTTTATCGCCATAGATTACGAGAGTTTGATCCGAAGGAAGGTTAAGACGGATAGCTTTTTTGTAACAAAGGATATCAGCATGATTGGGACTCAACCAATCCATGCCAATGATAACATCAAAGCTCTTAATGGAAACGGGCATGAGATCTATAAGAAATGAGTGATCATTTAGGGTAAGTGTACAGCCTATGAATACATCGTTAGCGCTTTCTTTCTCACCGTTAGCCATCTCGACGATAAACGTTTCAGTTAGTGGTTGGGGATTACGTTTTAGATTATGTTTGAATGCATTACTAACAAAACTCCTTTCAACACCCGAATCGAAAAGAATACTAGCATATGAGTTGTCGAGAAGGAACGTACCCGAAACAACAGTGGGATCAGCGACTGCTTCCTCCCATCCCATGGTTAGAACTCTTCCAGTGTTATCAGCAGTTGACTTCTTGGGACAGTTCCTTTTAAAGTGCCCAACTTCTCCACAGTTGTAGCAGACTTGACTAACACCTGCTCCAGATGATTGATTGGCTGATTGGGTAGGAGTTTTGCAGAATCGAACTGTATGCCCTTTCTTACCACAGTTGGTACAGGATAGTTCTCGGCAGGGGCCAGGATTGTGATGGTATTTGCACTTGTCACACAAAGGAAGATTACCAGCATATTTACTGGTATGAGTTGGAGCTGTGGATCCCACAACAGAAGCAGCAACAACAGGGGTAGTAGCAGCATGAACCGCTACAGTCTGCTGTTTCTTGGAAGATCCTTGAGAAGATTGACCCTTATTCTTCTTCCAGAATTTTCTCTTTTCGCCACTCCTTTGAGTCGGCTCAGAAGTGGTAGTGATTTCCTTAACGTCATCGCTGTGATCAATCAGAGTTTGAGCTAAAGTCTTGGCACTATCATAGGTATCCGGGCGAGCAGCCAAAACATGACTTGTTGTCGGTTGGGATAACCCCCAAATGAACCTTTCGATCTTCTTGTTCTCAGGAGTGACTAAACCCGGACAGAGAAGTGTGAGATCATCGAATCGGGAAGTGTATGCAGCAATGTCGGAACCTTTCATCTTCAGGTTCCAGAGCTCGTGCTCTAGTTTCTGCATTTCACCATGGGGGCAGTACTCGGCAATGAGGAGTTCTTTCATGGCTTCCCAGCCCATGGCATTGGCTACGGGTAAGGTCAGAGATTTGACTCGGCCATTCCACCAAGTCAAGGCTTTATCAACAAAGGTACAGGCCGCGAATTTAACTTTATCGGACTCCGCACAAGCACAGATTTCAAAGATGGATTCGATTTTCTCGAACCATCGGGATAAGGAAATGACACCTTCAACGCCATTGAAGGATGTTGGTTTAGCGTTCATGAAATCCTTATAGGAACCCCCTCTTTGATGTCCCTGGCTAACTTCAGGGTTTTGAGATTGAGGACCACCTCCTGAACCACCAGGGTTCACTTGTGACATGGCTGCCACCATTGCAGCAGTTAGAACCGTCTGGAGTGATGCTAGGTCAAATTGGGGAGGAGGTGGTGGCGAAGAAGGATTGTTGTTGTTCTTTGAGCTGGGTCTCTTTCGGGGAGGCATCTTGATCTAATAAGATCAAGAAAGAGAGGATGGTAAGTCCTCTACATTGAATCGATAGGTATGGCAGTTATATGATCCGAATAAGCGATAAAGCAGGAAAGAGTTATCGAAACAGATAATTTATCGCTAAGAATAATCACAGAAAGCCATTCGAATAAAGATTTCTACAGAGGATTGGGATCGAGAAATACTCCCATAGTATTTCATGAATTGATTAAGACAATGTTTCGATGTTTGGGATATTAGGGTAAGTTTTAGGCATGTCGCATACCACAGTCACTCCCAAGCACACGTTGGCTGTGTCTCGAATGAATATAGTTGGCCAGGCTATATTGACCCTAGACACGACTACATAACTGCCCAGGTTTAACCATAGTACACAACACCCAATTACTTATGTTCTGTTCTACTTGTGGTTACGGATCGCGACGATTCGGTATACTTGTATACTTTTGAAAATACTTGTAGTTTAAAGATACTTTTAATTCAGAGCACTTAGGCCCTTTAGTGTTTATAGTTTTATACCATGTAAGGTTTAGTATACTTCATTCACTATAAACAAGGGCTTTGATACCAATCTGTCACACCCCGAAAACCGAAGGCGGAAACATTTCCGGGGTTGACTCCACGTTGAGTATCAAATCCAATGCACATAGTAAGTAAAGTAAAAACAACCATTACATTACATAAGAAAAGTTTTACAGTTGTTTCAAAAGTAAAGTTTGTAAAGTTGTGATACATAGTATATATATGAACAAAATGAAACGAGTCTTCATGTACTCCGTCTTCTGACCAAAGAGAGATCTTCGGGTACCTGTTCTAACGCTGACCTGAGAACACAAGCGGTTTGAAAATCAGCATAACGCTGGTGAGTTCATAAGCGGTTTTTGTTTGTGAAAATGTTCAAGTTTCCTTTCTATTTCTGAAATGTTACGCACACCAAGAAAATCCCATATTTTCTTAATAGTTGGTTGTTGTTTCACAAATGTAAAGTATAGTAAGTTTGTACACTGAAAACAAGACTACTCATGTAAAATGTATAGTTTGGTTATCCGGTTTGTTAAACTGTTTTGTTTACCTATCATGTATTCCCAGGAAAGTCCCATACTTTCCTTATTGTATATTACCAATTGTAAAAGATGTAATGTTATCCAGTTTGTTACTCTTTCTAGTTATGTAAGTGTTACCCAGGAAAGCCCCATGCTTTCCTGCATGTTGATTTCCAATGTGAATGATGTAAAAGATGTAAACGTGGTTAGGTTCCATGTTTTCCCCAGGAAAGTCCCATACTTTCCTGAATGTTAGTTACCGTACGTGAAAGATGTAAAAGATGTAAAAGATGTATAAAGTGGTTTATTATTACTATAAGTAAATCTCTGTTATCCTAATTGCGAGTTCCATAACCATACGATAGACTAAAACCTGTGGCAATAAGTAGTCCACATACTTATGACTTTCATCACCCTTGAACCATTTCGGTTCGACTGTAGCTAGCAGCCAGGTGTGGGGTAGTCAGCCCCGTATAGAACTATACACTCAAGTCACACTCTCTAAATACCAGAGATTCTGGTTACGGGTGTAGTCCTCCACTCGCGTATCTCTGTGGAGTGTTCGCCGAGGACGTGTCTCCAATCATACAGGATTAACAAATTTACTAGTAATAATATGTTAGTCCTCCACTCGCGTATATGTGTGAAGTGTTACCGAGGACAAAACAGTGTACAGGTATTATATTCAAATGTCTAATGTCATGCTTTTAACTGATAAATTATGGAAAGCCATTTGTGAAATATATGTAAAACATAACAGTTTAAAGAGTCATTTCACAAATATATGTTACGTGATTTGCATGTTGAAATGGTTATCAGTTGTAGTAATCAATATTAAAAGCATATGGAATATGAAACACACATTTGAAAACATATTTTGAGTACAAGAATTCCCTTGTACTTTGCTTGTGTTCCCCCTGAAATAGTGAAAACAGTGAAAAAGGGTAGGGATATGAACTCACCGGACTCGGAATTGCGTCGGTGTTGGATACTAGACGTTGGTTCAGGGTTTGATTACTCACGATGTCCCTATGTAAAATGAAATAATGTCCATATATATTCAATTAGGGATACATTCACTAATTATATGGAACATTACACTCCAATGAGGTTAAACACCTCAAAACGAGTGTTTGGAGTGACCCGGGTGACATCTACGGACATGTATTGGCACTAGGGACTTGGGACTTGAGTTTACTCCCCAAGAGTAAACATTTTAAGGAGTTTACAGCCACATAACACACCCAAACATGAGTTTACGGCCGTAAACTCATGTTGGTGTGATTTTGAGTGTTTAATGGCTTAAATGGACATGGGGATTGTTGGAATGGATTTCTAAAATGCCTTGGAATGAATTAAATGTAATTATACCACAAAGAAGGGAGTTTACGGCCACCACCTTGGAGTTTATGGTCGTAAACTACCCATGGTCAAGAGAAATTATTTTAAGGCATAAGGAGCAATCACATGTGATTCTAACTAATTTTCTAAGGTTTGGTATCAATTTTTGGCTTCAAATAACACCTTTATATGAGTTTACGGCCCAGATACATACTCTCTGGCCGTAAACTCCAGTATGAGTAAGAAAAATTAGTTTTTGATGCTAAGAACAATCACATGTGATTCTAGGAATTTATCCAAGCCTTTGGGGTGGTTTAAGGCATCATTTAACAAGGTTTTATGAGTTTACGGCCAAGGGTATGTTCCTAGGCCATAAACTCCTATAATTGGCATTTTTGATGTGTTATAAACCCTTAAACGTTTTTTAGATGCATCTAGATTTTACCACAAGGCCATTGGTTGAGTTTCAAGGTATTTGGACATGTTTAAAGGCATTAAATCCCCCTTTTAGAGGAGTTTACAGCCCAAGAAGGAGTCTTGGCCGTAAACTCTCTTTTGTCCCATATAATTCATGTTTAATGTGTTTCAAGTCCCAATTAGCAAGCCTTAAGGTCATATCTAAGTCCCAACTATGATTTGGAAGGGTAATTTGGCTCAAAAACCCCATTTTGAGGAGTTTACGGCCCAAGCTTGATCCTTGTCCATAAACTCATGTTCTTGGTCCCAAAACTTAAATTAAACATCAATTTGAAGGCTAAAGAGGTTAGATAACAAGTTAGGGGTGTTACCTCTTTGATTGGAAGCCTTAAATCTTTGTTTTGGACCTTTGATTATGGATGAGGAGAGAGGTTGGGAGAGTTTTATGAGACATTGGCCAAAGGATTCAAATGGAGTCCTAAAACACTTTATATAGTGTCTAGGTTTTGGACACGATGGAATTCTACCCGATACCGACGTTAGACGAGGCTTTTGGTCATACCCGATTGAGTTGCCGTAACCCGATACGGTAATTTCTAGAAATATTCCGATCACTAAAGTTGGGTGTTAAAATGATTTCTAAATGTATTAAGACACCCATTAAGTCATTTTAAATACGTACCAGTTAATGACTTAATTAAACGGAAGATCGGAAATCGAATTTGGAAACGACGATTGGTTGCGTGAATTGTACTACGAAAGAGTTACAAGAAATGATACGGAAATTTCGGGTTGTTACAAGATTTTCAAATGATATAGAGAGGGTGATCAATTCCCAAAATCCTACAAATTTTCAAATGATGGAGAGATAGTGATCGTTTTCTGAAATCCTACAGATTTCCAAATGACAGAGAGAGTAGAAATTTTTCCGATTTCAAATGATAGTGAGATGACCGAAATCCTACTGATTTCAAATGATAGCGAGATAATTTATATCCTATCAATTTTGATGGACAGAGAGATAACCAAAAACCTACCGATATTAAATGATAGAAAGATAACCGAAATCCTATCAATTTCAAATGATAGAGAGATAACTGAAATCCTACTGATTTCAAATGATAGGGCGAGAATTGAAATCCTACCAATTTCAAATGATAGAGAGAGAATAGAAATCCTACCTATTTCAAATGATAGGGAGATAGCTATTTATATTTTCGACCTTTGAACAACTTGATAACATAAACACTTGTATTATGGTTACATCTTGTTACACCTAGTTTCCAAACATGGACATGGTTAGTAATGGAAAAGCTAGGACTACTGAGAGATATAACAAGGATACTTGTTTCCATGTAATCTCTTTTCCCATGATCCCTAACCTTAACTTAAGGGTACAATTTTCCCCAGGTAACCTTGTTAGAGATTTAAAATCTTCTATTAGTAGATTGGTTAGCTCCTCGAACTGGTTATGAGTTTCAGCATCCTTAGACTTGTTATAATCGTTTGACACTCAGTTTGCTTTAGGTTAGTAGGACTCTATACAAGTGTATAGATTTTGTGAATTTGGAAAACAACCTTTCTTTGGTTAATTAACAATATGGCATAATGCATGGGCAGTTCCATTATCATCATGTTGTTCTTTCTTGAGTTCTCCGACTCTTTGACCTAGAGTCCGAGTGACGTATCATACAACATCCATGTTCTCTATCATCGATTTGATTTTCTGGCTTAATTCGAACACTCTATCCTACTGGAAGAAGCACGGTGTTATTTTCACACCCCAAAACCGAAACGACGGAAACGTTCGGGGGTAGAGGACGTCATGTTTAGTATCACAAGACATGCATCATAGTAAGCAAAGTAATGAACAACTTTTCATTAGAAAGAAAGTGTTTACAATGTGTGTGTGTTCACAAAATATAAAGTACATAAGCAAATAACAAAACAAGACTTGTACTATACTGCTCCATCTTATGAATTCCCAGCGCGAGTACCTGTCTACTAGCTCCCTAAGAATATAAGTTATTTGAAAGAGTTTATCAGCAATTAAGCTGGTGAGTTCATAAGATTTTAGTGATGTAAGTAATTTGTAGAAAGTTGTTGTAGAATGTAGTTGAAAAATGTAGTAAGTTGTAAGTTATGTTTAGAAAAGTTCGTCTGTTCCTCCAGAAAATCCTATATTTCCTACTTTGATAAAAGATAAGTAAAAATTACTCTACAATCTATGAATACTAAATGGTTACAAGCTGTCTAAAACTCAGAGTAAACAAGCAATCAATTGTGTGTATCTGCCCTAAGCCCACAACCAAACAAGGAACAGGGAATGAGGCGTATTACACACATCCCATTGGTTTTTAGATCCTTATTGTATACAACCATGGTGTATTCCCTTGGTACTCACGGAGTTAAATGTAATAGTTCCTTTATAGTTTATGAAAAGTCTCTTTAAGAAAACCCTTATTTCTTATAATAAAATACTAACCACAGTGGTTCCTTCTATAATCACTTAGTTTATACTAGCTATATATAATCTAATATCGAACATATAGTTAATTGTGTGAATCTGTCCTAAGTCCACAACCAAACAAGGAACAGGGAATGAGGCAGAAGGCATACATCCAACTACCTATTGGATATTAATTATATATAACATTCGATGAGAGAGATTTCAAGTGTGGTATTTGTGAGTGTTTGGCTCCGCTATGCAAGTTTCTTGAGCCCCGTTAAGTCATGATTAAGGATCCCACACACTCCCCATGAGTATGCAACATGGTTTTTATCAGTTTAGTTCATTGATTAGCACTAGGGCTTAGGAAATTTTAACACAAGACTTTTCTCAAGTGATGTTTTCCCATTAATATAGCAAGTTATACAGTATGAACATAACACAAACCCTAATACACAAGGTTTAATCGAGTTGATCGGCTAGACTTGATGACTTGACTAGACTCAAGATTGACGATTGTCACATCATCCCCCCGTTAGAGGGAATTTCGTCCCGAAATTTAAATTCGGCTGGGACTTCAAGGGTTTGGGAAAAGGTGTGGATACTTTTGCTTCATTTGATCTTCACGTTCCCAGGTAAACTCAGGCCCTCGTTTCGCGTTCCAACGAACCTTCACTATGGGAATGCGACTTTGTTTTGTTCTCTTGATCTCTCGATCCATGATCTCGACGGGTTCCTCCACAAAGTGGAGATTTTCATTAACTTCGACTTCTTCGAGCGGTATTACGAGTGTCTCGTCGGACAGACACTTCTTTAAGTTGGATACGTGGAAGGTAGGGTGTACATTACTAAGTTCTTGTGGTAGTCGGAGTTTGTACACCACAGGACCAATCCTAGCAAGGATTTCGAACGGACCGATGTACCTTGGGTTTAGTTTCCCTCGTTTACCAAAACGTATCATCCCCTTCCAGGGGGAAACTTTTAGTAGTACCCGGTCTCCGACCTGGAATTCTAAAGGTTTGCATCGCTTATCCGCGTAACTCTTTTGTCGATCACGAGACGCTTTCAGTCTTTCCCGAATTTGAATGATCTTTTCTGTGGTTTCCCTTATGATTTCAGGCCTAGTAAGGGTGCTATCAGGGACTTGCCGTCTGGCTAGCTGAGTATCCCCAACTTTGGCCCAACACAGTGGTGATCTACACTTGCGACCGTAGAGAGCTTCGAATGGAGCGACTCCAATGCTAGTGTGATAGCTGTTATTATAAGAGAATTCGATAAACGGCAGACGGGTATCCCATGCCTTACCAAAATCTATCACACATGCTCTCAGCATGTCTTCCAATGTCTGGATGGTTCTCTCGCTTTGTCCGTCAGTTTGTGGATGGTAGGCCGTACTCATGTCAAGCCTAGTTCCCAGAGACTTCTGTAGGGACTGCCAGAATCGCGAGGTGAATCTACTATCTCGATCAGAGATAATGGATGTTGGTACACCATGTAGTCGCACGATCTCTTTAATGTACGTCCTGGTTAACTTCTCATCTTGTCTGTTTCCTTTATTGGCAGAAAGTGCGCGGACTTGGTCAATCTGTCCACAACCACCCATATGGTATCCATCCCACCTGATGTCTTAGGCAGTTTGGTTATGAAGTCCATGGTTATTTGCTCCCACTTCCACTTGGGTATATCCGGTTGTTGAAGTAGTCCTGACGGCTTCTGATATTCCACCTTGACCTTGGCGCACGTGAGGCACTTGCTCACATAAGTAGCAATTTCAGCCTTCATGTTTGGCCACCAGTATAACCTTTTGAGGTCTAGATACATCTTATCTGACCCAGGGTGAATGGAGTATCGAGTCTTGTGGGCCTTGTTCATTACAACGTCTCGGTACCCACCGAACTTCGGTGTCCAGATTCGATTCATGAGATAATGAGTTCCATCCCCTTTGACTTCCAAGTTCTTGTCCATCCCCCTTAGTTCTTCGCTTGCCACGTTTTCTGGTTTCAAGGCTTCTAATTGGGCATCCTTGATCTGGGTGGCCAGTTGGGAGTGGATGGTCATGGCTAGGGATTTTACTCGGCGACCCGAGTATTCTTTCCTGCTTAAGGCATCGGCTACTACATTGGCCTTGCCCGGGTGGTAGCGAATTTCACATTCGTAGTCATTCAGTAATTCCACCCATCTTCTTTGGCGCATGTTAAGTTCTTTCTGATTGAGAATGTGCTGAAGACTTTTGTGATCAGTGAAGATGGTGCACTTGGTGCCGTAGAGGTAGTGCCTCCAGATCTTCAGGGCGAACACCACCGGTTGTATAATTAACTTCATGTGTCTTCAGTTGCCTTGATGCATAAGCGATGAATTTTCCCCTTTGCATGAGCACACAGCCGAGGCCTTGATTCGAAGCATCGCAATACACCACAAAATCATCGGTTCCTTCTGGAAGAGACAAGACTGGTGCACTGCATAGGGCTTGCTTTAGTGTCTGGAAGGCGGCTTCTTGTTTATCTTCCCATTCGAACACCACACCTTTCTGAGTCAAGGTGGTGAGAGGCTTAGCGATCTTGGAGAAGTTTTGTATGAATCTTCGATAGTAGCCTGCGAGTCCCAAAAACTGTCGGATTTCTGTTGGCGTTGCAGGTGTTGACCAATCTTCGATTGCTTTGATCTTTGAGGGGTCCACATGTATTCCTTCCTTGCTTACTACGTGGCCCAGGAATCCTACTTCACGGAGCCAAAATTCACACTTTGAGAATTTGGCGTAAAGCTTCTCGGTTCTCAAAATCTCCAGAACTAGTCGTAGGTGTTGTCTGTGCTCTTCTTCGCTCCTCGAATAGACCAAGATATCGTCGATGAATACGATGACGAATTTATCCAAGAAGGGTCGACACACTCGATTCATCAAATCCATGAACACCGCAGGCGCGTTTGTTAACCCGAATAGCATCACTACAAACTCATAGTGCCCATAGCGAGTTCTGAATGCCGTCTTGGGGATATCCTCTTCCTGAACTCGTAGTTGATGATAGCCCGACCTCAGGTCGATTTTCGAAAAGTAGCTGGCTCCTTGGAGCTGGTCGAAGAGGTCATCGATTCGGGGTAGGGGATAACGGTTCTTGATAGTGAGTTTGTTTAGTTCTCGATAGTCTATGCACATGCGAAAAGACCCATCCTTCTTCTTTACAAATAAGACTGGTGCTCCCCAGGGCGAGAAGCTTGGCCTGATGAACCCTTTGCTCAATAGTTCATTCAACTGGCTGAATAGTTCTTGCATTTCTGCCGGTGCTAAGCGATATGGAGCCCTGGCGACGGGGGTAGCTCCTGGGATTAATTCGATCTGAAATTCAACTTGTCGTGCGAGTGGTACACCTGGCAGATCGTCTGGGAAAACATCAGGGAAGTTGCATACTTCCGGAATTTCTTTGATGTCCTTCACCCCCTGTTTCTTGTCTACGATGTGGGCTAAGAATGCATGGTATTGCTTTCGGAGGTACTTTTGGGTTTTAACACAAGAGATGATTTGTAGGTTCGCACTAGGTTTATTGCCATAAACGGTGAGAATGTTGCCATTCGGCAGATTGAGGCGGACGGCCCTTTCGTAACATAGAATGTTGGCACGATGAAGGCTTAACCAATCCATACCAATGATTATGTCGAAACTTTTTATGGTGACTGGCATAAGGTCAATTTTGAACAAATGGTTGTCTAGAGTGAGAGTACACCCTATGTAAATATCATTAGCGCGCTCAACCTTTCCATTTGCCATTTCTACGATGTAAGAATCTTTTAGTGGTTGATAATTTTGCTTAAGTATATGTTTGAATTGGTGACTTATGAAACTTCTTTCTGCCCCACTATCGAAAAGTACGCATGCATAAGAGTTATTGAGGAGGAACGTACCAGTAACCACAGAGGGATCCTTGACTGCTTCTCCCTGCCCTAAAGTTAGGACTCTCCCTACACCCCCAGTATTAGGGGTTCGTGCCTTGGGGCAGTTCCTCCTGAAGTGTCCCGTTTCACCACATCCATAGCAGGTTTGGCTTGCTCCGGTGTTGGCGGTCATAGCGACTTGTGCGGCGGGTTGGGTAGTCGCTCTACAGAATCGTGCGGTGTGTCCCTTCTTGTTGCATTTATTGCAGTGTAACTCTCGACAAGCACCGTTATGGTGGTAGTTACACTTGTTGCACTTGGGAAGAGTTCCCGTGTACTGTTTCGGCGGCGCTGAAGTGACAGCAGTAGTGGCGGCACGGACAACAACAATCTGTTGCTTTTTGGCGGGGTCCTGCATTGGTTGTTTCTTTTTATTGCCCCAGAACTTCCTCTTATTGTTTCCTCCTTTTGTTCGGTCGGTGGTGGTTATCACGGTACCACGGCTAGCCCTGTGATCTATGAGTTGTTGTGCCAATTCCTTGGCACTTTCAAAGGTAGTGGGTTTCGAGGCCAATACACTATCTTGAATCTGAGATGACAGCCCCCAGAGATATCGTTCCACCTTCTTCTCTTCTGGAGTGACCATTGTTGGACAGAGAAGTGCTAGGTCGTTGAAACGGGCAGTATAAGTTTCAAGATCAGTGCCTGTCATTTTGAGGTTCCAAAGTTCTTCTTCAAGTTTTTGTATTTCGCCCCTCGGGCAGTATTCCTTTAACATTAAGGCTTTCAAATCCTCCCAGCTGATTGCGTTAGCTACTGCAGGACTAAGTGATTTAACTCGGCCATTCCACCAAGTAAGTGCTTTTCCAGTGAGAGTGAATGCCGCATACTTGACCTTGCTCGCTTCGGGACAAGCGCAGATTTCGAAAACTGCCTCGGTCCTTTCGAACCATTGCACCAGCGTGATGACGCCCCCGCTTCCATTGAAAGGGTCGGGTTTGCCATTCGTGAAGTCTTTGTAAGAGCACTCCCTCGTACGCCCCGTGCTGTCCCCATGAATGGAATTGGTAGCTCCGGATCCAGAACCGCCAGAACCATTGGTTCCCATTTGCGACATTGCTGCCGCCACGGCTGCCGTTACTGCAGCCTGGAACATCGCAAGATCAAACTGCGGAGGTGGTGGTGGAGGCGGCACTGTGTTGTTGGAAGGCCTTGGTCTTTTCCTTGGTGGCATGGTTCTGTCATAAAAAAAATGACCAGTTGGTAAGACTTCAATAGTGATAACGAGTCGAGTGTTACTGGTTTCATCCCTCTTGTATTTTATCAAAACTTTATTATTCGTAAACTGTTTGTGTGATCAGGTTATGATGTATAGTGCCAAACATTCAATAAATAAAACGCATGCCAAATTTCATTGATAACTTTTAGTACATAACGTTTAGAGGGAAAAGTTTGACCTCATAAGGGTCTACATTACATCGTTACAAAAGATAGTTTTGGCATTACAAAAGCCCTTTGAATAGTGTAATCACTTAGTCGCAGGGTCGACCTACATACAAAGAGTAGTACCAACGCGTAGTCATAAAGTTTTACTACCAAGACGTGAGAATAGTAACGAGTTCTAATCACTGCGACCCTTCTTTGACGGAGGCTGCGATGATGTCGATGCGCCCTGTAGTTCCGCCAATCTGCGTTCGGCTGCAATCATTCTCTCTTCGAGTGCCATGTATCTTTCCCGATACTCTCTTGTTTCTGCTTGAGCTGCGAGAAGGTCTTGAATGAGTTGGTCTCTGTGGTGGGAGTCTCGTTCCAGGTCTCTGGTGCGATCAGTAGTAAACTGTACGATGGCGCTTAACTCCCGGACCTGATCGGTCGTCGTCCTACCACGATCATCCATACTTGCTATTCGTTGTATCATGACGGGGAGAGCTCTGTCAGCCGGTCCACCATGAGTGAGATCATAGTAACCTCGTTGGTAGCCATATGGTGACCGCTGGCGTTGTTGTCGGCTCCATCTTTCGATCGTTGTTACCCAAGGGGGTTCAGGTCCGTTGTATCCAAAACGGTGCGCGGGTACCCTCGCAATGTAGGGAGGGTTGAATACTTCTGGTGGTTCCTCCGCTTCGTTCCCAAACATGACTATCTCATCACCTTCCTCTTCTTCCTCTTCGTCTTCCTCTTCTTCTTGGTCGTCTTCCTCTTCTTCTTGGTCGTCTTCCTCTTCTTCTTCTTGTTCGTTTTCCTCCTCGGGCTCCTCTTCGGGATCCTCCTCGGGATCCTCTTCGGGATCCTCCTCGGGCTCGTCATCGATCCATCCCGCGTTTCCCTGATTGGGAAAATAGGGGTCCCCGGGTATATGAAATCCTGCCATGTCGTCTGCACGAGAAACGGGGTTAAGAAGCACATATCGGAAAATAATAATCTGGCGCTATAGAAACGTACAAATACTCCTATAGTATTTTTAAATGTTTATATTTGCTTCTTAGCGTGTTCTTTATGGAGTGTAATTAGGTTATCAGATTTGTCGCTCATTACGACTATTCCTTAGTGAGCGTAAGTTACTTCTTTGACGGATATAGTTGATCAGGCTATATCCCTCCCAGAACTGATTACACATGCTAAGGTGTACTAATAATGTTCGACTCCTCCTCTTTCAATTTATGTTCTCCTAAGATATGACACCATGCTAGTATAGAACGCATGTAAGTATACTTTAAAACAAGAAATTATTTGTTTTCTAAAAGTACAACTCGTTAAAGCATTTTAAGAATCAGAGACTTTTAGTCCCAAATGTGTTTATAGTTTGTATATCTTATGTGGTTTGACATACTTAATTCACTATAAACCGCGCTCTGATACCAATCTGTCACACCCCCAAACCAAGGATGGCGGAAACGTCCGGGGGTGGAGGACTTCATGTATAGTATCATAACCACAATTTCAATAGTAATTTAAGCAAACACAACCAATATATATATATATATATATATATATATATATATATATATATATATATATATATATATATATATATATATATATATATATATATATATAATTGAAAAAGTTACATCACTTGTATGAATTACATGATTCGAAATCAATTACAATATGTTGACAAAATATGAAAAGTTTGACGCCTTAACGTCCCATCCTCAAAAGCACTTGATTACCTGGTTAGTGTTTTCCTGAGAATACAAGTTGTTTGAAAAGTGTCAACACAAAGGTTGGTGAGTTCATAAGCTTTTATTATAAAACTTAGTAGAAGTCTTTCACATATAAATGTCGCGTTTGTTTCAGAAAAATCCGATATTTTCCTTAAAATCCGTATAATGTAGCCTTATAACCAAAGACCAAAATGTATAAGAAATCATCCTTACTTAGTAGAAATGTCGTGAATTTGAAAGGATATGGAAAGTAAATTTTTAAATCAACCTAAAACCTACTTCGGTTTTATGAAATCCCGTAAACTTTATGAATTGTTATCTCCCTAGGTGAGTCGCTATAATCATACTGTGACTATGTGAACCTGCCACAACGTTTCTCAGGCGTTGTGAAAATGAAATGACATTTGTCACCCGTAGACCTGCAGGTCCCACTGTAGCTAGCAGCAAGGTGTGGGGTGTCAAACCCAATATAGATCTATATACAAGTATCACGTTCTCCCTCAAGGAGATTCTGATTATAACTAGCAGGAATTATATCCCGCACTCGGACGTACGGGGAGAGAGAGAGAGTCTCACAACATAGGTTAACAAGTTTACGTGAAATGTGTGTGAATATAAATCTTTCTTGTATGAATGTACCCTTTTTGTACGAGTGTGTTGAGTGATGTATCATAAACTATACCTATTATAGTTTATCTAAAATGTATGTAATATGTATGAACTCTTTTATAGATATGTATTAGTGTTATGAATTTATCAAACTATACTTTTTATAGTTTAATATACGCGTTCTAAATGAATGAATAATATTTATTATGAATTACTTAGTTTCAGTTCATGATGACAAACTAACAAGGAAACACATTCAATAATTAGAACTCATGATTATACACTTTTCTCAACATAATACAAAGTGTTATGATATTTACATGCTGTTGGCTAAATTTAGCCATTCTGCCCTGTTTTGGAAAAATCATAGAAAAATCATACGAAGTCAAAAACTAGATTCGTAAATTCTGAGAGTTCAAAAAATGTGTCTAGTTTACTCATAATGTTTATCACGATTTTTAATGACCTCCAACCTGGGTGAATAAGTCCAAAATCACAGACTGGTCCGGATTGTTGTTTGAAATGATAGACAGTTTTGTAAAAATCACCATAAATTGTAGAAAAATCGTATGGAGATGTGCAAGTAGCCATTTTAAAGCTAAGAACTTGAACTATTTGCACCTGGTACAGTTTTGAAAACAAAAATGTTTAAGATGCCCAAAACAGTCCGTGAATGGAGTTGAACTTTTCTGATGAAGGCTGTTAGAAAAATTTAGTTATGTCCTTAGTGTTTTAGCTTGTATTCCCCCCCCCCCCCCCCCCCCCCCCGAAAACTTGAGAAAACATGAAAATGTAGGGGTATGAACTCACCTTAAGTGATTTCAGTAGATGATTGTTGAAGAATGGAAGTGTTTAATCCAAGAACACTTGGAAATGCCTTGAAGATTTTCGAGAATCTAACATTATAGTTATGGAGTTTGTGTAAGAAATCAAAGATTTGAGTAGAATGAAGTGAAATAATAATAGGGAGGATGAATTTTTACTTACTAAGAGTGGAAGAACACTTGAAATCAGCCTTGAATCTCGAAATTTGTGTAGAAAGAGTTTGAGAGAAAAGTGGTGTTTGTTACTTAGTGGAATGAGAGCAATGAGAGAAAATGAGGAGAATGGGTGTTTGTTCCAGCTCAAAAAAACGTGGGAGTGAGTGTAATTTGAGTGTAAGGGACATTGAAGTGACATAGGTAAGGTGGGGAGGTATGGCTGGTCATAGAGTGGGTGTGGGGTGGTTGCTTGTGTCATAAGTTAAGGCAAAGTCAACACTCCACCTTAAATAAATCTCCCACTAGATCTTTATTATTTAGATAATGATTTTCATAAAAATATGTTTAAATTATGAATATTTAGAGTTTATTATGTTAAAATATAATTTCTGGAGAAAATCCCGCTTTAAAATCACGAAAAACGGGCTTAAAATGTTAAAAATATCAAAAATGGGCTAAAAGTGACAAATTTCCGAAATCTGGCCGAGGTTCGGCCTTCTGATGCTGAAACCGAGAGGAGGGAGGGTAGAAACCGAGAGGGGAGAAGAGAGAGGGAAGGAACCGAGAGGGGAGAAGAGAGAGGGTAGGAACCGAGAGGGGAGAAGAGAGAGGGTAGGAACCGAGAGGGGGAGGAGAGAACAGAGGGGCGCGAAGAGACAGAGAGGAGAGAAGGAGCAGAGACCGAGCGACCAGAAGAGAGACCGAGAGAGGCAGAGCGTGAGAAGGCAGAGACCGGGCGACCAGAAGAGAGACCGAGAGAGGCAGAGTGTGAGAAGGCAGAGACCGAGCGACCAGAAGAGAGACCGAGAGAGGCAGCGCGTGAGAAGGCAAAGACCGAGCGACCAGAAGAGAGACCGAGAGAAGCAGAGACCGAGGCTCGGTCTCGCATGCCTCAGCCAACAGAGGCTCGGTTCTGGTCCTAAGAGGCCTCTCTTCCTGGTTTCGGTTCCTAAAGCCTATTTTTCTCGTTTTCGCCCTGTTTTAAGCCGTTTTTGACCCGGTTAAGGGTCGGTATGATCCGAATGATTCCAAAAAGTTACGGGAAACTTTTGAGAGAGATTTGGGAGAGATTTCACCTACTTGGAGAGATTTGGGAGAGATTTGACATTCTTGGAGAGATTTCTCATACAAAGAGATATTTGAGAGAGATTTCACATACTTGAAGAGATTTGGGAGAGATTTGACATTCTTGGAGAGATTTCTCATAGAAAGAGATATTTGAGAGAGATTTCACATACTTGGAGGAATTTGGCAGAGATTTGACATTCTTGGAGAGATTTCTCATACAAAGGGATATTTGAGAGAGATTTCACATACTTGGAGGGATTTGGGAGAGATTTGACATTCTTGGAGAGATTTCTCATACAAAGAGATATTTGAGAGAGATTTCACATACTTGGAGAGATTTGGGAGAGATTTGACATTCTTGGAGAGATTTCTCATACAAAGAGATATTTGAGAGAGATTTCAAGTGTGGTATTTGTGAGTGTTTGGCTCCGCTATGCAAGTTTCTTGAGCCCCGTTAAGTCATGATTAAGGATCCCACACACTCCCCATGAGTATGCAACATGGTTTTTATCAGTTTAGTTCATTGATTAGCACTAGGGCTTAGGAAATTTTAACACAAGACTTTTCTCAAGTGATGTTTTCCCATTAATATAACAAGTTATACAGTATGAACATAACACAAACCCTAATACACAAGGTTTAATCGAGTTGACCGGCTAGACTTGATGACTTGACTTGACTCAAGATTGACGATTGTCACAAACACAATTGGGATATTAGAATACCTAGCTAATATGACAAGTATGATAGATAATCAAATATTACACTGGGATTCAATAACTAAACTTACTTTTAGGAAAATATAGGATTTTCCTGGGATAACAATTGTACATAACCAAATTCGTCTAATAAAATAGTTAAACTTACTTTACATATAAGAAAATATGGGATTTTCTTGGATAACAAACTTTTTCGGAAAACCAAAGGGAACTTGTACATTTTCAAAAACAAACATCTTATGAACTCACCAGCTTTATGCTGATTTTCGAACTGCTTGTATTCCCAGGTCCATATTAGACAGGTACCCAGCGATCCTTTTGGAGAAGACGGAGCGTACAGAAGACTCGTCTCTACTTTTGTTCATATATACATATGTATAACACTTGTATCACGTTACTTTTGAACAAATGTAAATTCTAATATGTAATGTAATGGTTGTTTACTTTGCTTACTATGTGCGTTGGATTTGATACTCAACGTGGAGTCCGCCCCGGAACGTTTCCTCCTTCGGTTTCGGGGTGTGACAGATCAGGATTAAGGTATAGTTAATTGTCCCTATTCTGGGAGTATGGATTAGGTACAATTATTGATCCGGGAGTATGGATTAGATCAGGAGGTTAGTTTTAGATCCGTGAGTATGGATCAGGTAGTTTTAGATCCGTGAGTATGGATCAGGGGAAAATGTTAGTTTTCAACATGCATTTTTCATAATAATATACGTTTTCCATATGTATTATCCCCCAAAATAATAATAAAAAAATGTTAAAAATGGGACATAAGCACTCACTTGTGATGCGTGAACTCGGACTAGGTTTGACTTGGTGAATCGTGACGTGAGAAACCGCAATTTACTTATTCTTGCGTTGAAACAAACTACTCAGACCATTTTTAATATTTTTAACTAAAAGGACTATTTTTGTACATTAAGTAATCCATAGGGGCTGGTTTGTAACTTCTTGAGTAAATGGAATTGTTTTGGTTAGTAAATACCAAATGAGGGATTTTTTTGAATAAATGTAATCAATATTTTGGGAATGGAGCTGAGTTCGTAACGTTTTGTCAAAGGAGTGTTGAGTTTTATTAATTTAAATAAAGGTTTGAGTTTCCTTTGATTTTTGACTGGTCAAAATAGAAACACGATTGAAACATTCAAAGTGCTCGGTGGTGTTGGTCAATTGTTGGCACCGACGAATGAGGGGAGGTTGTGGAGGGTGGTGAGCGACGGTGGGGGTTGTTGACGCTGGTGAAGTAAGGCATAGGGAGGTGGAAACCCTCCAACAACCAAATAAGTTTTTCAATTGTTGTGGCTCGGAAGACATGGTAGGGGCAAACGACGGTGATGTTGGGCAATGAAGGAGGTGGTACAATGTGGTAGAGTGTGACCGAACCAAAGGATGGTGAGGGTAGGTGGCGACGAGGGTGGTAGTCGATGAGCTCACACCCGACTCTTCCTCTCGCCGTTATACAGATTCAAAGGGGGTGGTGGTTACGTTATGTGTACCAAGAGCCAGTAGGGCATGATTGGGGAAAGTTGTGACAACCCGATATTTTCGAATCAGTGTAATGACCAAAAAGTCAAGAATTTATAATCTCTTTTAATGTAATGAAATTTGCATCAAAATTTTGAATGTTCAAAAGTCTCTATTGGGTTACTTAAAATGATAAAATCGTATCAAGGGTTTCAGAAATATAAATAACACTAAAAACCGAGTTATAAGAGTCACAATAAAAACCAACAATACTAATAAACGTAAAACATGAAGTTTCAATAAAATTATATTTAGCCATAAGTATCTAAATGAAAATTATAGATATCATTAAATTGTATGTGTATATAAAAAGAACGTCCAAATCTGACTTCGTATGAGAAAGTTATGATTTTTCCAAGTTCCGAATATAGCAGCAGACAACTAAAATACTCGAAATAGAGATCGAGAGATTTTTAGCCGATACAACCTAAATGAGAATCGGAGATCTCAACAATAGTAGCACAACGGTATAAAGTATGACGAGAACAGACCTCACATGAAGAAGTTATGGATTTTTAACGAAATTTTCATGTCCCGACCCGTTAAAAATAAATAAAAATTATAATAAAGTCGAAGTTTGCCGACGGAGTCTAAACGAGAGTTGTAGATCATAATCTCACCTACGCGTGGATATAAAGAACGTTAAAAACGGAGCTCCTACGCGGAAGTTATGAATTTTACAAGTTTTCGACATAAAATCAGAGGCTGTCAGGCCCACCACGACATGGTGAAGAAGCGACGACGTGGTATTGTGACTGATGGGTTGCAGGTCCGTCAGAAAATGTCTCATCAATGGAAGAGGATAGAATCCCTCACAATGATGTGGTGAGGTGTACCACGACGTGGCGCCCAATATAGGGCTATAAATAGCAGCCGAAGGTGTTGCGTTCCATTGCTCATTTCTTTTCTCTCTCTCTCTCTCTCTCTCTCTCTCTCTCGTGCCGAAGCTCTGCGTTTAAACCCCCCGAAACCATTCCGAAGTCCCAGTCTTCATATCCAAGTTTCGAAGGAAGGTTTTTCACTCCCGAGATTCCTGAGAATCTCGAGAAATTCAACTTTCCCTAGTCGAAGTTCTGCTCAGTTTTCGTTTCACCTTCTTCTGTCTATCAAGTGAGTTCATACCCTTACAACTACGTTTTCAAATACTTTATAAATACTTTTATACACTTTCAAAGGGGGGGATACAAGTAAACACATGGTTACTCTCGTGTGGAAGACATTTAGTTTTTACTACACTTATCTTTATATAACAAATCATATGTGATTCATAACTATCATATGAAAACATTCACATGCAACACCTATTCAATAACATTTTGTCCTTAAAAGAGTAAAAACATGTTGTTATACAAATATCAAACACTTTAGTTGTATTTTGGTGTATAAATTTTCAACAGTGTTATTACAAATGTTATACTTACATACCAAGCTGATACTACAGTAGGGTTTATCATACAACGAATCATACATTTGAGTAGAATTGTAATAGGTATAGTTTACTAGATATTCAAGAGATTTTACATACTATAAGTACTATATCAAGGAAATACTTTCATATACAAGAACAAATGAACTTTTCATACGTAAATATATTTGATGCTAAGTTTTGTGAGACGTTCAGCTTCATGTACTTTCGAGTATGCAGTTAAAGTCCCGTATTATATACCATAATCTCTTGTAGGGAGAGCGTGATACTTGTGTATAGATCTATACGGGATTGACAATCTCGCACCTAAACTATTAGCTACAGTTAGACCGGCAGGTCTGGGGTGACAAACGTCATAACATTCCAACGCCTGAAGAACGTTGTTACAGGCAGTCTGGGTCAATAGTTGTTGGATAAGGTGTCTAAGTCCATAACTTATTTGGTATATACTTGACCCGACCCGGCATGGTCCATTTGGGTTGCATCTCATCCAAACTATTTATGGATAATTTTATGAGAGTTATACACATATGATTATTTATATATTATAAGTTATAATATATTAATATGAAGTCATGTTATTTAATTAGTCTTAGTCTTAAATTAATTATGAATTAATTTAGAGATTAAAAGGAAGACTAATTAGATTATGGGCTATTGGTTTTATATAGTGTGGGCTAATGCTCTTTTGTTAATGGGCTAGGCTTATATAGAAGTCCATGGATGATCCATGGAGCTTTTAACCCATGGATCCTTGGAAAGAGAAGGTCATGGGTTATTAGGGTTTCACCCTAACCATGCACACTATATAAGCATGCTTATGGAGCATGAAATGGTGCCTAAGAAAAGCCTAAGTGTAACTAGTGAACTAGTGTGTGTGTGCTTGTGTGTGGCCGAAAATACAAGTGTGTATTCCCTCTCAAAGTTTTCCAAGAGTTTGTGGTGTTTTGTGACTCCATTTGAGGCATTCACACTATTGGTGCTTGGCCCTCAAACTCCTTAGAACCAAACTCATCAAAAGGTATGTAATCTCTTCTAACTCTTTTATGTTGAAATGTTCCCCATGCCATGTTAGATGGGTTATAAACCTTGGAAAATTTTTTATTTTGCATGTATTTAGACAAACATAGATCCAAGGTTTATTAGGGTTGCATGTATATTTAGGAAGTGTTAGATTGCTCAAAACCCAACAATAGTATGGTTATAAAACTCACATGGATCATTAAAAATACGTTGATTTACGGGGTTATCTAATGCCTTAGAGATTCTTTTACATACATAAGTCTATGTCACACCCCCAAACCAAGGATGGCGGAAACATCCAAGGGTGGCGGACTTCATGTATAGTATCACAACAACGAGTATAATAGTGCTCAAAGTAAATACAACCAATCATAAATATAATAAGAAAAGAATTACATGGTTTCAAGTATTACATATTTCAATGATTGATCACGACATGATATAAAAATAGTTGTTCAACGTCGTAGCGTTCCATCCTCAAAAGTTTGTGGTTACTTGGTTTCATTAATTTCCTGAGAATACAAGTAGTTTTGAAGAAGTGTCAATAATTAAGTTGGTGAGTTCATAAGCTTTTTAGATAAAGAGTTTGGAAATCGTTCTTTGTAATGTTTTTTGTGTTACCAAGAAAAATCCAATATTTTCCTTACAGGAATGATGCGTAGTCTTAAATACCAAGACCGAAAGTGTACAGTAATATCCATACTTATTGATACAAAAAGTGATTTTAAATCGACATAAAACCATTTTTGATTTATAAAAATCCCCGTAAACTTTATGTGTTTTTAAATCCCTATGTGTCGCTCTAACCATACTATGACTGAATGAACCTGCCACGACGTTTCTCAGGCGTCGAAAAAGATAATGGCACTTGTCACCCCAGACCTGCCGGTCTAGCTGTTGCATGCAACTCAGGTGTGGTTTGTCAAACCCAATATTGATTTATACACAACTATCACATTCTACCTACAAGAGACTTTGGTTATAACTACTAGGAATTTTAACCCGTACTCTAGGAGTATTGAGAAGAATGTCTCACAATTCAAGTTAACAAGTTTACGTGTGGTGTGCGTGAGTGTAAAAGGTTTTTCTGTGGGAATAAAATCTTCCGAAATGTATTTGTTGTGTTAATGGAAACATAAATCATACCTATTATAGTTTATCAAAACGTTTAAATGTAATAGTTATAACTTTGTTTATTATGGTTAGCTATTATATTTGTGAAGGTAAAAACCCTTTTGTTTACCGATATATATATATATATATATATATATATATATATATATATATATATATATATATATATATATATATATATATATACCTTTTACTAAGGTGAAATAACATGTAATATAACAACTAATTAATTACCATACTTATGAAGGTAAAAATCCATTTATTTTCTGATGTATGACAATACACCAAGACGAAATGACATGTAATCTAAAAACATATATTCACATAACGATACACACCTTGCTCAACAAGTTACAAGGTGAAAATGAAGTTGATAGCATTTTTCTAGTGTTAACATTTCTATTATTGATCTTAGAAAACTTATAGAAAAATCATCAAACGTCCAAATCAGAATCCGTAAATTCTGAGAGTTTGGGAAATGAGTCTAGTTTGTTCATAAATTTTGTTATGATTTTTAATGACCTCCAACTTGTGTGAAAAGGTCCATAATCACAGACTGGTCCGCATTTGCTCTTGAAATGATAGGCAGTTTTGTAAAAATCACCATAAATTGTAGAAAAATCTTATGGAGATGTGAAAGTAGTCATTTTAAAGGTATAAAACTGAAATACTTGCACCTAATGCAGTTTTGAAAACTAAAATGTTTAAGTTGACCAAAATAGTCCGTGAATAGAGTTAAACTTTTCTGATGAAAGCTGTCGGATAAGTTTAGTTATGTTCTTGGTGTTTTAACTTGTATCCCCCCCATTAAAAACTTAAGAAAACATGATAATGTAGGGGTATGAACTCACCTTGTGTGATTTCTATGGATGGATGTTGAGGAAAAGGAGTGTTCAACTCAAGAACACTAAGAAGATTGCCTTGAAGATTCAAGATTCTAACACCAATGTGATGGAATTTGTGTAAGCAATCTATGATTGGAGTAGAATGAAGTGTAATAATCATAATAAAAATGATGATACTTACCAAATGAAGGAGGAAAGCCTTGGAGTATGCCTTGAAGTTCTCAAAATTTAGAGAGAAAGATGAGAGAATTTGGAGTGTGATTCTTGGAGAAAAATGAGAGAATAAATGAAGTGTGAGGAGAGAGGATGGATGTTCCAGATCTAAGAACATGGGAAATTGTTGGAAATGATGAGAAAGGACATTAACATGACTAGGGATGGTGGGGAGAGTGTCGGTTGGTCATGGAATGGGTATGGGTGGTTGCTTGTGTCATAAACTAAAGAAAAGTCAACACTCCACCTCTTGTACTTCACCCACTCTTCTTGGATAAGATTTATCCCCAAAAACATGGTTAATTAATAAATATGGGGCCTTATATGGTAAAATAAAGTTTTGGGTGAAAATCCCGCGTTAAAATGATGAAAAACGGGCTTAAAATGAAGTCGTAGTCGAAAACTGGGAAGTTTTGTGCTTCCAGCGAGGCCTCTCGGTCCTGGCCGAGGTTCGGTTCCTGAGGCTTTGGGTTCAGCCCTGAGGCTTCGGGTCCGGTTCTGAGGCTTCGGGTTTGGCTCCTGAGGCTTCGGGTTCGGTCCTGAGGCTTCGGGTTCGGCCCTGAGGCTTCGGGTTCGGGCCTTGAGCTTCGGTACTCAGCCGTCTCGGTCCCTAAGAGGACCTTCGACCCTAAGAAGGTTCGCCCCTTTAAGAGGAGTTTCGGGTCCTTAAGCCTATTTTACTCATTTTTACCCTGTTTCAAGCCATTTTTGACATGGTTAAGGGTTGGGATGACCTGAATGATTTCAAAAAGTTACGGGAACTTTTGAGAGAGATTTCGGAGAGATTTTGAAATAGAGATAGATAGAGTGAAAACGATTGATAGAGGTTTTGCTTGTGATATTTTTGAGTGTCCGGCTTCACGACGTAAGGTCTGTAAACCCCTTTAAGCCATGTTTTAGTGTCCTACACACTCCGCATGAGTGTGCAATAGTGTTTTATCGCTTTGGTTCATTGTTTAGCACTATTAAGGCTAAGGAAATTCAAACATACGAAATTTCCAAATGATGTTTTCTCATTAGAATAATGAATTGTACATTGATTACATAACGTAAACCCTAATGTACCCGGGTTAATTGAGTTGACCGGTTTGACTTGTTGACTTTGAGTTGACCAGAAATTGACAATTGTCACAATCTACTATTCTAGGCATGAAAATCACTATTGCATAATAAAAGTTGGAACTTTTTAACTACCTTACACATATGGAAAAATATTGAAATTTTAGAAACAACGTTCGAAACAGGGGTCTTAGTAGAATACTACTTTTATACTAGTAGGAAATATGGGATTTTCTAGGAATTTTCAAACATCTACAAACAAACTCATTCAGATTTATACAAACATTGACATTAAATACTTATGAACTCACCAGCTTAAATGCTGATCTACTCTTTCAAATCTACTTGTATTTCTCAGGGATTTAGTAATATCGGTAAACTTCAGCTTTTGGAGAAGTGATGCTAAAGCGTATGTTTTAAACTCATTTTGTCATCATGTTGTAATTTGTTTTTGAATCAAGTATCATCCAACAATGTAACTCTTAAATTATATATATGGTGGTTGTGTTTACTTTCTTTAGTATGTATTCAACTTTTACGTTACTACATGAAGTCATCCACCCTCGAACGATTCCGCCGTTCTGGTTTGGGGGTGTGACAGATTGGTATCAGAGCATTGTTTATAGTGAACTAAGTATATCGAACCACATAAGATATACAAACTATAAATTCATAGGGACTAAAACTCTATGACAAAACATTTTTACACCTAAACCGCATTTCATTTAGCTCAAGTTATTTGGGTCGTAGAAGCACAAATACATTCATACAACGAGTCATTTTAATATTTTAAACTATACAAGAAGTATTAAGACAAGTTGGACACTACGACTAGGCCTCAAAATATGTAATCGGATTTGGGACGAATATAGCTTGTTCATATATATTTATCCAAGATCGGTATGTCGGGGAATGGTTGTAGTGAGCAACAAGTCAAAACTTACCAAAATGACACTAGTATCAAACATACAAACTTAAATACTATAGGAGCATTTGGTAAATATAATAGTTTAACTTACACCTCTAGATTTACATGTTAATAAAAATTCTAAACAATTCTCATACCTCTATTCTCGTACAGACACAATGGCTGGATTCCATCAACCAAGGCTGTAACGACCCAATTTTCAAGACCAAAATTTTCATTTTTTGATTAAGTGATTTGCACAACATTTGTATCAAAATATCAACCGATCATATCATTTAAGAAAAGCATGTCTCGTATCTGAAAACTGAATCGTAAAAACATAAAAATGCCAGAGTACAAATCCTATAATAACTCATAATGCGGAAAACAAAGAGTGTGTGTATGATGTGCCGCTACCGCGTCAGCTCCTTCCCCTTCACTGAAGAGGTACCTGAAACTAAAAATGTAAACTGTAAGCACAAATCTTAGTGAGTTCCCCCATCGTACCACATACCATGCAACCACATAGCATACATACTGTCGGGCAGTTTTGGGGTGCCCGACCTACCCGGTACGGCCATCGTACCACATCGTAAACTGTATGCACAAAGCTTAGTGAGTTCCCCCATCATACCACATACCATGCAAGCACAAAGCTTATACCCGTATCTACTCGTTGAGTTAGGCCATGACTCGACGAGTTTTCCTTCTAGATGAACATCGATTGAATCCTCATCCGACTCGCCGAGTTGTATGAACAACTCGTCGAGTTCGTCTTCAACTGATACACAGGTCCTGTCCTTGACTCGCCGAGTTGTATGAACGACTCGTCGATTTCATTTTCGTCCTTAATAAGCTTGCCTTGGACTCGTCGAGTCTGCTCATGCACTCGCCGAGTCCCATGAGCTTCAAGAACAATGGCTTAGTCTAGAACGTTGGGTCACTCCCCGGGACCCCCTAAAACTTTTCAACACTCAACTAGGTCCTTATGACCCTCAAATGATATGGGACAAAAACCTTAGACTCTCCGAGTCCAAGAATGGACTCGTCGAGTTGGTCACATCCTCTCACTAAATCTTCGATTTCTGATGTACAACCCTTGATCAAAAGATAGATCTATGCTTCTACAATCGATCTAGCACGTAAAGTTACAACCTTTACGTGCTTGCATGGTACTTTGAGCTCAAAAGGTCCTAAAACAATCTCTTACAATGCATGGGGCCTTCTTTGAGTGCAAGAGCCACTCCTTTCTGCCTTGTAACCCCTATAAGGGCCTAGATCTGAAACATCAACCCTAACCATGCTTGCAATCATGGTTGGTGACCAAAATGTCTTAGAAAATCCCTATAACTCCACAAAATAGGATCTATCAAAAGAACAAACATGGTATAGACTTTATACCTTCTGAAGACTGCAAATGATGCTCAAAATCGGATCCTTCTAGCCTTCTCTTGATCCTTCAAGCTTTTCCTTCCTTCCTTGGGTCACAAAAGCACAAAAATCACTCCAAATGCCTTAGATTGCTTCAATAACGGCTAGGGTTTGCTTTGGGGGTCTTCTGGGAGCAAATGGGACGAAGGAGGCTGAGTTAAGGTGTTTAAATAGGGTGCAAACCCTCGGGTTAGGGTTTTTGTCCAGACAGGGCCTACTCGCCGAGTCTGGGACCCGACTCGTCGAGTCCACTGCTTAAACCCCGCGTCTCATCCCGCTTCTACTTGGCAAGTTGGTCCTTCAACTCGCCGAGTCCAAGGCCAAAATGCAAAAGTATTAATAAAAGAATACGTACCAAGAACCAGGTGCTACAAGGGGATCCCTACTACCCGAATCAGGGCAATGGAGGATGGATAAAGGAGGACCCCGAAGAGGATGAGGAACCTATAGAGTTGGAGGAAGGGGATGACTCTAGGACAGACTCAGAACCAGAAGTAATCAACCCACCATTTGCTCAACCTTCCGCAGTTAGGAGAAACTTTCAGGGACCAACTCCGATTTGGGGAAGCCACCTTCACCATTTGAGCCAACAGCAAGGAGTACATCCTCCCTACGGTATGTCTCAGGACTTCTACGGCATCATGGATGGAGGTTCAGCCGACCGAGCACTCCCAGTTATGGTGGGCAAACTAGCCACCCAATCCTATCAATTCGGGATTCAAGCTAACCGGATTCGTGAAGTCAACATGGAGGTAGAAGTTCACACTTCTGACATCCGTCAACTGGACAGGGCACAAGATAATGCCCAACTCTGAACCGACACATTCCAAGCACAACTGATTTCAACCCTCTTTGAGATAAGGGAACAACAAGTCGCCTTCGATAGGGGTCTTATAGAAGCAAAGCAATTAGATACGGAGTCAAGCTCCAAGCGCAACCTACGTCGCAAGTAGTACTTGCCGAATCCCAAAAATTTGTTATAGAACAAGAACTCGGCTAAAAGTCTTACTTTTATTTAACTTTTGTATCAGAGATCCTTAGAACGGTTGAAATTTTCCGAACTTCAAATGTAACTCAGCATGTGTTTAATATATATGAATAAATTCCTTTGTGTGTAAATTCTTTGACTACCACTCAGATTCATAAGTTTATCTATCACCATGCAAACTTTTATTATGAGTCAAGCTCTAAACCTTGGGTAGGTCAGTCGAATTTATAAATTGATAAAAATAACAAATTTATTAACACACAACTTCAAATCATTAAAAACTTATGTTCTTCATCCTATTTCCTTAGCAGCATGATGTCGCCCTGTAGATATACACGCCGTGTCAACAACACAACACCTCCACCACCACCACTTCCATCAACGGATAATGCCGCCTTGATAGCTGTTGTAACTGCTGTAGTGACAGCAGCAATGACACATATGAGTAATAATGGTTCCGAAAGTGGAGCAAATAGCTTTACGAATGGCCAACACCAAGGTCGTTCAGGGGATTGCACTTTCAAGGACTTCACCAATGTCATGCCCATAAATTTTAACGGATCCGGAGGGATAATGGCTCTATCACAATGGATAGAGAAAACAGAAGCGATTTTCAAGATCTGTGCATGTCTCGAAGTGAGCAAGGTAAAATTTGTTGCTTGTACATTCTCCGAGAGAGCCCTGACGTAGTGGAATGGTCAAGTCAAGTCACTAACTCTGGTAGTGGCAAATTCTATGGGCTGGGAGAATCTAAAGCAAATGTCAATGCAAGAGTACTGTCCAAGGGGCAAAGTACAAAATCAAGAGTAGGAACTTTGGGGCCTTACTATGTTAGGCTCGGACATCACAACCTATACCAATAGGTTTAGTGATTTGGCAATCCTTTGTCGAGGCATGGTTGCTCTAGAGAGCAAGAAGATCGAAAGATACATCTGGGGACTGTCACCTCATATTCGAGGAAGTGTACTAGCTTCCAAACCAGTCATTTTCGATAGCGCCAAACAGTTGGCACCAGTCCTTGTTGACCATGGAATTTGTCAAGGCTTGGCAACTGTTGTCCCGGAGCAAACCATAGGAAACAACAACAACAACAAGATCAGTACCAACAACAACAACAAGAAGAAGTTTTGGAACAAGAGGAAGAGTCAGTTTTCACAGGAAGCTCCCAAGAAGCAACAAATAGTGGCAGTCCATGCCGCTACTACCCCCACTGTTGCTCCTGTTACCTCTGCACCAGCAAGGCAATACGCTGGGAACCTACCGAAGTGCATCAAATGCAATTTCCATCACAAAAGAAACTATTGAGAGATGCACTGCAACAACTGCAACATGAAAGGGCACACGGCTCGTTTTTGTAAGGCACCGACATGACCAATTACCCAAGTCCCTGGAGTCGGTGTGGGTCAGGTGTGTTATGGGTGTGGGGAGGCTGGACATTACAAGAGGGACTGCCCTAAGGCAAGGAATGCTGGTGGAATGGGAAGAGTGCTAGATAGGGCATAACGAAGCAATAGCTGATCCCATGGTGGTTGCGGGTACGTTTCTCCTCAATAACGCTTATGCATGCATACTCTTTGATTGTGTTGTGGAGAGGAGTTTCGTGAGTCATAAATTCAAGCACGTACTAAAACAGAACCCACAATGACTCAATAAGATATGTAGAGTAGAAATGGCAAACGGTAGAACATAAAGCACAAACGATGTGTACATAGGCTGCACACTAACTCTAAACGAACATTTATTTCAAATTGATCTAATGTCGATCACTATAAAGAGCTTTGATGTCATTATCGGTATGGATTGGTTAAGCCTACACCATGTCGATATACTTTGTCATGAAAGGGTCATTCGCCTAAATCTGCTCAACGGCGAAACTCTTGTCATTTATGGGGACAAACCCAGTACCAATTTACAAATCATCTCTTGCGTCAAAGCCCAAAAATACATGTGTAAGGATTACTATGCCTTCTTAGCCCACGTAGTAGATAAGGAAAAAGAAGAGAAATACCTCATAGACATTCCAGAGGTCTGCAATTTTCCTGATGTCTTCCCTGAAGATCTTCCAGGTGTCCTACCAGAACGACAAGTCGAGTTCAGGATCGATTTAATTCTCGGAGCTACCCCAATAGCTAAGTCTCCATATCGTTTAGCGTCAGCTGAGATGCAAGAATTATCCAGCCAGTTAAACGAACTACTTAACAAAGGATTCATCAGACCGAGTTTCTCACTTCGGGGAGCGCCAGTCCTGTTCGTAAAGAAGAAGGATGGATCATTCCGCACGTGCATCGACTACCGGGAACTCAACAAGATCACTATCAAGAACCGATATCCCTTACCAGGCATTGACGTCTTGTTCGACCAACTACAAGGAGCGAGTTATTTCTCAAAGATCGATTTGAGATCTGGGTATCATCAGCTGCAAGTCTTGGAAGGTGATGTTCCCAAAACAGCCTTTTGAACCCGTTACGGTCACTACGAGTTTGTAGTGATGCCCTTTGGATTAACAAATGCACTTGCGGTGTTCATGGACTTAATGAATCGATTGTGTCGTTCATTCCTGGACAAACTTGTGATCGTGTTCATAGACGATATACTCATTTATTCGAAGAATAAAGAAGAAAACAATCAACGCCTCCGACAAATGTTGGAAACTCTAAGAAAAGAAAAGTTATACGCAAAATTCTCAAAGTGCAAATTTTGGATTCGGAAAGTAGATTTCCTGGGACACGTGGTTAGCAAGGTCGGGATACACGTGGACCCTTCCAAAATCAAGGCAATCGAGAATTGGCCAGTCCCAAAGACCCCAACGAAAATCCGATAATTCTTGGGCCTTGCTGGCTACTATCAAAGGTTTATACAGAACTTCTCGAAGATTGCTAAACCACTTACCACCTTGACCCAAAAGGGTGTAATTTTCAATTGGGAAGAAAGACAAAATGTTGCATTCCAAACACTAAAGCAAGCCCTATACAGCGCACCTATATTGTCCCTACCAGAAGGAACAAAAGACTTTGTGATCTACTGTGATGCATCTAATCAAGGTGTGGGATGTATTCTAATGCAACGAGGAAAAGTCATCGCCTACGCCATGAGACAACTCAAGACGCACGAGGTCAACTACACTACACATGACCTCGAACTGGGAGCAGTTATTTTTGCCTTAAAGATTTGGAGACAGAGAATGTGACGGGTGAGGCTTTAAGGGGAATGGATAAGAATCTTGAAGTCAAGGGTGACAGAGTTCGTTACTTTGTGGATCGGATCTGGACACCGAAGTTTGGTGGGTTCAGAGACGTGGTCATGAATGAGGCTCATAAGACATGACACTCCATGCATCCAAGTTCATACAAGATGTATCTGGACCTCAAGAGATTGTATTGGTGGCCGAACATGAAAGCAGAGATCGCTACCTATATGGGCAAGTGTCTGACTTGCTCGAAAGTCAAGATAGAGTACCAAAAACCTTCAGGGTTACTACAACAACCTGAAATACCCGAGTGGAGGTGGGAGTGGATAACCATGGATTTCATAACCAAATTACCCAAGACATCATATGGGCTAGACACCATCTGGGTGATCGTCGATAGGTTAACAAAATCCGCACACTTCCTACCCATAAAGGAAACTAACAAGATGGAGAGGCTAGCTCGAACATACATCCGAGAGATATTACGACTATATGGTGTACCAATATCCATTATCTCTGACGGAGATAGTAGGTTCACCTCACGATTCTGGCAGTCGCTACAAAAATTTCTTGGAACGAAACTAGACATGAGTACCGCTTACCATCCACAAACCGACAGTCAAAGTGAGAGGACCATACAAACCGTGGGAGATATGTTAGGAGCTTGTGTAATAGATTTTGGTAAAGCATGGGATACCCGTTTACCACTAGTTGAATTCTCATACAACAATAACTATCACCCCAGAATTAAAGTTGCTCCATCCAAAGCCCTCTATGGACGCAATTGCAGATCACCACTGTGCTGGGCTGAAGTGGGTGACACGCAACTAGCCAAGGGACAAGTACCCAACAGCACTCTCATACGCCCGAAAGTTATAAGAGAAACAAATGAGAAGATAGTACAAATTCGGGAATGACCAAAAGCTTCAAGAGACAGACAAAAGAGTTATACGGACAAAAGACGGAAGCCCTTAGAATTTCAGGTTGGGGACCGAGTGCTATTGAAGGTCTCGCCCTGGAAGGGGTTAATACATTTCGGAAAACATAGGAAACTAAACCCAAGATATATCAGACCATTCGAGATCCTTGAACGGATCGAACCGGTAGCATACAAACTTTGCCTACCGCAGGAACTCAATAACGTACATCCTACCTTTCATGAGTCAAACTTGAAGAAATGTTTATCCGATGAGACCCTCGACGTCCCTCTAGACGAAATCAAAATTAACGAGAGTCTTCACTTTGTAAAGGAACCAATTGAGATCATGGATAGGGAAATTAAAAGAACAAAACAAAGTCGCATACCCATTGTGAAGGTCCGCTGGAATGCAAAGCGGGGACCTGAATATACTTGGGAACGTGAAGATCAGATTAAACAAAAGTACTCGCATCTCTTTCCCTAAATCCACAAATATTAACTTTATATTTAATTTCAGGACGAAATTCCCTCTAAAGGGGGGGATGATGTTGTTGGGTTTTGAGCATTCTAACACTTCCTAAGTGTACATGCAACCCTAATAAACCTTGGATCTATGTTTATCAAAATACATGCAAAAGTTGTTTTCCAAGGTTTATAACTTATATAGCATGGCATGGGGAACTTTTAAACATAAAAGGAACTAGATGAATTACATAACTTTTGATGAGTGTTGATTCCTTGGAGTTTGAGAGCCAAGCACCAATAATGTGAATGCCTCAAATGGAAATCACAAATCACCACAAACTTGGAAAACTTTATGAGAGAGTATACACACTCTTAGAAATCGGCCACACCTTACACACACACACTCTCGGGTGCTATTTCATGCAACATAAGCTTGTTCATATAGTGTGCATGGTTAGGGTGAAACCCTAATAACCCATGTCTTTTCCTTTCCAAGGATCCATGGGTTAAAAGCTCTATGGATCACCCATGGACTTCCATATAAGCTTAGCCCATTAACAAATGAGTATTAGCCCACACCATATAAATATAATAGCCCATGATTTAATTAGTCTTCCTTTTAATCACTAAATTAATTCATAATCAATTCAAGATTAAAACTAATTAAATAACATGAATTTATATTAATATATTATAACTTATAATATACTAATCAATCGTAAGTATACAATTCTCAAAAAATTATCCATAAATAGTTTGGGTGAAGTGCAACCCAAATGGACCATGTCGGGTCGGGTCAAATATATATCAAATAAGTTATCGACTTAGACACATTATCCAACAGACTCCCACTTGGATAAGTCTAATAATTGTATTTGCCTATATTACTTCAGGAACCAACCGACAATCGTAGCTCTCGAAAACTCTGTTGAACTATGAAGCGTTGTTTTAGATAAGTGACCATATAGTCCACTGTTCTCATGATATCAGCCGGAAAAATATATGGAACAATGTCTTACTTATTGTCTCGCAGTTGTTTCTCGATTTCCGATTTGTTTGACAAAGAACTTAACTGAACACATCAATTTAGTTCTGACCGGGCCCGATACATGGGTCAACACAAAATCATCGAGGGGCCCAGATGAAAGCCCCTCCCTTAGGATTTCACAGCCATAAACCCCCCATGGATGGGTTCCTGGGCCGTAAACTCCTATAACATAGTCAAATGATGCCCAAAATTCCATCCAAGGCTTCTAAAATGAGTTTAAATCACATGTGATTGTCCTAACACCACCAAAACACATAAGGAATGGGTATGGGGGAGTTTAAGGCCGTAAACACCTAGTTTACTGCCATAAACTCCATTAAATGGTCCATAAGTGGTTAAATCCATTCCTATGCCCTAGATTTGATCCTAGCTAATTTTTCCAAGTCATATAAGGCCGTTTAGCACCATAAAACCCTCACCCATGAGTTCACGGCCGTGAACTCATGTGGAGTTGGTCTTAGGGCCGAAAACTGAATAAGGAGTTTACTCTCGAAGAGTAAACACATTATCCAAGCCATATATGTCCTTAGGTGTCACCCCGGTCACTCCAAACAGTGGATTTGAAGTGTTTTCGCGTGTTGGAGTGTATAATCATGTCTAATTAGTGATTAAAGTCTAATTAGGTACATTTGTATATCATTTCATATTACATAGGAACCTCGCGCGTTATCAAGCCCAAAAACGACACTTAGCATCCAATCCGACACGCCCCTCGACCGGTGAGTTCATACCCCTTCCCTTTTTCAAATGTTTTTTTTCAAATGTTTTCAGGGGGTAAAAAAGGCAAAAGTACAAGGAAATCTTGTACTCAAACTTATTGTTTTCAGTTCAAATGTCTATATTATGTATGTTTTTAATATCGAAAACTGTGTTAAATCAAATAGTTCGATTTACGGAGTTAACTTTCAGATTAATCATAGATTTCTTGATAAAGTGTTACAATCTAAATCCGAGGCTGTCAGGCCCACCACGACATGGTGAAGAAGCCACAACGTGGTATTGTGACTGATGGGTTCTAGGTCCGTTAGAAAATGTCTCATCAATGGAAGAGGATAAAAACCCATTTGTTTACCGATATATATATATATATATATATATATATATATATATATATATATATATATATATATATATATATACCTTTTACTAAGGTGAAGTAACATGTAATATAACAACTAATTAATTACCATACTTATGAAGGTAAAAATCCATTTGTTTTCTGATGTATGACAATACACCAAGACGAAATGACATGTAATGTAAAAACATATATTCACATAACGATTGTCACACCCCGCTAAAGCGGAAACGCAAGGTATGACAGCAATAACGGTTTCATTGCAAAAGATAAAGATACATCACCATAGCAGTAATTGAAGTTTACAACCCATAGCTTCAAAAGAAATAAAATACAAGTTCTTCAAAATAATATTTTCATAATAGCTTCAGCACGATGCAGCATGCTCTATGATGATGAATCTTTACATCCACTTACTAATTATTTCCTGAAAAAGCATGTAAAACGAGCGTCAACTATGAAAATAGTTGGTGAGTTCACAAGTTTATAAAATCGAGCGTACAACAATGCTTTTCGTAAATACAAGTACATTGCTTTAATGATAAACAAGTTGATTGCTATTAAGGAATACAAGTTTATTGCTATAACGAGAAATGAGTTTGTATGTGTATGAGCAAACAATGAGTCTCAACCAAACCTATGACTGAAGCCCTATCGAGATCTATGCTTATCGTTCCATAGATGAATATGGTATCATGCACTCCAACGATTCGGGCGAGTGAGGAGTTGTCAATTCCTAATAGCGCTATCCATAACGACCATTGGCTCAAAGAGTTAATGGTTAGAGATAAGGGAAGGACCTTAGTACGATAAGTTCTCATGTTCCGTGTTGCATAGACATACATAAAGAAACATAGCAATACAATAGCAATCATGTTTGATACAATTCAATTTAAATACAACATGCAAACAGTAGTTTTTCTGGACATGCTTTTCCACCCCAAAACATAAAAACCGAAAATAGGGGAGTGCGTGAATACTCACGATGTTTTGTGTAGACACAAGCGGTACTTCGGGATGCACCAACGTCTTACTACCGGGATCCTACGACATCAAACACACGCACTAGTGAGTTTCCATGTCGATATCTAATGCTAATATACTAAACGCTACATATAGGGAAATGTCAATTTATGTTTTAGTATTGGATTTTATATCAATTAGTTACACTTTTTCTGAAGTAATGAAATTCTATATATCGGGCGATTAATTACAACCTTGGAATATAAACTTTCCAAATTTTTAAGTCCTTATTACAACATAAATTCACGAAAATAGCATTCGAGGGATAAAAATTCTCAAACTTTTTATTTAACTAATATTACACAATACTAAGCTGAGAAAATTATAAAAATGGATTTACAAGCTGTTTAATTATATTTTATGGTATTTGAGCATTTATTTCAATAAAAATTGAAATAAATAGAAAACAGTTTCCAAAATTACCCAAACTTTTTATTTAATTGTTATTATACATAAATAGGTTGGGAAAAATATAAAAGATATTTTTCAGTGGGTATTTCTATTTTTCCTTACTTTATTCCTTTAAATAGTCATTAATTAAAGAAATAATATTAAACAGTTAAAATAAATCACCATAAATTTTTGTAACATCATTTACAGTATAAATATCCTGGGAAAAATATCAAAAGTGGTTTTCATAATGTATAAATTGGTTTTGGGTATTTATGTATATTTAAGTGTATTTTAGTGCAATTAACTTTAGAAAATAAGAGAAAAATAGTTTACAGTAGAGAAAAATATTCAAAATTTTTATGTAACCTCCTACTCTATAATATTATATCCTGGTAAATTTTCATGAATTTTGGATAATCAGAACTATTTCTCCCATTTTTAGACCATTATAATTACCAAAAATTGGGAAAAATAGTAAAACATGATGGAAAATCTTGAAATTATTTTTTGGAGTCACCCATCAGAGGTAAGGTATGCGAAAATTGTTAGATACAATTTTCACATCCTATAAAGTGGTTTTGTAATTTATCATGTCCTAAATAAAAGAAAATTAGAAATAATATGAAACAGTAACAAAAATTGCTGAAATTTGGTGAGGGGTCATTATTCTCCATAAGGATCATCCATGAATTTATTTAGGATTTATTGACCTCTGGAAGTATTTTATATGATTTATGCCCTTGGTTTTAGCAATAATTCTAATAAATCAAAGAAATAACAAAAGCTCTTGAAATTTTCCAGATTATCTCATGCATGCAAGGGCTTTCAAAAGGAAAAATGTAAAAAAATGTATTCAGAAGAGAAATGAGGGTAATGATTTCAAACAATTTAAGAAAAGTTGCATGCAATAATGCATGAAGTGTAAATGTGGCTGAAGTTCATGAATTTGTGTATCCCATTCAGTGAGGTTTTAAGCCACGAAATTTCAACCATAATTCACTAGATATGTTAAGTTTCTAAGGTATTTTTCCTCAGATTTATGGTTGGGTTTAAGGCCATTTTTTAAGCAAGATAAAAATAGTGATCACAGAAAAAGAGCTGTATGCGCAACCTTTTTGTAAAATCTGCTAAAAATTGGATATTTAATATTTTACAGTGAGATCAGTTGGGTTTGAAAGTTAACTCGTGGAACTAACCAATACAAAAAGAATATCATAATTTGGTTAAGAAATGACTGAGTTATGACTGTTCAAAGTCGAACAAAGTAATCTGGCAGATTGCATGTTTGCTTGTGTGCATTATTAGGGTATTTCAACAAGAACATCATGCATGTCTTTGGTAAGGCCCGATTTCTAACACATGCATGGAATGAATGAGCATTCAAGATGTACTAGAAATGGTTTAAATGCTTTTGTTCATGCATGAACACAAAAGAAATGGTGAAGAACATGAAATATTAGGTTTTGATGTCACATGATCATATGTGCATCTTTTCCACTCCTTGCATGGGTTTGATCCCGGATTTTCACCATCTCTAACACATGCATTGTGTTATGGTGAGAATCTACAAACCACAAGGGGAGAATAAAGATTTCTAGCCATGGAAAGGCATAGAATCCGAAAAGTAGAGAAGACTAAGAAGAAAAAGAGGTTTAACCATGAAACTATGGAAGAAGATGTTGTTGTTTACCTTGGTTTTGACCTTGAGAGAAGTAAGAACACTTCAAGGGCTTCACAATATCGAAATTTTGCAGAGAAATGAGAGGATTTTCGTGAGTTTAGAGAGAGGGAAGAAGAGAGTGAAGTGTGTGAAGAGAGTGAAGTGAGAGAGTGAAGAGGGAAGAGGTGGAGTAAGGGTTTAAGCTTAATGATTGTGTTTTGGGAAAGAGAGAGGGCATGGGGAGAGGTGATGGCCGGTTTTTGCATGCATTTTGGCCTCCTCTCTCCTAAATTTTAAACATTATAAACTTCCCTCCTATATTTTATATAAAAACATTCATTTTTATAAAATGTTTATTAAGCAATTTGATTTATTTAAAAATCTTGTTTTCAACAAATAATTTATGATTAATACTTGTAATTTATATTTCTAGTTCATTGGTATAATCCATAATTTGATTAATAAAATTTGATATTAGGAAGTTGATAGCCAAATTTTATAAAGTTTTTAAGCTTTATAATTTATAACTTTGGATTTTTGGCTCTTTAGGGTTTTTGGAATATTGTTTGATATTCAACAACATGTTGAAGTATAATTAGAATGTTTTAATTTATTTTTAGAGTTTTATACCCTATTTCAATTATAACAAAGCTTGAAGCTTTATTCTAATTATAGTATTGGCATTTCCTATTGTAGCTAAGCAACTTACTAAAATTGTAAGTATCAAGTATATTAGTCCTAGACCTTAGTTGGATCCTAGTTTATGCAAGATTTTTGACCTAATTTATACTACTAGGTCATGGCATGTTGTGCATGAATGGTTATTATAAAGATGCATGAGTCTAAGAATGACCTGAATTGGCAGTTGTCACAACGATACACACCTTGCTCAACAAGTTACAAGGTGAAAATAAAGTTGATAGCATTTTTCTAGTGTTAACATTTCTATTATTGATCTTAGAAAACTTATAGAAAAATCATCAAAGGTCCAAATCAGAATCCGTAAATTCTGAGAGTTTGGGAAATGAGTCTAGTTTGTTCTTAAATTTTGTTATGATTGTTAATGACCTCCAACTTGTGTGAACAGGTCCATAATCACAGACTGGTCCGCATTTGCTCTTGAAATGATAGGCAGTTTTGTAAAAATCACCATAAATTGTAGAAAAATCTTATGGAGATGTGAAAGTAGTCATTTTAAAGGTATAAAACTGAAATACTTGCACCTAATATAGTTTTGAAAACTAAAATGTTTAAGTTGACCAAAATCATCTGTGAATAGAGTTAAACTTTTCTGATGAAAGCTGTTGGATAAGTTTAGTTATGTTCTTGGTGTGTTAACTTGTATTCCCCCCGTTAAAAACTTAAGAAAACATGATAATGTAGGGGTATGAACTCACCTTGTGTGATTTCTATGTATGGATGTTGAGGAAAAGGAGTGTTCAACTCAAGAACACTAAGAAGATTGCCTTGAAGATTCAAGATTCTAACACCAATGTGATGGAATTTGCGTAAGCAATCTATGATTGGAGTAGAATGAAGTGTAATAATCATAAGAAAAATGATGATACTTACCAAATGAAGGAGGAAAGCCTTGGAGTATGCCTTGAAGTTCTCAAAATTTAGAGAGAAGGATGAGAGAATTTGGAGTGTGATTCTTGGAGAAAAATGAGAGAATAAATGAAGTGTGAGTAGAGAGGATGGATGTTCCAGCTCTAAGAACATGGGAAATTGTTGGAAATGATGAGAAAGGACATTAACATGACTAGGGATGGTGGGGAGGGTGTGGGTTGGTCATGGAATGGGTATGGGTGGTTGCTTGTGTCATAAACTAAAGAAAAGTCAACACTCCACCTCTTGTACTTCACCCACTCTTCTTGGATAAGATTTATCCTAAAAAACATGGTTAATTAATAAATATGGGGCCTTATATGGTAAAATAATGTTTTGGGTGAAAATCCCGCGTTAAAATGATGAAAAACGGGCTTAAAATGAAGTCGTAGTCGAAAACCGGGAAGTTTTGTGCTTCCAACGAGGCCTCTCGGTCCTGGCCGAGGTTCGGTTCCTGAGGCTTTGGGTTCAGCCCTGAGGCTTCGGGTCAGGTTCTGAGGCTTCGGGTTTGGCTCCTGAGGCTTCGGGTTTGGGCCTGAGGCTTCGGGTTCGGCCCTGAGGCTTCGGGTTCGGGCCTGGAGCTTCGGTTCTCAGCAGTCTCGGTCCCTAAGAAGGTTCGTCCCTTTAAGAGGAGTTTCGGGTCCTTAAGCCTATTTTACTCATTTTTACCCCGTTTCAAGCCGTTTTTGACACGGTTAAGGGTTGGGATGACCCGAATGATTTCAAAAAGTTACGGGAACTTTTGAGAGAGATTTGGGAGAGATTTCAAATAGAGAGAGATAGAGTGAAAACGATTGATAGAGGTTTTGCTTGTGATATTTTTGAGTGTCTGGCTTCACGACACAAGGTCTGTAAACCCCTTTAAGCAATGTTTTAGTGTCCTACACACTCCCGATGAGTGTATAATAGTGTTTTATCGCTTTGGTTCAATGGTTAGCACTATTAAGGCTAAGGAAATTCAAACATACAAATTTTCCAAATGACGTTTTCTCATTAGAATAGTGAATTGTACATTGATTACATAACGTAAACCCTAATGTACCCGGGTTAATTGAGTTGACCGGTTTGACTTGTTGACTTTATTTGACTTTGACTTGACCAGAAATTGACGATTGTCACAATCTACTATTCTAGGCATGAAAATCACTATTGCATAATAAAAGTTGGAACTTTTTAACTACCTTACACATATGGAAAAATATTGAAATTTTAGAAACAACGTTCGAAACAGTCGGGTCTTAGTAGAATACTACTTTTATACTAGTAGGAAATATGGGATTTTCTAGGAATTTTCAAACATCTACAAACAAACTCATTCAAATTTATACAAACATTGACATTAAATACTGATGAAATCACCAGCTTAAATGCTGATCTACTCTTTCAAATCTACTTGTATTTCTCTGGGATTCAGTAATACCGGTAAACTTCAGCTTTTGGAGAAGTGATGCTAAAGCGTCTGTTTTAAACTTATTTTGTCATCATGTCGTAATTTGTTTTTGAATCAAGTATCATCCAACAATGTAACTCCTAAATTATATATATGATGGTTGTGTTTACTTTCTTTACTATGCATTCAACTGTTACGATACTACATGAAGTCATCCACCCTCAAACGATTCTGCCGTTCTGGTTTGGGGGTGTGACAGATTGGTATCAGAGCATTGTTTATAGTGAACTAAGTATATCGAACCACATAAGATATACAAACTACAAATTCATAGGGACTAAAACTCTATGACAAAACATTTTTACACCTAAACCACATTTCATTTAGCTCAAGTTATTTGGGACGTAGATGCACAAATACATGCATACAACGAGTCATTTTCATAGTTAGAACTATACAAGAAGTATTAAGACAAGTTGGACACTACGACTAGGCCTCAAAATATGTAATCGGATTTGGGACGAATATAGCCTGATCATAAATATTTATCCAAGATCAGACTAATGTATGTCGGGGAATGGTTGTAGTGAGCAACAAGTCAAAACTTACCAAAATGACACTAGTATCAAACATACAAACTTAAATACTATAGGAGCATTTGGTAAATATAATAGTTTAACTTACACGTCCAGATTTACATGGTAATAAAAATTCTAAACAATTCTCATACATCTATTCTCGTACAGACACAATGGTTGGATTCCATCCACCAGGGGTGTAACGACCCAATTTTCACGACCAAAATTTTCATTTTTTGATTAAGTGATTTGCACAACATTTGTATCAAAATATCAACCGATCATATCATTTAAGAAAAGCATGTCTCGTATCTGAAAACTGAATCGTAAAAACATAATAATGTCAGAGTACAAATCCTAGAATAACTCATAATGTGGAAAACAAAGAGTGTGTGTATGATGTGCCGCTACCACGCCAGCTCCTTCCCCTTCACTGAAGAGGTACCTGAAACTAAAAATGTAAACTGTAAGCACAAAGCTTAGTGAGTTCCCCCATCGTACCACATACCATGCAATCACATAGCATATACACTGTCGGGCAATTTTGGGGTGCCCAACCTACCCGGTACGGCCATTCTGGGGTGCCGACCTTCCCATGCGGCCATTATGGGGTGCCATCCTACCCATGCGGCCATTATAGGGTGTCGTCCTACCCATGTCAAGCCATTATGGGGTGCTGATCTACCCTTCGGTCCTAACAACCGACCCTCGGGGACTATTCCACCCCTTACTGCTACTATCACATGTATCATAACATAAACATACTATCAGACATATCTAGGGTGTCCGAACTACCCTTCGGTCCTAACAACCAAACTTGGGGACTATTGCCCTCCTACTACCGCTATCACATATAACATATCATGCTAGCATATAAACATATCAGCACATATTATCATAAATATATCTGGGGTGTCTGACCTACCCTTCGGTCCTAACAACCGAACTCTACTAATATCACATATAACATATCATTCCAGCATATAACATATCAATTAGTAGCAAACCTAGATGATCTCACAAAGACAATCATCTAATTATACAACTCCTACTGGTGGACCGACATTGTAGTCGTAGACCCACCCCTACTAGAAGGTAACTCACCTCGTAGTAGCTGCTGATCTGTGCGGGAATGCTCTGACTGCTACCGTTCTTGCTCCGGAAATCCCCTGGCTATAATTCCCGCAAAACACTTAGTCATACACTGCTAACTGTTCTTAGGGTAAAATGACCATTTTACCCCTGACCAAATCAAAGTCAAAGTCAACTTCTAGTTGACCTGACTTGACGAGTTGGCTCGCCAACTCGCCGAGTCCCTATTCTTCCATTTGTCCCTATACCCGTCTCTACTCGTCGAGTTAGGTGATGACTCGACGAGTTTTCCTTATAAATGAACATCGACTGAATCCTCATCCGACTTGCCGAGTTGTATGAACAACTCGTCGAGTTCATTTTCGTCCTTAATAAGCTTGCCTTGGACTCGTCGAGTCTGCTCATGCACTCGCCGAGTCTCATGAGCTTCCAGAACAATGGCTTAGTCCAGAACGCTGGGTCACTCCCCGTGACCCCCTAAAACTTTTCAACACTCAACTAGGTCCTTATGACCCTCAAATGATATGGGACAAAAACCTTAGACTCTCCGAGTCCAAGAATGGACTCGTCGAGTTGGTAACATCCTCTCACTAAATCTTCGATTTATGATGTACAACCCTTGATCAAAAGATAGATATATGCTTCTACAATCGATCAGGCACGTAAATTTACAACCTTCACGTGCTTGTATGGTACTTTGAGCTCAAAAGGTCCTAAAACAATCTCTTACAATGCATGGGGCCTTCTTTGAGTGCAAGAGCCACTCCTTTCTGCCTTGTAACCCCTATAAGGGCCTAGATCTGAAACATCAACCCTAACCATGCTTGCAATCATGGTTGGTGACCAAAATGTCTTAGAAAATCCCTAAAACTCCACAAAATAGGATCTATCAAAAGAACAAACATGGTATAGACTTTATACCTTCTGAAGACTGCAAATGATGCTCAAAATCGGATCCTTCTAGCCTCCTCTTGATCCTTCAAGCTTTTCCTTCCTTCCTTGGGTCACAAAAGCACAAAAATCACTCCAAATGCCTTAGATTGCTTCAATAACGGCTAGGGTTTGCTTTGGGGGTCTTCTGGGAGCAAATGGGACGAAGGAGGCTGAGTTAAGGTGTTTAAATAAGGTGCAAACCCTCGGGTTAGGGTTTTTGTCCAGACAGGGCCTACTCGCTGAGTCTGGGACCCAACTCGTCGAGTCCACAACTTAAACCCCGCGTCTCATCCCGCTTCTACTCGGCAAGTTGGTCCTTCAACTCGCCGAGTCCAAGGCCAAAATGAAAAAATATTAATAAAAGAATACGTACCAAGAACCAGGTGCTACAAGGGGATCCCTACTACCCGAATCAGGGCAATGGAGGATGGATAAAGGAGGACCCCGAAGAGGATGAGGAACCTATAGAGTTGGAGGAGGGGGATGACTCTAGGACAGACTCAGAACCAGAAGTAATCAACCCACCAGTCGCTCAACCTTCCGCAGTTAGGAGAAACTTTCAGGGACCAACTCTGATTTGGGGAAGCCACCTTCACCATTTGAGCCAACAGCAAGGAGTACATCCTCCCTACGGTATGTCTCGGGACTTCTACGACATCGTGGATGGAGGTTCAGCCGACCGAGCTCTCCCAATCATGGTGGGCAAACTAGCCACCCAGTCCTATCAATTCGGGGTTCAAGCTAACCGGATTCGTGAAGTCAACGTGGAGGTACAAGTTCACACTTCTGACATCTGTCAACTGGACAGGGCACAAGATAATGCCCAACTCCGAACCGACACATTCCAAGCACAACTCATTTCAGCCCTCCCTGAGATAAGGGAACAACAAGTCTCCTTCGATAGGGGTCTTATAGAAGCAAAGCAATTAGATACGGAGTCAAGCTCCAAGCGCAACCTACGTCGCAAGTAGTACTTGCCGAATCCCAAAAATTTGTTATAGAACAAGAACTTGGCTAAAAGTCTTACTTTTATTTAACTTTTGTATCGGAGATCCTTAGAAGGGTTGAAATTTTCCGAATGTCAAATGCAACTCAGCATGTGTTTAATATATATGAAGAAATTCCTTTGTGTGTAAATTCTTTGACTACCACTCAGATTCATAAGTTTATCTATCACCATGCAAACTTTTATTATGAGTCAAGCTCTAAACCTTGGGTAGGTCAGTCGAATTTATAAATTGATAAAATAACAAATTTATTAACACACAACTTCAAATCATTAAAAACTTATGTTCTTCATTCTATTTCCTTAGCTGCACGATGTTTCCCCGTAGATATACACTCCGTGTCAACAACACAACACCTCCACCACCACCACCTCCATCAACGGATAATGCTGCCTTGATAGCTGCTGTAACAGCTGCAGTGACAGCAGCAATGACACAAATGAGTAATAATGGTTCCGGAAGTGGAGTAAATAGGTCTACGAATGGCCAACACCAAGGTCGTTAAGGGGAATGCACTTTCAAGGGCTTCACCAATATCAAGCCCATAACTTTTAACGGATCCGGAGGGATAATGGCTCTATCACAATGGATAGAGAAAATAGAAGCGATTTTCGAGATCTGTGCATGTCTGGAAGTGAGCAAGGTAAAATTTGTCGCTTGTACATTCTCCGAGAGAGCCCTGACGTAGTAGAATGGTCACGTCAAGTCACTAACTCTGGTAGTGGCAAATTCTATGGGTTGGGAGAATCTAAAGCAAATGTCAATGCAAGAGTACTATCCAAGGGGCAAAGTACAAAAGCAAGAGCAGGAACTTTGGGGCCTTACTATGTTAGGCTCGGACATCACAACCTATACCAATAGGTTTAGTGATTTGGCAATCCTTTGTCGAGGCATGGTTGCTCTAGAGAGCAAGAAGATCGAAAGATACATCTGGGGATTGTCACCCCATATTCGAGGAAGTGTACTAGCTTCCAAACCAGTCATTTTCGATAGCGCCAAATAGTTGGCACCGGCCCTTGTTGACCATGGAATCTGTCAAGGCTTCGCAACTGTTGTCCCGGAGCAAACCATAGGAAACAATAACAACAAGATCAGTACCAACAACAACAAGAAGAAGAAGTTTTGGAACAAGAGGAAGAGTCAGTTTTCACAAGAACCTCCCAAGAAGCAACAAATAGTGGCAGTCCATGCCGCTACTACCCCCACTGTTGCTCTTGTTACCTCTGTACCAGCAAGGCAATACGCTGGGAACCTACCGAAGTGCATCAAATGCAATTCCCATCACAACAGAAATTGTTGAGAGATGCACTGCAACAACTGCAACAGGAAAGGACACACTGCTCGTTTTTGTAAGGCACCGACATGACCAATCACCCAAGTCCATGGAGTCGGTGTGGGTCAGGTGTGTTATGGGTGTGGGGAGGCTGGACATTACAAGAGGGACTGCCCTAAGGCAAGGAATGCTGGTGGCATGGGAAGAGTGCTAGATAGGGCATAACGAAGCAATAGCTGATCCCATGGTGGTTGCGGGTACGTTTCTCCTCAATAACGCTTATGCATGCATACTCTTTGATTGTGTTGTGGAGAGGAGTTTCGTGAGTCATAAATTCAAGCACATACTAAAACAGAACCCACAATCACTCAATAAGATATTTAGAGTAGAAATGGCAAACGGTAGAACATAAAGCACAAACGATATGTACATAGGCTGCACACTAACTCTAAACGAACATTTATTTCAAATTGATCTAATGTCGATCACTATATAGAGATTTGATGTGATTATCGGTATGGATTGGTTAAGCCTACACCATGCCGATATACTTTGTCACGAAAGGGTCGTTCGCCTGAATCTGCTAAATGGCGAAACTCTTGTCATTTATGGGGACAAACACGGTACCAATTTACAAATCATCTCTTGCGTCAAAGCCCAAAAATACATGTGTAAGGAGTACTATGCCTTCTTAGCCCACTTAGTAGATAAGGAAAAAGAAGAGAAATACCTCAAAGACATTCCAGAGGTCTGCGATTTTCCTGATGTCTTCCCTGAAGATCTTCCAGGTGTCCCACCATAACGACAAGTCGAGTTCAGGATCGATTTAATTCCCGGAGCTACCCCAGTAGCTAAGTCTCCATATCGTTTAACGCCGGTTGAGATGCAAGAATTATCCAGCCAGTTAAACGAACTACTTAACAAAGGATTCATTAGACCGAGTTTCTCACTTCGGGGAGCGCCAGTCCTGTTCGTAAAGAAGAAGGATGGATCTTTCCGCATGTGCATCGATTACAGGCAACTCAACAAGATCACTATCAAGAACCGATATCCCTTACCAGGCATTGACGACTTGTTCGACCAACTCCAAGGAGAGAGTTATTTCTCAAAGATCGATTTGAGATCTGGGTATCATTAGCTGCAAGTCTTGGAAGGAGATGTTCCCAAAACAGCCTTGTGAACCCGTTATGGTCACTACGAGTTTGTAGTGATGCCCTTTAGATTAACAAATGCACCGGCGGTGTTCATGGACTTAATGAATCGATTGTGTCGTTCATTCCTGGACAAACTTGTGATCGTTTTCTTAGACGATATACTCATTTATTCGAAGAATAAAGAAGAAAACGATCAACGCCTCCGACAAATCTTGGAAACTCTAAGAAAAGAAAAGTTATACGCAAAATTCTCAAAGTGCAAATTTTGGATTCGGAAAGTAGATTTCCTGGGACACGTGGTTAGCAAGGCCGGGATACACGTGGACCCTTCCAAAATCAAGGCAATCGAGAATTGGCTAGTCCCAAAGACCCCAACGGAAATCCGACAATTCTTAGGCCTTGTTGGCTACTATCAAAGGTTTATACAGAACTTCTCGAAGATTGCTAAACCACTTACCACCATGACCCAAAAGGGTGTAATTTTCAATTGGGAAGAAAGACAAAATGTTGCATTCCAAACACTGAAGCAAGCCCTATACAGCGCACCTATATTGTCCCTACCAGAAGGAACAAAAGACTTCGTGATCTACTGTGATGCATCTAATCATGGTGTGGGATGTATTCTAATGCAACGAGGAAAAGTCATCGCCTACGCCACGAGACAACTCAAGACGCACGAGGTCAACTACACTACACATGACCTCGAACTGGGAGCAGTTATTTTCGCCTTAAATATTTGGAGACAGAGAATGTGACGGGTGAGGCTTTAAGGGGAATGGATAAGAATCTTGAAGTCAAGGGTGACAGAGTTCGTTACTTCGTGGATCGGATCTGGACACCGAAGTTTGGTGGGTTCAGAGACGTGGTCATGAATGAGGCTCATAAGACATGACACTCCATGCATCCAAGTTCATACAAGATGTATCTGGACCTCAAGAGATTGTATTGGTGGCCGAATATGAAAGCAGAGATCGCTACCTATATGGGCAAGTGTCTGACTTGGTCGAAAGTCAAGATAGAGTACCAAAAACCTTCAGGGTTACTACAACAACCTGAAATACCCGAGTGGAGGTGGGAGTGGATAACCATGGATTTCATAACCAAATTACCCAAGACATCATGTGGGCTAGACACCATCTGGGTGATCGTCGATAAGTTAACAAAATCCGCACACTTCCTACCCATAAAGGAAACTAACAAGATGGAGAGGCTAGCTCGAACATACATCCGAGAGATATTATGACTATATGGTGTACCAATATCCATTATCTCTGACGGAGATAGTAGGTTCACCTCACGATTCTGGCAGTCGCTACAAAAATTTCTTGGAACGAAACTAGACATGAGTACCGCTTACCATCCACAAACCGACAGTCAAAGTGAGAGGACCATACAAACCGTGGGAGATATGTTAGGAGCTTCTGTAATAGATTTTGGTAAAGCATGGGATACCCGTTTACCACTAGTTGAATTCTCATACAACAATAGCTATCACTCCAGCATTAAAGTTGCTCCATCCAAAGCCCTCTATGGACGCAATTGCAGATCACCACTGTGCTGGGCTGAAGTGGGTGACACGCAACTAGCCAAGGGACAAGTACCCAACAGCGCTCTCATAGGCCCGAAAGTTATAAGAGAAACAACTGAGAAGATAGTACAAATTCGGGAATGACCAAAAGCTTCATGAGACAGACAAAAGAGTTATGCTGAGAAAAGACGGAAGCCCTTAGAATTTCAGGTTGGGGACCAAGTGCTATTGAAGGTCTCGCCCTGGAAGGGGTTAATACATTTCAGAAAACATAGGAAACTAAACCGAAGATATATCGGACCATTCGAGATCCTTGCAAGGATCGAAACGGTAGCATACAAACTTTGCCTACCGCAGGAACTCAATAACGTACATCCTACCTTTCATGAGTCAAACTTGAAGAAATGTTTGTCCAATGAGACCCTCGTCGTCCCTCTAAACGAAATCGAAATCAACGAAAGTCTTCACTTTGTAAAGGAACCAATTGAGATCATGGATAGGGAAATTAAAAGAACAAAACAAAGTCGCATACCCATTGTGAAGGTCCGCTGGAATGCCAAGCGGGGACCTGAATATACTTGGGAACGTGAAGATCAGATTAAACAAAAGTACTCGCATCTCTTTCCCTAAATCCACAAATATTAACTTTATATTTAATTTTGGGACGAAATTCCCTCTAAAGGGGGGGATGATGTTGTTGGGTTTTGAGCATTCGAACACTTCCTAAGTGTACCTGCAACCTTAATAAACCTTGGATCTATGTTTATCTAAATACATGCAAAATTTGTTTTCCAAGGTTTATAACTTATATAGCATGGCATGGGGAACTTTTAAACATAAAAGGAACTAGATGAATTACATAACTTTTGATGAGTGTTGATTCCTTGGAGTTTGAGAGCCAAGCACCAATAATGTGAATGCCTTAAATGGAAATCACAAATCACCACAAACTTGGAAAACTTTATGAGAGAGTATACACACTCTTAGAAATTGGCCACACCTTACACACACACTCTCGGGTGCTATTTCATGCAACATAAGCTTGTTCATATAATGTGCATGGTTAGGGTGAAACCCTAATTACCCAAGTCTTTTCCTTTCCAAGGATCCATGGGTTAAAAGCTCCATGGATCACCCATGGACTTCCATATAAGCTTAGCCCATTAACAAATTAGTATTAGCCCACACCATATAAATATAATAGCCTATGATTTAATTAATCTTCCTTTTAATCACTAAGTTAATTCATAATCAATTCAAGATTAAAACTAATTAAATAACATGAATTTATATTAATATATTATAACTTATAATATATTAATAAATCATAAGTATACAATTCTCATAAAATTATCCATAAATAGTTTGGGTGAAGTGCAACCCAAATGGACCATGCCGGGTCGGGTCAAATATATATCAAATAAGTTATCGACTTAGACACATTATCCAACAAACTCCCACTTGGATAAGTCTAATAATTGTATTTGCCTATATTACTTCAGGAACCAACCGGCAATCGTAGGTCTCAAAAACTCTGTTGAACTATGAAGCACTGTTTTAGATAAATGACCATATAGTCCTCTGTTCTCATGATATCAGCCGGACAAATACATGGAACAATGTCTTACTTATTGTCTCGCAGTTGTTTCTCTATTTCCGATTTGTTTGACAAAGAACTTAACTGAACACATCAATTTAGTTCTGATCGGGCCCGGTACATGGGTCAACACAAAATCATCGAGGGGCCCAGATGAAAACCCCTCCCTTAGAATTTCACGGCCGTAAACCCCCAAGGATGGGTTCCTGGGCCGTAAAATCCTATAACATTGTCAAATGATGCCCAAAATTCCATCCAAGGCTGGTAAAATGAGTTTAAATCACATGTGATTGTCCTAACACCACCAAAACACATAAGGAATGGTTATGGGGGAGTTTAAGGCCGTAAACACCTAGTTTACTACCATAAACTCCATTAAATGGTCCATAAGAGGTTAAATCCATTCCTATGCCCTAGATTTGATCCTAGCTAATTTTCCCAAGTCATATAAGGCCATTTAGCACCATAAAATCCTCACCCATGAGTTCACGGCCGTGAACTCATGTGGAGTTGGTCTTAGGGCCGAAAACTCCATAAGGAGTTTACTCTCGAAGAGTAAACACATTATCCAAGCCATATACGTCCTTAGATGTCACCCGGGTCACTCCAAACACTTGATTTGAAGTGTTTTCACGTGTTGGAGTGTATAATCATTTCTGATTAGTGATTAAAGTCTATTTAGGTACATTTGTATATCATTTCATATTACATAGGAACCTCGCGCGTTATGAAGCCCAGAAACGACACTTAGCATCCAATCCGACACGCCTCTCGACCGGTGAGTTCATACCCCTTCCCTTTTTCAAATGTTTTTTTCAAATGTTTTCAGGGGGGAATACAAAGCAAAAGTACAAGGAAATCTTGTACTCAAACTTATTGTTTTCAGTTCAGATGTCTATATTCTGTATGTTTTTAATATCGAAAATTGTGTTAAATCAAATAGTTCGATTTGCGGAGTTAGCTTTCAGATTAATAATAGATTTCTTGATAAAGTGTTACAATCTAAATTATATTTCATAATCTATGAATAATTCATACTAATCATCAATTAGAACTAATACGAATACGAAAGTACAACTAGGAACAAAACGAATACGAAAGTATAACTAGGAATAAAACGAATAGGAATACTAAAGTAACAATGCAAAGGTAATAATAGGAATACGAATACGAATGCGAATACGAATACGAATACTAATAGGATTAGGAATAGGACTAGGAATATGAATACGAATGTGAATAAGAATACAAATACGAATACGAATAGGATTAGGAATAGGACTAGGAATACGAATACGAATGCGAATATGAATACGAATACGAATAGGATAGGAATAGGAATACGAATACGAAGGCACGCATCTAGGTAAATTCTAGTGTAACACAATTAGGATATCAGAATACCTAGCTAATATGACAAGTATGATAGATAATCAAATATTACACTGGGATTCAATAACTAAACTTACTTTTAGGGAAATATAGGATTTTCCTGGGATAACAATTGCACATAACCAGATTCGTGTAATAAAACAGTTAAACTTACTTTACATATAAGAAAATATGGGATTTTCTTGGATAACAAACTTTTTCGGAAAACCAAAGGGAACTTGTACATTTTCAAAAACAAACATCTTATGAACTCACCAGCTTTATGCTTATTTTCAAACTGCTTGTATTCTCAGGTCCATATTAGACAAGTACCCATCACTCCATTTGGAGAAGACGTAGCGTACAGAAGACTTGTCTCTACTTTTGTTCATATATACATATGTATAACACTTGTATCACGTTACTTTTGAACAGATGTAAATTCTAATATGTAATGTAATGGTTGTTTACTTTGCTTACTATATGCGTTGGATTTGATACTCAACGTGGAGTCCACCCCGGAACGTTTCCACCTTTGGTTTCGGGGTGTGACAGATCAGGATTAAAGTATAGTTAATTGTCCCTATTCTGGGAGTATGGATTAGGTACAATTATTGATCCGGGAGTATGGATCAGATCAGGAGGTTAGTTTTAGATCCGTGGATATGGATCAGGTAGTTTTAAATCCGTGAGTATGGATCAGGGGAAAATGTTAGTTTTCAACATGCATTTTTCATAATAATATATGTTTTCCATATGTATTATCCCCCAAAATAATAATAAAAAATGTTAAAAATGGGACATAAGCACCCACTTGTGATGCGTGAACTCGGACTAGGTTTGATTTGGTGAATCGTGATGTGAGAAACCTTGGATCTATGTTTATCTAAATACATGCAAAATTTGTTTTCCAAGGTTTATAACTTATATAGCATGGCATGGGGAACTTTTAAACATAAAAGGAACTAGATGAATTACATAACTTTTGATGAGTGTTGATTCCTTGGAGTTTGAGAGCCAAGCACCAATAATGTGAATGCCTCAAATGGAAATCACAAATCACCACAAACTTGGAAAACTTTATGAGAGAGTATACACACTCTTAGAAATCGGCCACACCTTACACACACACTCTCGGGTGCTATTTCATGCAACATAAGCTTGTTCATATAATGTGCATGGTTAGGGTGAAACCCTAATTACCCATGTCTTTTCCTTTCCAAGGATCCATGGGTTAAAAGCTCCATGGATCACCCATGGACTTCCATATAAGCTTAGCCCATTAACAAATTAGTATTAGCCCACACCATATAAATATAATAGCCCATGATTTAATTAGTCTTCCTTTTAATCACTAAATTAATTCATAATCAATTCAAGATTAAAACTAATTAAATAACATGAATTTATATTAATATATTATAACTTATAATATATTAATAAATCATAAGTATACAATTCTCATAAAATTATCCATAAATAGTTTGGGTGAAGTGCAACCCAAATGGACCATGCCGGGTCGGGTCAAATATATATCAAATAAGTTATTGACTTAGACACATTATCCAACAGACTCCCACTTGGATAAGTCTAATAATTGTATTTGCCTATATTACTTCAGGAACCAACCGGCAATCGTAGCTCTCAAAAACTTTGTTGAACTATGAAGCACTGTTTTAGATAAATGACCATATAGTCCTCTGTTCTCATGATATCAGCCGAACAAATACATGGAACAATGTCTTACTTATTGTCTCGCAGTTGTTTCTCTATTTCCGATTTGTTTGACAAAGAACTTAACTGAACACATCAATTTAGTTCTAACCGGGCCCGGTACATGGGTCAACACAAAATCATCGAGGGGCCCAGATGAAAACCCCTCCCTTAGAATTTCACGACCGTAAACCCCCAAGGATGGGTTCCTGGGCCGTAAACTCCTATAACATTGTCAAATGATGCCCAAAATTCCATCCAAGGCTGGTAAAATGAGTTTAAATCACATGTGATTGTCCTAACACCACCAAAACACATAAGGAATGGGTATGGGGGAGTTTAAGGCCGTAAACACCTAGTTTACTGCCATAAACTCCATAAAATGGTCCATAAGTGGTTAAATCCATTCCTATGCCCTAGATTTGATCCTAGCTAACTTTCCCAAGTCATATAAGGCCATTTAGCACCATAAAATCCTCACCCATGAGTTCACGGCCGTGAACTCATGTGGAGTTGGTCTTAGGGCCGAAAACTCCATAAGGAGTTTACTCTCGAAGAGTAAACACATTATCCAATCCATATACGTCCTTAGATGTCACCTGGGTCACTCCAAACACATGATTTGAAGTCTAATTAGGTACATTTGTATATCATTTCATATTACATAGGAACCTCGCGTGTTATCAAGCCTAGAAACGACACTTAGCATCCAATTTGACACGCCTCTCGACCGGTGAGTTCATACCCCTTCCGTTTTTCAAATGTTTTTAGGGGGGAATACAAGCAAAAGTACAAGGAAATCTTGTACTCAAACTTATTGTTTTCAGTTCAAATGTCTATATTCTATATGTTTTTAATATCGAAAACTGGGTTAAATCAAATAGTTTGATTTACGAAGTTAGCTTTCAGATTAATCATAGATTTATTGATAAAGTGTTACAATCTAAATTATATTTCATAATCTACGAATAATTCATACTAATCATCAATTAGAACTAATACGAATATGAATACGAAAGTACAACTAGGAACAGAACGAATACGAAAGTATAACTAGGAATAAAATGAATAGGAATACTAAAGTAACAATGCGAAGGTAATAATAGGAATACGAATACGAATACTAATAGGATTAGGAATAGGACTAGGAATTCGAATACGAATGCGAATACGAATGCGAATACGAATACGAATACTAATAGGATTAGGAATAGGACTAGGAATATGAATACGAATGCGAATATGAATACGAATACGAATACGAATAGGATTAGGAATAGGACTAGGAATACGAATACGAATGCGAACACGAATATGAATATGAATAGGATAGGAATACGAATACGAATACGAAGGCACGCATCTAGGTAAATTCAAGTGTAACACAATTAGGATATCATAATACCTAGCGAATATGACAAGTATGATAGATAATCAAATATTACACTGGGATTCAGTAACTAAACTTACTTTTAGGGAAATATAGGATTTTCCTGGGATAACAATTGTACATAACCAAATTCGTGTAATAAAACAATTAAACTTACTTTACATATAAGAAAATATGGGATTTTCTTGGATAACAAACTTTTTCGGAAAACCAAAGGGAACTTGTACATTTTCAAAAACAAACATCTTATGAACTCACCAGCTTTATGCTGATTTTCGAACTGCTTGTATTCCCAGGTCCATATTAGACAGGTACCCAGCGATCCTTTTGGAGAAGACGGAGCTTACAGAAGACTCATCTCTACTTTTGTTCATATATACATATGTATAACACTTGTATCACGTTACTTTTGAACAGATGTAAATTCTAATATGTAATGTAGTGGTTGTTTACTTTGGTTACTATGTGCGTTGGATTTGATACTCAACGTGGAGTCCGCCCCGGAACGTTTCCACCTTCGATTTCGGGGTGTGACAGATCAGGATTAAGGTATAGTTAATTGTCCCTATTCTGGGAGTATGGATTAGGTGCAATTATTGATCCGGGAGTATGGATCAGATCATGAGGTTAGTTTTAGATCCGTGAGTATGGATCAGGTAGTTTTAGATCCGTGAGTATGGGTCAGGGGAAAATGTTAGTTTTCAACATGCATTTTTCATAATAATATACGTTTTCGATATGTATTATCCCCCAAAATAATAATAAAAAAATGTTAAAAATGGGACATAAGCACTCACTTGATGCGTGAACTCGGACTAGGTTTGATTTGGTGAATCGTGACGTGAGAAACCGCAATTTACTTATTCTTGCATTGAAACAAACTACTCAGACCATTTTTAAAATTTTTAACTAAAGGGACTATTTTTGTACATTAAGTAATCTATAGGGGCTGGTTTGTAACTTCTTGAGTAAATGGAATTGTTTTGGTTAGTAAATACCAAATGAGGGATTGTTTTGAATAAATGTTATCAATATTTTGGGAATGGGGCTAATTTCGTAACGTTTTGTCAAAGGAGGGTTGAGTTTTATTAATTTAAATAAAGGTTTGAGTTTCCTTTGATTTTTGACTGGTCAAAATAGAAACACGATTGAAATAGTCAGAGCGCTCGGTGGTGTTGGTCAATTGTTGGCACCGACGAAGGAGGGGAGGTTGTGGAGGGTGGTGAACGACAGTAGGGGTTGTTGACGCTGGTGAAGGATGGCATAGGGAGGTGGCAACCCTCCAACAGCCGAATAATTTTTTCAACTGTTGTGGCTCGGCAGACATGGTAGGGGCGAACGACGGTGATGTTGGGCAGTGAAGGAGGTGGTGCAATGTGGTAGAGTGTGACCGAATCAAAGGATGGTGAGGGTAGGTGGCGACGAGGGTAGCAGTCGATGAGCTCACACCCGACTCTTCCTCTTGCTGTTATACAGATTCAAAGGGGGTGGTGGTTACGTTATGTGTAGCAAGAGTCGGTAGGGCATGATTGGGGAAAGTTGTGACAACCCGATATTTTCGAATCAGTGTAATGACCCAAAAAGTAAGGAATTTATAATCTCTTTTAATGTAATGAAATTTGCATCAAAATTTTGAATGTTCAAAAGTCTCTATTGGGTTACTTAAAATGATAAACATCGTATCAAGGGTTTCAGAAATATAAATAACACTAAAAACCGAGTTATAAGAGTTACAGTAAAAACCAATAATACTAATAAACGTAAAACGTGAAGTTTCAATACAATTATATTTAGGCATAAGTATCTAAATGAAAGTTATAGATATCATTAAATTGTATGTGTATATGAAAAGAACGTCCAAATCTGACTTCGTATGAGAAAGTTATGATTTTTCCAAGTTCCGAATATAGCAGCAGACAGCTAAAATACTCGAAATAGAGATCGAGAGATTTTTAGCCGATACAACCTAAATGAGAATCGGAGATCTCAACAATAGTAGCACAACAGTATAAAGTATGACGAGAACAGACTTCACATGAAGAAGTTATGGATTTTTATCGGAGTTTTCATGTCTCGACCCGTTAAAAATAAATAAAAATTCAAATAAAGTCAAAGTTTGCCGACCGAGTCTAAATGAGATTTGTAGAGCATAATCTCACCTATGCGTGGATATAAAGAACGATAAAAACGGAGCTCCTACGCGGAAGTTATGAATTTTACAAGTTTTCGACATAAAATCCGAGGCTGTCAACCCCGCCACGACATGGTGAAGAAGCCACGACGTGGTATTGTGACTGATGGGTTCTAGGTCCGTCAGAAAATGTCTCATCAATGGAAGAGGATAGAATCCCTCACCACGACGTGGTAAGGTGTACCCGACGTGGCGCCCAATATAGGGCTATAAATAGCAGCCAAAGGTGTTGCGTTCCATTGATCATTTCTTCTCTCTCTCTCTCTCTCTCTCTCGTGCCGAAGCTCTGCGTTTAAACCCCCCGAAGCCATTCCGAAGCCCCGGTCTTCATATCCAAGTTTCGAAGGAAGGTTTTTCACTCCCGAGATTCCCGAGAATCTCGAGAAATTCAACTTTCCCTAGTCGAAGTTCTGCTCAGTTTTCGTTTCACCTTCTTCTGTCTATCAAGTGAGTTCATACGCTTACAACTACGTTTTCAAATACTTTATAAATGCTTTTATACACTTTCAAAGGGGGGGGGGGGATACAAGTAAACACATGGTTACTCTCGTGTGGAAAACATTTAGTTTTTACTACACTTATCTTTATATAACAAATCATATGTGATTCATAACTATCATAGGAAAACATTCGCGTGCAACACCTATTCAATAACATTTTGTCCTTGAAAGAGTAAAAACATGTTGTTATACAAATATCAAACACTTTAGTTATATTTTGGTGTATAAATTTTCAATAGTGTTATTACAAATGTTATACTTACATACCAAGCTGATACTACACTAGGGTTTATCATACACCGAATCATACATTTGAGTAGAACTGTAATAGGTATAGTTTACTAGATATTCAAGAGATTTTACATACTATAAGTACTATATCAAGGAAATACTTTCATATACAAGAACAAATGAACTTTTCATACGTAAATATATTTGATGCTAAGTTTTGTGAGACGTTCAACTTGACGTACTTTCGAGTATGCAGTTAAAGTCTTGTATTATATACCATAATCTCTTGTAGGGAGAGCATGATACTTGTGTATAGATCTATACGGGATTGACAATCCCGCACCTAAACTGTTAGCTACAGTTAGACCGACAGGTCTGGGGTGACAGACGTCATAACATTCAAACGCCTGAAGAACGTTGTTACAGGCAGTCTGGGTCAATAGTATGGTTATAAACTCACATGGAGTATTAAAAATACGTTGATTTATGGGGTTATCTAATGCCTTAGAGATTCTTTTACATACATAAGTCTATGTCACACCCCCAAACCAAGGATGGCGGAAATGTCCGGGTGTGGCGGACTCTATGTACAGTATCACAACAACGAGTATAATAGTGCTCAAAGTAAATACAACCAATCATAAATATAATCAGAAAAGAATTACATGGTTTCAAGTATTACATATTTCAATGATTGATCACGACATGATATAAAAATAGTTGTTCAACGTTGTAGCGTTCCATCCTCAAAAGCTTGTGGTTACTTGGTTTCATTAATTTCCTGAGAATACAAGTAGTTTTGAAGAAGTGTCAATAATTAAGTTAGTGAGTTCATAAGCTTTTTAGATAAAGAGTTTGGAAATCGTTCTTTGTAATGTTTTTTGTATTACCAAGAAAAATCCAATATTTTCCTTACAAGAATGATGCGTAGTCTTAAATACCTAGATCGAAAGTGTACAGTAATATCCATACTTATTGATACAAAAAGTGATTTTAAATCGATATAAAACCCTTTTTGATTTATAAAAATCCCCGTAAACTTTATGTGTTGTTAAATTCCTATGTATCGCTATAACCATACTATGACTGAACGAACCTGCCACGACGTTTCTCAGGCGTTGAAAAAGATAATGACACTTGTCACCCCAGACCTGCCGGTCTAGGTGTTGCATGCAACTTAGGTGTGGTTTGTCAAACCCAATATAGATTTATACACAACTATCACGTTCTACCTACAAGAGACTTTGGTTATAACTACCAGGAATTTTAACCCGTACTCTAGGAGTACTGAGAAGAATGTCTCACAATTCAAATTAACAAGTTTACGTGTAGTGTGCGTGAGTGTAAAACCTTTTTATGTGGGAATAAAATCTTCCGAAATGTGTTTGTTGTGTTAATGGAAACATAAATCATACCTATTATAATTTATCAAAACGTTTAAATGTAATAGTTATAACTTTGTTTATTATGGTTAGCTATTATATTTTGTGAACGTAAAAACCCTTTTGTTTACCGATATGGCGATATATATATATATATATATATATATATATATATATATATATATATATATATATATATATATATATACCTTTTACTAAGGTGAAATAACATGTAATATAACAACTAATTAATTACCATACTTATGAAGGTAAAAATCCATTTGTTTTCTGATGTATGACAATACACCAAGATGAAATGACATGTAATGTAAAAACATATATTCACATAATGATACACACCTTGGTCAACAAGTTACAAGGTGAAAATGAAGTTGATAGCATTTTTCTAGTGTTAACATTTCTATTATTGATCTTAGAAAACTTATAGAAAAATCATCAAAGGTCCAAATCAGAATCCGTAAATCCTGAGAGTTTGGGAAATGAGTCTAGTTTGTTCATAAATTTTGTTATGATTTTTAATGACCTCCAACTTGTGTGAAAAGGTCCATAATCACAGACTGCTCCGCATTTGCTCTTGAAATGATAGGCAGTTGTGTAAAAATCACCATAAATTGTAGAAAAATCTTATGGACATGTGAAAGTAGTCATTTTAAAGGTATAAAACTGAAATACTTGCACCTAATACAGTTTTGAAAACTAAAATGTTTAAGTTGACCAAAATCGTTCGTGAATAGAGTTAAACTTTTCTAATGAAAGCTGTTGGATAAGTTTAGTTATGTTCTTGGTGTTTTAACTTGTATTCCCCCCGTTAAAAACTTAAGAAAACATAATAACGTAGGGGTATGAACTCACCTTGTGTGATTTCTATGGATGGATGTTGAGGAAAAGGAGTGTTCAACTCAAGAACACTAAGAAAATTGCCTTGAAGATTCAAGATTCTAACACCAATGTGATGGAATTTGTGTAAGCAATCTTTGATTGGAGTAGAATGAAGTGTGATAATCATAAGAAAAATGATGATACTTATCAAATGAAGGAGGAAAGCCTTTGAGTATGCCTTGAAGTTCTCAAAATTTAGAGAGAAAGATGAGAGAATTTGGAGTGTGATTCTTGGAGAAAAATGAGAGAATAAATGAAGTGTGAGGAGAGAGGATGGATGTTGCAGCTCTAAGAACATGGGAAATTGTTGGAAATGATGAGAAAGGACATTAACATTACTAGGGATGGTGGGGAGGGTGTGGGTTGGTCATGGAATGGGTATGGGTGGTTGCTTGTGTCATAAACTAAAGAAAAGTCAACACTCCACCTCTTGTACTTCACCCACTCTTCTTGGATAAGATTTATCCCCAAAAAATGGTTAATTAATAAATATGGGGCCTTATATGGTAAAATAAAGTTTTGGGTGAAAATACCGCGTTAAAATGATGAAAAACGGGCTTAAAATGAAGTCGTAGTCGAAAACCGGGAAGTTTTGTGCTTCCAGCGAGGCCTCTCGGTCCTGGCCGAGGTTCGGTTCTTGAGGCTTTGGGTTCAGCCCTGAGGCTTCGGGTCCTATTCTGAGGCTTCGGGTTTGGCCCTTGAGGCTTCGAGTTTGGCTCCTGAGGCTTCGGGTTTGGGCCTGAGGCTTCGGGTTCGGCCTTGAGGCTTCGGGTTCGGGCCTGGAGCTTCGGTTCTCAACAGTCTCAGTCCCTAAGAGGACCTTCGGCCCTAAGAAGGTTCGTCCCTTTAAGAGGAATTTTGGGTCCTTAAGCCTATTTTACTCATTTTTACCCCATTTCAAGCCGTTTTTGACATGGTTAAGGGTTGGGATGACCCGAATGATTTCAAAAAGTTACGAGAACTTTTGAGAGAGATTTGGGAGAGATTTCAAATAGAGAGAGATAGAGTGAAAAAAATTGATAAAGGTTTTGTTTGTGATATTTTTGAGTGTCTGGCTTCATGACGCAAGGTCTGTAAACCCCTTTAAGCAAAGTTTTAGTGTCCTACACACTCCCGATGAGTGTGTAATAGTGTTTTATCGCTTTGGTTCATTGTTTAGCATTATTAAGGCTAAGGAAATTCAAACATACGAATTTTCCAAATGACGTTTTCTCATTAGAATAGTGAATTGTACATTGATTACATAACGTAAACCCTAATGTACCCGGGTTAATTGAGTTGACCGGTTTGACTTGTTGACTTTATTTGACTTTGACTTGACCAGAAATTGACGATTGTCACAATCTACTATTCTATGTATGAAAATCACTATTGCATAATAAAAGTTGGAACTTTTTAACTACCTTACACATATGGAAAAATATTGAAATTTTAGAAACAACGTTCGAAACAGTCGGGTCTTAGTAGAATACTACTTTTATACTAGTAGGAAATATGGGATTTTCTAGGAATTTTCAAACATCTACAAACAAACTCATTCAGATTTATACAAACATTGACATTAAATACTTATGAACTCACCAGCTTAAATTTTGATCTACTCTTTCAAATCTACTTATATTTCTTTGGGATTCAGTAATACCGGTAAACTTCAGCTTTTGGAGAAGTGATGCTAAAGCATCTGTTTTAAACTCATTTTGTCATCATGTTGTAATTTGTTTTTGAAACAAGTATCAACCAACAATGTAACTCTTAAATTATATATATGATGGTTGTGTTTACTTTCTTTACTATGTATTCAACTATTACGATACTACATGAAGTCATCCACCCTCGAACGATTCCACCGTTCTGGTTTGGGGGTGTGACGGATTGGTATCAGAGCATTGTTTATAGTGAACTAAGTAAATCGAACCACATAAGATATACAAACAAACTTAAATACTATAGGATCATTTGGTAAATATAATAGTTTAACTTACACGTCTAGATTTACATGTTAATAAAAATTCTAAACAATTCTCATACCTCTATTCTCGTACAGACACAATGGTTGGATTCCATCCACCAGGGGTGTAACGACGCAATTTTCACGACCAAAATTTTCATTTTTTGATTAAGTGATTTGCACAACATTTGTATCAAAATATCAACCGATCATATTATTTAAGAAAAGCATGTCTCGTATCTGAAAACTGAATCATAAAAACATAATAATGTCAGAATACAAATCCTAGAATAACTCATAATGTGGAAAACAAAGAGTGTGTGTATGATGTGCCGCTACCACGCCAGCTCCTTCCCCTTCACTGAAGAGGTACCTGGAACTAAAAATGTAAACTGTAAGCACAAAGCTTAGTGAGTTCCCCCATCGTACCACATACCATGCAATCACATAGCATACATATTGTCGGGCAATTTTGGGGTGCTCGACCTAGCCGGTACGGCCATTCTGGGGTGCCGACCTACCCATGCGGCCATTATGGGGTGTCATCCTACCCATGCAGCCATTATAGGGTGCCGTCCTACCCATGTCAAGGCATAATGGGGTGCTGACCTACCCTTCGGTCCTAACAACCGACCCTCGGGGACTATTCCACCCCTTACTGCTACTATCACATATATCATAACATAAACATACTATCAGACATATCTAGGGTGTCCGAACTACCCTGTGGTCCTAACAACCAAACTTGGGGACTATTGCCCTCCTACTACCGCTATCACATATAACATATCATGCCAACATATAAACATATCAGCACATAGTATCAGACATATTTGGGGTGTCTGACCTACCCTTCGGTCCTAACAACCGAACTCTACTACTATCACATATAACATATCATGCCAGCATATAACATATCAAGTAGTAGCAAACCTAGATGATATCACAAAGACAATCATCTAATTATACAACTCCTACTGGTGGGCTGACATTATAGCCGTAGACCCACCGCTACTAGAAGGTAACTCACCTCATAGTAGCTGCTGATCTGTGCGGGAATGCTCTGACTGCTATCGTTGTTACTCCGGAAATCCCCCGGCTATAATTCCCACAAAACACTTAGTCATACACTGCATCTTCAATTGATACACAGGTCCTGTCCTTGACTCGCCGAGTTGTATGAACAAATCGTCGAGTTCATTTTCGTCCTTAATAAGCTTGCCTTAGACTCATCGTGTCTGCTCATGCACTCGCCGAGTCCCATGAGCTTCCAGAACAATGGCTTCGTCCAGAACGTTGGGTCACTCCCCGGGACCCCCTAAAACTTTTCAACACTCAACTAGGTCCTTATGACCCTCAGATGATATGGGACAAAAACCTTAGACTTTCCGAGTCCATGAACGGACTCGTCGAGTTGGTCACATCCTCTCACTAAATCTTCGATTTATGATATACAACCCTTGATCAAAAGATGATCTATGCTTCTACAATCAATCTAGCACATAAAGTTACAACCTTTACGTGCTTGCAGGTACTTTGAGCTCAAAAGGTCCTAAAACAATCTCTTACAATGCATGGGGCCTTCTTTGAGTGCAAGAGCCACTCCTTTCTGCCTTGTAACCCCTATAAGAGCCTAGATCTGAAACATCAACCCCTAACCATGCTTGCAATCATGGTTGGTGACCAAAATGTCTTATAAAATCCCTAAAACTCCACAAAATAGGATCTATCAAAAGAACAAACATGGTATAGACTTTATACCTTCTGAAGACTGCAAATGATGCTCAAAATCGGATCCTTATAGCCTCCTCTTGATCCTTCAAGCTTTTCCTTCCTTCCTTGGGTCACAAAAGCACAAATATCACTCCAAATGCCTTAGATTGCTTCAATAACGGCTAGGGTTTGCTTTGGGGGTCTTCTGGGAACATATGGGACGAAGGAGGCTGAGTTAAGGTGTTTAAATAGGGTGAAAACCCTCGGGTTAGGTTTTTTGTCTAGACAGGGCTACTCGCCGAGTCCACAGCTTAAGCCCCGCGTCTCATCCCGCTTCTACTCGGCAAGTTGGTCCTTCAACTCGCTGAGTCCAAGGCCAAAATGCAAAAATATTAATAAAAGAATACGTACCAAGAACCAGGTGCTACAAGGGGATCCCTATTACCCGAATCAGGGAAATGGAGGATGGATAAAGGAGGACCCCGAAGAGGACGAGGAACCTATAGAGTTGGAGGAAGGGGAGGACTCTAGGACAGACTCAGAACCAGAATTAATCAACCCACCAGTCGCTCAACCTTCCGCAGTTAGGAGAAACTTTCAGGGACCAACTCCCATATGGGGAAGCCACCTTCACCATTTGAGCGAACAGCAAGGAGTGCATCCTCCCTACGGTATGTCTTGGGACTTCTACGACATCATGGATGGAGGTTCAGCCGACCGAGCACTCCCAGTCATGGTGGGCAAACTAGCCACCCAGTCCTATCAATTCGGGGTTCAAGCTAACCGGATTCGTGAAGTCAACGTGGAGGTACAAGTTCACACTTCTGACATCCATCAACTGGACAGGGCACAAGATAATGCCCAACTCCGAACCGACACATTCCAAGCACAACTGATTTCAGCCCTCTCTGAGATAAAGGAACAGCAAGTCGCCTTCGATAGGGGTCTTATAGAAGCAAAGCAATTAGATACGGAGTCAAGCTCCAAGCGCAACCTACGTCGCAAGTAGTACTTGTCGAATCCCAAAAAATTGTTATAGAACAAGAACTCGTCTAAAAGTCTTACTTTAATTTAACTTTTGTATCAGAGATCCGGGTATCATCAGCTGGGTATCATCAGCTGCGAGTCTTGGTATCATCAGCTGCGAGTCTTGGAAGGAGATGTTCCCAAAACAGCCTTTTGAACCCGTTACGGTCACTACGAGTTTGTAGTGATGCCCTTTTGATTAACAAATGCATCGGCGGTGTTCATGGACTTAATGAATCGATTGTGTCGTTCATTCCTGGACAAACTTGTGATCGTGTTCATAGACGATCTACTCATTTATTCGAAGAATAAAGAACACGATCAACGCCTCCGATAAATCTCGGAAACTCTAAGGAAAGAAAAGTTATACGCAAAATTCTCAAAGTGCAAATTTTGGATTCGGAAAGTAGATTTCCTGGGACACGTGGTTAGCAAGGCCGGGATACACGTGGACCCTTCCAAAATCAAGGCAATCGAGAATTGGCCAGTCCCAAAGACCCTAACGGAAATTCGACAATTCTTGGGCCTTGCTGGCTACTATCAAAGGTTTATACAGAACTTCTTGAAGATTGCTCAACCACTTACCACCTTGACCCAAAAGGGTGTAATTTTCAAATGGGAAGAAAGACAAAATGATGCATTCCAAACACTGAAGCAAGCCCTATACAGCGCACCTATATTGTCCCTACCAGAAGGAACAGAACACTTCGTGATCTACTGTGATGCATATAATCAAGGTGTGGGATGTATTCTAATGCAACGAGGAAAAGTCATCGCCTACGCCACGAGACAACTCAAGACGCACGAGGTCAACTACACTACACATGACCTCGAACTGGGAGCAGTTATTTTTGCCTTAAAGATTTGGAGATAGAGAATGTGATGGGTGAGGCTTTAAGGGGAATGGATAAGAATCTTGAAGTCAAGGGTGACAGAGTTTGTTACTTCGTGGATCGGATCTGTACACCGAAGTTTGGTGGGTTCAGAGACGTGGTCATGAATGAGGCTCATAAGACATGATACTCTATGCATCCAGGTTCATACAAGATGTATCTGGACCTCAAGAGATTGTATTGGTGGCCGAACATGAAAGCAGAGATCGCTACCTATGTGGGCAAGTGTCTGACTTGCTCCAAATTCAAGATAGAGTACCAAAAACCTTCAGGGTTACTACAACAACCTAAAATACCCGAGTGGAAGTGGGAGCGGATAACCATGGATTTCATAACCAAATTACCCAAGACATCATGTGGGATAGACACCATCTGGGTGATCGTCGATAGGTTAACAAAATCCGCACACTTCCTACCCATAAAGGAAACTAACAAGATGGAGAGGCTAGCTCGAACATACATCCGAGAGATATTACGACTATATGGTGTACCAATATCCATTATCTCTGACGGAGATAGTAGGTTCACCTCGCGATTCTGGCAGACGCTACAAAAATCTCTTGGACTGAAACTAGACATGAGTACCGCTTACCATACACAAACCGACAGTCAAAGTGAGAGGACCATACAAACCGTGGGAGATATGCTAAGAGCTTGTGTAATAGATTTTGGTAAAGCATGGGATACCCATTTACCACTAGTTGAATTCTCATACAACAATAGCTATCACTCCAGCATTAAAGTTGCTCCATCCGAAGCCCTCTATGGCCGCAAGTGCAGATCACCACTGTGCTAAGCTGAAGTGGGTTACACGCAACTAGCCAAGGGACAAGTACCCAACAACGCTCTCATAGGCCCGAAAGTTATAAGAGAAACAACTGAGAAGATAGTACAAATTCGGGAATGACCAAAAGCTTCAAGAAACAGACAAAAGAGTTATGCGGACAAAAGACGGAAGCCCTTAAAATTTCAGGTTGGAGACCAAGTACTATTGAAGGTCTCGCCCTGGAAGGGGTTAATACATTTTGGCAAACATAGGAAACTAAACCCAAGATATATCGAACCATTCGAGATCCTTGCAAGGATCGACTCGGTAGCATACAAACTTTGCCTACCGCAGGAACTCAAAAACGTACATCCTACCTTTCATGAGTCAAACTTGAAGAAATGTTTGTCCGATGAGACCCTAGTCGTCCCTCTAGACGAAATCGAAATCAACGAGAGTCTTCACTTTGTAAAGGAACCAATTGAGATCATAGATAGGGAAATTAAAAGAACAAAACAAAGTCGCATACCGATTGTGAAGGTCTGATGGAATGCAAAGCGGGGACTTGAATATACTTGCGAACGCGAAGATCAGATGAAACAAAGTACTCGCATCTCTTTCCCTAAATCCACAAATATTAACTTTTTATTTAATTTCGGGATGAAATTCCCTCTAAAGGATGGGATGATGTTGTTGGGTTTTGAGCATTCTAACACTTCCTAAGTGTACATGCAACCCTAATAAACCTTGGATCTATGTTTATCTAAATACATGCAAAATTTGTTTTCCAAGGTTTATAACTTATATAGCATGGCATGGGGAACTTTTAAACATAAAAGGAACTAGATGAATTACATACCTTTTGATGAGTGTTGATTACTTGGAGTTTGAGAGCCAAGCACCAATAATGTGAATGCCTCAAATGGAAATCACAAATCACCACAAACTTGGAAAACTTTATGAGAGAGTATACACACTCTTAGAAATCGGCCACACCTTACACACACACTCTCGGGTGCTATTTCATGCAACATAAGCTTGTTCATATAGTGTGCATGGTTAGGGTGAAACCCTAATAACCCATGTCTTTTCCTTTCCAAGGATCCATGGGTTAAAAGCTCCATGGATCACCCATGGACTTCCATATAAGCTTAGCCCATTAACAAATGAGTATTAGCCCACACCATATAAATATAATAGCCCATGATTTAATTAGTCTTCCTTTTAATCACTAAATTAATTCATAATCAATTCAAGATTAAAACTAATTAAATAACATGAATTTATATTAATATATTATAACTTATAATATATTAATAAATCATAAGTATACAATTCTCATAAAATTATCCATAAATAGTTTGGGTGAAGTGCAACCCAAATGGACCATGCCGGGTCGGGTCAAATATATATCAAATAAGTTATGGACTTAGACACATTATCCAACAGACTCCCACTTGGATAAGTCTAATAATTGTATTTGCCAATATTAATTCAGGAACCAACCGGCAATCGTAGCTCTCGAAAACTATGTTGAACTATGAAGCGATGTTTTAGATAAGTGACCATATAGTCCTCTGTTCTAATGATATCAGCCGGAAAAATACATGGAACAATGTCTTACTTATTGTCTCGCAGTTGTTTCTCGATTTCCGATTTGTTTGACAAAGAACTTAACTGAGCACATCAATTTAGTTCTGACCGGACCCGGTACATGGGTCAAGACAAAATCATCGAGGGGCCCAGATATCGCTTCTATTTCTAGAAGGAACAGATAAACTTTGACTCATATGCTTGTTCTACTAGTTGTTGAATTGTACACAAAGGCACGTTTTATAACATCAAGTTACTGATGCATTTACATGCAATCGATGCACAACCAACTCATAGGTAACAACTCATATCTCTAGGTTTGAAGACTTATATGATATTATTGTCTCACGATCACTCGAGATGAATTCCATGAAGTGATACAAGTGAGCGTGGGTTAATTCCAATACTCATAACTTATGAGCACTCATGAATGTTATAGCAACCATTGCTATTTCTACACACATTTAGCTATCTACAACCTCGATTCATGACAGTATTAATTCGTACCTACTTCCAATATACGAACGACTGTGGAGTGTTTAAACAACTTAGTCATTCGAAAGAATAACCTAGCTATTCTAGAAGTCAAAACATGCAAAGTGAAACACAATAATAATCGAATCTAATATGGTCTCAGAACCCTTTTGAATATAAATAGAACCACTTTTTATTTATCACCATATTGATTACAAATTATTCATTGTATAATGTTTCATATAATCAACTTAATACTTGAATAAAACAACAGTCATCCCATGCTCCTAGCATGTACACTTTGTTTTCTAAACAATGGTTATGCCATACACCATGTATGCAAACTATGTTTGTCTATGATCTTTACTTTTGTGAAATAGATCAATTGAACATGATTCCAATGATGCTCGTTTAACAATCCCAAATCCTTATTGTAATTATAAGAATTCCTAATTCTCACCATTTACCGAAATCAGTTAGATTTTAAACTTATATGCAACGTTCCTCTTGTAATGATTATGCATAAAGTCACCAAAACCTTGTCACTAGTCATTACAGAGTATTCCAAAGAAGATCAACTCTATGGAAACGAAGTCTCATATTCAAAGTACATTGCTTTGAACATCCTTCTTGCATTAAGGCTTTCTAATGTTACATAGATTGAATAACTTCCACCTATAGAGACATTTCCATAGTCCCATTTTGACTATCACTTCTGAACAAGAGTTGCTTCTTTTCAGAAAATATCAATATGGTCCTGCCAAAATTAACACAATACATCCAAATGTCCCTGAGCAACCAATCATTGGCAAACCTCGGATTGTTCTCGACAATTGCTTAATCAATTTAGTCATATCCAGTTCTAGACTTTTCCCTTCTAAATGCCCTGAGCATTTGGAAACTTTAGAAAGGATGAATATATTTAGAAAGGATGAATATTATAGCACATGAAATCGATCCTATATCCGAAGCATATGGGACACGATTCATGACGTCTCACATAAAGACATGATACTAGACCAGTCTTTTGCTACAATAATTTTATTTTCCATGTTTTCAAAATTTAACTATGAAGAGGGATGCCGTAATCATACCCGGATTTTGATAACGCAATATATATAGAATTTCTATAAGTTGAACCATTCCAACATAAAATACACACACACACACACACACACATATATATATATATATATATATATATACACTTGACTAAAGATGATTAAAATCTCAATCCAAGCTTTTAGAATTGAATTGAAGTATAATTTCCTCTCCCTTAATTATAGCAAAACAATTTTCCAACCCCTGCAACTTCACGAATTGAAACTTTTGTTTTTCTATAATTAATATTGCTAGCTTGCAATAATGATAATCATAATTATCATGCTCCCACTAACATGATGACTATTAGCATAACACTTATGCTCCCACTAGCTTTGACATGTATTCAGAAATCGGTTGGACTTCTAAAATTTAGATTCATACACCCTTCCGTAGATAGCTCACATGTGTGTCTAAACAATTTCAAGAATTATGAAAAAGGGATGCCATAATCATAGTCTCAATTGTTTAGACCTTTTCCATTTCTCACAAGTCCATGTTAGTGTGTCGGTTAACTACACACGCTCCACTAACAACTTTTGAAAATGCATATAACACAATTGCTATCTACTTAAAATCTACTTAGTGAAAGCGTTTCCTCACCATCATTCTCATGAATTGGAGAGAAACCTTATGACACTTAGATTTTATGGTGTATGAGTTCCTATCCATGTGAATCTATCAAAACCATAATCACAAGACAAGGTTAGTGACAAATTTAGCCTTACATGGATTGAACTTGTTAAATCTTTATTTCTTGTCACCTGGTAGCACAAGGCTCACCAATGCTTCTAAGCTGTTATGCATACAGTTTAGAACTAACAGAACTCACATGCATAGTCAACTTAATAGGAACAGACATAGAAACAACAACTATGTCAACTTAATAGGTTGCAAACCTTAAGTCGTGTGCTAGTGATAAAACTCAGGTTTTACTCTTGATTAAATCTTGAAATCCTTTCAGGATCTTTAAGACTCCCACTTTCCTCTTGACATATAAGTTTCCCTAGTCAATGACCATTCATTGACAAAACAAATATTCAAAGGATAGTGCGGATTCTTATCAAGATAAACACTTCACACAATTGGTCTTAATTGGTCTTTATCTTATCCAAGACATCACAACTTACCAATTTTAAATGTACAGGAGTAGAAAACATTTTCAACTACATTTGATAAGTGTTTTAAACCTTACTTTATGTCACTCAATGTTACAATCTTGGTGTATGACTCTAAGAGTTGTTTTGGAACGAAGTATGATTCATCTTCTTGATTTTAACCATTCCAACAATTCATGACCCCTCTTCTTAGTCATAACAATGCACTAAGATGTCCTTAGAGTATGAATTTGTGATATGGTATCTTAATCATTAAGATGCTCATAAAACACGATACTAAAGTACTCTCCCATCTTTTCTGGTTTTTGAAACTTTTATCTTTCTGCCTAATTTGATTCTTTCCCATTCGTTCTGTCACACATTGAAAACTTTTCAATGTTACAGAATTATACTTAACCTTATAAGTAAATCATACTTACTAAAATTTAGTAAATCACGACGAATCGATCTTTGTGGTGGACCTTGACCAGCACACACCCAGTGTACCTGATCCCTCTAGTCCTATCCTTGTTCACATAAGAAATTAGTCTTAATTTTCCAAAGATGAAAATTCTCATCCTTCATATAATACAGCTTGTATGATTCCAAGTTTCAGTCCAATTGAAACTTGGGTGATGAGAACCTTTCCTCATTTTGAAAATTTCTGACACTACCATAAAAGAACGAATCAAATCCACTTTCCAATATTGCTATTACTGGAAACATATAAGCAACAATTTTTCACAAATGCCATTGTAAGGATATTTTTAAAATAAATAAAATTAAAACCCCCTTTTTTATTTTACACACTTTGCGGAAAAATTTATCCTTACAATCCATATGAAAACCTTGTTGTTATCTATTCCTAAGTAATATATCATAACTCTCAAGTAACAGCTCAAAATTCTGATCACTGAACCATGCGATCGAAACCCATCTTCGCAATCAGAATCAGCATATACTTCCTTTAAGCTTCCTATATTTTCTTTGATTCTTAAAAACATCAACATGTGACCCATTCACATTATGTAATAAGAATCTCCAAATAGGAACTTAATAGAGTTAGACAGTGGACTTTAACTGAAGTAGAGTCAAACTTCTTGACCTAATCAATCTTATGATCTTTCAAGTAAATATGGCAACTTCACAATCAGTGTCCCTCCCTTTGGCAATAAATTATATGGACCCTTTGGTAATGGCACATGAGACTATCACAGACTTAGCCTTTCTCTTTACCATTTGGTCAACCGAGTTGACTATGGCCGATCCCTGTCCATTGGGAAGAGAAATCCTTTTTCTAGATATCCAATGCTACCATTGTCAATGTCTATTTAAGGTTTGGGAAGTTGATCTTCTAACAAAATTTGCTTTACTAGTGTTCCAAATCATTGTTGATTCCGCAGCACCAAGAAAATAGATAAGATCACTAAGGATCATGTCATAGTCTGTCTCATAGTAGTCCCAAAGTGTCACACCCTGAAACCGATTACGGAAACGTTCTGGGGCGGAGGACATCATGTATATAGCAACCAATGTACATAGTAAGCATAGTAAACACAAAACATTACATTGCATAGAAATATTTACATTGTTTGAAAACAAGGAGTTACAAAGGTTATACATATATATATATATATATATATATATATATATATATCATATGAACAAAAGTTAAGACGAGTCTTCTATACACTCCATCTTCTCCAATAGATCGTGATGTACATGTCTAATGTGGACCTGAGAATACAAGCAGTTTGAAAATCAGCATAAAGCTGGTGAGTTCATAAGCGGTTTAGTTTTTGTAAAAGAACAGGTTTCCTTTGGTTTTCTGAAAAAGTCGTTATCCAAGAAAATCCTATATTTTCTTATAAGTAAAGTTTAGTTATTCGGTTATCCTACAGTTTAATTTGAAACATTTCGTTATCCCAGGAAAAACCCTTATTTTCCTATATGTGAGTTAGTTATTCATTTGGAATATTATGCCCTAGTATCCATCATACTTGTCGTATTAGTTAGGTATTCTGATATCCTAGTTGTCCTACACTCGAATGTATCCAAAGGCGTACTTTCGTATTTGTATTCGTATTCGTATTCGTATTCTTATTCTTATTTTATTAGTATTCATTTTATTCCTAGCTGTACTTTCGTATTCGCTCTGTTTCTAACTGTACTTTCGTATTCGCTCTGATTCTAATTGTACTTTCGTATTCGCTCTGTTTATAACTGTACTTTTGTATTCGCTCTGTTTCTAACTGTACTTTCGTATTCTCTCTGATTCTAACTGTACTTTTGTATTCGCTCTGTTTCTAACTGTACTTTCGTATTCGCTCTCATTCTAACTGTACTTTCGTATTCGCTCTGTTTCTAACTGTATTTTCGTATTCGTTTTGTTTCTAACTGATGGCATATGTTATTAGTATTAATCCTAATTGATTATTAGTATAAATTATTCGTAAATTATGAAATATAACATAGGTTATAACACTTTATCAAGAAATCTATGATTTGTCTGAAGGCTAACTCTGCAATTCGAATTATTGGTTAACATAGTTTTCGATATTAAAAATATACAAAATATAAACATTTGAACTTAAATAATAAGTTTGAGTACAAGATTTCCTTGTACTTTTGCTTGTATTCCCCCTGAAAACATTTGAAAAACACGGAAAAAAAGTAGGGGTATGAACTCACCAGTCGCGGAATGTGTCAGTTTGGATGCTAAACATCAGTTCGGGGCTTGAGCGCGTGCGAGGTTCCTATGTAATATGAAAAGATACACATTTGTATCTAATTAGGCTTTGTACTACTAATTAGTTGAGGATATACACTTCTAGTCGCGAAAGCACTTCATTTCGAGTGTTTGGAGTGACCCAGGTGAGGATATACGGATACTTCTGTTTCATCGGATCTTCATGCTCCCAAGTGGATTCGGATCCTTCACTTATCGGGATATGAATTTTATTCGTACATTTAAATCTCTCGATCTATGATTTCGATTAGTTCTAACATGAGGTTCATACTTTCGTTGATTTCGGTCTCATTAAAGGGATTACTAGGGTTTCATCGGGTAGGAACTTCTTAAGGACAGAGACGTGGAATATCGGATGAATGTTGCTAAGTTATGAGGGTAGTCGGAGTTGGTAGGCCATGGAATCGATCCTAATGAGGATTTCGAAAAGTTCTATGTACCTCGGGTTTAGTTTTACGCGTTTCAAAATGTAACACGCCTTCTTCGCTTCTTACGTGACTAAAGAAAATGGTTGGACCGAAGGGCATCACTACATCTTCGTAGTGACTATGTCGAGTCCTAAATGTTGCTTTGGAAACATCATTCCTGTGAACCTGAAGTTGACTGGGTAACTTCTGCATTTCTGCTGGAGCCTATCGATGCGGATATTTGACTATAAGATTTGCTTCGGGAATTGATACAAAACTCTATTTGGCGTCCGAAAGGAATTTCCGTGAGCTCTTCGAAAAAGGCATCAGGAAAAATTGCAGACTTCGGGGATGCTCTCGAGATCTTTAACTTCGTGTTTCTTATTGATCCCATAGGCTGGGAACTAAGTTTATTGATAATGCTCTCTTTCTCACCGATAGCTATCTTGACGATAAACATTTCGGTTACTAGTTGAGGACTATGTTTATGAAGATATTTGAATGAATGGCTAATAGATTATCTTTCAGTATTAGGATTGAAAAGGATTGCAAGCATAAGGGTTATTGAAAAGGAATATACCTGTGGCAATGGTGGGATCGGTGGCTGTCTCATTTTGTCCCATAGCAAGGACTCTCCCGGTGTTGCCAGTTGTTGCTGCCTTAGGGTAGTTTCTTTTATACTGCCCGACTTCACCGCAACCATAGCAGGCCTGACTGATACCTGCTCCGAAAGCTTGGCTGGTTGGTTTTCTGCAGCTTCGCGCAAGGTGACCCTCTTGGCCACAGTGTTTGCAAAACTTCTCACGACATGGACCTGGAATACGATGGTGGTAACTGCATCGGTTACACCACAGAAGAATACCGGCATATCTGGTGATAGGTGCTTGGGCTGAGGAACCAACGACAGAATCAGCAGCAGGGTTAGTGGCAGCATGGACTGCCACTATCTGCTGTTTCTTCGAGAACTCCTGTGAAGGCTAACTTTTCTCCTTAGTCTCCCAAAACTTTCTTTTCTCACCACTTCTCTCTGTGGGCTCAAAAGTGGGTGTTGTTTCCTCTATTTCCTCACTATGGTCGATCAAGATTTGCACTAGGTATTTGGTGTTGTAGTATGTATCCCGCTTCGCAGCTAAAATGTTCCCTTTGGTTGGCTGGGTCAACCCCTAGATGAACCTCTCAACCTTTTTGCTTTCCGGGGTAACCATCCCCGGACAAAGAAGCACCAAGTCGTCAAACCTTGAAGTGTAAGCGGCAATATCGGAACCTTTCATCTTCAGGTTCCAGAGTTCATGCTCCAGCTTCTGTATTTCGCCCTGAGGGTAGTACTCTGCACGCAGAAGTTCCTTCATGACTTCCCAACCCATAGTATTGGCTACAAGTAGAGTTATAGATTTGACTCGGACGTTCCACCAAGTCAGAGCTTTATCGGTGAATGTGCAGGCGGCGAATTTCACCTTGTCGGATTTGAACAAGCACAGATCTTGAAGATAGATTCGATTTTCTCTAACCACCTAGTTAGGGCAATGATACCTCCTGTGCCATTGAAGAATGTGTTCCTTATAGGAACACTCCTTCTGGTGTCCCTGGCTACCTTCCTGGTTTTGGGTTTGGGTACCACCCCCTGAACCACCGGGGTTTATGTGAGACATGGCGGCTGCCACTGCGGCAGCAACAACTGCCTGGAACACGACAGGATCAAATTAAGGAGGAGGTGGTGGCGGAGGGTTGTTGTTGTTCTTTGAACTGGGTCTCTTTCTTGGAGTCATCTTGATCTAAAAAGATCAGGAAGAGAGGATGGTAAGTCCTCTGAATTGAATCAAGAGATATGATACAAGGGATATCTCATTATGACAGATATAGAATTCTATTAAGCGATAAAGCGGGAAAGAGTTATCAAAACAGATAAACTATCGCTAAAGGAATGATTGAGGAGCAACGCTGGAATGAGGATTTCTATAACAGATTTGGCTCGAGAAATACTCTTATAGTATTTCATGTCTCGCTGCAACGACGACTCGTTGTTTGGGTATTAGGTAAGTTTTAGGCATGCCGACACCACAGTCACTCCCAAGAACATGTTGGTCGTGTCTCGAATGAATATAGTTGGCCAGGGTATATTGATCCTAGACACGACTACATAACTGCCGAGGTTTAACCACAGTGTACAACACCCATTTACATATGCTTCATTCTACTTGTAGTTACGGATTTTGACGGTTAGGTATACTTTGTATACTTTTGAAAATACTTATATTTTAAGGTATACTTTAAGTTCAGAGCACTTAGGCCCCTTGGTGTTTATAGTCTTATACCATGTAAGGTTTGGTATACTAGTTCACTATAAACAAGGGCTCTGATACCAATCTGTCACACCCTGAAACTGATGGCGGAAATGTTATGGGGCGGAGGACAGCATGTATATCGCAACCAATGTACATAGTAAGCATAGTAAACACAAAACATTACATTGCATAGAAATATTTACATTGTTTGAAAACATGGAGTTACAAAGGTTATACATATATATCATATGAACAAAAGTTAAGACGAGTCTTCTATATGCTCCGTCTTCTCCGAAAGGTCGCGATGTACCTGTCTAATGTGGACCTGAGAGTACAAGCAGTTTGAAAATCAGCATAAAGCTGGTGAGCTCATAAGCGGTTTAGTTTTTGTAAAAGAAAAAGTCATTATCCAAGAAAATCTCATATTTTCTTATAAGTAAAGTTTAGTTATTCGGTTATCCTACAGTTTAATTTGAAACATTTCGTTATCCCAGGAAAAACCCTTATTTTCCTATATGTGAGTTAGTTATTCGTTTGGAATGCTATGCCCTAGTATCTATCATACTTGTCGTATTAGTTAGGTACTCTGATATCCTAGTTGTCCTACACTCGAATGTATCCAAAGGCATACTTTCGTATTCGTATTCGTATTCGTATTTTATTAGTATTCGTTTTATTCCTAGTTGTACTTTCGTATTCGCTCTGTTTCCAAATGTACTTTCGTATTTGCTCTGTTTCTAACTGTACTCTCGTATTCGATCTGTTTCTAACTGTACTTTTGTATTCGCTATGATTCTAACTGCACTTTTGTATTTGCTCTGTTTCTAACTGCACTTTCGTATTCGCTCTGATTCTAACTGTACTTTTGTCACACCCCCAAACCAAGGATGGCGGAAACGTCCAGGGGTGGAGGACTTCATGTACAGTATCACAACAACATGTATAATAGTGCTCAAAGTAAATACAACCATCATAAATATAATTGAAAAAGTTATGCCAAAGTTTATGTTTAGATGTTTCAAAATCAATTACATTATGATGACAAAAGTAAATCGTTGACGGTTTAACGTCCCATCCTCAAGGCGCTGAAGTTTTTCCTGTTTCACTGATTTCCTGAGAATACAAGTAGTTTTGAAAAGTGTCAACAATTAAGTTGGTGAGTTCATAAGAGTTTTGTTTGAAGTAGAAACCGTTTTCCTTGTAAAATCGATATAGTTTTATTTCCAGAAAATCCAATATTTTCTTAGTTAAGTGTGAATAGAAATATTCCTATATGATGCATTAATGAAACCTAGAATGACCCGTAGAGTTCCTCTATAATCGTCCAATGTATATAAGTTATATAAGGTTTAAATTAGATAAAACGTTGAATATAGTGGGTCTGCCCTAGGTCCACAACCCAACGAGGAACAGGAGATGAGGCGGGCCCCACTAATTCTAAGCCAATCGAGACTAAATTCTTATATGACTCAAACATATACGCTCAGCGATTATAGTTGAATTCTAACAATTCTAGATGAAATATAGTTTTTAATATCATAATTACTATCTTAAGTGAACCTGGTACTTTGTATCGATACCCCCTTTTTGTATAAAGACCCGACACTTTGTATTTGTACCCCTTTTTGTATAAAAGTTTGGTACTTTGTATTTGTACCCCTTTTTGTGTATAAACCCGACACTCTGTATTTGTACCCCCTTTTTTATAAAAACCGGCACTTTGTATTTGTATCCCTTTTTGTATATAAACCCGACACTTTATATTTGTACCCCTTTTTGTATATAAACCCGACACTTTGTATTTGTACCCTTTTTTGTATAAAAACCCGGTACTTTGTATTTGTACCCCCTTTTGTATATAAACCCGACACTTTGTATTTGTACCCTTTCTTTTTGTACGGGTGTGTTATGTAAATGATCATAAACTATACCTATTATAGTTTATTAAAATGTTTGAAATGTATATGTACCCTAACTATACCTATTATAGTTTAGTATGTTTCTTTGTGGTGTTTAAGAATCCCATTCTATGTAAGTCAAATGTATAGTACAATATAGCTATGTTTAACTTGCTTTGTTTTGTACTAATGATTATGATGGAGGATTCTTATAAATTCAGTAAGTAATTTCCTATTATACAAATATATCATAACAAGAAATACATGTAATATATGAAGTCATCAAAGACTTAACACTTTGCTCAACATGTTACAAAGTGTTTTGATAGTTAGAAGTTGTTAACTAATTCTTAATCTTTCTGCACTGTTTTAGAAAAATCATACGAAGTCGAAAACTAGATCCGTAAATTCTGAGAGTTCCTAAAATGAGTCTAGTTTACTCATAATTCTTATCATGATTTTTGGAAGCCTTTAACTTGTTTTAAAATGCTCATATTCACATACTGGTTCGGATTTGTGTTTGAAAAGACAAGCTGTTTTGTAAAAATCATCATAAATTGTAGAAAAATCGTGTGGAGATGTGCAAGTAGTAATTTTAAAGCTAATAAGTGGAAATACTTTCACCTAAAACAATTTTGAAAACTAAAATGTTTAAGTTGTCCAAAACAGTCCGTGAATGGGGTTGAACTTTTCTGATGAAGGCTGTTAGAAAAGTTTAGTTATGTTCTTGGTGTTTTAACTTGTATTCCCCCCTTAAAAACTTGAGAAAACATTAAAATTTAGGGGTATGAACTCACCAACTTAATTGTTGACACTTTTCAAAACTACTTGTATTCTCAGGAAATCAGTGAAACAAGAAAAACTTCAGCGCCTTGAGGATGGGACGTTAAACCGTCAACGATTTACTTTTGTCATCATAATGTAATTGATTTTGAAACATGTAAGCTTAAACTTTGGCATAACTTTTTCAATTATATTTATGATGGTTGTATTTACTTTGAGCACTATTATACATGTTGTTGTGATACTGTACATGAAGTCCTCCACCACTGGACGTTTCCGCCATCCTTGGTTTGGGGGTGTGACAGATTAGTATCAGAGCATTGTTTATAGTGAACTAAGTATATCGAACCACATAAGATATACAAACTATAAATGCATTTGGACTAAGGTCTCTGATTTAAAGTTTTCAAAACAACTATACTTTTAAAAATAAATAGCTTCTTGTTAAAAGTATACATGCATGCATACATACTAAGGTCATCATCATACTAGAACAAAACAAAAGTAATGATTGTTGGATATCACAGGTAAGCTTGGGGATGTATGGTCAGTCTTGGGAGTGGCATAGCCTGATCAACTATGCTGGTCCGAGGAGTGATTAGTATATGCCCAAGAATGGTTGTGATATGGCAACAAGTCTAAAAACTTACCAACACTACCACAATGAAATACCATAGTGGTATTTTGCGTTATTATAATTACTTATCTAAGAACTAAATAGATTTTTATCAATAGGTCAATAATTGCTTAGTGGATACATTAAAATTATATGTATCCAGGATGTCATAGACTTAGAATCCGTGGATCTTTGCTTTACTTCCTGTTCTTGTTGGATTGGGGATTGAGAGTTAGGGTCGCTTATTCGAAGGTCTATCCTGTCCCAAATACATATAACTAGTATGCACTAAAAAATATGTTGAAGTACCTGATAAAGATCATCTTATAATTATCTAATTAGTACGTCTACTTAGTTATTTCTTATATCCCCATTTCTCGCGAAGATATCATGGCTGGATTCCATCCCCACAATGACCCGTACTACCCCAACCACGACAATACTGAATGGCTTGGAGAGGAGCCAAAGAATGATTATCCAATCCATATGGATGGTCACCAAGCTGACAGCTTTGCTGATAATTCTGACTCCGAACCTGAAGTGGAGAACCTACCCCCGATGACCCTTGTTGCAAATCCCAACCCTCGTCCGGTTTTTCAAGGCCCGATGCCTTCTTGGGTAGAGTGCTTGGAAACCTGGAGAGAAGAACAAGACCAACCTATGTCGTTTAATAGAGAACGAAGCTTTTACAACAAAAGCAAAGGAAGATCAGCAGATAGAATTCTTCCAATCCTGGTCCGTAGGGTTACCAGAAACGAGATTCAGAGCAGAGCAACTCTCCATCGTACTACAGAGGTTGATGCAAATGCATGAATGCATATGATCCACACCAATCGCCTTGAGCACAATCATGAAAAACCTGAGAGAGACCATGAAACCCTGTTGCAAGCACTAGCTGAAACACGAACCGAAGTCATAGAACTCCAAGTACGCTAGAGGGTGTACGAAAGGACCATGCTTGATATGGAGCGACAACTAGCTGAACTGAGGGTTCACCAGAGGGAAGACCGCCGCCAGTAGTAGATGCCTTACTTTCTTTCCCTATTAACAAGGATTTTTTTCCTATATATGTCCTATGTGGCATTCTCTATGAAACTATCTTGTACTATAGGTACTTTTGGTTAGGCCTTTAGACGGCCAAAACTCTCCTGCTCCGGAAGTAATGTAAGACCCTCTATAAGGTCAATTTTCCAAAGCCTGTTACACCATAAACATCAATGACATTGTCAGTCAGCTAAATTATGTTTCACCCCTTATCCAAATACTTCCATCATACTACCATAGGAGTCCATCTGAAACCCACTCTAGTCAAGTTGTTAGACTAGTGTAGTTTAGCTCCGGGATCGTTCCTAATTCTCTTTCAAAGGTGGTATCAAATTTCAAGGTTTCACTTGGATACAAAACCTACTGAACTCATGAAGTTCATTCATATGGACTTCCTTTATGAATTACATATAAGGCATTCCTAAATCGGAGAATAATGCAGAAAAATCTAATTCTATAACAATTGACTTGTCTTTGCTAGTAGAAACTTACCATCTGATCATTTTTTTGCAAACTCATGACAGAACTATGCCACCAAGGAAAAGACCTAGACCTTCCGGCAGCACAGCGCCACCACCTCCAACACCACCTCCTCAGTTTGATCCCACAATGTTCCAAGCTGCAGTAACAGCAGCCGTGGTAGCTGCAATGTCACAAATTGGTACAAATAGCACTGGTGGTGCTGGATCTGGAGCCACAAACTCTAACCACGGGGATAGTACAGGACGCACAAAGGAATGCATTTACAAGGACTTCACAAATGGCAAACCCGATTCTTTCGATGAAAGTGGGGGCGTCCTCACACTAATTCAATGGTTCGACAGAACCGAAGCAATCTTTGAGATTTGTGCTTGCCCTGAAGCGAGCAAAGTCAAGTACGCGACATTCACCTTCATCGGAAGAGCTCTCACTTGGTGGAACGGCAGAGTTAAGTCGCTTACGCTTGTAATGGCTAACTTGTTAAGTTAGGAGGACTTAAAGAAGATGATGTTGAAAGAATATTGCTCAAGAGGCGAAGTGCAAAAGCTGGAGCAAGAACTGTGGAATCTCATAATGGCAGGCTCCAACCTTACAACTTACACCAACCGATTTTGTGATCTAGCACTCCTTTGTCCCGCTATGGTCACCTCGGAAGACAAAAAGTTGGAGCGATACCTCTGGGGATTGTCCCCCGAAATTCAAGATAGCGTGCTGGCCTCAAGACCAACTACCTTCGACAGCGCCAAGGAGTTGGCACAACAACTCATCGACCATCATGCCAACCATGACACTATGACAACCACCCTTACCCAAGCAAGAGGAGGGAACAACAAAAGAAAGTTTTGGGACAACAAGAAGGACCAATCAGCCCAGGATCTCGCTATGAAGCAACAGATCTTTGTTGTTCATGCTGCCACAACCCTCACCACACCAACTCCCATGAAACCATACGCCGAAACCCTTCTGAAATGCAACAAGTGTAACTTCCATCACATCGGGGCTTGCCGGAAGATGCATTGCAAAAACTGCGACAGAGAGGGGTACACTGTTCGTTTCTGTAAGGCACCAACACGACCCATCAACCAGGTCCCTAGCTTTGGAGTAAGCCCAGCCTGTTACAAGTGTGGAGAAACGGGACACTTTAAAAGGGACTGCCCAAGAACAAGAGATGTCGGAGGTGGTGGAAGGGTGCTTGCGATCACCGAAGGAGAGACCACCCCGGAACTTCCCGCAAATATCAGTACGTGTTTCTAACATCGACATTTAAATTCTAAATTTCTTTATATGTCAAATCTAGCATCAATTAAAGCATGCATAGTAGTAATGTCTAGGATTAGAGTGAGAGCATAAACAATAAGAAATTCCAAGACCGTCATGTGACATCGGGCGAGTTATTCCTCACCATAATCAATTTCTTGTACTGCGAAAAGTTCCCCCCCCCCCCCATCTTTCCTCCAAATTCTTGGATCCCCATTCAAAGTGCAAATTTCGGGACGAAATTCCCTCTAACGGGGGGATGATGTGACAACCGTCAAATTCTGGTCAATTCAAAGTCAAATAAAGTCAACAAGTCAAACCGGTCAACTCGACTAACCCTTATGTACTAGGCTTTACGTTGTGTAATTACTAAACAACTCGCTATTCTAAGGAGAGATCATAAATCGAAAAGTACGTACATTTAGATCTCCTTAACCCAAATCTATGGTAAGTGACGAGCCAAACCGATAAAACAATGTTGCATACTCATCGAGAGTGTGTAAGATCCTTAAACAAGGCATAACGGGGTTTACGGACCCTGCATTGCGAAGCCAGACACTCACAAATGCCACACATGAAACCTCTCTCAATCGTTTTCACTCTATCTCTTCTTATCAAGAATCTCTCCCAAATATCTCTTTGAATGAGAAATCTCTCCAAGTACATGAAATCTCTCCCAAATATCTCTTTGTATGAGAAATCTCTCCAAGTATGTGAAATCTCTCCCAAATATCTCTTTGAATGAGAAATCTCTCCAAGTACATGAAATCTCTCCCAAATATCTCTTTGTATGAGAAATATCTCCAAGTATGTGAAATCTCTCCAAAATATCTCTTTGAATGAGAAATCTCTCCAAGTATGTGAAATCTCTCCCAAATATCTCTTTGTATGAGAAATCTCTCCAAGTATGTGAAATCTCTCCCAAATATCTCTTTGTATGAGAAATCTCTCCAAGTATGTGAAATCTCACCCAAATCTCTCTCAAAAGTTTCCGTAACTTTTTGGAGTCTTTCGGGTCATTCCGACCCTTAACCAGGTCAAAAACTGCTTGAAACGGGGTAAAAACGAGAAAAATAGGCTTAAGGACCCGAAACCCTTCCCTTGGGACCGAAGCCTCTTAGGACCCGAAAGTCCTCTTAGGGACCAAGACCAAGAAGACCCGAACCCGAAGGCTCCAGAAGGAACCGAACCTGAGAGGTCCTCTCATGGCCGAACCTCGCACAGGGGGAGGGGGGGGGGACCGAACCCGAAGCCACTGTTCATTCGGCTCATTTCGGGTCTGACCATCTTCGCCTCTTACCTTCGGACCGAGCCTGACATGCGGACCCGAGCCCTCCCTTCGTTTCCCTCTATTTCGCATCATTTCGGATTCGGCCATAGCAAGGACCGAACCTCGGCCTAGGGACCGAACCTCGGCCTAGGACCGAGAGGTCTCACTGGAAACCCATTTTCTCCCGGTTTTCGCGTAGTTTTGCGTTTAAGGCCCGTTTTTAATTATTTTAACGCGGCATTTTCACCCAAAATTATATTTTAACATAATGAACCCTAAATATTCACAATTTAATCATATTTTCATGAAAATATTTATTTAAATAATAAAAGCTAGTGGGTAAAGTACAAAGAGGTGGAGTGTTGACTTTGCTTTACCTTATGACACAAACAACCACTCCCACACCCACTCTATGACCAGCCACACCTCCCCACCTTACCTAGGTCACATCAATATCCTTTCCACTTAATTATCACCCTTTCCCACATTTTTGAGAGCTGGACATTCATCCTCTCTCCTCATTTCTCCCATTTTCTCTCATTTCACCAAAAAGATCAAACTCTTTCCTCTCTCACTTCCTCTCTCCAGAAATTCGAGATTCAAGGGCTGATCTTGGGTTTTTCCTCCACATTTGGTAAGCATAATCCATTTTCCTTATGATTATTTCACTTCTTCTACTCAAATCATGGATATCTTACACAAACTACATCATAATTGTGTTAGATCTTCGAATCTTCAAGTGTTCTTGGGTTGAACACTTCTCTTCTTCAACACTTATCTACTGAAATCACTCAAGGTGAGTTCATACCCCTACATTTTAATGTTTTCTCAAGTTTTTAAGGGGGGAATACAAGTTAAAACACCAAGAACATAACTAAACTTTTATAACAGCCTTCATCAGAAAAGTTCAACCCCATTCACGGACTGTTTTGGACAACTTAAACATTTTAGTTTTCAAAACTGTTTTAGGTGCAAGTAGTTCCACTTATTAGCTTTAAAATTACTACTTGCACATCTCCACACGATTTTTCTACAATTTATGATGATTTTTACAAAACATCTTGTCTTTTCAAACACAAATCCGGACCAGTCTGTGAATATGAGCATTTTAAGACAAGTTAAAGGCTTCCAAAATCATGATAAAAATTATGAGTAAACTAGACTCATTTTAGGAACTCTCAGAATTTACGGATCTAGTTTTCGACTTCGTATGATTTTTCTAAAACAGTGCAGAAAGATTAAGAATTAGTTAACAGCTTCTAACTATTAAAACACTTTGTAACATGTTAAGCAAAGTGTTAAGTCTTTGATGACTTCATATATTACATGTATTTCTTGTTATAATATATTTGTATAATAGTAAATTACTTACTGAATTTATAAGAATCCTCCATCATAATCATTAGTACAAAACAAAGCAAGTTAAACATAGCTATATTGTACTATACATTTGACTTACATAGAATGGGATTCTTAAACACCACAAAGAAACATACTAGACTATAATAGGTATAGTTAGGGTACATATACATTTCAGACATTTTAATAAACTATAATAGGTATAGTTTATGATCATTTACATAACACACTCGTACAAAAAGAAAGGGTACAAATACAAAGTGTCGGGTTTATATACAAAAGGGGGTACAAATACAAAGTACCGGGTTTTTATACAAAAAGAGGTACAAATACAAAGTGTCGGGTTTATATACAAAAAGGGGTACAAATACAAAGTTTCGGGTTTATATACAAAAAGGGGTACAAATACAAAGTGTCGGTTTTTATACAAAAAGGGGGTACAAATACAGAGTGCCGGGTTTATACACAAAAAGGGGTACAAATACAAAGTACCAAACTTTTATACAAAAAGGGGTACAAATACAAAGTGTCGGGTCTTTATACAAAAAGGGGGTATCGATACAAAGTACCAGGTTCACTTAAGATAGTAATTATGATATTAAAAACTATATTTCATCTAGAATTGTTAGAATTCAACTATAATCGCTGAGCGTATATGTTTGAGTCATATAAGAATTTAGTCTCGATTGGCTTAGAATTAGTGGGGCCCGCCTCATCTCCTGTTCCTCGTTGGGTTGTGGACCTAGGGCAAACCCACTATATTCAACGTTTCATCTAATTTAAACCTTATATAACTTATATACGTTGGACGATTACAGAGGAACTCTACGGGTCATTCTAGGGTTCATTAATGCATCATATAGGAATATTTCTATTCACACTTAACTAAGAAAATATTGGATTTTCTAGAAATCAACCTATATCGATTTTACAAGGAAAACGGTTTCTACTTCAAACAAAACTCTTATGAACTCACCAACTTAATTGTTGACACTTTTCAAAACTACTTGTATTCTCAGGAAATCAGTGAAACAGGAAAAACTTCAGCGCCTTGAGGATGGAACGTTAAACCGTCAATGATTTACTTTTGTCATCATAATGTAATTGATTTTGAAACATGTAAACATAAACTTTGGCATAACTTTTTCAATTATATTTATGATGGTTGTATTTACTTTGAGCACTATTATACATGTTGTTGTGATACTGTACATGAAGTCCTCCACCCCTGGACGTTTCCGCCATCCTTGGTTTGGGGGTGTGACAACTTTCGTATTCGCTTTATTTCTAACTGTACTTTCGTAATCGCTCTAATTCTAACTGTACTTTCGTATTCGCTCTGTTTCTAACTGTACTTTCGTATTCGTTTTGTTTCTAACTGAGGGCATATCTTATTAGTATTAATCCTAATTGATGATTAGTATAAATTATTCGTAAAGTATGAAATATAACATAGGTTATAACACTTTATCAATAAATCTATGATTTGTCTGAAGGCTAACTCTGCAATTCGAATTATTGGTTAACACAGTTTTCGATATTAAAAACATAGAAAATATAAACATTTGAACTGAAATAATAAGTTTGATTACAAGATTTCCTTGTACTTTTGCTTGTATTCCCCCCTGAAAACATTTGAAAAACACGGAAAAAGAGTGGGGGTATGAACTCACCAGTCGTGGAATGTGTCGGTTTGGATGCTAAACGTCAGTTTGGGGCTTGAGTGCGTGTGAGGTTCATATGTAATATGAAAAGATACACATTTGTATCTAATTAGGCTTTGTACTACTAATTAGTTGAGGATATACACTTCTAGTCGCAAAAACACTTCATTTCGAGTGTTTGGAGTGACCCGGGTGACATCTACGGACATATATGACTTGGATATGGAGTTTACTCTTCAAGAGTAAACTCCCAAGAGAGTTTATGGCCCTAATGACCCACTCCCCATGAGTTTATGGTCGTAAACTCATGGTGGGGTGTTCTAGGGTGCTAAATGGTCTTATATCACTTGGGAAAATTAGCTAGGATCAGATCTAGGGTATAGGAATGAATTAAACCAACATATGGACCATCTAATGGAGTTTACGGTCATAAGCTCCCCCACACACCTTCCTTTGATGTTTTGGTGGTCCAAGGTCATTTACAAGTGATTCTAAGTCATTATACAAGCCTTGGGATGAATTTAGGGCATCATTTGACTCAGATATAGGAGTTTACGGCCCATGAACCTATCCTTGGGGGGTTCACGGCCGTGAACTCCTAAGGGAGTAGTTTTTATCATGCTTAAGGCCCTTAACTTGATTGTGGTTGCTTCTAGACTTTATTCCAAGGTCTATGGTGTGTTTAAGTGGCATCTTAACACCTTAAAATGAGTTTACTCCCCATGAATTGGTGTTTACGGTCCAAGCATGTGCTTGGGCCGTAAACTCATGTTTACTCCCTAAATGATGAGTTCAAGGTGTTCTAAGTCCAATCCACCAAGTCCTTAAGTCGATTTCAAGCTCCAAAAGTGATTTGGGAGGGGTTTGGGGCTCAAAAACCCATCTTATATGTGTTCACGGCCCATGAGTGTTCTAGGGCTGTAAACACATGTTTATGGCCCTAAATCATAGATTGAACATGGATTTGAAAGCTGAAAAGATTATACAATGAGCTAGGATAGTTACCTTGAAGATTTGAAGCTTGAATTTTGTGATTTTGGACATAGGATCGAGTTGTAGAGAGAGAGAGTGGAAAAAGGCTTCAAATGAGGCTCTCTCAACTTTATATATGGTTAAAGTTTGAGACACAATGGAATTCTACCTGATACTGATGTTAAGCGAGGCTTTTGGTCTCACCTGATTAAGTTGTCGTAACCCGATATGATTGAAACTAAAATTCTTCTTATTACTAGATTGGGGCGCTTTCATGAGTTTATAACGTGTTTGGATACCAATTAAGTCATAATGGCAAACTCAAAATTAATGACTTAATTTAGAAACGAAACGAAAACAATTCAAAACGACGAATTTTTAATGATGGAACGGGTTACGATGACAGAACGAACTTCGGGTTGTCACACAAAAGGATTCACTATGTTACCAAGAAAGTGATTGAACATCCAACTTTCACAAGACTTTGACACCCAACTCTCCCGACTTGTCAATATGTGACTTTATCTCCAATATGTGAGCACACATAGACTATGCTTGCCAATAGGGCTTGAGTGACCTTAAACTTGTGGGTTAGGGAGAATAAATAGAGGAGGTGGAGGAAGAGAAGCATGATGTTGAGGGACATCATGTTTAAGAGGAAAGCTTGTTCCAAGAGATTTGGGAAGATCATAGTTGTCTGAACCAGACATCTATAATGCGAGATAATCAAGTTAGTTGATTCAAAATCCTTAATATAACACCCAATATGAAATATTAAGGCTAGGACCCAACACAATATTTTATAACTTGGAAGAGGGATGTCGTAATCCAAGCTATAAAATATTTGATGGTAGGCGAATGACGATTCACCAATTTCCACCATGAAAAACGAAATAATTTATTAGGTTTTAATTGGATTTGAAACTCCTAGATCTTTTGAGATTCATTGAACTTTTCAATGATATGTTTCAATCTCGAGTGTGCCCTCTCAAATTTTGTGACTGGGATGCCGAGGATCACAAAACAAGGTGGGAATAACCATACTAATTCACTTGGTACCCTTAATATTATCACCTAATCAATGTGCCGGTTAACCACACACGCTCCATTGATTTATGACAAACATTAAGTCACCCTTCGTGATCCTCACTAGTCCAAGTTAGTGTGTCGGTTAACCACACACGCTCCACCAACGACTTGGTAAGGTACAAAGTATGAATTCCATGGACTAGCACCGTGTTCACATTTTTCCTAAAGTAACTAAGATTGGGAATAAAAATATTTAGTTACTTTATAATAATCATTATACTTTTAATGAGGACTTAAAGTCATTGTCCTACCCATTCGGTTAACAACCCTCCACCGATCAAGGAAGCGGAGGGTGAGAGTGGACACCCATTAAGCTGCCATTTTATAGGCAGCAACCTTATACCCCCCTTATAGACCACCTTCGTGAATGAGGCCTACTAACGGTCGAACGGCTTATTTTTATACATATATATACAATAATTAACCATTAATCTTATAAATAGTACAAGTGTTGAATTTTAACTATTAAAACTCTAAGGGTTGGAATTAAAGTTTATTAAAGTGTGTGAAACTTTACAAATTCCAAAACTTGAGGGCAAGTTTTGTAACTATTCAAAACTTTTCATTTCATAACTTATGAATTAAAGGTTCATAAAAATGAGGACTCCTCATTTTTATGTAACTTATGTGTTTAAATGTTTGTTTAAAAGAAGTGACCTTTGGATTTCCATAACTTGAGGACAAATTATGGTCTCCATTAAAAGACATAAATGATCAAGAATTAATCATAAACAATTCAACAAATAATTCCTATTATCTTCTAAATTCATAAGAACATGAACATGATCATCAAAGTTTCAAGGATTATATGAACACATACAAAGCATGAAATTTTGATATAAGCTATTGTAAATGGATTAGAACAACCATTACACCAACTAAAACAAGTTTTCAAGTACCAAAACAGTTTAAGGTAATGTTTCTAGTCCATTTCCAGCAGCAAAAGTCGAAAATCTGCATTCTGAGGCTCCTACTCGTCGAGTGCACGAACCTACTCGGCGAGTCGGATGATTTTACACATGAACTCGGCGAGTCCTCCCATGGACTCGGTGAGTTCAGTAGGCAGACAGCTAAATAACAACTTTTTTCCACTATTTTGCATCAGGTATCAAACAAACAAGCCTAGGCTCTGATACAACTGTTGGGTTTTGAGCATTCTAACACTTCCTAAGTGTACATGCGACCCTAATAAACCTTGGATCTATGTTTGTCTAAATACATGAACAATTTGTTTTCCAAGGTTTATAACTTATCTAGCATGGCATGGAGAACTTTTAAACATAAAAAGATATAGATTAATTACATACCTTTTGATGAGTGTTGATTCCTTGGAGTTTGAGATCCAAGCACCAATAATGTGAATGCCTCAAATGGAAATCACAAATCACCACAAACTTGGAAAACTTTATGAGAGAGTATACACACTCTTAGAAATCGGCCACACCTTACACACACACTCTCGGGTGCTATTTCATGCAACATAATCTTGTTCATATAATGTGCATGGTTAGGGTGAAACCCTAATAACCCATGTCTTTTCCTTTCCAAGGATCCATGGGTTAAAAGCTCCGTGGATCACCCATGGACTTCCATATAAGCTTAGCCCATTAACAAATGAGTATTAGCCCACACCCTATAAATATAATAGCCCATGATTTAGCTGGTCTTCCTTTTAATCACTAAATTAATTCATAATTAATTCAAGATTAAAACTAATTAAATGTCACACCCCCAAACCAAGGATGGCGGAAACGTCCGGGGGTGGAGGACTTCATGTAGAGTATCACAACAATGAGTATAATAGTGCTCAAAGTAATTACAACCATCACAAATATAATTGAAAACGTTACATCAAAGCACATGTTTACATGATTCACATCAATTACATATTGATACAAAATGAACTGTTTGATGATTTATCATCCCATCCTCAAAACGTTGTTGATTTCCTGTTTTCACTGAATTCCTGAGAATACAAGTAGTTTTGAAAAGTGTCAACACAAAGGTTGGTGAGTTCATAAGATATTGCGTTAGAAAAGTAAATCGTTTTCCTTGTAAAAGCGTTAGAATATGTATCCAGAAAATCCGATATTTTCTTTAAAATTTGTGTAATGTAGTCTTATGACCGAAGACCAAAATGTATAAGTAACCTTTCTTATTAATAGAAAATGTTATGTACTTAAATGGACATGGACGCGTTTGAATTAAATGAAATTTATGTATCTTCTCATGTTTGTTAAATACTTTATATATGTAGTCCTAAATCCGAGGACCGAGAAATAACAAGTATTGACCATACTTAAAGGTATAAATGTGGTTTCAAATGATGTGTAGTCGTAACTACCAAAAACAAAAGTGTACAGTAATATCTGTACTCATTGAGATAAAAAGTTATTTTAAATCGACATAAAACTCATTTAGGTTTTATAAATAAAATCCCGTAAACTTATGGATTCTTATATCCCTATGTGAGTCGCTATAATCATACTATGACTATATGAACCTGCCACAACGTTTCTCAGGCGTCGCGAAAACTGAAATGACATTTGTCACCGGTAGACCTGCAAGTCCCACTGTAGCTAGCAGCAAGGTGTGGGGTGTCAAACCCATAATAGATCTATATACAAGTATCACGTTCTCCCTCCAGGAGATTCTGATTATAACTACCAGGAATTATATCCCACACTCGGACGTACGGGGAGAGAAAGAGTCTCACAATATAGGTTAACAAGTTTACGTGAAATGTGCGTGAATATAAATCTTTTCTGTATGAATGTACCCTTTCTGTACGAGTGTGTTGTGTGATGTATCATAAACTATACCTATTATAGTTTATCTAAAACATATGTAATATGTATGAACTCTTTTATGGAAATGTATTAGTGTTATGAATTTATTAAACTATACTTTTTACAGTTTATTATACTTGTTCTAAAATGAATGTATAATATTTATTACGAATGACTTAGTTTCAGTTCATGATGATAAACTAACAAAGAAACACATTTAATAATTAGAACTTATGATTATACACTTTGCTCAACATAATACAAAGTGTTATGATATTTACATGTTGTTGGCTAACTTTAGCCATTCTGCACTGTTTTGGAAAAATCATAGAAAAATTATACGAAGTCGAAAACTAGATCCGTAAATTCTGAGAGTTCACAAAATGTGTCTAGTTTACTCATAATTTTTATCACGATTTTTAATGACCTCCAACTTGGGTGAAAAAGTCCATAATCTTAAACTGGTCCGGATTGTTGTTTGAATGATAGACAGTTTTGTAAAAATCACCATAAATTGTAGAAAAATCGTATGGAGATGTGCAAGTAGTCATTTTAAAGATAAAAACTTGAACTATTTTCACCTTGTACAGTTTTGAAAACAAAAATGTTTAAGATGCCCAAAACAGTTCGTGAATGGAGTTGAACTTTTCTGATGAAGGCTGTTAGAAAAATTTAGTTATGTTCTTGGTGTTTTAACTTGTATTCCCCCCCCCTGAAAACTTGAGAAAACATGAAAATGTAGGGGTATGAACTCACCTTGAGTGATTTCAGTAGATAAGTGATGAAGAAGAGAAGTGTTCGGTCCCTAGGCCGAGGTTCGGTCCCTAGGACGAGACTCGGTCCTTGCTGAGGATTGTAGCCGGAAACGAAGCGAAACAGTGGGAAACGAAGGGGGCGAGGAAGCGAGAGGTGCGAACCGGAAGTGAGAGGCAAAGGCGAGGGGTTCGGTCCGGAGATAAGAGGCGAAATGTCAGACCCGAAATGAACCGAATGAACAGTAGTGATCAGTGCCTTCGGGTTCGGGTGGTGCGCGAGGTTCGGTTCCTCCTGGCTCGGGTTCGGTTCTTCCTTGCTCTCGGGTTCGGCCCTTCTTGCTCTCGGTCCCTAAGAGGACCTTCCGGTCCTAAGAGGCTTCTCTCTTCTCAAGAGGTTTCGGTTCCTAATGTCCATTTTTCTCGTTTTTACCCCGTTTTAAGCCGTTTTTGACCCGGTTAAGGGTCGGAATGACCCGAATGACTCTAAAAAGTTACGGGAAACTTTTGAGAGAGATTTGGGAGAGATTTCACATACTTGGAGAGATTTGGGAGAGATTTGGCATTCTTGGAGAGATTTCTCATACAAAGAGATATTTGAGAGAGATTTCACATACTTGGAGAGATTTGGGAGAGATTTGACATTCTTGGAGAGATTTCTCATACAGAGAGATATTTGAGAGAGATTTCACATACTTGGAGAGATTTGGGAGAGATTTCACATACTTAGAGAGATTTCTCATACAAAGAGGGTTTTGGGAGAGGTTTCACATACTTAGAGAGATTTGGGAGAGATTTCACATACTTAGAGAGATTTCTCATACAAAGAGTTTTGGGAGAGATTTCACATACTTAGAGAGATTTGGGAGATATTTCACATACTTAGAGAGATTTCTCATACAAAGAGAGTTTTGGGAGAGATTTCACATACTTAGAGAGATTTCAAATAGAGATAGATAGAGTGAAAACGATTGAGAGAGGTTTCGAGTGTGGCATTTGTGAGTGTCCGGCTTCGCAATGCAAGGTCCGTAAACACTGTTAAGCCTTGTTTAAGGATCTTACACACTCCCGATGAGTATGCAACATTGTTTTATCGGTTTGGCTAGCCACGTACCACAGTTTTTGGTTAAGGAGATCTAGATGTTCGCACTTTTTGATTTATGATCTCTCATTAGAATAGAGAGTTGTGTAGAAATTTCATAATGTAAATTCTAGTACCCAAGGGCAAATTGAGTCAAACGGTTTGACTTGTTGACTTTATTTGACTTTGAATTGACCGAAATTTGACAGTTGTCACATCATCCCCCCGTTAGAGGGAATTTCGTCCCGAAATTTGAATTTAGACAAGGAGTAGACATGAACAATCGAGCCCAGAAGTGAGGATACTTCCTAATCGACTGACTCACGCGCTCCCATGTGACTCTAGGTCCTTGGTTAGTATTCCAGCGAACTTTCACTAATGGGAAGTGGCGTTGTTTCGTCCGCTTGAACTTGGTCCATGGTCACTATGGTTCTTCCAAGAAGGCGAGGCTCTTGTGGAACTCGATCTCGTCGAGGGGAATTGCAAGAGTCTCGTCGGATAGATACTTCTTGTAAATTTGGGACGTGTTGGGTAGAGTGTACTTTACCAAGCTCGCGGAAGTAGATTGAAGTAGCGAGTTACAGGGCTGATTCTGACAAGAATCTCGAAAGACACCATTATTTGGGGTATTGTCTTTCCATGCTTTCCGAAGCGTACTAAGCTTTCCCAGAGTGAGTGTTTCTAGAGGAATTTGGTCGGTTATATTGGCGTTCTAAAGGTTTCTTCCTCTTGCTTCTCTTCTTGTCAAGGGTTGCTCCCTTTAGGGTCAAAGTTGGGAGGGGGTCCGTATTTTACGAGAAGTTCCAGAGGAACTAAGACGATAGGTCAGCGAGACCCAGAATTTTGGCGTATTCCTGCTAACGCCTTCGGTGCTGACTGTTTCTCAACGGTTTTGATCAATTGAAAGGGTCCTTATGAATTTCCACCTTGATAATGATGTGTCTTGAGAATTGGACTCCTCAATTCCAAAACTCGTATCTATAGAACTTCGGGTAATACTTCTCTGATCATATTGCTTCTGTGGTTTGTTGTAGCTGCTCTCCTTGGTTTCCTTCTTACTACGAGGGTAGATAAGTAAGTCATTTGTAATGACGATGATGAACCGATCCTAGCAAAAATGGCATATCCTATTTATTACGTTCATGAATCCTACGAGTGGGTTTGATCCTAACCGAGGGTATCACTATGAACTTTCAATGTCCGCATCGAAATTGGAGGATTGTTCTCGGACATCCTTCTTCAATACTCATGACTGGTGATATTCAGATCTCAGGTTCAATTCCTGAAGGGTACCTCGTTCCTTGCGGTTTGTCGGCCTATTCGTCTATGCGAGGCAAATAGTAAAGGTTTCTATTGGAGATGTTGTCGGGGCCTTTGAAATCAATGGAATTATGAGCAATTTGTCTTTCTAATTTGAAGAATAAGACCAGAGCTTTTCAGGGTGAGAAGCTTGGTTCTTCAATTTCATTGTTGAGTAGTTCGACAGGTTTGACCTGACAGCTCTTGTAGCTCGGTAGGAAGCATGTGGGTTTGGTTTACGCGACTAGGACTTTTTGAATGGTAGGACATTTACTTGTCCTTCTGGGCAACCTTAGCCCGAAGCTCATGGCAGGACTCGTACCATATCTGTCCCAAGCTTCTATGCTTGAATCTTGTCTGATACATGCGTGACATTCCCGAAGGTCTCCTGTAAATACATGTGATAAGGCTTCGGGAAGTATAACACTCCTCTGGTGCGTGTTTTGGAGTTCCACAGTGAGAGATGACCCAAAGGTCCGTGCTAGATGTTTATGAGAGACGATAGTGTCGATATTCGGGGGGTTAGGCGAAAGGCCCTTTTGTAGTCGTTAAATCGGGAAGACGAGGGTTATATCAATCAAAATTGGATAACGACAACAATATCTTTTTAGATAGCATGAGATAAGTTGTATTCGAAAGAAGAGATCACTAGAGTGATAGAGTGTCCTGTATTTCTTTTCTGTGTGTTCCGTTTCGTTTGATGTTATGATTATTGTAGATAATTCATACCACAGTGTCTAGCACTGGTAGTGGGTGTGTTTTCGATGGCCAGTAATGATACTTGATATCATGATTCCTGACCGGTCTCCTTACGATCGAGCGGTATATGATCGTCGTATGTAAATCGATATCGTGAAATTGTCGAGTGGGTGACCCCACTCAACCCCTAATATTATACATGGAATCGGAGTCAGGATGGAATTATTTGTTTCAAGACTTTAGTATTTTGATTTTAATTAACCCCGATGTATGGACAAGGTCATCACAACTTACAGGTAATGTTCCTAAGGTCACATATGAATGTCTTTGGTTTGATTTGTATGAGAGAGAACGTTTTAGCTACTTTTTAGAAGGAAGGTTACTTTAGTAAGCGTACCAATTTCATTACAAACATATAGTACTTAAATGTTTTGTCGTTGGGAACATTACAAAAGTCCTAACATGGTTCCCTTGCTGCTCCTGTTGATGTGTTCATCACACTCCTCCTGTCCCTTCGTCATTCTTCTCAGTTGGACATTCTCTCTTGAAGTGTCCCGTTTCACCGCATAGGTAGCATACTGGGCCTACCTTGGTGTAGGTGATTGAAGGGAAGTGCTGAGTCGGGATCTTACAGAAACGAACGGTACGCCCTTTCCTGTTGCAGTTTTTACAGTGCATCTCCTGGCAAGCCCCATGGTGATGAAAGCCACATTGGTTGCACTTTGGGAGTGATCCCTCATATGGTCTGGCAGGCATTTGGGTGGCAGACCCCGTGGCTAGTGTCAAGGCATGTGTCATGACTGCTGTTGTAATGTGTTAGAGTGCAAAGTTATTCATTCATGACTTTGTAAATGTTTGACTTTTGTAAAACCCACTTGCATGTGGTGCTTTAGCCTTTAGATCCATTTGTTAGTTAGAGTGAGAGAGAGAGAGACATGTAAACACCTCTATAAATAGTGGGTTCATACCAGTTGTAGAGGTATGCTTGAGAGATGTAAAAGTGAGTGTGTAAGTGTGTGTTAATTATGTAGTCTAGATCTAGATCCTTTTTGTGTAACACCATATACATTCAATATATCTCTTAAACACCCAAATCACCATGTTCAATTGTGCAAACTTAAATTCCGCATGCTAAACCATGTTCTTATGTCACAACAATTGGTATCAGAGCTTGGTTTTCACGATCAACGTGACTTTTGAAGAACGATTCTCGGTTTGGCAATTATTGTCACAATTTGATCAATTTTGGTGAGTCTCTCTCTATGATCTCTCGTAATATTTGGATTCGTGCTTTGCGTTCTTGTTTTTTGATCGTTTTGATTCATTGGATCTAATTCGTTTCAAATCTCTTTGTTGATCCAATAATTTTTTTTGATCAACTCAAAATCAAAATCATATTCTCAAATTTGTTTTAATTTCAAAGCATCACTGTTCAACAAAATGATTTAAAATGATTTGTGATCACTGTTCATGAACTCAAGCTTGTTACTGTACATTATCCACTTTTGTGAGCCCAATCTTATTTATAATGGTTTCATTCGATTATTCTATCTGATTTGTATCATTCAAGGGACTCACATTCTTTTCTTGATTACCAGTCGTTCAATCAAGTATGTGAATCAATTCGTGTTGTTCTATTGTGTTGCTTACTTACGATGAAATATTGACCTAATCTTGACTTTCTATTCTTTATTCTGAGATCGATTACATCTGTTGAATCATCATAAATTCTGAATTCATTCTGGTTTGGATGCATGGATAATCCATCATAACATTTCGATTATGTATCAGATTTATTTGTTTGAATGAGATATTGTTTAATATATTCATAATCGATATCATTCAGATCTTTAACGATTTTGTTTGGTGTTCATCATTGTTTCCTCTTTTTGATGTTCTTAACTGAAATTGATTGAAAATCCGAAATTGCATTCATTTTTCTTGAGTCCTTGATTCGCATTTTACTCTCATCACTCTAAACGATCGATAGGCTTTGATTTTTGTGATGTTCTTGTGAATCGATGATTGATTAATCAACTATGTATCTGATCGATTTGTGTTTGTTATGTGACGAACTGATAAAAATCGATTTGGTAAGGATGTGTCGAGGGCTAGATTCAAGTTCAATGTGATTAAGAAAAGTCAAAATCGATTTTCTGGTTCGTCGATAATCGAAGAAGATGATGTAGATATCGATTCAAATTGTATGTTTTGATTATTGATTTTGAATCGATAGTTTTGGGAATGAACTGAGACTCGAAATCGAATGGTTGATGTTTTGGTGTAAAACGAAAATTTGATTCAGTGATTTTTGGCTTGGAAAATCAAAATGAGAAGATATTCATGTTTGATTCGCAATCAAAATTGATGTTGATTCGCACGTTTGGAGTCGATTTCGCATTTGTATGATTGTAGTCGATGAATCGATAAAGTCAAGAACGAACTGCAAAATCGATGGTTTCATGTTTATGAAACACAGGAAATCAAAGTTCGCATGTATGGATTGGGTGTTTAATGATTGTTCGAATGGTCTTGACAGATGGGATCGATATTTTGGGAATCGATTTGAGTTTGATTTCGCATTTGGTGAATGAAATGTGAATGATGAAAATTTTGTCTTGGCCTCAATTGAGTTAGCATCTGATTCTAAATTGATGATGTTAAGAATTGAGTTCACATCCAGATTCGCATGTGTGTAAATCAAAATTAAGAATGCGAATCTGATTCTAAATTGTATGTTCAAAAGTCTCTATTGGGTTACTTAAAATGATAAGCATCATATCAGGGATTTTAGAAATATAAAGAACACTAAAAACCGAGTTATAAGGAAGAAGTTATGACCAATCTAAGAGTCACAGTAAAAACCGGCAAATACTAATAAACGTAAAATGCAAAGTTTCAATACAATTATATTTAGCCTTAAGTATGTAAATGAAAGTTGTAGATATCATTAAATTGTATGTGTATATAAAAAGAACGTCCAAATCTGACTTCATATGAGAAAGTTATGATTTTTCCAAGTTCCGAATATAGCAGCAGACAGCTAAAATACTCGAAAAAAGAGATCGAGAGATTTGTAGCTGATACAACCTAAATGAGAATCGAAGATCTCAACAATAGTAGCACAAAGGTATAAAGTCTGACGAGAACAGACCTCACATGAAGAAGTTATGGATTTTTAACGGACTTTTCGTGTCCCGACCCGTTAAAAATAAATAAAAATAAAAATAAAGTCAAAGTTTGCCGATGAAGTCAAAACGATAGTTGTAGAGCATAATCTCAACTACGCGTGGATATAATGAACGTTAAAAACGGAGCTCGTACGCGGAAGTTACGGATTTTACAAGTTTTCGACACAAAATCTGAGGCTGTCAGGCCCACCATGACGTAGTCTTGTAACTGATGGGTGCCAGGTCCATCAGCAAACGTCTCATCAACGGAAGAGGATAGAATCCCTCACCGCGACGTGGTGAGGTGTACCACGACGTGTCGCCCAATATAGGGCTATAAATAGCAGCCGAAGGTGTTGGGTTCCATTGCTCATTTCCTCTCTCTCTCTCTCTCTCTCGTGTTGAAGCTCTGTGTTTAAACCCCCCGAAGCCCTAGTCTTCATATCCAAGTTCCGAATGAAGGTTTTTCACTCCCGATATTCCCGAGAATCCTGAGAAATTCAACTTACCCTAGTCGAAGTTCTGCTCAGTTTTCGTTTCACCTTCTTCTGTCTATCAAGTGAGTTCATACCCCTACAACTATGTTTTCAAATTCTTTATAGATGCTTTTATACACTTTCAAAGGGGGGGGATACAAGTAAACACACGGTTCCTCTCGTGTGGAAAACATTAAGTTTTTACTACACTTATCTTTATATAACAAATCATATGTGATTCATAACTATCATATGAAAACATTCGCATGCAACACCTATTCAATAACATTTTGTCCTTTAAAGAGTAAAAACATGTTGTTATACAAATATCAAACACTTTATTTATATTTTGGTGTTTAAATGTTCAAGAGTGTTATTACAAATGTTATACTTACATCCAAAGCTGATACTGCACTAGGGTTTATCATAAAACGAATCATACACTTTAGAAGAACTATAATAGGTATAGTTTACTAGATATTCAAGAGATTTTACATACTATAAGTACTATGTCAAGGAAATACTTTCATATACAAGAACAAATGAACTTTTCATACGTAAATCTATTTGATGCTAAGTTTTGTGAGACGTTCAGCTTTACGTACTTTCGAGTATGTAGTTAAAGTCTTGTATTATATACCATAATATCTTGTAGGGAGAGTGTGATACTTGTGTATAGATCTATACGGGATTGACAATCCCGCACCTAAATTGTTAGCTACAGTTAGACCGGCAGGTCTGGGGTGACAAACTTCATAACATTCAAACGCCTAAAGAACGTTATTACAGGCAGTCTGGGTCAATAGTATGGTTATAAAACTCACATGGAGTATTAAAAACATGTTGCTTTACGGGGTTATCTAATGCCTTAGCGATTCTTTTACATACATAAATCTACTATTCTAGGCATGAAAAACACTATTGCATAATAAAAGTTAGAACTTTTTAACTACCTTACACGTATGGAAAAATATTGAAATTTTAGAAACAACGTTCGAAACAGTCGGGTCTTAGTAGAATACTACTTTTATACTAGTAGGAAATATGAGATTTTCTAGGAGTTTTCAAACATCTACAAACAAACTCATTCAAATTTATACAAACATTTACATTAAATACTTATGAAATCACCAGCTTAAATGTTGATCTACTCTTTCAAATCTACTTGTATTTCTCAGGGATTCAATAATGCAGGTAAACTTCCGCTTTTGGAGAACTGATGCTAAAGCATCAATTTTAAACTCATTTTGTCATCATGTTGTAATTTGTTTTTGAAACAAGTATTATCAACCAATGTAACTATTAAATTATATATATATATATATATATATATATATATATATATGTTGGTCGTGTTTACTTTCTTTACTATGTATTCAACTGTTACGATACTACATGAAGTCATCCACCCTCGAACGATTCTGCCGTTTTGGTTTGGGGGTGTGACAAAAGTGGTGATCGGTGATAAGGTTGGTATGGCCTTGTTCCTTCGTCGGTGGAGTTTCGAACGAGAGGGAGAGATTCTGTTAGAGAGGGAATGAGTGATATAGAGTTTAAGAGAAAGAGATAGGAGGGTGGAGAGACAAAGATTGGACATATGTATGTATGTATGTATGTATGTGTTTATATATATATATATATATATATATATATATATATATATATATATAATTGATTTCAAAGTATGGGGGATAAAATCAACAAAAATGTTGATGTTGACTTATCATGGTCAAAGCCACGTCTGGGAGAAACAAATGATGACTCATTGGGTTAAAGGTGAGTATGTATGCAACCATGCCTTTTGTGTCCCCCTATTGATTTATCCCACACACAAGTTGCCTCGATTTATTTGATGTCAGTTTTAGAGGTCATAAAAAATATTTCGAAAGTACTTGGATAATTTCATGGCCGTGTTGATTTTAAATATTCAAACGGAACTGAAATCCGATATATGGATCTCCCTGAAACAACATTTGAAGTTTCGCGTCAACCGGGTTCTTATTCGTCAGTTTTCGTGAATCTAATTTCGGATCGGGCTAAACTACTAGAATAGTAAAATTAAAAACTAGACCAAAACCTCATTTCATAAACATTCTCAAAATTAATTTACGAGATGGATAGCTACCTCAAATTGAGTAATGTACAATCTTCGTTTTGGATGTTCTTTATATCCACGGAATCCTGACAACATGTTATATCCAATTTATCATCCATGGCCTCCATGTAGGTAAATTGCAAATTTCTATTTTTAAGGCTACGACTCTCACCAATTTTTTTTTGAACTTCTTCCTGTTTGACGCTGATAATCAATGTTTCGAGTGTTATGAAGTATCCCGAAGGCACTTATGAGTAACATGATCTCATTTGTACTTAAAGTCATGCGGGTACTATATCGTTGGTCCTACTACAGTGTGGTTCGCGGTAAATTGATTGTCTACAGTTTTAGACCTAAAATTCGGGATGTCACACCAATTGGATAATAAATTCGTAGGGGATACCCTAAGAATAGGCCCAAAGATTATCTACAAGACGACTAAAAAGATAGTACAGATATGAGAGTGCATGAAAGCATCAAACGACCGTTAGAAGAGCTACACCGATGTAAGGCGTAAACCCTTAGATTTCCAACTCAGAGATAGGGTGATGCTCAAAGTATCTCACTGGAAATGAGTTATAAGGTTCGAAAAGCGGGGTAAATTGAATTGGATGTACATAGGATAATTCAAAATCTTTTACATGATAAGTCCAGATGCCTATGGACTTATGTCACACCCCCAAACCAGAACGGCGGAAACGTTCGAGGTCGGATGACTTCATGTAGTATCATAACAATTGAATATATAGTAAAGAAGTAATACAACCATCATATATATAATTTAAAAGTTTACATTGTTGAAAGGTACTTGTTTCAAAACAAATTACAATATGATGTCAAAATGAAATTAAACTGACGCCACAACGTCCCTTCTTCAAAAGCTGTTTGTTTACCTGTTTTACTGAATTCCTGAGAAATACAAGTAGTTTTGAAAGAGTAGATCAGCATTTAAGCTGGTGAGTTCATAAGTATTTAGTAACAATGTTTGTATTAAATAGAACGAAATGGTTTGTACATGTTTGAATGTTCCTAGAAAATCTCATATTTTCGACTATAGTAGATGATAGTGTAACTGTTCCAAAACTTGTAATGCAATAGTGCTTTTCATGCCTAATATAGTAAGTTTATGTATAAATAGCTAAGGCATTTGAAAAATCCCGTAAATCAATGAGTTTTTAATACTCCATGTGAGTCTTATAACCATGCTATTCGACCAGGATGCCTATAACAACGTTCTTTAAGCGTTGGAAAGTTATGACGTTTGTCACCCCAGGTCTGCCGGCCTAGCTGTAGCTAACAGCTTAGGTGTGGAATTATCAATCTCGTATAGATCTATACACAAGTATCACGCTCCCCCTACAAGGAAATTTGGTATATAATACATAACTTAAAATGCATACTCGAAAGTACGTGAAATGTCTCACAAAACTTAGTATAAAACAGATTTACATACGAAAATGTCCATTTGTTCTTATGTATGAAAATATCTCTTTGATATAGTGTTTCTAATAGTAAATGTTCATGATTTTCTCATAAACTATACCTATTATAGTTTTTAAAAGTGTGTGTTTCATTCGTATAGTAAACCCTAGTGTAATGCTCACTTGTTATGTAAAGTATAATAGTTATAGTGACATAAGTGATCACATATACTTAAAGTATAAATAAAGTGTTTGATTCGTGTATACATATAAACATGTTGTATTTCCAAAAGACAAGATGTTATCGAGAATATATATCACATACGAAAGTTCTCATGTAGTAGTTATGAATCACATATGATTTACTTGATAAAAAAAATATATAGTGAAACTTTATGTTACACACGATAATAATCGTGTGTTTACTTGTATCCCCCCCCCCCCTTAATAGTGTATAAAGATCATTGATAAAACATTTGAATGTGTAGTTTATATGGGTTTGAACTCACTTGATAGATTGAAGATGGTGAGGCGAAAACCGAGCATAACTTTTACTCGAGAAAGCGGATTTTCTCAGGATTTTCGGGAATATTGAAAGCGTAATGGTTACTCTTATGCCAACAATGCCCAAAACATACACACATAGATCTAGGTGTAAAGGAGGGAAAATAGCAGCTTGTTACCTCCAAGATGAACACAACTGAAGTAGATCTCGGATCTACACCTCCTCCTGTGAAGCAACCTTCTTGATCTTCAAGTTCCTTTCCCAAAGTTTCCTTCCTCCAAGCTATTTCTCTCAATTGATGGAAGCCCTCACGAAATCAAGGGTTTACTGGTTCTCTAGGGTGATATGGGGGCTGAGGGAGGGACATAACACCCTTTAAATAGGATACAACTCCCGATATTAGGGTTTTCCTCGTTCAGACCAGACTCGCCGAGTCGGTCACTTACTCCTCGACCCGGATCCCGCTCGGACTTGCCGAGTCCCTCCTTGGACTCGTCGAGTCTCCCTTTAAAATTAGGGTTTTCTTTCCTTTTCTTGACCTTCCAAACTTTGGGTGTTACAACTCTCCCCCACTTAAACTAGACTTCATCCTCGAACTTTGCTATGATGCACCGCCTGCGATTTGCCTCCAATACCCCACCATTCATTCTAACACCAGCTGCCTACCTTCGCTGGCCTTCCGCTCAGTCATTCAGACTAATGTCAACCCTTACAGATAATAATCTTAGGTGCATCCTGACCCTGAACATCCTGGAAACACAACTTACTCAACCGACAATCTTTCTGGTAATCTCCAAATACTGCACTGACCCCATAGGGGTTCACCCCTTCTTTCCTTGCGCGGTTCCTTGCCTCCCCAAGGCAATGCTCTATGACCATCTATCCCCTCTGCCACTGTGAAGACCCTTTCCTCACCCAATCTATTACTCCCGCTACTCCCAGTACGGGTCATCGTCGCCAGTATCCACTGGGCATTCTTTCTACTACCATTTGGTGTCGAGCACCCCACGATCAACTGACTGAATCCTACCATAAGTTGCATACTCGCATTGCTACTGACTGAAAATTCTATTATTCCATATCTGGCTTTCGGATGAACTGAGACCACTGTCACACCCCCAAACCAAGGATGGCGGAAACGTCCGGGGGTGGAGGACTTCATGTGTCTTAAGTTGCCTTGATGCATAAGCGATGACTTTTCCCCTTTGCATGAGCACACAGCCGAGGCCTTGATTTGAAGCATCACAATACACCACAAAATCATCGGTTCCTTCTGGAAGAGACAAGACTGGTGCGCTGCATAGGGCTTGCTTTAGCGTCATGAAGGCGGCTTCTTGTTTATCTTCCCAATCGAACACCACGCCTTTCTGAGTCAAGGTGGTGAGAGGCTTAGCGATCTTGGAGAAGTTTTGTATGAATCTTCGATAGTAGCCTGCGAGTCCCAAAAACTGTCAGATTTCTATTGGCGTTGTAGGTGTTGACCAATCTTCGATTGCTTTGATCTTTGAGGGATCCACGTGTATTCCTTTCTTGCTTACTACGTGGCCAAGGAATCCTACTTCACGGAGCCAAAACTCACACTTTGAGAACTTGGCGTAAAGCTTCTCAGTTCTTAAAATCTCCAGAACTAGTCGTAGGTGTTGTCTATGCTCCTCTTCGCTTCTCGAATAGGCCAAGATATCATCGATGAATACGATGACGAATTTATCCAAGAAGGGTCGACACACTCGGTTCATCAAATCCATGAACACCGCAGGCGCGTTTGTTAACCCGAATGGCATCACTACAAATTCGTAGTGCCCATAGCGAGTTCTGAATGCCGTCTTAGGGATATCCTCTTCCTGAACTTGTAGTTGATGATAGCCCGACCTCAGGTCGATTTTTGAAAAGTAGCTAGCTCCTTGGAGCTGGTCGAAGAGGTCATCGATTCGGGGTAGGGGATAACGGTTCTTGATAGCGAGCTTGTTTAGTTCTCGGTAGTCTATGCACATGCGAAAAGATCCATCCTTCTTCTTTACAAATAGGACTGGGCTCCCCAGGGCGAGAAGCTTGGCCTGATGAACCCTTTGCTCAACAGTTCATTCAACTGGCTGGATAGTTCTTGCATTTCTGCCGGTGCTAAGCGATATGGAGCCCTGGCGACGGGGGTAGCTCCTGGGATTAAGTCGATCCGAAATTCGACTTGTCGTGCGAGTGGTACACCTGGCAGATCGTCTGGGAATACATCAGGGAAGTTGCATACTTCTGGAATTTCTTTGATGTCCTACACCTCTTGTTTCTTGTCTACGACGTGGGCTAAGAATGCATGGTATTGCTTTCGGAGGTACTTTTGGGTTTTAACACAAGAGATGATTTGTAGGTTCGCACTAGGTTTATTGCCATAAACGGTGAGAATGTTGCCATTCGGCAAATTGAGGCGGACGGCCCTTTCGTAACATAGAATGTCGGAACGATGAAGGTTTAACCAATCCATACCAATGATTACGTCGAAACTTTTTATGGTGACTGGCATAAGGTCAATTTTGAACAAATGGTTGTCTAGAGTGAGAATACACCCTATGTAAATATCGTTAGCGCGCTCAACCTTTCCATTTTCCATTTCTACAACGTAAGAATCTTCTAGTGGTTGGGAATGTTGCTTAAGTATATGTTTGAATTGGTGACTTACGAAACTTCTTTCTGCCCCACTATCGAAAAGTACGCATGCATAAGAGTTATTGAGGAGGAACGTACCAGTAACCACAGAGGGATCCTTGACTACTTCTCCCTGCCCTAAAGTTAGGACTCTCCCTACACCCCCGGTATTAGGGGCTCGTGCCTTGGGGCAGTTCCTCCTGAAGTGTCCCGTTTCACCACATCCATAGTAGGTTTGGCTTGCTCCGGTGTTAGCGGTCGTAGCGGCTTGAGCGGCGGGTTTGGTAGTCGCTCTACAGAATCGTGCGGTGTGTCCCTTCTTGTTGCAGTTATTGCAGTGTAACTCTCGACAAGCACCGTTATGGTGGTAGTTACACTTGTTGCACTTGGGAAGAGTTCCCGTGTATTGTTTCGGCGGCGCTGGAGTGACAGCAGTAGTGGCGGCACGAACAACAACAATTTGTTGCTTTTTGGCGGGGTCCTGCATTAGTTGTTTCTTTTTATTGCCCTAGAACTTCCTCTTGTTGTTCCCTCCTTTTGTTCGGTCGGTGGTGGTTATCACGGTACCACGGCTAGCCCTGTGATCTATGAGTTGTTGTGCCAATTCCTTGGCACTCTCAAAGGTAGTGGGTTTCGAGGCCAATACACTATCTTGAATTTGGGATGACAGCCCCCAGAGGTATCGTTCCACCTTCTTCTCTTTTGGAGTGACCATTGTTGGACAGAGAAGTGCTAGGTCATTGAAATGGGCAGTATAAGTTTCAAGATCAGTGCCTGTCATTCTGAGGTTCCAAAGTTCTTCTTCAAGTTTTTGTATTTCGCCCCTCGGGCAGTATTCCTTTAACATTAAGGCTTTCAAATCCTCCCAGCTGATAGCGTTAGCTATTGCAGGAGTAAGTGATTTAACTCGGCCATTCCACCAAGTAAGTGCTTTTCCAGTGAAAGTGAATGCCGCATACTTGACTTTGCTCGTTTCGGGACAAGCGCAGATTTCGAAAACTACCTCGGTCCTTTCGAACTATTGCACCAGCATGATGACGCCCCCGCTTCCATTGAAAGGGTTGGGTTTGCCATTCATGAAGTCTTTGTAAGAGCACTCCCTCGTACGCCCCGTGCTGTCCCCATGAATGGAATTGGTAGCTCCTGATCCAGAACCGCCAGAACCATTGGTACCCATTTGCGACATTGTTGCCGCCACGGCTGCTGTTACTGCAGCCTGAAACATCGTAGGATCAAACTGTGGGGGTGGTAGTAGGGGCGGCACCGTGTTGTTGGAAGGTCTTGGTCTTTTCCTTGGTGGCATGGTTCTGTCATAAAAAAAATGACCAGTCGGTAAGACTTCAATAGTGATAACAAGTCGAGTGTTACTGGTTTCATCCTTCTTGTATTTTATCAAAACTTTATTATTCATAAACTGTTGTGTGATCAGGTTAGGATGTCCGGTGCCAAACATTCAATAAATAAAACGCATGCCAAATTTCATTGATAACCTTTAGTACATAACGTTTAGAGGGAAAAGTTTGACCACATAAGGGTCTACATTACATCGTTACAAAAGATAGCTTTGGCATTACAAAAACCCTTTGAATAGTGTAATCACTTAGTCGCAGGGTCGACCTAGATACAAAAGAGTAGCACCAACACGTACTCATAAAATTTTATTACCAAGACATGAGAATAGTAACGGGTTCTAATCACTGCGACCCTTCTTTGACGGAGGTTGCGATGATGTCGATGCGCCCTGTAGTTCCGCCAATCTGCGTTCGGCTGCAACCATTCTCTCTTCAAGTGCCATGTATCTTTCCCGATACTCTCTTGTTTATGCTTGAGCAGCGAGAAGGTCTTGTATGGGTTGGTCTCTGTGGTGAGAGTCTCGTTCCAGGTCTCTGGTATGATCAGTAGTAGACTGTACGATTGTGCTTAACTCCTAGACCTGATCGGTCGTCGTCCTACCACGATCATCCATACTTGTTATTCGTTGTATCGTGACGGGGAGAGCTCTGTCAGCCGGTCCACCATGAGTGAGATCATAGTAACCTCGTTGGTAGCCATATGGTGACTGCTGGCGTTGTTGTCGGCTCCATCTTTCGATCGTTGTTACCCAAGGAGGTTCAGGTCCGTTGTATCCAAAACGGTGTGCGGGTACCCTCGCGATGTAGGGAGGGTTGAATACTTCCGGAGGTTCCTCCATTTCGTTCCCAAACATGACTATCTCATCATCTTCCTCTTCTTCTTCTTCGTCTTCCTCCTCTTCTTCTTGGTCGTCTTCGTCTTCTTCTTCTTGTTCGTCTTCCTCCTCGGGCTCCTCTTCGGGATCCTCTTCGGGATCCTCCTCGGGATCCTCTTCGGGATCCTCCTCGGGATCCTCCTCAGGCTCATCATCAATCCATCCCGCGTTTCCCTGATTGGGAAAATATGGGTCCCCGGGTATATGAAATCCTGCCATGTAGTCTGCACAAGAAACGGGGGGGGGGGGGGGGGGGGGGTTAAGAAGCACATATCGGAAAATAATAACCTGGCGCTATAGAAACGTACAAATACTCCTATAGTATTTTTAAATGTTTATATTTAGTTCTTAGCGTGTTCTTTATGGAGTGTAGTTAGGTTATCAGATTTGTCGCTCATTACGACTATTCCTTAGTGTGCGTAAGTTACTTCTCGGACGGATATAGTTGATCAGGCTATATCCCTCCCAGAACTGATTACACATGCTAAGGCGTACTAATAATGTTCGACTCCTCCTCTTTCAATTTATGTTCTCCTAAGTTATGACACCATGCGAGTATATAATGCATGTAAATATACTTTAAAACAAGAAATTATTTGTTTTCTAAAAGTACAACTCGTTAAAGCGTTTTAAGAATCAGAGACTTTTAGTCCCAAATGTGTTTATAGTTTGTATATCTTATGTGGTTTGACATACCTAATTCACTATAAACCGTGCTCTGATACCAATCTGTCACACCCCCAAACCAAGGATGGCGGAAACGTCCGAGGGTGGAGGACTTCATGTATAGTATCATAACCACAATTTCAATAGTAATTTAAGCAAACACAACCAAGATATATATAATTGAAAAAGTTACATCACTTGTATGAATTACATGTTTCAAAATCAATTACAATATGTTGACAAAATATGAAAAGTTTGACGCCTTAACGTCCCATCCTCAAAAGCACTTGATTACCTGTTTAGTGATTTCCTGAGAATACAAGTTGTTTGAAAAGTGTCAACACAAAGGTTGGTGAGTTCATAAGCTTTTATTATAAAACTTAGTAGAAATCCTTCACATGTAAATGTCGCGTTTGTTTCAGAAAAATCCTATATTTTCCTTAAAATCCGTATAATGTAGCCTTATAACCAAAGACCAAAATGTATAAGAAATCATTCTTACTTAGTAGAAATGTCGTGAGTTTGAATTGATATGGAAAGTAAATTTTTAAATCAACCTAAAACCTACTTAGGTTTTATGAAATCCCGTAAACTTTATGAATTGTTATCTCCCTAGGTGAGTCGCTATAATCATACTATAACTATGTGAATCTGCCACAACGTTTCTCAGGCGTCGCGAAAATGAAATGATATTTGTCACCCGTAGACCTGCAGGTCCCACTGTAGCTAGCAGCAAGGTGTGGGGTGTCAAACCCAATATAGATCTATATACAAGTATCACGTTCCCCTTCCAGGAGACTCTGATTATAACTACCAGGAATTATATTCCGCACTCAGACGTACGGATAGAGAGAATGTCTCACAATTTAGGGTAACAAGTTTACGTATAATGTGTGTGAGTGTAAACCTTTTCTGTATGAATGTACTCTTTTAGTACGAGTGTGTTATGCAGTATATCATAAACTATACCTATTATAGTTTATCTAAAATGTTTGTAATATGTAAGAACTCTTTTATGGAAATGTGTTAATGTTATAGATTTATTAAACTATACTTTTATAGTTTTGATATACGTGTTCTAAAATGAATGATTAATATTTATTATGAATGACTTAGTTTCAGTTCATGACGACAAACTAACAAGGAAACACATTCAATAATTAGAACTTATGATTATACACTTTGCTCAACATAATACAAAGTGTTATGATATTTACATGTTGTTGGCTAACTTTAGCCATTCTGCCCTGTTTTGGAAAAATCATAGAAAAATCATACGGAGTCGAAAACTAGATCCGTAAATTCTGAGAGTTCACAAAATGTGTCTAGTTTACTCATAATTTTATCACGATTTTTAATGACCTCCAACTTGGGTGAAAAAGTTCATAATCACAGACTGGTCCAGATTGTTGTTTGAAATGATAGGCAGTTTTGTAAAAATCACCATAAATTGTAGAAAAATCATATGGAGATGTGCAAGTAGTCATTTTAAAGCTAAGAACTTGAACTATTTGCACCTTGTATAGTTTTGAAAACAAAAATGTTTAAGATGCCCAAAACAGTCCGTGAATGGGGTTGAGCTTTTCTGATTAAGGCTGTTAGAAAATTTTAGTTATATTCTTGGTGTTTTAACTTGTATCCCCCCCCCCCCCCTTAAAAACTTGAGAAAACATGAAAATGTAGGGGTATGAACTCACCTTGAGTGATTTCAGTAGATGATTGTTGAAGAATGGAAGTGTTTAACTCAAGAACACTTGAAGATGCCTTGAAGATTTTCGAGAATTAAGAGTGGAAGAACACTTGAAAATCAGCCTTGAATATCGAAATTTGTGGAGAAAAAGTTTGAGAGAAAAGTGGTGCTTGATACTTAGTGAAATGAGAGCAAATGAGAGAAATGAGGAGAGAGGGTGTTTTGTTCCAGTTCTAAAAACGTGGGAATGAATAGAAATTGAGTGTAAGGGACATTGAAGTGACCTAGGTAAGGTGGGGAGGTGTGGCTGGTCATAGAGTGGGTGTGGGATTGGTTGCTTGTATCATAAGGTAAAGCAAAGTCAACACTCCACCCCTTAGTACTTTACCCACTTGCTTTTATTATTTAAATAAAGATTTTTATGAAAATATGATTAAATTGTGAATATTTAGCGTTTATTATGTTAAAATATGATTTTGGGTGAAAATCCCACGTTAAAATAATTAAAAACGGGCCTTAAACGCAAAACTACGCGAAAACCGGGAAGAAAAGCATTCCCAGCGAGACCTCTCGGTCCCTAGGCCGGGGTTCGGTCCTTGCTGGGGGGCTGTAGCCGGAAACGAAACGAATCAGAGGGAAGCGAAAGGGGGCGAGGAAGCGAAGGGAGGCGAAGGCGAAGGCAAGGGGGGGTTCGGTCCGGAGATAAGAGGCGACGCGTCCGACCGAAATGTGCCGAATGAACAGTGGTGAACAGTACCTTCGGGTTCGGTTCTTCCAAGGCGAGGTTCGGTTCTTCCGGGGCGAGGTTCGGTTCCTCTTAAGCAGGGTTCGGGTTCGGTTCCTCTTAAGCAGGGTTCGGGTTCGGTTCCTCCTGGGCGAGGTTCGGCCCTGAGAGGACCTTCGTCTCAGGAGGGTTCGGCTCCTCCTTGCTCTCGGTCCCTATAAGGACCTTCGGGTCCTAAGAAGTTTCTCTCTTCTCGAGAGGTTTGGGTTCCTAATGTCCATTTTTTTCGTTTTTACACCGTTTTAAGCCGTTTTTGATACGGTTAAGCGTCGGAATGACCCGAATAATTCTAAAAAGTTACGGGAAACTTTGGAGAGAGATTTGGGAGAGATTTCACATACTTAGAGAGATTTGGGAGAGATTTGGCATTCATGGAGAGATTTCTCATACGAAGAGATATTTGAGAGAGATTTCACATACTTGGAGAGATTTGGGAGAGATTTGACATTCTTGGAGAGATTTCTCATACAGAAAGATATTTGAGAGAGATTTCACATACTTGGAGAGATTTGGGAGAGATTTCACATACTTAGAGAGATTTAGGAGAGATTTCACATACTTAGAGAGATTTCTCATACAAAGAGATATTTGAGAGAGATTTCACATACTTGGAGAGATTTGGGAGAGATTTGACATTCTTGGAGAGATTTCTCATACAGAGAGATATTTGAGAGAGATTTCACATACTTGGAGAGATTTGGGAGAGATTTCACATACTTAGAGAGATTTGGGAGAGATTTCACATACTTAGAGAGATTTCTCATACAAAGAGATACTTGAGAGAGATTTCACATACTTAGAGAGATTTCAAATAGAGAGAGATAGAGTGAAAACAATTGAGAGAGGTTTCGAGTGTGGCATTTGTGAGTGTCCGGCTTCGCAATGTAAGGTCCGCAAACACTGTTAAGCCTTGTTTAAGGATCTTACACATTCCCGATGAGTATGCGACATGGTTTTATCAGTTTAGTTCATCGATTTGCTCTAAGGCTCAGGAAATTTTAACACAAGATTTTTCCCAAGTGATGTTTTCCCATTAATATAGCAAGTTATACAGTATGAACATAACACAAACCCTAATACACAAGGTTTAATCGAGTTGACCGGTTTGACTTGATGACTCGACTTGACTCAAGATTAACGATTGTCACAACCACCCTGGTCCCTACCAACCTATCAATATCTGGATTACCGGCTCCCACCGATCGCCGACCCAACACAACCACTAGTCGCTCCCAACCACATTCGACGAAACTTCAACCACCTATACTGCTCAATCTATTCTACCATGTTGGCACTACAATTTCCTGGGATCCCCAATCCCCTATCAAGACACTAAGATCCCTTACCAGGTCCCACTTGTGCTGCTAAAACTCACGGGCCTCACCCATGGGTCTCACCCACCCTTATCTGTCTAATCTTATTTGCCTCACTACTCTCGCACGGGCCTTGCCCACGGGTCTCACCCACCCATACTACTAAGCAACCCTACTCTCAGGTCTCAGCTACCCTGCTATTCTCATACGGGCCTCGCCCGCGGGTCTCACCCGACTATATCCTAGAGCGGCCTCTCCCAAGGTCTCACCTCTCAAGGGCTATACCGGCAAACTCCTTACCATTCTCGTCCATTACCCATTCCGGATCCCTATCTGAATGTTGGGAGATAAGGGCCTCGCCTCGACTCCGCCAACGAAGCTACTACGGAATGCTACGGCTTACCCGCAGTCTTACATCACCTTTTACACGCCCGGACTGATGGGGAGTTTCTCAAACTCCCAACCCTGAACTACTCAATCCATCAAACGTTGAACTACTTCTTTTACTTCTCAGAAATCACATACTCGTTCTGGATGTGTGTGCTCTTACTCTTGTACATTCAGAGGGTTCTCCCCCACTTCGCTCCTGCTTACACCTCGATGTTTAATGAAGAGAAATCCCAATCCTTGCTACCATTAATCAATCTGTTGAGGAATCCCACGCTTCCCATAGCTAGGGATCTAACCAGTCCATTTCTAAAACTTATACGACTTCGAACTAGTGAGACATACCGAGTCCCTCCAAGGCATGCTACAGTTACTGCACCCTAAGTAACCTTTTCCAATAGAACTCATCCCTTAACTACTATCCAAATATCCAAGGTATGCAAATGGCATATAACTCGATCACAATCAAACCGCTCAAAAATGAAATGCTCATACCGATAATGATGCAGAAACCATAACAATATAACATCATGCACAAACAAAAGAACTGAAAACGGAAATTGCATACCTGCAACGTCCGGCGTTGGCCATGCCTCCTACCGCAGGCGTCTCCACACGGCCCTGACGGTCGTCTGTGATCCTCAAGGTTGCAGGGGCAGGTGCCATCACCCGTCCTGCTGAAAACAAACTGGGGCACTAGGCCTTCTTATGGCCTCGCTGATTGCAGTGAAAACATATCAAGTCTGATCCCTGAGTGATGGTAACAGTACAATCCCTGCTAAAATGACCAGTCCGACCGCACCTGAAGCAGCCAGACTCACCACCACTACCACTCCTGCACGCGCCCCCGTGCGCCCTGCCACACTTTCCGTATCGACTACGGTCCTGATAATCCCTCGATCTCGAATACGATCCCTTAGGCCTTTTGCCCGAACTCGCGGCTACCTGAACCTCATCCGGCTTCCTTTTCCGGATCTGCTCCAAATTAATTTCCCTCTCCCTGGCCTGAGAAATCATATCTTCCAGCGTATTACAACCGGACCTGCTCACGAACTCCCTAATGTCATCCCTCAGCATCTCGTGATATCGGGCCTTCTTCATCTCCTCATCCGCGACATACCGCGGAACAAGAAGGGACCTCTCCCTGAACTTGGCGATGATCTCCGCCACAGTCTCAGTGGTCTGCGTCAAATTCTGAAACTCTTGGGCCAACTGCTGCACCTCAATAATTGGCGAAAACTCCGCCCTGAACCTAGTTGAGAAATCACTCCAAGTCATTGCATCCAACGCGGCATCATCACCCAAAGCATGACCAATCTCCTCCCACCAATCCCTCGCTCTGTCCTTCAGTAGACAGGAAGCGAGTCTGACCTTGTCCTCCTCAGGACACCGGCTCGTACGGAATGCGTTGGCAACATCAGCCAACCATCTGCTGCTAGCGATGGGGCCCCTAGCCCCATGATAATCTGGTGCCCCGCAAGCCCTAAACTCCCGAAATGTCAAGGTACACGCTCCAAACAAAGACATCATCTTAGTACGGAATGCTCCCAGCCTCTCATCCAAAATCTCCAATATACCATCCTTGACCGTGCCAAAGATCACAGGAGTCTGAGCTAGAATATTGCGCGTAACCTCGGCTGATATCAACTCTCTCATCCGCTCCTTGAGCTGCTCGGCCCCTGAACCCGAGCCTGATCCCTCTCCGGCGCCTGATCCGCCCGCTAGTCTCTCTCGCAATGTCACCATACTGAAACATATAACATAACCATTATCAAAATACTCCTCACTGCTGCGAGACCAAACATACTCACTACCAGGTGCCCGGTCTTATCTCGGCCTTTCCCGAATCGAGTACGGATCCTTTGCTTTTAGTAGTACGGGCCCATACTACCTTCCACATCTATCCGTACTTTCCTCAAGAACTGCTTCGACTCCATCAGGTCCCTTTTCTACTACTACTGCTCCCAACACTACCTCATCCTAGACTTACCCTAGGGAAACCTCTGACTCAACTCAAACCAGCCCTCAGCTGCTGAAGGTCTCCTTGTGATGCCAATCAGCCATCACCTGGATACCATCACATGTGATGAGGCTCAGATAATCCTTCAAGTAGAGGGCTCGTTCCTACAACGGTTGGACTCAAACACGAGTTGCGCAATAGGACCAAATCCCACACTCTGAGATTATTCAACCCTGATCACATGTGATGCACCGTATCCACCTAATGGCTAACTCCCATCACTCAAAATCCCACAATGCACAAAGCAAGCAGCATTCAGACAAAGGGAAAATCTAACCATAACATACTCAAGCAATCATATCCACATAGCAAGAATCCGAACTAGCATGCAACACAACTCATAAACTCAGGCATAACCTAAACAGGCTATCCTACTACTATCTATTCAGCACTATCATGCAGATCAAAAGCACATATAATAGGTACATAAGGCATCATCCCTAGATCCTCAGTCCTAATCTAGCATGTTGTTCTATTAACTGATAATCAAATCATAGACTTGTATGGGTATTTTGGGGTACTTACTTGAGCTCGGTTGATTGCATGCACCACACCTCTTTTCTCTTTTTCAAAGTTCTTTTCTTTCTGAATTCTTTTTGCTTTTCTAAAACCGTTTTATTTCTCAAAACTCTCTTTTTACCAAACTGTATTTTCATTTTGAATACTTCTATACCAATTCCTCAATTTGAGTTCAGACACACCCAAGAGCATGTACGAATCCCTCAAACCAAGGCTCTGATACCAACTTGTAACGACCGAAAATTTAGGACCAAAAATTTCTTTTAATAAAACATTACTTAAAGCAAAGTCATCATTCCAAAACATAATATGAGTATAAGTTTTCAAAACACATGTTCATTATCAGAGTAAACATTCCCAGGCTGTCTAATCTATGGTGTGTGCCATGCGATCACCCCGAGCTCTTCCCTCCGCTACCGGAAGTACCTGAAACCAAAACTGAAAACTGTAAGCACGAAGCTTAGTGAGTTCCCCACCCTACCACATACCATGCATAACCACATACTGCACATATTGGGCCACGCCCGCTATCTTGGGCCTCCCCCCTACCTCGGGCCTCGCCCGCTACAACGGCCCAGCCGCTCCAGGCCCCGCTTGGCTTTAAGCCCCGCTCGGATACAAATCTGTTTTACTTAGGCCTCGCCTGTCATAAGGCCTCGCCCGCCAACAAATAATAACACATAAACATATCACAACACATAACTAAACACATGCAACTGGTTCTGTCCTAAGGCCTCGCCTATCCTGGGCCTCGCCCATGTCCTGCTACTGATGAGTCATGGAACCCCACCCACGCTCCTAATGGTAGTGAGATATGGGCCCATCCCACTCTCACTCCTGTTCTAGTTTGGGCCTCGCCCCTGTTCTGCTACTAATGAGATATGGAACCCCATCCACACTCTGCTATTGGTGAGATACGGGACCTCGCCCACACTCACCTCCCTACCAGGCACATACATGTATCACACAGACAACAAGTATAAACTATCATATAAACAAATCCTTGGGCACCCGCCCGCTATTACTAGACCTCGTCCTGAATATCATACTAGCATATTGTGCCTAGGGCTAACCCCCAGGTCTTCTACTCATAACTACATGGGCCGGCATTGTGGCCTTAGACCCATTCACACAATAGGAAACTCACCTGCACTGGATGAACTTGCTGATGATCTCACTAGCTGCTGCCCGGCAACTCACTGAACTCCTGCTCCTCTTTCTCCCCGAACTACCAATATCAAAGCAACACTGAGCCTAACTGACCCCCGAAAGACACCCAAATCAACTCTGGTCAAGGTCAAAGTTAACCTTCCAGGTCAACCCTACTCGCTGAGTCACCCTACTAACTCACCGAGTTCAAATGTTCAGATTCCTCCCATTCGCGTCTCGACTCGCCGAGTCTAGCGATTTCTGAGTCCTGACCTGTCCAACTCACTCAGTCTCCACCCGACTCACTGATTCGAGTCTTAACTCGAAGGGTTTGTGGGTTTTGCAACCTGACTCGCCGAGTCCAATAACAGACTCGCCGAGTACAAGGCAATCTTCATCTGACTCGACGAGTTGTTCATCCCACTCATCGAGTTGCTCCACACCTTCATGCTACTCGTCGAGTCCACTCAAAGGACTCGCCGAGTCCATTCAAATCCCTTTACATGCAGAGGACTTTTGAGTCATGCATGGACTCCAAACTATAGATCTACCCTTCCCAAGCCTATTCCTCACGTAAAGTTGCAAACTTTACATGTAGAGAAGGATATCTAGGCAAAATACACAATAAACTAGGGTTTATGACAACCATGCTCCACCAATATACCAAGAGTTGATACTTTACGGGATTTTAGACCAAATTAAGCATGGATCTGAGGTAGCAACCTCAGATCTGAACCCCTAGCTCGAATGGTTACTCTTATGCCAACAATGCCCAAAACACACACACATAGATCTAGGTGTAAAGGAGGGAAAATAGCAGCTTGTTACCTCCAAGATTAACACAACTGAAGTAGATCTCGGATCTACACCTCCTCCTGTGAAGCAACCTTCTTGATCTTCAAGTTCCTTTCCCAAAGTTTCCTTCCTCCAAGCTATTTCTCTCAGTTGATGGAAGCCCTCACGAAATCAAGGGTTTACTGGTTCTCTAGGGTGATATGGGGGCTGAGGGAGGGACATAACACCCTTTAAATAGGATACAACTCATGGGATTAAGGTTTTCCTCGTTCAGACCAGACTCGCCGAGTCACCTTGGCCGACTCGCCGAGTCGGTCACTTACTCCTCGACCCGGATCCCGCTCGGACTTGCCGAGTCCCTCCTTGGACTCGCCGAGTGTCCACTTAAAATTAGGGTTTTCTTTCCTTTTCTTGGCCTTCCAAACTTTGGGTGTTACAATTAACCCAGAAATTAAATTAAGGCTAAGATCCATATTTTCGATTCGAATTTTGAAGAGCAGTTTCGTAATCAATTTCGAATCTATTTTAGGTAGGTAAGGCTTTTACCAATTTCAATCATATGAAACTCCTAGAACTTTTAAGATTCGTTTAATCTTATTAATGACATGTTTAATCTCGATTATTCTCTCACTTTTGTGACTGGGGAAGCTGAGGATCACAAACAAGATGTGAATAACCATTAAACGCTCCTCAAACACCCCATATCGATTTATAATCCCCCATTGATGTCCCGGTGTAATACCCAAAAATTTAATGCAAAATTAAAACATTTTCAAAACATTTAAAAACCATTCATCATTACAAAGGTTGTTTTCAAAATAGTAATCATCAGAGTATCCCACCATCAATCCATAAAATCATAAAATATATTAGTTTTCCCCATAAACATAAAAAAATATGAGGAGCGGTACGATCAAGCCTTCGCCTTCCCTCGATCATGAGAAGTACTTGAAACAATAAACTGGAACTGTAAGCCCGAAAGTTTAGCGAGATACCCCAAAATACCAACTCCATACCAATATAATCATAACATATAACAATACAGAACAACATGAATGATGAGCCTTCAGCCTGACTGGACCGCCTCGCAGGGCCTACAACCTATCTGGACCGCCTCGCACGGACTACAACCTATCCGGACCACTCACCGGGATTGTTGGCCTACAGCACAAAGCAAAACTCCCTCAACCCAACCCCAATCAACAAACAAACATGTGCACATAAATATCATATGATAGCTCATATCACATAACAATCAAATCGATCTATCAGATCACTAATCATAGCAACATCCCCACTAACCGGGGTATAGACCTAACTGGTCACTAACATAGCATCATCCTATAACCAGAACATTGACCTAACCAGGTCACAACGTATAAGCATATCACCATCCTAATTACCAGGATGTAGTCAATAAACATATCATGCCATAACCAAATAAAATCCATAAAGGGTCGGCCTTGGTGTCTTAGACCTTGTTCATATAGTGAGGATAACTCACCTCGCAAAATTCGGGTCAGTAGATAAACTCCAACTCTCGGATCGCTACCACAAACTCCACTACCTATTATCATAATAGAACCACACTCATAAGTTCCTAATCTTCCAAGGAACTTCATAAGTCAACTAGTCAACCCCTGGTCAAAGTCAAAGTCAATAGTCCATGTTGACCCTAACTCGTCGAGTATCCTCAGCTACTCGTTGAGTTCCTTGAGATACTCGTCCACTCGCCGAGTCACCAGTGTGACTCATCAAGTTCCTAAGGCTCGCGATCGAAGCTATAAGGCCACTCGTCAAGTTTTCCTTCTTGCAACTCGACAAGTTCACACGCATCCATCAATGGGGGAAACCTTAACTGACCCGCCGAGTTGTTTATCCAACTCGTCGAGTCTACAACAATCTTCATTGGACTCGCCAAGTTGTTCATACAACTCGTCGGGTTCATGCCCATATTCATATGACTCGCCGAGTCAAACATGCGACTCGCCGAGTTCCTTCAATCCTTTAACCATACAAACACTTTTTAAGCATGCCAAGGCTCCAAATTACAGATCCAACTTCCTTATGCATGCTTATCACGTAATATTGCAAACTTTACATGCATTCTAGGCTTTTAAGACCCTAAAATGACAAAACTAAGCTTGCAACGAAGTCAGACACTTGAGGGAAGGCTCATACAAGGCAAAGCTAATGACTTTATGAATTTAGAGGCCAAGGGGAGTCCAGATCTGAAGTTACAACTTCAGATCTTGGCTTAAGCATAAGAAACCTTTCTAAAAACTCATGCAAAAGAGGGTTTAGGTGAAAACGATACAAGGAAAACGGCCTAGTACCTTGAAGAGAGTGCTTACTTATGCATATCTTGAATCCCACGAACTCTTGCTTCAACTAGCTTGTTTTCCCCAAGTGTTTCCTTCATCAAAATCCTTCCTACAAGCTTAAACTCTCCAAAATAACACACAAACTCGAATTAGGTTTAAAGAGGGACAAGAGGTTGTAAAGGGGAGGTTGGGGGAGGCCAATGATCCTTTAAGTAAGGTGAAATGCGCTGAAATTTAGAGTTTCATCTGCCAGCTCCTACTCGTCGAGTCCCTTCTTGGACTCGGCGAGTAGGTCACTAAAATGCATGGACCATCCCACTACTACTCGACGAGTAGGGCGACCAACTCGTCGAGTAGACCTAAAGACCAAAAAGGATTCATACATAAATCAATACCTGTGAATCGGGGAATTATAATTCTTCCCCACTTGAACTAGACTTCATCCTTGAAGTCTGCTTGGGTAAACAACACCGGGTAATACTCTCGCATCTCTACCTCAGGCTTCCACGTCCACTCGGATCCCCTTCGATGTTCCCACTGCACTTTCACAAATGGTATCTCTTTGTTCCACAAAATTTTCATCTTTATTTCAAATATGGCCATATGCCTCTCCACGTAATTTAGTCTTTCATCAAACTGAATATCATCCAATGGCACCACTTTCTCCTGATCCACAATGCACTTTCTCAATTGTGAAATGTGGAAAGTGTTGTGGATCCGAACAAGCTCATATGGGAGCTCTAGTTTGTGCGACACCTTGCCAACTCTGGAAACGACCCTGAACGGCCCAATGTATCAAGGACCCAATTTCCCCCTCTTCCTAAAGCGAATTACACCCTTACAGGGCGAGACCTTCAGGATTACCATATCATCCACCTGAAACTCTAACTCAAATTGGCTTCTGTCGGCGTAACTCTTCTGTCGACTCTGAGCGATCTGCAATCGCTGCCTAATCTGTTGAATTTTCTCGGTAGTCTGCAAAACTACCTCCGTCCATCCCATCACCCTGTGCCAAATCTCGCCCCAACAAACCGAGGTACGACATTTTCGTCCATACAACAGCTCAAAAGGCAGAGCGTCGATGTTGTAATGATAGTTGTTGTTGTAGGCGAACTCTGCAAGTGGTAGGTGGGAATCCCAACTCCCACTAAAATCAATAACACATACTCACAACATATCCTCGAGGGTTCGAATGGTTTGCTCGCTCTGACCATTGGTCTGAGGGTGAAACGTTGTACTAAACTACAATCGTATGCCTAGTTCCTCGTGGAACTTCTGCCAGAAACGGGAGGTAAACCTAACATCCCGGTATGAGACAATGGAGACCGGAATTCCGTGGCGAGCAACAATCTCGCGGACATATATGCCGGCCAATCTCTCGGCCAAAGAAATCTCCCGTATCGCTAAGAAATGAGCACTCTAGGTCAATCGATCCACGATGACCCATATAGCGTCGAACCCTTTCACCGTCCTTGGCAACTTTGTAATGAAGTCCATCGTGATCTGCTCCTATTTCCACATGGGAATCTCTAGAGGTTGCAGCTTACCATGAGGCCTCTGATGCTCAACCTTGACCATCCTACAGTTCAAGCACCTATCGACATATTCCTCACTTCATACATGGCCACCAATAACTCAAACTCAGGTCTCGGTACATCTTGGTGGCCCCCGGGTGTATGGAAAAATGAGGCTTATGAGCCTCCTCCATCACTGTCTGTCTAACTCCACCAGTCATCAGAACCTAAACTCGACCACATCGGGTCAATAACCCCCGGCTATCCTGATCAAACGAGCGCTTTCGCCCTTGATCCTTTCCAACTCCCAGTTCTCTGGTCGTATGCCCTCAACCTGGACATCTCTGATCAAACTCACCAACGAGGAATCCACCGCTATCCACATACACCTTGCTGGGGTGGAAAACCCAGCTGACTTACGACTCAAAGCATCCGCAACCACATTTGCTTTACCAGGGTGGTAAAGGATCTCACAATTATAGTCCTTGACAACATCTAACCACCTGCGCTATCTCATATTCAGGTTCGGCTGATCCATGATGTGTCTCAGACTCTTGTGATCCGTGTATATGGTATAACGGACCCCATATAGGTAATGCCTCTGAATCTTGAGAGCGAATACCACCGATCCCAACTCCAGATCATGTGTATGGTATCTCGTCTCATGCGGCTTCAGTTGTTGCGATGCATAGGCTGTCACTCGTCCTCTTTGCATGAGGACCCCCTAAACCTGTGATGGATGCATCACAAAATACCACAAAATCCTCTACTCCCTCAGGGAGTGTCAAAACTGGAGCCTCACACAAACACCGCCGGAGGGTCTCAAACGCCCTCTGCTACTCGGGGCCCCACCAGAAATCCATCCCTTCCATGTTAGATGAGTGAGGGGTACTACAATCTTGGAGAAGTCTCGAATAAATCTCCGGTAATACCCTACTAGCCCCAGAAAACTCCCGATATCCTAAGGAGACCTCGACACCTTCTACTGCATAATTGCCTCGATTTTGGTCGGATCGACCAAAATCCCCTCCTGGTTAATAAGACGCCCGAGGAACTGGACCTATCGTAACCAAAACTCACACTTCAAGAACTTGGCATACAGTCGTTCTTGTTTTAGAACTTCCAACATCTCCCTGAGGTGCTCCTCGTGCTGCTCTCGAGTATTGAAATACACCAAGATATCATCTATGAATATGATGACTGAGCGATCAAGCATCGGTCTGCAGACCCGATTCGTTAGGTCCATGAATATGGTCGGTGAGTTGGTGAGCCCAAATGAAATCACCACGAACTCGTAGTGACCATAACGAGTTCGAAATGCGGTCTTCTCCATGTCCTCCTCTCTAACCCGGACCTGATGATATCCCGATCTCAAGTCAATCTTGGAGAACCAAGATGCACCATGCAACTGGTCAAAGAGATCGTCTATCCTTGGGAGTGGATAATGGCTCTTCACTGTCAACTTGTTCAACTCCCTATAGTCAATGCATATCCAGTGCGATTTATCCTTCTTCCTAATGAAGAGGATCGATGCTCCCCACGGAGAACTGCTAGGTCGAATGAACTGCTTGCCCAACAGCTCCTGCAACTGTGAAGACAGCTCCTGCATCTCAGGTGGTACCAAACGGTACGATGCCTTGGCAATAGGAGCCGCACCCGACACTAGGTCGATCCAGAACTGGACCTGCCTCTCCGGATGTATCCCTGGAAACTCCTCCGGAAATACGTCATCAAACTCCCTAATCACTGGAACCTCTGAAACTAAAGTCTGGTCTCCAACCCGCATATCCACCACGTACGCTAGGTAGCCCGCACACCCGTGCTGAATATACTGCCGAGCTCTGGTGGCTGAATAGAACCCTGACCCCATTCTGGTGCCCTCACCACATACAACTAGTTCTCCCCCACTTTGGTTTCGAACTACCACTTGTTGGCCCTCGCAGTCAATCATAGCACCGAACCGACTGAGCCAATCCATGCCCACTATTACACACACCTCCCCCATGGGAATTATAATCAAATCTATCGGAAAGGACACTCTGAAAATCTACAACTCACACCCTCGATAGACCGAATAAGCAGAAACTCCATGTTATTTAGCGATAGAGACTCGCAACGGACACTCCAACTATCCATCTGGCACACCAAACTACCTACTAAACAACTGAGATACGAAAGACCGACTCGCCCCCGAGTCAAATAAAACCAAAGCGGGCAAGGAGCTCACTAAAAACGTACCTAATCACAGGTATAACAAATAAGTATAACACATATATAATAAAGGATAGAAACATACCGGCAACCACATCCGGTGCTGCCCTGGCCTCCTCTGTCGTAAGCTGGAAGGCACGCCCCTGAGCCTTCAGAGGCTTGGCCTTAACTGGTCTCCCACCAGCAATCATCAATGTAGTTGGCGCTGGAGCATGCGCCGGCTTGGCTGCGAGCTGTGGACAGTTGGTCTTTACGTGACCAGCCTGATGACAATGATAACATATTTGCATATCCGATGCAGGGGCGGACTGGCGACAATCCCTAGCATAGTGCCCCTCTTTGCCACACTTGTGGCACCCACTACCCGCTCGAAAAGCTCCATAATGACTCTTGTCGCACTTTCCACAAGTACGACTCTGCTGACCCCCAGTCCTAGAATTAGTGGTCTTAGACCGCTTGCCATCGACTGCAACTGCGCTGGGGATTGTCGTTGCTCCCTCAACTGCAACTTAATCTCCAACTTACGCCGTCTAGCGGCCTTTTGCAACTCCAACAGGGTATCACATTGTTGGGTAGACACAAACTGACGGATGTCAGTCCTGAGCATGCTCAGATAACGAGTCATCTGAGCCTACTGGGAGGCAAACTATGGGCAGAACATCACCCTCTCTATAAACATATAGGTGATCTCCATCACCGACTCTACATCTTGCCTCAAACTTAAAAACTCCAGAGCTAATCGCTCTTGCTCCACCCGTGGAACATAGCGGGCACGGAACATCTCCCAGAACTGCTCCCAAGTAACAACAGCTCTCTGACCATCAGTTTACGATCCGGTCGTCAGTCTCCACCAATCCTTGGCCCCTAGCCTTAGCAGGTTCAGGGCACATCTAACCTTCTAGTCAGTAGGACATGAACATGTGAAGAAACAACCTTCCACGTCAGATAGCCAACTCATAGCTTTAATCGCATCCTGAGTACCATTAAATGTTGGGGCTTCGTGTTATCGAAGTCCCGGTACTGGAAACCCCGTCCAGCTCCACCTCCTGCTGCCGCTGTTATAGCTGATGCAGCTGCGGTGGCAGCCGTCTCTGTAAGGGCTACGTAACACTCGTCAAGCTCAACCATAGAGGTCTGAATAGACCCAAACATCTCCAGTAGCTACGCCCGGAACAAAGTGGCAACCTCATCATGCAGGACCTCTCGAATCATGGCATCTAGCTCATCTGTCCCCATCTGTACCACAGGTTCAGGTGCTACCGGCAGGTCCTGGCCTCCGTCTCCTGATCCTGATCCCGACCCGAATGCAGTTGCAAAACGTCTCGTCACCACCATTATGAAACATACCGAACGGTATTAGATAATCCACATAATAACTGAGATTCAACTCCCGACTATACCATAGGGGTTGTTACTTCCTTGCCATGCATATGGGTCCTGTGCTTTCAGTAGTACAGGCCCATAATACCTTCCACATCTATGCATAGTTTTCTCAAGTATCACCACAATACCCTAACAATACACATAACCATAATGAGCACGCGATCCTCACTCCTATAGGAATGCTAAATGTCTTGCAACTGGCCTACCAGCCTCACACTGCTTACTCATCCACGAAACTTCCACCTAACCTTGCAGCACTCGTGTATGCTAGCCATACCTAACGTTAGACCCTATAGACTTTCGAATATCCGATCCTACCCTACGCCCTAAAAGGACAGAACATAAGGCCAAACCAAACATTCTTAAGCTATAAGATCTTAATTATATATAGATGCGATGCATACATAAATAACTACAGTAAGGATGTCAATCTCATATAAAGAAAACCCTATACTAGCAGGAATCATGTAATCAGGCAATTCTATCATGCAATTCCTGAAGATCCATAGCCTAATATTAGCATGATGTTCTAACATATCACATAATCAAATAACTGTATGGTATTTTGGGGGGTCTACTTGCTGGCTCCGGCTGATTGTAAACCTTGCGCCGTCCTTTACTTATTTTGAAAATCATTTTGAAAACCCTTCCTTGATTTTAGACTGTATTCACACGAATGTTCCTCCAATTCACTCAAACCAAGGCTCTGATACCAACTTGTAATACCCAAAAATTTCACGCAAAATTAAAACTTTTTCAAAACATTTAAAAACCATTCATCATTACAAATGTTGTTTTCAAAATAGTAATCATCAGAGTATCCTAGTATCAATCCATAAAATCATGACAAATATCAGTTTTCCCCAGAAACATAAACAAATCACAATCAAGCCTTTACCTTCCCTTGATCACCAGAAGTACTTGAAACAATAAACTGGAACTGTAAGCCCGAAAGCTTAGAGAGCTACCCCAAAATACCAACTCCATACCAATATAATCATAACATATAATAATACAGAACAACATGCATGATGAGCCTTCAGCCTGACAGGACCGCCTGGCAGGGCCTACAGCCTATCTGGATCGCCTCGTAGGGCCTACAACATATCCGGACCGCTCACCGGGCATGTTGGCCTACAACACAAAGCAGGAATGCCTGAATTTAACCCCAATCAACAAACAAACATGTGTAGCTCATATCACATAACAATCAAATAAGTCTATCAGATTACTAATCATAGCAACATCCCCACTAACCGGGGTATAGACCTAACTGGTCACTAACATAGCATCATCCTATAACCTGAACATTAACCTAACCAGGTCGCTATGCATAAGCATATCACCATCCTAACTACCAGGATGTAGGCAATAAACATATCATGACATAACCAAATAAAAACCATAAAGGGTTGGCCTTGGTGCCTTAGACCCTGTTCATATAGTGAGGATAACTCACCTCGCAAAAGTCGGCTCGGTAGATAAACTCCATCTCTCGGATCGCTGCCACAAACTCCACCACCTATTATCATAATAGAACCATACTCGTAAGTTCCCAAACTTCCATGGTACCTCATAAGTCAACTAGTCAACCCCTGGTCAAATTCGAAGTTAACATTCCATGTTGACCCTAACTCATCGAGTATCCTCAGCTACTCGCCGAGTTCTATGAGATACTCATCCATTTGCCGAGTCACCAGAGTGACTCGTCGAGTTCCTAAGGCTCACGATCGAAGCTCTAAGGCCACTCGTCGAGTTTTCCTTCTTGCAACTCGACAAGTTCACACACATCCTTCCATTGGGGAAACCTTAACCGGCTCGCCGAGTTGTTCATCCAACTCATCGAGTCTACGACAATCTTCATTGGACTCGATGAGTTGTTCATCCAACTCGTCGGGTTCGCGCCCATATTCATATGACTCGTCGATTCCCTTCAATCCTTTAACCATACAAACACTTTTTAAGCCATGCCAAGGCTCCAAATTGCAGATCCAACTTCCTTAGGCATGCTTATCAAGTAAAGTTGCAAACTTTACGTGCATGCAATGCTTCTAAGACCCTAAAACGACAAAACTAAGCTTGAAAAGAAGTCATACACTTGAGGTAAGGCTCATACTAGGCAAAGTTGATGACTTTATGAATCTAGAGGCCAAGGGGGGTCCAGATTTAAAGTTACAACTTCAGATCTTGGCTTAAGCACAAGAAACCTTTATAAAAACTAATGCAAAAGAGGGTTTAGGTGAAAACGAGCCAAGGAAAACGGCTTAGTACCTTCAAGAGAGTGCTTACTTATGCATATCTTGAATCCCACGAACTCTTGCTTCAACTAGCTTGTTTTCCCCAAGTGTTTCCTTCATCAAAATCCTTCCTACAAGCTTAAACTCTCCAAAATAACACACACACTCGAATTAGGTTTAAAGAGGGACAAGAGGTTGTAAAGGGGAGGTTGGGGGAGGCCAATGATCCTTTAGATAGGGTGAAATGCCCCGAAATTTAGGTCACTAAAACGCATGGACCATCCTGCTACTACTCGACGAGTAGGGCGACCAACTCGTCGAGTAGACCCAAATACCAAAAAGGATCCATACATAAATCAATACCCGAGAATCGGGGCGTTACAGCTGGTTAACCACATACGCTCCACCAATAATTATAAACACTATTTGTTTCATCGTTTCATCGCTATAGTCCAAAATTAGTGTGTTGGTTAACCACACACGCTCCACTAACTACTCGTAAAGAAACGATGTGCGTTTTCATGGATTAGCATACAACTTCATATTTTTCCTAAAGTAACTATAGTGAGATTTAAAAGGTACTATTACTTTATACCATTATACTTTTAATGAGATTATGTCTTATCGAAACCGTTCGACTAACGACTCTCCACCACACATGACTACAAGAGAGCGGTGGGTGAAAATGACACCCATTCAACGAATATTTTATATGTCGTTTCCGTATACCCTCTTTATAGCATGGTTTCGTGAATGAAGCATACTAATGATTCGACTGACTTTATATTATACATATAATAATTAATCACACACACACACACACACACACATATATATATATATATATATATATATATATATATATAGGTGTATTTTAAAACATTTAAAAAAATAGAAGGTTTAAAATTAATTAACTGAATTAACTAATTATTTAATTACTCATTTAAACGTTTAAAATTAATTATATTAATCAATTAATTAATTAATCATTTAAACCTATCATGGATTTATAATTATATTTTAATTACTCTATAATTAAATTAATCATTTAGATCCATTAAGGCATATTAATTAATCTTATAATTAATCATTAATTTGTCTAAAATTATCTCATAATATTTAGGATTTTTATTTTAATCATCTTAGGCAAGCAAAATCAGATTTTGACAGAAACAAAACAGACAATTATTAAATAAAACCACATAAATCAGATTAGACAGAAAATCCTGAAAATCTAGATTTGAACTGTGTTCACATCATGAAAGATCCTCTGTCACGTCATGATCTCAGTCTGACAGAAAAAAAATTGATTAAACTAATGTGCTTTCAATGTTAGACATACCAAGTGGCTTTGATCCCACTGATAGGCTTATTAGGTTACAACAAAATGCTCAATGTGGAAAACACTTAACAATTAAGAAGGGCACATGCAACCTAAAATTATCAATGTCTTCACATTAAGGCATCATACTTTGAATTGGGGATGAAATTGGGTCCAAACCCTGACCAGATGGACCTGGACCCGGAAATCCTGGAACCGGTTAACGAGATTTTGTAGAACTGGAAACCAGACCGGTATATAGGAACCAGTTCCAGTTTGATTTCGAGTATGGTACCGGGTAAAGTGGGTCTAGAACCGAAAAACTCGGAAACATCAAAGTGGGTAGGTTGTAATCAGATAAAGTGGGTTTAGAACCGGAAAACTCGGAAAAACCATAATTTTTTGGTAATTACTTACTACTTAGTGGGTTGAGCTTTCAAAATTTTCATATTGATATCTCGAGTTTGGGAAACTGTAACTCATTGAATATGATACCAAAATTAACAAAATTATAGTCTAAAATCATGTACAAACTCTAAAATACACTCTGGAAAAACCTGCATATCAATCTGACTTTAAACGAATAAGATATGCATTTACAAAAACAAATAGCTGAAAATGTGAAAATTTTCAGTTTTGATATCCCGACTTCGGAGGACTATAAATCATTTAATATTAAACCAAAAATGACAAAATTATAGTCTAAAATCATGTACAAACTATAGCTACAATTTAGAAAAAGCCACATATCAATACGAATTCAAACAAATTTGATATGCATGTTTTAAAACTTTCACCGAATACAAAAAAACTGAAAAACTAAAAACTTTCAGCTTTGATATCTCGACTTTGGGGGACTTTAAGTCAATGAATATAAAAGTAAAAATGGTAAATTTCTAGTCTAAAATTATGTACAAACTCTAAACTACATGTTGGAAAAAACTGCATGTCAATCGGAGTTGCAACGAATGAAATATGAATCTTTTAAACGTTTCACAAAAACCAGTTCTGGCCCTAAAAGTGGTTCCGGTTCTAAACACCGGTTCTGGTTTTTAGACCCGGTTTACCCGGGCCCGATGGACCCAAACCCGGATTACACGAAACCCAAATAAAGCCAATTTTTAAATCCGGAACTAGAACCGGTTCTATATATTCCGGTTCTCACGGTTTCGGTTCGAGTCTGATTCTAGTTCCGGTCTGGTTTTTCGGTTCTAAATTAGAGATGCCAAAAAGTCCCATGGGACCCCGTTCCCGTAGGGGGGCCGTCCCGTTTGGGGGAATTTTTTTTAAAAACCGGGGGTGGGGGCAAGGTTAACCCCTGTTTGAATTTTAGGGGCGGGGGCGGTGGTAGGCAATCCTGTTCCGAAACCCCCATGGGGACCCCATTAATAAATTACACATATATTTACATATACTAATTATATAAATATAATAAACAATAACATGATTTTTAGCTTCCAAAATTCATCTAAAACATGGTTTTAAGTTGTTAGTATAATGTTTTAAGATGCCATACATTTTTTATTTTAACATGTAAAATTCTGCTATAAATAATTATTTGTTATCTAAAAAATAGTTTCTTTTAGCATAAATAACAACTTTTTAAGATCAAAAAAAGACAACCCAAAATCAATCGGAGACGGGGGAACGGGGTCGGGGGCGGTGTAATAAAAGGGATTCGGGGGCAGGGGCGGGGGTAGGAAGGTGATATGTGCATATTTAGTATAGTTTTTTATTCATATATTAGCTAAATTATCGCATATTGTGGACAAAAGGTACTTAAAACTGTTGAATTATGTTTTTCAGTCCAAAGATGAAGCTCGGAAGCAAAAGGAAGCAGGAGAAGCGGTTAGGAGCTCGAGAATGGAATGAAGAAGAAAAAACACTAAAAAAGGCTTCTACTCGTCGAGTCAGATAGCCTACTCGACGAGTCCGGTCGAGGAATCAGAAGGATAATGATTCGGAATTCCAGATAGTTATCGCAATACGGGGAATGTGAGAGGGACTCGATGAGTTACCACTTGACTCGACGAGTCGGATCGCTTATTTAAAGATAACTCCACAGATCGATCAGAAAGAATTCTGGGACGATTCAGAAGTGTTTTGTTGCGATTAAGAAGCCAGAAGAACCCTAGAAGTCAACAAAGAAAGCTAGAATTCAATTCCGGGAGTAATTAAGGCACAATTTCATCATTCTACTTATTCTTTTGTTTTGTCAATATGATTAAGCAACTTGAACTTGTTTGTTTGCTGTTATTTACTTTAATTATGAACTAAAATCTTTAGACTTCTGTTTGGGGATACAAAGTTGACAATATGGTTTGATTGATTGGTAGGATTAATTCCAAGTTGGTGAATTTTTGTTATTTTAGCTTGCTAAAGAACCTTGTGTATGAATAATAATTAATTTTCTGTTAATAGGAAGATAATTGATTAGCATGAACATCTATTGATTATTGACCTCATATGATATGTGACCACTATACTATATGTCTAGGATTAATGAATATGAAACTAGAATTAATAAGAAAATTGAGTAAATTCATGTGCAAGCTTGTAAGATGATCATCAAACAAGAGGTTAATTAAGAATAATAAATTAATTAGCTATTGCAAGTCTAACTTAACCCGAATAATTAATCTACTAAATATAATTAAATTAAGCAATTGGCCACTGTTTGAGTTAGTTTATTTGCTAAGGATTAGGGTAGTGAACATGAACCTAATCACTTGAATCGGTAACCAACGAAAGAATTAATCCATTGCACTATTACCTTAAAATCAACCATAAAGTTAACCGAGTTGAACTAAACAGAAGTTCCTTTCCAATTATTGAATCTAGTTAAATTATTATTTTCTAGTCTTAAATTAGTTATAGTTAGTAAGTTTCTAGTCTTGTAAAACTAGAGAAAAACCCTTATTTCTTAATCAACTTAGATAGAATTAGTTTTTAATTTAATTTTCCGTTCCCTGTGTTCGATACCCTGCTTATTTAGCTATACCACAATTGATAGGTTCACTGCCTTTTGTGTGTTATTTGATAATTAAAGTAGGTTTAAAACTAAGTGAGTTTTACACACATCAGAAGGCTGAACATTTCGGGGTGAGGTCAGGGACGGGGGAACGGGAAAATTTTGGGGGCGGGGGCAGGGGATGCACTCCCCGTCCCGTTTGCCCGCGTTGACATCCCTATTCTAAATTCCATCCCTACTTTGAATAACAAAAGCTAATATGCATCCTAGTAATTTCAAAAATCAGAAACTAAATATACATACCTCAAACTTGTTGTATCAAACACGTTACTTAAATCATTTGTTTGAAAAGCTTGCAAAGCTAGAACCAAAATGATGATGCCTCTAATGACACACACCCAAACCCTAAGTATAAGATACTTAAGGAGAGAGAATGAGAGGTAGAGTGTTTGTTCATAAGCTTTTAAGAAAGATTATCCACGAAAATTGATGCCCAAGGGGTCATATTTATAGTTAGTTAACTTAGGGACAAAGAAATATTTGAATAATTAAATAATTGACTTAATTCAATTCAAATCCTTTTCATTATCAACATCTATGAGGCTTTTGGGAACCCTAGAAGGGTTTCTAAATCTGTCCTCTCTATGATGGTTCTAGATTTTGTCTCTTTTGTTCGACGATTGAGAAATTACAATTCACCCATTATATCTTTAATTACTTACAATTAATCCAAAATTAATTTCATATTAATTTTGATTAATAATTAATTAGTTCTATTTTTATTTATCATTAATTTATTAATCACATAAATTAACAAATCAATTGTTTAACTATTGATCTCATATTAATTTATTAATCACATAATAATTAACAAACCAACTATTTATTTCCAGTTAATTTCCAATTAGTTTATTATTCATATAATAATATAATAAATCACTCTTTTTCTATAAATGTAATTTTATTCAAGTTCTAGTTATGAGAGCAACCTAAAAAAACTTTGCTTATATTTGAAAGTTTATTCCAATTTAGTTATGAACTCATACACCTTAATCCAACAGTAGGATCATATCGGAGGTGGGGTTCGTTTGGTATACTATTTGGAAATTCCATTTTAAACACCTTACTAAATCAAGCTTAGACATCATCTCCGTAAGTAGAACAATCAATATAATAACTTGGAATTACTAATAAATCTTATTTATAGGTTCATGATAATGACTTATGACTATACATATAAGTTACACTTAAAGACATAGAGTGTAGCTTAACTTACCAAGATTTTATTGATAAAAGTATGAAAATTACGTTGGCAGAGCTTCTACTTGATAACTACTATTTTCCGAGTACTTAGGGACCTTAGAGCTTTGCTGGAATACCGAATACAAAGGGAGAATAGGGCTAAGGCAGAGAAGAACTCGAGAGAGAAAGGTTGTAGGGGTGAGATGTGAGGAGCGTATACGGATTGAAGCCTACTTATAGCAACTTTGAAAAGCGTGCCATGCACCAACCATAGGTACGTCGCGTCTATGCACCTTGATGGCTCCTTTGGTCGCATGCTACATGTCGTCCACCTCTTCGTCCGCATCATCCTTCTAGAACAATGACGTGTATCATAACCTACGTAGGCCATGTGTCAATTTTTCATGTTGCCACGTCTCCATGTCTCTTGAAGAGTTTGGCCACCCTACATTGCCACGTGGTGCTCTCTCGTGGTGCCACATACTCGTGCATGTCGCGCACTGTGCGCGTGCAAATTTCCAAATTTTCGAAAATTCATAACTTACTGATACGAGCTTTGTTTTTAATGTTCTTTATATCCCCGGAATCCTCTCGACGAGCTCTGAAACTTTCATTAAGGTCTCAACCACTAACTCTAACAGAAATTCATATTTAGACCGGTTTAGATTGATAATGTGACAACCCGAAATCTATTCCGTCAGTTTTTTAACCTTTTCCCATTAAAAAGCTTCGTTTTATTTAACTGTCCGTTAACCTTTTGGAAGAGGTTAATTATTTGGGGACTATTATAATGACTTGGTAAAGGTTGAAACAAGTTAGAAACACCTCAAAAATTACCTTTAAAAAAATTTTAGTTTCAACCAAGTCAAAATATAACCACTAAATCGGGTGCGACCAAAAAACTCCGTTTAACAGCAGTATCGGGTAGATTTCCACTGAGCCCCAACTCCAACCCCTATATAAGGGTGAGTGGAGTCCATTAGAGACTTTTTTACACTCTCCCCACTCTCTCTCTCTAAAACTTAATTTCGAGCCAAAAATCGTCCGTTTCGAGCCCCAAACGAGTAAGCCACATATCCTAACTTGTTAAATAGCTTATCTAGCCTGCAAATACGAGTTTAAAACATAAAATAGGGACAAAATGATGTGTTTACGGCCCAAGAACACTCTTGGACCGTGAACACCATTTAATGGGGTTTTAAGTCCCAAAACCCCTCCAAAATGCCCCTAAGGCTTAGATATGACTTTTAGGCTTACATATTCGGACTTAGAACACCTTGGAACTAGTCTTTGGAGAGTAAAATTGAGTTTACTACCCAAGAACTTGCTTGGGCCGTAAACTCCCCTTAATGGGGAGTAAACTCAATTCTATGTGTTAGAAATGCCATAAACACCCCCTATGGTCTTGGAAAAATAGCTTGAATGCAATACCATTGTTATAAGGGCCTTAAACTTCAATAAAACCAAACGGATAGGAGCCATAAAGGTGGTTAATGGGCCGTAAACTCCCATTAAGTGCCCAAATGGTGCCCTAAACTCCCCATTTGACTTGGAAAAATACATAGGAATTATTCTCAATCACTTAAGCCATTAAAACACCCAAGAAATATGTCCTTGGGAGCTTACGATTGTAAACTCCCTTGGTTGGGGTCGTAAACTCCCATTTGGTCCATGAAGGTGCCTCAAATCCATCCATACACTTTACATTTGGGCTTAGCAAAATTCCACCATTAATATGAGACCTTTAATCATCCTAGAACACCCTCACCATGAGTTTACGGCCGTAAACTCATGGGGAGTTGTCCCAGGGCCGTGAACTCTATATATAGAGTTTACTCTTGAAGAGTAAACTCCATTCCTAAGCCATTTAAGCCCTTAAATGTTACCCAGGACACCCCAAACACTTAACCAAAGTGTTTTCCGCACTTTAGGATGCGTGTACTTGTTTAATTAGTATTAAATGTACTAATTGTATGTGAACATATGTTATCATATGTTAAATAGGTCACTAAGTGTGTCTAAGTCTTTACTTGACACCGAGCACCCAACCGGCACCTTCGTCGGAATCCACTTATACCAGGTGAGTTCATACCTCTGAGTGAACCTTTTAAATGTTTTTACATGTTTTATAGGGGGGATACAAGTTAAACATGCCAGTTATCATATCAATCACATGTGATTGATAACCCGCATGCACAAGAATTTACCACACTGTAAACTGTTTTACCGAGTAGGATACTATAAATGGTTTTCTAAAATGTTTTCACTTGTTCATAACTCTTACTTAGTTCATTTTAAACTGGTTTATGAAAGGTGTCCAAAGAATTTCTAAAGGTTTTCAAACTTATTTTACCAAAGAATACCAAGTTGTGACTTTCTTAAGTATAAGGGTTTTCCAAGGTTTTCATCAAAGTTGTCTTCCATGTCGTATACTCTTGCTTGTTAGATGCCACTGCTTCGCTTTTACTTAGTTTAAACTCCTACTTGATAACGTTTCCACTTTGTGATACACTTATATTTGGTAACGCTTATATTTCACGATTCGATTATCCCACACTGTTTTGTTTACACTTTACAATTTGGTTATTCCACACTGTACGTTATACATCACAATACGGTTATTCCACATTGTACATTATACATCACAATTCGGTTATTCCACACTATTCATTCACACTTTATGATTTAGTTATTCCACACTGTACGTTATACATCACAATTCACTTATTCCACATTGTACGTTATACATCACAATTCGGTTATTCCACACTATTCGTTCACACTTTATGATTCAGTTATTCCACATTGTACGTTATACATCACAATTCGGTTATTCCACACTGTACGTTATACATCACAATACGGTTATTCCACACTGTACATTATACATCACAATTCGGTTATTCCACACTATTCGTTCACACTTTATGATTCAGTTATTCCACACTGTACGTTATACATCACAATTCGGTTATTCCACACTGTACGTTTACACACCACGACTCAGTTATACATCACAATACGTTTCCACTTGTTACACACTCAGTCGTAGTTAGATGTATGTTTGTACTTGTATAGGTGCATATAAATAATGATTGAAGGACTTAGGAAGGTTTGTCCGCCCTATTTCCTTTTCTTCGTTGAGATGTGGTCTGGTGGGATCGGATGGCCGTCCGAAGATCGTTTGATTCATTAGTTGTATGTTATGTATACGAGCATAGACATATAGGTTTACTCTAGTCAGTTCAGTTATGAGTCTCTACCTCTAGTTCAGCACTTATATATATGAAACCCACTACCCACTCTTTGGGATGCATCTTCGGGACGTGGCCTTCTCCGTCGTCTAGTTGGTAACCAGAGTCTCCTGTAGGGAGATCGGGCATTGTGTGTATAGATCTATACGGGATTGACACCCCCGCACCCTGACTGCTAGCTACAGTCCACGGCCCACCAAGCCAAGGGATGACAAATGTCATATTTTATAGATGCTTGTAGGGCGTCAGGTACTCTAGTGTCGGTTAGTATGGTTACGAGTATCCTAGGTTGCCTTATAATTCATGGGCTTAAGGTAATGGTATTTCACCAGCAACTTACACTGTATGCTGGAAACCCATTCTCAGAGTCACACTATTTGTAGACCTTGCAAGCTGTATCTTTCATTTGATACTGTCAGCGGTCTGTATTCTCTGTTTTAGACCTTGTTAGTTGTATCTTTCATTTGATACTGTCTGTGGTCTGTATTCTTTGTTTTAGACCTTACTAGCTGTATCTTTCATTTGATACTGTCTAGGGTCCGTATTCTCTGTATAGTCCTTGCCAGCTGTACCTTTCATTTGGTACCGTCAGGGGCCTGTGTCTCCCTTTGTTAGACTGAGCCAGGCATATCGTTCATTCGATACCCTCCTGGAGTCTATGATTCCTTTTGCCTTAGTCAGCAGTCTTCACTGCTGAGGCATATGTTATTTCCCTGGTTTCTCTTGCTTTCCTTAATAATCAAATTATGTACTTTGATAATGATAGCAATTAAGGGAAAACTACTTTTTACCACATAACTCCATCCAGTCTTGGTAGAAGACTGCTTTTATTAAAGAAAATATAGGATTTTTTGGAAAAGACACTAATTTAATGGATACTCTAAAACTACCATTTTTATTAAATCTATTTGAATAAAATGACACTAAATACTTATGAACTCACCAACATTTGTAAAAATGCTGATACTCGCTTTTCAAATAACTTGTCCTCTTAGGTCAGCATTAGACAGGTACATTCCCGGAGCTGTTGATGAAGATAGCTTAGTGCTAAGTTGCACCTATATTATTACTTGTATTATTTGATGTATTGTAATGTAAACCATGTAAAACTATTACTATTAATGCAATGATTGTTGTACTTTGATTTACTATACTACATATGTTGTGATACTTGACATGACGTCATCCACCCCAAAACGTTTCCGCCGTTCCGGTTTTGGGGTGTGACAGTTAAAGTCCATGCGAAATTCATAACTCTTTCATACGATATCCGTTCTCGATTGTCTTTATATCGACATACTCCTATTAACGAGATCTTCAACTCTCGTTTAGATTGTTTTGTCTAACAATCAACCAATTAGAATTTCGGTTTTTGTGCCTGCACTGTTGTGCTGAAGCTTTAGAAAGTCTTAACTTCCTCTCACGAAGTCAGATTTTGACGTTCTCTATATACATGCTCCCGGCTTAGTGACTACTATGAATTTAGTTTATATCAATTAGGCTAAAAAGTAATTATAAAAAATTCACTTTCTTCGATACGCAGAGTCGTGCAGGTGTAATCGCGAAACTTCGAATAAGCATAATTTTTTCATACGAAGTCGGATTTCAACGTTCATTATATGTATATGTCACATATACTATAGCTTTGGTTAAGATTATTTATCATAAATAATCTTTTATCAAACAGTCATTTTTAACGCTTATTATATCTTAATTGACTAGCCCAAATTTTGCTGGTTTTACATATATCTTAAGCTTGTACTAACATCCCAGGCAAGCCCATGATCTTGGATTTAATCAATATCTTGGACTGTCATCATGTTTCTTGTGATATCTTATGCAGGAACATAGAGCTTGACAATAAAGGAATAAACCAGGTCAAAACATACCTGATTAGTACCTCATGAACGTTGAAGACCTTTGTAAAAGTTGAGTCAAGCAAAGATCAAGGAGGATCTCAAGAATATTAGAATTTTAGTTGTTATTGTTGTATGTATAAAGACTAAATTATCGACATTCATACACACACACACACACTCTAACTGCCACTTTCTCTTTGATTCTCTCGACACTTGATCACATTTACATCATTTCTTAAGTCTCATATGGTGTCACGAGACAATAAGAATAACATGTTGGAGTAATTGAAAGCATATTTTATAAGTGGAGCATGTAGTTGATAATAAATTGATTATATATATATATATATATGTCACGCCCCCAAACCGAGGATTGCGGAAACGTCTCGGGGTGGAGGACTTCATGTGCAGTATCATAACAACAATTACAATAGTGCTCAAAGTATATGCAACCAAAATAAATATAATTGAAAAAGTTACATCATAGTATATGTTTATATGTTTCCAAATCAATTACATTATGTTGACAAAAAGGAATGAACGTTTGGCGCCTTAGCGTTCCATCCTCAAAAGTGCCCGATTACCCGTTTTATTTATTCCCTAAGAATACAAGTAGTTTTGAAAAAGTGTCAACAATTAAGTTGGTGAGTTCATAAGCGTTTGTAAGTGTTACTTAAAATCCTCTTTATGTAAAAGTGATGTTTGTTTGAGAAAATCCAATATTTTCCTTATGTAATGCATTGTAGTCTTAAAAGTCAAGACCGATGTGTACAAGTATTTTACCAAACTTAAAGAAATTTATGCGAGTTTGAATGGACATAAAACTCGTTAAATTTAGAAGTGGAACCCGTAAATCTTATGTTTGGTTAATACCTCATGTGAGTTATTATAACCATACTGTGACTTAGGCGGCCTCGTAATATGACGTTCTTCAGGCGTCGCAAGTCAAATGACACTTGTCACCACCCCAGACCTATCGGTCTAGCTGTTGCATGTAGCTCATGTGTGGGTTTGTCAAGCCCAATATAGATCTATACTGAAACGACCCAAAAATACGACCCAAAAATTTCGTTTCTCAATATAACCAAAACCATAATCTGAGTGTCATATCATAAAACCATACGTGATGTATCCCAAACATAATAAAAACACTGTGTGGAAAACTGTATCATACTATGTCAAATCAAAACAAACTAAATCAATTCCCAGGATAAAAGCTAAAGTTGTGGTGTGTGCGATGCTATCACCCCGAGCTCTTCCCTTTGCTTGCGGAAGTACCTGAAACCAAAACTGAAACTGTAAGCACGAAGCTTAGTGAGCTCCCCCAAGCTACCACATACCATACAATATATAAATGAGCACATACTGGGCCTTGCCCACTGCATCAGACCGAAGTCTGGAACTAGCTGCATCGGACCGAAGTCCGGAACTGACTGGGACCTTGTCCCCTGCATCGGACCAAAGTCCGGAACTAACTGCATCGGACCGAAGTTCGGAACTGACTGGGACCTTGTCCCCTGCATCGGACCGAAGTCCGGGACTAACTGCATCGGACCGAAGTCCGGAACTAACTGCATCGGACCGAAGTCTGGAACTAACTGCATCGGACCGAAGTGCGGAACTAACTGCATCAGACCGAAGCCCGGAACTGACTGGGCATAGCATAGCATAGCAAAACATATTTCAAATAGCATAACACACATGATCATAAACTCATATACTGCATACTACGTCAAGCCGTAGCCCATAACACTTAACACATAAATCCTGTCTGAGCCACGAAGGCATCAAACAGACTAACAACTGCATCGGACCAAAGTCCGGAAACTACTGCTACTAAACGGGCCGGCATTGTGGCCTTAGACCCGTTTCTACTGGAAGGAAACTCACCTCGTAAACTGGCTGCTGAGTGTATGACTCTGGAATCTAACTGCTGCTGCTCCGGTATCTCCCTGGCTACAAGTCCATAAACACACTCAATCAAATACTAAACATTGCACTTGGGTAAAATGACTCTTTTACCCTTGGTCACAGTCAACTCTCATTTGACCTGACTCACCGAGTTGGGCCGCCAACTCGTCGAGTCTCTACTCTCACACCTCAACCCTACTCGCTGCTACTCGTCGAGTATGGCATCGACTCGACGAGTACCCTCTCAATCCAAGAACTCAGACAATCTTCATCCGACTCGCCGAGTCATATGAACAACTCGACGAGTTGTTCTTGAACTTAAGAAGATTGCCTTGGACTCGCCGAGTTGTAAGAACAACTCGCCGAGTCCCTCCATTACTGAGTCTACCCTCAACTCGCTGAGTCCACCCTACTACTCACTGGTCCCACACGACAGACACCGCTCAAAAGGAAGGAATCGGGGACTCGCGACTCGACTCGCCGAGTCACCGCCATGCAACTATTCTACACTCGTTTCTGCTCGAATCCAAAACATACAAATGATAGATCTGATTCCAATAAGCTGGTTTACCACGTAAAGTTTCCAACTTTACGTGCACAAACACAAGAACAAGGGAATAAAGGCTAAAAGATGCATAAAAGGGGTAGATCTAGGGTTAATATGCAAAATAGCTCCTGATGTGTGTAAATTCAACTAGTTTTATCCCTACTTTTTATTAATAATTTGAGCACACAAAGGCAGTGAACCTGTCTTTAAGTGGTATAGATTGATAAGTAAGGTATCGAACTCAGGGAACGACAATTAAACTAATAGCTAATTTTCACTAAAACAAATAATAAAAGTAAAGGGTTTTTCTCTAGTTTTGCAAGACTAGAAACTTAGACAAACTAAATTAACTAATTAACTAAAGCAACAACTATTCACCAAATTTGATAAAGATGTTTCTATTTAGGTTCAACCAATTCACTACTATGGTTATTTAAGTTAAGGTTGATTAATTGCTATTGGTTACCAATGATAATAGTGAGGTTCATATTCATTACTCCTAACCCTTAGACAATTAACTAATTTAAGCGTTGATCAAGTGTTTAAACTAATTAATTCCCTAGATTAATTATTTGGATTAAATAAGATTTGTAATGGTTAATTAAGTTATCAATTCAATTAACCTCTTGTTGATGGTTTCTCAAACAAGCTCACACATTAATCTTCTTATTTTCTTATTAATCTTAGTTTCATACTCATTACTTCCAAGCATACGTTTTAGCATTCACATAGACATATGAGGTTAACAATTAAGTGATGTTCATGCAACCTAATTGCCTTCCAATTAACAGAAAATAGTAGTGATTAATACATAAGGTTCTTTAACAAACTTGATTTAATAAATCACCAATAGAAAATTAAGCAAGAATTAATAATTAAACCATAGGAGTTCTTTGGTATTCCCCAAACAGAAACAAAAACGAGTTTAGCTTATAGTTGCAGTAGAAACAAACACAAAAACAAAGTTTATGAAAGCAAACATGTTTAATTCCTAAGTCTAAGTGGTAGAATTAACCTAATTGCTTGAATTCTTCCAACTCTTGAAGCTTAGGGTTCCTTAGCGCCCTCTGAGCCTTTTAGTCGCAGCTAATCCTTCAAAAATCGCCAGGAATCCTGTCCCATGGGATAAAGATTCGTATTTTAAAGATATCCCAAAACAGAGGGTACTTGGCGAGTAGCAGAATCAACTCGCCGAGTAGGTCCATACTTATCCGTCTTGAATTAGCAGTCGTATTTATCTTCTGACATATCGTCGTGTACTCGCCGAGTAGGGTCGATCTACTCGCCGAGTAGGTCCTTCTTTCACTCTTTAATCGTCACTTGCTTTCCCTTTTCTCCTTTTTGCCTCCAAGCATATCTTTTGGACTGAAAACACAATTCAAAGCATTTTAAGTACCTTTTGTCCACATTATTCTCATAATTAACCAAAAATAACTAAGAATATATGTTAAATAATTAACTAATTATGCACATATCAAAATACCCCACACTTGACTTTTGCTTGCCCCCAAGCAAAACTAAATTTTAAACACATTAAAATCACATTAATAACTCCAATCCAACCCAGCCATTATGCCAAGACCACAACGCATGCATTTGTGTCTAAAATTCCTGAAAAACCCCCCATACTTCAAATACTCACAATCCTCATAAACATTCGCCCACTCACCCCGAACTATGCTCATTTTATGCAACCCTCCGAATCCATCCTCAGAAAATCTCTTTACCCTCAAGGTATTTTTAATTGAGCAACCCAAACATACATAATCTAGAATTACAACTTTTCGATACCACTACGGAATTCTTTGAATTCTTCACTTTCTTGATAATTTGATCTTGGATATCTTTGAATTCACCAACTTGTATTGACTTTTGGTATCTTCAACTTTTTGGATTTCTTGGAATTTTGATCTTCAGATCTTCACTTCATTTGCTCCAAAATTCCTATAACTTTTCTAGCAATTCTTTTTTTTTCTTTCTTTTTTTCATGTATTTCTCAATTTTTTTCACTCAAATCCCTACATGCTTAAGCAGGGGCGCTCAATCTCAACCTTTATTGGCTAATGATAAAAACTTTCCTGGATACATTTCAGGTTTAGGCTGCTAAACATATTGCATCCCTCAGGCTGAGCAAGGTCGTGTTTTTGTCTCATGATTTCACTGAAATAAGGAAGCCACAAATGCACTAGAACGTATATAGGCTCAACTAAACATTTGGGTTCTCATGCAATTATTAACACAATTCTAATATGGAATCCTAATTTTTACCAAAATTTTCTAATTTAAGACCTAAGCATTTTTAGTATTTTTTTTTTTAAATTAGCCTAAATTAAGATTCTAAGTGTTCTAAGATGTGACTAACCCCCTACCCCACACTTATTTTATGCAATGCCCTCATTGCATATTATAACAACTAAAAATGCAAATAGAGAGAAAGTTGGAACAAACTCCCCTGGGGTAACAGTCGCTAGGTTGACACTCTCTTCTTCAACTCCTTCTTCTAGTGACTTTAACCATGGGAACAGCTCATCCATGACATGGGTGTCATACATCTCGTGTGGTTGATAGCTCGAAAACTCCAATGAAAAAGGGTTGTTGCACAATCCTTAGTAGTAATTCATAAAGAATGTATGAATGGCGCAGAAAAAAAAAGTAGCCAGAACAAATCAGAAACTCCTCCTGCAGCAGGCTACTCGGCGAGTAGGTGATCAAACTCGGCGAGTAGAACTCGTTTGCAAAGTAGTTCGTGCAGAAGCAGATGTACTCGCCGAGTAGTATTAGTGCACTTGGCGAGTAGAGCGTATAGTTCCAGATTTTTTTTGTGAACCGCTGTCTCTCTTTACTCTAGTGTCGACATGTAAATATAAATGTACTCTCCAGTAAACTTCCTAAGCAGTAACACTTCAATAAACTCTCGATTCGTACGGACTCGATCCTAGGAACAAGACTCCATAAGCACTCATAAAGATTCTCATTCCTCTCTTGACCATTCCTAAATAGCATGCTTCCTAGCTTCAATACCTGAAAAGAAAACTAAAAGTAACACTAATATTCCAACCACATAGCCAAATTCAACATGTCCACAATTGTCTTAAAACAAACATCACAACCAAACAAAACAAAAACAAATAAAGTCTTCATTCTTCCTCTTCCATCCCGGCTCCTCCAGCTCCACTACCTCCTTCTCCACCCCTTCTTTGCATCCTTTCGTCCCAATCCATAATGTGAGGATAGCCGGGTCCCGGTCGCGAGGCAATATGCATTTGTTGGAAAAGATAGTCGAAGGATTGATTGGTGTAATTAACCCCTCGCCCTATATCATCCAAGTAGCGTCGATACTCCACTTGGTTCCATCCCTCGTTATCCTCCACCGGAATAACCGGTGGGTCTTCTCGTACCCGCTCGTTTCTCGGCCTAACCCGCCTTCCCGGCTCCTCGGGGACTGCCGGCTCATCCTCATTCGGGATAGTAAAAGAATCACCAAAATTTTCCACTATCCGAGCCCTCCTATAAAGTGCAGTGTTGAACGGAGGAGGGTGGATAATCGTTAGCATTTGAGCTTTCGGCAATTCCAAGATCCCAAATGATCTCGCAAGCCGAGTAATGAACATGCCCCCATTGATCTTCGAGTTTATTTTCTCCTTAACCGCTCCCTCCGCAAGAAATTTAGCAATGCAATATGGAAGGTTGCAAAAGACATCGGGAGTGATAATACTCCACAAGTAAAAGATATCAAGGGTGGGCACTTTATCCCCATCCTTCCGCATGTTGATCGTGCTTGCAACGAATCGGTGAATGAGTCGATGGATTGGAGAACGGATATGACCTTCTTTAGCAGTGAAAGGTATGTAGACCCGGTTAGCAATTGTACTCCACCATGTCGACGCCACCACCCCCTCGGGAAGTTCTTTGTGGGTATTCTCCAAAAAGGCTTCAAAGTATTCCGTCATTGACATGTCTTGATCGTAGATGCCCAACCGCCAAGAGAACTCGACCGTGTTGCATTGTCGCAGCTCTCCTCCCAAAGAAAACGAGATCGTGTTTGGATTGTTATACTCACTACCACCTCGGAATGAAATGGTAGCAAAGAATTCCCAACACAACTTCGCGTAGACTGGCTCTTGGATTTTAAACAATTGCAACCAACCATCACAAGTGATGTTGGCATAACCCAAGTTACAATCTTTCACCAAATATGGAGTAAGTTCCTCTTCCAAGCCGACATTGCCCATCCATCCCCAATCCACTGCAGTGGGCAGGTGGATTTCTTTCTGTCGCAGCGCTTCCAACCTGTTTAGGGCTTGAGTTTTGGAGGATTTGGAGGTGATTTGTTGAAAGGCTAACCATGGCATATCACCATGGCCTCCTCCATGTGATGACTGTCCTCTCCTTGCCATGCTATCTGCATAAACATACCAAAAACACAGCAACAAACAACACCCCATAATTAAAAACAGGAATTTTTTTTATCTTTTTGGGACCTACTCGCCGAGTACACGAACATACTCGCCGAGTAGTATGAACCTTCTGACAGATCGAGATCGGATCTGTGTAATCTGTGTAATAGTCCAATTTGTTCATAGGGTTTTGTTGTAATTGTGTATCTAACCATAGATCTTGAAGAAATTACTCCAAATAACCTCTAATTCATGAGTAAATCAAAGCCCTAAAAATTGGGAAAAACTCCCCAAATCCGAAATCATACCAAATGTGGGGAGATATGTGATAAAGATTGGACCTTTCATAAAATTAAAGGGTAAAGATGTTACCTTGTTGCTTGAATGAAGAGAAAGAAGAAGAAAATTGAAGATATCATGAAGAACCCTTGAGATGCGGCTGAGAGGATATGCTCGGCGAGTGTGGAGATGAAATGATGAATAATAATAATTTTTACAGGTTTTAATTTACTGGGTTTGAACCGGCTACTCGCCGAGTAGACACGCGTGTTATCGACTTTTGGCTGTAAGTGAACATTTACTCGCCGAGTATAGCCGATATACTCGCCGAGTAGATGTCTCAGGTTGAAAAAATTTTAACTTTTGCCAATTTTACTATATGAATTCCTTTGTTTAGCCTTTCCACCCCACACTTTCAGTAGAGCTTGTCCTCAAGCACTTAGAGAAGTAGAATAAATGAAGAAGAATGAAAAAAACAATATGAAAAATAAAGAAAAGGAAAGAAAATGCAAACGTGAAACTCGGGTTGCCTCCCGAGAAGCGCTTCTTTTGATGGAGTCATTAGCTGGACTCCGCCCCGTCTACGTGTTTGCGATTCCGCACAGCAGCAGCTCCTCCAATCCTTCATTTCGGGGGACTCCTTCTTCATATTTCTTCACTCTATGACCATTGACTTTAAATGGTGTGCCATCTCTTGCGATCAATTCTATAGCCCCGTGAGGAAACACCGTCTTGACCAAAAAGGGACCATCCCACCTTGATTTGAGTTTGCCCGAGAAAAGTTTTAATCGGGAATTGAAAAGTAGTACTTTTTGGCCTTCATGGATGTCTTTGCTTTTGATTCTTTTGTCATGCCATCTCTTGGTCTTTTCTTTATAGAGCCACGAACTAGAATAAGCCTCATTTCGGAGTTCGTCAAGGGCATTCATTTGCATTAGACGGTTGGTCTTCAATTCTTCCATGTCAAAGTTGCACCTCTTTAACGCCCAATATGCCTTATGCTCGATTTCAACTGGTAAATGTCATTGCTTTCCATAAACTAACCTATATGGTGTAGTACCAATAGGTGTTTTGAAGGCGGTACGAAATGCCCATAGCGCGTCATCCAATTTATCCGACCATTCCTTGCGGTTGCTTCCCACCGACTTCTCTAAAATACGCTTCAAGGCTCGATTGGTCACTTCCGTTTGTCCACTCGTTTGCGGGTGGTATGACGTGGAGAACTTATGGGTTACCCCATATTTCTTGAGCACCTTTTCCAATTGATCATTGGCAAAGTGTGTGCCCCGGTCACTAATTAGGGCCTTCGGAACACCAAACCGGGAGAATAGTTTTTTTAAGAATCGTACCACTACCCGTCCGTCATTTGTAGGTAAAGCCTGCGCCTCCGCCCATTTCGAAACATAATCGACCGCCACTAGGATGTACTTGTTTCCTTTGGATGTGGGAAATGGTCCCATGAAGTCAATGCCCCACACGTCGAACACCTCACACACTTGAATGCTATGTTGTGGCATTTCATTACGGGATGAAATGTTTCCCACCCTTTGACAAGCATCGCATTCTTTGACATATTGGGCTGCATCTTTGAAGATTGTAGGCCAATAGAACCCAATGTCAAAGATCTTCTTTGCGGTATAGTGTGCTCCATGATGTCCTCCCGTGGGCCCGCTATGGCAATGTTCTAGTATTCTTCGACTCTCCTTCCCGAACACACATCTTCTTATAATTCCATCCGCACAGCTTCGAAAGAGGTATGGATCGTCCCAAAAGTAATATTTGATCTCCGCAAAGAATTTCTTCTTTTGCTGACTACTATAATCCTTCGGGACGTAATTAGTAGCTAAATAGTTAGCTATGTCTGCGAACCATGGCTCCTCTCCCACGGACACCATAATGTATTCATCCGGAAAGTCATCTCCATCCTTATCTTCTTGCAATTTCGGGTTCTCGAGCCTAAATAAATGATCGGCCGCTACGTTCTCCATTCCTTTCTTATCTCGTATCTCTATATCGAATTCTTGAAGAAGCAGCACCCATCGTGTTAGTCTTGGCTTAGCATCCTGTTTGGAAAACAAATACTTGATAGCCGAGTGGTCAGTAAAAACAGTGGTTTTAGATAAAACCAAGTAAGGGCGAAACTTGTCAAAAGCGTAAACTACGGCTAACAGTTCTTTTTCAGTAGTAGTATAATTCTCTTGGGCAGGATTTAAGATCTTGCTTGCATAATAGATGGGTTGAAAGTGCTTATCAACCCTTTGTCCAAGGACCGCTCCTAGTGCATAGTCACTAGCATCACACATGATCTCGAAGGGTAAGTTCCAATTTGGTGCTATAATGATCGGGGCATTAGTTAATTTTTCCTTTAGAAAGTCAAATGCCTCCAAACACTCTTTAGTAAAATTAAAGGGTGCATCTTTTAGTAATAATTGTGTTAGAGGTTTCGTGATTTTGGAAAAATCTTTAATAAAACGCCGGTAAAAACCTGCGTGTCCCAAAAAACTTCTAATGCCCTTCACATTAGTTGGTGGGGGTAATTTGGCAATGGTGTCTATCTTTGCCCGATCCACCTCAATTCTCTTTTTAGAGACTTTATGTCCCAAAACTATACCCTCCTTGACCATGAAGTGACACTTTTCCCAATTTAGGACCACGTCGGTTTTCTCACATCTAGCAAGCATTGAGTCAAGATTTGTGAGGCAATCATTGAAAGAAGATCCGAATACAGAAAAGTCATCCATAAAGAGCTCCATGAATTTTTCCACCATATCATGGAATATGGCGGTCATGCACCTTTGAAATGTCGCAGGTGCATTGCATAGTCCAAATGGCATGCGTCTATAGGCGAAAGTCCCACTGGGGCATGTAAAGGTGGTCTTTTCTTGGTCCATTGGGTCTATGGGTATTTGGAAATACCCCGAAAACCCATCTAAAAAGCAATAGTAGCTATGGCCCGATAGTCTCTCTAACATTTGAACTATGAAAGGAAGGGGAAAATGGTCTTTGCGAGTGGCATCGTTTAGCTTTCGATAATCGATGCACACTCGCCAACCGGTTACCGTTCGCATTGGAATTAACTTGTTCTTTTCGTTGGTAATGACCGTCATTCCTCCCTTCTTGGGCACCACTTGGACCGGACTCACCCATGGACTATCAGAGATGGAGTAGATGATTCCTGCATCCAAAAGCTTGACCACCTCCTTCTTGACGACTTCTTGCATGTTCGGGTTTAATCGTCTTTGATGTTGCACCACCAGCCTTGCTCCTTCTTCTAAATTGATTTTGTGAGAGCAGTAGGATGGGCTTATTCCCTTGATGTCGGAGATGCTCCATGCGATGGCTCTTTTCCTTTTCTTCAACACGCGTACAAGCTCCTCCTTTTCTGTCTTGGATAGATCCGAGGCTATAATCACCGGCTTCTGATTTCCTTCTTCCAAAAAGGCATATTCCAGATGGTCAGGTAGTGTTTTGAGCTCCAAATTGTTGTGCATAGTGACGGACTCGCCGAGTGCAGGTTTGGTACTCGGCGAGTTGGTGGCGGCATTCACGACTTCTGGCTTTTCTTCAGATGTACTCGGCGAGTAGATCGGGTCTACTCGGCGAGTAGGGCTTTCAGCTTGGTTCTTTATTTCTTCATACTCCACTTCTTCCAACAGTCTTTCAATCTCTAATAAGTCCTTTTCTGGATTAAATACTTCGTCCAAAGCTGCAAACTTGCTGGAATCTTCAGGTATGTCTTCTTCCAATAATTCGTCAAGCATGTCGATTGAGAAAGCCGTGTCATCACTACTCCTTGAGTACTTCATGGCTTGGTCTACCCCGAATGTCACTGAATCGTCCCCAACTCGCAATGTGAGCTTAGAATCTCTCATGTCTACGATAGCGCTAGCGGTGTTGAGGAAGGGTCTTCTAAGGATGATTGGCACTTGCGGATCCGCCTCCATGTTGAGAATGATGAAATCAGCCGGGAAGACAAATTTGTCTACTTTCACTAGCAAATCTTCACAAATGCATCTTGGGAAAGTAACAGTCTTGTTTGCCAAATGAATTTCCATCCGAATTGGCCTTGGCTCCGGGAGGTCCAGCTTCTTAAAGAACGAGTATGGCATAAGGTTCACACATGCTCCAGAATCAGCTAAGGCATGAATTTCAGCCAAGTTGCCAAATTGGCAAGGCAAAGTTAAGCTCCCCGGATCACCCTTCTTCTTTGGTAATTTGTTTAGCATTGCGGCGGAGCAATTCTCATTAAGTACTACCTTCTGCACTTCCTCCATCTTTCTTCTGTTAGTGAGGAGTTCCTTAAGGAACTTTGCATACTTGGGCATTTGCATGACGGCTTCAATGAAAGGAATATTGATTTGAAGAGTTTTAATGTGATCTAGAAACTTCTGATATTCCTCTTCCTGCTTCTCTTTCTTGGCTCGGGCTGGGTATGGCATTGGAGGCTGGTATGGTTTCAAGGGTGCCTGTTCATTTGTTTTAGCAGAGGTACTCGCCGAGTCCATCGGTCCTACTCGGCGAGTAGGACTCTCAGATTGTGAGTGTGGGTTTTCGACTTGCTCTTCCGTTCCTTCCTTCCGTGAGTCCTTGGTTGCTTCAGTTCGAATGGGGGCCAGGGGAGTAATAATCTTCCCACTTCTTGTGGTAACAATATTTACTTGTGCGCCTCGTGGGTTGATCTCGGTTTTGCTAGGAAGCTCACCCGGTGACCTTTGGTTTAGTTGTTGAGCAAGTTGCCCAAGCTGCGTTTCTATGTTGTGGATGGATGCTTGCTGGTTCCTGAGCATTGTTCTTGTTTCTTGGATAGCAGCATCGTGGTCACTATGTCTTTTCTCGGAAGCGGCCACAAATTTAGTTAGCATTTCCTCCAAGCTTGGCTTCTTCTCTTGCACCGGCTCCTCCTTTTGGTAAAAGCCTCTCCCTTTTTGTCTGTACTTCTCCTCCTTGGCCTTCTTGTACTCTTCGTAAGGCAGCCACTCCTTCTTTCGTTTGCGCCAGTCCTCATCATACCGGTCACCGCTCGAATAACATACTTGTGCCTTTTTGTTGCCGTTCTCATCCAAATCGCAATCTCTAGTGAGGTGAGGTCCATTGCAATTTTCGCAACCCACCCGTATGGCATGGATAGTTTGATCCATTTTGTCCATTCTCCTATCCATGGTTTTTAACATGGCCATGACCACGGATAGATCTTCAGTAGCAGCGTATGCGGTTCCCCTCGTGACATCATTCCTAGGGTTGTGGTATTCTCTAGAGTGTTTAGAGAATTCTTCAATCAATTCTTTAATCACCGGGGGTGGCTTCTTTGTAAGTGGGCCTTGTGAGTCTAGCAACTGCCGGGTCGTGACATTGACTCCATCATAAAAGATGGAAACTTCTTGCTGGCTGTTTAGATCATGGTGTGGGCAGTTTCGTAGCAGACTTTTGTACCTCTCCCATGCTTCATATAATGACTCTCCAGCTTGTTGTTCAAAGTTTGCAATGGCCTTCTTGAGTTTGGCTATCTTGGATGGTGGGCAAAAGTGATCAATAAATTCTTCCTTCATTCTGGCCCAAGTAGTGACTGACCCGGGGGGAAGTGATTTGAGCCAGTCTTTAGCAGCACCCTTGAAGGTTACCGGAAGCATCCGAAGTAGTTGAGTTTCGCGGGTTACATTTGGAATGTTGAAGTAATCAGCAACATCATTTACTTCATCCAAATGTTTGTAGGCATCTTCATGATCCTTCCCATAGAAAGGTATTTCCTTGAGTGAAGCTAGGATATGACCTTTTAGCTCGAAGGTGGCAGTTGCGGGAATTGCGAGTTGCACAAGTCCCGGGCCATGATCGTCGCGCATCCTCTTCTTCCATTCTCCCATGGGAATTTCATAAATGTTAGTCATAGTGAATGCTAACTCTTCCTCCGATTCGGTTTCTTGTTCGTACGTTGCCTCCTCTTCTTCCTCGGTTTCGTATCCAATATCTTCTTGAATTGGCTCCTCAATTATCAAGGAAGCGCTAAAAGCTCCTGATTTGCTGCTCTTCTTTTTCCCAAAAACAGTCTTCAAGTTGGACAATGGTGATTTCTTTGGTGTGCTTGAACTCTCCACGTCCTTCCCCTTGTTTCTTTTCAATGCGGATTCGGGATCTTCAAACGGGGGTACCAGTGGTGTGTTTGCTCCTCTGGTCATGAAAGTCCTGAAATTGATCAAATAAAAAGCGTAAAAAGAACAAAAAGATTGTAAACAAATAAAAATTTTTTTGCTAACTAAACTGTTACTCGCCGAGTAGGTGCGAGTTCACTCGGCGAGTATCAGTGATATTTCAAAAAAAATTCTAAGTTTTAACCTAACTAAAACAGATACTAAAACCTAATTACCAGTTACTAAATTGCAATAAATGAACTTTATGCAAGTAAACTCACACAAAGGATCGAAAAAATTAGGAATTAGCTTAATTATTTAGAACCGTTCCCCGGCAACGACGCCAAAAACTTGATGTGTGTAAATTCAACTAGTTTTATCCCTACTTTTTATTAATAATTTGAGCACACAAAGGCAGCGAACCTGTCTTTAAGTGGTATAGATTGATAAGTAAGGTATCGAACTCAGGGAACGGCAATTAAACTAATAGCTAATTTTCACTAAAACAAATAATAAAAGTAAAGGGTTTTTCTCTAGTTTTGCAAGACTAGAAACTTAGACAAACTAAATTAACTAATTAACTAAAGCAACAACTATTCACCAAATTTGATAAAGATGTTTCTATTTAGGTTCAACCAATTCACTCCTATGGTTATTTAAGTTAAGGTAGATTAATTGCTATTGGTTACCAATGATAATAGTTAGGTTCATATTCATTATTCCTAACCCTTAGACAATTAACTAATTTAAGCGTTGATCAAGTGTTTAAACTAATTAATTCCCTAGATTAATTATTTGGATTAAATAAGATTTGTAATGGTTAATTAAGTTATCAATTCAATTAACCTCTTGTTGATGGTTTCTCAAACAAGCTCACACATTAATCTTCCTATTTTCTTATTAATCTTAGTTTCATACTCATTACTTCCAAGCATACGTTTTAGCATTCACATAGACATATGAGGTTAACAATTAAGTGATGTTCATGCAACCTAATTGCCTTCCAATTAACAGAAAATAGTAGTGATTAATACATAAGGTTCTTTAACAAACTTGATTTAATAAATCACCAATAGACAATTAAGCAAGAATTAATAATTAAACCATAGGAGTTCTTTGGTATTCCCCAAACAGAAACAAAAACGAGTTTAGCTCATAGTTGCAGTAGAAACAAACACAAAAACAAAGTTTATGAAAGCAAACATGTTTAATTCCTAAGTCTAAGTGGTAGAATTAACCTAATTGCTTGAATTCTTCCAACTCTTGAAGCTTAGGGTTCCTTAGCGCCCTCTGAGCCTTTTAGTCGCAGCTAATCCTTCAAAAATCACCAGGAATCCTGTCCCATGGGATAAAGATTCGTCTTTTAAAGATATCCCAAAACAGAGGGTACTCGGCGAGTAGCAGAATCAACTCGCCGAGTAGGTCCATACTTATCCGTCTTGAATTAGCAGTCGTATTTATCTTCTGACATATCGTCGTGTACTCGCCGAGTAGGGTCGATCTACTCACCGAGTAGGTCCTTCTTTCACTCTTTAATCTTCACTTGCTTTCCCTTTTCTCCTTTTTGCCTCCAAGCATATCTTTTGGACTGAAAACACAATTCAAAGCATTTTAAGTACCTTTTGTCCACATTATTCTCATAATTAACCAAAAATAACTAAGAATATATGTTCAATTATTAACTAATTATGCACATATCAGCTCCAAAAAGGCAGTAGATCTGGGCTCTACAAATCCTAAATACACAGATCTAAAGATATCTCGGCATGATAAGGCTTCCATATCAACATAAGGCTTGAGAAAGGCATCAACTAGATCTAAAAAGAGCTTTTAAGCATAAAAAGGGAAAGAAACTAGAAGAATACCTCAAAGAGCTCTTGCTTTCCCTTGAATCTCGGCTCTACACTCCTTCTCCTTGCTCCTTTCTTCTTCTCCTTCTTCAAACCTTCACAAATGCACACAAAATCACTTACAAACACTCAAGGATGAATTAGGCTTTTTCTCACAGCTTCTGAGGGTGAAGGAGGCGAGAATGAGGGCCAGAAGGTGGCTTAAATAGTGGGCAACCCGGGGATTTAGGGTTTCACCCAGACAGACAGACTCGCCGAGTCTCCAGCTAACACGTGCTCGAAACCCCGACCCTACTCGGCGAGTCAGGCTATGAACTCGCCGAGTCCCTCTTGCAAAACTTCAAAATAAATGCCAAGGAATTAACATACCGGAAACGGGTCGTTACAATTCTCCCCCACTTATCTCAGACTTCGTCCTCGAAGTCTGCTACGGCTGAATCTGCAAATATCTCCGGGTAGTGCGCTCTCATCTCCTCCTCAGCCTCCCACGTCCATTCAGACCCCTTCCGGTGCTGCCACTGCACCTTCACTAACTGAATTACCTTGTTCCTCAAGGTCTTGGTCTTCCGGTCCAGAATCGCGACCTGCCTCTCAATATAATTCAGGCTGCTATCAACCTGAATATCCTCTAGGGGAACGACTGCTGACTCATCCACCAAACACTTCCTCAACTGAGACACATGGAAGGTGTTGTGGATCTGACTAAGCTCCTCCGGAAGATCTAACCGATAAGCAACCCGACCCACCGGGCCAAAACCCTGAAAGGACCAATAAATCTGGGGCCCAATTTGCCCCTCTTCCGGAACCTGATGACACCCTTCCAAGGTGAGACCTTCAGAAGGACCATATCTCCCACCTGGAACTCCAAGTCCGAACGCCTCCTGTCGGCGTAGCTCTTCTGCCGACTCTGCGCAGTCTGCAGCCTACTACGGACCTGCTGGATCAACTCGGTCATCTTGAGCACCACTTCTGTGCTCCCAATGACTCGCTGACCGACCTCGCCCCAACAAATCGGGGTCCTACACTTCCTCCCATACAGCATCTCAAAAGGAGGTCGACCAATGCTCGCATGATAACTGTTGTTATACGAGAATTCCGCTAACGGAAGATACGTATCCCAACTGCCCCCAAAATCTAGAACACATGCCCTAAGCATGTCCTCAAGAGTCTGAATCGTCCTCTCGCTCTGCCCGTCAGTCTGAGGGTGGAAAGCGGTGCTGAAATGGAGACGAGTACCCATCTCGTCGTGGAACCGCTTCCAGAATCTGGATGCGAAACGGACATCTCGGTCTGACACCACCGATACCGGCACTCCATGACGTGCCACAATCTCTCGCACATAGATATCGGCTAACTTTTCCGCCGATATACTCTCCTGAATCGGAATAAAATGGGCACTCTTTGTCAACCGATCCACTACTACCCATATCGAATCCACTCCACGTGCGGTCCTGGGGAGCTTGGTGACAAAATCCATGGTGATGTCCTCCTACTTCCACACGGTAATGTCTAACGGCTACATCTTGTCGTGGGGTCTCTAGTGCTCCGCTTTGACCTTCCGGCAGGTCAAGCATCTCTCAACATACCAAGCGACGTCCCGCTTCATGCAGGGCCACCAATAATCAGGTCGAAGATCTCGATACATTTTCATCGCCCCTAGGTGGATAGAAAACCGAGACTTATGAGCCTCGTCCATCAATACCTGCCGTACTCCACCCCAGTACGGTACCCACACCCTCCCATGAAGCGTCAGCAAACCCCGACTGTCATAATCAAACGAAGCTACTCGGCCCACTATCCTCTCACACTTTTGCCTCTCCTCCTTGAGACCCTCCATCTGAGCCTCCTTGATCCGCTCCAACAACGGAGTGATCACTGTCATCCTCATACACAGATCTCTGATAGGGGCCGGCGACACTTTGCGGCTTAGGGCGTCGACCACTACGTTGGCCTTCCCAGGATGATAAAGGATCTCATAATCATAATCCTTCAGCACGTCCAACCACCTCCTCTGCCTCATGTTCAGACTTGGCTGATCCATAAGATACCGCAAACTCTTGTGATCCGTGTAAATAGTACAACGGACCCCATAAAGGTAATGTCTCCAAATCTTGAGGGCAAACACAACTACCCCCAGCTCCAAATCGTGGGTAGGATAATTAGCCTCGTGAGGCTTCAACTGTCTCGAGGCATAAGCTACCACATGGCCTCGCTGCATCAATACTGCCCCCATACCTGTGATCGAAGCATCACAATAGACTACGAAGTCCTCTACTCCCTCTGGCAAGGTAAGGATCGGAGCCTCGCACAATTTCTGTCTGAGAGTCTCGAACGCCGCCTGCTGCTCAGGCCCCCAACGAAATACCACCGACTTCTTGGTTAGTCGGGTGAGCGGCACTACTATCTTGGAGAAGTCCTGAATAAATCTCCGATAATACCCTGCCAACCCTAGGAAGCTCCGAATCTCAGATGGAGACTTCGGGACCTCCCACTGCATCACGGCCTCTATCTTGGCTGGATCTACCAAAATACCCTTCTGGTTGACGAGATGACCAAGAAACTGCACCTCGCGCAACCAGAACTCACACTTGGAGAACTTTGCGAAAAGTCTCTCCCTCCTCAAAGCCTCCAACACCTCCCGCAGGTGCTCCTCGTGCTACCCCTGTGTCTTGGAATATACCAAGATATCATCTATGAATACTATCACTGACCGATCCAACATCGGCCTGCACACGCGGTTCATGAGATCCATGAACGCGGCTGGGGCATTGGTAAGCCCAAATGGCATCACCACAAACTCATAATGACCATACCGGGTCCTGAAAGCAGTCTTCTGTACATCCTCATCTCTAACCCGCATCTGATGATAACCGGAGCGTAGATCGATCTTGGAGAACCAAGACGCTCCCTGAAGCTGATCAAACAAATCATCTATCCTAGGAAGTGGGTAACGGTTCTTCACCGTTACCTTATTCAACTCCCGATAATCAATGCACATACGATGCGACCCATCCTTCTTCCTCACAAACAGGATCGGCGCTCCCCAAGGCGAACTGCTCGGCCGAATGAAACTCTTGTCTAACAGCTCCTGCAGCTGTGTAGACAACTCCTGCATCTCAGGGGAGCTAGTCGATACGGTGCTTTGGCTACCGGAGCCGCACCAGGAATTAGGTCGATCCTGAACTCAACCTGCCTCTCAGGAGGTATCCCCGACAAATCCTCGGGAAACACATATGGGTAGTCTCGAACAATAGGGACATCATCAACTGTCGTCTTGCCCTTCTCCTGGGCATCCAAGACGTAAGCTACAAAACCGGCGCAACCCTGCTGAACATAGCGCCTCGCCCTTGCGGCGGAACAAAAGATCGGTCCTCCCTGTGGCCTCTCGCCCTGAATCACTAACTCTCCCCCACTGGGAGTGCGAACCCTCACTAGCTGAAGCTTACAATCAATCACCGCCCCATTGGGGCTTAGCCAATCCATGCCCACAATAACTTTATTACCTCGCAGGGGAATAGGTACCAGGTCCACTGAAAACTGCTCATCAAATATCTGAAGGGAACACCCTCTATGTACTCTGCCGACCCTCACGGTCCTATCATCTGCTATCTCAACCTCTAATGGACAATCCAGCTCCCCAGGAGCTCTACTAAATCTCTTGCTAAGCGCAAGCGATACGAATGATCGGGTAGCCCCCGAATCGAACAATACCAAAGCAGAAATGCCGTTCACCGAGAACGACCCTAAATAAAACATACCATCAAGTAATATTCAAACGATAATAGTAATTAAAAGATGAAGGAAAGATACATACCCGTCACCACATCAGGAGTCGCTCGCGCCTCCTCTGCTGTCATCTGAAACGCCCTACCCTTCGCCACTGGCGCATCAGCTCGGCCCTGCCGGCCATCTGTAATCCTCAAGGTGGCAGGGGCAGGAGCAACCACCTTCCCTGCTGCAGCTAAACTTGGACACTAGGGCTTTTTATGTCCCCTCTGATTGCACTGAAAGCAAATCAGATCAGATGCTGCCAATGTTTTAAAACCCGGGTTTTTAGTTGACCCGGTGTGATGACCGGTTCACGGGTCAACCGGTTCAACCGGTTGAACCGCCGGGTCAACCCGGTTTATGATCTTTTTCTATTTTTATATATTTTTATTTGCATGCATAATCCATAAACATATAAAATCAATAATTTGATATCCACAAAGTTTAAACATTGAAAAACATTAAAGAAACCGCAAACGACTCGTTGTTTTGACGTTCGATACTTGTATCCAACTATCCAAACCCTATTAAAACGGGTCAATCCGGTTTTAACCGGTTCGACATAATCGGTCGAACCGCGGTTTAGGGGAAACCCGGCCGGTTCGATCCGGTTCGTATTTTTACAGAAAACCGGTCTCAATTGACCCGCCTTTTACACCGGGTCACGATCCAACCGGTTCAACCGGCCGGGTCGACCCGGGTTTTAAAACATTGGATGCTGCAACAGCAGTAGCAGGGGCCGTACAATCCCTGCTCAAATGCCCAGTTCGACCGCACTTGTAGCAGCCGGAACTCCCTGCCTTGCACGTTCCCTCGTGCAATCTCCCACACTTGCCACACCGACCATGGCTCTGCTGACTCCTAGACCTGTGATTTGAAACCTTGGGCTTTTTGCCCAAACTGCCTGAACCCGAAACCGCCTCCGGTTTCCTCTTCTTCTCCATCTCGAGATCAATCTCACTCTCCCGAGCTCTAGCAATCATGTCATCCAGCGTTTTACAACCGGACCGACTCACAAACATGCGGATATCACTCCGCAACATCTCATGATAACGGGCCTTCTTCATCTCCTCATCGGCTGCATACTGAGGAACAAGAAGAGCCCTCTCCCTGAACTTGGCGGTGATCTCCGCCACTGTCTCTGTAGTCTGGGTAAGGTCCTGAAACTCCCTAGCTAACTGCTGCACCTCAATGATCGGTGCAAACTCCGCCCTGAACCTGGTAGAGAAATCAGTCCAGGTCATGGCGTCCAATGCTGCATCATCCCCGATGGCATGTCCGACCTCCTCCCACCAATCCCGTGCCCTGTCCTTCAGAAGACAGGATGCCAATCTGACTTTGTCCCCCTCGGGACACCTGCTAGTGCGGAAAGCATTGGCCACATCCGCCAACCATCTGGTACTCGCTATGGGGTCCCGCGCCCCATGATAGTCTGGAGCTCCGCATGCCCTGAAATCCCTGAACGTAAGTGTGCACGACCCCATCATGGCCGCCATCTCGGCACGGAAAATACCCAATCTCTCATCCATCAGCTCTAAAATACCCTCCTTGATCGGACCGAAGATCACAGGAGTCTGCTCCAGTATGATGCGGGTAACCTCAGAAGAAAGGAACTCTCTGGTCTGCTCATCCATCTGCCCGACCTCCGGGCCTGATCCTGATCCTGATCCCCCTCCGGCATCTGAGCTGCCGACTCCTGGTCTCGGATGCAAAACTACCATTCTGAAACATATCATAACAACATCAGAACACTGAAATATCTCAAGGGCTCATGATACTACTACTAGCTTCCTGGTCTTGTCTTGGCCTTCCTTGATTCGAGTACGGATCCTCTGCTTTCAGTAGTACGGGCCCATACTACCTTCCACATCTATCCGTACTTTCCTCAAGAACTGCCTTGACTCCACCAAGTCACTTCTACTACTGCTGCTCTCTGCTACTCTCATCCTAGGCTTGCCCTAGGGAAACCTCAGGCTCAACACAACTGGTCCTCAGCTGCTGAAGGTTTCCTCATAATGTCAATTAGCCACCACCTAAACACCATCACATGTGATAAGGATCAGATAATCTTTCAAGTAAAAGACCCGTCCCTATAACGGTTGGACTCAAACAAGAGCTGCGCAATAGGGCCAGTTCCAGCACGCTGGGATTATTCAACCCTGATCACATGTGGTGTGACGTGTTCACCTAATGGCTAACTCCCATCACTCAGAACCCCACAAAGCACGAAGCAAGCAGCATTCGGATAAGGGAAACAGACTCAGGCAAAACTATTCTCATAACAAGAAACTATACTAGCATAGGATGCTAAGCTCATACTATCAGGCATAACCTAAACAGGCTATCCTACTGCTGTCTACTCAATACTAGCATGCAATACTCATAAAGCTATAACACATAAAGCAGGCACATAAGGCATTCTCCTAGATCCTTAGTCCTATACTAGCATGCTGTTCTACTAAAACTGAAACTGAACAAATAACTTGTATAGGTAATTTGGGAGTACTTACTTGAGCTCGGCTGATCGCATGCACACACCTCTATCTCGTAAAAAAAATTTCTTTCTTTCTAGGTGCTTTCAAAATTCTTTTTAGAAGATGTTTTCTTTTTAAAATAAAAATCTTTTTATTTCCCCTTAGTTTGAGTTCAGGTACACCCGGAAGTGTATCCGAATCCCTCAAACCAGGGCTCTGATACCAACTTGAAACGACCTAAAAATACGACCCAAAAATTTCGTTTTTCAATATAACCAAAACCATAATCTGAGTGTCATATCATAAAACCATACGTGATGTATCCCAAACATAATAAAAACATTGTGCGGAAAACTGTATCATACTATGTCAAATCAAAACAAACTAAATCAATTCCCAGGATAAAAGCTAAAGCTGTGGTGTGTGCGATGCTATCACCCCGAGCTCTTCCCTTTGCTTGCGGAAGTACCTGAAACCAAAACTGAAACTGTAAGCACGAAGCTTAGTAAGCTCCCCCAAGCTACCACATACCATACAATATATAAATGAGCACATACGGGGCCTTGCCCACTGCATCAGACCGAAGTCTGGAACTAGCTGCATCGGACCGAAGTCCGAAACTGACTGGGACCTTGTCCCCTGCATCGGACCAAAGTCCGGAACTAACTGCATCGGACCGAAGTTCGGAACTGACTGGGACCTTGTCCCCTGCATCAGACCGAAGTCCGGGACTAACTGCATCGGACCGAAGTCCGGAACTAACTGCATCGGACCGAAGTCTGGAACTAACTGCATCGGACCGAAGTGCGGAACTAACTGCATCAAACCGAAGCCCGGAACTGACTGGGCATAGCATAGCATAGCAAAACATATTTCAAATAGCATAACACACATGATCATAAACTCATATACTGCATACTACGTCAGGCCGTAGCCCATAACACTTAACACATAAATCCTGTCTGAGCCACGAAGGCATCAAACAGACTAACAACTGCATCGGACCAAAAGTCCGGAAACTACTGCTACTAAACGGGCTGGCATTGTGGCCTTAGACCCGTTCCTACTGGAAGGAAACTCACCTCGTAAACTGGCTGCTGAGTGTATGACTCTGGAATCTAACTGCTGTTGCTCCGGTATCTCCCTGGCTACAAGTCCATAAACACACTCAATCAAATACTAAACATTGCACTTGGGTAAAATGATTCTTTTACCCTTGGTCACAGTCAACTCTCATTTGACCTGACTCGCCGAGTTGGGCCGCCAACTCGCCGAGTCTCTACTCTCACACCTCAACCCTACTCGCTGCTACTCGTCGAGTATGGCATCGACTCGACGAATACCCTCTCGATCCAAGAACTCAGACAATCTTCATCCGACTCGCCGAGTCATATGAACAACTCGACGAGTTGTTCTTGAACTTAAGAAGATTGCCTTGGACTCGCCGAGTTGTATGAACAACTCGCCGAGTCTACCCTCAACTCGCTGAGTCCACCCTACTACTCACTGGTCCCACACGACAGACACCGCTCAAAAGGAAGGAATCGGGGACTCGCGACTCAACTCGCCGAGTCGTTCTTCCGACTCGCCGAGTCACCGCCATGCAACTATTCTACACTCGTTTCTGCTCGAATCCAAAACATACAAATGATATATCTGAGTCCAATAAGCTGGTTTACCACGTAAAGTTTCCAACTTTACGTGCACAAACATAAGAACAAGGAAATAAAGGCTAAAAGATGCATAAAAGGGGTAGATCTAGGGTTAATATGCAAAATAGCTCCAAAAAGGCAGTAGATCTGGGCTCTACAAATCCTAAATACACAAATCTAAAGATATCTCGGCATGATAAGGCTTCCATATCAACATAAGGCTTGAGAAAGGCATCAACTAGATCTAAAAAGGGCTTTTAAGCATAAAAAGGGAAAGAAACTAGAAGAATACCTCAAAGAGCTCTTGCTTTCCCTTGAATCTCGGCTCTACACTCCTTCTCCTTGCTCCTTTCTTCTTCTCCTTCTTCAAACCTTCACAAATGCACACAAAATCACTTACAAACACTCAAGGATGAATTAGGGTTTTTCTCACAACTTCTGAGGGTGAAGGAGGCGAGAATGAGGGCCATAAGGTGGCTTAAATAGTGGGCAACCCGGGGATTTAGGGTTTCACCCAGACGGACAGACTCGCCGAGTCCGGAATATGGACTCGCCGAGTCTCCAGCTAACACGTGCTCGAAACCCCGACCCTACTCGGCGAGTCAGGCTATGAACTCACCGAGTCCCTCTTGCAAAACTTCAAAACAAATGCCAAGGAATTAACATACCGGAAACGGGTCGTTACATATACACAACTATCACATTCTCCCTACAAGAGACTCTAGTTACAATTTATAGGACTTTTGATTTCGTTACTTTGGATGTAACGCGAAACGAATGTCTCACAAATTTATTCATTAACATATTTACGTGAATTGGACTGAAAACCTTTGGTAATGAGCTTGAAATGTAAATGATACATAAACTATACCTATTATAGTTTAACATAATTGTTTGTAATGTAAATGTAAAATAAAATATACCTATCATAGTTTATCTAAAATGTTTGTAATGCAAATGAACCCCATTTTATGTGAGTCGAATGTATAGTAAGCACATAACTATGTTTATCATTATATTGTATTATTTGTAATGATAAAGGACTCTTACCAATCAGTGAGTATTTTTCTATTATATAATTATAACACAATGGAAACACAGGTAAAATATGAAGTCATCAAAGATTAACACATTGCTCAACATGTTAGAAAGTGTGATGAAAGTTGTAAGTTAACTTGTTTTTGACATTTCTGCACTGTTTTGGAAAAATCACAGAAAAATCATACGAAGTCAAAAACTAAATCTGTAAACTCTGAGAGTTTAGAAAATGTGTCTAGTTTGTTTATAAATTTTATTATGATTTTTATATATCTCTAACTTGTGTGAAAATGTTCATATTCACAGACTGGTCCGAATTCGTAGCTATAGTAATAGGCTGTTTTATAAAAAGCGCCATAAAAAGGTAGAAAAATCGTAACATGTGAAAGTAGTCATTTTAAAGGTATAAACCTGAACTATTTGCATCTAATACAATTTTGAAAAATAAAATTTTTAAGTTGATCAAAACAGTCCGTGAATGGAGTTAAACTTTTCTGATGAAAGCTATTGGATGAGTTTAGTTATGTTCTTGGTGTTTTAACTTGTATTTTCCCCTTAAAACTTGAGAAAAACATGAAAATATAGGGTTATGAACTCACCTTTGTGTTTTCTTATTGGATGGATGTTGAAGAAAATAAGTGTTCAACTCAAGGACACTTAGAAGATGCCTTGAAGGTTCGAAGATCTAACACAAATGTGATGGAATTTGTGTAAGTATTCTATGATTTTGGGTAGGAGGAAGTGAAATAATCATAAGGAGGATAATATCACTTACCAAAAGTGGAAGAAAAACTTGATGATCAACCCTTGAATCTCGAATTTGAGAGAGAGATAAGTGAGAGGGAAAGGTGTTTGCTCTTTAGTGGAGTAGGAGTGAAGTGGGAAGAGAGATGAGGATTTTCCAGCTTTTGATCAAGAGTGTGGCTGGAATAATGGTGGGAAAAAGGACATTGATTGACTATGTATGGGGGAATAGTGGTTGGGTATGGTCTTGGAGTGAGTGTGAGAGGTTGCTTGTGTTACACACTAAGGTAAAGTCAACACTCTACCCATAAATCTTACCTACTAGATTTTATTCTTAGGCAAGGATTTTACCCAAAATATAATTAAAATATGAATATTTAGGGTTTATTATGTTAAAATACGAGTTTGGGTGAAAATCCCGTGTTAAAATCACGAAAAACTCTCGGTTCCCCCATCAACTCTCGGTTCTAAGAGCTGGGATCGAACCTCCGGCCCAGAATTTTGGAAATTGACAATTTTTGTCCGGTTTTCAAAATGGGTGGAGGGAGCAGAAGGCGAGGCTCGGTCTCGGTTGCTCAGCGAGGTTCGGCTTCGGCTGCTTCTCGGTTCCAGGAGGAAGCTCGGTTCAGGATGAGGCTCGGTTCAGGATGGTTCGGCTCTTAAGAGTTGTTTTTCGCGTAGACTTCCGTTTTCGAGCGGTTTTCGACTAATTTAAGGGTCGGGATCCCCCCGAGTGATTATAAAAAGTTGAGAGAGAGATTTGGGAGAAATTTGACATACTTGGAGAGATTTGACATACTTGGAGAGATTTGTGAGAGATTTCACATACTTGACGAGATTTGAGATAGACTTCACATACTTATAGAGATTTAGGAGAGGTTTCACATACTTGGAGAGATTTGGGAGAGACTTCGCATACTTGGAGAGATTTGGGAGAGGTTTCACATACTTGGAGAGATTTGGGAGAGATTTCACATACTCGAAGAGATTTGGTATATATAGAGATTAATAAAGAGAGATTGAGAGAGACTTAGTTTGTGACCTTTGTGAGTGCTTAGCTTTGCAACGTAAGGTCCGCAACCCCGTTTAGCCCTGTTTAAGAGTCTCACACACCCCCGAAAGGGTATGTAATAGTGTTTTATCGCTTTGATACCTCACTTACCCCGACTAGGGTTTAAGAAATCTAAAAATACAAACTTTTCAAGTGATGATTTCTTATTAAGATAGTGAGTTGTACATTAATTACATAAAGTGAACCCTAGTATACACAGGTTGGAGGAGTTGAATGGTTTGATCGATTAACTTTGACTTGATCGGAAATTAACGGCTGTCACAATATATATAATGACATACGTTGTTATGTTATTGTATTGTTATTCACCAAGCCTTTGGCTTACAATGTTATATTTGTTAATGTGTTGCAGGTTGGGTTGTTTTAGTGCACGGCTAGGACTGTGTACTTCGATGCAAGTACGATTCCTGATGATAACTCCTTGTATTCTAGTGTGCTAGTGTACACCAAAAACTTTATAAGTCTATAAATGAGAAATTATTGAGGTGCGACTAGTACGGAAATCATGGGCATTATACAATACCAATCTACATTCCAAGACATAGTAGCAACATAGCTTTATCACTTTCAGCGTGCTCTTTATCCATTCGAGCATAACACATCGAGTCCTTGATCTTCGGTTTGACTTGTCGGTTGGATTGATAGTCATAAGAAAAGTGATTTCCGAGACCATACTTATGATAAACGAGTTTAACAGCAGGTGGGGGGAATTTGTTTTGAGAGATCGTATATGGATTGGTTGGAAGCTTGGGTTGGTATTGAGAGGCTTTTGGTGAATTTTAGAGGATTGGTAAGTCTGATGATTTGTGTGACGAGGAACTTAGTACAATTGTTGTTGATTGTTGTTCTGGTATCAATTTTTGGCTTTAATTTTTTGTTATTCAATTTGGAGTGAGTTATAGGGTTTTACCTCATGGTGAGTAAGACAATAATTATGAAAAGCTTGTTCTTTGGTTTCTACATCAATTACCCAAAAATTTTCTCTGATTTAGAAAGTAAATCACAAATCTAACCCTTCGTTTCCTCTTAAAGCCATCTTTTGAGTGATGATTACTTCAAATACCTAAGATATCTAACTCGATCAAATACGTAAACCGGGCCAGACATAGGGGGTTCCAAGGATGGCCTGTGCAACCCCTCAAAAATTGCAGCATAATGTAATTTATTTGGGAAATTTTCTGGCGTGCCACCCATAAAATTATGTGTGCTACCCCTGAGATATTGTCTTGTGTCTGCCACTGTATGTAAATATGATTTCTTGAGATGTTTATTGGCTTCTCAAGGTGTAATGACTCCAAAATGGAATGCGTCTAACGGTGTTAAGGGTTTTATGGCCACGTTGGATGCCACGTCACGTAAGGTAACCCCTATAAGATACATAACCTGACATTTAAAAAAAGGGTTAATGGCCTAAGAGGGTAATAAGATTTTAACTTTGTCCACATACGGTCCTTAAGTTTTCTTTTTGTACATATTACACCAATATGGTTGTTATAAACCGTTTAAAAATGGTATTAATGTTTTAATTTTGTCCATATTAGGTTCCTTAGGTTTTTTTTTTTTGTACATGTTACACCAACATGGTGTTATAATCGTTTAAAAAAAAGTAATAAGGTTTAACTGTGTCCACATTAGGTCATTATATTTAATATTTTTAATATTTCATCTAACTCTTTTACAATTCATATTAGTATCTAGTTAGATGACTTTATCATTTAATCTTTTCATTTTAGTCACCCATTCACCACAACAACAATTTCAATCGAAATGTTACATAACAATTTTTTTTTCATTTTTATGAAAAAAAACTAATAATAATGAAAGTCTTAATGATTAATACTATGTTTGGCGCCACCACTAGCTTATAAGCTAGTAGTTTATTTTCAATATTTTTTAGGTTGTCATGTTTGACAAGCCAAAAAACAGCTTATAAATTAGCATTTTAAAAAGCTACTTAGACTAGTTTTTTAATTTCCAAATATACCTCTCAATTAATTAAGAAAACATATTTTTTAAATGTCATTTTATGTTATTATATAAATTTCTGATAACTTATAAGCCAGTGGTAGAGCTAGAGTCAAAGTAAAAGAGTATCCCGACAAGTAATGAGGTATCCCTGATAAGTAATTGTCTATTGGGGATATCCAATTGGCGGAACCATTATTTATTGGGGATATCCCATTACTTTTCGGGGATACCCTTTTACTTTGACCTGGTTCCACCACTGGCTTATGTAACCTTCTGATTGAAACCGTGGTTGTGATGAATGAACAACTAAAATGAGAAGATAAAATGATGAAACCATCTAACTAGATACTAGTATAAATTGTAAAAAAGTTAGATGAAATGATAAATATATTAAAAACAGGGACCTAATGTGGATACAGTTAAACTTATTACCTTTTCTTTAAACGGTTATAACAACTATGTTGGTGTAATATGTACAATAAAAGACGTTAGAGATCTATTGTGGACAAAATTAAAACCTTATTACATTTTTTAAATGGTTATAACAAACATGTTAGTGTAATATGTACAAAAAAACCTTAAGAACCCAATGTGAACAAAATTAAAACCTTATTACCCTCCTAAATCATTAACCCTTAAAAAAACATTTCCAAATTTCAGACATAAAAAAACAAATATTAAAATAAATAAGTAAAAACATCAAACAAACTTAAAGGTTATGGAATTTCACTATTAAAATTTCATGATATTGAGATCATTTTAGAAAAACCTTATGAAATGATATAATAAAATAAATGTCATAAAAATGATCGTGGCAATTGGCAAATGACCTAACGAAAGTTTACACAAATCGAGCCAATTGCGAAAAGAGATTAATTGACCTTCGAAATAAATAAAATAAAAATACATAACATAATAAAACTACACACTCGCAAACCCCTCCTCTCCCTAACTCTTTCTCTCTCACAGAGTAACCACACGCTCGCCCTCGGCCGCCACAGCCTCCATCCCTCCATTCCCTTCTCAATTCGCTGCTATTCGTACACAACTTTCTCTTAATTCCCTGTATTTTATCCGCCGATTTCAATCGGTGATATTCAAATACAGGTTGCTTTTTCTTTTCTTTATCTCTCACTTTGATTTTAACGTGCGTATCAACATTTCTACCTGAGGGTTTTGCTTCAATATAGTGACTGTTGATAGCTGAATCAAATTTATGTCTATATTTTTTTCATGTATATGTCAATTTTGGGGTTATTTTCATTAGATATCTATCTTTTTTGTTAGTTTAGCAAGTTTCGTACTTCACTTCATTGTTTCAACGAGTTGTGAATGCGTAGATTGGTCGAGTGTTTTCTCAAATGAGTTTTCTTTTCTGATTCCTTAAATAGCATGTGTTTATTTTGATTAACACCTTGATTCAGATACACTGATATAGATTGTGCCCGTTTCTTTTCTGGATTTAGGTGATTGAGAAGTAGATATGGCTGGGAAATCAAGCAGAGGGCGGAACAAGAAAGGGTCACAAAACGCCACGAATGCTACTGAACAAGCGGTCTCTTCGAACGGTCATTCTAAAGATAACTTGAATCCTGTGGAAGAAACAAAGGTGGAAGCTAATGGAGTCCCGGCTTCAGCTGAGATACAAGCCACGCAGCCAGAGGCCAATGAGTCGGACAATGTAAATTTGGAGAACCAGCCGAAGCAAGGTAAAGTTTTTTTGTTTGTTTGCAATCTTGCTTTTATTCTTGTTTGTATTTCTTTGATGTAGCAAATTCAGAAGCATATAGAAATTGTGGTAATATGTTGATGTTAGAGGTATTTGAGCTTTCCATTATATGTGCTCCCCTCATCTGCGTCATCATTTTTTTTTTTTTTGACTCAATGGGCTTAATGGGGACATGCATGACCTATATATGAGTTTTCCTTTTTTTACTCAATGCATAATGATCGACTTAATCGAGAAAGTCAAGGATTCCGTATTTAAAGTCTTTAACTTTTTACAAGTTGGCTCTTGTTTACTTTTATCCCATTATCCATTCTCTCAAAAAAATTAAACATCATTTTTCTCAACGTCACTTTATCCATATATCACTTATTGGGAAAAAAGAAACATGTCCTTAGGCCTTAGGGTCATTAGGTTGCATTAATAATTGAACACAGGGGGAGATAATATTGTAGGTCTACATCATATATGCACCCACATGCTCATTGTTAAAGGGTTTAATGTGCTTTTATTCACTCCTTTTCCGTGATTTTTACCTGTTTATACAAAATATGCAATGATTTCATTTTAGGACGAAAATAAATTAGTACAAAGTGAAACACTGTTGCATAAGTTGGTAAAAGAGTGAACCTTTGTTGCATAGTAATCATTTAACTAGTTTGTTGCATATTCCTAGAATGAAATGTGGTTGCAGAAAATGGGAAAAAGAGAAACATTGTTGGTTTAACTTTAATGCAACATTTAACCCTATGATGCATGCAGAGTTAGAGATTCTACATTTCTACTTGTATTTAGAAAAAGAAAGACTAGTAAGATAACTAAGAACACAAGTGTTTCGATGATTAAAAATACAAAGCTTACAGAATCTTGGATCCTATATGCAGGTGACATTCATCTTTTCCCTGTTCCGGTGAAAACACAATTTGGTGAAAAGCTTGAGCTACAGGTATGCTGGTATCTTTAAGTTTGATTGTTTTATATAAGTTTTAGGTTTGAATGATAATTGATAAATAAACATTTATGAAATTTGCAGTTGAGTCCGAGTGATTCTGTTATGGATGTGAGGCAGTTTCTTCTTGATGCTCCAGAGACATGTTTCTTTACTTGCTATGACTTATTACTGCACACTAAGGATGGATCGAGTCATCATTTGGAAGATTATCATGAAATTTCTGAAGTTGCTGACATCACTGCGGGGGATTGTTCTTTAGAGATGATTGCAGGTATAGCTAGCTGGCTAATGTTTGCCTTTGGTATCATGAATTTGGAAACTGTCTTTTGTTTCGTTTTATATACATTCCTTTCCATGGAAACATAGTTTATTGGCAAGGATTGATGATAATAATAATAATAATATTAATAATAATAATAATAATAATAATAATAATAAATGGAAATGTTTGCAGCCCTTTATGACGATAGATCCATCAGGGCTCATGTCCACCGAACCCGAGAGTTGCTTTCTCTCTCAACACTCCACTCCTCATTATCAACATCACTCGCATTGCAACATGAGAATGCAACTGCAACTGCAACTGCAAATTCAGGAGGTTTGGTTTGGTTTGTTGTTTTTTTTTGGTATAAAATTTTCATTGAATTAAATCTTTGACTGATGGATCATTTCCAAATTAAAATAGATCCTGCAAAAACGGAGGTTTTAGAGCTTGAGAATTTGGGGTTCATGGAGGACGTCTCTGGTTCGCTTTCAAATTTGTTGTCATCTCCTTCCAAAGAGATCAAATGCGTTGAAAGTATTGTGTTTTCCTCTTTTAACCCTCCTCCAAGCTACAGAAGGTTTGGTTTGGTTTGTTTCCCGTCAGCAAATAGCAACCTTCTTTTAAAGTGTCTAATAATTGATGTTCATTATATTTTCAGGCTTGTTGGAGACTTAATTTATCTGGATGTTGTCACACTCGAAGGAAGCAAGTATTGTATAACTGGAACCACAACCACATTTTATGTCAACTCAAGTTCCGGAAATACCCTCGACCCAAAACCCACTAAAGCTGCTTCAGAAGCAACTACCCTTATCGGGCTCTTGCAGAAGATTAGCTCCAGATTCAAGAAAGGTGAATAAGGATGTTTTATACTCTTTCATATCATACTCTTTCATATTGAAAAGGGAGGGCTAGTTACAAGAAATAGCACCCTACTTCCAATCTTTCTATTACAATATTTACCCAATGCAATAATAATCGGGTAGATTTTCAAAGTACAATGCTGTAATGCTGTAATAAAAGCAAGCTGCTATTTGGAAACAATCTCATGTTTTTTTTTTTCAATCTATTGAAGCTTTTCGTGAAATGTTGGAACGCAAAGCTTCTGCTCATCCATTTGAAAACATCCAGTCGTTGTTGCCTCCAAATTCGTGGCTTGGATTGCACCCTGTTCCTGGTAATAGTAATAAACTAATAATATATTATCCTTTCCTGATAATTTAATTTTTTAGTGGTGTTTCACTTTTTCATGCTATTGATGTACATATCAATTATCTTTTTATTGCATCATGTAATGTAGATCATAGACGCGATGCAGCTAGAGCAGAGAATTCACTTACTCTTTCCTTTGGGAGCGAGTTAATCGGTATGCAAAGAGACTGGAATGAGGAATTGCAATCTTGTAGAGAGTTTCCTCATACAAGCCCTCAAGAAAGGTGCAAAATAGTCTGGTTTGCTCTGTTTTTTGGAATATAAGGAAGGGTATGTATGTATATGTAACTTTTTTGGCTTCATGTATTGTAGGATCTTGAGAGATAGAGCCCTGTATAAGGTTTCTTCTGATTTTGTTGATGCTGCAATAAGTGGTGCTATTGGAGTCATCAGCAGATGCATCCCACCAATTAATCCAACCGATCCAGAGTGCTTTCACATGTAAGTACAATGCATATAAAATAGTATATTATTATTAAATATACTATTTTTATTAATGAGCTTTTATTATGTACTTAAATTGTTTATTAAATATATTTAAATAATGCAATAAACATTTAATATAGAAAAAATATATGAAACTTGATTCCATTCCTACAGACCAATGAAACATGATGATTGGACATAATGACTAGACAACAAACACATTATGAATGGTTTAAAATTTGTTTGTGGTTGTAGGTATGTTCACAACAACATATTCTTCAGTTTTGCTGTTGATGCGGATCTTGAGCAGTTGTCCAGGAAGCAATCATCAGATTCCACCTTGGTCAAACCATCTGTTGTTAATGGGGAGAATCATAATCATAGCCTCAATGGTGTTGTGGATGTGCAATCTGAGGCACAGCTGGCAGAGAGTGAACAAGCCACATATGCGTCTTCAAACAATGATCTAAAAGGCACAAAAGCTTACCAAGAAGCTGATGTTCCTGGATTGTATAATCTTGCTATGGCCATTGTTGACTATAGAGGTCATAGAGTAGTAGCACAGGTGCATATAGTTTCTCTTTTCTATCAGTTAACACTTTTGTTTATTATAACATCCTATCTTTATTTCCTCGGCTCCTAATACAACATCTCACTTTGAAAAATACACCCATGTCATCCAAAATAATTTTCACTGCTATGATTGGGTAATTTTTTTCAAAGTACATTTTCTTAATAAGAAAATAAACAATGCTATAATTTTGAGGTAGATTTATCAAAGTACAATGCCCTTATAAGCAAAAAGAATTGGAGCAACAATGTTCCAATAGATAGAAATGGCAGTAGGTTGCCATTTCTTGCATCTAGCTCCTTTTCATAATTCGTTTTTTTCTATCTTGGATCTTAATCCTTTTTGTCCACAGAGTGTTCTACCTGGAATTTTACAAGGTGATAAATCAGATTCGCTTCTGTATGGGTCTGTTGACAATGGCAAGAAGATTTGCTGGAATCAAGATTTTCATTCCAAGGTCAGGATAATATATATATATATATATATATATATATTCCCTCTTTACCTTTTTATATTGTATACTTTTCTTTCTGTAATTTGTGCTAAACTATATCTAACTAACATTAGGTACTCGAAGCTTCAAAACGCCTCAGGGTGAAGGAACACAGTGTTGTTGATGGATCAGGAAATGTGTTCCAGATAGCTGCACCAGTTGAATGCAAGGGCATTGTCGGAAGTGATGACAGGTGAATTTTTGAACTGGATTTCATTTGTTATAACATTCTTCCTTACTCTCATTGTGTTTTGAAAACATTACAATAACAATGTCATTAATAAAACAAAGCAATAATCGGTGAAAATTTCAAACAGTACTTACAATGCTATTGATCGGTATATTTTTCAAAGTACAATGCTGCAATAGAATGAAGCAAACAGTACAAAAACAGATGAAGTTTTAGTTTGTTGCTATTCAGATCGCCTTTGCATCATGTTGTAGATTGCTTTCTTTTATCTGAGATTTTGATTTCTAGTTATGCAGTGCTGACCGAATTGATTTTTGACATTTCATGTCCAGGCACTATCTCCTGGACCTGATGAGAGTCACTCCTCGTGATGCAAATTATACAGGAACAAATTCCAAGTTCTGTATACTGAGACCCGAATTAATCACTGCCTTTTGCCAGGTAATAAATATAAATATTTATAGATGTAGAACCTTTTTCTTTTTTTATGTTGCATATATGATTGTTGATATAATATGTGTTTGATATAATATATGTGAGAAGGCTGAAGCAGCAAAAAGTTCAAAATCTAAGGGTGAGCCACAGGAAAAGGAAAAACATGCATCTCCAAAAGTTGATAGTACTGTTGTTGAACAACAAGATCAAGCCGAGACATCCGAAACCTCTGATGTTAAACCGGTAAATTTTTCTAAACCATTATACTTTACTTTTTTCTTCGATAATTTATTAGTTTTTCTATTCCCGGTTTTCCTTTTTTTTTTTTATTTTTTTTTTTATTTTTAAAATCATTATAAGATACAGAAAAGCAGAAGATACTTTCATCGTTTTATCTAGAAAACTTTCTATACTAATTAAATAATATACTCATGTTTCTAACTTTATTGTGTTGGAGTGTTTGAACCTAAGTTTTTTAACTTTAATGGATTAAAAATATATGTTTATGATTGTTGTTTAAAACTGAGTGGAGTGCAGCATGAATCAGAAGAGGATAAAACGGTGATTGAAGAATCTGGTTTTAAGACTGCTGACGTGGCAGAGGATATAAGGTTTAACCCTAATGTATTTACAGAATTCAAACTGGCTGGGAGTCCTGAGGTAATTCTGTGTATGTAAAAGACACAAATGCCCTTGTGATTAAAAATATCTCATAGAAAGCTTGTAGTTAAAAAGACGCATATGCGCATGTAACAGGATATTGCTGCTGATGAAGAAAGTGTACGGAAGGTGAGTTCATATCTCAAGGAGGCTGTGCTTCCAAAATTCATACAAGATCTTTGCACACTTGAAGTTTCACCAATGGACGGCCAGACACTCACTGAAGCACTGCATGCACATGGAATTAACGTTCGCTATATCGGCAAAGTAAGAAATTATATATATATATATATATATATATATATATATATATATAAATCTATATTGCTTTTATCGTCCCTATGTGATAACTTCTTTATTACATTATTCCAGGTAGCTGATGGTACGAAGCACTTGCCTCATTTATGGGATCTTTGTTCCAATGAGATCATTGTTAGATGTGCAAAACACATCCTCAAGGTGAATTCAATGATCTTTAATTAACCATCGGTGAAACTGTAAAAAGCCGAATTCATGTTGTAACTTCTTTACAGGACGTGCTGAGAGATACAGCAGATCATGACATCGGACATGCAGTTGCTCATTTCTTCAATTGTCTATTTGGAGACTGTCAGGCGGTTTCTGTTTCTGGAAAAGCCGTTGCTAATAATACACAGTCCAAAAATCAGAAAAAGGTCATTAGTTTTACTTGTTTATGAAAAATACAAAAATTGAGATTTACTATATTTTATGGGGTAAATGAGTTCAACTCCTGATGTTGATTCATGGATTTAACAGGAGGTAGCCTCGGGAAAATCCACAAAAAGGTCGAAAGCTGGAGGTGCTGCTAGTAGTAGTAGTAGTAGAAAACAAGCATCCTGCATGAATCTTAGTTCTGAAAGCTTGTGGGCTGATATTCTTGAATTTGCCAAAGTTAAATACCAGGTAACATCAACTTACTTCATTCCATCAAACCAAACAGATTTCATCTTCTCTATTTGCTTGTAGTTTGAATTGCCAGAGGATGCAAGGTCTCGTGTGAAGAAGGTTTCAGTTATCCGCAACATTTGCCTCAAGGTATACTTTCTGCATGATATTATTATTTTTATTAAATTCTGTTGTATGATAATGCGACTTATCTACTAAATTGTCTGGCATTAACAAACAGGTGGGGGTAACCATAGCTGCTAAAAAGTACGATCTGAGTGCAGGAACACCTTTCCAAACGTCAGATATTTTGAATCTTCAACCTGTGGTCAAACACTCCATACCCGTATGTTCAGAAGCAAAAGAGCTCGTGGAAACAGGAAAGGTCCAGTTGGCAGAGGTTGGTAACATTTTTTTCCCCTTAAATTGTTATATATATGTCACATAAATATGACTTGTTTTTTATTTCAGGGAATGCTTAACGAAGCCTACACTTTATTTACGGAAGCATTTACAATACTTCAACAGGTATGTATGTTTTATGATATCTTTCATTTCATGGTTGGTAAGGGTTAAATGAGTGATTTTATTTTATCATTAAATTTAATTATGACATGCAGGTGACGGGTCCAATGCATCGTGAGGTTGCTAATTGCTGCCGGTATGTTTCCTAGTTGGAATAATTATGTTTGAGCTTTGTAAAATTATTATTTTATCTTAATTATATTGGAATTTTTACTTTTGTAGTTACCTTGCAATGGTTCTTTATCATGCCGGAGACATGGCTGCAGCGATTATGCAGCAGCATAAGGAACTTATTATAAATGAGCGCTGCCTTGGGCTTGACCACCCTGACACAGCTCACAGGTATCCATTTTTTCAAGCTTGGATTTGATTACAATTTCCCTGGGGCCTGGGGGCGTTTGGCTTGTTGGAATTCACAAAATCCTTTGACCCACTTTCCATCCCTAAAACTAGTGTGTTAAAATCCTCAAGTAACTTTTATTTTTTAAAAGTGTAAAAATAACATGGAATTCAATTCTAAGCATTTCCTTGTTAAAACAAATAATCAAATAATTTTTTATTTTTTGAACCCCAAAATAGTTTGAAATAAATAAGCATAAGAAACATAGCATTTCCATCTGAAAATGTATAAATTGTTGCTATTTAAATACCAAAATATTGGATGGATTAGAAATAAAGAAATGGAATGTTTTGCAGCTACGGGAACATGGCCCTATTCTATCACGGACTGAACCAATCAGAACTGGCGTTGCGCCACATGTCGCGTGCCCTGCTTCTATTAAGCTTATCATCTGGGCCAGATCACCCTGATGTCGCAGCAACTTACATTAATGTTGCAATGATGTATCAAGACATTGGGAAAATGAACACAGCTCTTCGTTATCTACAAGAAGCATTGAAAAAGAATGAGAGGCTTTTGGGAGAGGAACATATCCAGACTGCTGTCTGCTATCATGCACTTGCAATTGCTTTCAACTGTGTTGGAGCCTACAAGCTCTCTCATCAGGCATGCTTAGTATATCTGTCCATTAGATTTTGGTTTATTTTCCATCCATGTTTAAAAAAAGTCAGACAGACGAGAGTATATTATACCATCATTTATAGCTTAGCTTATTAGCTTACTGTTTTGTTTGGCAGCATGAGAAGAAGACATATGACATACTTGTGAAGCAACTTGGAGAGGATGACTCGAGGACCCGCGACTCCCACAACTGGATGAAAACTTTTAAAGTGCGCGAGGCGCAGGTATGATTTTGATGTGTTGCTTTTATTTTAATTATTTAATATTTAATTTTCTGATTATATAATATGATGACAGATGACTGCACAAAAGCAGAAAGGGCAAGCTGTGAATGCGGTTTCAGCTCAGGCAGCAATTGATCTGTTAAAGGTATATTTGGTTTGGTTTGGTCTGACGAATGAGATTGTTGGTTTTAAAATGGGCAGTAAATTAATTAGCAATGTTTGTGAATTGTAAATTGTACAGGCTCACCCTGATTTGATACAAGCATTCCAGGCCGCCTCCGCTGGAGGAGCTTCCGGCAGCGCCAACAACACCACAGTTCCCGGCGAGAACTTCCCTCGTGGTGGTGGTAGAGGTGTGGATGAAAGATCTGCCCGTGCAGTGGCGGAGGCCAGGAAGAAAGCCGCCGCCAGAGGTCTATTAATCCGGCCGCACGGTGTCCCTGTCCCGGCTATGCCACCGCTCACCCAACTCCTCAACATCATCAACTCTGGTATGACACCGGAAAACACCACCGGAGATGATGCCAACACCAACGGAGCCGTGGTGGTGGAAACCACCACCCCGGTTGGGTTAGGTCCAGGGTTAGGCGCCTTGGACCCTAAGAAAAACAAGCAGAATGCCACCAAGTAAAACTACTACTACTACTAGATCATTTTTCTAACGTTTTACTCGACACTAGCCTGGGACTGTCTGGGAGTATGTTGGATTTGAGGGGTTTTTGACTATTTCATTATCATTATTTTTTTTTTTCAATAATTATTGGCCAATCAAACTATAATAGGATGGGTGGGTGACTGGGTGTTAGTTGTATTTTTGGCGATTGTGTCAGTCGGTGACTACGACACGCATGTAAAACTAAAACTAGTGCTGGATCATGTTTTTATTTAGCGTCGCAACTCGCTATGGATTTTTGCCAAATCTCTTACTTTTGCTTGCTTCTTTTTAATCACTCTTATTTTTTTCTTATTTCACCCCAAAAAGGTGTAAATTATGTACAACATGCATTTTTTTTTTTAAATTGATATAAATGGAACAAAATGTGTAATGGTCGAAATATTGATCAAATCTTGATTTGTATATCTTTAACTAATTATGGGACTATTAGACTAAAATAAGTTGGTCAAAATGCTAAGATAGTAATTTTGTAATTAAGTAGAAATTTAATTGTATCTTTTGTTTTGGATGTAAGTAGACAAGGGAAAATATGTAATTCCCACTTCTGAAAATTTTCCGAAATTTAATTGTATCTTTTCTTTTGGATGTAAGATGACTAAAATCGGAATCACTGTAGCAATATTCAAATTTGTGTTTATCCTTCTCAATCAATCATGCTTGCCCGACTTTAATCAAGTAACGTGTTTTTGATTTCTAACTGACCAGGACTTCACCTCTAGCCATTTCCATCATCTCCTCTCCCCTCCCCCCACTTTCATCATCATAGAACAACCACATAGTTAGACCTGACAAATGTATCGTGTCGTGTCAAGACATTAAATAGGTTGAAAGGGCTTGACCCTAACCCGATTCGTTTAATTATCGTGTCGTGTCAACCCGTTTATTTTCGTGTCAGGTTTTGGGTTAAGGTTTAGACCTTGTAAATATGTTGTGTCATGTCGGGTTGAAATATTTTAAATGTCTGAAAGTAGGAGTTATGGATGCTAAAAGGAAAAAGTGAAACACTGGAGTTATGAGATGAAATGATAAAATTTATAGTAAATTTAGAAGGAAAAATGAAAAAAGTTAAAGTTGGAGAGCAAAATGGATCGGTAGCGTGGATGACTAAAATTAAATAACTTTCAAAATTTACATATTACTTATAATTCCTGAGTTTGACCCACTACAAATCTATAACATATAATATACTGATAAAAATATGAAATTTGTTATAAATAATATATAATAAAACGGGTCATATTCGAGTCATCTTCGAGTTGAAAGTCTTGACCCTAACCCTACCCGTTTAATTATCGTGTTGTGTCGTGTCAACTCGTTTATATAAACGTGTCGAAATCTCTAATCCTAACTCGCTAATTTCATGTCCGGTTCGTGTCGGGTTTTCGTATCGTGTCATGTTTTGCCAGGTCTACACATAGTGCAGTAAAAAGTTGTGCATCTGTTTGGTTTACGATATTTGAGTTTTGGGCAGAACCTCAACAAAAGAAAATTAAATTTACAAGAAAATGGAACACAAATTAGATTCCAAGAAAATAGAAGTATCATATAGAACACAACTAAAGTTTAAGAGAAAGGAAGAACATAGCGAAATGAATGTTAGTTTTCTAGGATCGTGTTTTTCCAACATTTTTCGAAATCTGTAATTCGTCCCTTTTTGCTTGGGATAGACAAATTTAGGAGTGAGATAATCCAAGAATAAAAACCAATCCGAATTACAAGGTTAATTCTAATTGAGAAACACAGAATACCTTTGATTGAAGTGTTCTTGAGAGATAGAGAGAATCTGATGAACAAATATCGAGTATATAGAATGTAGCCCATTTTTTTGGAACATGTAATATGTTCTTATACAAGAGGGAAATGTAGTTAATGGTGGTTACATGCAATTTTGGTGCCAAAAGGTGGTTAGATATATGGTTATAAGACATAACCGATTCTAATTGTTTTTGGCGGGAAATACATTGTTGGAACCACCATCGGGGGTCTGCCCCTTGGACCCCGCTAGGGGCGTGCCCCTTGGAACCCTGCACCCAGGGGCGCTGCCCCCGACCCCTATTATCCCGAGCTCACATTTATCACTCTGAGTGTGTACCCCGCACGTTCAACATCGGTGAGTGAAATAGAACTCAACCTATCTCAATATTAATAACTACACAAAAATATGTTGATAACACTAAAATCACCAACAATAGAGATGTATAAATCACTCATTATGCATTTAGTTTTCTTTTTCAAGCCAAAACAAAAAAGCTAAACGATGAAATATCACAAACCTATTTCACACTTGTCTTCAAGATATGATTCAATTTTAGGATGAATAAGCTTAAAGTACTTTGAACAGAATCCAAAGAAAAATGAATATAAATTTGTTGAATCTGATGAACACTGAATATGAATTTGCACTTGTAGTAGAATCTATAAAACATCGATAATCCCCTTCCATCATTTCGTTGTACAGTCACTGTTGAGGGTGACCTATAGAAATGAATCGAACTTGAAAAGATCACAACCCTTATCTACTAATTCACCAACGCATATCACCAAACCCCACATCTACTGTAACAGCCCAAAATCCAGGTACCCTTTTATTTAGCCCTTCATCTTTAATTTGTTGTCATTTTAGGGTTTGTATGTTGGGCGAGTACGCTGGACGTACAAGGAGTATGCTGCGCGTACTCGCGCGCTTCATTTAAACGCGTCCTCCCTCGGGTACGCTGGGCGTAACTGGTCCAGACCCAAAATCCCTAATTGTTGTGGTTGGCTATAAAAGGAATAAGATGGCTTGACTCCTCAGCCACCATCCCTCAGAAAGAAACCCTAAGAGAGTGTTCCTTCGTTCCTAGCCCATTTGTGAGTGTTCTAAGCTTGGTGGTGTCATTTCAAGGTAGCAAAGGAGAAGAAGAGTCCATTGGGAAGGCTAGAAGTTGGTGTTCAAGTGTAGATCCGGGCTTAGCAAAGGTTGGAGCTTCATTCTAAGGTAAAAAGTTCGGATCTTGACTTGTAGTTCTTGTGGTATGCTTTATGGACCATTTTGTAGGGTTTTGGTCCCAAAGGTGGAGACTTTATGAGCAAGTGGTCTCCATTAGCTTAGATCCATCATATTTCTGGTCCATTTGAGTTGTAGATTCATAAAAATGTAATCTTGGACGTGAATAATTAGCCATCCATTAGATCTAGATCCTTGAGTTGAAATGGAAAGGTGTTAAGGAGTGTAAGAGCCTTTACAGCCATGCCAAGGCTTAAAGGTTTCGAATTTATGAGTAAGGATGCTTAAATAAAGCCGGATCTAGAAGTTGAAGTTGTGGCTTAACCGATTAAGACCAGAAATGAAGAATGTCTAGATCTGACTATTACGCTGGGCGTAACTCCTAGTATGCGCAGCGTACTGGGTGGAGACCCCGGCTTTTGGGTTGGCGATGTACGCCCCGCGTACATCAGGCTGTACGCTCCGCATACTGAAATGTTGACTTTTGTTGACTTTTAGGGTTTTGGTCAACATGTGGACTTTGAGTCAAGGAAGGGTAAAATGGTCTTTTACCCTATGAGGAATGATGATAAGGGTTAAAGTCTAGTTGTGGAAGTCTATTTTAATTAAAATGATATTCGTTATGATTAGGCGAGGTTGAGTCTTCGTTTGGGATTCAGAGATAGCGAGCACGTGAGATTCTAGACTTTCCACGAGGTGAGTTTTCTCACTATACTGTACCCGGAAGGGTTTTATTGTGTGACCGGAAGGTCGGATATGTTATGAGTTGTATGCATTATATATGATAAGTTAATCGTTTGTATGTGCTATGTATGCTATGCTTGATATGGGCCGGAAGACATTATGTTATGGGCCGGAAGGCATACATGTTATGGGTCGGAAGGCGTTGTGATGTGGACTGTAAGGTTGACGCAGGTAGGACCGGAAGGTTTACCGAGTCGGGACGGAAGTCCCCTGAGACACATGAACCGGAAGGTCCGGGCCTGGAAAGGCGTATGTGCGTAAGTAGTATTTTGGAGAACTCACTAAGCATTTATGCTTACAATTGTTGTGTTATGTGTTTTAGGTACTAGCGAGGACCGTGGGAAGGCGCCGACGTGATTTGTACACACTGACGAAGAAACTGTTTTATGATCATGGGATGTATTTTGTTACATTGATATTTTTTTTTACACATGTGATTTCAGAATATTAAATGATGGTTTTTGATGTTTGCAAAAAAAAAAAAAAATGAAAAATTGTTTCGAAAATTCACGTTGTTACATCTACATTTCTAGTTCTAAACCTATTGTTGAGTTAGGATCTTAGGCTCGAACAATAAACTATAAATGCAATTAACATACATAATATGCAACAATTTACCAAGAATAATAAAAATACAATATGAAGAACACAATTATTTCTTATAACTTGAAAGGAAATTTACAATAAGTGTTAAAAACTCGATTTAATACACTTATTCTTAACAAGCGTCCTCATGCGCCTACCCGCACTTGCCACAAGTGCAACCCCTTTGATCTCCAGATTGTGAATAAACGGGTTTGAATGAGTTGGGGTCTGTCTCTTCTCTCTCTCGTCTGGGTCTCAATCTTGATCTCTCTCCTCTGAGTGGAAGACTGTAGCTCAGAGAGAGAACTGTACCACCGGATCGATAGAAACTCACGAATCTTCGTCTTGAGCATGCTCAAGTAACAAAACATCTAGACCTACTCTGAAGCATCATACTCGGGGCAAAAAAGGACTCTATCTGTAAAAATTAGATCTGTGAACGTCATCGATGTGTCTTTAAGCCCAAACGGCATCACTACAAACTCGTAATGACTATAACGAGTCCGGAACGTTGTGTTCTCCACATCCTCCTCCTAGAATCTCATTTGGTGATAACCTAATCTCAGTTTAATCTTCGAGAACCAAGATGCACCTTGGCACTGATCAAAGATATCATTAATCTTGGGGAGTCGGTAACAGTTCTTCACCGCTAACTTGTTTAACTTCTGATAATCTATGCACATGCGATGAGACCGATCCTTCTTCTTCAAAAATAGGATCGATGCTCCTCAAGGTGACTTTCTTGGTCTGATAAACTGCTTGCCCAACAGCTCCTGAAGCTGAGAGGATAACTCCTGCATCTTTGGTGGTGTGAGGCAATACGACTCCTTAGCAATCAGGGCAGCACCGGGGATCATATCAATCCTGAACTCCACTTGCATCATGGGAGGCACACTGGGTAAATCCTCCGAAAATACGTATGGAAACTCTTTGACCACTGGCACATCTAAAATCAAAGCTCTCCCCCATACCGTGTGTCAACCACATAAGCGAGATAACCTGAACATCCACGTTAAAGATATTTTCGAGCCCTAGCAGCTAAATAAAAAGTCGAACCAACCCTGGTACCCTCGCCCTAGATAATCATTTCTCCCCCACTTGGAGTTTGAACTACCACCCCCTGTCTCTCATAGTCAATCATGGCTCCAAATTTGCTCAACTATTCCATCCCTACTATCACACACACATCCCTTATATGCATAGGAATCAAGTCAATCGGGTAAGACACCCCAAATATCTCTAAAGTGCAGTCTCGAAAAACACTCAAGGCTACAACCTCGTGTTTGTTGACGATGGAGACTCGCAATGGACAATCCAGATCGCCAACAATGATAACAAAATCCATAATGAAGGACTTAGACACAAAGGACATAATTATACCCAAGTCAAAAAGCATAAGAGTAGGCAATGTATTCATTAAAAAGGTACCTAGCATAAATACAATCATAAGCATATATGAAAATAACTTGACAGAATAATAAATGAGAACATACTAGCAATAACGCCAAGCGTCGTCGTGGCCTCCTCCATTGTGATCTGAAAAGCATGACCCATGGTCTTCACGGCCTCAACTCTCCCTTGACATCTATCCATAATCCTCAAGGTAGTCGGTGTTGGAGCATGCATTGGTCTCGTAGCGAGTAAGGGACAGGTGGCCTTCACATGGCCAACCTGATCATAGTGGTAGCAAATCCTTGTACTCAACAATGGGGCATATTGATGACAGTCCCTAGCAATATGGCCCTGCCTGCCACATTTTTCCAGTAGCTTATCAACAAGCGCCCTCATGCGCCTTCCCACACTTGCCACAAGTGCGGCCCCTATGACCTCCGGATCATGAATCAACGGGTTTGAAGCGCTTTGCTGTCGGCTGTGACTGAGCTAGGTACTGCCTCCTCTCTCTCATCTGGGTCTTAATCTCGGTCTCTCTCCTCCGAGCGAAAGACTACAACTTGGAGAGAGAGAACTGTACCACTGGGTCGATACTAACTCAAGAATCTTTGTCTTGAGCATGCTCAAGTAATAGGACATCTAGACCTGCTCTGAAGGAGCATACTCGAGATAGAAAAGGGCTCTCCTTATAAACATCTTGTTGATCTCCATCACCAACTCTGTCGTCTGCCTCAACGACAGATACTCCTCGGCTAACCTCTCCCCCTCCACCAGGAGTACATACTCGGTACATTGCATCTCTGAAAACTACTCCCATATCACTACAACTTTCCCCATAGGAGAATAAGCACCGGTCTACAGACTCAACCAATTCTTCGCTCCCAAATGAAGAAGGTTCATGGCGCACCTGACCTTCTGGTCCTCTGGACACGAATAAGTGAAGAAACAGCCCTCCACATCGGATAATCACCTCATAGCAACAATCGTGTGCTTGATCCCATCACACTCCAGGGGCTTCGTGTTGCTAAATTCCCAGTACTAAAATAACCCCCTCTCCTGGAGTCTTGTAGCAATAATGACTACCATAGCTGCGGTCATAGCAACCTCGGTAATGGCACCATATTGCTCGTCAAATATGTCAATAATAACGGTCTTACTATACCCAAAAACCTCTGGGATCGCCTCCTTAGCAACCATGGTCACCTGAGTGGTGATCATCTCACAAATCTCCTCATCTATCAATCCTGGCCTCTCTGGGCTGCCAACTCCTGATCTAGAACCTCTAATGATTGGCATACCGAAAACAAACCCGAATATATTAGAAAAGAAATAATTAATACTATTACAACATTACAAAATTTCTAAACTCTTAAGGCTTGTGACTTCCTTGCTATGCTTAGTGCTTCCAGTATTACAGACCCATACTACCTTCCACACTTACCTGTATTTGTCTCAAGGGGTCGTCACGAACCACCCGACCATAAGGCCCATCATCTAGGATACGCATACATCCTATATATATTCTCTCACGTATGGATAATCCTTCCTTATACTGGCCTACTACAATCCATACTCACTCATGAAACTTCCACTAACCCTACAACCACTCGTGCATGCTAATCATACATAACACTGGATTCGATAGGCATTCGAATACTTGATTCTAACCTAAGCCCACAACCAAACAAGGAACAACAAATAAGGCTAAATCAAACATTCATAGGCTATAAAATCTTAGTTATATACAATTATGATGCACACACTAAGAAACCATAGTAATAATGTTAGTTCCATCAAGCATAACAAGAAACTCTCCTAGGCTATCAGACATCATACGATAGGAAATTCTATCATGCAATTCCTAAAGATCCTTAACCTACATACTTGCATGAAATTCTGTCAATACAAAAAACAAGTGTGGGTATCTTGGGCAGTCACTTTCCTTGGCTCTGGCTGATTGTACACATCACATCCTTCTTGTCGGTTCTTTTATGGTTAAAATTTGAAAAACATTTTGTAGATCCTTAGTTTGAGTCTGGAATCACACTAGTATTCATCCAATTCTCTATGTAACGTCCTGTTTTCACCACCAAAAAATTTCATTTTTATTTAAAGTAAGAATTTAAAATCGTAAAAACCACTATAAGAAAATCATCGGTTCCCAATTACAATTATTAAAAATTAGAGTATTATAATGAACGTGAAATCCTCAATGTTGCTGATGAGTGTGTACAGTCTCACCTTCACCTTCCCATAGTCACCGATGATACCTGAAACAACAAACAACTAGGTATGCATAAATCTTAGTGAGTTTCCCCTTAAATACCATACATATCCAAACAAATATAACAAAAAACGGGCCCAATAATTCATCGGATTGGAATACCCAACTATATCGGGTTTTTTGGCCTTACCGCCTCAACCCAACCTCTCATCCCAATCCTCCGTGCCTACGGCTTATAGCCTGCCCACACCAGTTATCTTGGCCTTCAGTACAAAGAAGGACCGCCTCAACCTAACCAAACACACATGTCGACATGTAAGCAAACAAGGATCAAGTAGGCACATGATATATAAAATTATCAAATCACATAGCTCACTACCACCTACTAGACCTCTCACATCACATTGCTCCACAACATACCACTACTACAACATCCTATCATACATATGAACACATACATAGACCTAGTAGATCATTATTGTACCATAACATCCTATACATAAGTTGTTGGATAAGGTGTATAAGTCCATAACTTATTTGGTATATACTTGACCCGACCGACATGGTCCATTTGGGTTGCATCTCATCCAAACTATTATGGATAATTTTGTGAGAGTTATACACATATGTTTATTAATATATTATGAGTTATAATATATTAATATGAAGTTACGTTATTTAATTAGGTTTAGTCTTAAATTAATTATGAATTAATTTAGAGATTAAAAGGAAGACTAATTAGATTATGGGCTATTTGATTTATATAGTGTGGGCTAATACTCATTTGTTAATGGGCTAGGCTTATGTGGAAGTCCATGGATGATCCATGGAGCTTTTAACCCATGGATCCTTGGAAAGGAAAAGACATGGGTTATTAGGGTTTCACCTTAACCATGCACACTATATAAGCATGCTTATGGAGCATGAAATGGAGCCTAAGAGAAAACTAGTGAACTAGTGTGTGTGTGTGTGCATGTGTGTGGCCGATTTTATACAAGGGTGTATACTCTCTCAATTTTTCCAAGAGTTTGTGGTGTTTGTGATTCCATTTGAGGCATTCACACTATTGGTGCTTGGCCCTCAAACTCCTTAGAACCAAACTCACCAAAAGGTATGTAATCTCTTCAAACTCTTTTATGTTGAAATGTTCCCCATGCCATGTTAGATAGGTTATAAACGTTGGAAAATTATTATTTTGCATGTATTTAGACAAACATAGATCCAAGGTTTATTAGGGGTGCATGCACACTTAGGAAGTGTTAGATTGCTCAAAACCCAACAGTGGTATCAGAGCCTAGGCTTGCTTATTTGATACTTGATGCAAAATAGTGATAAAAGTCGAAATCGTTGCTGTCTGCATGATGGACTCGCCGAGTCCATTGGGGGGACTCGACGAGTCCAAGGCAAACTTCAACCTACTCGACGAGTAAGTTCATGCACTCGACGAGTAGGATCGAAAGAGTGCAGTTTTTCGACTTTTGCTGCTGGAAATGGACTAGAAACATTACCCTAAACTGTTTTGGTGTTATAAAACTTATTTTAGTTGGTGTAATGGTTGTTCTAATCCATTTACAATAGCATATATCAAAATTCCATGATTTTATGTGTTCATATAATTCTTGAATTTTTGATGATCATGTTCATGTTCTTATGAATTTAGAAAATGATAGGAATTATTTGCTGAATTGTTTAGAATTAATTCTTGATCATTTATGTGTTTTAATGGAGTCCATAATTTGTCCTCAAGTTATGGATTTCCAAAGGCCACTCTTATTTAACACACACTTAAAACACATAAGTTACATGAAAATGAAGAGTCTTCATTTTTATGAACCTTTAATTCATAAGTTATGAAATGAAGAGTTTTGCAAAGTTACAAAACTTGCCCTCAAGTTTTGGAATTTGTAAAGTTTCACACACTTTAATAAACTTTAATTCCAACCCTTAGAGTTTTAATAGTTAAAATTCAACCCTTATAGTATTTATAACATTAATGGTTAATTATTATATATATGTATAAGAATAAGTCGTTTTACCATTAGTAGGCCTCATTCACGAAGCCGGTCTATAAGGTGGGTATAAGGTTGTTGCCTATAAAATGGCGACTTAATGGGTATATACTCTCACCCACCGCTTGCTTGATCGGTGGAGGGTCGTTAGCCGAACGGGTAGAATAATGACTTTAAATCCTCATTAAAAGTATAATGAATATTATAAAATAACTAAAATCTTTTAATTCCCAATCTTAGTTATTTTAGGAAAATGTGAACATGGTGCTAGTCCATGGAATTCACACTTTGTACCTTACCAAGTCGTTGGTGGAGCGTGTGTGGTTAACCGGCACACTAACTAGGACTAGTAAGGATCACGAAGGGTGACTTAATGTTTGTCATAGATCAATGGAGCGTGTGTGGTTAACCGGCACATTGATTAGATGATAATATTAAGGGTGCCAAGTGAATTAGCATGGTTATTCACACCTTGTTTTGTGATCCTCGGCATCCCAGTCACAAAACTTGAAGGGCACAATCGAGATTGAAACATGCCATTGAAAAAGTTCAATGAATCTCAAAAGAATCTAGGAATTTCAAATCCAATTAAACCTAATAAATCATTTCGTTTTCATGGTGGAAATTGGTGAATCGTCATTCACCTACCTTTCAAATATATTATTACTTAGATTACGGCATCCCTCTTCTAAGTGTAATATGTTGTGATTGGATCCTAGCCTTAATATTACATTTGGGTGTCTTATTAAGGATCCTATATATATATCTAATCTAAACTTACTCTCTTTTCAGATGTCTTCCAACACTAATGCTTCAGGCTCTAACCCAACTGGTTCTTTCTCTCTCATGAATCTTTATGGGAGGGTCATCTTTGATGGTTCCAACTTCATGGATTGGATTAGGAACATCAGGATGGTTACTCGTTATGAGGACAAAGAATATGTCCTCGATAAGGAGTTAAAAGAACTTGATGAGTCTACTGCTACTCCTGAGGAGATCGCTGAATTCAGGACTCATGAGAGAGATGCTACTAAGGTGGCATGTATCATGATGGCCATGATGACAGCCGAGCTCCAAAAGTCATATGAAGATTTCTACCCTTTTGAGATGCACCAAGACCTGATGGAAAGGTACCATCAGAGTGTTCGTCAGGAGCGGTATGAAATAATCTCCTCCATAATAACTACCCGCATGAAGGACGGTGAATCCGTCACGGGCCACATGCAAAAGATGCAAAGGTATGTGGACCGTTTGCTGAAGCTGAATGTTAACATTCCCGAGGAGTTGGCAATTGACATCATTTTGCACTCCTTGCCTTCTTGTTATGATCATTTTCGAATGACATATCATATGAACAAGGAGGAAGTTACCCTCAGCAAGCTTCAAGGACTCTTGAAGACCGCAGAATCCGATCTTAAGGGTAAAGCGGTTGTTACCTCTACTACTCCTACTCCAACATCTACCCCTGTTTTAGCTATTGGGCAAGGCAAAGGGAAGAAGAGGAAGCACCCTTCGAAGGGTACCAAGGGAAAGTCTCTTGAAGGCTCCTCATCAAAGACTAAGAACGGTTCTGTCACTCCTTCTGCCATTCCCAAGGATGCTGAATGCTTTTATTGCCATGAAAAGGCACACTGGAAGCGAAACTGCCGTAAATACTTGCAGGATCTAAAGGATGGGAAAGTGAAACCCACCCATGCAGGTATTTACACTATATTGTCTAATTACTCAACATATTCTAACTCTTGGGTGCTTGATACAGGATGTGGTATTCACATATGTTCTGATTTGCGGGGCCTAAGAAGAAGTGAGGATGTGGAGCATGGGAAGATAAACTTGATCATGGGGAATAGGAAGGCTTTACCTCTTTCCAAGATTGGAGTTTATACTTTGTTGCTTAAGAATGGGTTAAAATTAGATTTGAATAAATGTGTGTACTTGTCTGAAATGGCGAGGAATATTATTTCTTTTCATGCTTTGTACAAACAAGGTTTTACCTTTTCGTTTGATAATGAATGTGATGGTATTAATGCTTTCTTTAATAATGTGTTTTATTTTAAAGCATTACCTTGTGATGGTGTGTATGAAACTGTGTCGATTGTAGACAACTTAGGAAATAATGTGTTGTATATTGATTCTTCTACTAGCCTAGATAAAGCATCATTGTGGCATTATCGTCTTGGACATGTAAACAAGAAACGCATAGGCCAACTCCAAAAGAGTGGAGTCTTGGAATCATTTGACCTTAAATCGGATGATAATTGTGAATCTTGTCTACTTGGAAAGATGACAAAATCACCCTTCACTGGAACTTGTGAGAGGGGTGAGGGTTTGTTGGACCTAATACATACTGATGTATGTGGGCCATTCAAAACCGCCACAAGGGATGCTAATCGGTATTATGTGACTTTTATTGATGATTTTAGTAGATATGGGTATGTCTACTTAATCAAACATAAGTCCGAAACCTTTGAAAGGTTTAAGGAATTAAAATAGGAAGTAGAAAATCAATTAGGCAGGAACATTAAGATGCTTCGATCTGATCGAGGTGGTGAGTATCTTAGCACCGAGTTCCTTGACTATCTTAAGGAGTGTGGGATTGTCTCACAATTGACTCCTCCCAGGACACCACAGCTGAATGGTGTAGCTGAGAGGCGTAATCGAACTTTTTTGGACATGGTTCTCTCTATGATGAGTCGAGTTTCGTTACCAATATCTTTTTGGGGGTATGCCTTAGAGACTGCCGCCCATATCCTTAATTTAGTCCCTACAAAGAAGGTTACCAAAACACCTCATGAGATGTGGACAGGGAAGGTTCCCAATTTGGACCACATCAAAATTTGGGGTTGCGAAGCTTTTGTGAGGCGTGAAACTCATGATAAGCTTGAAACCCGATGTGAAAGGTGTATTTTCATCGGCTACCCACAGAAATCCTTCGGTTACCTATTCTACAGACCCAGTGAGAATGTGGTCTTTGTAGCACGAAGAGGGATCTTTCGCGAGAAAGAATTTATAAGCCAAGGAGACAGTGGGAGGCAGATTGATCTTGAAGAAATTCAAGAATCAATTGGTGAAGGAACCTCAGACACTAGCAATCAACCTAAGGAGGAAACTCCTGTTGATCCAGCTGACGAGTCTGTACCTCCGAGGCGTTCCACATGGGTTAGGAACACACCTTCGTTTTATTATGGCTTCCATATTACTACGGAAGGTGATACGTTTATTAGTGATAGTACACTGGTAAATTTGGATGAACCCAGCAGTGTTAAGGAAGCCATGGCAGGCCCGGAGTCTGCTAAATGGAAGGAGGCTATGGACAGCGAGATACAGTCCATGTATGACAATCAAGTTTGGAACCTTGTTGACAATGTACCAGGCCGTAAAACAGTCGGGTGCAAATGGATCTTCAAGAAGAAGACAGACATGGAAGGAAAAGTGCATACTTATAAGGCTCGACTGGTTGCGAAGGGTTTTACTCAAACTCAAGGTATTGATTATGATGAAACCTTCTCGCCGGTAGCAAAGATTAAGTCTATTAGGGTTATTTTAGCCATTGCAGCATTTCATGATTATGAAATATGGCAAATGGATGTCAAAACCGCTTTCCTTAATGGAAAGTTGGCTGAGGATGTGTACATGAATCAGCCAGAGGGTTTTGTCAGTGCAGAGTACCCTAATAGAGTATGCAAGCTTGAGAAATCCATTTATGGATTAAAACAAGCATCTCGTAGCTGGAATCTTTGTTTTGATGAGAAGGTAAAAGAGTTTGGCTTCTCGAGAAGCGAAGATGAGTCTTGCGTGTATGTCAGAGCTAGTGGGAGTATAGTTAGCTTCTTGGTACTGTATGTGGATGACATACTACTCATAGGAAATGACATCCCAACCTTGCAGGAGGTTAAGTCCTGGCTTGGGAAGTGCTTTGCTATGAAGGACCTAGGGGAGGCTACCTATATCCTAGGGATAAGGATATTAAGAGAAAGGAGTAGAAGACTAATTGGACTTAGTCAGAGTACCTACTTGGATAAGGTGTTGAAAAGGTTCAACATGGAGAATTCCAAGAAAGGAGATTTACTGATCCAAAGCAATACCAAACTGAGTAAGACTCAGAGTTCGAGTACAGAGGCAGAGATAGCTGAGATGAGCCAATTACCATATGCTTCCGTAGTTGGCTCGATCATGTATGCTATGACTTGTACCCGTCCTGATGTGGCATTTGCTTTGAGCATGGTCAGCAGGTATCAGGGGAACCCTGGCAAGGCTCATTGGACAACGGTAAAGAACATTCTCAAGTACCTGCGGAGGACTAAGGATTGGATCCTTACCCTTGGTGGCAGTGATGACTTGAGAGTATTAGGGTATAGTGATGCTGGTTTTCAGAATGATAGGGATAATTTCCGCTCTCAGTCGGGCTGGATCTTTACTTTAAATGGAGGGGCAATTTCTTGGAAGAGTTCCAAGCAGGAGACGGTGGCTGATTCGACTTGTGAATCAGAGTATATAGCAGTGAGTGAAGCAGCGAAGGAGGCGATATGGCTAAAGAACTTCATCGGAGACCTTGGAGTTGTACCAGTTATTAAGGAACCTATAGAGATTTTCTGTGACAACAATGGTGCGGTTACCTTAGCCAAGGAACCAAGAGATCATGGCAGATCCCGACACATTGACAGAAAATATCACTTCATAAGACACAAGATTGAAGAAGGACTCCTTGTGACAAGGAGGATATCGTCGGATGAGAATCCTGCAGATCCCCTTATGAAGGGACTGACGAGGGTTAAGCATTTTCAGCATGCAAGACGCATCGGGCTGAGGGACGATATTAGTTTTACAGATTAGATAGTTTTCCTGAAACTTGTAAAATGTAATCGACGTTTGATGATGAATAAAATTTGTGATTTATTTATGAGTAAAGTGTTACTATCATTGTCAATTATTTACTATTGTTTCAGTTTTGCATGTTTTGACTTCCAGAATAATTAATTTATTCAAACCTCCACAATCGATCATACGTCGGAAGTAGGTATGAATCAAGATTGTCATGAATTGGGTTTGTAGATGCCTTAAAGGTGTTTAGACATGGCAATGGTTGCTGCAACATTCATGAGTACTCATAAGTTATGAGTATTGGTATAAACCCACGCTCACTTGTATCACTTCATGGAATTTATCTCGAGTGATCGTGAGACGATAATATCATATAAATCTTCAAACCTAGAGATATGAGTTGTTTCCTATGAGTTGGTTGTACATTGATTGCACGTAAACGCATCAGTAACTTGATGTTATAAAACGTGCCTTTGTGTACAATTCAATAAATAGTAGAACAAGCATATCAGTCGAAGTTTATCTGTTCCTTCTAGAAATAGAAGCGATATCTGGGCCCCTCGATGATTTTGTGTTGACCCATGTATCGGGCCCAGTCAGAACTAAACCGATGTGTTCAGTGAAGTTCTTCGTCAAACAAATTGAAAATCGAGAAACAACTGCTAGACAATAAGCAAGACATAGTTCCATGTGTTTTTCCGGCTGATATCATGAGAACAGAGGATTATGTGGTCACTTATCTAAAATGGCGCTTCATAGTTCAACAGAGTCTTCATAGTTCGAGGGAGTTTTCGAGAGCTACGATTGCTGGTTGGTTCCTGAAGTTATAGGCAAATACAGTTATTAGACTTATCCAAGTGGGAGTCTGTTGGATAAGGTGTCTAAGTCCATAACTTATTTGGTATATACTTGACCTGACCGGCATGGTCCATTTGGGTTGCATCTCATCCAAACTATTATGGATAATTTTGTGAGAGTTATACACATATGTTTATTAATATATTATGAGTTATAATATATTAATATGAAGTTACGTTATTTAATTAGTTTTAGTCTTAAATTAATTATGAATTAATTTAGAGATTAAAAGGAAGACTAATTAGATTATGGGCTATTTGATTTATAAAGTGTGGGCTAATACTCATTTGTTAATGGGCTAGGCTTATGTGGATGTCCATGGATGATCCATGGAGCTTTTAACCCATGGATCCTTGGAAAGGAAAAGACATGGGTTATTAGGGTTTCACCCTAACCATGCACACTATATAAGCATGCTTATGGAGCATGAAATGGAGCCTAAGAGAAAACTAGTGAGCTAGTGTGTGTGTGTGCATGTGTGTGGCCGATTTTATACAAGGGTGTATACTCTCTCAAAGTTTTCCAAGAGTTTGTGGTGTTTGTGATTCCATTTGAGGCATTCACACTATTGGTGCTTGGCCCTCAAACTCCTTAGAACCAAACTCACCAAAAGGTATGTAATCTCTTCAAACTCTTTTATGTCGAAATGTTCCCCATGCCATGTTAGATAGGTTATAAACGTTGGAAAATTATTATTTTGCATGTATTTAGACAAACATAGATCCAAGGTTTATTAGGGTTGCATGCACACTTAGGAAGTGTTAGATTGCTCAAAACCCAACATAAGTGTACATAACTGACAATCCAAAGTGTGCATAACCATATGTACCTAGAGGTGAGATAGACACCTAGACAATTGATCCTACTCTAGAGACACAACCAAACAAGGAACAAGCAAGAAAGCCTAGATCAAGAGTCCTTAGTCTATCCTATGTGACCATATACATGCCCTATATATCCCTCTACCAAAATATAACCAAAACTAGTGGGCCGACATTGGTGCCTTCGACCCACGGGTGTAGTGAGGAGAACTCACCTTGTTACACCCCCAAACCAAGGATGGCGGAAATGTCCGGGGGTGGAGGACTTCATGTAGAGTATCACAACAACGAGTATAATAGTGCTCAAAGTAAATACAACCATCACAATCATAATTGAAAAAGTTACATCAAAGTACATGTTGACATGATTCACATCAATTACATTATGATACAAAATGAACCGTTTGACGATTTATCGTCCCCTCCTCAAAACGTTGTTGATTTCCTGTCTTCACTGAATTCCTGAGAATACAAGTAGTTTTGAAAAAATGTCAACACAAAGGTTGGTGAGTTCATAAGAGATTTTGTTAGAAAAGTAAACCGTTTTCCTTGTAAAAGCGTTAGGATATGTATCCAAAAAATCCGATATTTTCTTTAAAATCTGTGTAATGTAGTCTTATGACCGAAGACCAAAATGTATAAGTAACCTTTCTTACTAATATAAAATGTTATGTGTTTAAATGGACATGGACGCGTTTGAATTAAATGAAATTTCCGTATGTTCTTATGTTTGTTAATACTTTATGTATATGTAGTCCTAAATCCGAGGACTGAGAAATAACAAGTATTGGCCATACTTAAAGGTATAAATGTGGTTTCAAATGATGTGTAGTCATAATTACCAAAACCGAAAGTGTACAGTAATATTTGTACTCATTGAGATAAAAAGTGATTTTAAATCGACATAAAACCCATTTAGGTTTTATAAATAAAATCCCGTAAACTTTATGGATTGTTATATCCCTATGTGCGTCGCTATAATCATACTATGACTATGTGAACCTGCCACGACGTTTCTCAGGCGTCGCGAAACTGAAATGACATTTGTCACCCGTAGACCTGCAAGTCCCACTGTAGCTAGCAGCAAGGTGTGGGGTGTCAAACCCAATATAGATCTATATACAAGTATCACGTTCTCCCTCCAGGAGACTCTGATTATAACTACCAGGAATTATATTCCGCACTCGGACGTACGGAAAGATAGATTGTCTCACAATTTAGGGTAACAAGTTTGCGTATAATGCGTGTGAGTGTAAATCTTTTCTGTATGAATGTACCCTTTTAGTACGAGTGTGTTATGCAGTATATTATAAACTATACCTATTATGGTTTATCTAAAACGTTTGTAATATGTAAGAACTCTTTTATGGAAATGTATTAGTGTTATGAATTCGTTAAACTATACTTTTTATAGTTTAATATACGTGTTCTAAAATGAATGAATAATATTTATTATGAATGACTTAGTTTCAGTTCATGATGATAAACTAACAAGAGAACACACTCAATAATTAGAACTTATGATTATACACTTTTCTCAACATAATACAAAGTGTTATGATATTTACATGCTGTTGGCTAACTTTAGCCATTCTGCACTGTTTTGTAAAAATCATAGAAAAATCATACGAAGTCAAAATCTAGATCCGTAAATTCTGAGAGTTCAAAAAATGTGTCTAGTTTACTCATAATTTTTATCACTATTTTTAATGACCTCCAACTTGGGTGAAAAAGTCCATAATCACAGATTGGTCCGGATTGTTGTTTGAAATGATAGGCAGTTTTGTAAAAACCACCATAAATTGTAGAAAAATCTTATGGAGATGTGCAAGTAGTCATTTTAAAGATAAGAACTTGAAATATTTGCACCTTGTACATTTTTGAAACAAAAATGTTTAAGATGCCCAAAACAGTCCGTGAATGGAGTTGAACTTTTCTGATGAAGGCTGTTAGAAAAATTTAGTTATGTTCTTGGTGTTTTAACTTGTATTCCCTCCTTAAAAACTTGAGAAAAAATGAAAATGTAGGGGTATGAACTCACCTTGAGTGATTTTAGTAGATAAGTGTTGAAGAAGAGAAGTGTTCAACCCAAGAACACTTGAAGAATCACTTGAAGATTCGAAGCTCTAACACAATTATGATGGAGTTTGTGTAAGATATCCATGATTTGAGTGGAAATAAGTGAGATATTCATAAGGAGAATGAATTATGCTTACCAAATGTGGAAGAACACTTGAAAATCAGCCTTGAATCTCGAATTTGGTGGAGAAAAAGTTTGAGAGAAAAGTGGTGTTTGATACTTAGTGAAATGAGAGCAAATGAGAGAAATGAGGAGAGAGGGTGTTTTGTTCCAGCTCTAAAAACGTGGGAATGAGTGGAAATTGAGTGTTATGGACATTGATGTGACCTAGGTAAGGTGGGGAGGTGTGGCTGGTCATAGAGTGGGTGTGGGAGTGGTTGCTTGTGTCATAAGGTAAAGCAAAGTCAACACTCCACCTCTTTGTACTTTACCCACTAGCTTTTATTATTTAAATAAAGATTTTCATGAAAATATGATTAAATTGTGAATATTTAGGGTTTATTATGTTAAAATATGATTTTGGGTGAAAATCCCGCATTAAAATAATTAAAAACGGGCCTTAAACGCAAAACTACGCGAAAACCGGGAAGAAAAGCATTCCCAGCGAGACCTCTCGGTCCTAGGCCGAGGTTCGGTCCTTGCTGAGGACTGTAGCCGGAAACGAAGGGAGGCGAGGATGCGAGGAAGCGAAGGGAGGCTCGGTCCGACGATAAGAGGCAAAGGTGGTCAGACCCGAAATGAGCCGAATGAACACTAGCCTTCGGGTTCGGTTCCTCCTGGGCTCGGGTTCGGGTCTCCTAGATTCGGTCCTCTTGGTTTCGGTTCTTAGCAGGTTCGGTCCCTATAGGGACCTTCGGTTCTAAGAGGTTTCGCCTCTTATAAGAGGGTTTTGGGCCCTTAAGCCTATTTTACTCGTTTTTACCCCGTTTTAAGCCGTTTTTGACCCGGTTAAGGGTCGGAATGACCCAAATGACTTCAAAAAGTTACGGAAACTTTTGAGAAAGATTTGGGAGAGATTTCACATACTTGGAGAGATTTCTCATACAAAGAGATATTTGGGAGAGATTTCACATACTTGGAGAGATTTCTCACACAAGAGATATTTGGGAGATATTTCACATACTTGGAGAGATTTGGGAGAGATTTGACATTCTTAGAGAGATTTGGGAGAGATTTGACATTCTTAGAGAGATTTGGGAGAGATTCTTGATAAGAAGAGATAGAGTGAAAACGATTGAGAGAGGTTTCATGTGTGGCATTTGCGAGCGTCCAGCATCGCAATGCATGGTTCGTAAACCCTGTTAAGCCTTGTTTAAGGATCTTACACACTCCCGATGAGTATGCAACATTGTTTTATTGGTTTGGCTAGCCACGTACCACAATTTTAGGTTAAGGAGATCTAGATGTTCGCACTTTTCGATTTATGATCTCTCATTAGAATAGAGAGTTGTGTAGAAATTTGATAATGTAAGTTCTAGTACCCACGGGCAAAATTGAGTCAAACGGTTTGACTTGTTGACTTTAGTTGACTTTGATTTTACCGAAATTTGACGGTTGTCACACACCTCGACATGCGTGTAGGTCACCATAGTCGTAACAAAAAAATCCACTAGCTTCAAATCACTTCCAATCACCTACAAGAAGATACTTCAGTTAATACTCAATCTCAGGTCATAGTCACTTGCAACAATGACTACCTCACATGAAATGAAAAATAGGGTTCACATAAAATGATGATTAGGGTTAAGTGAGGACACTTAACCCATTAAGGATTTAACCCCCTTAAGAGCATCATTAATTAATGTGTGACCTAAATAATATCAGGGTGCTATAACAATAGTCCAAGCAATAGTCTAAATACGTGCCCCGATCATCGTGTCCAAAATAAGGCTTCCCATTTCTAGGGTTTCCGTCATAAAAACATAACTAGGGCTAGTGTTTCACACTTAACCCATTTGGGACTTAATCCATTACGTACAACACCACAACAGGGAAATTGTATAATATGGTCGAATATGATTTGTAATTCTAAACAATGGTCCAAAATGCGAGTCCCGATAAGTTGTTTGATATTAGGGTTTTCTAAACCCTAGTTAGGGTTTCCAACCCAAACAAATTCCAACTAGGTCTAAGGTTAGGTGTTTAGTAAGTCCAACACCACCCACTGCCACCTCGGGCAATGGTGGTCGGTGGTGGTCCATGACGGCAACCACCCCCTCATGACAGTAGTAGCCGTGGTTTTGAGTTAGAATCCAACCAACAAGCTTCTAGTACATCAACCATACAGAATACACTGATACACATAATATTATACGCACACAACCACCTAACATGGTGGCCGGTGGTGATAGAAATCGACAGTAAGGCGATAGCCACCATGGTGGGTTTATCCACATTTTTCGACCAAAAAAACACTCTCATACACACTCACAAACTCGCAACAGTAGCACACGTACACACACATGTATCACACACTCACAACCGCGATACTTTCTTGGGGGAAGAATGGCGGCCGCAAGTAATAGAAAAAGGGACAATCGCTCAGATCGACGGCAGCGGCGGCGGACATGGGCGATGGTTTAACAACAAAAGAAACAACGAAGATGAAGAGTGGGGGGGGGGGGGTTACACCTCTACTAGAGAATGACAGCAGCAACCATGAACTTCTTGTTCTTCTGACCTCCCCAACGGTCACGATGTCGGTCCTCGTCTTTGCTGAAGACAGGAGCATCGATGGTCGATCGGTGGCTCTAAGCAACAACAGTGGTGATGGCAATGACTGGAGATAGGTGGGATAAGGTGGTGGCTGCTAAAACATTAGGTTTAGGGTTTGTATAGATGGTTTAAACGAGAGGAAAAGGGAGGCAGGTGTCGAGTTTTAGTCCCACCTCTTTCTTTTAAACTTAATTCATTTTATTAAATTTTATCCCTTGCCACAAAATCATTTTCAGATTAAATCCACTAATTACCAAACAACCCCTGCTCTTCAAAATTCTTTACATTTCAAGTCCAATTGTTACAAAATAGCACCTAAATTTCCAAATATTATAACATTTAACTCCTTGTGGCTACCAACCTATTAAATTATTACGGATTTAGGGCTAAAAGAAAAATATAAAAATACATCTCGGGGTTTAGGGTTTATTTTTGAAACGGGATGTTACACTCTCAAGCCAGGGCTCTGATACCAGCTTGTAAAATCCCAAAAATCATGCCAAAAATTTTCATTTTTAAAACCATTCTAAAATCCACAAATTACAAACATAGTTTCTAAAAGAAATCATGAATCAGAGTATCCCAAAATCATAAGTATGATAAAAAGATATGATGATGTGCACAATAACGCCTTTGCCTTACCCCCTATCCACTGATGTACCTAAAATGATCATATCAAAATGTAAGCCAAAGCTTAGTGGGTCCCCTGCCCCTAAAGTACCACCACACAAATATATAACAACATGCATATTAGGTCCATAGCTGTTGGACTGGATTACCCATAAGCCCATAACACAAGTCTTGATTTCCTTCCCGGCCCATAACTCATGTCTGGGTTGCTCCCGAGCCCACAACATAAGTCTAGTTTTCCTTCACTTCTTACAACTTATGTTCAGGTTGCTCCCAGGTTTGTTTGCTTCCACACATAGCAATATTTCCTCAACCCACCGTACTATGTCGATATATGAAATAGATAAACATATAACCAACAAACATATAATTATGCAGATCTACCATTATAATAGAGCACTACAGCAAAACAACATCCTATATACCATGATACATCATATAACCTAGTGGGATGGCCTTGGTGCCTTCGACCCATGAGTACAATGAGGAAAACTCACCTCACAGTTTGAAAGATAGTTGGACTGATCACTTCTCCAAATACTGTCTCTATAGATCACCTATGCAATAAACAGGGACCCAGTCTCAATCTACTATTCAAAATATCTTAAATGACCTAAAGTCAACGGTCAATGGTCAAAAGTTAAAAGTCAACATCAGACTGAGCATGCCCTATGTTCTCCAACTCTACACATGAAGTAGATTGTCATTCCAAAATACGGGGTTCAACCAGGTTATGCATTGTGTAACCTTAAGTACGCTATGCATATTCATGATGAATCCAAACTCTCAATTAATTTCTTAATATAGAAAGGCATTATGTCAAATTCTTAAATTTTGGGCATGTTTGGCACATAGCTTTTAGGAGCGTTTGGGAACTTCTAGCTTTTAGCTTTTGACAAAACGCTATAGTTTAAACAAAAAACTTCATTTGGTAGTATGCACATTTAGCTTTTAGTTTAAACAAAACGCTCCAAATCTAAAAGCTACTTCCTGTAGCGCTTAACAAAACGCTATTGTGCTTTTGAAATCAATTTCCATAATTACCCTTAAAACTATATTTATATCTTTATTTATTTTTAATCAATTGTCCTTATATGTAATTTTATATATTTCAAAAGCTTCTAGCTACTTTTGCCTAACAAATAAAAGTTATAGCTTCCCGCTACACACTACCCGCTACCAACCCCCGCTACCCGCTTCCAGCTAACAACTAATTTTGCCAAACATGCCCTTTGTATAAATAAGTGTCCTAAGTGATAACGTTCCAAAATTTATGCACTTGCATGGTTTATCAAGGCTCAAGAATAAGACCTAATCTCATAACAACTTCTAAGGATCTTAAATTCATGCATGGATGGTTGGAAATGGTCAATACACCATTTTTATGACTTAATACCCCTAAATACTTCTGGAAATGCACTCTTTAAGGTCTAGAGTCATTCATACTCAAATGGACTAAAATAATGTGACAAAATGGCATAACTTCAACATTTAAATAGATACAATACTGGAAACATAAAGGTACAAACTTGATACCTTCTAGAGATGAATAAACGTGAAGAGCTTCCAGATCCAAGGTTGATTCAAGCTTCCAAGAAACTCTACCACCTTCTTCTTCCTTCAAAAGCACTCAAAGAACACTCTTTAAGCTTACAATGCACCAAATTAGGGTTAGGGTCTCAAGGAGGATGTTGGGGGAAATGGAGGCTGAGAATGGAAGGGTTTTATGAAGGTTAAGGTGCTTAAATAGGGCTCAAAACCCTGAATTCAGGGTTTGGACTGTGGCCGAGTACGCCCTCGTACTCCTATCTACGCCCCTCATAGTTCAATAAAGGTTCATCCACATTTTCCCTTCAGCGCGTAGAGGTTATATATGCCATGCGAAGATCAAAACTCCATACTCACACATAACAAATATAGAAAGAATTAGATGGAAGGAATGTGTGCTACACTTGTTATAAGGTGTCATACTTTCATTCAGTGACTAGTTTTGACTTTGTACATTAGTGGAAGTATATATAGAAGTGTCTAGAGCAAAAAATTGCTAGTTTTTTCTTAGAATTCTCTTATCTTTTTCTCTCTAATTTTCGAGAGAAACTAGCTCTCTTTCCCCTCTCTTGAAATTTGGAGTATGATTTGAGTGTTTAATAAGTCCTTATCCTTAAGAGTTATTTGGTATAAATTATTTAAGGCTTAACAAGCTTATATACAAGTGATTACGTAGTTTAATCTTTTGAGTTTCTATTCAAAAATTGTTTCATAAACACAAAGATAGCAACGAAAGACTTTAATTTTGAAAAAAATAAAACTAGTTTTATTCTCACTAAAAGATCATTTTTCAAGACTAAGAAACATTAAAAAAACTATAGAAAGGAAAGCATGACAACCTTTGAAGACTTTGATCCTCATGGGAGGTTGGAAGTTGATGAAGATGGCATAAAGCTCTAAAATAAGAGCTTTGTGGATGTATCCACCAAGCAAGATGAAACCATCATTAGATGCAAGTTATTCACTTGTAAAATGTTGTTCTTAAGCTTTAAGACATATTCGAAAATATGCTTAAAGAGAACCAACATTTTAAGACCAAGAATGAACTCCAAAATTCAAGACATGGAAAGAGGATGAAAGCCTCTAAAAGTTTTGGCTATATGGAAGAAAACAACAGAAGAAAGAAGTTCCAAAAACTAGTTCTTTCATGTCTCTAAGTCCTTTCTTATTTGCATTCACGTATGCAAAAAGTAAATACAATAAAGCATAAAGGTACGCCATTTTCTTACAAGCATGGAAGGAAGTAATAAACAAACCAAAAGCAATCGCTCCCATGCCTTAAGAATTTCAGCCATCATGCTTAGATGAGACAAAATCCAATTACTAATTACTTTATACTAACTAACTAGTTGGAATGTAACAATTTGGTTACTCTAAGTAACCAAAATGTTGTAAATAACATTAATTTTCATATAATATGATATTAAGCTAGTCTTATACTCTTTTATTACTATATCCTAGAAGTAATAATTCCCAATGTATTGGTAAAAATATTATTTCCCAAAATAATGTTTTTCCAAATAAACATAAGTGTTGATATATTTATTAATAATCAAATTATACTAAGAAGTAATCAATTAGTGGCAAATTTCTATAAGGTGTGACCCTATAGGATCATATGTTATTAGCAATATCATTTTATAATGACTCTTGGGAATACATGATATTTCAATCTCTCACTTGCATAAGACTCATAATAGATTGATATAGACAGTGGTGAACGTCTAGCAATATTTCATTTCCCCTAATAACACATGATGACAAATGACATTCGTCAACATCCAATTCCCAAAAGCTTAAAACTTTAATTGATGTATAAGGTAAGTTATCAGTTATGTCTTTGTTATAGACATCCTGTTACAAATGAGACTTGGATCGCAATCAATCTCATTTGGTGTTCAACTTTAGGTAACGTGTGTTAAATGTCTAGCTCTCAACACGTAAGATGAACGAATCCCATATTAACTACATAATCCTCTTGCATAGTTCATACCATACCCTATAGGATCATATGTTATTATCAATATCATTTTATAATGACTCTTGGGCATACATGATATTTCAATCTCTCACCTGCACAAGAATCATCATAGATTGATATAGATAGTGGTGAACGTCTAGAAATATTTCACTTCTCCTAATAAGACACGATGACGAATGCCATTCATCAACATCCATTTCCTAAAGTCTTAAAGCTTCAATTGATGTATAAGGTAAGTTTATCAGTTATCTCTTTGTTACAGACATCCTGTTGAGCATGAGACTTGGATCGCAATCAATCTCATTTGGTGTTTAACTATAGGTAAAGCGTGTTAGACGTCTAGCTCTCAACACATAAGATGAACGAATCCCATCCTGACTACATAAGCCTCTTGATATTTCAATCTCTCACTTGCACAAGACTCATCATAGATTGATATAGATAGTGGTGAACGTCTAGCAATATTTCACTACCCCTAATAACACACGATGACGAATGACATTCATCAACAACCAATTCCCAAAAGCTTAAAGCTTCAATTGATGTATGTAAGTTTATCAATTATCTCTTTGTTATAGATATCCTGTTGAACATGAGACTTGGATCGTAATCAATCTCATTTGGTGTTCAAATTTAGGTAACATATGTTATATGTATAGCTCTCAACACATAAGATGAAAGAGTCCCATCTTGACTACATAAGCCTCTTGCATAGTTCACACCATACCAAAAAATGAATTTTATAACTTCCCAATTAAGGATATGCATTTGACCATATTTAAGAATATCACTCCCTACACTTAAGTCCCACTATGTATCTTAGGTGTTAAGGATACAAATGTAGTACCTTTTAATCAAGTATCACTCATAACTACGACCTAGGAGATGATATTGATGCGGGTCCATTCTATGAAACTTGGTTACAATCACTTGCCAACTTTCATCCAGTGAGAGTCAACCAATCCAATTCATATTAGGCTTACTTCATAGTTTTCTTATGTTCCAAAATCTAGATACTAAATTTTAAATCAAAATCTCATTTCTAGAATAATAAAGTCCTATAGTTGAAGTGTGACCACTCGTACTTAGCTTAAAAAGGAAGGGATTCATTAATGAGTCTGACTATATTTTATTTGTGTGAATTTTGTGAATACTATCATGTCTATATTTGACTTTATTCTAAGTATAGTTAAATATCTTGGATAATATTATTGGTGCTCTTACATGATATACAGTTTGTTAACTTGATTAAGTGTACTCTCGAAGTTACAAAGATTTCTATGTGATCCTTGTGTTGGATTAATGTCTAAGTCCATAACTATAATTGGTAAGACTTGACCTGACCCGGCATGGTCCATTTGGGTTGCATGGCATCATACATTTGGATAAGACTATAATGTGATAAATAAGACACTTATGGTTATTAATATATTATAAGTTCTAGTATATTAATAATAAGAATAATAAGATTATTTAATTCGTATTGATCAAGAATTAATCTAGGATTAATTAAGTTATCAAAAGAAGACTAATTAAATATATGGGTTGATTGTGTAAATCATCCATACTTGTATAGTGGGCTAATGCTCCATGGATTATCTAGTTGGGCCAAAACCCATATGATGCTCCATGGATGCTCCATGGTGTATTTGAACCCATGGATCCAAGGAAATGGAAAGTCATGACAATTAGGGTTTACCCTAATTGTAACACTATATAAAGATCTTATTCTTGACAAAATCAGCCACTAAGTATCATTCTAGAGAGGGCTAGCCGATTTCATGAAGTGTAGAATTCTCTCAAGTTATTCCAAGTGTATTTGGTGTTGTGTGAACCATTTGAGGTGTCACACTTGGGGCACTAGGCATTCAAGCTTCGTGAAGACTTTCTACATGAAAAAGGTATTGATTCTATCTTGTTATATCCATTATTTTGTATGCTAGATTAGGATAATACCTTGGATGTTCATATTTGCATGTATAATAGAGAAAACATAGATCCAAGGTATTTAGGGTTGCATGTACACTTAGGAGTGTTAGAATGCACAAAACCCAATAGTGGTATCAGAGCCTAGGCTTGTTTTCTTGTTATACTTGCAAATGGAGCTGAAAAATCGAGTTTTGATGCTGTCTGCCCAGCAGACTCGTCGAGTCCAAGGCAAAAAGCATCCAACTCGCCGAGTTGGTTCGTGCACTCGACGAGTTGGACCCCCAGACAACATAAATTCGACTTTTTTGGCTGGAATTGCACTAGGAACATTACCCTAATATGTTTTTGAACTTATAAACCTGTTTTTGATGTGGTAATGTTCATGCTAATCCAATTTGAAAGATAATTGTCAATAGATTCATGTTTTGTATTAGTTTAAGGTTTAGACTAATTACATGAAAAAGTTTGATTTGAATTATCTTGTTCTTATGAGTTGCTTAGATTAATAGAAAAGTTGAGTGAAATAGTTGTTTTCAATCCAAATTAATCTAAGAGGTGATTCTAAAATGTGTTTTTGTAACTTGTTCTCAAGTTATATGAAAAGTCACATTTAAGTTTCATAAAACTCATAAAAGTTGGCAAAGGTTACAAAATGAAGAGTCTAGTTCTAATTAATTGGTGTTATGACTCCATAATTTGTCCTCAAGTTATGGAGGACCAAGAGTCTCTTCATTAAATAATAATAAAAAAAAGTGTAACCTTAATTAATTCCATAAGTTATAATATAAAGAAAAGTTAATTCTTTTATTAGTTTAAAGTCTTCCATAACTTGTCCTCAAGTTATGGAACTTGAAGAGTTTTTGGATTAAAACTACTTTAAACACATAAGTTATGGAATTAATTAGTTTTGAATAGTTTCAAAACTTGCCCTCAAGTTTTGGAATTTGTAAAGTTTTCTCTTATGAATACTTTAATTCCAAGTTAGCCCTTAGAATTTTAAGAGTTAAAATTCAACCCTTATACTTTATAATATTATAAGTTAATATATATATATATATATATATATATGTGTGTGTGTGTGTGTGTGTGTGTATGTGTGTGTGTGTATGTATAAGAGTAAAGTCAGTCTTACCGCTAGTACGCCTCATTCACGAAGCCGGTCTATAAGGTGGGTATAAGGTTGTTGCCTATAAAATGGCAACTTAATGGGTGTCCACTCTCACCCACCGCTTGCTTGACTGGTGGAGGGTCATTAGCCGAACGGGTTTGACAGGACTATAATTCTCCCTTCATTAAAAGTATTAATGATAAATACTAAGTAACTAAACTCTTAATAATACCCAATCTTAGTTACTTAGGAAAATGTGAATAAGGTGCTAATCCATGAAATTACACTTTACACTTTGTTTAAGTCGGTTAGTGGAGCGTGTGTGGTTAACCGGCATACTAACTCGTATTTAAAAAGGTAGGCAAGGGGTAACTTAATGTTTATCATAGTATCAATGGAGCGTGTGTGGTTAACCGGCACATCGATTGAGGGGTAAACACTTAAGGGTACCAAGTAATTTGCATGGTCACTTCACACCTTGTTTTGTGATCCTCGGCATCCTAGTCACAAAACCTGAAGGGCACACTCGAGATTGAAACATACCATTGAACAGTTCAATGAATCTCAAAGAACTAGGAGTTTCAAAACCAATTAAAACCTAATTATTATTTCGTTTTTCATGGTGGAAATTGGTGAATCGTCATTCACCTACCTTCAAATATTTTATAGCTTGGATTACGGCATCCCTCTTCTAAGTTATAAAATAGTTTGTTGGGTCCTAGTCTTAATACATCATATTGGGTGTCATAATAAGGACTTAAGATCAACTATCTTGAATATCTCCCAAAACATGTCTAGTTTAGACATTTATGATCTTCCCAAATCTCTTGAAACAAGCTTTCCTAAATGAAGATGATGTCCCTTGGAAATCATACTTCTTTCACCTCCTCAAATTATTCTCCCTAACCGAAAAGTTCAAAGTCACTCAAGCCCTATTGGCAAGGCAAGGTCTAGGTGTGATCACATCTTGGAGATGTAGTCACATATTGACAAGCCGGGAGAGTTGGGTGTCAAAGTCTTGAGAAAGTTGGTGGTTCAATCACTTTCTAAGTCACATAGTGAGTTCTTTTGGAACACCTATGAAACAGACTATGACAAGACCCTTAATGATCTTATCTATTTGTTAAGATCAACTTCCTCAAAACTTGATGGACATTGACAATAGTGACACAGGAAATCCAGAAAAGCATTCTCTTCCCAATGGAAAGGGACCGACCATAGTCAATTCGGTTGACCAAATGGTAAAGAGAAAAATCTAAGTCTGTGATAGTCACGTGTACCATTATCAAAGGGTCCATATGTTTATATTGCCAAAGGAAGGGGCATTGGTTACGAAGCTACCAAATTTACCTAAGGAGGTTAAAGTCAATAAGTTTGACTCTACTTCAGGTAAAGTCCACCATCTAACTCTGTTAAGTTTCTATTATGAGATTCCTAATACATGATGTGACTGGGTCACATGGTAATGTTTTAAGAATCAAAGAAAAGTGAAGAAACTTAAAGAAAGAATATGCAGAATCTGATCGCATAGATGGATTTCTATCGCGTAGTTTGTAGATCGGATTCTTGAGTTACTTCTTAGGAGTTATGAGATATTGCTTAGGAATAGATAACAACAAGTTTTCATATGGATTGTAAGGATAAGTTTTTCCGCAAAGTTTTAAAATAAAAGGAAATTTTTGATTTTATTTATTTTAAAAATATCCTTACAATGGCATTCGAGGAAAAATTGTTGCTTATATGATTCCATTAATAGCAAGAGCGGAAATATGAATTGATTCTTTTATTTGTGGTAATGTCTAAATTTACCAAATAAGGAAAGATTCTCATCACCCAAGTTTCAATTGGACCGGAACTTGGAATCATGCAAGTTGTATAGCATGATGAATGAGAACTTTCAAGTATTGGAAAATTAAGACTAATTACTTGTTCACATGGATGTGCGAGTCAAGTAAAGGACTAAGGGATCGAGTACACATTCTTATGCACTGGTCAAGTCCACCACAAAGATCAATAAGATTATTCGTCATAATTTACTAAAGTTCAGTAAATATGGTTATACTTACAAGCTTAAGTGTAATTCTGAGACATTGGAAAAAGGTTCCAATGTAAGGCAGAGCGAATAAGAAGAATCAAATTAGGCAGAAGGATAGAAGTTTCTCAAATCTGAAAAGATGGGAGAGTACTTTTGTATCAGTTTTTATGATCATCTTAATGATTTATAGGCCTTATCACAATTCATCCTCTAAGTGCTTTCTTATAGCTAAGAAGAGGAACTATGAATTGTTGAAGTGGTTAAATCAAGAAGATGATTCGTACTTCGTTCCAAAAACAATTCTTAGAGTCATACTCCAAGATTGTAACTTGAGTGACATGTCTCAAAGAAGGTTTAAAACACTTGTCAAATGTAAGAGTAAAAGTTTTCTACTCTTGTACATTTGAAATTGGTAAGTTGTGATGTTTTGGATAAAAACAAAGACCAACTTAGGCCAATTGTGTGAAGTGTTTGTCTTGGTTAGAATCCACACTATCTCTTGGATGTTTGACAAGGGAGTCTTATAGGGCAAGAAGTTAAGATTGAGTTCAGTCCATATGAGTTTGGATTTGTCATTATCCTTGTCTTGTGACTATGGTTTTGACAATTCACATGAATAAGAACACATACACCATTAAATCTAAGTGTCATAAGATTTCTCTCCGATTCATGAAAATGATGGTGAGGAAACACTTTCAGTAAGTAGATTTTAGCTAGATAGCAATTGTGATATTTGCATTCTCAAAGTCGTTGTTGGAGCATGTGTGGTTTACTGGCACACTAACATGGACTTATGAGAAGCGGAAAAAAGGTCTAACCATTATGATTACGGCATCCCTCTTCATAGTTGTTTAGACACACAAGTGTGCTATCTAAGGGAAGGTGTATGTTTTTGATAAAGTTTTATCAAAACAATCTAGTATTAGAAATCTGAACTTTGGTAAGAAAGTCAGCTGATTTCTGAGTACATGTCAGAGCTAGTGGGAGCATAAGTGTTACGCTAATAATCATCATGTTAGTGGGAGCATGATAATTATGATAAAGGTTGCAAGTTAGCAATGTTAATTATAGAAAACAAAAGGTTTCAATTGGGAAAAGTTGTTTTGATATAATTAAGGGAGAGGAAATTATACTTCATCTCAAATCTATAAGCTTAGATCGTGAGGCTTTAATCATTTAGTCAAGGAAATATATATGAATTTCATGTTGGAATGGCTCAACATAAGGAAATTCTGTATATAGGTCCATTATTTGCGTTCTAAAATTCGATTATGATTATGACATCCCTTTTCATAATCTGAATTATGAGAACTTGGCAAATAGAAATGGAAATGTTATAGCAAAAGACTGGTTTAGTCTTTATGTGAGACATCATGAATCGTGTTCCATATGCTTCGGATATAGGATCGATTACAAGTGATATATTCATCATTTCTAAAAAAAAATTCAAATGCCTGGGGCATTAAGAAGGGAAAAGGTTTAGAACTGGATATGACTAAAAGGATTAAACAATTGTCGAGGACAATCTAAGGCTTCACAAAGATTGGTTGCTCAAGGACAGTTGGAAGTATAGTGATAATTCTGGAAGGACCATATTGACATAATCTGTAAGGAGGCAACTCTTGTTCAGAAGTGATAGTCGAAATGAATCTGGAAATGTTTCAAAGTCAGAAATTTCAATCTGTGTAAGATTAAGGAAACTTAATGCAAGAAGTATGTTTCCAAGGAGTTGATCTCCTTTGGAATACTTTGTGAATTTGTGCATAATCGTTACAAGATGATCAATGCATATAAGTTTAGAATCTAACAGATTTCAGTAAATGGCATGAATTTGGAATTCTTGCATTTGTAGTAAGGATTTGGGAGTGTGAAAAGAGAATCATTGAAGTTATGTTCAATTGATCTAGTTCACAAAGTAAAGATCATAGACAAACATAGTATGCATACTTGGTGTATGGCATGACTAGTGTTTAGAAAACGTAGTTTACATGCTTGGAGCATGGGACAACTATTATTTTAAATTCAAGAATAAAGTTGATAGCTGAAACAGTGTACAATGAATAATGTGTAATCATATGGTGATAAATAAAAGGTGTTTTATTTATGTTCATAGGTTTTGATACCATATTGGATTCAATTATTATTGTGTTTCACTTTGCATGTTTTGACTTCCCGAATAAACTAGGTTATTCTTCCGGAATGACTAAGTTATTCAAACCATCCACAGTCGGTCATATGTTGGAAGTAGATATGAATTAAGACTATCATGGGTTGGCTTGTAGAGGTCTAAGGTGTTGGACAAAGGGCTACAACACTCATGAGTGCTCATAAGTTTTGAGTATTGGATTCAACCCGCGCTCATTGGAATCACTTCATGGATTTTATCACTAGTGATCGTGAGACAATAATATCTTATATTCTTCAAACCTAGAGATATGAGTTGTTACTATGAGTTGGTTGTACATTGATTGCACGAAAACGCATTCGGTAACTCGATGCTATAAAACGTGCCTTTGTGTATGATTCAACAAGTAGTAGAACAAGCCATACGAGTCGAAGTTTATCCATTCCTTTTACCTTCTGGATAAAAGCAATATCTGTGGCCCCCTCGATGATTTGATGATGACAAATAGAAGTGCTCGGCCGGGCTAGGACTGATTTGATTTGTTCAATTAGTCAGTCGTCATAAATCGGAAATCGGGAAACAACAAATGGATATAGAGAATGATTATAATCCATGTCTCAGTCCATATGATATCTAGAATGGAGGAATATATGATCCCTTATCTAATGGACAAGTCATTGACAAAGGTCAGAGTTCATCTACAAGGTCAAGAGTTCGACAGAAGCTTTTGAGAGCTACGATTGCCAGTCGGTTCCTGAAGTCATATGCAATATTAGTTTTCAACTTATCCAAGTGGGAGACTGTTGGATTAATGTCTAAGTCCATAACTATAATTGGTAAGACTTGACCCGACCCGACATGGTCCATTTGGGTTGCATGGCATCATGCATTTGGATAAGACTATAATGAGATAAATAAGACACTTATGGTTATTAATATATTATAAGTTCTAGTATATTAATAATAAGAATAATAAGATTATTTAATTAGTATTGATCAAGAATTATTCTAGGATTAATTAAGTGATCAAAAGAAGACTAATTAAATATATGGGTTGATTGTGTAAATCATCCATACTTGTATAGTGGGCTAATGCTCCATGGATTATCTAGTTGGGCCAAAACCCATATGATGCTCCATGGTGTATTTGAACCCATGGATACAAGGAAATGGAAAATCATGACAATTAGGGTTTACCCTAATTGTAACACTATATAAAGATCTTATTCTTGACAAAATCGGCCACTAAGTATCATTCTAGAGAGGGCTAGCCAATTTCATGAAGTGTAGAATTATCTCAAGTTATTCCAAGTGTATTTGGTGTTGTGTGAACCATTTGAGGTGTCACGCTTGGGGCACTAGGCACTCAAGCTTCGTGAAGACTTTCTACATGAAAAAGGTATGTATTCTATCTTGTTATATCCATTGTTTTGTATGCTAGATTAGGATAATACCTTGGATGTTCATATTTGCATGTATAATAGAGAAAACATAGATCCAATGTATTTAGGGTTTCATGTACACTTAGGAGTGTTAGAATGCACAAAACCCAACACCTTGAATGTCAGAAATCAACATAATTTTTCAATGAACTCATTCATCCAATCATATTTAATTTCAAATTCTAAAGTGGTAGTGTATTCTTATTTAGTAGATTGTGCATTTATATTTTGCTTGGATCTTATTCCTACAAAACTTACTCTTCATTCCATAATGAAGTCATAATCATTTTATATTTCACATAAAGATCCTTTTCACACACACACACACACACACATATATATATATATATATATATATGTATATATATGTATATATATATATATATATATATATATAAATGTTTTGAAGTTAGCACCTTGTGTAGCTCTTTACATAAAGATCATTTTCAAAACTAATTATTGTTGGGTCTAAAGTATGGTTTATACTTTTATTTTCTAGGCTTTTGTTGATTTTGGCCTTGGACCGAAAACAAATTTGGGTTTAATTGTAGCTTGGACCGAAATCTCATGTGATATTAATCTAGCCTTTGAGTTGTGGGCTTGGACCGAAATCTCTCAACTGTACAACACTAAGAACTTTAAGTGAGGGTATGTGTCATTTGCGGGGAAGGAAGAAAGAAGAGGATCACACGTGGGGTTTGTGCTTAACGATGTGAAGAAATTTCAAATTTATTCTGAGATTGAAATATGCGGTTGTTCTTACACCATCTGGATGAAATTTCCATTGGTGACTTACGGTTTGACTTTTCTTCTTGATATTCCTGAGTTTTTCTTAAAATGATTCGTTTAGAAGACAATATTTTTTTATCTTATAGTTTATCGTTTGTAGGTATTGTTTGGGAAGTGATATGAAGTCTAGTGCTAAAGGGCAATTTATGATGCGTGTAATGCTCTGAAACTAAACTGTTTAGACTCTGTGCTCAATGTGCTGGTAGGCATGAAGGATTCAAAAGGACTTGAGATAGTTTAAAAAGGAAAGGACATGACAGTATGGACTTAGATAGTTTCATTTTGACTAATCATACGACGCTCGGGTAGATTGAGCAGTGAGATAAACATGGGAACCTGTAGGATACACTAAAAGTCATATGTATCTAGAACTGTGGCTTAACAGTTCCTCGATGTATGGACTCATGTCCTTAATTCCGATAGTGATATACCAACTGGGGGGTTCTGATAAAGTAGGTCTGTAGGAAATTATTTTCTTGCTTTCTATCGGTCAGTCATATGTTGCCTCCTTTGTGCGATTGGAACATATCCGACCTGGAATGCAACATATGCAACTGTATTTCTATGCATCTTCTTATCTATGCAATTCTTTCTATATGTTAGCCACATGTTATCCCCTTTGTGTGACCAGAAGATCCAACCTGGGACACAACATATGCACCCTACTATCTCTCTAACCCTCTATTTTTGTTAGTCATATGTTGTTCCCTCTCCATGATTGGAAGACATTCATCCTGGGATACAACATATGCATTTCTATATATAACTTCTTTCTTAATGATTGAATACTCACCTAAAGTAAGGAGTTCTTTGGAAATTCTTGATTACCGAGGTATGTCAAGAAGTGGGGAACACGTTCTAGTGCATCTAAAATTGAACCATTTAATAGCTTGTCTATAGATCTCGCTGCTGAATTTAAGCGGACAACAATATTCGTGGTCGTCGTCAGTTAAATGGTATATTTAGGAGTAAGATCACAATGACTGGTCACTTATAATCTGTCCAATTTGTTAATATCCTTTGTGTTTAAGAGGACAACAATACCGGTGATTGACCAGATCTAAACATGCAGACGTGTGCTGATAAATGATATTGAATTGTTTGACAACTTTGATCCCAAAAGTCTTAAATTTAGTCATTATTTTTATTTTTATTAAATTTGTTCATAGGTTTCCTCTATGAACAAATTTAACGGGGAGAATTAAAAATTCAAAAAAAAATCAATCAAACAAAAATCAGAAAAATTAAAAATCCAAAAATGGTGTTATTTCTTTTTCAGAAAAATCAAAAATAAAAAAATATTTTTGTTTCTGCTTTATTTTTTTCACAAAATATGAAAAATCCAAAAATATTGTGTGCTAAGTTTTCTTTTAGTTTTTGTTTTTATCTCAAAATTTTCTTTGTCTTGAAAAGTGAATTCAGATGTAGATGAGACTCATGGAGACTGCATCAAGATTTTTTGAGCCAAGGCTTCATCTGTGATTATCGTAGAATCTTCTTTCAACATTCAATCTTTTTAACCCAGAAGCAAGGTGTAGTTGTACTTGAAGATTATGTGTCATATTACATTGAAGCCTTCTCAATCAGTTTGCTGCTATCTATGAACCTGCTGATGTGATCTAGAAGAATCGGTTTCTCGGTTATTCTCTCGGAAGATTCTCAAGCTGAAAGTGCTGATTTTCAAGAATTTCTATAAGAAGCGTCCACACCTAATGTCCGTTCAGAGTCAGATTTTGAAGAAATGTCCAACTGTTCAAGATGAAGTCATTCTCATAGAAGATTCATATGTTCATCTTGAAGTTGTGAAGAAATCAAAGATAAATGCTGAAGCCAGGCTCAAATTGAAGATTAAGAAAAAAATCAAGCTACAAACCTAGGGGGAGTTTGTTAGGTCAAAAGAAAAGAAAGCTATAAACCAAATGGGAGATTGTTGGGTCTAAAATATAGTTTATACTTTGTTTTTCTAGGCTTTTGTAGTTTTCGGTCTTGGGTCGAAAACAATTTTGGGTTTAATTGTAGCTTGGACCGAAATTTCATGTGATTGCGGTCTAGCCTTTGAGTTGTGGGCTTGGTTTTTCGGTCCATGTGTATAAATAGTCGTTAGGGGATTGTTTATGTGAGAGACAGTAGATGATTAGAGAATGGGGGATGCTTTCAGACAAGGTAAGGGGCGTTCTTAGGGAGCATTCATTACTATATTTGTGTTCTAGAGAGAGAAACTAGAGAGAAGATGTATGTGTGTGTGAATCTTATGTAATGAATCATCATTTAAAATCATTGAATACATTGAAGATTCATCTAGTTCTTCTTATTCTTCTTCTTCCTCTTCTTCTTCTTCTTCTTCTTCTTCTTCTTCTTCTTCTTCTTCTTCTTCTTCTTCTTCTTCTTCTTCTTCTTCTTCTTCTTCTTCTTCTTCTTCTTCTTCTTCTTCTTCTTCTTCATCTTGCATCATCTACTTGATTGGGATTACGCACCATCAAGTGGATCGGATTGATAGGTCAAGGAAATTTGGGGACTTACAGTTGGTATCATAGCTTGGAATCTATCAATCATTTTGGCAAGATCTTGAATGTTTTTGGACTTTTTCTTGAAGGTTTTGGAATTTTTGATTAGTTTTGGACAAAATATTGGGGGTTTATTCTTCGTGTTCTTCATAAAAATGAGTTTTTGATCGAGTTTTGCATCAAAAATTGAGAAAAACGTGCTTTTTGGTCGTAACCAGCGAGGGCGAAGCTTCGGTTCTCGGTTAGGGCAGCGTTTCCTCGAAATTTTCGGCCGGAAGCTCTTTATCGGTCAGCAAGTTCTCTGTTGGAAATACGTGTGCGTTTAGCAGGTGTTCGATGGAGTGTTCGAGGTTTTCGGTGGAGCGGCTTCCGAGGGTTTTCGGTCTCGCATGTGTTCGCTTTGCATTCTCGGTTAGACGTCGTTTTTGGTGCGTATGAGCTTTCGGCCAGCAGACTACCTTGTGCGAGAGTTCTCGGTCTGACTAAGAAGCTTCGCATTTTCTATCATAATTTTGGATTTTTGACAATTTTGGCCCAAAAATCAATTTTTCAAATTTTGAGGTTTCATTTTCGGCCCTAAGCTTTGTCTTTTGATTTTTGACTTACTAGTTTGACTTTTGACCTTAAAAATTAACTTTGACTTTCATATTTTACCTTTGACTTTAAACTTTGACTTTCTCGTTTAACTTTCAAGTTTTCATGTTTAGCTTTTTGGTTTGACTTTTTAATTCTGACTTTTACATTTGACTTTTTAAATTTGACTTTTAAGGCTGACTTTCAAGGTTTCACGTCAAAGTGCATTTTTGGTAAACAATGAGTTCTTCAAATACCAAAGTCAATGAAGTTTCATGTTCTCAATCTTGTGAAGCTACAATTAAGTTTCTCCGTGATCAAATCGATTGTTACAACTAGAAATTTTTGGTGCCTTGTAACTACAATACTTATGTCAACTATGAATCAAAAACATGAAAGCATGCATGATGCTTACTCTATGACAACATAATTTCAATCAAACACTTCATACAAGCACTACAAATTTTCAACAAATAATTGGAAACCCTAGAAGTCCTTGTTTAACTCCATTTTGGACTAGGACTTCCTTATTGGGCCCAATGGACCAATAAGCTTCCAATTGGAATATCATGGGCTTAGAGCTTTTGAATGGGCTCTAATTGGACCCACTCTCATATATTTTAATATTTTGGGCCATATTAGGCCTAGAATGAAACAAAATATTTAAATGAACCTCATTGGGCCATAACTAACCTAATTAGCCCTAATGGGCCATATAAAAAAAATCATTACTTGATTTATTTTGGGCCAATAGTTATCTAAATTAGCTATGATTTGGACTTAGGCATTTAAGGGCCCAATTCCTTCCTTTTTCTCTCTAAATCTTGGCCCAAGCCCAAGAGAAAGGGAAGTGTTGACTTCTTGCATGCCACATCATTTTTGTATGGAGGATAACTAGGCATTACACTTCAAACATCCATGCACTTCTTATGTTTCCATGCAAGCTCACTCTCTCTTCTTCTCCCTCTCTCCCTCTCGGCCAAATCCAAACAAATACACACATACTTCACTCACAATTCTCTCAAGAAAACTGTCTCCACTCCTCTCCATATTTTCGAGATTAAGGAAGCTTTCAAGGAGATTTAACCCATAAACACGTCATCTAAGGTAAGTTGATGTTAGATCCATAATCTAGCTATTTCCTTTCATTCAAGAATCATCTCTTAATTCATTCAAACTCATGATCTTACACCTTAGAAGCATCCAAGTTCGAGATCCTCCAAGAAAGGTTGCTAGGATCGAATTCTTCTTCATCTTTTCCTTCCAAAACCGAAACCACACCCAAGGTAAGTTTCATACCCCTTCCTTTTTGGTTTTTATGAGTTTTATGGGGGAGAATACAAGTAAATGTGTAGATCTATGTGTAAATATATGCTATGTGTGATTTGATGCATGTATGTGTGTGATATCATGTGTTTTGTGATGAAAATGTTATCAAAAAGTGTGTAAAAACCGAGATCTAAGGCATGAGAAAGGAAATAAACATATCTTAAGTTATTATACACTAATCAAGTCAAAAAAAATAGTTTATGAGGTTAGGGTGAACATATCCTAACATAAAACACATTTTAAGGCTTAAGATGTCAAAAATACAAAGCTTAGGGTACAAACCGACAAATTTATAGTTTCTGGAGGGTCAAAAGGTTCCAAACAGTTTCTATAATAATTTTTCTGAACTGCAACATTTTTAAGGGACTTAAAGTGTAAATTTTGAACATAATGGGCTAGATTTGGGCTTTTCGGCCCAATAAGCCTCAAAATGCGAGATTTCTAAGTTTGAGGGGCTGAAAATGCAATTTTCTGTAAAACAGGGGATTTGAAGTGTATTAAAACTATTTCAAAGGTCAAAAATGCTTTTCCAATTCAACTAAGACAAAATACATGATCCACGACTACCAACGAAACGGAAAAACAAATACACTCTCAACAACAAATATCGTTACAAAACGAATTGATTCAGTCTCGAATCAATAACAAAAAAAAATCAATAAACCAAAGTATTTCAATAAACATGCGATAACTATGATGAGTCAACATTCAAACTTTGGGCTTGAAAGTTTCAAATCATGCTTGGGGGGCCTTGCTAGCCTAATAACCTGATCTTTGGGCCCGAAGGGAACGTGCTTACATGTTAATGGACCTCCTATGACCCAATTCCATGTAAAAGGACTTTCAATAGCTCTATTGTGCTATTGGGCCCTAATGGTCCATTAGTACTGCTAGTGAGGTCGAGAAGTCAAATGCGAGTTGGGCCAAGTTCCTTTCGCATTCCCGATAGCCTTGAATAACTTATGGAAATAAAGGGGGCTTCGTACCCTCCTTTCTCCTCGGTTGACCAGCTTATGAGAATTCAAGTAAACGGATTCGTGGCGTTAAACAAGAGAAGTCAGGGTGGTTGGATTATGTGAGTAGTACGGACGACGCCTTAAGTATTGTTCGTAACATGTAGTTATAAACTAGTCATTTTCATTAATGCGTGATTGTAACAACTCACAAACCCTAGTTAATCCAATGTCACCTGGGTAATCAAAAACATTCATCGTATCGGTATAACGATAAACAAGTCATGTAATTTGTGTATTGGGAAAACATCGGGTTTTTGCGGAAAGTTCAACATTTTCTCCTATGTGATGTATACAAAGTTCAACAATTATACATGTTTTCAGAATCGACAAGCATATTTACGGATCTTCACACTTTTTATAAACAAATACTCTTTTCAGAAAATATCGAATTTTCTGGGTTTTTCAAACTTCACAAAAATCATTTTTCCATAACATTACTTATGAACTCACCAACATTTCATATGTTGACGTTTTCCAAAATAACTTGTATTCTCAGGTAACAGGTAAACCGAAGAATAAATATCAGGAAATATCATGGTGTTTTACTTAAATTATCTATCTGACAGTCTATGTTATGGAATTGTAATGTTTAAAACAATGTACTGGATGTAAACAATATCAATTGTAATATTCTAATGCACGGTGATGATTTGTGTTATGATTCATGTATATTCATTGTGATGGTGTTCAATTTGAGTCACAAGAGCCCTCGGACGTTTCCGCCATTCGGTTCGGGGGTGTGACATCAATATATTAAAAAGAGAAAATGAGGACCTTAAATATGAAGGATATACCAAGGTTTTCAAGATCGGGATCCTATCTAGGATCATTTTTGGGTTTGCAAGATCGGGATCGAGATCCTAAGATCCCACAAAATGTTATATGATTTTAATTTATAATATTTAATCATAAAAAAATCGTTCAAACATTTAATTTTTCGTTCAAAAATTATAAAAACTTCAAAATATTAGTCATAAGTCACAATAAAAAATGATAAATGGTAGATTGGTAAAGGGTAAAAGACATAAAGTGGTAAAAAAATTTATTTGCAAAAAAAAAAAAACAAAAAAAAAAAACAAAAAAAAACAAAAAAAAAACCAAGGAAGGTTGGATCAGATCAGATCTTGATCCTACGATCCTACATACGATCTTACGATCCTACCTGCGATCCTACCCCAAATACAATCCTTTTACGATCCATATCATTTTTCATACCTACGATCATGATCGCGGTTTTGACAACCATGGGATATACACTTAGGAAGGACCAAAAACCCTTAAAAGCAAAACTAAAGGCCAAGACAAAGGACTTTAGAAAACTTCAAGAAGAATACAATAATAAATGTGAAAATTACAACTATGTTAAAAGGGAATTTGCCAAATTAATTGCCGAACTTGATGCATTAAAAGCTAAATATAAAGATGCTGAATTCAACTTTAAGAAATTTGAGGTGTCAAGTGAGGTAGTTGCGTCCATGATAGAAAAACAATTAACATTTAAAGATAATCAAACTAAGGGTCTAGGGTATTATAGTGTTCCACCTCCTTTCAGTAACAACTATAACCCACCTCTTGAGACCAACGAGGAGGACATACCTGCTAAGTATGGCCAATCCCCTATACTAGCTTTAGTTAAGACTGAACAATCAGGGCCAAATGGGAGTGTTGAGTTGAAGGATACTAAAGTTTCTACTTCATGTGCAGGTAAAGTAGTGGAAGATAAGGACAAGGAGAACATAATTAATTCCAATTCAATTGATTCTGTTGACCGTCAAACCAATGACTCCTTGAACTCTGAATCCGTTACTTCTAATCAACCTGCAATTGGTAAATACATGCCACCGGAATAAGTGAAACAAATGGCTTGATGTATGTGTGCATGCCGGAAAAACAAGAAACGAGGCAAGGGCACGCCACCAGGTGCACGCAGAAACAACTCCTACGTGAAGAAAAAGACATGCTTTCACTGTGGAACACCTAGACACATTGCCAAAAATTGTCCTTACCGCGCTTATGTTCCATACTATGCACAAGGTTGGTAGAATGTGTCAAGAGGGAGATATTTCAAAAGAAATCCTTCGAGGCCACGTTCAAACAATGGTAACTAGAATGCCAAGAAGGGTAATAATCAAACTCCCAAGGTCAAGAAGGTAATGCCTAAGAAGTCCAATTCAAGAGATGCTTCAGTGAAACCAAGACCTGTTAGGTCAAAGTCATCTCGACGATCGGCTTCAAGTTCAAAATCAAGTGATAAGGCATCCATCTGAACAAATAAGAAATGGGTTAAACCCGACTATAGATGGGTACCAAAGGTTCATACTCCCAAATATTCTAATGATTCTAACATTTCTTCATCTTCTATTTGTGATAAGCATGACATGTCATGGGAGAGAGTACCTTGTACAGATGACAAAGGTCAACCTTGTTTCAAAATGTATTGGGTTCCAAAGACCAATTAATCCCGCACTCTGTGTTGGAGCAGCTATGGAGGCATATCATCATACTTCGCTTTGTTGATAGTGGTTGTTCCAAGCACATGATAGGGGACATCTCTCAACTGTACAACACTAAGAACTTTAAGTGAGGGTATGTGTCCTTTGCGGGAAAGGAAGAAAGAAGAGGATCACACATGGGGTTTGTGTTTAACGATGTGAAGAAAATTCGAATCTGTTCTGAGATTGAAATATGTGTGCTGTTCTTAGACCATCTGGATAAAATTTCCATTGGTGACTTACGGTTTGAGTTTTCTTCTTGATACTCCTGAGTTTTCGTTAAAAATGATTTGTTTTCAAGATAATCTTTTATTATCTTATAGTTTCTCAATTGTAGGTATTATTTGGGAAGTGATATGAAGTCTAGTGCTAAAGGAAATTTATGATGCGTGTAATCCTCTGAAACTAAATTGTTTAGACTCTATGCTCAATGTGCTGGTAGGCACGAAGGATTCAAAAGGAATAGACATAGTTTGAAAATGAAAGGACTTAATAGTGTGGACTTATATAGTTTCATTTGGACTGACCATACGACGCTCGGGTAGATTGAGCAATAAGATAAACATGGGAACATGTAGGATACACTAAAAGTCATATGTATCAAGTAAATGGTCTATTTAGGAATAAGATCACAATGACTGATCACTTATAATTTGTCCAATTTGTCAATATAATTTGTGTTTCAGTGGACCACAATACTGGTGATTGACCAGATCTAAACATGCAGGCGTGTGCTGATAAATGATATTGAATTGCTTGACAACTTTGATCCCAAAAGTCTTAAATTTAGTCAATATTTTTGTTTTTGTTAAATTTGTTCATAGGTTTCCTCTATGAACAAATTTAAGGGGGAGAATTAAAAATTTTAAAAAAAAATCAATCAAACAAAAATCAGAAAAATTAAAAATCCAAAAATAGTGTTATTTCTTTCTTATTTTTTTAGAAAAATAAAAAATAAAAAATATTTTTGTTTCTATTTTATTTGTTTAAGAAAATATGAAAAATTCAAAAATATTGTGTGCTAGGTTTTCTTTTAGTTTTTGTTTTTATCTCAAAATTTTCTGTCTTGAAAAGTGAGTTTAGATGTAGATGAGACTCAAAGAGACTGTATCTGTGACAACTCGAAACTTCTATCTTGTACAATTGGTCAGTTCTATCAATGTTAAACTCGATTCTGTCACCTTTTAACACCGATTAAGGGTTGTTAAAGTATTCTTAGCTTATTACAATCAAAGTTTGGGTTCTAGGTCGAGTAATTCCAAGTCTTAGCACAATATTCGGGCCATACACCCTCTTGGGAGGAGTGTACGACCATACACATGGGTGTTCGGCTGCACACCCACCCCATGACCGCACACTCGGGGTGGTGAGTCACCCACCCCTATATATATGAGGAGACCCTCTATCTTTCACTCTTTTCTTCTTTTGGCTGCACATTACTACTTTCTCTCTCTAGAATCTTCATCCAAGGACCCTCCAAAGGCTTCAAAAACGTAAATGATTCATCTCCTAACTAGTTATACTTGAAAGATCCTTTGATTCTTCATGTTTCAACCTTTTTCTTCATTCTTTGAAGGTGTACGGCCGCACACCTTCATAAGGTTGGCTATACACACCTTAAAGGCTCTCCAAAGTGAGAGTTTGGCCCCTATCTTCTAGTTGGGCTTGGTATTAGCCTTGATGCACCTCAAAATCGACATCTTGGGTATAAACATGGAGAGTGAACGGCCGCACACCCCTCTGTTCGGCCGTACACACACCCTTAGGGTCGTACACCCACTTTGATGATCATATTTGGCCTCAAACTTGCAAAACCACTAATTATGGGACCTAGAACACTCCTTGGATGCTAGTAGGACCTTGGAAACACCTCAAAAACACTTCCCTTCATGAGTGTACGGTCAAAAACCCATGGCCATACACACCCTTAGGGTGGCCGTAAACCTCCCTCATTCGATCATATATGGTTTTCACACTTAGTTCAAGCAATTCCAGGTCCATAGAGTGGTTCCCTATCATGTCTAGTCATGAAACATCCTAATCTAATACATATATGTACTATTATATTTTAATAGGATCCACTTGCATACGAAACATCAGTTGACTCTCGGCATCCATATCGATCGTACACTCGAATCCTAGAAAAAACAGTGAGTTCATACCCCTACACTTTTAAAGTTTTTAAATGTTTTCAGGGGGGAATACAAGCCAAACACAAAAGGATTTTTGTGAACTAAAACATAAATGTTTTCAACAAGTTAAAACTCATGCAATTGTTACGATCTAACATGCTTTTATACAACATATAGACATTTATTCCCTTTTGTATTATGCGGAACATAAGGGATGTTTTCAAAACATAATTGCATAGTTTTCAGAACATTACTTGAACATAACATATCAGTCAAACTACAATAGGTATAGTTTGGGGAATTTATTACCAGTTTTATAGATTCAAACTACGTACACGGTGGAGGGAGAGTGTGAGAGTTGTGAATAGATCTATTCGGGACCTATAATCCCACACTTGAACTGTTAGCTACAGTTAGGCAAGCATGCCTGGGGTGACATATTTTGTAAGATATGACGCCTGAAGAAACGCCATGGAGGTCATCAGTCATATTAGCATGGCTATACGAACTCACAATAGTGTAAACTAACCTTTGTTTACAGGATTATCATTCTTCAACAGTTTTATTTTAATTAATAAGACTACCTACATACTACACTGGAGGGTATTCCAGGGATACATCATTTGGTTTTATTTTAAGTGTCACAACTAGGAAATTCGATGCCTTGTAAACATGGAATAATGATAACAAATGTGAACCAACAATGTGAAAGCATGAATGATGATTATTTTATAACAACCAAACTTCATTAAATACTACATTCTAGCCATACACATGGTCAACAAAGAATTGGAAACCTTTGAAATCCTAATTTGAATTCATTCTGGACTAGGATTCCTTATTGGGCCTAATGGACTAATAAACTTCCAAATTATCCATCTTGAATCTAGAACTCTCTAATGGGCCCTAAATGGACCCATATACATGAAACATAATATTTTGGGCCTTAATGGGTCACAACCAAATAAATTTAGCCCTATTAGGTCATAAAAATTACACTTTGATTTATTTGGGCCCAAACATCATCTAAGTGAGTCATAATATGGGCTAAACACTCAAAAGCCCAAATTTTCTCTTTTCCCTCTCCAATCTCGGCCTAAGCCCACAAAGAAAGAAAGAGTTGACTTTGTGGTGCCAACTCATTTTTATTTAGTGTACTTCCATGCATACTCTCATACTTCCATGCACCTATCTCATTACTCACTCTCTCTTTCTTCTTCTCGGCCGAACCCAAACAAACACACACACACACTTCACTTAAAATTCTCTCAAGGAAACTCTCTCCACTCCTCTCCAAATTTTCGAGATCTAAGAGATTTTCAAAGAGATTCTTCCACAAAAATCATCATCCAAGGTAAGTTTATGTTTGGATCCATAATCTAGCTACTTCTTTTCATCAAAAATCATCTCTTAATCCATTCAAATTCATGATCTTGCATCTTAGAACACACTAAGTTCGAGATCCATCCAAGAAACTTGCTAGGGCCGAAAATAGCACCAAACTTCTCCCAATCTTCTTCAAAACCGAAACCACAACTCAAGGTGAGCTTCATACCCCGTTCTTTTCAGTTTTCATGAGTTTTATGGGGGAGAATACAAGAAAATGCGTAGATCTATGTGTATGCTATGTGTGATTTTATGCATGTATGTGTGTGATTTCATGTGTTTTTGTGATGAATATGCTAACAAAAGGGGTGTACACCCGAGATCTATGACATGAGAAAGGAAACAAACATAATCTAAGCTATTTTACACCAAAAAAGTCAAGAATGATAGCTTATAAGGTTACGATGAACATATTCTAACATACAACCCATTTTAGGGCTTAAATTGTCAAAAACACAAAACTTGGGTTACAAATCAACAAGTCACGGTTTCTTGAGGGTCAAAAGGGTCAAAACAATTTCTATAATCATTTTTTGAATAATAGAATTTTCAAGGGACTTAAAATGTAAATTTTTAGCTTAATGGGCTAATTTTGGGCTTTTCGGCCAAATAAGCCTCAAAAATGCGAAAATGATAAATTTAAGGGGTTAAAATGAAATTTTCGGTAAAAAAGGGGGTAATTAGCATAACAAAATATTTTAAGGGTCAAAAATGCTTTTCATTGTAAAAAAGGACCAAAAATGCAAAGTTTTTAGATTTTGGGCCAAAACTGTCAAAGTTGAGAAAAATGGGGTTCTAACTGAGAAACACCATTCTGGAAGGGCTGAAGCTGCCAACAAAATAAATTTTGGGTTAGAACTGTCTTTTTAACAAGTTTATGATACAAAAGTGTCAAGAAAATGTTTTTAAGGAACTAAAAATGAAATTCTTTTACATAAAAGGACCAAAAGTGTTATTTTTATAAAAGAAGGGTAGTGAAAAGGTCAAATTCCACTTTAAACAAATTAATTCATTAATATAAAATACAAGATCTAAGACTACCAACTAAACGGAAAACAAATACACTTTCAACAACAAATATCGTTACAAACGAAGTGATTCGGTCTCGAATCAATACAAAACAAAACAACAAGCGCTAAACCAAACCACCTAAATAAACACGCGATAACTACGATGAGCCAATTTACAAACTTTGGGCTTGGAAGTTTCAAATCATGCTTGTTGGGCCTTGATAGCCCATTAACATGATCTTTGGGCCCAAAGGGAATATGCTTTTGTGCTATTGGGCCTCCTATGACCCGATTTCATGTAAAAGGACTTCAATGGCTCTAATGTGCTATTGGGCCCTAGTGGCCCATTAGTGTTGCTAGTGAGGTCAAGAAATCAAATGTGAGTTGGGCCAACGTGCCTTTCGCATCCCCAACAGCCTAAAATAACTCACGAAAATAACGGGACTTCGTACTCCCCCTTTTCCTCGTTTGTTAGGCTTACGAGCAATCAAGATAAACAGATTCAAGACGTTATTCAAGAGTAATCATGGTTGTGGATTAAGTGAGTAGTAACGGGCGACGCCTTTAAGGATCGTTCAGAATGTGTAGTTATAAACTAGTCATTTTCTAATGCGTGGTTATAACAACTCACAAACCCAAATTAATCCAACGCCACCCGAGTAATCAAAATCATTCGTCGTGACGGTATAACAATTGAGAAATCACTGTATTTTATGTATTGGGAAAACATCGGGTTTTCCTAGGAAGTTCAACATCTTCACTTGCGCGATTTATAGTAAAGTTCAACATTTATACATGTTTTAAAAATCAACAAGCATATATTTACGGATCTTTACACTTTTATTTTTATAAAAAAATGATCTTTTCATAAAATATTGGATTTTCTGGGTTTTACAAACTACACCAAATCATTTTATCACCACATTGCTTATGAACTCACCAACATTTCATATGTTGACATTTTTCAAATTAAATTGTATTCTCAGGTAACAAGTAAACCGAAGAATAAGTACCAAATAATGTCTGGGTGTTTTGCTTATGATATCTATCAGATAATCTATGTTATGAATTTGAAATGTTCAAAACAATGTACCAGATGTAAACAATATCAGTTGTGTTATTTTAATGCATGGTGATGAGTCTATTCCTAGTAAGATAAGTCTATTCCTAACTTGTACTGCTCAACACTACTCATAGAGCTGTTATGCTGCCGAACTTGTACCGCTTATGTATGCTCTTTCGAGAAAAATTTTCATGTATCAAAGTGAGGATAATAGTAATGAAAAATTTTATATGTTTACTATGATGTTTTAATCTGCTATGTGTTACATATCCATGATTGTTTGCTAATTTGTGAAATTACTTAAGTTTGTGCCACACACCTAGTTTATAGAATCACAATCGCACAAAAAGCACAAACACTCAACATCTTTCCGTTCCATGGCAAAAAGATGCCTCGACGACCAACCCGCAGAAACCTTGAGCCAAACCCACCTAAGTTCAACTCTATTGCTTTTTCAGGCAGCGGTATCTGCTGCAGTCACCGCGGCTATGTCACAAATTCATCAAGGGAACAATGGAGGGGTCAACGGACAAGGGGCTAGAAGTTCAAACAACGGGATAAATCAAGGACCTACCAAAACATGCTCCTACAAAGACTTCACCAATGCAAAACCACGAACCTTTAACGACACTGGAGGAATGATTACCCTGAAATGATGGATCATGTAACGACGTAAATTTTAAAACAAAATTTTCATTTTGCAAACCTCCAAAAACCATCGTTTAATATTTCAAATTCAAACGTGAACAATGTTATCTTAACAAAATACATCCCAATGATCATAAAATAGTTTTTCTCCGACAATGTGTACGATAACGTCGGCGCCTTCCCACGGTCCTCGCTAGTACCTGAAACACATAACACAACAACTGTAAGCATAAATGCTTAGTGAGTTCCCCAAAATACAACTTACGCACATACACCTTTCCAGGCCGTGACCTTCCGGTCCATGTGTCTCAGGGGACTTTCGTCCCGTCTAGGTAAACCTTCCGGTCCTATCTACGTCAACCTTACGGTCCATATTACAACGCCTTCCAGCCCAATACATATACGCCTTCCGGCCCATAACATAGTGCCTTCCAGCCCATATCAAGCATATCATACATGGCACATATAAACGATTAACTTATCACATACGATGCATATAACTCATAACATATCTGACCTTCCGGTCACACAATAAAAACCCTTCCGGGTACAGTATAGTGAGAAAACTCACCTCATGGAAAGTCTAAGATCTCGCGTACTCGCTATCTCCAATCCCAACGACGACTCTACCTCGCCTAATCATAAAAATATCATTTAATAATCAAAGACTTCCACAACTAAAACTTTACCCCTTATCATCATTCCTCAGAGGGTATAAGACCATTTTACCCTTCCTTGACCTAGAGTCCTCATGTTGACCAAAACCCTAAAAGTCAACAAAAGTCAACCCTGTGAGTCCGCGGGGCGTACTGCTAGATGTACGCGGGGCGTACATCGCCAACCCATGGATCGGGGTCTCCACCCAGTACGCTGCGCGTACTGGAAGTTACGCCCAACGTAACCATCAGATTCTAACATACTTCATTTCTGGTCTTAATCGGTTAATCCATTATTCCAACTTCTAGATCCGACTCTGATAATGTGTCTAAACCCATTAAGTCGAGACCTTTAAGCCTTGGCATGGCTGTAAAGGCTCCAACACTTCATAACATCATTCTATTCCAGCTCAAGAATCTAGATCTCATGCATGGTGCAATATTCACATCCAAGATGTCATTTTTATGAGTCTACAACTCTAATAGATCAGAAATATGAAGGATCTAAGCTTATGGAGGCCATTTGCACAAAAAGTCTCCACCTTTGGGACTAAAACCCTAGAAAATGGTACTTGAAGCATATAACATGAACCAAGTGACAAGATCCGAAGTTTTTACCTGATAATGAAGCTTTAACCCTTGCAAAGCTCAGATCTACACTTGAACACCACTTCTAGTCTTTCCAATGAGCTCTTCTTCTCCTTTGCAACCTTGGAATGGCACCACCAAGCTTATAATACTCACAAAATGGCCTAAGAACGAATGCACACTCTCTTTAGGGTTTCTCTTTGAGGGATGGTGGCTGAGAAGTGCAGCCACACATTCCTTTTATAGCCCTCCAAAGGAATTAGGGTTTTTAGGTCTGGACCGGTTACGCTAAGCGTAACCTTGGGTACGCCCAGCGTACCTTAGGGTGAACGTGTCCAAAAGAGGCGCGCGAGTACGCGCATCGCACACCTTGTACGCCCAGCGTACTCGCCTATCTAAAATGACAACATAACCAAGATGCAGGGCCAAATAAAAGAAACCTTTAGGAGCACAAGGTCACCAACCTGCCCCTCTTCATGAATCGTATCACTCCTTTCCATGGAGAAACCTTTAGGAGCACAAGGTCACCAACCTGAAACTCGAGCTCGGACCGACGCCTGTCCGCGTAACTCTTCTGGTGACTCTGCATAGTCAACAACCTCTTCCTGACCTGCTGAATCTGCTTGGTCGTCTAGAGTACAATCTCCGTGCTACCCATCGCCCGCTTCCCCACCTCTCCCCAGCAGATGGGGGTGCGACACCTCCTCCCATACAACAGCTCAAAGGGTGGCATACCAATGCTCGAATGATGGTTGTTGTTGTATGAAAACTCCGCTAAGGGTAAATAGGTGTCCCAACTCCCTCCAAAATCCAAAACACATGCACGGAGCATATCCTCAAGCATCTGAATCGTCCGTTCGCTCTGTCCGTCCGTCTGCGGGGGGTATGCGATACTGAAATGCAGCCTCGTACCCAACTCCTCATGAAACTTCTTCCAAAACCTAGAAGTAAATCGTACATCCCTATCTGAAACAATCGACATCGGAACCCCATGTCGTGATACCACCTCCCTCACATATAATTCCGCCAACTTCTCTGCAGAAGAGCTCTCACTGATGGCTAGAAAATGAGCGCTCTTCGTCAATCTATCCACAATCACCCAAATCGCATCAGCTCCTCGCTCAGTCCTCGGCAACTTGGTGATAAAATCCATGGTAATCTGTTCCCACTTCAATTCGGGAAGCTCCAGCGGCTGCAATTTACTGTGCGGACGTTGGTGCTCGGCCTTAACCTGACAACAAGTCAGGCACCTCTCGACGAACCATGCAACATCCCTCTTCATACAGGGCCACCAATACTCCTTCCTTAGGTCCAAATACATCTTAGTAGCCCCGGGATGAATCGAGAATTTCGATCGATGCGCTTCCTCCATCAAAATAGTATGCGTACCGCCCACAAACGGTACCCAAATCCGACCCTGAAAAGTCATAAGTCCCCGACCATCCGTAACGAATTCTGATACCTGACCGACAACCCGCTCCCTCTTATGGTTTTCTGGTCTCGCAGCCTCAGCCTGAGCTCCTCGGATGGTGTCCAAAATCGGGGTCATCACTGTCAACCTCATACAAATATCTCGGATCGGGGCGCTTTCCACCCTACAGCTCAACGCATCGGCCACCACATTAGCCTTGCCCGGGTGGTACAGGATCTCACAATCATAATCCTTCACCACATCCAACCATCTCCTCTGTCGCATATTTAGATTTGGATGATCCATCAAGTACTTCAGACTCTTGTGGTCCGTGTAGATGATACACCGAACCCCATAAAGATAGTGCCGCCAGATCTTGAGGGCAAACACCACAGCCCCCAATTCCAGGTCTTGGGTGGGATATCTCGACTCCTGAGGCTTCAACTGCCTCGAAGCATACGCTATAACGTGTCCCCTCTGCATAAGCACCGCCCCTAAACCAAATATAGATGCATCACAGTATACCACAAAATCCTCCATCCCTTCCGGGAGTGCAAGCACCGGGGCCTCGCACGATTTCTGACGAAGGGTCTCGAATGAGGACTAATGCTCCGGTCCCCATGAAAATGCAACACCCTTCCGGGTCATCATAGTAAGCGGCACGACGATCTTGGAGAAATCCTTGATAAACCTCCGATAATAGCCGGCCAATCCCATAAAACTCCTGATCTGTGACAATCGTCAGTCTAGAGTCAAGTCAAGTCATCAAGTCAAACTGGTCAACTCGATTAAACCTTGTGTATTAGGGTTTGTGTTATGTACATACTGTATAACTTGTTATATTAATGGGAAAACATCACTTGGGAAAAGTTCTTGTGTTAAAATTTCCTGAGCCTTAGTGCTAATCAATGAATTTAAACTGATAAAACCATCTTGCATACTCATCGGGAGTGTGTAGGATCCTTAATCATGACTTAACGGGGCTCAAGAACCTTGCGTTGCGGAGCCAAACACTCACAATTCTCACATAAGGAACCTCTCTCAATCGTTTTCACTCTATCTCTCTCTATGTCAAATCTCTCCCAAATCTCTCCAAGTATGTGAAATCTCTCTCAAATATCTCTTTGTATGAGGAATCTCTCCAAGAATTTCAAATCTCTCCCAAATCTCTCCAAGTATGTGAAATCTCTCTCAAATATCTCTTTGTATGAGGAATCTCTCCAAGAATGTCAAATCTCTCCCAAATCTCTCCAAGCATGTGAAATCTCTCTCAAAAGTTCCTTGGACTTTTTATAGTCTTTCGGGCCATCCCGACCCTTAACCGGGTCAAAAATGGCTTAAAACGGGGTAAAAACGAGAAAAATGGACCTTAGGAACCGAAACCTCCTTATAAGAGCCGAAGCCTCTTAGGACCTGAAGGTCCTCTCAGGACCGAACCCGAGCCCAGGAGGAACCGAACCCGAGCCCAGGAGGAACCGAACCCGAGCCCAGGAAGAATCGAACCCGAAGGCTACTGTTCATTCGGCTCATTTCGGGTCTGACCATCTTCGCCTCTTATCTCCGGACCGAGCCATCCCTTCGCTTCCTCGCCTCCCTTCGTTTCCGGCTCAGCATCAGCAAGGACCGAACCTCGGCCTAGGGACCGAACCTTGGCCTAGGACCGAGAGGTCTCGCTGGGAATGCTTTTCTTCCCGGTTTTTGCGTAGTTTTGCGTTTAAGACCCGTTTTTAATTATTTTAACGCGGGATTTTCACCCAAAATTATATTCTAACATAATGAACCCTAACCATTCACAATTTAATCATATTTTCATGAAAATCTTTATTTAAATAATAAAAGTTAGTGGGTAAAGTACAAAGAGGTGGAGTGTTGACTTTGCCTTAACTTATGTCACAAGCAACCACCCCACACCCACTCTATGACCAGCCACACCTCCCCACCTTACCTAGGTCATTTCAATGTCCCTTACACTCAATTTCCACTCATTCCCACGTTCTTAGAGCTGGAACAAACATCCTCTCTCCTCATTTATCTCATTTGCTCTCCTTTCACTAAGTATCAAACACCACTTTTTCTCCACCAAATTCGAGATTCAAGGCTGATTTTCAAGTGTTCTTCCACTCTTAGTAAGTATAATTCATCCTCCTTAAGATTATTTCACTTCATTCTACTCAAATCATTGATTTCTTACACAAACTCCATAACTATGATGTTAGATTCTCGAAAATCTTCAAGGCATCTCCAAGTGTTCTTGAGTTAAACACTTCCATTCTTCAACAATCATCTACTGAAATCACTTAAGGTGAGTTCATACCCCTACATTTTCATGTTTTCTCAAGTTTTCAAGGGGGGAATACAAGTTAAAACACCAAGAACATAACTAAAATTTTCTAACAGCCTTCATTAGAAAAGTTCAACTCCATTCACGGACTGTTTTGGGCATCTAAAACATTTTTGTTTTCAAAACTGTACAAGGTGAAAATAGTTCAAGTTCTTAGCTTTAAAATGACTACTTGCACATCTCCATACGATTTTTCTACAATTTATGGTGATTTTTACAAAACTGTCTATCATTTCAAACAACAATCCGGACCAGTCTGTGATTATGGACTTTTTCACCCAAGATGGAGGTCATTAAAAATCGTGATAAAAATAATGAGTAAACTAGACACATTTTTTGAACTCTCAGAATTTACGGATCTAGTTTTTGACTTCGTATTATTTTTCTATGATGTTTCCAATACAGTGCAGAATGGCTAAAGTTAGCCAACAACATGTAAATATCATAACACTTTGTATTATGTTGAGCAAAGTGTATGATCATAAGTTCTAATTATTGAATGTGTTTCTTTGTTAGTTTATTATCATGAACTGAAACTAATTCATTCATAATAAATATTATTCATTCATTTTAGAACACGTATATTAAACTATAAAAAGTATAGCTTAATGAATTCATAACACTAATACATTTCCATAAAAGAGTTCTTACATATTACAAACGTTTTAGATAAACCATAATTGGTATAGTATATGATATATTGCATAACACACTCGTACTAAAAGGGTACATTCATACATAAAAGATTTACACTCACACACATTATACGTAAACTTGTTACCCTAAATTGTGAGACAATCTCTCTTTTCGTACGTCCGAGTGCGGAATATAACTCCTGGTAGTTATAATCAGAGTCTCCTGGAGGGAGAACTTGATACTTGTATATAGATCTATATTGGGTTTGACACCCCACACCTTGCTGCTAGCTACAGTGGGACCTGCAGGTCTACGGGTGACAAATGTCATTTCATTTTCGCGACGCCTGAGAAACGTTGTGGCAGGTTCACATAGTCATAGTATGATTATACCGACTCACATAGGGAGATAACAATTCATAAAGTTTACGGGATTTCATAAAACCTAAGTAAGTTTTAGGTTGATTTAAATTCACTTTTTATATCAGTTCAAACTCATGACATTTCTACTAAGTAAGAATGATTTCTTATACATTTTGGTCTTTGGTCATAAGGCAACATTATACGGATTTTAAGGAAAATATTGGATTTTTCTGAAACAAACGCGACATTTACATGAGAAAGAATTCTATTAAGTTTTATAGCAAAAACTTATTGTCACACCCCAAAACCGATAACGGCGGAATACGTTTCGGGGTGGATGACGTAGTGTACAGTATCATCACAATTGTATAATAGTAAAAGCAAGAAACATACAACCATTTCATTTACAAAGTAAGTGTATTTACAAGTGTGTTTTGTAATGTTCGACAAACACCAAAAGTAAACAAAAATAAGAGATGGGTCTTGAATGCTCCATCTTCTCCAAAAATGCTGCAGCTGTACCTGTCTATCTTTGACCTGAAGATACAAGTTATTTTGAAAAGAATATCAGCATAAAGCTGGTGAGTTCATAAGAGTTTAGTGTGAGTACTTGTATAAAAAGCGTTAGTATCATTAGTATGAAAATTGAAGTTTGTAATCATAAGTAGTAGTAAAACCTAGAAAATCCTATATTTTCCAGAACTGTATAGTAAATAAAAATCTTTAAGAAATTTGTTGTTCTATCTTTGAAAGCCATTATCGTAGAAGTGTAATAGTGACTCACCATTGAGTAAGGCAATATAGTGAGTTAATATTGGAATACATAATAGTGGTGTAGCATCCTTTAGTGTTTAATACTTATTTACTTCGGGATATTACTTCATCTTTCTTTTAGTATTTTAGTGCGGTTATAGTGTCTTTATTGTATGTTACCAATAGTGTGAGTAATAGCGGACACTCATGACCTTCCCTGTCATGCATAGTGTAATAGAGTAAAGGCATCCCTGGACCTGAGCGGCTCGGACTGAAGTTATCAGTCGGGATGTAATAGTGTCTGCCCCGTATAGATCTATACATATAGTGTCGTCTTCCTATCGGAAAACTTCGGGCGTAGTGTATAGCGTATAGAGTATCTCGTAGTGGATTAAAGGATTATCTCATGATTAGTACATTCTCTTGTATTATAGTGTAGTATTCTTTTGTATAACTTGTACTGTATTCTCTTATTAGTGTATTGTTCCATAATAGAGAGAATTATTTGGTGTAGAGTAGTAGTTAAACAAGGGATAGAGTCCTTAACTATACCTATTATAGTTAAATTAGTGTGTGTGATTCTAGTCAGGTTAGTGAATTAGGCATCTAATGAAATAAGAAGTACTCGTAATCCGTACTAATATATGAGATATATAACTAAGAAATCAATGACAGTCGGACGGATAACCACTACCCTAAGCCCACAATCAAACAAGAAACAGGAAATAAGGCGAGCTATCGGTCCTAAGTCCTTCAAGTCTTACTTATATAAATATATTAGTGTGGTTACATTTTTGTAAGGAGTTTTATTAAACAAAAGTGTTGTACAAAAGAAACATCTAAAGCTTGTTTGTTTATCCAAGATAGTTTTGAAAACAATTGATTTATTTATAAAGCATAGTGATAAATCACATGTGATTGGAACTACAGGTTGTGAATCACATGTGATTAAGTCTGTAATATGAAAAATTGTCTTGTATAACTTTTCATAAACATGTATATTCAACTTGTATCTCCCCCCTAAAACATATAAAACATTTGAAAGGTTCATTAAAGGGGTATGAACTCACCTGAAATCGCGGAAATCGGGTGAATCGGGTAAATCGGGTAAAAGTGTCGATTGAGCGTTTGGTACCAAATAACCACTTGAGCACCTCCTAGGACCTTAATGTCATATGAAATATGTATTTTACAAGAAGCTAATCATCTTATTCTTTTCATTATAGTAATTGGACATTCTAGCATCGTTTTCGGGGTTTTAAGGCCTAGAAAGGGTTCCCGGGAGTGGTACAAGGTCATGAATGATTTACGAGAGGGTCCATGAGCTCACTCCCTTGGAGTTTATGGCCCAAAGGCCATCCTTGGGAGTTTACGGCCGTAAGCCCCCTAGGCTTGGCCGTAAACTCTTGTGACACTCCAAAATGTATGATTAGGGCCTTATTTCACTTTCTTAATTTAATGGTATGTGTCTTGGACTAATAGGACAAGATTAAACATCATAATTTGTGACATTTTTGGGGAGTTTACGGCCAAGACTTGTTCTTGGGCCGTAAACTCAAATAAACCCTTCAAGATGTATGTTTTAATGGTACAACATGGTCTCATACACCTTAGATAAATCCTAGAAGGCCCTATAGTGAGTTTTGGGACAATTTGGCATGCACTTTTGGGGAGTTTACGGCCCAAGAACATCCTTGGCCGTAAACTCTTCATTTTGTATCCAAATGTGAAGTTAAATGGTACAACACACTTCCAAAGGCCTTAGCTAAATTCCTTACATGCATTTGAGGGGTTTTGGGACTTGTTTGACACAAAAACATGGGTGTTTATGGCCCAAGCTTAGCCTTGGCCATAAACTCCTCTTTTTGTCATGAAATGATGTTGTTTGATGCATTTAAACCTTCCTTGTTGTCAAGTCTAAATTACCAAACATCCTAGATGATTTTTTGGGACTTTAAACAAGGGTTTTTGGGGTGTTTGAGGTGTTTACGGCCTAAGCACAAGCTTGGGCCGTAAAATCCTTTTTACATGTCAAATCCTTGTGTTTTAGTGTCCAAACTCATCTAGATACATGCCTTAATTAGTATACTAACTTAAAGTAAGGAAAAACTTGATCTTTGGCATGATTTTGGGGGTTTACGGCCTAAGGAGCTTCTTAGGCCGTAAACTCCTTTATGGTCCTTGATTTCTATGATTTTGGACTCTAAATGCAGCAAAGTAGGTTTAGATTAAGATAGGGATGAGTCCTTACGTTTGGAAGTCGGAAATTCGCGGATTTGGGGTCGATTTCGGGTCTAGAGAGAGAAAGTAGTGAGAGAGAGGTGAAAGTGTGGTAAAAGAGTTCAATTGTAGTGTTCAATCGTTTTTATATGTCTCGGGTATTGCACCCGATACACGGCTACCCGATGCTAAAGTTTAACGGGGTTAAAACTTTTTACCCGGGTGATGTGGTTAAAAAGTAATATAACTCTATTTAGTTAAACGGGGTTAACATTTGCAAGTTATAATTACTTATGATAATACCGGAACATATAATTAACTAGATATTTATTTATTGACAACCCGAACAATACCGAGAAATAACATATAGTGACGCATTCCGTTAGTGAAAATAGGGTTCGTAACGGCAACATAATTGGGGTTGTCACATTATCCCCCCGTTAGGGGAATTTCGTCCCGAAATTTAGAATTCATACAGATAAGAATTACAATACTACTACGCGAAGAGATGGGGGTATTTGAGTTTCATTTGGTCTTTGTGTTCCCAGGTGTATTCCGGTCCTCGTTTGGCGTTCCACCGAACTTTCACAATTGGTATACGGCTTTGCTTCGTTCGTTTTACTTCTCGATCCATAATCTCCACGGGCTCTTCCACGAAGTTGAGGTTCTCATTGACCTCAATCTCGTCAAGGGGAATTACGAGTGTCTCGTCTAACAGGCATTTCTTCAAGTTAGAGACGTGAAAGGTAGGGTGTATGTTGCTTAGTTCGTGAGGTAGGTTAAGTTTATAAGCTACGGGGCCGATTCTGGCGAGAATCTCAAAAGGCCTTATGTACCTTGGGTTCAACTTTCCACGCTTTCCAAAGCGTATCATGCCCTTCCAGGGTGAGACCTTCAACAGGACTCGATCTCCCACCTGGAATTCCAAGGGTTTTCTTCGTTTGTCGGCGTAGCTTTTCTGTCGATCCCTAGCGGCTTTTAGTCGTTCGTGTATCTGTACAATCTTCTTGGTCGTTTCTCGAATGATCTCCGGACCAGTGAGAGAGCTATCAGGAACTCTTCCTTTAGCTAGTTGAGTGTCACCCACCTCAGCCCAGCACAGAGGGGATCTACACTTACGGCCGTAGAGGGCTTCGAATGGGGCTGCCTTAATGCTCGTATGATAACTATTATTATAAGAAAATTCCACAAGAGGTAAGTGTGTGTCCCATGACTTACCGAAGTCAATCACACAAGCTCGCAGCATATCCTCTAAGGTTTGAATCGTCCTCTCACTCTGTCCGTCGGTCTGCGGATGGTAGGCGGTACTCATGTCCAGCCTCGTCCCTAGTGCTTCTTGCAACGATTGCCAGAACCTAGAGGTGAATCTACTATCTCTGTCTGAGATAATAGATATAGGGACGCCATGTAGTCGTACTATTTCTTTAATGTATGTTCTAGTGAGTTTCTCCATCTTGTCCGTTTCTTTGATGGGTAGGAAGTGTGCGAACTTAGTCAACCTATCAACAATGACCCAAATAGTATATAATCCACCCGTTGTCTTGGGAAGTTTGGTTATAAAGTCCATTGTGATCCGCTCCCACTTCCATTCTGGTATCTCAGGTTGTTGAAGGAGTCCTGAAGGCTTTTGATATTCAACCTTGACCTTCGCGCAAGTAAGGCACTTACTCACAAAAGTGGCGATCTCCGCTTTCATGTTTGGCCACCAGTATAGCTTTTTGAGATCCAGATACATCTTATCTGAACCTGGGTGGATGGAGTAGCGAGTGTTATGCGCTTCCCTCATAACCAAATCTCTAAAACCTCCATGGCGTGGAGTCCAGATTCGGTCCATGAAGTAGTAGGCTCCGTCACCCTTAACCTCCAGATTTTTATCCATTCCGCGCAGAGATTCTCCCAACACGTTCTCGGGATTTAAGGCTTCTAGCTGAGCCTCTTTGATCTGTGTGGAGAGGTGCGAATGGATAATCATCGTCAACGATTTGGTCTTTCGACCAGTATACTCCTTCCTGCTCAGTGCATCTGCTACTACATTGGCTTTTCCCGGGTGATATCTAATTTCACAATCGTAATCGTTAAGTAGCTCGACCCATCGACGCTGCCTCATGTTGAGTTCTTTTTGGTTCATTATGTGTTGAAGGCTTTTATGATCAGTGTACACCGCACTCTTCGTCCCATATAAGTAGTGTCTCCAGATTTTTAGTGCAAAGACAACCGCTCCTAACTCGAGGTCGTGAGTAGTGTAGTTCGCCTCATGGGTCTTTAGCTGTCTCGAGGCATATGCGATAACCTTACCCCATTGCATCAAGACACAACCGAGCCCCTGATTGGATGCATCACAGTATACAACAAAATCTTCTGTCCCTTCGGGAAGGGATAATACTGGTGCGGTGCATAGGGCTCGCTTCAGGGTTTGGAATGCCTTCTCCTGTCTTTCTTCCCAATCGAATGGTACCCCTTTCTGTGTCAGCATAGTGAGAGGCTTCGCAATCCGAGAAAAGTTTTGGATGAATCTACGGTAGTAGCCAGCGAGGCCTAGAAATTGACGAATTTCCGTAGGCGTCTTCGGTGCTGACCAGTTCTCAATAGCTTTAATCTTAGAGGGATCCACATGAATTCCTTCTTCACTAACCACGTGACCTAAGAATTCAACTCTTCGGATCCAGAATTCGCACTTAGAGAACTTCGCATATAACTTTTCGGATCGCAACGTTTCCAAGACTCGTCGTAAGTGATCCCTGTGTTCTTTCTCGTTCCGAGAGTAAAAGAGGATATCGTCAATGAAGACGATGACGAACTGATCCAGGTATGGACGACACACTCTATTCATCAAGTCCATGAATACTGCGGGGGCGTTAGTTAGTCCAAAGGGCATCACTACGAACTCAAAATGTCCGTAGCGGGTTCGGAAAGCTGTCTTCGGGACATCTTCCTCAAGTACCCGTAACTGATGATACCCAGATCTAAGGTCAATCTTGGAGAAGTAACTTGCTCCTTGTAGTTGATCAAACAGATCATCGATACGAGGGAGAGGGTAGCGGTTTTTAACTGTGAGTTTATTGAGTTCCCTATAATCGATGCACATCCGAAACGATCCGTCTTTCTTCTTCACGAACAAGACTGGAGCTCCCCAAGGTGAGAAACTCGGTCTTATAAAGCCCTTGCTTAGCAGTTCATTGAGTTGACCAGATAGTTCTTGCATTTCGGCGGGCGCTAGATGGTAGGGCGACTTAGCTACGGGGGTAGCTCCTGGAATTAGGTCGATTCTGAACTCAATCTGACGTTTGGGAGGTAGGCCGGGAAGATCCTCCGGAAAGACATCAGGGAAGTCGCATACTACGGGGATGTCTTTTGGATCTTTCGATTTTTGGTTAGTGTCGATGACATGGGCAAGAAAGGCGCGATATTCCTTGCGTAAGTATTTCTGAGCCTGAACACTGGAGATGATACGAAGGCTCGTACTCGGCTTATCCCCATATATCAAGAGGGTTTCGTGATTCGGAAGGTTCAGACGAATGGCTTTGTCGGAACATAGGATGTCGGCGCAATGGAGACTCAACCAATCCATACCAACAATGACATCAAAATTTTTGATTGAGACTGGCATAAGATCGATTGGAAATGAGTGATCGTCTAACATGAGAGTGCAACCTATGTAGATTTCGCTAGAGCTTTCTGTTTTCCCATTAGCCATTTCTACGACGAATGTTTCTTTTAGTGGTTGAGGGGTTTGTTTGAGTAAGTATTTAAAGTTATGATTTACGAAGCTTCTTTCTGCACCACTATCAAATAAGACACAGGCATAGGAGTTGTTGAGAAGAAACGTACCCGTGACTACTGTGGGATCTGCTACCGCTTCATTGTGACCGATAGCGAGTAGCCTTCCAGTTCCTCCAGCAATTGTGGTCTTTGGACAGTTTCTCTTAAAATGTCCCGCCTCTCCGCAGCCATAACAAGTTGGGGTCACTCCCGTACCAGGAACTTGCGTGATAGGTTTGGGAGGGGCCTTACAAAATCGGACAGTATGGCCCTTTCGACCGCAGTTGGAACACTGCAGTTCACGGCAGGGGCCGTTATGGTGGAAAGGGCACTTGGGACACTTGGGCAAGTTTCCAATGTAAGCTTTCGGCGGGGCTGGAGCAGCTGGAGTAGTCGGGGTAGTGGCAGCATGGACCGCCACAATTTGCTGGTCCTTTGAGGAGTTTTGAGTTTTCTTGCCCTTCTTCTTATCCCATCGCTTCCTCTTTCTGTCAGATGAAGCGGGTGGTGTAGTAGTTGTTGTGGTTGCTGTTGCTGGAGTAGAGGAGATTTCGTGATTGATCAGACTCTGGGCCAATTCCTTGGCACTGTCAAAAGTTGTGGGGCGTGAAGCTAGAACATTTCCTCGATACGGAGGCACTAAACCCCAGATGTACCGTTCAATCTTCTTGCTTTCTGAGGGGATCATGTTGGGGCACATAGCCGCCAAGTCGCAAAACCTGGCCGTATAATTCGTTATGTCAGTCCCCTTCATCTTGAGGTTCCAGAGTTCTTCCTCAAGTTTCTAAACTTCGCCCCTAGGGCAGTACTCTCCCCTCATAAGATCTTTCAGAGTGTCCCAGCCCATAGCATTGGCTGTGACCAAGGAGAGTGAACTAACATGGCCATTCCACCATGTCAAGGCCCTGTTAGTGAGGGTAGCGGTAGCGAACTTGATTTTGCTCTCCTCAGGACAAGAGCACATCTCAAACACCGCTTCAGTTCTTTCGAACCACTGGGATAATGCCAGGATTCCTCCGGTACCGTCGAAGAAGGTAGGTTTACAGTTTATGAAATCCTTATAAGTGCATCCCTGCACTCTATGATGGACTTCACCGAACCTGGAGTTACCACCGCTCGCATACCCAGAATTCATTTGGGCCATGGCTGCTGTCACGGCCGCAGTCACCACTGTTTGGAATAGCACCGGATCGATCTGTGGAGGGGGAGGTGGTGGAGTAGGGGTTTGAGTTGCAGGCCTTCCTCTGGTGGGACGCTTTCGTGGAGGCATCCTTTACTGGAAGAATTATAGAAATGATAGCAATAGTAAGAGCCTATTGCGAATATAAATAGAGTGTTTCGTGGATTAAATCAACATAATCCAAGATCAAGATGAGAGTTATAACAATAGAGAAATCAACTGCCAATATATTGGTATTAATGATGCAACACAAGTTCATGAAAATTTGACCTAGCAATAGGTCTTACATCATACCATAGAGAAAATGTTGGCAGTTTAGAGGTTTAACTAGAGTATTTTCAAGCTAGGAATGTTTACAGATAATAGATCTACGGAACATAGAGTGAAAAGGTTATTTCATTAAACAAAAGATTGAGGTAACTAGACGTCCTCTACTGGCGACGGTTACTTGTCGGGCGAATCCTCAGTTCTGCTAGCTGACGCATAACTTCTTGAAGGTGTCGATCATGAGTCCTTTGGCGTGCACGGAGTTCTCCAACTTCGGCTCGGGATGCAGCCAGCTGGTGCTGCAGAGCCTCGTTAGTCCTCCTTGTCCTGTCCATGGCTTCTTCGAGTTGGCGGATGCGAACTGTGTTGAGATTTGAGTTGGCATCCACTTCTACAACTCGACCTATTGTAGCTTGACCTTGCTCGACATTCCAGGCAATCCTTCGGATCATGATGGGTAGAACCTGATCTGCTGATCCTCCTTCGTTTATGTTGTAGAAACTTCAGTCTCCATTGTATGGCATGGGTTGGCCCTGCTCTTCGCTCCATCTGTGCAAGGATATGGCCCACATAGGAGTGGGGCCCAGAAATGTCGGACGGGGGTTGGGGTTCGGAACTCCGGGAAGTAGGTTATTGACTTCTGGCTCGGAGTCGGAGTTATCCGGAAAGCCTTCTGCTCGGTGGTCATCCAAAGGGATTGGGTGATCATCGTCCGACTCTTCACTGAGCCATCCCCCATTACCCTGGTTTGGGTAGTACGGGTCGCCAGGTGGGTGGAAGCCAGCCATGATATCTATGCGAGAAAAAGGAAAGAAGATTAATAGACGCACTAACCTAAATTACTTATAAGATGATCGTCACGAGTTAGACCAATACTTGCATAATGCATACTAATTACATGTGACTGGGGCAGGATAGTCCGTCGAATAAGTGACCCTAACTCTAAATCCACAACCAAACAAGGAACAGGAAGTAAAGCAAAGATCACAGATTCTAAGTCTATAACGCCCTAGTCACATGTAACCGGAAAGTATCCATTTAGCAACTATTGCTCCATCAGTAACGACCTTTTTTAGTTCCCACAAATGTATGTTTTTAGAGGTACATAATACTCCTATAGTATTCTAGTGCTAACGCTATTGTGGTAGTGTTGGTAAGTTTTAGACTTGTTGTAACACCACAACCAAGCTTAGGCACATGCTAGTCACTCCAAGGAAAACGTAGTTGATCAGGCTACATCCCCCTAGATGTGACTATATGTCTCTAAGCCCAATTGTGCTATCCAACAATCTTAATACTTTTGTTTGGTTCTAGGATGATACTGACTTCTGTGTTTTATAGTGATGTGTGTATATATATACTTAGTTAAATCTTTCAGATACTTAATAGTATATATTCTTGGTCAGAGTGTTTTAGTCCCGAAGTGTTTATAGTTCGTATATCTTTTATAGGTTGATATACTTGATTCACTATAAACAATGCTCTGATACCAATCTGTCACACCCCAAAACCGATAACGGCGGAATACGTTTCGGGGTGGATGACGTAGTGTACAATATCATCACAATTGTAAAATAGTAAAAGCAAGAAACATACAACCATTTCATTTACAAAGTAAGTGTATTTACAAGTGTGTTTTGTAATGTTCTACAAACACCAAAAGTAAACAAAAATAAGAGATGGGTCTTGAATGCTCCATCTTCTCCAAAAATGCTGCAGCTGTACCTGTCTATCTTTGACCTGAAGATACAAGTTATTTTGAAAAGAATATCAGCATAAAGCTGGTGAGTTCATAAGAGTTTAGTGTGAGTACTTGTATAAAAAGCGTTAGTATCATTAGTATGAAAATTGAAGTTTGTAATCATAAGTAGTAGTAAAACCTAGAAAATCCTATATTTTCCAGAACTGTATAGTAAATAAAAATCTTTAAGAAATTTGTTGTTCTATCTTTGAAAGCCATTATCGTAGAAGTGTAATAGTGACTCACCATTGAGTAAGGCAATATAGTGAGTTAATATTGGAATACATAATAGTGGTGCAGCATCCTTTAGTGTTTAATACTTATTTACTTCGGGATATTACTTCATCTTTCTTTTAGTATTTTAGTGCGGTTATAGTGTCTTTATTGTATGTTACCAATAGTGTGAGTAATAGCGGACACTCATGACCTTCCCTATCATGCATAGTGTAATAGAGTAAAGGCATCCCTGGACCTGAGCGGCTCGGACTGAAGTTATCAGTCGGGATGTAATAGTGTCTGCCCCGTATAGATCTATACATATAGTGTCGTCTTCCTATCGGAAAACTTCGGGCGTAGTGTATAGCGTATAGAGTATCTCGTAGTGGATTAAAGGATTATCTCATGATTAGTACATTCTCTTGTATTATAGTGTAGTATTCTTTTGTATAACTTGTACTGTATTCTCTTATTAGTGTATTGTTCCATAATAGAGAGAATTATTTGGTGTAGAGTAGTAGTTAAACAAGGGATAGAGTCCTTAACTATACCTATTATAGTTAAATTAGTGTGTGTGATTCTAGTCAGGTTAGTGAATTAGGCATCTAATGAAATAAGAAGTACTCGTAATCCGTACTAATATATGAGATATATAACTAAGAAATCAATGGCAGTCGGACAGATAACCACTACCCTAAGCCCACAATCAAACAAGAAACAGGAAATAAGGCGAGCTATCGGTCCTAAGTCCTTCAAGTCTTACTTATATAAATATATTAGTGTGGTTACATTTTTGTAAGGAGTTTTATTAAACAAAAGTGTTGTACAAAAGAAACATCTAAAGCTTGTTTGTTTATCCAAGATAGTTTTGAAAACAATTGATTTATTTATAAAGCATAGTGATAAATCACATGTGATTGGAACTACAGGTTGTGAATCACATGTGATTAAGTCTGTAATATGAAAAATTGTCTTGTATAACTTTTCATAAACATGTATATTCAACTTGTATCTCCCCCCTAAAACATATAAAACATTTGAAAGGTTCATTAAAGGGGTATGAACTCACCTGAAATCGCGGAAATCGGGTGAATCGGGTAAATCGGGTAAAAGTGTCGATTGAGCGTTTGGTACCAAATAACCACTTGAGCACCTCCTAGGACCTTAATGTCATATGAAATATGTATTTTACAAGAAGCTAATCATCTTATTCTTTTCATTATAGTAATTGGACATTCTAGCATCGTTTTCGGGGTTTTAAGGCCTAGAAAGGGTTCCCGGGAGTGGTACAAGGTCATGAATGATTTACGAGAGGGTCCATGAGCTCACTCCCTTGGAGTTTATGGCCCAAAGGCCATCCTTGGGAGTTTACGGCCGTAAGCCCCCTAGGCTTGGCCGTAAACTCTTGTGACACTCCAAAATGTATGATTAGGGCCTTATTTCACTTTCTTAATTTAATGGTATGTGTCTTGGACTAATAGGACAAGATTAAACATCATAATTTGTGACATTTTTGGGGAGTTTACGGCCAAGACTTGTTCTTGGGCCGTAAACTCAAATAAACCCTTCAAGATGTATGTTTTAATGGTACAACATGGTCTCATACACCTTAGATAAATCCTAGAAGGCCCTATAGTGAGTTTTGGGACAATTTGGCATGCACTTTTGGGGAGTTTACGGCCCAAGAACATCCTTGGCCGTAAACTCTTCATTTTGTATCCAAATGTGAAGTTAAATGGTACAAGACACTTCCAAAGGCCTTAGCTAAATTCCTTACATGCATTTGAGGGGTTTTGGGACTTGTTTGACACAAAAACATGGGTGTTTATGGCCCAAGCTTAGCCTTGGCCATAAACTCCTCTTTTTGTCATGAAATGATGTTGTTTGATGCATTTAAACCTTCCTTGTTGTCAAGTCTAAATTACCAAACATCCTAGATGATTTTTTGGGACTTTAAACAAGGGTTTTTGGGGTGTTTGAGGTGTTTACGGCCTAAGCACAAGCTTGGGCCGTAAAATCCTTTTTACATGTCAAATCCTTGTGTTTTAGTGTCCAAACTCATCTAGATACATGCCTTAATTAGTATACTAACTTAAAGTAAGGAAAAACTTGATCTTTGGCATGATTTTGGGGGTTTACGGCCTAAGGAGCTTCTTAGGCCGTAAACTCCTTTATGGTCCTTGATTTCTATGATTTTGGACTCTAAATGCAGCAAAGTAGGTTTAGATTAAGATAGGGATGAGTCCTTACGTTTGGAAGTCGGAAATTCGCGGATTTGGGGTCGATTTCGGGTCTAGAGAGAGAAAGTAGTGAGAGAGAGGTGAAAGTGTGGTAAAAGAGTTCAATTGTAGTGTTCAATCGTTTTTATATGTCTCGGGTATTGCACCCGATACACGGCTACCCGATGCTAAAGTTTAACGGGGTTAAAACTTTTTACCCGGGTGATGTGGTTAAAAAGTAATATAACTCTATTTAGTTAAACGGGGTTAACATTTGCAAGTTATAATTACTTATGATAATACCGGAACATATAATTAACTAGATATTTATTTATTGACAACCCGAACAATACCGAGAAATAACATATAGTGACGCATTCCGTTAGTGAAAATAGGGTTCGTAACGGCAACATAATTGGGGTTGTCACATTATCCCCCCGTTAGGGGAATTTCGTCCCGAAATTTAGAATTCATACAGATAAGAATTACAATACTACTACGCGAAGAGATGGGGGTATTTGAGTTTCATTTGGTCTTTGTGTTCCCAGGTGTATTCCGGTCCTCGTTTGGCGTTCCACCGAACTTTCACAATTGGTATACGGCTTTGCTTCGTTCGTTTTACTTCTCGATCCATAATCTCCACGGGCTCTTCCACGAAGTTGAGGTTCTCATTGACCTCAATCTCGTCAAGGGGAATTACGAGTGTCTCGTCTAACAGGCATTTCTTCAAGTTAGAGACGTGAAAGGTAGGGTGTATGTTGCTTAGTTCGTGAGGTAGGTTAAGTTTATAAGCTACGGGGCCGATTCTGGCGAGAATCTCAAAAGGCCTTATGTACCTTGGGTTCAACTTTCCACGCTTTCCAAAGCGTATCATGCCCTTCCAGGGTGAGACCTTCAACAGGACTCGATCTCCCACCTGGAATTCCAAGGGTTTTCTTCGTTTGTCGGCGTAGCTTTTCTGTCGATCCCTAGCGGCTTTTAGTCGTTCGTGTATCTGTACAATCTTCTTGGTCGTTTCTCGAATGATCTCCGGACCAGTGAGAGAGCTATCAGGAACTCTTCCTTTAGCTAGTTGAGTGTCACCCACCTCAGCCCAGCACAGAGGGGATCTACACTTACGGCCGTAGAGGGCTTCGAATGGGGCTGCCTTAATGCTCGTATGATAACTATTATTATAAGAAAATTCCACAAGAGGTAAGTGTGTGTCCCATGACTTACCGAAGTCAATCACACAAGCTCGCAGCATATCCTCTAAGGTTTGAATCGTCCTCTCACTCTGTCCGTCGGTCTGCGGATGGTAGGCGGTACTCATGTCCAGCCTCGTCCCTAGTGCTTCTTGCAACGATTGCCAGAACCTAGAGGTGAATCTACTATCTCTGTCTGAGATAATAGATATAGGGACGCCATGTAGTCGTACTATTTCTTTAATGTATATTCTAGTGAGTTTCTCCATCTTGTCCGTTTCTTTGATGGGTAGGAAGTGTGCGAACTTAGTCAACCTATCAACAATGACCCAAATAGTATCTAATCCACCCGTTGTCTTGGGAAGTTTGGTTATAAAGTCCATTGTGATCCGCTCCCACTTCCATTCTGGTATCTCAGGTTGTTGAAGGAGTCCTGAAGGCTTTTGATATTCAACCTTGACCTTCGCGCAAGTAAGGCACTTACTCACAAAAGTGGCGATCTCCGCTTTCATGTTTGGCCACCAGTATAGCTTTTTGAGATCCAGATACATCTTATCTGAACCTGGGTGGATGGAGTAGCGAGTGTTATGCGCTTCCCTCATAACCAAATCTCTAAAACCTCCATGGCGTGGAGTCCAGATTCGGTCCATGAAGTAGTAGGCTCCGTCACCCTTAACCTCCAGATTTTTATCCATTCCGCGCAGAGATTCTCCCAACACGTTCTCGGGCTTTAAGGCTTCTAGCTGAGCCTCTTTGATCTGTGTGGAGAGGTGCGAATGGATAATCATCGTCAACGATTTGGTCTTTCGACCAGTATACTCCTTCCTGCTCAGTGCATCTGCTACTACATTGGCTTTTCCTGGGTGATATCTAATTTCACAATCGTAATCGTTAAGTAGCTCGACCCATCGACGCTGCCTCATGTTGAGTTCTTTTTGGTTCATTATGTGTTGAAGGCTTTTATGATCAGTGTACACCGCACTCTTCGTCCCATATAAGTAGTGTCTCCAGATTTTTAGTGCAAAGACAACCGCTCCTAACTCGAGGTCGTGAGTAGTGTAGTTCGCCTCATGGGTCTTTAGCTGTCTCGAGGCATATGCGATAACCTTACCCCATTGCATCAAGACACAACCGAGCCCCTGATTGGATGCATCACAGTATACAACAAAATCTTCTGTCCCTTCGGGAAGGGATAATACTGGTGCGGTGCATAGGGCTCGCTTCAGGGTTTGGAATGCCTTCTCCTGTCTTTCTTCCCAATCGAATGGTACCCCTTTCTGTGTCAGCATAGTGAGAGGCTTCGCAATCCGAGAAAAGTTTTGGATGAATCTACGGTAGTAGCCAGCGAGGCCTAGAAATTGACGAATTTCCGTAGGCGTCTTCGGTGCTGACCAGTTCTCAATAGCTTTAATCTTAGAGGGATCCACATGAATTCCTTCTTCACTAACCACGTGACCTAAGAATTCAACTCTTCGGATCCAGAATTCGCACTTAGAGAACTTCGCATATAACTTTTCGGATCGCAACGTTTCCAAGACTCGTCGTAAGTGATCCCTGTGTTCTTTCTCGTTCCGAGAGTAAAAGAGGATATCGTCAATGAAGACGATGACGAACTGATCCAGGTATGGACGACACACTCTATTCATCAAGTCCATGAATACTGCGGGGGCGTTAGTTAGTCCAAAGGGCATCACTACGAACTCAAAATGTCCGTAGCGGGTTCGGAAAGCTGTCTTCGGGACATCTTCCTCAAGTACCCGTAACTGATGATACCCAGATCTAAGGTCAATCTTGGAGAAGTAACTTGCTCCTTGTAGTTGATCAAACAGATCATCGATACGAGGGAGAGGGTAGCGGTTTTTAACTGTGAGTTTATTGAGTTCCCTATAATCGATGCACATCCGAAACGATCCGTCTTTCTTCTTCACGAACAAGACTGGAGCTCCCCAAGGTGAGAAACTCGGTCTTATAAAGCCCTTGCTTAGAAGTTCATTGAGTTGACCAGATAGTTCTTGCATTTCGGCGGGCGCTAGATGGTAGGGCGACTTAGCTACGGGGGTAGCTCCTGGAATTAGGTCGATTCTGAACTCAATCTGACGTTTGGGAGGTAGGCCGGGAAGATCCTCTGGAAAGACATCAGGGAAGTCGCATACTACGGGGATGTCTTTTGGATCTTTCGATTTTTGGTTAGTGTCGACGACATGGGCAAGAAAGGCGCGATATTCCTTGCGTAAGTATTTCTGAGCCTGAACACTGGAGATGATACGAAGGCTCGTACTCGGCTTATCCCCATATATCAAGAGGGTTTCGTGATTCGGAAGGTTCAGACGAATGGCTTTGTCGGAACATAGGATGTCGGCGCAATGGAGACTCAACCAATCCATACCAACAATGACATCAAAATTTTTGATTGAGACTGGCATAAGATCGATTGGAAATGAGTGATCGTCTAACATGAGAGTGCAACCTATGTAGATTTCGCTAGAGCTTTCTGTTTTCCCATTAGCCATTTCTACGACGAATGTTTCTTTTAGTGGTTGAGGGGTTTGTTTGAGTAAGTATTTAAAGTTATGATTTACGAAGCTTCTTTCTGCACCACTATCAAATAAGACACAGGCATAGGAGTTGTTGAGAAGAAACGTACCCGTGACTACTGTGGCATCTGCTACCACTTCATTGTGACCGATAGCGAGTAGCCTTCCAGTTCCTCCAGCAATTGTGGTCTTTGGACAGTTTCTCTTAAAATGTCCCGCCTCTCCGCATCCATAACAAGTTGGGGTCACTCCCGTACCAGGAACTTGCGTGATAGGTTTGGGAGGGGCCTTACAAAATCGGACAGTATGGCCCTTTCGACCGCAGGTGGAACACTGCAGTTCACGGCAGGGGCCGTTATGGTGGAAAGGGCACTTGGGACACTTGGGCAAGTTTCCACTGTAAGCTTTCGGCGGGGCTGGAGCAGCTGGAGTAGTCGGGGTGGTGGCAGCATGGACCGCCACAATTTGCTGGTCCTTTGAGGAGTTTTGAGTTTTCTTGCCCTTCTTCTTATCCCATCGCTTCCTCTTTCTGTCAGATGAAGCGGGTGGTGCAGTAGTTGTTGTGGTTGCTGTTGCTGGAGTAGAGGAGATTTCGTGATTGATCAGACTCTGGGCCAATTCCTTGGCGCTGTCAAAAGTTGTGGGGCGTGAAGCTAGAACATTTCCTCGATACGGAGGCACTAAACCCCAGATGCACCGTTCAATCTTCTTGCTTTCCGAGGGGATCATGTTGGGGCACATAGCCGCCAAGTCGCAAAACCTGGCCGTATAATTCGTTATGTCAGTCCCCTTCATCTTGAGGTTCCAGAGTTCTTCCTCAAGTTTCTAAACTTCGCCCCTAGGGCAGTACTCTCCCCTCATAAGATCTTTCAGAGTGTCCCAGCCCATAGCATTGGCTGTGACCAAGGAGAGTGAACTAACATGACCATTCCACCATGTCAAGGCCCTGTTAGTGAGGGTAGCGGTAGCGAACTTGATTTTGCTCTCCTCAGGACAAGAGCACATCTCAAACACCGCTTCAGTTCTTTCGAACCACTGGGATAATGCCAGGATTCCTCCGGTACCGTCGAAGAAGGTAGGTTTACAGTTCATGAAATCCTTATAAGTGCATCCCTGCACTCTATGATGGACTTCACCGAACCTGGAGTTACCACCGCTCGCATACCCAGAATTCATTTGGGCCATGGCTGCTGTCACGGCCGCAGTCACCACTGTTTGGAATAGCACCGGATCGATCTGTGGAGGGGGAGGTGGTGGAGTAGGGGTTTGAGTTGCAGGCCTTCCTCTGGTGGGACGCTTTCGTGGAGGCATCCTTTACTGGAAGAATTATAGAAATGATAGCAATAGTAAGAGCCTATTGCGAATATAAATAGAGTGTTTCGTGGATTAAATCAACATAATCCAAGATCAAGATGAGAGTTATAACAATAGAGAAATCAACTGCCAATATATTGGTATTAATGATGCAACACAAGTTCATGAAAATTTGACCTAGCAATAGGTCTTACATCATACCATAGAGAAAATGTTGGCAGTTTAGGGGTTTAACTAGAGTATTTTCAAGCTAGGAATGTTTACAGATAATAGATCTACGGAACATAGAGTGAAAAGGTTATTTCATTAAACAAAAGATTGAGGTAACTAGACGTCCTCTACTGGCGACGGTTACTTGTCGGGCGAATCCTCAGTTCTGCTAGCTGACGCATAACTTCTTGAAGGTGTCGATCATGAGTCCTTTGGCGTGCACGGAGTTCTCCAACTTCGGCTCGGGATGCAGCCAGCTGGTGCTGCAGAGCCTCGTTAGTCCTCCTTGTCCTGTCCATGGCTTCTTCGAGTTGGCGGATGCGAAATGTGTTGAGATTTGAGTTGGCATCCACTTCTACAACTCGACCTATTGTAGCTTGACCTTGCTCGACATTCCGGGCAATCCTTCGGATCATGATGGGCAGAACCTGATCTGCTGATCCTCCTTCGTTTATGTTGTAGAAACTTCAGTCTCCATTGTATGGCATGGGTTGGCCCTGCTCTTCGCTCCATCTGTGCAAGGATATGGCCCACATAGGAGTGGGGCCCAGAAATGTCGGACGGGGGTTGGGGTTCGGAACTCCGGGAAGTAGGTTATTGACTTCTGGCTCGGAGTCGGAGTTATCCGGAAAGCCTTCTGCTCGGTGGTCATCCAAAGGGATTGGGTGATCATCGTCCGACTCTTCACTGAGCCATCCCCCATTACCCTGGTTTGGGTAGTACGGGTCGCCAGGTGGGTGGAAGCCAGCCATGATATCTATGCGAGAAAAAGGAAAGAAGATTAATAGGCGCACTAACCTAAATTACTTATAAGATGATCGTCACGAGTTAGACCAATACTTGCATAATGCATACTAATTACATGTGACTGGGGCAGGATAGTCCGTCGAATAAGTGACCCTAACTCTAAATCCACAACCAAACAAGGAACAGGAAGTAAAGCAAAGATCACAGATTCTAAGTCTATAACGCCCTAGTCACATGTAACCGGAAAGTATCCATTTAGCAACTATTGCTCCATCAGTAACGACCTTTTTTAGTTCCCACAAATGTATGTTTTTAGAGGTACATAATACTCCTATAGTATTCTAGTGCTAACGCTATTGTGGTAGTGTTGGTAAGTTTTAGACTTGTTGTAACACCACAACCAAGCTTAGGCACATGCTAGTCACTCCAAGGAAAACGTAGTTGATCAGGCTACATCCCCCTAGATGTGACTATATGTCTCTAAGCCCAATTGTGCTATCCAACAATCTTAATACTTTTGTTTGGTTCTAGGATGATACTGACTTCTGTGTTTTATAGTGATGTGTGTATATATATACTTAGTTAAATCTTTCAGATACTTAATAGTATATATTCTTGGTCAGAGTGTTTTAGTCCCGAAGTGTTTATAGTTCGTATATCTTTTATAGGTTGATATACTTGATTCACTATAAACAATGCTCTGATACCAATCTGTCACACCCCAAAACCGATAACGGCGGAATACGTTTCGGGGTGGATGACGTAGTGTACAATATCATCACAATTGTATAATAGTAAAAGCAAGAAACATACAACCATTTCATTTACAAAGTAAGTGTATTTACAAGTGTGTTTTGTAATGTTCGACAAACACCAAAAGTAAACAAAAATAAGAGATGGGTCTTGAATGCTCCATCTTCTCCAAAAATGCTGCAGCTGTACCTGTCTATCTTTGACCTGAAGATACAAGTTATTTTGGAAAGAATATCAGTATAAAGCTGGTGAGTTCATAAGAGTTTAGTGTGAGTACTTGTATAAAAAGCGTTAGTATCATTAGTATGAAAATTGAAGTTTGTAATCATAAGTAGTAGTAAAACCTAGAAAATCCTATATTTTCCAGAACTGTATAGTAAATAAAAATCTTTAAGAAATTTGTTGTTCTATCTTTGAAAGCCATTATCGTAGAAGTGTAATAGTGACTCACCATTGAGTAAGGCAATATAGTGAGTTAATATTGGAATACATAATAGTGGTGCAGCATCCTTTAGTGTTTAATACTTATTTACTTCGGGATATTACTTCATCTTTCTTTTAGTATTTTAGTGCGGTTATAGTGTCTTTATTGTATGTTACCAATAGTGTGAGTAATAGCGGACACTCATGACCTTCCCTGTCATGCATAGTGTAATAGAGTAAAGGCATCCCTGGACCTGAGCGGCTCGGACTGAAGTTATCAGTCGGGATGTAATAGTGTCTGCCCCGTATAGATCTATACATATAGTGTCGTCTTCCTATCAGAAAACTTCGGGCGTAGTGTATAGCGTATAGAGTATCTCGTAGTGGATTAAAGGATTATATCATGATTAGTACATTCTCTTGTATTATAGTGTAGTATTCTTTTGTATAACTTGTACTGTATTCTCTTATTAGTGTATTGTTCCATAATAGAGAGAATTATTTGGTGTAGAGTAGTAGTTAAACAAGGGATAGAGTCCTTAACTATACCTATTATAGTTAAATTAGTGTGTGTGATTCTAGTCAGGTTAGTGAATTAGGCATCTAATGAAATAAGAAGTACTCGTAATCCGTACTAATATATGAGATATATAACTAAGAAATCAATGACAGTCGGACGGATAACCACTACCCTAAGCCCACAATCAAACAAGAAACAGGAAATAAGGCGAGCTATCGGTCCTAAGTCCTTCAAGTCTTACTTATATAAATATATTAGTGTGGTTACATTTTTGTAAGGAGTTTTATTAAACAAAAGTGTTGTACAAAAGAAACATCTAAAGCTTGTTTGTTTATCCAAGATAGTTTTGAAAACAATTGATTTATTTATAAAGCATAGTGATAAATCACATGTGATTGGAACTACAGGTTGTGAATCACATGTGATTAAGTCTGTAATATGAAAAATTGTCTTGTATAACTTTTCATAAACATGTATATTCAACTTGTATCTCCCCCTAAAACATATAAAACATTTGAAAGGTTCATTAAAGGGGTATGAACTCACCTGAAATCGCGGAAATCGGGTGAATCGGGTAAATCGGGTAAAAGTGTCGATTGAGCGTTTGGTACCAAATAACCACTTGAGCACCTCCTAGGACCTTAATTTCATATGAAATATGTATTTTACAAGAAGTTAATCATCTTATTCTTTTCATTATAGTAATTGGACATTCTAGCATCGTTTTCGGGGTTTTAAGGCCTAGAAAGGGTTCCCGGGAGTGGTACAAGGTCATGAATGATTTACGAGAGGGTCCATGAGCTCACTCCCTTGGAGTTTATGGCCCAAAGGCCATCCTTGGGAGTTTACGGCCGTAAGCCCCCTAGGCTTGGCCGTAAACTCTTGTGACACTCCAAAATGTATGATTAGGGCCTTATTTCACTTTCTTAATTTAATGGTATGTGTCTTGGACTAATAGGACAAGATTAAACATCATAATTTATGACATTTTTGGGGAGTTTACGGCCAAGACTTGTTCTTGGGCTGTAAACTCAAATAAACCCTTCAAGATGTATGTTTTAATGGTACAACATGGTCTCATACACCTTAGATAAATCCTAGAAGGCCCTATAGTGAGTTTTGGGACAATTTGGCATGCACTTTTGGGGAGTTTACGGCCCAAGAACATCCTTGGCCGTAAACTCTTCATTTTGTATCCAAATGTGAAGTTAAATGGTACAACACACTTCTAAAGGCCTTAGCTAAATTCCTTACATGCATTTGAGGGGTTTTGGGACTTGTTTGACACAAAAACATGGGTGTTTACGGCCCAAGCTTAGCCTTGGCCGTAAACTCCTCTTTTTGTCATGAAATGATGTTGTTTGATGCATTTAAACCTTCCTTGTTGTCAAGTCTAAATTACCAAACATCCTAGATGATTTTTTGGGACTTTAAACAAGGGTTTTTGGGGTGTTTGAGGTGTTTACGGCCTAAGCACAAGCTTGGGCCGTAAACTCCTTTTTACATGTCAAATCCTTGTGTTTTAGTGTCCAAACTCATCTAGATACATGCCTTAATTAGTATACTAACTTAAAATAAGGAAAAACTTGATCTTTGGCATGATTTTGGGGGTTTACGGCCTAAGGAGCTTCTTAGGCCGTAAACTCCTTTATGGTCCTTGATTTCTATGATTTTGGACTCTAAATGCAGCAAAGTAGGTTTAGATTAAGATAGGGATGAGTCCTTACGTTTGGAAGTCGGAAATTCGCGGGTTTGGGGTCGATTTCGGGTCTAGAGAGAGAAAGTAGTGAGAGAGAGGTGAAAGTGTGGTAAAAGAGTTCAATTGTAGTGTTCAATCGTTTTTATATGTCTCGGGTATTGCACCCGATATATGGCTACCCGATGCTAAAGTTTAACGGGGTTAAAACTTTTTACCCGGGTGAAGTGGTTAAAAAGTAATATAACTCTATTTAGTTAAACGGGGTTAACATTTGCAAGTTATAATTACTTATGATAATACCAGAACATATAATTAACTAGATATTTATTTATTGACAACCCGAACAATACCGAGAAATAACATATAGTGACGCATTCCGTTAATGAAAATAGGGTTCGTAACGGCAACATAATTGGGGTTGTCACACTTATGAACTCACCAACCTTTGTGTTGACACTTTTCAAACAACTTGTATTCTCAGGAAATTACTAAACAGGAAATCAAGTGCTTTTGAGGATGGGACGTTAAGGCGTCAAACTTTTCATATTTTGTCAACATATTGTAATTGATTTTGAAACATGTAATTCATACAAGTGATGTAACTTTTTCAATTATATATATGTTGGTTGTCTTTTGCTTAAATTACTATTGAAATTGTGGTTATGATACTATACATGAAGTCCTCCACCCCCGGACGTTTCCGCCATCCTTGGTTTGGGGGTGTGACATGATCTCACTGGGCGATCTCGGCACTTCCCATCTCAACACCGCCTCAATCTTGGCCGGATCAACCAATATCCCTTTCTGGTTAACAAGGTGCCCAAGGAACTGTACCTCTCGTAACCAGAAATCACACTTAGAGAATTTGGCATACAGCTTCTCCGATCTCAATACTCCCAGAATTTCCCTCAAATGCTCCTCATGCTGCTCCCTAGACCTCGAATATACCAAAATATCATCAATGAATACGATCACCGACCGATCCAGCATCAACCTGCACAACCTGTTCATAAGATCCATGAATGCAGCCGGGGCATTGGTGCGCCCAAAAGGCATCACCACAAACTCATAATGTCCATAACGAGTTCTGAATGTAGTCTTCTGAATATCCTCATCCTGAACCCTCATCTGATGATAACCCGATCTCAAGTCTATCTTGGAGAACGAAGATTCCCCCTGCAACTGATCGAACAGATCATCGATCCTAGGTAACGGATACCGGTTCTTAACCGTCAACTTGTTCAACTCCCAGTAATCGATACACATCTGGTGTGAACCATCATTTTCCTTGACAAATAAAATTGGTGCTCCCCAAGGTGAGCTACTCGGTCGAATAAACCCCTTTCCCAACAGCTCCTGAAGCTGCGAGAATAACTCCTGCATTTCTGGTGGAACGAGGCGATAAGGCGCCTTGGCGATGGGCGCTGCTCCCGGAACCAGATCGATACGGAACTCCACTTGCCTTTCCGGAGGCACACCTAGTAATTCTTCGGGGAACACATCCGAAAACTCGCATACTACTGGAACGTCGTCAACCGAATTGGGCCTCCCCGCGGCCACTCGAGTGTCCATCACGTAGGCTATGAATCGACTGCAGCCCTACTGCAAACTATGCCTTGCCCTGGCAGCCGAACAAAATGCTGACCCACACCGAGTCCCTTTTCTATACACAATAAGCACTCCCCCACTAGGGTCTCGTATAGTCACCAGCTATCTCTCGCAGTCAATGACTGCCCCAAACTTACTCAACCAGTCCATGCCCACGATGATACAGACATCCCCTATTGCTATAGGAACCAAGTCTATAGGGAACTCGACCCCAAACATCTCGAGCACACATCCTCGAATCACGTCAGTGTCGTATACCGCTTTCTCATCTGCTATAGAAACCCACGGGGGTCGACTCATCACCTCCCGATCAATACCGATGTGCTGGCTAAAAGCCAACGATACAAAAGACCGACTCGCACCCAAGTCAAATAATACCAAGGCAGGTACATAATTCACAAGAAAAGTAACTAAGCATATCATAATATAAGCACAATATCTTAGCATAAAAGTAAATACACGAAAGAATACATACCAGCTACGACATAGAGCGCCGCGCGGACCTCCTCCACAGTCAACTGAAAAGCTCTCCCACGAGCCTTCGTAGCCTCGGCTTTCACCGGCCGAGTCTCGGTAACCCTAGCAGCAGGCGCAGATCCCTGGCGAAGCTGGGGGCACTCGGCCTTCCGATGGCCGGCCTGGTTGCAATGAAAGCAAACCATAAATCCCTTGGGGCAATCCCTAGCAATGTGCCCCTCCTTGCCACACTTGTAGCAAGCACCCGATTGACATGCCCCCTCGTGACCATTGCCGCACTTTCCGCAAGTACGACCCTTCTGACCTCCTGTCCTTGAATCGGTGGACTTGGTCCGCTTGGCTGCCGGCTGGGACTGAGCCGGCCACCGATCCACCCGCTGAGACTCGGCCTCCTCCCTGGCCTGGGTCTCCAACTCGATCTCTCTCTTCCTGGCATTCGCCTGGAGCTCAGCAAAGGTCTGGTATGACGAGTTCCATACGAACTCACGGATGTCCCTCCTCATTACACCCAAATATCAGCTCATCCGTGCCTGCTCAGTGGACACCTGCTCAGGGCAAAACATCGCCCTCTCATGAAACTTCCGAGTGATCACCGTAACAGAATGATTACCATGCTTTAGGGTCAAGAACTCTTGAACCAACCATTCCCTCTCCACCGGGGGAACATACTCGTCTCTGAACATAGCAGTGAATCTCTCCCAAGTCACGGCTGAAACCTCCGCAAGAGTGAAGTTCGCCGTCACGAACTTCCACCAATCCTTTGCTCCCAGGCAGACCTGGTTCAAAGCGAACCGTACCCTCAGATGCTCCGGACATGAACAAGTGTAGAAGCATCCCTCGATATCAGCAATCCATCTCATCGCAGCAATCGGATCCTGCGTCCCGTCAGACTCGGGTGGCTTCGTGTTACTGAACTTCCGGAACAGCAACGAGTCACCTCCCTGCGGTCTGGTAGCGGCCACAGCTGCGGTAGCTGCAGCGGCTGCGGCCTCAGTCACCGCGGCGTACCGCTCATCAAAAGTCTCCATCAGTGTGGTCTTAATAGACCCAAACATCTCCGGAATCTCGGCCCGGATCGCCGCAGCCACCTCCTCGTGAATCATCTGACGAAGCTCCTCGTCACTCACATCGCTCGTACCAGGTCTGTGGCGTGGTCCAACCATGATGCCTCTGAAATAGAACATAAAAATACCAGAGACTCCATCGAGCATAATCGCACTCGATAACGCAACCCTACTCGGTCTCCGATACCCAAGGATTCTTACTTGGGTTGCCCACTGACCCGGTGTCTTCAGTAGTACGGGCCCAATACTACCAACTACACTGCATCAGCATTCACCCCAAGTCCTCCTCCCCGAACCCCAGATCATGAGTACTCTATTCTTGCTATGCACTAGCTACCCACTCGCTCTCAAAGCATCTCATAGCAGCAATTTCCCTAGACTAAGGCATCACAAATCAAGCCACTCTAGTCCTAATATGAATACCTAGTCTACTAGCATGCGTATCATATCATAACATATCTCATAACACATATTATAAGAGTATTTTGGGGATTTTACCGTTCGGGCGCTGGCTGAACGTACACACTGCTTCTCCTTTGGTTGTTTTGAAATCTCTTATCAAACTTTTATTGCTTTTATTAATTAAAAATTTTCTCAAATCCCCGGTTTGAGTTCAGTTACGCCCGAAGGTGTATCCGAATCCCTCAAACCAAGGCTCTGATACCAACTTGTAACGACATAAATTTTAAAACAAAATTTTCATTTTGCAAACATCCAAAAACCATCGTTTAATATTTCAAATTCAAACATGAACAATGTTATCGTAACAAAATACATCCGAATGATCATAAAATAGTTTTTCTCCGACAATGTGTACGATCACGCCGGCGCCTTCCCACGGTCCTCGCTAGTACCTGAAACACATAACACAACAACTGTAAGCATAAATGCTTAGTGAGTTCCCTAAAATACAACATACGCACATACACCTTTCCAGGCCGTGACCTTCCGGTCCATGTGTCTCAGGGGACTTCCGTCCCGTCTAGGTAAACCTTCCGGTTCTACCTACGTCAACCTTACGGTCCACATTACAACGCCTTCCGGCCCAATACATATACGCCTTCCGGCCCATAACATAGTGCCTTCCGGCCCATATCAAGCATATCATACATGGCACATATAAACGATTAACTTATCACATACGATGCATATAACTCATAACATATCTGACCTTCCGGTCACACAATAAAAACCCTTTCGGGTACAGTATAGTGATAAAACTCACCTCGTGGAAAGTCTAAGATCTCATGTACTTGCTATCTCCAATCCCAACGGCGACTCTACCTCTCCTAATCATAAAAATATCATTTAATAATCAAAGACTTCCGCAACTAAAACTTTACCCCTTATCATCAATCCTCAGAGGGTAAAAGACCATTTTACCCTTCCTTGACCTAAAGTCCTCATGTTGACCAAAACCCTAAAAGTCAACAAAAGTCAACCCTGTGAGTACGCGGGGCGTACATCGCCAACCCATGGATCGGGGTCTCCACCTAGTACGTTGCGCGTACTGGAAGTTACGCCCAGCGTAAACATCAGATTCTAACATACTTCATTTCTGGTCTTACTCGGTTAATCCATTATTCCAACTTCTAGATCCAACTCTGATAATGTGTCTAAACCCATAAAGTCGAGACCTTTAAGCCTTGGCATGGCTGTAAAGGCTCCAACACTTCATAACATCATTCTATTCCAGCTCAAGGACCTAGATCTCATGCATGGTGCAATATTCACGTCCAAGATGTCATTTTTATGAGTCTACAACTCTAATAGATCAGAAATATGAAGGATCTAAGCTTATGGAGGCCATTTGCACAAAAAGTCTCCACCTTTGGGACTAAAACCCTAGAAAATGGTACTTGAAGCATATAACATGAACCAAGTGACAAGATCCGAACTTTTTACCTGATAATGAAGCTTTAACCCTTGCAAAGCTCAGATCTACACTTGAACACCACTTCTAGTCTTTCCAATGAGTTCTTCTTCTCCTTTGCAACCTTGGAATGGCACCACCAAGCTTAGAATACTCACAAAATGGCCTAAGAACGAATGCACACTCTCTTTAGGGTTTCTCTCTTAGGGATGGTCGCTGAGAAGTCCAGCCACACATTCCTTTTATAGCCCTCCAAAGGAATTAGGGTTTTTAGGTCTGGACCGGTTACGCTAAGGGTAACCTTGGGTACGCCCAGCGTACCTTAGGGTGAATGTGTCCAAAAGAGGCGCGCGAGTACACGCAGCGTACACCTTGTATGCCCAGCGTACTCGCCTATCATGAAAACCCGAAAATGACAACATAACCAAGATGCAGGGCCAAATAGAAGAATACCTGGATTTCGGGCTGTTACAGATCGAGAAGGTGGAATCGGTGTTCAAGATATGTGAATGCCCTGAGGAGATGAAGGTGAAGTTTGTCGCATGCACTTTCGTTGACCAAGCACTCACTTGGTGGAACGGACACATGGAAGTCATGACACTCCCCATAACCAATTCCATGCCATGGGCTAGAAGCTGATTGGACTCGAACCGGGCCAATGGTTAAGCTGTGGGGGCCCAAATCTTGAAGAAGCCCAAAAACTCCATTATAGTCATGTGGCCCGAGTAAGATTCCTTACGGCCCGCGTGGATTCCTGACAAGGGCAAATTCTGGATTTTGTGTAGAGCTCTGTATTGGGAAGGTTGGTGTGCCTCTTCAGCCTTATCTTGGATGTCCGATTTTGACACTTTCTATCTGAAGTTTGGAGTACTTTTGAAGGCCAAGAACACCTCAAGAACATCTTCTTTTCACATCTTGATTATTGTAAAATGTTTGGTACAATCTTCTCTAACTTTGCTTCTTTGAGTTTAGTCATGCTTGCCTAAACTAATCTTGGTTGACTTTTTTTTGAATCCTTTGAACTTTTGTTGAATGTTGAAGAATCCATGAACTTGTTCTTAAATCTTTATGGAAATGTTTGTGTTTTAACATATTATCACTACTAGTATGTTTTTATTCATGAGTTTAAATGTGTTTGTGGTGATTAGTTGGCTAATTTCTTGATTAAGTAAGGGATCCTCAAATTAGCAAGCAACAAATGATTTTTGTGTTGTTTTTGCTTCACACAATCATAAAAACATTTTCTCCAACATGGTAGTGAAAGCAATTGACTCCTCTTGGATTTGGTGACTTTTTAGTTCTTAATACTACTTGACTTTCACTAATTACATGCTTAATGGAAATTGTGACTTTGACTAAGGAAATTGTTATGAGATTCTCTAACCATTTTAAAAACTCAGAAAAGTCTAGGTGATTTCATGCTTCTTGGATTACTATGGCCAAATTGAGGATTTAAAACAAGTATTACACCATTGGATTCTAATGATATGTTCATCAAAAAGTCAAAGTGAGGAAACCCTAAGTCAACCATCTTTCCCCTATTGATTTTATATCAAATTCTTATTTTTGTTAATTGTCCATTTAAATCTTAGTTTATGTAACGACCAAAAAATTTCAACAGAATTTAAACTTTTCAAAACAATTCATTTTAATAACATTATTACAAAAAGGTTTTCAATACATTATTTATCAGAGTATTCCCAGGTCCATTTCATAAAACATAAACGCGAGGAACGGTACCATCACGCCTTTGCCTTGCCACAGTCTCCTGAAGAACCTAAAAAACATTAACCCACAACTGTAAGCCCGAAAGCTTAGTGAGATACCCCCAAAATACCAACCACATATACGCCCTTCCAGGCCACGACCTTCCGGTCCAAAACGTATTGCCTTCCGGCCCTTAACATATTGCCTTCCGGCCCATAACATATTGCCTTCCGGCCCATAACATAAAAAGCATACATAACATAACAAAACATAGAACAACCATGCATATCGGGTCAAACTCCAGTCAAAACAACCCTGTGTACATAACATTCAATCATATAATAGTTCACAGTCAACAAATCGATCAAACAAATCACATAACATATCATCACCCTAACCAGGATACCGACCTAACCGATCACGAGCATAACATCACCCTACGTCTCAGCCAAAATACTACTTACGTACATACACCTTTCCAGGCCATGACCTTCCGGTCCACATAACATATAATGCCTTCCGGCCCATATCATAATGCCTCCCGGCCCATATCATAATGCCTTCCGGCCCATATCAAGCAATACCATAACAGACAACTATCCGGATTTCCATCCGGTAAAGGGTCGGCCTTGGTGCCATAGACCCTGTCGATATAGTGAGGATAACTCACCTCACGATTGCCGATAGTCTGAACCGAAGAAGCAGACTCTCGAATCACCAACTCACCGCAAATCCCAAACTAACCATCATCACAAAAATAAACATAAGGTCAATCATACTTTCACTTATTGGGCCAAGACCAAAGTCCAAATCTCACACAAAGTCCAATCATTGGCCCAATTTACCAAATTGGGCCCACCTCACCAAATGGGCCTAGATCCAAAGACCATAACAATAATTGGGCCCAAAACACTTTATTCATAATTTCCCCGACTTTGCCCAATAACCAACAACCCACAATTAGCCCAAACTCAAAAGCCCAAAATGAAAGTCCACGGGAGAAGTACGCTGGGCGTACTCTCCTTGGTACGTTGGGCGTACTGCCATGATCACCAAAAGAAAATGGGGCATTGGCCCGCTACGCGGGGCGTACTCGAAGGTTACGCGGGGTGTAACTGCGAGATCCATTAAGCCTTTCTAACCTCTTAATGGCTTAAGATCTTAAGCCCAAATTTCAGATCCAAAGGTCAAATATGATTAGAATTCATAAAGTCTCAGACTTTATCTCTTGGGACGTCCTTAAGCTCTTAATCCAAGGTATTAATCCATTAAGACCTATATATCTCATACATGGAATAGCTACAGCCCTTGGGACCTCATTTTTATCACTCAAGACCTCTCCAAAGGTCTGAAAGGACAGATAATCTTGACCAAATCGAACTATACCACAAGGTGGGGACTTTTGGGACAAGAATGGTGATAAAAGCTTCAAGATACATAGATCTATGCAATATGAAGGTCAAGCAAGAAACTTTATACCTCAAACAAGCCCCAAAGGGTGATATTTCTTCAGATCTACAAGCTCCACACGTTCTTCTTCTTCTTTGACAACCTCCCTTTTCTCCTTCAAGCCTTTCTTTTGCCAACACAAGCTTTTCAAGATCAAACACACCCAAATATGAGAGGATACAAGATCTAGGGTTTCTCTGAGGTTGAAGATGAGCATAAGGAGGCTGAGGGGTGAATTAATATGTTCCTTATATAGTGGCTGATCCTAAAAATAGGGTTTGGGGTTTCTGAGAGTACGCTGGGCGTACTCACCTGGCCACCTGCATCTATTCGCCCCTCTACGCTGGGCGTACGTCCAGCTTACGCTGGGCATACCCAACCACCTTTCAAAATCAAAAGCATGCATGCATGCCATGCATGCATGGGACCATTTCCCTCTTATTCCACAAAGAACTATAAACAATGATCAACATCGAAGCACCGCAACTCCTCTAATCTAAACCCACTCTCAAATAACTTTACATTCATACGAGGGTGACGAGAAGCCCAATACTTCTAACACATACACCCGTCCAAAACCTTCTCGGTTGAAACTCATTTCTCGAAAGGGACCAAAATTACCCTTCCTCTTAAATCTCAGGGACTTATAATTGAACACTCGAAGAACGGGGTGTTACAGTTTAATTCTAGTTTTATTTCATGTATTTTAAAAGACCAAACCCCCTCCAATTTTATTTTATTTTTTGTTATTTTTCAAGTATTTTTACAAAGAGATTTTTTCATAGAGTTATAAATTGAACCAATCTCCGTGGATTCGACCCCTAAACCACTATACACTATTTTAGTGTGTAATATTTAGGGTTATTATTTTTGTTGGCCTCGATAACCACCACCTAATCAACTATAATTATTCTAGACATGACCAACATGTGCTTGGGAGTGACTGTGGTGTTGCAATAGGCCTAAAACTTACCAAGTACATACAACAAGGCATCAATAACTTAAAATACTATAGGAGTATTTTAGCCAGAGCCAAATACATCGTAGAGATTCATTTTAAGTGTTACTACTCATTCCTTCTTAGCGATTGTTTACTTGTATTAGTAACCCTTCCTTGTTTGTCACTTAGTAGAACACTTTATCTATCAGATTGAGATATATCTTATTTCATATCTCTTGATTCAAAAGTCTAAGAGACTTACCATTTTTTTCTTTCTGGATCTTTATAGAACAAGATGCCTCCAAAGAAAAGACCCAACAGAAAGAACAACAATCCTCCAACAAATCCAACTCCACCACCTCCTTAATTCGATCCTGCTATGTTCCAAGCAACAGTCGCGGCCACTGTGGCTGCCACAATGTCATAGATAAATTTTGGTAGCTCTAGTGAGTCGGGAAGTGGTGCCCAACCCCTCAATCTTGATGGAAACCAGGGACACCAGAAGGAGTGTTCCTACATAGATTTCATGAACGCAATGCCCAAATCCTTTGATGGCAATGGAGGTATCATTTCCCTAACTCGTTGGATTAAGAAGATAGAATTGGTCTTCAAAATTTGTGCATGCTCATAAGAAAACAAGGTGAAGTTCGCAGCTTGCACCTTCACAGACAGAGCATTGACCTGGTGGAATAGTTGGGTCAAATCCCTAACCCTGCTAGTAGAAAATGCTATGGTTTGGGAAAGCTTGAAAGAGCTCATGCTTGCTGAATACTGCCCAAGGGGCGACATGCAAAAATTAGATCAAAAGCTTTGGAACCTTAAGAAGAAGGGTTCTGACATTACTGCATACACAACTAGATTCTATGATATGGTTCTTCTTTTTCCGGGAATGGTCACCCCGAAAAGCAAAACGATAGAAAGATATGTTTGGGGATTGACACCCCCCAACACAAGGAAATGTCTTGTCCACTAGGCCAACCACTTTTGACAGTGGCAAGTGTCTCGCACAAACTCTCATAGATCACGGAGTTTATCTTGATGCAGAAGCAGCCGCTCCGGAACCAGCGAAGGAGAGTGGTGGGAAGAGAAAGTCCTGGAAACAGCGAACGGGCCACTCTTCACAGGAGCCCTCAAAGAAACAGCAAACAGTGGTAGTCCACGCTGCTACTACTCCTGCCGCTGTTCCGACAACTCAAGCACCTACCAGCGAATATACTGGTACCCTCCCTCGGTGCAGCTAGTGCAATTATCATCATAATCCCGGCCCATGCCATGAAATTATCTGCAACAACTGTGGCAACAAGGGGCACACAACTCGTTTTTTGCAAAGCTCCAGTCCAACCAACCAATCAGGCTTCTGGAGCAGGTGTTGATCAATCCTGTTATGGCTGTGGTGAGGTCGAGCCTTACAAGCAAAATTGCCCTAAGACAACAACTGGCAGCATAGGGAGAGTGCTAGCGATGGGCAAAGAGGAGGTAGTTGCTGACCCTACCGTTGTTACGGGTACGTTCCTCCTTGATAATTCTTATGCAGACATTCTTTTCGATTCTAGTGTGGAGAGAAGTTTTGTTAGTCATGCATTCAGACATCTTCTCAAACATAAACCTCAAACCTTAACCGAAACACTCACTGTTAAGATGGCGAACGGTGAGAAAGAGAGCACTAACTGTTGGAATAGTGTCTAGGGCTGTAACTATATTAGGCAAGTATTTCACCCGATTGTGCATGGTCCTTTTGGGTTACCTTCACCATAGCAACTTGGCAGGATGATTTATTATGAGAGAATAGATATTATTAATATATTATGGGAATAATATAATGAATAATAATATTGTTATTTGATTAATATAAGTCATAGATTAATTAGAATTAATTTGGTGACTTAAAGAGATTAATTAAATAAGAGGGTATAAACTGTCAATTGTTTGATAGTTACACTTTAGGCTATGAATCCTTATAGGATATAGGGTGGACAATTTCTAGGGCTAAGGATAGCCATAAAATTGTCCAAGACATATCTTTGGTAAGGATTAGGATTGCTTAGATTTTAAGTTATCCAATTAGGGTTTAAGGGTGAAACCCTAGGATCCTTACAAGTATAAATAGACCCCTTGGGATAGGGAAATCAGCACCTCCTCTACAAGAAGGATACCCTGGCCGATTTCCTCCTCTCTCCTCTCTCTCAAATCATTCTCTTTGCTAGTTGGTGTTTGTAAGCCATTAGAGGAGTGACAATTGTGACTCTAAAGCTCCAAGAACAAGAAGATCAAACAAGTGTTTCAAGGTATGCTTCTAACTCTAGTTTTGTACTGTTCTTATACCTAATTAGCCATTAGAAGTCTTGGATTCAATGCATGTTTAATTAGAGAAACCTAGATCCAAGCATTAGGGTTTGTATGTGCACATAGGAATGTTCATATGACCAAAACCCATCAGTGGTATCAGAGCCTAGATTGGTTTCTATTAAATTGTTTCTTGATTGTTTGAATCTTACCTGCAAAATTCGAATTTTGTGTTTCTGAGTCATGGACTCGGCAAGTCCAGTTTGGGTACTCGGCGAGTCCGAGCGTCAGGAAGAACCAAAATCGGGATTTTTTTTCATATTGATCTTATGGAAACTTACCTTTATCATATTAGATCAACCCAAATCTGATTTTATGATATATATGACTATATTTTTTATCTAATTGAAGATATTTATCAATTAATAAAATATTTAATTTCCTTATATGATAATTATTAATTATTTTGATTAAATTGGTAAATTGTTTTTCAAGAAATCGTAAATAAATCAAATATGGATAATTATGTGATTAATTGTTAATTTGAATTATTTGTTATTTGATCCTTTATGTTTTAAATGTTTTAAAACTTGCCCTCAAGATTTGAAAGTTATGTTTTGTGATTAAAAGTTTAATTTAGACAATTTAAATTTCAAACCCTAGAATTTTACAAGTTTAAAATCCAACCTTATGCCAATATAATATTACAAGATTAATATCTATATATGTATAACTTAAATGCTAGTCTTACCGTTAGTAGGCCTCATTCACTAAGTCGGTCTATAAGGTGGGTATAAGGTTGCGGCCTATAAATGGCGCTTAATGGGTGTACACTCACACCCACCGCTTGCTTGATCGGTGGAGGGTCATCAGCCGAACGGGTAGGATAGGGCAACCTCATCCTCTCATTAAAAGTATAATATAGAATACAAAGTAACTACATGTTTCCTTAAAATTTCCCAATCTTAGTTACTTTAGGAAAGTGAATTGATGCAATCCCATGAAATTACACTTTGCACCTTGCTAAGAAGTTAGTGGAGCGTGTGTGGTTTACCGGCACACTAATTGGTTCTAAGCGAAGGTGGCAAAGGGTGATTCATTGTTTATCATAGTTCGATGGAGTGTGTGTGGTTTACCGGCACATCGAATAGGTGATTGTCACAATGAAGGCACCATGTGAATTTGCATGGTAATTCACACCCACTTTGTGATCCTCGGTATCCCAGTCGCAAACAAGAGGGGCATATTGAGATTTAAACATGCCATTGAAAAGTTTCAATGAATCTCATCCAAAACTAGGAATTCTCAATACATTTAGGACTTAAAGTTATGTTTTTCATGGTGGAGAATTAGTGAATCGTCATTCACTTACCTTCAAATTGTTTGCATATTAGATTACGTCATCCCTTTTCTAATGTGTAAATATTGTTGTTGGATCCTATCCCTAATTTTTCTTATTGGGTGATAATTAGGGATTCATATTCTAATCTATCTTTGTCCTTTCTGTTTGTAGATGTCGAACGCTAACAACGCTGCTGCGAGTTCATTCACTTTGATGAGCCTTTGTCAAAAGGTCACCTTTGATGGAACGAACTTTAACGAATAGATAAGATACATTCGCACGATTGCTTGCTATGAGGATAAGGAGTATGTCCTCGATGAGAAGCTCGAGAAAATCAACCCTGAAATCGCTACTCCGGCCGAGATGACCGCTTTTAAAACTCACGAGCGTGATGCAACGAAGGTACATTGCATCATGATCGCCACAATGAACTCCGAATTCCAAAAGTCATACGAGGACATGTATCCGTACGAAATGCACCAAGACTTATTGGAGAGATACCATCAAAATGCGAGACAAGAGCGTTATGAGATTTTAACTAACATGATTTCCGCTAAGATGGATCATGGAGAGTCTCTTACCGTGCACCTGCAAAAGATGCAAAGGTATGTCGACCGCCTTCGCAAGTTAAATGTTGACTTTGGGGAAGACTTGGCGATCGACATGGTGCTTCACTCTTTGCCTCCAAGTTACAATCAATTTAGGATGACCTATCACATGAACAAAGAAGAGGTCACCCTAAGCAAACTCCAAGGTCTCTTGAGGGTCGGAGAAGTCTGTTTCACCAACTCCCAATCCGCCCGCCGCTCCTGTCTTGACAATTGGACAAGGAAAGGGAAAGAAGAGGAAGGCTTCGTCTAAGAACTATTGCAAGGTTAAAGCCTGAGATGGTGCCTCTTCTAGTGGGACCAAAGTTGATCCCGCTAAGCCCTGCCCTAACCGAAGGAGGCAAAGTGCCACCACTGCCACAAGATAGGACACTGGAAGAGAAGCTGCCCAGAGTACCTGCAAGCCATCAAGGAATGAAAGATCAAGCCATCTTTCTCAGGTATATACACAATTAAATCTAACGATTCATCTCATGATATTTCTTGGGTTCTTGATACCGGTTGTGGTTACCACATTTTTTATAATGTGCAGGGACTAAGAAGAAATAGAGACGTGGAGCATGGAAGGATAAATCTAATCATGGGGAACAGAAGATCGTCGCCTGTGACCAAGATTGGAGTGTATTCTTTAGTGCTTAGTAATGGTTTGTCTTTAGATTTAAACAATTATTTCTATTCGCCAGAAATGGCTAGAAACATCATTTCATTTCATGGTTTGTTTAGACAAGGTTTTAGATTTTCTTTTAATAATGAGAATGGTTCTATTTTGGCTTATCTGAATGGTGTCTTTTATTTTGAAGCTATACCATGTAATGGAATTTATGAAACTGTTATGATTGTTGATAACTTAGGAAATGATGTTTTATGCATGGATTCTTTCAATAGTATGGATAAGGCTTCCTTATGGCATTGTCGTCTTGGGCATGTCAACAAGAAACGCATAGCCCAACTCCAAAAGGATGGAGTATTGGAGTCATTCAACCTTAGGGAAGATGACACATGCGAGTCTTGTTTACTTGGAAAGATGACTAAGTCACCCTTCGTTGGTACGTGCGAAAGGGGTGAGGGTCTATTGGACCTCATACATACCGATGTGTGTGGACCGTTTAGATCTACCACGAAGGATGGAAACCGCTTCTACGTGACTTTTACCGATGACTATAGTAGATATGGGTATATCTACTTAATCAAGAAAAAGTTAGAAACTTTTGAAAAGTTCAAAGAGTTCAAGAATGAAGTGGACAATCAATTGGGCAGGAAGATCAAGATGCTTCGATCCGATCGAGGAGGAGAGTACCTAAGTCTTGAATTCCAGGATTATCTCAAGGAGTGTGGAATAGTTTCACAATTGACGCCACCTAGGACACCACAATTGAATGGTGTGGCAGAAAGGCGTAATCGAACCTTGTTGGACATGGTTCGCTCTATGATGAGTCGTGCTTTGCTATCTATCTCTTTTTGGGGGTATGCCTTAGAGACTGCCGCCCATATCCTTAACCGAGTCCCTACCAAGAAGGTTGCCAAAACACCTCACGAGATGTGGACGGGGAAAGCTCCTTCATTAGTACATATCAAGGTTTGGGGTTGCGAGGCTTTCGTAAGACGAGATACTCACGACAAGCTCGAACCTCGTAGTGAGCGATGTATTTTCATCGGCTACCCGCAAAAATCCTTTGGATATCTCTTCTATAGACCAAAGGATAATGTTGTCTTTGTTGCGAGGAGAGGAGTTTTCCGAGAGCGAGAAATCATAGGCCAAGGAGACAGTGGAGGCAAATCGATCTTGAAGAGATTCAAGAGTCGATAGATGAAGGAACCTCTACCATTGGCGCTCAACCCGAGGAGGAAACTCCGGTTGAACTGATTGACATATCATTACCTCTTAGACGTTCCGAAAGAGTTAGAGTTCAACCCCAGTTGTATGGTTTTCATATTACTACCGAAGGGGACACGTATATTAGTGATAGTGCACTAATAAACCTTGATGAACCTAATAGCTACAAGGAAGCCATGGCAGGCCCGGAGTCTGTGAAATGGAAAGAGGCAATGGATAGTGAGATCCAATCCATGTATGATAACCAAGTTTTGAATTTGGTTGATAATGTACCCAGACGTAAGACCGTTGGGTGCAAATGGATCTTCAAGAAGAAGACCGACGTGGATGGAAAGGTACACACGTATAAAGAGCGATAGGTTGCGAAGGGCTTTACTTAAACTCCTGGAGTTGACTATGAAGAGACCTTCTCACCAGTTGCGAAGATAAAGTCTGTTAGAGTGATGCTAGCTATTTCCGCATTTCATGATTATGAGATTTGGCAAATGGATGTCAAGACCACTTTCCTTAATGGGAAATTGACTGAGGATGTTTACATGGCTCAGCCAGAGGGGTTTTTGGATCCGAAACATCCGAATAGAGTGTGTAAGCTTGAGAAGTCCATTTATGGACTTAAGCAAGCGCCTCGTAGATGGAATCTTTGCTTCGATGAGAAAGTCAAAGAGTTTGGATTTATACAAAGCGAAGATGAATCGTGTGTATATGTCAAAGCCAGTGGGAGTGTAGTAAGCTTCCTCGTTCTATATGTCGATGACATATTACTCATAGGAAACGACGTCCCGACTCTACAGGAGGTTAAGTCCTGGCTCGGGAAGTGCTTCGCTATGAAGGACCTCGGAGAGGCTTCCTATATTTTGGGAATAAGGATAGTAAGGGAAAGAAGTAAGAAACTAATAGGACTTAGTCAGAATACTTACTTAGAGAAGGTACTAAAACGTTTTAGTATGGAAAACTCAAAGAAGGGAGAATTACTGATACAAAGCAATGCCAAGTTGAGTAAGACTCAAACTCCGAGTACCGAAGCCGAGATAGCTGAAATGAGCCGAGTTCCATATGCTTCCTCAGTTGGCTCAATCATGTACGCTATGACTTGTACTCACCCTGATGTAGCCTTTGCTTTAAGCATGGTTAGTAGATATCAAGGGAAACCTAGCAGAGCTCATTGGATTGCGGTGAAGAATATCCTTAAGTACCTTCTGAGAACGAAGGAATGGTTCTTAGTCCTCGGAGGGAGTGATGACTTGATGGTGCGAGGGTATAGTGACGCCAACTTTCAGACCGACAGGGACAACTACCGTTCGCACTCGAACTGGGTCTTTACCCTGAATGGAGGAGCAGTGACTTGGAAAAGTTCCAAGCAGGAAACCGTAGCTGATTCAACGTGCAAATCAGAGTACATTGCAGCGAGCAAAGCGTCGAAAGAGGCAATATGGCTGAAGAACTTCATTGGTGATCTTGGAGTTGTACTTGCCATAAAGGAGCCCATGGATATTTTTGTTGGGTTATGAGCATTCTAACACTCCTAAGTGTACATGCAACCCTAAATACCTTGGATCTATGTTTTCTCTATTATACATGCAAATATGAACATCCAAGGTATTATCCTAATCTAGCATACAAAATAATGGATATAACAAGATAGAATACATACCTGTTTGATAGTGCTTGTCTTCATGAAGCTTGAGTGCCTAGTGCCCCAAGTGTGACACCTCAAATGTTTCACACAACACCATAAGCACTTGGAATAACTTAGAGAGAAATTAGAACACTTCATGAAATCGTCTAGCCCTCATACACACACATAGTCACGATTTCTTGAGCCATGGGTTTCTTTTATATGGTGGCTATTAGGGTTACACCATGTAACTCATGACTTTACCCATTCCTTATGCTCCATGGATTTTAACCTCCATGGAGTATCCATGGGTCACCCCATGGACTTAGTCCAACATAAGGAATCTTGGATTACAAGCCCACATATATAAGAATGAATGATTTACACAATCAACCCATATATTTAATTAGTCTCCTTTTGATCACTTAATTAATTCCAAATTAATTCTTGATCAATACTAATTAAATAACCTAATTAATATATTAGAACTTATAATATATTAACAAACCTTAAGTGTTATTTCTCTCATTATAGTCTATCCAAGTGCATGATGCCATGCAACCCAAATGGACCATGCCGGGTCGGGTCAAGTCTTACTAATTATAGTTATGGACTTAGACATTAATCCAACAGTCTCCCACTTGGATAAGTCTAAAACTATTATTGCGTATGACTTCAGGAACCAACTGGCAATCGTAGCTCTCAAAAGCTTCTGTCGAACTCTGACCTTGTAGATGAACTCTGATCTTGTCAATGACTTGTCCATTAGATAAGGGATCATATATTCCTCCATTCTAGATATCATATGGACTGAGACATGGATTATAATCATTCTCTCTGTCCATTAGTTGTTTCCCGATTTCCGATTTATGACGACTGACTAATTGAACAAATCAAATCAGTCCTGGCCCGGCCGAGCACTTCCATTTGTCATCATCAAATCATCGAGGGGCCCACAGATATCGCTTTCATCCCGAAGGTAAAAGGAATGGATAAACTTCGACTCATATGGCTTGTTCTACTACTTGTTGAATCATACACAAAGACACGTTTTATAACATCGAGTTACCAATGCGTTTCGTGTAATCAATGTACTATCAACTCATAGTAACAACTCATATCTCTAGGTTTGAAGAATATAAGATATTATCGTCTCATGATCACTCGTGATAAAACCCATGAAGTGATTCCGATGAGCGCGGGTTGAATCTAATACTCAGAACTTATGAGCACTCATGAGTATTGTAGCCCTTTGTCCAACAACTTAGACCTCTACAAGCCAACCCATGACAGTCTTAATTCATATCTACTTCCAACATATGACCGACTGTGGATGCTTTGAATAACTTAGTCATTCCGGAAGAATAACCTAGTTTATTCGGGAAGTCAAAACATGCAAAGTGAAACACAATAATAATTGAATCCAATATGGTCTCAGAACTTATGAATATAAATAAAACACTTTTTATTTATCACCATATGATTACACATTATTTATTGTATATTGTTTCAGCTATCAACATTATTCTTGAATTTAGAACAATAGTTGTCCCATGCTCCAAGCATGTACACTATGTTTTTCTAAACACTAGTCATGCCATACACCAAGTATGCATACTATGTTTGTCTATGATCTTTACTTTGTGAACTAGATCAATTGAACATAACTTCAATGATTCTCTTTTCACACTCTCAAATCCTTACTGTAAATACAAGAATTCCAAATTCATGTTATTTACTGAAATCTGTTAGATTCTAAACTTATATGCATTGATCCTCTTGTAATGATTATGCACAAAGTCAGAAAGACTTAACAACAATCATTACAGAGCATTCCTAAGGAGATCAAGTCCTTGGAACCATCCTTCTTGCATTAAGTTTCCTTAATCTTACACAGATTGAAAATTCTAACTTTGAAACATTTCCAGATTCCATTTCGACTATCACTTCTGAACAAGAGTTGCCTCCTTACAGATTATGTCAATATGGTCCTTCCAGAATTATCACTATACTTCCAATTGTCCTTGAGAAACCAATATTTGGTAAACCTTAGATTGTACTCGACAATTGTTTAATCCTTTTAGTCATATCCAGTTCTAAACCTTTTCCCTTCTTAATGCCCTAGGCATTTGGAAAATTTTAGAAAGGATGAATATAGCACATGTAATCGATCCTATATCCGAAGCATATGGGACACGATACATGATGTCTCACATAAAGACTAAACCAGTCTTTTGCTATAACATTTCCATTTCAATTTGCCAAGTTCTCATAATTCAGATTATGAAAAGGGATGCCGTAATCATAATCGAATTTAAGAACGCAAATAATGGACCCATATATAGAATTTCCTTATGTTGAGCCATTCCAACATGAAATTCATATATATCCTTGACTAAATGATTAAAACCTCACGATCTAAGCTTATAGATTTGAGATGAAGTATAATTTCCTCTCCCTTAATTATAGCAAAACAACTTTTCCCAATTGAAACATTTTGTTTTCTATAATTAACATTGCTAGCTTGCAATACTTATCGTAATTATCATGCTCCCACTAACATGATGATTATTAGCATAACACTTATGCTCCCACTAGCTTTGACATATACTCAGAAATCACTGGACTTCTAGAAATCAATACTTTATTGACTTTCTTACCAAAGTTCAGATTTCTGATACTAGATTGTTTTGATAAAACTTTATCAAAAACATACACCTTCCCTTAGATAGCTCATGGGTGTGTCAAAACAATTTTAAGAACTATGAAAAGGGATGCCGTAATCATAGTCTTGATTGTTTTGACCTTTGCCATTTCTCACAAGTCCAAGTTAGTGTGCCGGTAAACCACACACGCTCCACTAATGACTTTGAGAATGCAAATATCCCAATTGCTATCTAGCTAAAATCTACTTAGTGGAAGTGTTTCCTCACCATCATTTTCATGAATCAGAGAGAAACCTTATGACACTTAGATTTATTGGTGTATGAGTTCCTACCCATATGAATTTGTCAAAACCATAATCACAAGACAAGGATAATGACAAATCCAAAACCATATGGATTGAACTCAATCTTAATTTCTTGCCACCTGGCAGCTCAAGGGCCTACCATTGCTTCCAAGTTGTTGTGCAACACATTGAGAACTTTAAGAACTCATATGCAAAGCCAACTTTAACTAGAATGGGCACAGAATATGTCAACACGATAGGTTATAAACCTCAAGTCGTGTGCTAGTGAAGAACTTCAGGTTTCATTCTTGATTAGTTCTTGACAATTTCAAGACCTTTAAGACTCCCACTGTCCTCTTGACCTATAAGACTCCCTTGTCAAACATCCAAGAGATAGTGCGGATTCTAATCAAGACAAACACTTCACACAATTGGCCGAAGTTGGTCTTTGTTTTATCCAAAACATCACAACTTACCAATTTCAAATGTACAAGAGTAGAAAACTTTTACTCTTACATTTGTCAAGTGTTTTTAAACCTTCTTTAAGACATGTCACTCAAATTACAATCTTGGAGTACGACTCTAAGACTTGTATTGGAACGAAGTACGACTCATCTTCTTGATTTAACCATTTCAACAATTCAAGATCCCTTCTTTTTAGTCATAAGAATGCACTAAGACTTCCTTAGAGAACTAATTTTGATATGGTTTCTTAATCATTGAGATGATCACAAAGCTGATACTAAAGTACTCTCCCATCTTTTCAGATTTGAGAGACTTTTATCCTTCTGCCTAATTTGATTCTTCTTATCCGCTCTGCCTTACATTGGAACCTTTTCCAATGTCTCAGAGTTACACTTAAGCTTGTAAGTATAATCATATTTACTGAGCTTTAGTAAACTATGACGAATAGTCTTATATCTTTTGTGGTGGACTTAATCAGTGCACATGACTATGTACTCGATCCCTTAGTCCATTACTTGACTCACACATCCATGTGAATAAGTAATTAGTCTTAATTTTTTCCAATACTTGAAAAGTTCTCATTCATCATGCTATACAACTTGCATGATTCTAAGTCCCGGTCCAATTGAGACTTTGGATGATGAGAATCTTTCCTTATTTGGTAAATTTAGACATTACCACAAATGAAAGAATCAATTTCATATTTCCACTCTTGCTATTAATGGAATCATATAAGCAACAATTTTTCCTCAAATGCCATTGTAAGGATATTTTAAAACAAATATAACCAAAGTTTTTCTTTTATTTTAAAACTATGCGGAAAAACTTATCTTTACAACCCATATGAAAAACTTGTTGTTATCTATTCCTTAGCAATATCTCATAACTCCTAAGAATTAGCTCAAGAATCCGATTTTTCAAACTACGCGATAGAAATCCATCTATGCGATCAGATTCAGCATATTCTTTCTTTAAGTTCCTTTACTTTTCTTTGATTCTTAAAACATTACCATGTGACCCAGTCACATCATGCATCAAGAATCTCAGAATAGAAACTTAACAGAGTTAGAGTAGTGGACTTTACCTGAAGTAGAGTCAACCTTATTGACTTTAACATCCTTAGGTAAATTAGGCAGCTTCGCAACTAATGCCCCTTCCTTTGTCAATATAAACATATGGACCCTTTGATAATGGTACACGACACTATCACAGACTTAGACTTTTCTCTTTACCATTTGTTCAACCGAGTTGACTATGGCCGATCCCTTTCCATTGGGAAGAGAATGCTTTTTCTGTATTTCCAGTGTCACCATTGTCAATGTCCATAAAGTTTCAGGAAGTTGATCTTAACAATAGATAAGATCATTAAGGGTCTTGTCATAGTCTATTTCATAGGTGTCCCAAAGGAACTCACTATGTGACTTAGAAAGTGATTGAACCACTAACTTTCTCAAGACTTTGACACCCAACTCTCCCGGCTTGTCAATATGTGACTACATCTCCAAGATGTGATCACACCTAGACCTTGCCTTGCCATTAGGGCTCGAGTGACTTTAAACTTTTAAAGAACTTGTGGGATAGGGAGAATAATTGGAGGAGGAGAAAGAAGTATGATATCCATGGGACATCATCTTCATTAGGAATGCTTGTTTCAAGAGATTTGGGAAGATCATAAATGTCTAAACCAGACATGTTATGGGAGATATTCAAGATAGTTGATTTTAAAGTCCTTAATATGACACCCAATATGAAATATTAAGGCTAGGACCCAACAGACTATTTTATAACTTAGAAGAGGTATGCCGTAATCCAAGTTATAAAACAATTTGAAGGTAGGTGAATGACGATTCACCAATTTCCACCAAGATAAACGAAATGTATTATTAGGTTTTAATTGGATTTGAAACTCCTAGATCTTTTGAGATTCATTGAACTGTTCAATGGCATGTTTCAATCTCGAGTGTGCCCTTCAGGTTTTGTGACTGGGATGCCGAGGATCACAAAACAAGGTGTGAAGTAACCATGCAAATTACTGGGTACCCTTAAGTGTTTATCCCTCAATCGATGTGCCGGTTAACCACACACGCTCCATCGATACTATGATAAACATTAAGTTACCCTTTGCCTACCTTGTTAAATACGAGTTAGTGTGCCGGTTAACCACACACGCTCCACTAACCGACTTAAACAAAGTGCAAAGTGTAATTTCATGGATTAGCACCTTATTCACATTTTTTCTAAGTAACTAAGATTGGGTATTTATAAGAGTTTAGTTACTTAGTATTTATCATTAATACTTTTAATGAAGGGAGAATTATAGTAATGTCAAACCCGTTCGGCTAACGACCCTCCACCAGTCAAGCAAGCGGTGGGTGAGAGTGGACACCCATTAAATTGCCATTTTATAGGCAACAACCTTATACCCACCTTATAGACCGGCTTCGTGAATGAGGCGTACTAGCGGTAAGACCGACTTTACTCTTATACATATATATATATATATATATATTATTAACTTATAATATTATAAAGTATAAGGGTTGAATTTTAACTTTTAAAATTCTAAGGGCTAACTTGGAATTAAAGTATTCATAAGAGAAAACTTTACAAATTCCAAAACTTGAGGGCAAGTTTTGAAACTATTCAAAACTAATTAATTCCATAACTTATGTGTTTAAAGTAGTTTTAATCCAAAAACTCTTCAAGTTCCATAACTTGAGGACAAATTATGGAAGACTTTAAACTAATAAAGAATTAACTTTTTCTTTATTTTATAACTTATGAAATTAATTAAGGTTACATTATTTTTTTTTATATTTATTTAATGAAGAGACTCTTGGTCCTCCATAACTTGAGGACAAATAATGGAGTCATAACTCCAATTAATTAGAACTAGACTCTTCATTTTTTGTAACCTTTGCCAACTTTATGAGTTTTATGAGTCTTTAATGTGACTCTTCATGTAACTTGAGGATAAGTTACACAAACACATTTTATACTCAACTCTTAGATTAAAATGGATTGAAAACCACTATTTCATTCAACTTTTCTATTAATCTAAGAAACTCATAAGAACAAGATAATTCAAATCAAACTTTTTCATGTAATTAGTCTAACCTTTAAACTAATACAAAACATGAATCTATTGACAATTATCTTTGAAAATGGATTAGCATGAACATTACCACATTAAAAAACAAGTTTATAAGTTCAAAACAACTTAGGGTAATGTTCCTAGTCCATTTCTAGCCAAAAACCTCGAAAGTATGCTGTCTGGGGTCCAACTCGTCGAGTGCATGAACACAACTCGGCGAGTTGGATGCATTTTGCCTTGGACTTGTCGAGTCCCTTCATGGACTCGGCGAGTCTGCTGGGCTGACAACATCAAAGCTCAATTTTTCAGCTTCTATTGCAGGTATAACAAGAAAACAAGCCTAGGCTCTGATACCACTGTTAGGTTATGAGCATTCTAACACTCCTAAGTGTACATGCAACCCTAAATACCTTGGATCTATGTTTTCTCTATTATACATGCAAATATGAACATCCAAGGTATTATCCTAATCTAGCATACAAAATAATGGATATAACAAGATAGAATACATACCTGTTTGATAGTGCTTGTCTTCATGAAGCTTGAGTGCCTAGTGCCCCAAGTGTGACACCTCAAATGTTTCACACAACACCATAAGCACTTGGAATAACTTAGAGAGAAATTAGAACACTTCATGAAATCGTCTAGCCCTCATACACACACATAGTCACGATTTCTTGAGCCATGGGTTTCTTTTATATGGTGGCTATTAGGGTTACACCATGTAACTCATGACTTTACCCATTCCTTATGCTCCATGGATTTTAACCTCCATGGAGTATCCATGGGTCACCCCATGGACTTAGTCCAACATAAGGAATCTTGGATTACAAGCCCACATATATAAGAATGAATGATTTACACAATCAACCCATATATTTAATTAGTCTCCTTTTGATCACTTAATTAATTCCAAATTAATTCTTGATCAATACTAATTAAATAACCTTATTAATATATTAGAAATTATAATATATTAACAAACCTTAAGTGTTATTTCTCTCATTATAGTCTATCCAAGTGCATGATGCCATGCAACCCAAATGGACCATGCCGGGTCGGGTCAAGTCTTACCAATTATAGTTATGGACTTAGACATTAATCCAACAATTTTCTGTGATAATGAAGGAGCGATTGCCTTGACCAAGGAACCGAGAGATCATGGTAGATCACGACATATCGATAGAAAATATCACTTTATTAGACATCGTGTAGAAGAAGGACAACTCGTAGTAAAGAGGATATCATCGGAAGATAACCCAGCAGATCTGCTTACGAAGGGACTGAGCAGGGTTAAGCACTTGCAGCATGCTATGAGTATTGGGCTGAAGAATTATATTAGCATAGATTAGATAGTATTAGAAACATGTAATAGATAAATGTAATTAACATTTGATGATTAAATAAAGGAGTTTTATTTATAAGTAATGTTACTGTCTTATGTTGATTGTTTAACTATTGTTTCACTTTGCATGTTTTGACTTCCAGAATAATTGAGTTTATCAAGAATAATCGAATTATTGAAATTTTCCACAATCGTTCATATGTTGGAAGTAGATATGAATGAAGATTATCATGAATAGGTGTGTAGATTGTCTAAATGATTTTAGACATAGCAAAAGATTGCTGCAACATTCATGAGTGCTTAAGAACTAGTTTTGAGCATTGGAACAAACCCGCGCTTGCTGGAATCACCTTATGGAATGTGATAAAAAGGGTGATCGCAAGACGATAATATCATATAGTCTTAAAACCTAGATATATGGTTTGTTATTTGTTAATTGATTGTACATTGATAATGAGAAAACGCATTGGTAACTCGATGTTATAAAACGCATTATTGTGTATAGTTGATTAATGAATAAGTAAATGCATATAAGTCGAAGTTTATCTGTAACTTTATCCTAAGAAGGAAAAATGATATCTCGGCCGCTCGATGATTTGATTTGATTTATGTGTCGGGCCCTGTCAGAACTGAATTGATGTGTTCGATTAAGTTCTATGTCAAATAAATCAGAGATCGAGAAACCAAATGCTAGACTAATCATTCCATAGAATTGTTAGCATGATATCTAACAGAGGACTGTACGATCTCTTATCTAAAGGACAAGATTGATTAGATCAGAGTTTGACAGCATCTTTGAGAGCTACGATTGCAAATCGGATTGTACTTGTGCATATAGTTACTAGACTTATCCAAGTGGGAGATTGTTGGAATAGTGTCTAAGGCTGTAACTATATTAGGCAAGTATTTGACCCGATTGTGCATGGTCCTTTTGGGTTGCCTTCACCATAGCAACTTGGCAGGATGATTTATTATGAGAGAATAGATATTATTAATATATTATGGGAATAATATAATGAATAATAATATTGTTATTTGATTAATATAAGTCATAGATTAATTAGAATTAATTTGGTGACTTAAAGAGATTAATTAAATAAGAGGGTATAAACTGTCAATTGTTTGATAGTTACACTTTAGGCTATGAATCCTTATAGCATATAGGGTGGACGATTTCTAGGGCTAAGGATAGCCATAAAATCATCCAAGGCATATATTTGGTAAGGATTAGGATTGCTTAGAGTTTAAGTTATCCAATTAGGGTTTAAGGGTGAAACCCTAGGAGCCTTACAAGTATAAATAGACCCCTTGGGATATGGAAATCGGCACCTCCTCTACAACAAGGATACCCTGGCTGATTTCCTCCTCTCTCCTCTCTCTCAAATCATTCTCTTTTCTAGTTGGTGTTTGTAAGCCATTAGAGGAGTGACAATTGTGACTCTAAATCTCCAAGAATAAGAAGATCAAACAAGTGTTTCAAGGTATGCTTCTAACTCTGGTTTTGTATTGTTCTTATACCTAATTAGCCATTAGAAGTCTTGGATTCAATGCATGTTTAATTAGAGAAACCTAGATCCAAGCATTAGGGTTTGTATGTGCACATAGGAATGTTCATATGACCAAACCCATCACTAACGACATATTCATAGGTTGTACCCTGTGACATCCCCAAAATCTCGGCCAGAAAAGACCGATTTCATTTATGCTTTTTAAAATAATTTTCAGAGTAAATCCTTTTAATTTTAAAAGAGATGCGGAATTTGTTCCCAAAAACAAAACATGATAAAATAGATATTTATCAAAACATTTCATAAAGAAATATGATTTCATTTCATAATCAAAAGACGGGATGTCATGTTCCGATACAGATCATAACGCATAAACGATAGCATTACAAGTCATTCAACAAATATATACATATACAGACTTGTAAACAAAACAACTTGATGTTCGCCCATCTTAGGCTCTTGCGCCACTTCCTGTAAAATAAATCAACTGAGTGGGTCAGGCTTGGGAGCCTGGTGAGCATATAGGGTTTTCAACCCACAATAATTATATTTAATTTCAACCATCAACAATAAACCCGATTACCCATTCCCGTTATCCTCACCTTACGTTCCTAAAAATAACGTCTATTATAAGGAACCTATTTCAGGATTTTTCATCGGGATGGACATTACTGCAGAGGGGCTTCCTCAACATTAAGTGTCCTAAAGGCAACCATGTGGGGGATAGAGTACACCGGTGAACACGTCGTTCACAACACCTACAGGTAATGAGCCTGCTAGTGTTCCACATGACAGTCTACAATAGTCCGTGGTCGTCATCCATACTCTGCTGAATGACTAGAATAACACCAATAACACCGAGGCCTCTCATCTGTTTATTACACACCAATTATCTACCCATGTTCTACCCAACATATTAGTAGATAAAATATACATTTTTATACATAGTTTAAAAACATGTATAACATGCTTTAAGCAATACATATTCCACGTAACAGATGAGGCATACACACATAACACGTATTTCATAGAGAATACATCAGATCTATAAGATAGAAGAGAGTGAATATACACTCACACGTATAACAACCAATTATATACACATAACACGTATTTTATAGGAAATACTTCATAATATTGCGTTGGAATGAAAATAACTACACACTCACTTGATCAAAAGATGATCGGGCAGCACTACGGCTTGCAGAAGAGGTGTTTCTCCGTAGATCTGGAAGATCTTCACAAAACCGGGCTCCTCGCGGGCAGCATTTCGGCTCGGGAATAACGCTTTTCGGGATTCTCGGGGCTTCGGATCTTACTTCGGGGCTCGGGAATATTACCGGGGCTTTGGGGTATAAACGGCACGCAAATCGAGGCAAAACTTAGAGAGAGGGAAGAGTTTGAACAAGAGAAAATGGCTGAATTCGAGTTCTATTTATAGGCTGCTGGGTCTGGGATTACGCGGGGCGTACTCAAATTACGCGGGGCGTACTCAGTACGCGGGGCGTACTCAGGTTATGCGGGGCGTACTTTGACGTCACTGCGTGCATCGACTGGTGGCACTCGAGTATTGGTCAGACAAGTTGCATCCGACTGAGTACGCGGGGCGTACACAAATTACGCGGGGCGTAATTGACTTGTCAAACTTCTAAATTGCGTAACTTTCGCATACGAGATCCGTTTTCGACGTTCTTTATATCCACGCGAAGGTCAGACCATACTCTACAACTTTCATTTAGACTCCGTCGGCTAATTTTGACTTTTATTTTTATTATTTATTTTTAGAAGGCCGGGACAGAAAAACTTCGTTATAAATTCATAACTTCTTCGTCTGACGTCCGTTCTCGCCTAACTTTTCATTGCTTTGCTACTAACAACAAGATCTTCGATTCTCATTTAGATTGTTTCGGCTAAAAACCGCTCGATCTCAAATCGAGTATTCGGGCTGCATACTGCTAAGTTGAAACTTCAGAAAATCATAACTTCCTCATACGAAGTCAAATTTGGGCGTTCCTTTTATGCACGCTCTCGGTTTAACGAAATCTACGACTTTTGTTTAGATTGCTAAGGCTAAATATCGCTCTATCTTAAATTCATATTTTACGTCACTCGGCGTCGTGTCGGTTCTGTCGCGAAACTTCGACAGTTCATAACTTCTTCGTTATAACTCGGATTTTGGCATTCCTTATATCTCCGGAATCCTTGTTTCGACCACTAAAACTTTATGCAAAGATGTCGGGCTTATCTCACACTTAAATTTTGACGCTTATTTTATTCTTAATTCATTAAATTATAAAATTAAGAAAATACACACATAAATCACATAATTCAAATAATTCACAAATAATACATTCTTATTATTTCAAGTTGAGTTACAAGGTTAACCTAGACTATTACATTGCTAAAAATGGCAAGCCTAGAAACACGGGCGTTACATACCCTTACCTTAAATGATCATTCCTTTCTCATCGACTTATTTCCAGTTTCCATAAAGAGCTTCGATGTCATCATCGGCATGGATTGGTTGAGCCCCAATCATGCTGATATCCTTTGATATGAAAAAGCTATCCATCTCAATCTTCCCTCTGGTGAAAACCTCATGATTTATGGCGATAAAATCAGCTCGAACCTCCGTATCATTTCGTGCATCAAAGCCCAGAATTTTCTGCGAAAGGAGTGTCCTGCATTCCTAGCCCATGTCAATAATGAGAAACAGGAAGTTGAAGACCTCGAGAGCATCCCTGAAGTATGCAACTTTCCTGATGTCTTTCCTGAAGAACTCTCAGGAATTCCTCCCGAGCGTCAAGTCGAGTTTCGCATCGACTTAATCCCCTGAGCTACCCCTATAGCCAAATCCCCTTACCGCCTAGCACCAACAGAAATGCAAGAGTTATCTGGACAACTAAATGAGTTGCTCAACAAGGGATTCGTTAGACCGAGTTCCTCACCTTGGGGAGCCCTGATCTTATTTTTGAAAAAGAAGGATGGATCTTTTCGGATGTGTATCGACTATCGCAAATTGAACAAACTCACCATCAAAAAACATTATCCTTTTCCTCGAATTGATGACCTTTTCGACCAACTTCAAGGAGCCAACTACTTCCCAAAGATAGAACTAAGATCAGGGTACCATCAGCTGTGAGTCCACAAGAGTGATGTTCCTAAGACAACATTTTCGACTCGATATGGTCACTACGAGTTTGTAGTAATGCCATTCGGTCTACCCAACGCACTGGCGGTATTCATGGACCTGATGAATCGGGTGTGCCGTTCTTTCCTGGAAAAGTTTGTAATAGTGTTTGTAGACGATATACTTGTCTATTCCAGAAATGAGGAAGATCATAGACAACACTTGAGGTTGGTGCTGGAAACTTTAAGATTGGAGAAGCTATACACGAAATTCTCCAAGTGCGAATTCTAGATTCGAAAAGTAACTTTCCTAGGTCACGTGGTAAGCGAGGAAAGCATACATGTGGACCCTTCCAAGATCAAAGCAATAGAGAATTGGTCAGCATCGAAGACGCCCACAGAGCTCCATCAATTCTTGGGCCTCGATAGCTATTATCGCAGGTTTATCCAGAACTTCTCCAGGATTGCCAAACCCTTAACCACTATGACTCAGAAAGGTGTACCCTTTTGTTGGAGTGAAAAGCAAGACATTGCATTCCAAAATTGAAGCAGGCCCTATGCAACGCACCTATCTTGTCTCTTTTCGAACGGACGGAGGACTTCGTTGTCTACTGTGATGCATCCAACCAGGGCCTAGGATGTGTGCTCATGCAGCAAGGAAAGGTTATTGCTTATGTCTCGAGACAACTGAAAGCACACGAAGTCAATTATACAACTCACAATCTAGAGTTGGGAGCAATGGTCTTCTCATTGAAGATATGGAGACATTATCTCTACGGAACCAAGTGCACCGTTTTCACCGATCACAAGAGCCTACAACATATCTTCGATCAGAAAGAGTTGAACATGAGACAACGAAGATTGTTAGAGCTACTCTATGATTACGAGTGCAAAATATGCTACCATCCTGGCAAGGCCAATGTGGTGGTGGATTCCCTCAGCCGGAAAGAGTACTTAGGTCGCATTTTGGTGGTTATTTCATGGATCGGATCTGGACTTCAAAGTTTGGTGGTTACAGGGAAGTTTTCATGAATGAAGCTCACAAGACTAGATACTCCATTCATCCAGGTTCGTACAAGATGTACCTTGATCTCAAGAAATTATATTGGTGGTCAAACTTGAAAGCGGAGATCACTACCTTTGTGGGCAAGTGTCTGAATTGTGCCAAGGTGAAGGTCGAATATCAGAAGCCCTCAGGTTTGCTTCAGCAACCGGAGATACTTGAGTGGAAGTAGGAGAGGATTACTATGGATTTCATCACTAATCTACCTAGATCTCCGAGTGGATACGATACCATATGGGTAATTGTCGATCGATTAACCAAATCTGCCCACTTCCTGCTAATCAAAGAAACTTTCAAGATGGAAAAGCCCACACGAATCTACATCCAAGAAATAGTTTGACTGCACGGTATCCCTGTATCTATTATCTTCGATCGAGATAGCAGGTTCACCTCGAGATTTTGGCAGTCCCTGCAGAAAGCTCTTGGAACTAAGTTGGATATAAGCACAACTTACCATCCTCAGACAGATGGGCCGAGTGAGAGGACCATCTAGACCTTGGAAGACATGTTGAGAGCTTGTGTCATCGACTTCGGTAAGTCATGGGACATCCATTTACACTTGGTTGAATTTTCCTACAACAACAGTTACCATACCAGCATTAAGGTTGCACCGTTTGAAGCTCTTTATGGCTGTAAGTACAGATCCCCTCTGTGCTGGGCTGAGGTGGGCGACATGCAACTAGCCAAGGGATAGGTCCCCAACAGCACTCTCACAGACCCAGAGATCATCCGTGAAACCACAGAAAAGATCATACAAATCCTGGAACGACTGAAAGCCTCTCGAGACCGAAAAAAGAGCTACACTGATAAACGACGAAAACCCTTGGAGTTCCAGGTTGGAGATCATGTTCTGTTGAAGGTCTCACCCTGGAAGGGCATGATACGCTCTGGAAAGCGTGGAAAGCTAAATCAAAGATACATAGGACCATTTGAGATTCTTGCTAGGATCACTCCCGTAGCATACAAACTTCGTTTACCTCAAGAACTTAGTAACATCCATCCCGTCTTCCACATCTCGAATCCTAAGAAGTGTTTATCCGACGATACCCTTATGATCCCTCTCGATGAGATTGAAATCAACGAGCATCTTAACTTCGTGGAAGAACCAGTCAAAATCATGGATCAGGAGGTCAAGCAAACAAAGCAAAGTCGCATCCCAAGAGTGAAGGTTCGTTGGAATGCCAAGCGAGGACCTGAATTCACTTGGGAGTGTGAGGATTCAGTGAAACAGAAGTACCCCCATCTTTTTCCAAATCCATGATTTGTATCTCTATTCAAGAATTTAGGGACGAAATTCCCTCTAACGCGGGGATCATGTTACAACCCGAAACTTCTATATTGTATAATTGGTCAGTTCTATCAATGTTAAACTTGATTCTATCACCTTTTAACACTGATTAAGGGTTGTTAAAGTATTCTAAGCCTAGTACAATCAGATTTTGGATTCTAGGTCGAGGAATTCCATGCCTTAGCACAACATTCAGGCCATACACTCTCTTGGGAGGAGTGTACGGCTCTACAAATGGGTGTGCAGCCGCACACCCACCCGATGACCGCACAGTCAAGGTGGTGGGTCACCTACCCCTATATTTATGTGGATACCCTTTCTCTTTCACTCTTTTCTTCTTTTGGCTGCATACTACTACTTTCTCTCTCTAGAATCTTCATCCAAGGACCCTCCAAAGTCAAAAACATAAGTGATTCATCTCCTAACTAGTTATGCTTGAAAGATCCTTTAATTCTTCATGTTTCAACCTTTTTATTCATTATTTGAAGGTGTACGGCCGCATACCTTCATAAGGTTGGCCATACACACCTTAAAGGTTCTCAAATTGAGAGTTTGGCCCCTATCTTCTAGTCGGACTTTGTATTAGCCTTGATGCACCTCAAAATCGAGATCTTGGGCATGAACATGGAGAGTGTACGGCTGTACACCCCTTTGTACGGCCGCACACACACCCTTAGGGTCGTACACCCACTTTGATGATCATATTTGGCCTTAAACTTGCAAAACCACTAAGTATGGGACCTAGAACACTCCTTGGATGCTAGTAGGACCTTGGAAACACCTCAAAAACACTTCCCTTTGTGAGTGTACGGCTGTACACCCATGGCCGACACACCCTTAGGGTGGTCGTACACCTCCCTCATTCGATCATATATGGTTTCGACACTCAGTTCAAGCAATTCCAGGTCCATAGAGTGGTTCCCTATCATGTCTAGTCATGAAGCATTCTAATCTAATACATATATGTGTTATTATATGTGATGGGTTTTTGGTCATAAGACATCCTATGTGCTCATACAAACCCTAATGCTTGGATCTAGGTTTCTCTATTGTACATGCTTTGAATCCAAGACTATAAACCCTAATTCTAGTATATGAAATCGATATTAACATATGAATGGGTTTAAGAACATACCTTGATTGTTATATAGCAATAACAATCCTAATTCCACCTTGAATTGACTTTGGAATGCTTAGAGTCACAAGTGTCACTCCTCTAATGGCTTACAAACACCAAGAGAAAATGGAGAAGGTATAAAGAGAGAGGAGAGAGGTTAGAATTCGTCCTTAGGACTCCTTGGGAACAAGTACACGAATTCTAAGGCCTTAGGGTCTTTATATAGGTGTAGAGATAGGGTTTCAGTCATTATCCTTATCTAGTTGCTTATCCACAAAGCAACCATAAGATAAGCCTTGAAAACCCTTATCCTTTATCCTTTGGACGATTTCAAGGATCCTTATCTCCTTGAATTCGTTCAACCCATATTTAGGATAACCATTACCATATTTTGTAACTATCACATAATTACAATTCAGCCCCTCTAGTGTAATTAATTACACTTGATCACAAAATTAATTCCTAATTAATTATTGACCAATATTAATTAAGCAAATATGATTTCTCCTTTAATATATTATTCTTATAACATATTAATAAATCATAATAACCTCTCTCTCTCTCTCTCTCTTTATTTATTTCTCCAATCAAGTTGCTTTGGTGAAGGCAACCCAAAAGGACCATGCACCATCGGGTCAAGTACATACCAAAATAGTTATGGACTTAGACACTAATCCAACAGTCTCCCACTTGGATAAGTCTAATAACTATTCTGTGTATGACTTCAGATCCTGATCTGCAATCGTAGCTTTCCAAAGACGCTGTCAACTCTGATCCTATCAGATACGCATGTCCTTAGATAAGGGATCATATATTCCTCCATTCTAGATATCGTATGAGATATGATTTCAAATCATTTTCTTTGTACTACTTCTCGATTTCCGATTTATGACGACAGACTAATTGAACAAATCAAATTAGCCCTAGCCCGGCCGAGCATTTACGTTTGTCATCACTAAACCATCGAGGGGCCCAAAGATATCGCTTTTATCCTTCTTTGGATAAAAGGAACGGATAAACTTTGATAGAATGCTTGCTTGCACTCACTAACCAAATCACACACAACAATATGTTTTATAACACCAAGTTACTAGTGCGTTTACATATTATCAATGTGCAACTGATTCGCAAGATACAACTCACACATCTCGGTTTCAAGAATATAAGATGTTATCGTCTCACTAATCACTCGTAATACAATTCATGGAGTGATCCAAGTGAGCGTGGGTTTAATCCAATGCTCAAATCATATTCATAAGCACTCATGAACGTTGCAGCAAACATTTGCTTATGTCTAATTGATGAGATTAAACAAACCTTTAATCTATAAAGATCGATTAGATCTTGAACAAGTAGGTAAACAATGACAATATGAACACAATAAAAGAACAAGACAAGATTGAATCAAACGTGTCGAATGATTAAACAAAATCCTCAGAAGAGCTCGATTAAGAACATCAACTGTAGAGGATTGGAAGGTTACAAGAACGATCAAAGAAACCTTTTGTCGTCTAGATGAATTGTTATTTTCAGATCTCTAAAAACCTTAACCTAATATGCATGCAAGTATAAACTTATATACAAAACATAAAAGGCTCACGGTTGGACAGGCCCAAACCGGAATACAAAATAGCATAATCAGGTGAGCCCAAAAGACACAATCTTCAAAGCCCAACAATCTCCCCCTTTGCGTCAATTTGGGGCGAGACCTTCACTCTCTTTTTAAAGCAGATGGCTTCTTTACCGTATCAAAAATTTTCGGTATCAAAGCCAGAATATGATGCCTGAAGGTAATATACCAACGAAGCATATCTGTAAAGTTCTTCTTATCTGCTGTTGAGTTCTGTTTGCATCGGTGAATGATATTGATGATGTGCTCCAGACACTCTGTAGAGAACAGATGTTTGTCTACCAAAGCAAACAGAAACTTATGCTTGTTGCCCCTGGTGAACATAACCATCAGATTGGAAGAATCAATTTGCCCCAGCTTCATTTTATGAACATCTCCGATCTTGGAAGTGGGCTTGACAGTTGGTTTCTTGTTCATCACTTTTGCTATTTCCTGATCCATAGTGGCGAGCTCATGGACATAGGAAGCCAACATTCTTTTAAGATGAGAAAGAATTGGTTCATATTCTCTCTGGTTGGAGAGAAGAATGTTGTATAGCAAGATCCAATCGTGCGGGTTCAGACTGGGAAGATCTGCCAAGTACTGTGGTTGACCGAATTTCAGATAGAAATCGATGAGCTCCCTATCAACCTTCGGGTTCGGATGAGGGACATTGGCAGTGACATCAAAGCAGTGAAATGTGAAGGCTTTGCGCGTAATGGGCATGTCGAACTGCGAGTCCCTTGAATTTTCACACTCAAAAGATGCAATCGGTTCCAACCAATAAATAGAAGGAAACTCAATCGCTTGAGTGATGAGTGTGTCTCTGTCCCAATCTGGGAACAGAGTCTTTTTAGCTTGAATAGCCTCCTCATCCTCCCTGATTTTCCTTTCTCTGGCCTCGGCCTCACGAGCTATCTTCAAAGTTTCATCAAGCTCTTTGTCCCTTTTCTTGCGTTGAAGAGCTTCAGTAATGGTTTCGTCTGATTCTGATTCGCTCTCAACTAGGACTTGTTTACCAGAACCCGAAGCTACATTACCCTTCGGTTCTGTTTTGGACACACCTTCCTCTCCCCCTTGTCTCGGAAGAACAAGCTTCTCCGAGACACCCTTCATTTCACTTAAGATTGTAATTGCGGGAAGGAGTTTTGCCTGGAGATGCTGACGAATAGTGAGGGTAAGGAAGGGATCATGGGAGTCAAGAACGCCTGTTAACATGTTTTTAACGTCACCAGCGCAACTTTGAAGAACTGCCCGCTGAGTTTGAAGCAAAGTTATTTCTTGTTGAGCCTGGGCCAGTTGGATCTTTTGTAAATCAATAGTTGACTGGTGTTTTATAAGTTCTCCCTTCAGGGTGCTCTCGGATGCCAGAGAGGCAAAACGTGAATCCAAAGATTTGAGGAATGAAGTGGATTCAGTTTTGAGGTCAGCACGCAGAGCCTCAAATTTGCTGGTTTCTCCCTGAAGGGTAGCTGAAAAAGAGTCTACTGACGCTTGAAATTTGGAAGTATTAGAGTCAGCATGAGCCTTAAGAGAATCAAGAAAGATTTGAGTTGTATGAACAACCTCAGAAACTTCCTTAGTGGCTTTGGAGCATGAGGCCGCTGAATTATCTACGGCGTCAGTAGAACGATCCAAGGCTTCGGTGTAAGTCTGGATCGCAGACTCTATAAAGGCTTTCAGCACAGCACCCCCATAGGCTTTACTGTCAGCCAGCAGACTGTCAAGTTTGGCGTGAATTTCTTGAAGCTGCTGACTTGACTCAGGGGTATCTGCATCGGTGTCGGTAGGTATCCGGTAGGGGCTGTAATAGATGGAATCGAAGTCTTCATCATCACCCCCTAAGGTAGCACCGGAGTTGGAAGATGGAGAAGGGAAGGAGGGAAGGTTGATGACAGGGGTTTCAACCACAGAAGCAGCCCCCGTATCAGATACGTTGACCGTTACTGGTGGTTGGGTAGTGGTGATGGTGACAGATTCGGTGATAATGGGCTTGGAGATAGAGGATGAAGGTTGAGAAACAGAGAAGGGAATATTAGGTTCTGTTGTGGTTTGGGGGATTGAAGTTGGAACAGAACTTGGGACGTTCTGTTTGGGTGATTGGGTTGGGGTTGGAATAGAAGGTAATTTGGTTATTTGGGGAGATTTAGGTGGGGAGGGTGAGTTGGGAATACGAGGAGAGACTGGTGGGGATGGTAGTTGTGGAGACGAAACAGGTGTAGTTTCGGGTTGAGGATCAGCAGCTTCTGTTTCGGATGGTGCATTCGGTTCTGATTCAGAAGAAGGAGATCCTTTGGCTCTTTTAGCCATCTTCTTGACCTTTTTTCGATCTGGACTGAGAAGGTGCCTCTGCCTCGGATTTGCGTTTGGAGGACCTTCTCTTTTTCTCCTTTTGGGGTGCAGTTTCTTTCTTCTCCGCCTTCTCCTTTTTGCTCACTCTCTTGCCCCGGTTAGCAGGCTGATCCAGAGCCTCAAGAGCAGCACGTTGTTCATCAGAAAGAACCCTAGGAGGCAGGGGGTCCTTGAGCTGTAGTCCGCCATGATCTTGCTGTGGGGCGTGACGCATCTGTACATGGACTCAGGGATTAGTCCATAGTGAAGGAACTTACTTGGATCTGAGACTATGATTTTCTTGGTGTGGTAAGTGGCAATTGAAGCCGTAAGAACATCCTTCATTACTGGGATCTCAAGAGAATCAATAGCCCTTCTGGTGATAAGGGTCCAAAACCTGGCGCAAGAAATCTCGGAGTGCCTGGCTGTAGTGTTGAGACTCTGAACCACTTGAGCCCAGATGATAGACCCATAGTCAAGATTAATGCCATTGTAAAGACCATACAGGATTGTTAGAAACCCTTTGCTTGTGGTGTCGGAACCACCACATCTCTCCGCTAAACCCTTAATCAAAAGGGTCAGCAATCCGTTCCACTGAGATGGAAGACAGAATTTCTTGACTTTGGCAATAGATGTTAGAACATCTGTATACCCCATCTGATACATCATCGTAAATATCTGGGTGGTGGTGATGAAGTCCGGTGAGATGACAGAGGAGTCGACGGCAAGCCCTAGAAGAGAGCAAAACCGTGTTTTGGATACTGAAGTCTTCTTGTCGTGAATAGAAAAGAAGATGCGGTCTTTGTGCCTGTCGTAGCTGGCCGTGGTGTAGACTTGGGAGAGCAGGGACATAGGAACGGCCTCCACTTGCGTAAGTGCTAACACCAGTGGGGAATATTTGAGGCATTCCACCACGTATAGCATATATGAGTCATAGAGGAATGGAGACATCTCTGTGATCATGTTCTGATTTGGTTTGATTGTGAGTAAAGAAGAAGATGCAGATTGATCGTGAGCGGAAGAAGAAGTCGCCATTGTTGAGTTTTGGAAGAAGATGAACAGTGGTAACTTTTTCAGAGAGATAATGCTTGAGAGGTAACTGCCAAAGAACACGATCACGTCTTATTTATACCGTTCTCAGGAGAGAGAAAATTGTGATGATGAAGAAACCAAAACGTCGCCTGAAAAAGCGCGATTAGAAGTTATGGTGTATCCCAGGAATACATCAGCACACGTGGGTGTGAAATGAATCCTTTGCACGCGCCCAAATCTTTCTCGTACCGTTTGAAATTCCTTGTGCCCTTGTTTGGTGACAACTTAAACTTAGAACCATGTGCCAAACAGCAATTAGAATGTTGGAAAAAAAAAATTCCGTGCATAAGAGTGTGAAAGACAAAGAAATAAATCAAATGTGTTTGGAAGTGGGTGTTGTCTAGAGAGAAGACAGAAAGCAGAAGATTCCGGGCAAGAATCGCTTCCTTCAAAGCCAAAAGAGACCTGAAGTGTTTGTGTGGTTTCCCGAGAAATACGATCAGTTGTCTTTAGAGAAACAATGAAAGGCATCTTTTGTTGATGGCTAAAGGGTGGTTGAACTCAAACCAAACATTAAGTCTTGACATAAAACTGAGTGTTGGTAGAGTTACCTGTGAGACCGATGTGATCTGTTGAACAGGTAGGTGGGATGTATTTCATGATAAGAATGATATAGACAGAAATCTAAAAAAAAAATTAAACTGGACCTCTTTGGGAAGAAATGTCTGAGGACGAGACAATTTCATAAAAGATCACGCATAAAAAAAATTTCCAAGTAAAAGCTTGAGTTAATTACTCACCGTCAATTCATTTTAGGTGTTGGATTTTGGGTTTCACTTAGAACGTGGTAAACGAATCTAAGATCATAAACACAGATGTTGTGCAACCATAAGCCTCAGTGGTAAAGACCGAGAGCATCAAGGGTTACTTTGGGGAGCGAATGCAAATGAAGAAGTTGAAGAGATGGTTAAGAGACCGAACGTACCTTCTGCTACAGAAATGGGACAAAGCAGAGCAACTCATGTTTCAGATGAGTAAAAGAAGGTAGCTCTAGACCGAGTATGAGAGAATAGCTTGATTGGGAAGAAACGATAGGTGTTGATCGAATTCTTAAGGCATGCTCGAGGTCATAGAGGCTTGAGACAACATACAGCAGCATGCTTCTAGGGACGTCTAACTAGTCTGATAAAAATAAAACATACCTGGATGAACATTACATAAGGAGATGCTTGTATTCACTCGTGCAAAAAGTACATATACTAGAAATATAAAATGTTTTTGTAATTTTGAAATTTACTAAGAGATAAATAAATACTGAAAGACAAAATATTTTTGTAATTTTGGAATTTTCTGAAAAAGAAATAAAAACAGAAAGATAAAATATTTTTGTTAATTTGGAATTTTCTGAAAAAGAAATAAAAACAAAAAGATAAAATATTTTTGTTAATTTGGAATTTTCTGAAAAAGAAATAAAAACAAAAAGATAAAATTTGTACAAAAGAAAGAAGCAGAGATAGACCGAACAATCTGAGTATTTCGGTGAGGGTTTTACAATCAGGAAGAACCGAGCGGTCTGTTTGAATGAGCGCCTTTATATTGCAGAGACAGAGAGGGACCGAGCAGTCTAGTTGTTTCGGTTCCGTTATTTTACCAGAGCAGAGAGTGACCGAGCGGTCTGGTTGGTTGGGTCCTTTATTTTACCAGAGCAGAGAGTGACCGAGCGGTCTGGTTGGTTCGGTTCCTTTATTTTACCAGTGCAGAGAGTGACCGAGCGGTCTGGTTGGTTCGGTTCCTTTATTTTACCAGTGCAGAGAGTGACCGAGCAGTCTGGTTGCTTCGGTTCCTGATTCTTAAATAGAGACTTGAGGATTTGGGACCGATTCTGCAACCATCATACCTAAGCCTTGCAATATTTGATTGAATGATGCTTCAGGAAGAGCTTTTGTAAAGACGTCAGCCAGTTGATCAGTGGTTCTTACGAAGTGAATTTCGATGTTTCCATCTTCCACGTGATCTTTGATGAAGTGATACCTCAGTGCTATGTGTTTGGTTTTGGAGTGTTGCACTGGGTTATGACAGATCCTAATTGCACTTTCAGAGTCACAATATAGTGGAATCTTCTTCATATTGAGTCCGTAGTCTCGAAGTTGACTTTGGATCCAAATCACTTGTGACGTGCATGATGCAGCTGCAATGTATTCCGCTTCGGCAGTAGATAGCGACACGCACGTTTGTTTCTTGGATTGCCAGCTGACTAACTTCCCGTCAAGAAATTGACAGCCACCAGTTGTGCTTTTACGGTCGAGTCCACATCCTCCAAGGTCAGCATCAGAATAGGCTTGAACAAAGAAGCCTGAGTTGGATGGATACCATAGACCTAAGGAGATGGTTCGCTTGAGGTAGCGTAGGATGTTCTTCAGTGCAAGCATGTGAGGTTCGCGTGGGTTTGCCTGAAATCGAGCACAGTAACAAACAGAAAACATGATATCAGGTCTGCTAGCGGTTAGATACATTAATGAGCCAATCATTTGACGATAGAGCGTGATATCAACAGCCGGTTTGTCTAGGGATGGGGTAAGCTTGGTGCCGAATGCCATTGGGACTTTGACTTTTGAGTCTCCATCATACCAAACTTTGCTAGGAGAGTCTTCGTGTAAGCTTCCTGATTAATAAAGATACCTTCAGGTCCCTGTCTGATGTTTAGACCAAGGAAAAAGTTAATTGGACCCATTGAGCTCATTTCAAACTTAGTCTCCATCATCTTTCTGAATTCAGCCGTTAAGCTGGGATTCGTGGAGCCAAAGATGACGTCATCGACATAAATTTGAACTATCATAAGGTGGTTACCTTCCTTTTTGCGAAAGAAGGTTGGGTCAACCGAACCTTGTTTGAATTTAGACATCTTTAAAAATTTTGTAAGCGTTTCATACCAGGCTCTCGGAGCTTGTTTAAGGCCGTACACAGCTTTATCCAGAATATAGCAATGATTTGGATGCTTTTCGTTCACGAACCCAGGAGGTTGCTCCACGTACACCGTTTCTTCGAGTTCTCCATTGAGAAATGCACACTTGACGTCCATTTGGAAAACCTCAAAGTTCTTGTGAGCAGCATAAGCCAGAAATATTCTAACAGATTCTAGCCGAGCTACTGGAGCGAAAGTCTCTTCATAGTCTATCCCTTCCTCCTGACAATATCCCTTTACCACCAGACGAGCCTTGTTCCGTATAACATTACCTTCCTTGTCCATTTTGTTCCTAAATACCCATTTGAGACCAACGACCGAAGCATCTGGAGGAGTTGGAATGAGGCGCCAGACTTTGTTCCTTTCAAATTCGTTTAGCTCGTCTTGCATTGCTTGAACCCAATCAGAGTGATCGAGGGCAGTATTAACTGTCTTTGGTTCAACTTTTGATACGAATGAGTTGAACATGCACAACTCAACCTTTGAAAATAAGGAAGTCTGTTTTGCTTTCAGTTGTGATCGGGTCAAGACCTTTTCAGAGACATCTCCAACTACTTGAGAGACAGGATGATCTCTGGTCCATTTGATAAGAGGAGGGTAATTTGGATCAATGGCTGGGTCTAGTTCAGCATTAATTATTTTGTCTGGCTCAGATTGGTTATCGTAACCGAGCGTCATATCATTATGTTCCTTCTCAATTAATGAGCTTTGAAAAACATGAGGTTCAGGTGTTTCTTGTGGTACTGAGCTTCCTGGTGTTGAGGCCTCTTCGGTTGATGAAGGACCTTCGGTTGAAGATGTAGAATTTGGCTCCCCCTGGACTTGTGAGCTTGTCTCCCCCTCGACTTGTGAGCTTGGCTCCCCCTAGACTTGAGCGTTGTTGGATGGAGAGTCGTCAGAGGTTGATTCTCCTTCATGCATTCTTCTTGCAGCATCTTCGACAATCTGCTTCATGTGATCAACTTTGTTGTCTGCTACACCTGCTTCGGAGAGTGAAGCTTTCTCTGGTTCGTCAAAGAGCTCCAGAAATTTCTCGTATATATTGGCTACCGAGACTGTGACTTGGCTAGTTAGAGGAAAGATTTCCCCTACGGTGTCTTCTTTGGCTTGTAGCTTCTTGACATAGGTGTCGTCAAAGGTCACATAGTATGTTTCTTCAATTCTTCTCGATCGCTTGTTTAGGACCCTGTACGCCTTGGATGTGAGAGAATAACCCAGAAAAATTCCCTCGTCGGCTTTGACGTCAAACTTGTTGCGTTGTTCTTTAGAATTAAAGATGAAACACCTTGAGCCGAACACATGGAAAAATTTCACATTTGGCTTTCTGTTGTTCAGTATCTCATATGGAGTGAGTGTGAACCTCTTGTTGAGATATGACCTGTTCTGTGTAAAACAAGCAGCTAAAATAGCATCAGCCCAAAAATAAAGAGGTAAGGAAGCGAAACTTAGCATAGTTCGGGCAGCTTCACACAAAGATTGGTTTCGTCTTTCGACTATTCCGTTCTGTTGCGGTGTGTAGGGAGCTGAGAAATTGTAACTTATTCCCTTTTCTGCAAGAAACTCTTCAAACTCCCTGCTCTTGAATTTGAGACCATTGTCGCTTCTGATGTTGCGAACAACCTTCTTAAGCTGTACTTCAATTTGCTTGATAAACACTTTCAGCTTTTGAGTCGCTTCAGATTTGAGCTTTAGAAAGAACACCCATGTAAATCATGAAAAGTCATCAACAATAACAAGAATATACTTGCTACCACCGATGCTTTCGATAGATGAAGGACCACACAAATCGATATGAAGTAATTCGAGTGGTTCAACAACTTTTGTGTTGATTATAGATGAATTTCTTTGACGACTCTGCTTCCCCATTTCGCATGCAGCGCACAGATGATCCCTGTCGAACTTGAGCAATGGAAGGCCCCTAACATGACCTCCAGTAACAAGACGGTTGATATCTTTAAAATTAAGATGAGATAATCTTCGGTGCCACAACCAACTTTCGTCGGATTGAGCTTTTGACAACAAGCATATAGCTGGGTTTCCTTTGATGGGTTTAAGGTTTAAGGGAAACATTTCACCCTTTCGCTCTGACTTGAGAATCACTTTCTTTGACTTTTTCTCTATGATTTCAGAACCTTCATCATCGAACGAGACTTTGAGACCTGTACCTCCAACAAGCTGAGATACACTAATGAGGTTGTGTTGGAGTCCTTCTACATAAGCCACCTTCCTTATAGTGAAGTCCCCATTGGTTATCATCCCGTATCCCTTTATGGTGCCGAATGAATTGTTTCCAAACTCGACGTTGCCACCATTTGCAAGAGATCTGTATTCCCTAAGCTCCTCTTTCCTCCCTGTCATGTGACGTGAGCAGCCACTATCGATGTACCATTCTTCGTCGAACTGCTCGTCACTTATAACCTGCAAAAATTAGACAGATTTAGGAACCCAAAATTTCTTGGGTCCACGTGAGCTTTGCATGGGAACGGGAACAATAAGAGAGACATCAACAAGATAAGTTCGTTTTACAAGAGTTGTTTTATCTTTCCTTTTAATGGTGTAAACCTTTATTTTGTTAGGATTGGGTGAATTAGGTTTGGATTCTGGTTGGGATTCATTGACCTTCTGCTTCCACTTTTGCTCAGCTGATGAATGAGATTTTCGAGAACAAGAAGAATCAGATTTAGAACGAGATCGAGATAAAACAGTGGATGAGGAAGAATTAGAAGAATGAGAAGAGTTAGAGGGAGTGAAAGTCTTGGAAGGAGACTCTAGGTGACCCTTTTGTTTTTGATCATTGGAGGGAACGACCTTAGAGTTTTGTTTTCTTTTGTCTTTAGAACCGAACCTTTGCGTTCGGTTGGAGCTGCCTTTGGAACCGAACCTTTGGTTCTGGTTGAAATCCTTTTCAAAACCGAGCCTTTGGTTTCTGTTGATTTCTTCTTGTGAACCGAACCTTGGCTTTCGGTTTTTGTGACTTTCACTCTTTCCTCCTGGATTGTTTTCACACTTCAGATTCTTGTTTTGATGAGTGAAATATGCATTCTGAGAATGCCAGAATTGTTTCCATTCCGAAAGGTTCTTCCGGTATCTGTTGTTTCTTTCTCTCTTCCTGTTTCTCATCTGAGAAGGTTGATGATGAACATTTGCTTTCGTATTCGTTGTCTCCCTGGCTAGTTCCTTTTGAACTGTAGGAGTTTTACTTTGAGCTGAGGAAGCAGAGAGAACTTTTTCTTTTGCCGAGTGATCCTTCTTCTGAGGAATATCTTTTGTACCACTGGTGCTCGGCTCATCGAAGTTGTTCGGTTTATTCAAGGGCTCAGGTATGTATCTTCCTTTGCTCTTCCAGGAAGTTTTTTCAGATAAACCAATGGTTTCGTCTGCATTATCAATTGGAGCTTCCCATAAGTACTCATCACAGCCATCAGCATTGTCTTCGTTTACAATGGCTACAAGTTCAGCTGTTTGATGTTCAGTTACTCCTGTCACCTTGTAAACTTGATTTGGAGTGGTCTTGACCTTTTGATACACAACAGCTTTCTCAACTAATTTTGGGGATTTTTGATGGGACAACCGAGCGAACTCCACTGAGTTTTCAGAAATTAGATTCTTGTGATTTTCAGGTTCGGTTTTAACAAATTCTGAGCAGTCAACCGTGTCCTCTACAGAAATTTCGCTCATGTTATCGTCCTCGTTAAGCTCAGATGCATTTTCAACATCAATTTTGTTTTCTGAGCTTACGTTGGCATTTAAAGAGTCAAATTTTTGCATGGTTTCGGTTCTCAGTTTAAGTTTGTCATTTTCATCCAAAAGATTTTTAAGCATGTCTTTGTGGTCTTTGGATTTAATGAAGGATTCAATTTTGTCTAGTCCATACATGTAGGTCGGATTGACATCATCAGACGATATCACACTCTCACAATTACAGGCTTCGGCATCGATTTCATCTTCCTTAAACTCTAGGAAGGGCAAAATCATGCGGTGAATCCTTTGGCCTATTTCACAATCCAAGTGAAGCTGAGTAATATTAGAATACAGACGTTTAGCAATTAAACAAAAAACATTTCGTTGTTTCAACAATTTCAAATTGTCTCTTTGCAAATAAATGTTTTCATCTTTAACTTTGACTAATTCCGACTCCTTTAACTCTATCCACATTCTCCGCTCCTCACTCTTCGACGCCGCCCTGCTCAATTGATCAGTTAGGTTAGAATTTGTGACCCGAGTTTGAGTTAAGCTACTATCTAGATGAGATATTCTTGTATTGCCGGTTTTTAGTTCTTTCTCATAAGAGGATGATGGTACTTTGCATGAAATAAAAACAGATTGTACCTTCTTTATCAGTTCATCGAGCTCATTGAACTGCTGGCTGAGCGGTTTGGCTGTAAAGCACATGTCCTCCTTTGCTTTCTGTCCATCACTGCCTCCATCGGTGTTGTATCCCCTCATTTGAGATACGTCAGAAACCATGAGGCATTTTCCACCACTGCTTTCTTCCTTAGACAAATATGCCTTTCCATGAGTAGGCTGCCTCACTTCCTCGTCTTCTGAGTCGGTAGACCAAACTTCTGTGCTACCGAACTCATCACCTTGAACAGAACCCTGCACAACTCGTCCAATCTTTTCTGTAACACGGCTTCCTCGTCGTTCCCATCATCTTTTTCAGCCAATTTCTTAAGGACACAGTCCTTAGCATAATGATTTTTCCCACCACAATAGAAACAGCTCACTCCAGAGTCGCCATCCACTTTCGGTTCCTTTTTGTGCTCCTCAGCTTTCGGTTCATTAATCACCTTTTCAGAGCTGTAACTCCCCTGCCAGTTTCGGTTTTTGTTGCTGGGGAATCTCTTCTTTATGAACCTTTTGGGATTAGACACCATCAAGGCATAATCCTCTGATGTGAAATCATATTCTTCCAAGTTGAGGTCTTCATCCTCCATAACAGCTTTACTTTTTGACAGGAGGGCCAACGAACCAAGACTGGAAACGACGTTCTTTTCTTTCACCACGATCTTCTCTTGAGACTTGAGAATTCCCACCAATTTCGCCAGAGAGTATGATTTAAACTGCTCATGGGCTTTAACTGTGGAAACTACTGCTCTCCATTCAGACCTCAGACCATTCAGGAATGTAACCTTCTGTTCGATGAGCTTCCTTTCAATATCGTGTTTGATCATCTTGATGAGAAGATGATTGAAGCGATCGAACGTCTGGGTCACAGATTCTTCAACCCCTTGCCTGAATTCTCCAAACTCAGATAGAAGCAAAGTTTGAATCGAATGTTCAAGATCTTCGTCTGTAGAATACAGTTCGCGAAGTCTATCCCAAACATCCTTTGCCGTCGTGCATGAGCTAACCAATCTGAATGTATCGGACTGAAGGGCGAACCGGATCAATCTTAATGCCTTGATATTACATTGGAACTTATCCTTTTCATCTTGTGCAATATCTTTCACGTCCTTTAGCAGATCATTGTATTCTTTTTGAGTCTTGATGATTCTGGACGTTGCAGAATGAGAAAACAGTCCATTGGTGATGGCTTCCCAAATCAGATACCCATTCTCCTCAGATCCAATAACATAATCTTCGAAGTGATGTGCCCATACTTCATAGTCATGGGTGTATAAGATTGGAATCTTTGTCGTCGAACCAATGCTGTTGGAAATATTAATAAGGTTTGATTGTGTCGCGTCCATTATGATCGAAAAAACCTGTTCAAAGATCAGACTTGTAATAAAGCAGATTAGGGCAAAGTAATAAATATCAAGATACGTCAATAAAGAGATGACGGCTCAATAAATATTGATGATTGCGGAAAAACCCTAATGGAAATCTTTTTCACAGAAAAGATGTGTATCAATTACACAGCCTCCTGCTCTGATACCAATTGATGAGATTAAACAAACCTTTAATCTATAAAGATCGATTAGATCTTGAACAAGTAGGTAAACAATGACGATATGAACACAATAAAAGAACAAGACAAGATTGAATCAAACGCGTCGAATGATTAAACAAAATCCTCAGAAGAGCTCGATTAAGAACATCAACTGTAGAGGATTTGAAGGTTACAAGAACGATCAAAGAAACCTTTTGTCGTCTAGATGAATTGTTATTTTCAGATCTCTAAAAACCTTAACCTAATATGCATGCAAGTATAAACTTATATACAAAACATAAAAGGCTCACGGTTGGACAGGCCCAAACCGGAATACAAAATAGCATAATCAGGTGAGCCCAAAAGACGCAATCTTCAAAGCCCAACACTAATACTCTTTTTGACAATCCACACACCAATTCACGACAGTCTTCGTTCATATCTACTTCCAACAGATGAACGACTGTGGCCCATTCGAATAATTCGATTATTCTTAATAAATTCAATTATTCTGGAAGTTAAAACATGCAAAGTGAAACACAAGAATAATACTAATCCCATATGGCCTCAAACCTTTGAGTATAAATATAACTCCTTTTATTTATCACCATATCGATTACTCATTATTTGTCGTTTCGGGTAATCAACTTCTTACTTGAATTATTACACTTGTCCCATGCTCCCAGCATGCACACAATGTTTACCTATGGTTCTTACTTTTTTGAAATAGACAAATTGAACACATTTCCAATCATTCTCATTTTACAACTCCAAATCCTTTTTCATAAGTGTAAGAATATCAAATTCTTGCTACTTATAGAATATGCTAGATTCTAACACTTTATGCAACGATCCTTTCGTAATGTCACTGCACCAAAGTCACAAAGACTATTGCCAATGATATTACAAAGTCCTCTATCGGAGATTGTTACAAGACAATTCCTTAGATATGATGTCTCTCTCTCAAAGTACATTCCTTTGAACATCCTTTTGCATAAAAGTTTCTAATCTAGTCATAGATTTTCAATATTTATTTCCCAATATGGACACGCTTCCATATTTTCCATATGACAACTTATTCTTAATAGAATCTTTTCTATTCATAATGATGTCGATATGGTCCATCCAATATGGAAACATTTCCATATTTTCCAATGCTATACTTCCAACTACTCACAAGCGACCAATCCTCGTCGAACTTTGGATTGTCCTTTGATGGTTGTTTAATTATTTTAGTCAAAACCAATTCTAGTCCCTTTTTCCCTCTAAATGCGCTAGACATTTGGAAAATTTTAGAATGGTCAAACATTAAAGCATTTGCAATCAATCCTATACCTGAAGCGTATTGGACACGATGCATAATGTTTTATTTGTTATGTTCTCAAAATTCGAATTGTGAAGAGGAATGCCGTAATCATAATTGAAATTTTAAGAACACACAATGTACCTTTGACTATATTTATTAACATTCCACAACCTAATCCTTTAGATTTGAAATGAATCATAATATTCTCTCCCTTAATTATAGCAAAACAACTTTACAACCCTTACGACTCTGCAAGGTATAACTCTTGTTTTTCTATAATTAATATTGCCAACTTGCAATACTTTCCATAATAATCATACAATCATAACTTTTATGCTCCCACTATCATGATGATTACTATAAAACATAACACTTATGCTCCCACTAGCTTCGACATGTATTCATAAACATCTTAACTTTCAGAAAGACAATACCTATTGAATTTCATAAGTCCATGTTTCTAATACTTAGTGCTTTGATAATCTTTTATCAAGGCTTCTTGAACTTAGACACCTTTACCTTAGATAGTTCATATGTGTGTCTTAATAATTAAGACTAATTGCCAAACCTCACAATTCAAATTATGGAAAGGGATACCGTAACCATGATCGAATTCGAGAATGCAATTTTACAATCACTATCTTCTTAAAATCTTTCTTAGTGAAAGCATTTCGTCACAATCATTTTCATGAAGGAGGAAATTCTTATGACACTTAGATTTAAATGGTGTATTTGTTCCTATCCATGTGAATTTGTTAAAACCAAAGTTTACGACAAATTCAAACTCATATGGACCGAGCCTTTTTTTAATCTTGATTTCTTGCCTTATGGTAGCACAGCTGCCCACCACGTCTTCCAAGTAGTTAAGCATCTCACCTTTTTCCTATCAATGTACCTTTCATTGATCAAGTTGCTTTGCCTTTTATGCGTTCAAAATGAGTACTCATAGGACTGACATGCATAATTAACTCAATTGGAACAGCACAGAATCAAAACATCGTCAACACGATAGGTTGTAAACCTCAACTCGTGTGCTAGTGATGATCAATAAGGTTTATTTGATTTGTTCTTGAAACTTTTCAAGACTATAAAGACTCCTACTGACTCCTTGACATATACGATTCTTTTGTCAATAAACATTTCTTGACAAACAAATATTCAAGAGTTAGTGTAGTTTTTATCAGAACACTTTATAAATTCGTCCTAGTCGATCTTTGTCTTATTCAAGACATCACAACTTTCCACATTTGATGAATGTTATAAACCTTTAACACTTTTCACTCATTGTCACAATCTTAACTTTAAGACTTGCTATTGGAACGAAGTATGATAGTCTTCTTGATCTAACCATTTCTTCAATCCTTGATTCCTCTTCTTAAACATACAATTGTACTAAGACTCACTTAGAGGATCAATTGAGATATGGTTCTTAATCATTAAGACTTATCATAAAGCATAAAAGCTACTCTTCCTTCTTCTTAGAATGGAGAAACTCTTATCTTTCTGCCTACTTGATTCTTCTTATTCGTTCTACTATTGATCTAAACCCTTTAATCAATTCAAAATCACACTTAATTTTGTAAGTGTAATCATATTTACTAAGCCTTTAGTAAATCATGACGAATATCTTTGTTACTCTTATGGTGAACTTGATAAACACACAACTTTGTGTACTCGATCTCCTAGTCATTCACTTGACACTTTGTCAACGAATTTGTCTAATTTCCAAATATGATATTTCTCATTCATCATGCAACCAAGTTGTGTGATTCCAAATTTCAGTCCAATTGAAACTTTGGGCGATGAGAAACTCTCCCTATTTGGTAAATTCTCGACATTCCCATAAATAACATAACTATGAATCATATCCATTCGTTGTAGAAATATGCAAACATCAATTTTCATAACGATTTCATTGCAAGGAAGTAAACAAATAAATAAATAAGTCAATCAAAATTTATTTTATTTATAAAAGCAGCGGAAAAACATTTGTTCTTACAATGCAAAATCTATTGAAAAACTATGTAAAATGAAAATTTCTAACAACTCTATCATAACTATCTAAGCTCAAAATCCAATCTTCAAGTCCATGCGATCAAGATCCATCTCTTGTGATTAGATTCATCTTGCTCTCTTATCAAGCTTCCTTTCTTTTCACCGATCCTTCAAAACATTCAAATGCAATCTTATCACATCATGTATTAAGAATCAATGAATAGGAACTTAACGGAGTTAGATAGTGGATTTTACCTGAAGCGTGGTCATACTTTTGACTCTCCCATCTCTTAGATCTCTTAGGTAAATAGGGTAACTTCGTCTCCAATGCCCCTTCTCTTGGCAATAAAAGCAAATTGACTCTTTTGGAACAACACATGGAACTACTTCAGACATCGCCTTTCTCTTGTGATCAAACTTTTCGATCATTGCATGTCTTTCATTGCCATTGTCTATATCCATAGAGGTCTTGAAGGCAGATTCACCAATTAACTTTGCTTTTCTATTGCGCCAAACCATTGCTGATTCAGCAGCAATAAGCATATAGGTGAGATCAATAAGGGTCACGTCGTGGTTCATCATATAGTACTCTCTTACGAACTCACTATACGAGTTAGGAAGTGACTGAAGAACCTAATCAACAGCCATCTCTTCACTGACAACGGATCACATCATTTTTAACCTATCAATGTGTGACTTCATCCCTAAGACGTGTGCACACACTGACTTTCCTTCTTCTTTGTTTCATTTACAATAGGGCCTTAGTGATATTGAACCTTTCAATTCTTTGATCTTGTGGGTTAGGGAGAACAATTGGAGGAGGAGGAGGAAGTGAAGCATGATTTCTTGTTCCTCGATCGAATCGTGAAATATCATCTTCATGTGGAATGCTTGTTCCACGGGATTTGGGAAGACCATGATTGTTGAACTTTGACATCTACAAAACGGGAGAAAACAAATTCAAGTTAGTTGATCGATTGAGTCCTTAGTAAAGCACCCAAATGAGATACTAAGGCTAGGACCCAACACAATACGCTACAACCTAGAAAAGGGATGTCGTAATCTAGTTGCAGAATATTTGAAGGTAAGTGAATGACGATTCACTAATTTCCACCATGAAAAACGAAAAATAAATTTAAGTTTTAAATCTATGAAAACTCCTAGATCCTTTGAGATTCATTGAACTTTCAATGACATGTTTAAATCTCGATATGCCCCTCTTGTTTGTGACTGGGATGCCGAGGATCACAAAGAGGGTGTGAATAACCATGCAAAATTACATGGTGCCCTCACATGTTACAATCACCCATTCGATGTGCCGGTAAACCACACACGCTCCACCGAACTATGACAAACATTGAGTCACCCTTTGCAACCTTTACTTAGAACCATTTAGTGTGTCGGTAAACCACACACGCTCCACTAACGTCTTCGCAAGGGCACAAAGTGTAATTTCATGGAATTGCATCAATTCACTTTTGCCTAAGTAACTAAGATTGGGAATTAGAAAAACATTTAGTTACTTTGTATTTCATTATACTTATAATGGAAGGTTTCGTCCTATCCTACCCTTTCGGCTAACGACCCTCCACTAGTCAAGAGTGCGGTGGGTAAGAGTGGATACCCATTCAATCGCCATTTTATAGGCAATTTCCTTAAACACCCCTTATAGACCAGCTTCGTGAATGAGGCCTACTAACGGTAAGACTGACTTTTACTCATACATATATATAATGTTAGACTTTTAATGTTATATATATAATATAGGGTGCATTTCATACTTTTAAAATACTATGTCGTCAAATTTAATAATTATACGTTTAATTCAATTAAATTGCAAACCAAAACTAATATGGATTTATTAAATCTCTTTTAATTATACACCTTAATTAATTAATAAAACCATAAGGGTGTGATTTGAACTTTTCAAAACAATACTAGGGTTTTAGAATTTAACACTCCTAATTAAACCTTTTTAATCAACTTTTAAATTCCAAAACTTGAGGGCTAGTTTTGAAACATTTCAAAACAATTTAGTTTAATCTATCTTAAAATTTCGAATTTATGACATTTAAATTAAAATTTTAAATATTAAAACTCTTGATTTAATATTATCTAGAATTAGACTATTAATTTAATTATTAAATCATAAGGGATTATCTAAATAATGAGGATAATTACCATTTATACATTTAAGTTATCCTAATCCCTTAAATATCTATATAGATTTCGAAAATATGGATGGATAATGCAAGATCTTGAATTACCATATATAACAATTAAAGGATAATTACAAGGTATGGGATAATCCAAATCCCTAAAAATTAGGATCTTATCTTGGGGAGGAGGCAAATTTCGAAAATCAAGGGATTATAACAAACCCTAGATTTCGAAATTTAAGGGTTTAATGAAAGGATTTGAAGATCTTATTCAAACTCTTGCAAATTAGGGTTTGCAAACCCTAATCTCAAAAAACCGTAACCTCCTAGGGTTTATTGGCAATAAACCCTAATATATCAAGTTCATACAATTGAAACCAAACCAATGTCTTTGATACCACTGATGGGTTTTTGGTCATAAGACATCCTATGTGCTCATACAAACCCTAATGCTTGGATCTAGGTTTCTCTATTGTACATGCTTTGAATCCAAGACTATAAACCCTAATTCTAGTATATGAAATCGATATTAACATATGAATGGGTTTAAGAACATACCTTGATTGTTATATAGCAATAACAATCCTAATTCCACCTTGAATTGACTTTGGAATGCTTAGAGTCATAAGTGTCACTCCTCTAATGGCTTACAAACACCAAGAGCAAATGGAGAAGGTATAAAGAGAGAGGAGAGAGGTTAGAATTCGTCCTTAGGACTCCTTGGGAACAAGTACACGAATTCTAAGGCCTTAGGGTCTTTATATAGGTGTAGAGATAGGGTTTCAATCATTATCCTTATCTAGTTGCTTATCCACAAAGCAACCATAAGATAAGCCTTGAAAACCCTTATCCTTTATCCTTTGGACGATTTCAAGGATCCTTATCTCCTTGAATTCGTTCAACCCATATTTAGGATAACCATTACCATATTTTGTAACTATCACATAATTACAATTCAGCCCCTCTAGTTTAATTAATTACACTTGATCACAAAATTAATTCCTAATTAATTATTGACCAATATTAATTAAGCAAATATGATTTCTCCTTTAATATACTATTCTTATAACATATTAATAAATCATAATAACCTCCCTCTCTTTATTTATTTCTCCAATCAAGTTGCTTTGGTGAAGGCAACCCAAAAGGACCATACACCATCGGGTCAAGTACATACCAAAATAGTTATGGACTTAGACACTAATCCAACAATATGTTAATAGGATCCACTTGCGTACGAAACATCAGTTGACACTCGACATCCATACCGATCGTACACTCAAATCCTACGACAAACAGTGAGTTCATACCCCTACACTTTTAAGGTTTTTTAAATGTTTGCAGGGTGGGAATACAAGACAAACACAAAAGGATTTTTGTGACCTAAAACAAAAATGTTTTCAACAAGTTAAAACTCATGCAATTGATACGATCTAACGTGTTTTTATACAACATATATACATTTGTTCCCTTTTTGTATTATGTGGAGCATAAGGGATGTTTTCAAAGCATATTTGCATAGTTTTCTGAACATTACATGAACATAACATATCAGTCAAACTATAATAGGTATAGTTTGGGGAATTTATTACCAGTTTTACAAATTCAAACCACGTACACGGTCAAATATATAGACTATGATAGATTTAGTTTATCCATTTTTACATACAGATAACAAGAGTATTATACTAAATAATTATTTTGTGTATAAATATTTATACTCTACACAGTATACAAATAATTTCAAACATGAGAACAACGATACAAAACAATACGTAAACTAGTTAATATAGGATTGTGAGATATCTTTTCATTATTGTAACACCTGGTTCCTGATATATATTTTAGTCATGGCTCAAATTTTGGATCCTAGTAGTGATGGAAGTTTAAGAACTGTTTTCTATCTCACCTTGTTTCTTATTCATGACGCTCAAAGCACCATAAATTACATAACTGATAAGTGTATGACTGGCTAATGTGTTTTGGTTATGCACAGGTGCAATAGGGGCTATTGTTGCTTAAATTGTTTTTATACCTTGATGATCAAATTTTGGATCCTAAAGTTTATTGACATCTGAAGAGTTTTTATGCTTTCTTAAACATTTTTCTCAAACATTTTACTTACAATGTCAGGAGAACATTCTTATTTTATTGTCATTGTATTTTCTAGGTTTATGTAAAAATATCTCTTGATGTTAAAAAAACACTAATTTTCTAAATTTAAAGGGCCTTATTTTTTTGTCATTGCCCCGCGCCCCAAATCGGTTTGGACCGACCCTGGATGGGAGAGTCGAGATGTATGACTCTGCTTCAGGTAAAATCCACTATCTAACTCTATTGAGTTCCTATTTGGAGATATCATCCACCCTCGGATATTTCCGCCGTTCTGGTTCGGGGGTTTGACAGAAGCCAAACTCTTTGAATTTCTCGTTAAAGCAAAAATTTCATCCGCGAGAAGCTTGTTTCAATCCAATAGATTGATTTCTCAAGCCTGCACACTCTATTTGGGTACTTTGCATCCACAAAACCATTTAGCGGACTCATGTAAACATCTTCAGTCAACTTCCCATTAACAAAAAACATTTTTTTGATATCCATCTGTCAGATTTCATACTCATCAAACGCAACTATGGCTAACATCACCCTAATAGATTTAATCTTAGCTATTGGTGGGAATGTCTCATCATAATCAACCCCTGGGGTTTGAGTAAAACCCTTCGCAACCAGTCGAACTTTAAAAGTGTGTACCTTTCCATCAATATCAGTCTTCTTCTTGAAGATATATTTGAATCAAACTGTCTTACAACCTAGTACATTGTCAACAAACACTTTCATGGGCTTCTGTTTTTTTTTGTCTATATCTTTCCTTACATATTAAAAAAAACAAGACAATACCTAAGTTAATATTTTTTTATTTTTTTATTTGATAAAATTAATAAAAAGTTAATGTAACGAAACAAAAAAAAAGAATACTTAAATTCGATTAGTATGGATGCTGTACAATAGGTTGTTTATTCATATGCATGCTTTTTGCCCAGGCATTCAAAACTTTGAAGGGGTTTATTTGGAAAACTATAAAAATACTTAAAATATGTTATATGTACACGTGGTATCTTCTTATTCGCTATGATTATTAGCACACGGATCGCTACTTGCCTCAGTTCATCATCTAATCTCCACCGTTAATTTTTACATGAATATTAACGGACTAAAATCGGTTTGAAGTTCCAATATTTCAAAATCCCCGCACGCACACACAAATATATACCCCTCTCCGATCCAGAATGTTGATTACAGTTCTCAAGTTCAAGCACACTCTGTAACTGCTTTCTCTAAAACTTATCAGCAATGGCTCGTACAAAGCAAACTGCCCGCAAATCAACCGGAGGAAAAGCACCAAGGAAGCAACTGGCCACGGCGCCGGCAACTGGCGGAGTGAAGAAGCCCCACAGATTCCGTCCTGGTACCGTGGCTCTCCGTGAGATCAGAAAGTACCAGAAGAGTACCGAGCTTTTAATCAGGAAACTCCCTTTCCAGAGGTTAGTTCGAGAAATCGCTCAGGATTTCAAGACCGATCTGAGGTTCCAAAGCAGCGCCGTCGCCGCCCTTCAGGAGGCGTCGGAAGCCTATTTGGTTGGCCTTTTCGAGGATACAAATCTTTGTGCTATTCATGCTAAAACGGTCACAATTATGCCCAAAGACATGCAGCTTGCTCGAAGGATCCGTGGTGAGAGGGCTTGATTCATAACATTTCATTGTTGGGTTGGGAATGTTCTGGATTTTGGGATGTTTTTGGATTTGATGATAATTGTTACAATGCAAACATTTTGTTTGCTATTAGAATATGGTAGCTTGATGATATGGTTGTATCTTTTACTAATCAATCAATGAAAGATTTGGAATGTTTGTTAGAAATAGATTGTTTTTTATGTTAGGTAAACAATTTCTAAACGTTTGGTTGTTCTTGGATTACTTGTACCATTCAAACATCTAATATTTTTGAATGCTTATCTTCTACGGTTGGAATTTTAATAAAGAAAATGTCTACGTATCGTGTTTTTCCCAAATTGTAAGTTTTTGTTGTTTATAAGAAATTAGTTTATAATGTGTGGTTAAAATTAATTAAAATTTTATAATAAAAAATTATAAATATTAATCAATTATTTTAAATAAATTATTAATTAAGTAAGATATCAAAAATTTAAGATTATTATAAATTTAAATTTAACATATAATTAAAAAAAGACAAAATTACAAAAATGGTCCCTGTGGTTTGTCAAAAGTCACAAAATCAGTCCCTGCTAATTTTTTTTGATGTAAATGATCCTTGGGGTTTGTAAAACTTGCAAAGATGGTCCTTTTTACTAACACCGTTAGTATTCAGCCGTTAGAGACTGAATCTGAAAGGGCATTTTCATCTTTTCAAGTATAAAGGGGCTGAATTCGTGACATTTTAAAAACCACAGGGACCATTTTTGAAGTTTGTTTGGAAAAATAAATTAATTGGGTAAAAGAAGTTGGAAAGAATTGAACACGCAACCTCCCCTTTACATTCCCAAGCATTAACCACTAAAGTTAAATGCTCACATGGTTGTAATCTCCTAAAACCGTTATATAATATAACGAAAACATTAATACATAAATAAAAAACAAATAAAAAAAGATTTTTTGTATGTATTTTATGTATTTATTTTACGTAAAAAATATTTTGTTTATGTGTTTAAAAATATGTTTTCGTATAAAACATATGTTTTCGTACACGGTTTTTTTATGTCAAGAGTAGTATTGATTATCGTTATTTTAAAAAGATATATCACTATTTCTTTTCATCTTCATTTTAACCATACATATTTCATCTTATTTAAAATACGTATTTCATCTTTTTTGAATACATTTAATCGAAAATCGGTTTTTTAAAAACCGCTTTGGGGTTATATGTATTTAAAAAAATATAAAAAAAAAACTATTCGATTATATATCTTATTTAAAATACGTATTTCATTTTAATCGTAAGTTCTAAATCGTATGGTTAAAATGAAGATGAAAAGAAATAGTGATATATCTTTTTGAAATAACGATAATCAATATTACTCTTGACATAAAAAAACGTGTACGAAAACATATGTTTTATATGAAAACGTATTTTTTAAATACATAAAAAAATATTTTTTACGTATAATAAATACATAAAAATACATACAAATTGTTTGTAAGAAACTATTTTTTTTATAATACGACTAAAATACATTTTTGTTTTATTTGAAAAAAATTATGTATAAAAAATGTTTTGTTTTATTTATTTTTTATTTATGTATTAACGTTTTCGTTATATTATATACCGGTTTTAGGAGAATATAACCATGTGAGCATTTAGCTCTAGTGGTTAATGTTTGGGAATGCAAAGGGGAGGTTGTGTGTTCGATTCTTCTCAACTTCTTTAGCTAATTAATTTATTTTTCCAAACAAACTTCAAAAATGGTCCCTGTGGTTTTTAAAATGTCACGAATTCAGCCCCTTTATATTTGAAAAGATAAAAATGCCCTTTCAGATTCAGTCCTTAACGGCTAAACATTAACGGTGTTAGTAAAAAGGGCCATCTTTGCAAGTTTTACAAACCACAAGGATCATTTACATCAAAAAAAAATTAGCAGGGACTGACTTTGTGACTTTTGACAAACCACAGGGACCATTTTTGTAATTTTGTCTTAAAAAAATAAAAATTTAAATTTAGAAATGAGTTGTTTAATATATCTATATGACACATAATATAATATTAATAAAAAATTATATTAGAATGACACGTGATAAAAAAATATTAAAACAATTCATTTATTAGAATAGAGACATGTTCTTTTTAGTAATGTTAAAGTGTTTAAGGAAATTTCAGTTTTTGTCTATTTTAAAGATATGTATCGAACAAAAACTAAAATCAGTTCAATGGTTTGTTAAAGTTTTATATTTGGGTGTTATTTTTTTATTTTTTTTCAGTCGAATCATACTTAAGTTTTGATTTTGTTATGGTGGAAGTTCTTGTTTAGAGGGTGTTTGAATAAATATATTTTTAGTTTATTAGATTATTGCTTATTAGTTTATTGTGCTGGGAATAAATAGTTTTTTAGAAAATATTTGGATTAGCTTATTAACTTATTTCAACCACAATAAGCAATAAACATTTCTCCCATTACTTATTAAAACCAACTTATTTAATTTATTTCTACCACAATAAACTAATTTTTTAAGTTTCCTATCAAAACACTTCAACTTAACTTATTGTGGTGAGAATAAGCAATAAACAATAATGTCCTTAATATTTTCTTTTTTATTATTTATTTTATTTTAATTTAAATTAATTATTTGATTTATTGAAAGATAGAACCCACTTGAACTCTATCTCCCACTCCCACCACTCCCTATTTAACCTTATCCATGCTCCTGCTTCATATTTCCGATGACCACTGTCATTTCTCCGACGTGCGACCAGGCGAGCTTCTGCCCAAATCTTTTCTATAGTCATCTAATCGGGATCTCAACCACCTAGTAGCTATGTAAAACAAAGCAAAACATCATTAGATAGACAAAATGCCAACTTTTGAAAAATCCAGATTGCAAATGTAGATCCGAGTATAAGGAAGCAAAACAGAAAAGAGAAAGAGTAATGGAACCTCTTGTACCACCACCACCCACCCGATCTTTGGCCTACATCGTTGAATGTTGAACCTATGAATGCATACCTAAAAAACCTCTCAACTGCCAAATTAGTCCTGATCTCCTCAACAACATTATTTTCCCGACCTGATCTCCTCCACACCCTCTTTATCCGGTTACTTCCATCACAAATCGAGCTTGGTGGGTTACAATGGTGGATTGGTGGCCTCGTGTTTCACTTGAAAATTGATCTTGTTTTGCCAATGGATATGTGCTTCATTGGTTTGTGGCCCATTGTTTCACTTGCAAATTGATATTGTCGGTGGTCTAGTTCCTCACCAATGTTCTTCATGGATGAAGCACATATCAGATGGTGTAGATTGGAACTGAGTCACAAACCGATGATGCTTGATTTGGTTCATATTCTGATTTCCCCACATAATATCTTCTACGACGATGCTTTTACTTTCATGCTACACCATCGCCCCTTGTTGGTGATCTTCGTTTGGGTAGATAAGTAAAAGGAGATAAGAACATGAGACATAAGAACATGAGAGAGAACGAGACGTCATTTAATTGGGGTGTGGGGTAGGGCTTTTACTTTATATAATAATACATTAATTAATAGAAAATAACTAAATGATATTATAAAAATAGCATTAAGGGCAAAGTAGTCAATTTATGTCGGCCAGGGACTTGCACCGTAACAAAATCAAAACCTAGGGATGGTCCGAGTGCAAAAGAAAAAATAGAGACCGAATGTTAATTTTTGGTAAACAATAAGGACGATTTCAATAGTTTATTCATATGCATATAAAGTTTTTGTTATAGGTTTGAAAATCTAATATTACTGTTGGATTGACAAACCTTTTATTTTTTGTCTTTATCCTAATTATGTTACTTAAGTATAAAAGATATTTTGCTCAAACTAACCAAGTGGCACACTCAACTTTCAAAAAGTAAAAAAAAAAAAAAAAAAAAAAAAAACGTGGACAGTTCCTAATACAATGTTCCAAATTTTCAAAGTAAAATTTCATTTCATTCCAAAATAGGTAAGTAACCAATGTTTGAATATGATAATGTCAAAAGCCAAATATAAGAGTTTTGAAAACATAATAAATCATAAAATGTGGAAGTCTCTAATGCATGCAATGTAATCAAGCCGCAATCTTTCCCATGACATCGGAACAACCTGAAACAATTAAAACTTAAATAGTAAGCACAAAGCTTAGTGAGTTTCTCAAATTAGGATATGTGAATGCTACGAGTCAAGCATAGTCTTATGATAACTTCCGTTGGTATAGTCCCCCTACAGTGTTTCTTTCTGTGGTTCTTGATAGTCTTTCATACAATTTCTATGGTCTACCTATAGTTTTCATATAATTGATATGGTCCAACCATAGTCTTTCATACAATTGCTATGCTCCAACCATAGTTTTTCATGCAAGTCACAAAGACAAACAATAATACCATGACACCTAGTGTCATATATAGTAAAGTGAGAAGTTTCACCTGAATTGAGCAATAAGAATCTTAACAACTATATATATATATGATTTAGATGTACTTCCCCTTTTTTGAACACCTACATCCCATACCAATAAATCTACTTAGATTATTTCATGATAATATGTGTATTGTACTTTATTTATACTTTCACTTTTAGAAATCTTCTTGGACTGTCATGTCATGTATACAACTTTATTCATATTTTACATAATTATTAGGGTATGTATGAACATATTCTTAGGTTCACATAGACCAAACACACACCAAACAGACATATAACCCTAAATTAGGGCTTACTTCTTATTTTAAACACTCACAACCAACCAAACTTATAATACATGATGCATGTTATTTTAACTGACTGGTTTTTAACGCCAAAATTTTCATTTTTAACCAAGGAAAACACCAATATTATAAAAATCAAGTTATAAAAATCCCAAGGGTATCAATACAATCATCCCAAATCAGTGTATCAAATTGTGGATATCATAAAAGAAGATATGCAAGCTGGAGTCTACAGTCATGTTTTTGCCTTTTCGCGATCATCCGAGGTACCTGAAACACATTTAATCCACAACTGTAAGCACAAAGCTTAGTAAGTTCTTCATAAAATATTTATACAATGCAAAAAAATAAATAATTATGGGTTATCAGCAACCCTGGGGATTATCAGCAATCTCAGTAGGATAACAGCACGCCCGGTGGATTAACAATATGTTCAGGGGTTATTCGTTTTGGATTAGTGTCTAAGCCCAAAACTATAATTAGTGTGTACTTGACCCGAAAGTAGCATGGTCCATTTGGGTTATACGACACCGGAACAATCTGAAGGATAAATAATTGAGAAGAGGTTATTTATGGTTTATTAATATATTATAAGTTCTAATATATTAATATGAAATCATATTATTTAATTATTATTGATCAAGAATTAATTTGGAATTAATTTTGTGATCAAAAGAGACTAATTAAATATAAGGGGTTGATTTGGTAAATCATTCATTCTTATAAAGTGGGCTTATGATCCATAGTTCTTCGTGTTGGGCTAAACCCATGTGGTAACCCATGGATACTCCATGGAGGTTTTAACCCATGGAGCATGAGGGATATAGAAAGTCATTAGGGTTTACATGGTGTAACCCCAGTTTGCCACACTATATAAGAACCCCTCTAGCTCATTAAATTGTCACTTAAGTGGAAACACGATAGGGCTAGCCAATTTTATGAGTGCAAGTGACCTCTTCTCATGTTCCTCCATTTTTGGTGGTGTTGTGTGATTCCATTTGAGGTAAAACACTTGGGGAACTAAGTTCTTAAAGGTCCAAGGCTTCCAACTACAACAAAAGGTATGTCATCTAACTTGTTTTAGTACCCAAGTATCAAAATTTTGTATGCTAGCTAGAGTAATATATTGGAAAGTTCAAATTTGCATGTATAATAAAGAAAACATAGATCCAAGGTATTTAGGGTTACATGCACACCTTAGGAGTGTTAGAATGCTCAAAACCCTTTAATGGTATCAGAGCATAGGCTTGTTTTCAATTATACTTGATGCAACTTGTTGTTGAAGCTTGAAAAATCAATTTTCTACTGTTCTAGACAGTGGACTCGCCGAGTCCAAGCATAATTTTGACCAACTCGCCGAGTTTGTTCTTGCACTCGACGAGTTGGTGCTCCAGAATGCAGTTTTCGATGTTTTTGGCTAGAATTGGACTAGGATCATTATCCTAAGCTGTTTTTGAACTTATAAGTGTGTTTTTGATGTGGTAATCACCATGCATATCCAAATTTAGAAGATAATTGTCAAAGTTTCATGTTTTGTATTAAATTATATGGTTAGGCTAATTACATGAAATTTGTTTGATATGAATTGTCTTGTTGTTATGAGTTTAATTTAGATCATAGACAAATTGTTTGTTTTTCTTGTTAGAATTTTTTATCTAAATGGTTTTGATGAATTCCATTACTTGTCCTCAAATTATGGAAATGAAAAGTTTTCTTTTAAAGAAATCATTAAGTCATAGGTTATGAACTTGAAGAGTCTTTTTCTCGTAAATGGTTTTTTATGAACTCCGTAACTTGTCCTCAAGTTATGGAATGTCAAGAGTTTTTTCATAAAATCTTTATTAAACTCATAAGTTATGGATTCCAAAAGTTTTGGAATTTGTAAATGTAAAAGTCTAACTTTTGAAACATTTAGTTCCAAACACTAGAATTTTAAAAGTTTAAAATCCAATCCTTATACTATTATAATATTATAGGTTTAATATTTATATGTATGTATAAGAGTAAAGTCAGTCTTACCGTTAGTAGGCCTCATTCACGAAGTTGGTCTATAAGGGGGGGGGGGTATAAGGTTACTGCCTATAAAATAACAGTTTAATGGGTGTCCACTCTCACCCACCGCTTCCTTGACTGGTGGAGGGTCGTTAGTCGAACAGGTAGGATAGGACTCTAATTCTACCTTCATTAAAAGTACAATGATAAATATAAAGTAACTAAACACTTATAAATTCTCAAATCTTAGTTACTTAGGAAAATGTGAATATTGTGCTAACCCATAAAATTGCACTTTGCACTTTGTTAATTCATTAGTGGAGCGTGTGTGGTTAACCGGCACACTAATTTGGACTGACAGTGCGTGGAAAAGGGTAGCTTGATGTTAATCATAGATCAATGGAGTGTGTGTGGTTAACCGACACATTGATTAGGTGGTATTAACATTGGGTGTACCAAGCTAATTTGCATGGTTATTCACACCTTGTTTGTGATCCTTGACATCCTAGTCACAAACTTGTAGGGCACACTCGAGATTTAAACATGCCATTGAATTGTTCAATGAATCTCAAAGGATCTAGGAGTTTCACTTCACTTAAAACCTAAAATTCATTTTTGTTTTTCGTGGTGGAAATTGGTAAATCGTTATTTACCTACCTTCAAATGTTTTGCAGTTTGGATTACGGAATCCCTCTTCCAAATTGTATAATATTGTGTTGGGTCCTAGCCTTAATATTTCATTTGGGTGTTATATTAAGGACTAAATCAACTAACTTGAATTTCTCCCATTGTAGATGTCTAGTTCAAACAACCGTGGTCTTCCCAATTCCTTTGGAATAAGCTTTCCTCTTGAAGATGATGTCCCATGGTTGGATCGTGGAGGTCATACTTCACTTCCTCCACCTCCTCCAATAATTCTCCCTAACCCACAAGTTCAAAGACTTGAAAAATTCAAGGTAACTCAAGCCCTACTTGCAATGAAACATCAAGATGGAAGGCATGTGTGTACTCACGTCTTGGAGATGAAGTCGCATATTGACAGGCTGAGAGTATTGGGTGTCGTTGTCTCGAGGAAGTTGGCGGTTGACAGGGTTCTTCAATCACTACCTGTGTCATATAGTGAGTTCATTAAGGACTACTATGTGACATACCACGACATGGGCCTTATTGATCTTACCTATTTGCCTGTTGCTGCTGGATCAACAATGATTTGGCGCACTGGAAAAGAAAATTTGATTGGAAGATATACTCCCCAAACTTCCATGAACATTGACAATGGAAACATTGGTAGTCCAGAAAATATTTCTCTTTCAAAAGGAAAGAGAAAGGCTAAGTCTGAGACTGTCCCGTGTACCATTCCCAAAAAGCATATATGTTTCTATTGCCAAGAAAATGGGCATTGGTTGTGAAGCTGCACCGACTACCTGAAAGATCTGAGAAAAGGTAGAATCGAAAACTTTGACTCTGCTTCAGGTAAGTCTACTGTCTAACACTGTTAAGTTCCTAATTGTTGATTCTTAATAAATGATGTGACAAGGTTGCATTTTGATGTTTTGTAGGATCATGCAAAGGGAAGGAAGCTTAAAGGAAGAGTATGTTGAATCTGATTGCGAAGATGGATTTCAATCGCATGGTTTGAAGATCGGATTTTTGAGCTGCTGCTTAAGAGTTATGATAGATTGCTAGGAAATATGTAATATCATAGTTTTCATTTGGAATTGCATTGTAAGAAAAAGTTTTTTTTTTCCGCATTTTATAAATAAATAAAAGTTTGTTTTATTTTATCTGCTTACAATGGCATTTGTGAAATTGATGTTTGTATGTTTCTATGTTAGCAATATGAATTTGATTCTTTTGTTTGTGATAATGTCAAAATTTGCCAAATAAGGAAAGATTTTCATCACCCAAGTTTCAATTGGATAGAAACTTGAAATCATACAACTTGTATTATGAATGAGAATTTTCATCTTTGGTAAATTAAGACTAATTCCTTGTTCACATGTATATGTGCGTCAAGTAAAGGATTAGGGGATTGGGTGCACTGGGTGTGCGCTGGTCTAGATCCACCACAAAGAACAATAGGACTACTCATCATGATTTACTAAAGTTTAGTAAATATGGTTATGCTTACAAGTTTAAGTATAATTCTGAACATTGGAAAAGTTTCAATGTATGGCAGGATGAATAAGAAGAATCAAATTAGGCAGAAGGATAAAAGTTTCTCCAATTTTAAAGGATGAGAGAGTACTTTAGTATCATGTTTTATGATCATCTTAATGATTATGGAAAATATATCACAATTGATCCTCTAAGCAAACCTTAGTGCACTTGTATGGATAAGAAGAGGAATCCTGAATTGTTGAAATGGTTAAATTAAGAAGATGAGTCATACTTTGTTCCAAAAACAAGTCTTAGAGTCATACTCCAAGATTATGTGTTGAGTGACATTAAATTAAGAAGGTTTATAAGATTCGTCAAATGTAGAGTAATATGTTTCTTACTCTTGTACATTTGAAATTGGTAAGTTGTGATGTTTTGGATAAAACAAAGACCAACTAAGGCCAATTATGTGAAGTGTTAATCTTGATAAGAATATGCACTAACTCTTAAATATTTGTTTGTCAAGGAATGGATCATGACAAGAGAATATTATATGTCAAGCGGTCAGTGGGATTCTTAAAGATCTTGAAAAGTTCAAGAACTAATCAAGAGTAAACCTATTGTTAAACACTAGCACATGACTTGAGGTTTGTAACCTATCGTTTGACATATTCTTGTTTTTGTGCCCATTCCAGTTAAAATTGACTATGCATGTGGGTTCTATGAGTTCTCTTTTGTTTGCATAACTACTTGGAAGCAATGGTAGGCCGTTGTGCTGCCAGGTGGCAAAAAATTAAGATTGAACAATGTCACACCGCCAAACCAGAACGGCGGAAACGTTTGGGGGCGGAGGACGTCATATTCAGCATCATAATAGTTCATAGTAAGGAAAGTACACACCACCATATATATAAAGGTTTCAAAATGTTTACATAATTGTATTTGTTACATGTTCAAAAGATAAATACATAAACATCTTTCAAAAGAAGTAATTAATGCCAGAGCGTTAATCTCCAAAAGTTGGTTTCCAAACCTGCTTAGCGGTTCCCTGGGAATACAAGTTATTTCAAAGGAAAAGTGTCAACAATTAAGTTGGTGAGTTCATAAGCGGTTTTGAGAAAATATATACCATTCCAAAGTTCGTGCGTTTTCCAAGAAGATCCCTTATTTCCTTATAAAAGTATGAAATGCATATGAATGTTCGTGTTGTGAAATGTAAATAGTTGTACCAGGAAAATCCCTTATTTTCCTATTAGTTGATTGTTTTGGATATAGGAAAATCCCTTATTTTCCTAAAGTAACAGGCAGTCTCTAATGTCCAAGACCGAAAATCGCAAGCAACTGACATGCTTAAAAGGTTGAGGCATAGTTTTATATAGTAAAGCTATAAGAAGATCGCACTCGTTAGATGAAGAATAGTTTTAATAGCTACTCATTCATAAAAGCAGAATGCCATAATAATTGTCTATCCGGTGAGTTTTATAACCATACTAAACATAATATGTCTGTGGCGACGATCTTCAGGCGTCGAAACGTTAGGACAAACTATCACCCAAAGGACTGTAGCTAACAGTCAGGTTGCGAGATCATGACTTCCCGTATAGATCTATACACATTTGACACGCTCTTCAAATGGGAGACTCTAGTTATAATAGACAGGACGTTAGGTAGTACCTTTTAACAAAAAGGTAGCATTGAAGATGTAATCGTCTCACAGATTCTCAACTAAGTCTATATTAAAATAATAGTTTTGTATGCAATGTTTATCCTCTTTCACAATGTTTGACAAAGCATAAATGATAAGTTCTTTGAATGCATAAAATGGTTTAACAAGGATGGCTACCATGGATACTATGCATTTTGTATAAATCTAATGCATGCAAAGTATAACAAGAGTTTTCACGTTTTCACTTGGGATCAACCATGTGTTTACTTGTATTCTCCCCCGAAATGTATTAAAAGTACATTATAAAGTATTTGAAGGTGTATAAAAGGGGTATAGACTCACCTGATTGAAGTGGTTGTTTTGAAGTAGTTGAGAGAAGAATCGAGCAGAACTTCGACTAGTGAGAGTTAAATTCTCGGGAATCTCGGGAGTGTAGAACTTCCTTCAGATCTTAAGTATGAAAACCGGGGTGTCGGGATGGCTTCGAGTGGAAAAACACAGAGCAAAAGCGTGGGAAAAGAGAAGAACCGAACAAGAAATTCGGAACCCTAGCCTCCCTTTTATAGGAGGCCGAACCGGCTCCGTACGTTGGGCGTACGCTCTTATGCGGGGCGTAGCGTACGTCAGCGCTTACGTCAGCCGCCTGACGGACGATGGGATGACTGCTGCCGAAGGGACTATGCCCTTATCGCCTGGTACGCTTGGCGTGCCCCTTTACGCGGGGCGTAACTCAGTTTACAGAACTTCTAAATTTCTTAACTCTCGCGTACGAGCTCCGTTTCTGGAATTCTTTATATCCACGCGCAGGTGAGTCTGTACTCTACAAATCTCATTTAGACTCCGTCAGCTAGTTTTGAATTTATATTTAATAATACCTTTTTAGCAGGCCAGGATTGGAAAAGTCCATTAAAAATCCATAACTTCTTCATCCGGCGTCCGATTTTATCTGTCTTTTACCGTTGTATTCCTATGATTAGGGTCTTCAACTTTCATTTAGGTTATGTTAGCTAAAGATCGCTCGATCTCTAACTCGAGTCTTTAGCTGTCTACTGCAAGGTCAAAAACTTCGTAAAATCATAACTTCCTCATACGAAGTCAGACTTGGGCGTTCTTTTTATGTATGTTCATGGTTTAATGATATCTACGACTTTCATTTAGATATGTAACGACGTAAATTTTAAACCAAATTTTCATTTTTACAAACATCAAAACATCGAGTAATAATTTAAGTTCCAATGTAAAAAATATTGTCACAACCGATTACATAACAAAGGTCACAAAATAGTTTTCCCCGAGTGTGTGTACGATCACGCCGGCGCCTTCCTACGGTCCTCGCTAGTACCTGAACCACATAACACAACAACTGTAAGCATAAATGCTTAGTGAGTTCCCCAAAATACAACCTACGTACATACACCTTTCCAGGCCCTGACCTTCAGGTCCATGTGTTTGAGGGGACTTCCGTCCCGACTGGGTGAACCTTCCGGTCCTACCCACGTCAACCTTACGGTCCCTTTTACAACGCCTTCCGGCCCATAATATATCCACCTTCCGGCCCATAATATAATGCCTTCCGGCCCATATCAAGCATATCATACATGGCACATATAACGAATAACTTATCACACATGACACATATATCTCATAGCATATCCGACCTTCCGGTCACACAGTCAAACCCTTCCGGGTACAGTATAGTGAGAAGACTCACCTCGTATATCTCGATAACTCGCGAACCCTGGAAATCACTCGTGCTCGAACCCCCGAGCTATAATCCTCCTATAACATCACATATCTATAATTAATACTTGTACCACTAAGGTTGACCATCCCTACCAAGTCAACACTGGTCAACAGTCAATGGTCAATTTGACCAGACTCGGCGAGTGCACTAGAGCGACTCGGCGAGTCTACGCATTTTCACCAACTCGCAAGGATTTCCCCTTGACACGTCGAGTACTCCCCTAACTCGACGAGTTCCACCTGGTCATGAATCACGGGGCTACAACGACTCAACTCGCCGAGTCGCAAGGACAACTCGGCGAGTCCCAACTCGACTCGGTCCACCTGTCAATCCCTCTCTAACTCTCTGTGACTCATTGAGTAACCCATAACTTGGCAGGACTACTCATTGGGTGGTTTTAAGGATAATCTTCAAGATACTCGTCTAGTCTGTTCTTCAAACTCGGCGAGTCCATGCCATGCATCAGCTAAAACTTGCTTCTGCGGTCAGATCCGTTCCATACACACATAGATCTGGCCTTCCCAAGCTCATTTATCACGTAAAGTCTCAGTCTTGGCCGCCATGCAACACTTACAAGGCTCTTTTTGGGGAAATAACCTCTAATATGGCAACCCTAGTCTCCAACTCAAAAGAATGGACATAAAGCATATCATTTGGGGCCTTCTGGACCTGCTAAGGTCCAGACCTAGGTTCCATATCTCCATGGGACCTTTCACACTTCAAATACAAGTCAAATAAGGCAAGAAGAAACCCTAGATTTGACATATCAACCAAAACACGAAGATTAGCTCTGAAAGTTACCTCAAGAAGCTTCCCTTGATGAAATAGAAGCAGATCCAAGCTCCCCAACTCTTCTAGCTTGATCTTCTCCTTCCTTTCTTGCAATAACACACAAATTGGTGAACAAATAGCCTCTTATCTCACTCACAAGGACTCTCAGCTGCTTTGGTGAACTCAAGGCTCAAGGTGGCAGCAATGAAGGGCCATAAGGTCCTTTAAATAGGGCTTAGGACCGGAAAATTAGGGTTTCATTAAACAGCGCGGACTTGCCGAGTCCAGACGCGAACCTTCGTCCAAAACCGCGACCCGAATCAGCAAGTTCGACCTCCAACTCGCCGAGTCCCCTCACAAAATACCAAAAATATGAAATTAAAGATACCTGGAAATCCGGGTTGTTACAATTCTCCCCCACTAGAACAAGACTTCGCCCTCGACGTCTCGTTATGCAAATAGCTCCGGATGCTGCTCACGCATCTCACGCTCCGGCTCCCAGGTCATCTCTGATCCCTTCCGATGCTGCCACTGAACCAACACCCGGGGTACCTCCTTGTTCCTCAAAAACTTGATCTTCCGATCTCTGATGGCTACTGGTCTCTCAGCATAATTCAGGCTCGCATCTACGTGAATATCCCCTAATGGAACCACTGCCGATTCGTCGGCTATACACTTCCTCAATTGTGACACATGGAAAGTGTCGTGAATCTGCCCCAACTCTGCTGGCAAGTCTAAACGGTAGGCTACCCGGCCCACCCTTGCGATCACACGGAAAGGACCAATATATCGGGGCCCCAACTTGCCCCTCTTCCTGAATCGAATCACTCCTTTCCAAGGAGAGACCTTCAGGAGTACAAGATCACCGACCTGAAACTCAAGCTCGGACTGGCGTCTGTCTGCATAAATCTTCTGTCGGCTCTGAGCGGTCAACAACCTCTGCCTGACCAGCTGAATCTGCTCGGTCGTTTGGAGTACGATCTCCGTGCTACCCATAACCCGCTGCCCTACCTCACCCCAACAGATGGGGGTGCGACACCTCCGCCCATACAACAGCTCAAAGGGTGGCATACCAATGCTCGAATGATGGCTGTTGTTGTAGGAAAACTCTACCAAGGGTAAATATGCATCCCAGCTACCCCCGAAATCCAACACACATGCCCGGAGCATGTCCTCGAGCGTCTGAATTGTCCACTCACTCTGACTGTCTGTCTGGGGATGATATGCGGTACTAAAATGCAGCCTAGTACCCAACTCCTCATGAAACTTCTTCCAGAACCTGGAAGTGAAACGCACATCACGGTCTGAAATAATCGAGATCGGCACTCCATGCCGCGATTCTACCTCTCTCACATATAACTCCGCCAACTTCTCCGCAGAAGAGCTCTCACTGATGGCTAGAAAATGAGTGCTCTTCGTCAATCTATCCACGATCACCCAAATCGCATCGACTTCGCTCGCAGTCCGCGGCAACTTGGTGATGAAATCCATAGTAATTTGTTCCCACTTCCATTCGGGAATATCTAGCGGTTGCAGCTTACCGTGCGGTCACTGGTGCTCGGCCTTGACCTGCCGACAAGTCAAGCACCTCTCAACAAATCAAGCGACATCCCTTTTCATACAGGGCCACCAGTACTCCTTCCTTAGATCCAAATACATTTTCATAGCGCCGGGATGAATCGAGAATTTCGATCGATGTGCTTCCTCCATCAAAATAGTACGCGCACCGCCCACAAATGGTACCCAAATCCGACCCTGAAAAGTCATAAGCCCTCGACCATCCGTGACGAATCCTGATACCTGACCTACAACCCACTCCCTCTTTTGATGTTTTGGCTTCGCAGCCTCTGCCTGAGCTCCTCGAATAATATCCAAAATCGGGGTCAATACCGTCAATCTCATACAAATATCTCGGATCGGGGCGCTTTCCGCCCTACGGCTCAACGCGTCGGCTACCACATTAGCCTTGCGCGGGTGGTACAGGATCTCACAATCGTAATCCTTCACCACATCCAACCACCTCCTCTGTCGCATATTCAGATTTGGCTGATCCATCAAGTACTTCAAGCTCTTATGGTCCATGTATATCGTACACCGAACCCCATACAAATAGTGTCACTAGATCTTGAGGGCGAAGACCACAGCCCCCAACTCTAGATCATGGGTGGGATATCTCATCTCATGAGGCTTCAACTGCCTCGAAGCATACGCTATCACATGACCTCTCTGCATAAGCACCGCCCCCAAACCCGATATAGAGGCATCACAGTACACCACAAAATCCTCCAACCCTTCCGGGAGTGCAAGCACCGGAGCCTCGCATAATTTCTGACGAAGCGTCTCGAATGAGGACTGCTGCTCCGGTCCCCATGAAAACGTAACACCCTTCCGGGTCATCCTAGTAAGTGGCACGACGATCTTGGAGAAGTCCTTGATAAACCTACGATAATATCTAGCCAAACCCAAAAAACTCCTGATCTCGGTGGGCGATCTCGGCACCTCCCACCTCAACACCGCCTCAATCTTGGCCGGGTCAACCAATATCCCTTTCTGGTTAACAAGATTCCCGAGGAACTAGACCTCTCGTAACCAGAAATCACACTTGGAGAACTTGGCATACAGTCTCTCCGATCTCAAAACCCCAAGAATCTCCCTCAAATGTTCCTCATGCTGATCCCTGGACCTCGAATACACCAAAATATCATCAATGAATACGATCACCGACCGATCCAGCATCGGCCGACACACCCGGTTCATAAGATCCATGAACGCAACCGGGGCATTGGTGAGCCCAAAAGGCATCACCACAAACTCATAATGTCCATAACGAGTTCTGAAAGCAGTCTTCTGGATATCTTCCTCTCGAACCCTCATCTAATGATACCCCGACCTCAAGTCAATCTTGGAGAACCAAGATACCCCCTGCAACTGATCGAACAGATCGTCGATCCAAGGTAACGGATACCGGTTCTTAACCGTCAACTTGTTCAACTCCCGATAATCGATACACATCTGGTGTGAACCATCCTTTTTCTTGACGAAAAAAATCGGCGCTCCCCAAGGTGAGCTACTCGGTCGAATGAATCCCTTTCCCAACAGCTCCTGAAGCTGCGAGGATAACTCCTGCATTTCCGGGGGAGCGAGACGATAAGGCGCCTTGGCGATGGGCGCCGCTCCCGGAACCAAATCGATACGAAACTCCACTTGCCTCTCCGGAGGCACACCCAGTAAGTCTTCGGGGAACACATCCGAAAACTTGCATACAACAGGGACGTCATCAATCGAATTGGGCCTCCCCGCGGCCACTTGATTATCCATCACGTAGGCTATGAATCTATTACAACCCTGCTGCAAACTCTGCCTTGCCGTGGTAGCCGAACAAAACGCCGACCCACACCGGGTCCCTTCGCCATAAACTGTAAGCACTCCCCCACTAGGGTCTTGAATCATCACCAGTTGTCTCTCGCAGTCAATGACTGCTCCAAACTTACTCAACCAATCCATGCCCACGATAACGCAGACATCCCCTATAGCTATAGGAACCAAGTCTATAGGGAACTCGACACCAAAAATCTCGAGTATGCATCCTCGAATCACCTCAGTGGCGTATACCGCTTTCTCATTTGCTATAGAAACTCACAGGGGTCGACTCATGATCTCCCGATCAATATCGATGTGCTGGCTAAAAGCCAACGATACAAAAGACCGACTCGCACCCGAGTCAAATAATACCAAAGCAGGCACATAATTCACAAGAAAAGTACCTACGCATATCATAATTTAAGCACAATATCTCAGTATAAAGGTAAATACATGAAAGAATACATACCGGCTATGACATCAGGCGCCGCGCGGACCTCCTCCGCAGTCAACTGGAAAGCTCTCCCACGAGCCTTCGGAGCCTCGGCCTTCACTGGCCGAATCTCAGTAACCTGGGCAGCAGGCGTAGATCCCTGGCGAAGCTGGGGGACTCGGACTTCCGATGGTCGGTCTGGTTGCAATGAAAGCAAACCATGAATCCCTTGGGGCAATCCCTAGCAATGTGCCCCTCCTTGCCACACTTGTAGCAAGCACCCGATCGACATGCCCCCTCGTGACCCTTGCCGCACTTTCCGCAAGTGCGGCCCTTCTGACCTCCGTATCTCGAATCGGCGGACTTGGTCCGCTTGGCTGCCGGCTGAGACTGAGCCGGCCGCCGATCCACCCGTTGAGACTCAGCCTCCTCCCTGGCCTGGGTCTCCAACTTGATCTCACGCTTCCTGGCATTCGCCTGAAGCTCAGCAAAAGTCTGATATGACGAGTTTGATACGAACTCTCGGACATCCCTCTTCAGCACTCCCAAATACCGACTCATCCGAGCCTGCTCCATGGACACCTGCTCGGGGCAGAACATCGCTCTCTCATGAAACTTTCGCGTGATCACTGTGACAGAATCATTACCCTGCTTGAGGGTCAAGAACTCCTTAACCAACCGTTCCCTCTCCAACCGGGGAACGTACTCGTCTCTGAAAATAGCAGTAAACCTCTCCCAAGTCACAGCTGAAACCTCTGCCAGAGTGAAGTTCGCCGTCACGAACTTCCACCAATCCTTTGCTCCTAGACGGAGCTGGTTTAAGGCGAACCGTACCCTCAGATGCTTCGTACATGAACAAGTGTAGAAGCATCCCTTGAGATCATCAACCCATCTCATCGCAGCGATCGGATCCTGCGTCCCGTCAAACTCAGGTGGCTTCGTGTTGCTGAACTCCCGGAACAACAACGAGTCACCTCCCTATGGTCTAGCAGCGGCCACAGCTGCGGTAGCTGCAGTGGCTGCGGCCTCAGTCAACGCGACGTACCACTCATCAAATGTCTACATCAGCGTGGTCTTAATAGACCCAAACATCTCCGGAATCTCAGCCCGGATCGCTGCAGCTACCTCCTCATGAATCATCTGACGAAGCTCCTCGTCAGTCACACTACTCGTACCAGGTCTGTGGCGTGGTCCAACCATGATGTCTCTGAAATAAAAATATCAGAGACTCTATCGGGCATAATCGCACTCGATAACGCAGTCCTACTCAGTCTCTGATACCCAGGGATTCTTACTTGGGTTGCCCACTGACCCAGTGTCTTTAGTAGTACGAGCCCAATACTACCAACCACATCGCGTCAGTATTCACCCTAAGTCCTCCTCCCCAAGCCTCGAATCCTGAGTACTCTATTCTTGCCATGCACTAGATACCCTCTCACTCTCAAAGCACCTCATAGAAGCAGGTTTCCCTAGACTAAGGCATCACAAAATCAGGCCACTCTAGTCCTAATATGAATACATAGTCTACTAGCATGCGTATCATATCATATCATATCTCATAACACATATTGTAAGAGTATTTTGGGGATTTTACCGTTCGGGCGCTGGCTGACCGTACACACTCCTTCTTCTTTGGTTGTATCAAAATCACTTATCAAATTTTATTGATTTATTAATTAAAATTTTCTCAAATCCCCGGTTTGAGTTCAGTTACGCCCGAAGGTGTACCCGAATCCCTCAAACCAAGGCTCTGATACCAACTTGTAACGACGTAAATTTTAAACCAAATTTTCATTTTTACAAACATCAAAACATCGAGTAATAATTTAAGTTCCAATGTAAACAATATTGTCACGACCGATTACATAACAAAGGTCACAAAATAGTTTTCCCCGAGTGTGTGTACGATCACGCCGGTGCCTTCCCACGGTCCTCACTAGTACCTGAACCACATAACACAACAATTGTAAGCATAAATGCTTAGTGAGTTCCCCAAAATACAACCTACGTACATACGCCTTTCCAGGCCCCGACCTTCCGGTCCATGTGTCTGAGGGGACTTCCGTCCCGACTGGGTAAACCTTCCGGTCCTACCCACGTCAACCTTACGGTCCCTTTTACAACGCCTTCCGGCCCATAACATATCCGCCTTCCGGCCCATAATATAATGCCTTCCGGCCCATATTAGGCATATCATACATGGCACATATAACGAATAACTTATCACACATAACACATATATCTCATAGCATATCCGACCTTCCGGTCACACAGTCAAACCCTTCCGGGTACAGTATAGTGAGAAGACTCACCTCGTATATCTTGATAACTCACGAACCCTGGAAATCACTCGTGCTCGAACCCCCGAGCTATAATCCTCCTATAACATCATATATCTATAATTAATACTTGTACCACTAAGGTTGACCATCCCTATCAACTCAACACTAGTCAAATCTGGTCAACAGTCAATGGTCAATTTGACCGGACTCGACGAGTGCACTAGAGCGACTCGACGAGTCTACGCGTTTTCAACAACTCGCAAGGATTTCCCCTTGACACGTCGAGTACTCCCCTAACTCGACGAGTTCCACCTGGTCATGAATCACGGGGCCACCGCGACTCAACTCGCCGAGTCGCAAGGACAACTCGGCGAGTACCAACTCGACTCGGTCCAGCTGTCAATCCCTCTCTAATCTCTCTGTGACTCACTGAGTCACCCATAACTCGGCAGGACTACTCATTGGGTGGTTTTAAGGACAATCTTCAAGCTACTCGTTGAGTGTGTTCTTCAGACTCGGTGAGTCCATGCCATGCATCAGCTAAAACTTGCTTCTGCGGTCAGATCCGTTCCATACACACATAGATCTGGCCTTCCCAAGCTCATTTATCACGTAAAGTCTCAGTCTTGGCCGCGATGCAACACTTACAAGGCTCTTTTTGGGGAAATAACCTCTAATATGGCAACCCTAGTCTCCAACTCAAAAGAATGGACATAAAGCATATCATTTGGGGCCTTCTGGACCTGCTAAGGTCCAGATCTAGGTTCCATATCTCCATGGGACCTTTCACACTTCAAATACAAGTCAAATAAGGCAAGAAGAAACCCTAGATTTGACATATCAACCAAAACACGAAGATTAGCTCTGAAAGTTACCTCAAGAAGCTTCCCTTGATGAAATAGAAGCAGATCCAAGCTCCCCAACTCTTCTAGCTTGATCTTCTCCTTCCTTTCTTGCAATAACACACTAATTGGTGAACAAATAGCCTCTTATCTCACTCACAAGGACTCTCAGCTGCTTTGGTGCACTCAAGGCTCAAGGTGGCCGCAATGAAGGGCCATAAGGTCCTTTAAATAGGGCTTAGGACCGGAAAATTAGGGTTTCATTAAACAGCGCGGACTCGCCGAGTCCATCCCTTGGACCTGCCGAGTCCAGACGCGAACCTTCGTCCAAAACCGCAACCCGAATCGGCGAGTTCGACCTCCAACTCGCCGAGTCCCCTCACAAAATACCAAAAATATGAAATTAAAGATACCTGGAAATCCGGGCTGTTACAAGATACCTAATGCTAAAAAGTATTTTATTGAAATTTCTTGTTTTATGCTTAACAACGCTTTACCGGTAGTGTTACGAATCTTTGATTGGTGATAACTCCTTCGTTATAACTTGGATTTTAGTGTTCTTTATATTTTTGGAAACCTTATCACAATATCTACCACATAGTGTACTTAAACGAAGCTTTTTGAACATTTCATTTTCAATGATATTCTTATTACTTCACAAAGAGGATACAAGACTCAACTTTTAGATATTACATTGACCTGAAATAACGGGTTGTTACAAACAAGTTCAGTCCATATGAGTATGGATTTGTCACTAACCTTGTCTTGTGATTATGGTTAGGACAAATTCACATGGATAGGAACACATACACCATAAAATCTATGTGTCATAAGGTTTCTCTCCGACTCATGAAAATGATAGTGAGGAAACGCTTTCACTAAGTAGATTTTAAGGAGATAGAATTCTGATATTTGCATTCTTAACTTTAGTTATGATTACAGCATCCCTTTTCATAATTTGAATTGTGAGAAATAGCAAAGGGTCTAAACATTACAGATTTATGGCTGTAAATTCTGAAATTGTTTAGACACACATATGAGCAATCTAAGGAAAGGTGTATGATTTTGAGAAGCCTAGATAAAGTCTTATCAAAGCATCCCGTATAAGAAATCTGAACTTTGGTTAGAAAGTCAATATGTATTGATTTCTAGAAGTCCAACTGATTTCTAGGTACATGTCAAAGTTAGTGGGAGCATAAGTGTTATGCTAGTAAGATAATAATTATAATGCTAGTGGGAGTATAATTATTATGGAAAGTGTTGCTAGTTAGCAATGTTAATAATAGAAAACAAAAGTTTCAATTTGCAAAGATGCAAGGTTTGAAAAGTTGTTTTGTTATAATTAAGGGAGAAGAATTCATACTTCATTTCAAATCTAAAATTCTAGATTGAGATTTTAATCAATTTTAGTCATATATATATATATATATATATATATATATATATATATATATATATATATATATATATATATATATATATATATATGAATGTTATGTTGGAATGGTTCAACATAAGGAAATTCTATATATGGAAATGTTAGTTGCGTTCTCAAAAAATTGGTTATGATTACGACATCCCTCTTCATAATCTAAAATTTTGAGAACATGGCAAATAGAAATATTATAACAAAAGAATGATTATGTATCATGTATTTATGTTAGACGTTATGAATCATATCTCATATGCTTCAGGTATAGGATCGATTGCATATGCTATAATATTCTCGTGTTCTAAATTTTCCAAATGCCTAGGGCATTAAGAGGGAAAAAGGAATAGAACCGGATTTGACTTAAGTGGTTAAATAACTGTTAAGGACAATATAAGGTTCACTAAATATTGGTTGCTTAAGGACAACTGGTAGTATAAAAATGGATGGACTATATTGAGATATTCTGAAGAGATGCAACTCTTGTTCAAAAGTGATAGTCAAAATGGGAAAATGGAATGTTTCCATATTGGGAGTTGAAGAATAGATGAAACAGTTAGAAACTTTCATGCAAGAAGGATGTTCAAAGGAATGTACTTTGAATTTGAGGCTTCATTTCCATGGAATTATCTTGTAACAATATCAAAAAGGAATATTTTGTAATATCATTGGTCAAGTCTATGTGACTTTTGGCACCTAGACATTACAAAAGAATCATTGCATGATAAGTCTAGAATCTGACGCTCTCTAGCAGTGACAAGAATTTGGAATTCTTACACTTGCAATAAGGATTTGGAATTGTGAAATGAGCATCATCGAATGTTTTCAATTGATCTATTTCACAAAGTCAGGACCATAGACAAACATAGTGTGCATGCTTGGAGCATGGCATAACTATTGTTATAATTCAAGTATTAGGTTGATAAATTGAAACAGTATACAATGAATAATATGTAATTAATATGGTTATTAAATAAAAGGTGTTTTATTTATATTCATAAGTTCTGAGACCATATCGGATTTGATTATTCTTGTGTTTCAATTTGCATGTTTTGACTTACCGAATAACTTGGTTATTCAAACCATCCACAGTCGATCATAATTTGGAAGTAAGTATTTAGGCAAGACTGTCATGAATGGGTCTGTAGTTTGTCTAGGACAAAGTGGCTACAATGTTCATGAGTACTCCTGGAATAAGATTCGAGTATTGGATTTAACCTATGCTATTTGAATCACTTCGTGGATTTTATCACGAGTGATGATGATATGATAATATCTTATATTCTTCAAACGGAGACATGTGAGTTGTAGTTGCGAGTCGGTTGAACATTGGCATATGTAAACACACCAGTAACTTGGATGTTATAAAACATATCGTTGTGTGTAATTTGATGAGTATGTACAAGCGAGCATTTGGGTCAACGTTTATTCGTTCCTTTTACCTCATGTGGATAAAAGCGATATAAGCGGGACCCTCGATGATTTGGTAATGACACTAGGTCTGGACTGATTTGATTTGTTCAATTAGTCGGTCGTCATAAATCGGAAATCAAGAAACAACATATGGACAAAGAGAATGATTATAATCCATGTCTCAGTCCATATGATATATAGAATGGAGGAATATATGATCCATTATCTAATGGATGCGTCATTGACTAGGTCAGAGTTTGATAGATACTTTTAAGAGCTATGATTGCTAGTCGGTGTTGGAGTCATACTTGCAATAATAGTTATTAGACTTATCCAAATGGGAGACTGTTTGAATAGTGTCTAACCCCATAACTATAATTGGTATGTACTTGACCCGAGAGTAGCATGGTCCATTTGGGTTGCATGGCATCGGAATAATCTGAAGAATGGATAATTGAGAAGAGGTTATTCATGCTTTATTAATATATTATAAGTTCCAATATATTATTATGAAAACATATTATTTAATTAGTATTGATCAAGAATTAATTTGGAATTATTTTTGTGATCAAAAGAGACTAATTAAATATAAGGGATTGATTTGGTAAATCATTCATTCTTATAAAGTGGGCTTATGATCCATAGTTCTTCATGTTAGGCTAAACCCATGTGGTAACCCATGGATACTCCATGGAGGTTTTAAACCATGGAGCATGCGGGATTTGGAAAGTTATTAGGGTTTACATGGTGTAACCCCAGTTTGCCACACTATAGAAGAACCCCTCTAGCTCATGAAATTGACACTTAAGTGGAAACACAAGAGGGCTAGCCAATTTTATGAGTGCAAGTGACCTCCTCTCAAGTTCCTCCATTATTGGTTGTATTGTGTGATTCCATTTGAGGTGCAACACTTGGGGAACTAAGTTCTTAAACATCCACGGATTCCAACTACAACAAAAGGTATGTCATCTAACTTGTTTTAGTACTCAAGTATCAAAGTTTTGTATGCTAGATAGGGTAATACCTTGGAAAGTTTAAGTTTGCATGTATAATAAAGAAAACATAGATCCAATGTATTTAGGGTTGCATGCACACCTTAGGAGTGTTAGAATGCTCAAAACCCTTCAATTAGCCACCATGGGGATTATCAGCAATCCAAAGTATCATCAATGCAATTCAGACAAAACAACAAACAACAATAAAGACCCAGTTGGTCACAAACATAAATACCACATATTTAAAGTGGTGAGAAGACTCACCTTGCAAATTGTAGCTAGAAACACGACAACTCTTACACACAGGGTCGACAAGATCAGCAAGACACCTAACAACAGTACAATCATACCTTATCAACCTATACCCTTAAAACCCTAGCTTGACCCAATAGTCAACCAATTTCAAAAGTCAACATTGGTCAAAAGTCAACCATGGTAAACTCTAGTCAACGATCACGTTGTGACTAAACATAGGTCACACCGTGACTAAAAAAGGAAAAACAATCAAGAACACTACATCTCACAATGTGACATGCTATTTCTCACACGATGAGATCTACTCTAGCTAGCTTTGAGCATTAAGATCTTAATCCCTTAAGCCATTACTTGAGAATTTCCAAAGGGTATTCTCCAATCCTAAAGACTATAAAAATCGTGGCTTTTCAGTCATGCATGTCCAATGCATGACTTGGACACTAGCTAGATCAATAAGAAGGAAAATGAGATCAAGACTCATGCTTGGAGTCTAAAACCAACACCAAAACTTAGATCTGAAACATATCCTAAAGAAAATGTCTCAATGATCCATAAAATTGCTAAATTTATGGACCCATGCTTGCTATCCCACCCAAACATGAAAAAAGAAGCATACATCTTAGATCTAGCATGCATAATAGATCAAGGTAGAAGCTTTAGTACTTACAAAGGTCCAAAAGCACTGCAAGATGAAGAGGTAGAAGCTTGATGGTCAAAGGGATGCACCCAATGAGTCTTCTTCTTCTTATAAGAGCCAAAAACCAACCAAAAGCGCTCTTAAGATCAACTATTACACCCCTAAACCGGAATGGCAGAACCATTCGGGGGTGGAGGACGTCATGTACAGTATCAAAACAATTGTATAATAGTAATCAAAGCAACAAAAACCATTATACTAATAATATAAAGTTTACAATGTATTTGATTCAAACATGATTGATACCAAAAGTAAATAGCAATTAGTGAGTTCCCCAAAATACCACATAAAAATAATTAGCCTCTCATGGCTATGTCTCGATAAGGACCCTCCCGTCTCATAGCTCGAGTTGGACCCTCCAGTCCTGTATCTCAGTGAAGACCCTCCAGTCCCATGACCCAGTTTGGACCCTCTAGTTCTATCTCACTGATCCACAAAATAATATACATCATAAATCAAAAAAACATATGCATAATATCACATATCTTAGTATATGCACATAAGACCCTCTGGTCAGTAACGCAAATAAGACTATCCGGTCGCACAGTAAGTACCACTCTGGTAAGTATAGTGAAAAGACTCACCTTGTAAGTAAAGCAAGAATGTCTCACACTCAACTATCGGTCTAGACTCCGCCTACATATATCACAATCATCTCTAATTAACAATTTATATTAACAACTCCAAAGGTATTAAGCTAACTCCTCTACCAAATCTTAGAAAGGGTGAAAGACCATTTTACCCGTCCATGGTCTCCAAAGTTCACAACTTCACCAAACCCTAAAAAAGTCAACAAAAGTCAACACTCAAGTCAACAGTCCATGTTGACTCAACTCGTCGAGTGCATCTATGTGAATCGTTGAGTTCCTTCTGTTCTCAGAAAATTCGGAAAATTTAAGTCAACTCGCTGAGTTGTCTCACCAACTCGTCGAGTTTGCACATTGTCCAGAATATCGAGGAAAACCCTAACCAACTCGTGAAGTTGGTTCACCAACTCATCGATTTCCTTTAACCTTTTCTCTCATTCAGATGCTTTTAAGCGAGACTAAGGCCCAAAACTGTAGATCTATCCTTCTAGGGCTGAGATACCATGTAAAGCTGCAAGCTTTACATCCATGCATGGCATTTAGGGGCTAACTTTGCCAAAACAAGGCTCAAAAAGGGGTTTAAGGCATGAAGATTAGCCAAAGCTTGATCAAGCTTGAGTCCTTAGGCCTAAAGGGCCTAATAGTGTCCATATTTGAAATCTTAGCTTCAAAGCATGCTCAAAACCAATAATGACTCAAGAAAAAGCTAGAAATGGCCATAAACTCTCTAATGGAGAGATCTAACAAACAGGTGATCAAGGTAATGACTTTTTACCTTCAAATGGCAGCTATAACTGGATGGATGTTAGATCTATAGACTTCTTCTTGTTCCTAGCTCTTCACTCTTCATGGAATGAACCAAAACACACACTCTTATCCTTACACACTCTCAAAATGGAAGGTAACTCGATAAGGGTTTGTCTCTGGGTGATAAGGTGATAAGGGAGGCATGGTAAAGGACTTAAGGTCCTTTAAATAGGGTGAAAACCTAGAAATTTAGGGTTTTCACACTCAGCTCCAACTCATCGAGTTGGTCCTAAAATCCACACAACTATCTTTGTCTCTACTCGATGAGTTCAGGTGTCCAACTCGTCGAGTTGCCCTATCAAAATGAATATAATAAACATTTAAATTTATACCTGGGAGTCGGGATGTAAAAATTCTTCCCACTAGATTTAGACTTCATCCTCGAAGTCATTCTCTGGAAACAACTATGGTACTGCTCACGGATCTCAGACTCCAGCTCCCAGGTCCACTAGGATCCCCTCCAATGTTGGCACTGAACCTTAACCAAGGGCACCTCCTTATTTCTCAAGACCTTCACCTTTTTATCGAAGATCGCCATCGAATTCTCATTATAGTTCAGGCGATCATTAACCTGAATGTCCTCTAAAGGGACCACTGCCGTCTCGTCGGCTACACACTTCCTCAGCTGGGATACATGGAAGGTGTCATGAATCTGGCTCAACTCTGCAGGCAGCTCTAATCGATAAGCTACCTTATGTACTCTAGCAATCACTCTGAAAGGACCAATGTATCTAGGGCGCAACTTTCCCCGCTTCCTGAATTGGATCACCCCTTTCCATGGGGATACCTTCAGGTGGACAAAATCGCCGACCTGGAACTCTAGCTCGGAACGTCTCTGGTCTGCGTAACTCTTTGATGACTCTAGGCCATCAGCAACCTCTGTCTAACCTACGATATTTGCTCTGTCATCTTGAGTACTATCTCAGTGCTCCCCATCACTCTTTGCCCGACCTCCCCCAACAGATGGGAGTCTGACACCTCCTCCCATATAAAAGATCAAAGGGAGGCATCCCAGTACTAGAGTGATAACTATTGTTTTTTGAAAACTCAACCAAGGGCAGGTAGGAATCCCAACTCCCACCAAAGTCCATAACACATGCGTGTAGCATGTCCTCGAGCGTCTGAATCGTTCGCTTTCTCTGCCCTCAAACACCGAATGAAAACCTGCCGATCCACATGGGACTGAAGCTCTACACTAGGTCTGACCTCTCACTAGACTGGACCATCCCACTACCAATCCCAGGACGATTTAGATCTGGCCCCGAATTGAATGACCATGCCCGACCGAAACTATCCCCTGATATTCGAAATATAACTTCAGCTACCTTCCAATACTGAACACCATATCTGAATGCATGATTGATTCTCGACCCAAAAAATGGACTGCCAATGCTACCCTAGCACATCAGACAATATGACTCTATAGTCGTTCAATCCAACCAAGCTATCTCAACCAATCACACTGCACAAGCAATCACTAAGTTCGCTTTACCCTAAGGGAATATTGCAACCGATCTGCAGACACACATCATCTCCGACCTACATCGTCTACCGCTCGCTGATTCCATGCATGTTGTGGTCCTCCTCAAGCTAAATGAACCGACCCACCCTGGTCTAAAACATCAATATAAATCATAACCACTAAGAATGTAACCCATCTGAAACTCCAAAATACCAACCGATCTATCCTTTACACAGATAGAGCCAAAATCAAACACAAGAGTTTGGTCCGACAACAAAATTGGAACCCCTTGTATCCAATATGATTCTCGACTCATGAACTGAGATCCGTGAATCTACGCATGCATTACTCTCTAATCCTTCAGATTTGCGACAACCCTTCCCTAAATTGAGATATAACGGTTCCCGACCATCGTTGAGGGGACCCCAGTCTCTCCCTGGTCCAGCCACCAGGTTCCCAAGGACTCAAATGGTAAGGCTACCTAATCCTAAGAACCCCTATGCGTTGCACACTGACTGGTGAATGCTACGGCTCCCCACGGTCTTACAACACTCTCTCACTGACTCGTGAATGTTACGGCTCCCCGTAGTCTTATGAAATCCTCTCACTGACTAGTGAATGCTACGGCTCCTTACAGCCTTAAGACACTCCCTCACTGACTAGTGAATGCTATAGCTCCCCGCAGTCTTACGACACTCTCTTACTGAATAGCGAATGCTACGACTCCCCACAATCTTACAACACTCTCTCACTAACTAGTGAATGCTACATCTCACCGTTCTCTTACGACACTCCCTCGATCGTCATGGGCTCCACCCATGGTGTTTTCCCCGACAGTCCCAAGTGATTACTCCCACCTGGATCCATCCACTCTCTTGTCACCTCACATCCGCTAGTTCACCGAACAATCCAAAAATCTCATCATCAAACCATCACCATACTGAGTTCACTAAACTCATGCTCCGCGATCCAACATAAATAGGTGCACACACACACACCCAGATTAAGCATCACTACTCTTGACGAAAATTCTCATAAACAAAGCACTTTCCCTCAATACAATTTATACCCTTGGATAATCCCCGTCTTGTGACAATTAACTGATGGGTCAACAACTGGAATAGATAATAGTCACTCGATGCTCCTCTTGTCGCCTAACAACCCGAGTCTTATAATAATCTTACATTCCAACAATTCAGGGAATCATACCTAGAAACCACGATACACCATCTTAGAATCTCACGATAGCTTTTCACAACCACTGATCTACAACTCGAAGCCTTCAAAGTACCTCAACTCCTTAATGATGTCTGGAAAAACCATCAATCCCTGAAAATGCATTGATGACAATCCAAAACCCCAACACTACTGATCAACCCATGCGAACTACACCTACCGACTCTGAAGTTGATTGACAAATCAACTACTTCCCCTCTTGAAGTATAGATAGCAATCTATATGTTGAATTAGCACATCTCTCAACAATCAAAATTTGACCTCAATGGCCCAACCTCCTCGAAACTTGAACACTGGAGAACCCAAAAGAAACAATGACCATAATAGGACCCTGTCCAACAGCTACCTGCCCTGAAGACACTCAATCTTACCTGTTCACATACAGCATTCATCATCTCACTCTATACCTTGCCTTGACTACCACAAGACCCAAGCCTCATATATTCAGACCGCAGATCCCCATAACCCATTCTTTTGCATTGCAACTTAAAAAAATTGCTGATCCTCCCAACAGAGTACCCAGTTCTCCCCCACTTAGGGTTCGAACCATCACTAATGGGCATATCAAACAGACTACACTATAGAATGGCTCACCAGATATACTATACTCGACTCTTGGCACATACCCCTCAACACTCGATGATCTTCCAAATAAAGACCAAGCACTCCAAGTATTTCGAATCTCAGATGGAAAACTCAGAAACTTTTGAATGTGACTGCCTCCAGTCCCCCAAAATCTCATTCGGCTGCACAAACAAATATTTTGACAGTCCCAAAACGGCACTGACTCTTTATCTAGAGATATTGGACTATCAGACACTTCATTCTCTGAATCCTCAACCAACACCCCATCGTAAGAGTCAACATAGAAATAGGAGACCTCACTCCCCCGGTCGATTTGTGGCATAGACAACGAAGGTCATCGTCCTGAGACACTTCCCCCGGTTACCTGGAACTATAGCTAGAACACGCCTTAAAATGCTAATTTGAGGCGTATCCTAGCATTCAACTGTCACAGTCCCCACTGATGATTCCTTCCCGGGATACGAATAACTCAAAAAACTCATTCCACCTAAATCCATTTGGTACTAGTACGACAACTATCTAGTACCCAACAAGGTCTTCCTCTAATCTCTAAAATCAAAGGCTCGCTCACCCTTCCTTCCAAAATGGAAATTCGGAATAATATAATCCTCTTCATAGAAATTTCCATCACATTCCATCGGCCAATTACTCAACTCAGACTGCAATCCTCGACAATGCATCATCTCCACTTTCTCTTTGAGTCCCGCGACTCCAACTGGCCCTCACCAGTCAAACCCCTCGGGATCTAAACTCAATTTTTCCTTGCAAGGTATACTCCATTGAAGCTCGACCGAGATAGACCTCTGGCCTCACAATTTACCATATCCACTCTCAGCCTGAACAACCATAGCCGGATAAATGGTAAAGACAATAACATACTCTGCTATGAATCATCGTACCCGAACCATGTTATCTCCCCTCAACCTGCCACTTAGAACCTCTGAAATTCTCCTTGTTTTAAGTATGGGTCCTCTGCTTTCAGTAGTATGGGCCCAATACTACCTTCTACATCTACTCATACTTTCCACAAGGATCGTCCCATATTTCCTAAGTAGCTGCTCAACCTTCCCGCTCGACCAATCCATTCCACATGCTCGCTCCCTAGCAAATACTCACCTTTAAGAAGCGCACTCCTGAGACTGAAATTATTCCCTAGGATCTCCTAGGTTCCCACACTTCCCTGTCATCAGCTGCTGAGGAACCCCCTGCAATGTCAATTAGCTATTCAAGCTAACTCACATCATTCATGAGTTACACCAAGCACACAACAAGCAACATTCGGGCATCGAGCAACCTCCACCGCTCATTGGCCCACTCTAGAATACAAATCCAATTGGTCTATCCACATCACAAAAGGCATTATCGAACGCAGGCAATCCTACTTATCAACTCCTCGGATAGCTCTAATCATACATATGCAACACTACCAACTCACATAACAGGCATAAAACCATTTCTCCTAAGTAGGCACATAAGCATGCAATTTTGAGCAGATCCGTAGCCCTAATCTAGTATGCAGTTCTATCAGATCATAATAACACATAATCAAGTAAGGGTATTTTGGGAAATCATCGCTCGGGCTCTGGCTAATTGTACACACTGCTTCATCTCGTTTCCTCTTAAAATCTTTTTCTTGTTTAGAAAATCATTTATTTCAGAATTTTTTTTCTCAAATTCTCAGTTTGAGTCTAGACATACTCGAGAGTACATCCGAATCCCTTAAACCAAGGCTTCGATACCAACTTGTAACACTCTAAATTTTCAAATAAAATTTTCATTTTTAATTCCACACAAAACACAATTTAACATCTTTCAAAATCAATTTATAAATGTTTCAAAACACAATCATAAAAAACTATTTGTCACATATCCCAGAATCCTCAGAACATAAAGAAACAAGCTGGTGTGTACAATCATGACGACGCCTTCCCGTGATCCTGAGATGTACCTAAAACACATTTCACACAACACTTAAAGCACAAAGCTTAGTGAGTTCCCCAAAATACGACACAAAAATAATTAGCCTCTCATGACTATGTCTCGATAAGGACCCTCCGATCATGTGTCTTAGTGAAGTCCCTCCAGTCTTACATCTCGGGTTGGACCCTCCTGTTTTGTATCTCAGTGAAGACCCTCCAGTCTCACGACTCGGTTTGGACCCTTTGGTTGTATCTTAGTAATGCACATAATCATATACAACATAAATCACAAAGGCAAATGCATAATATCACATATCTCAGTATAAGCACACAAGACCCTCCGTTCAGTAACACAAATAAGACCCTCTAATCACATAGTAAATACCACTCATGTAAGTATAGTATGAAGACTCACCTCATATGTAAAGCAATAATGTATCGCACTCAACTATCGGTCTAGACTCCGCCTACATATATTACAATCATCTCTAATTGACAATTTGTATTAACAACTCCAAAGGTGTTAAGCTAACTCCTTTACTAAATCTCAGAAAGCGTGAAAGACCAATTTACCCCTCCATGGTCTCCAAAGTTCACAACTTCACTGTCACACCCTGCTAAAGCGGAAACGCAAGGTATGACAGCGATAACGGTTTCAATGCAAAAGATAAAGATACATCACCATAGCAGTATTTAAAAGTTTACAACCCATAGCTTCAAAAGAAACAAAATACAAGTTTTTCAAAATAACATTGTTCAAAATATAGCTTCATAATAGCTTCAACACGATGCAGCATGCTCTATGATGATGAATCTTTACATCCACTTACTAATTACTTCCTGAAAAAGCATGTAAAACGAGCGTCAACTATGAAAATAGTTGGTGAGTATCACAAGTTTATAAATCGAGGGTACAATAATGCTTTTCGTAAGTACAAGTACATTGCTTTAATGATAAAACAAAGTTGATTGCTATTAAGGTATACAAGTTTATTGCTAGAACGGGAAACACGTTTGTATGTGTATGAGCAAACAATGAGTCTCAACCAAACCTATGACTGAAGCCCTATCGAGATCTATGCTTATCGTTCCATAGATGAATATGGTATCATTCACTCCAGCGATTCGGGCGAGTGAGGAGTTGTCAATTCCTAATAGCGCTATCCATAACGACCATTGGCTCAAAGAGTTAATGGTTAGAGATAAGGGAAGGGCCTTAGTACGATAAGTTCTCATGTTCCGTGTTGCATAGACATACATAAAGAAACATAGCAATACAATAGCAATCATGTTTGATACAATTCAATTTAAATACAACATGCAAATAGTAGTTTTTCTGGACATGCTTTTCCACCCCAAAACATAAAAACCGAAAATAGGGGAGTGCGTGAATACTCACGATGTTTTGTGTAGACACAAGCGGTACTTCGGGATGCACCAACGTCTTACTACCGGGATCCTACGACATCAAACACACGCACTAGTGAGTTTCCATGTCGATATCTAATGCTAATATACTAAACTCTACATATAGGGAAATGCCAATTTATGTTTTAGTATTGGATTTTATATCAATTAGTTACACTTTTTCTGAAGTAATGAAATTCTATATATCGGGCGATTAATTACAACCTTGGAATATAAACTTTCCAAATTTTTAAGTCCATATTACAACATAAATTCACGAAAATAGCATTCGAGGGATAAAAATTCTCAAACTTTTTATTTAACTGTTAATACACAATACTAAGCTGGGAAAATTATAAAAATGGATTTCCAAGCTGTTTAATTATATTTTATGATTTTTAAGCATTTATTTCAATAAAAATTGAAATAAATAGAAAACAGTTTCCAAAATTACCCAAACTTTTTATTTAATTGTTATTATACATAAATAGGCTGGGAAAAATATAAAAGATATTTTTCAGTGGGTATTTCTATTTTTCCTTGCTTTATTCCTTTAAATAGTCATTAATTAAAAAAATAATATTAAACAGTTAAAATAAATCACCATAAATTTTTGTAACATCATTTACAGTATAAATATCCTGGGAAAAATATCAAAAGTGGTTTTCATAATGTGTAAACTAGTTTTGGGTATTTATGTATATTTAAGTGTATTTTAGTGCAATTAACTTTAGAAAATAAGAGAAAAATAGTTTACAGTAGAGAAAAATATTCAAAATTTTTATGTAACCTCCTACTCTATAATATTATATCCTGGTAAATTTTCATGAATTTTGGATAATCAGAACTATTTCTCCTATTTTTAAACCATTATAATTACCAAAAATTGGGAAAAATAGTAAAACATTATGGAAAATCTTGAAATTATTTTCTGGAGTCACCCATCACAGGTAAGGTATGCGAAAATTGTTAGATACAATTTTCACATCCTATAAAGTGGTTTTGTAATTTATCATGTCCTAAATAAAAGAAAATTAGAAATCATATGAAACAGTAACAAAAATTGCTGAAATTTGGTGAGGGGTCATTATTCCCCATAAGGATCATCCATGAATTTATTTAGGATTTATTGACCTCTGGAAGTATTTTATATGATTTATGCCCTTGGTTTTAGCAATAATTCTAATAAATCAAAGAAATAACAAAAGCTCTTGAAATTTTCCAGATTATCTCATGCATGCAAGGGCTTTCAAAAGGAAAAATGTAAAAAAATGTATTCAGAAGAGAAATGAGGGTAATGATTCCAAACAATTTAAGAAAAGTTGCATGCAATAATGCATGAAGTGTAGATGTGGCTGAAGTTCATGAATTTTTGTAGTCCATTCAGTGGGGTTTTAAGCCACGAAATTTTAACCATAATTCACTAGATATGTTAAGTTTCTAAGGTATTTTTCCTCAGACTTATGGTTGGGTTTAAGGCCATTGTTCAAGCAAGATAAAAATAGTGATCACAGAAAAAGAGCTGTATGCGCAACCTTTTTGTAAAATCTGCTAAAAATCGGATATTTAATATTTTACAGTGAGACCAGTTGGGTTTGAAAGTTAACTCGTGGAACTAATCAATACAAAAATAATATCATTATTTGGTTAAGAAATGACTGAGTTATGACTGTTCAAAGTCGAACAAAGTAATCTAGCAGATTGCATGTTTGCTTGTGTGCATTATTAGGGTATTTCAACAAGAACATCATGCATGTCTTTGGTAAGGCCCGATTTCTAACACATGCATGGAATGAATGAGCATCCAAGATGTACTAGAAATGGTTTAAATGCTTTTGTTCATGCATGAACACAAAGGAAATGGAGAAGAACATGAAATATTAGGTTTTGATGTCACATGATCATATGTGCATCTTTTCCACTCCTTGCATGGGTTTGATCCCGGATTTTCACCATCTCTAACACATGCATTGTGCTATGGTGAGAATCTACAAACCACAAGGGGAGAATAAATATTTCTATCCATGGAAAGGCATAGAATCCGAAAAGTAGAGAAGACTAAGAAGAAAAAAAGGTTTAACCATGAAACTATGGAAGAAGATGTTGTTTACCTTGGTTTTGACCTTGAGAGAAGTAAGAACACTTCAAGGGCTTCACAATCTCGAAATTTTGCAGAGAAATGAGAGGATTTTCGTGAGTTTAGAGAGAGGGAAGAAGAGAGTGAAGTGTGTGAAGAGAGTGAAGTGAGAGAGTGAAGAGGGAAGAGGTGGAGTAAGGGTTTAAGCTTAATGATTGTGTTTTGGGGAAGAGAGAGGGCATGGGGAGAGGTGATGGCCGGTTTTTGCATGCATTTTGGCCTCCTCTCTCCTAAATTTTAAACTTTATAAACTTCCCTCCTATATTTTATGTAAAAACATTCATTTTTATAAAATGTTTATTAAGCAATTTGATTTATTTAAAAATCTTGTTTTCAACAAATAATTTATGATTAATACTTGTAATTTATATTTCTAGTTCATTGGTATAATCCATAATTTGATTAATAAAATTTGATATTAGGAAGTTTATAGCCAAATTTTATAAAGTTTTTAAGCTTTATAATTTATAACTTTGGATTTTTGGCTCTTTAGGGTTTTTGGAATATTGTTTGATATTCAACAACATGTTGAAGTATAATTAGAATGTTTTAATTTATTTTTAGAGTTTTATACCCTATTTCAATTATAACAAAGCTTGAAGCTTTATTCTAATTATAGTATTGGCATTTCCTATTGTAGCTAAGCAACTTACTAGAATTGTAAGTATCAAGTATATTAGTCCTAGACCTTAGTTGGATCCTAGTTTATGCAAGATTTTTGACCTAATTTATACTACTAGGTCATGGCATGTTGTGCATGAATGGTTATTATAAAGATGCATGAGTCCAAGAATGACCTGAATTGGCAGTTGTCACATTCACCAAACCCTAAAAAGTCGACGGAAGTCAACAGTCTATGTTGACTCAACTCGTCGAGTGCCTCTATGTGACTCGTTGAGTTCCTTTTGTTCTAAAAAAATTGGGAAAATTCGAGTCGACTCGCCGAGTTGTCTCACCAACTTGTCGAGTTTGCACATTGTCTAGACGGGGAAAACTTTAACCAACTCGTCGAGTTGGCTCACTTCGAGCTATCTCACCAACTTGTCGAGTTCCATCTGCCCTTTCTCTCATTCAGATGCTTTTAAGCAAGACTAAGGCCCCAAACTCTAGATCTAGCCTTCTAGGGCTGAGATGCCACATAAACCTGCAAGCTTTACATCCATGCATGGCATTTAGGGGCTAACTTTTCCAAAACAAGGCTCAAAAAGGGGTTTAAGTCATGAAGACTGGCCAAAGCTTGATAAAGCTTGAGTCCTTAGGCATAAAGGGCCTAATAGTGTCCATATTTAAAGTCTTAGCTTCAAAGCATGCTCAAAACCAATAATGACTCAAGAAAAAGCTAGAAATGGCCATAAACTCTCTAATGGAGAGATCTAACAAACAGGTGATCAAGGTAATGACTTTTTACTTTCAAATGGAAGTTATAACTAAATGGATGTTAGATCTATAGACTTCTTCTTGTTCCTAGCTCTTCACTCTTCAAGGAATGAACCAAAACACACACTCTTAGCCTTACACACTCTCAAAATGGAAGGTAACTCGATTAGGGTTTGTCTCTGGGTGATAAGGTGATAAGGGAGGCAGGGTAAAGGACTTAAGGTCCTTTAAATAGGGTGCAAACCCAGAAATTTAGGGTTGTCACACTCAGCTCCAACTCGTCGAGTTGAGTCCTCTAACTCGTTGAGTTGGTTTTAAAATCCACGCGACAATCTTAGTCTCTACTCAACGGGTTGAGGCCTCCAACCCATCGAGTTGCCCTATCAAAATGAATATAATAAACATTTAAATTTAAACTTGGGAGTCAAGATGTTACACATGGGTGCTGGCTTAGCCCGTCAATCTCTTTCAACCGGATACTGCCTAGCACATCTCGGTGCTGGCCTGCCCCTTTGGTCTCTTTCAACCGGTTACGGGGTCTATTTCACCCCTACCACTACTACATAATATCCTAACATATAATTACATAAATCACATACTGCCTAACATATATGGGTGCTGGCATACCCCTTATGACCAGTCATGGGGTCTACTTCACCCCTACCACTACCACGTAATAACATAACATACAAGCACATAAACCTCAACAGATAGTGTCAAACCAGAAAACTATCAAAAAGACAACCATGTCTACTGTAAACACCAACTAGTAGGCCGACATTGGTGCCTTTGACCCACTTATACTGGGAAGGTAACTCACCTCGAAAACTGGAAGTAGCTAAACAGTCGACGACTCCGAATATCAACCCAAATCAATCATCCACACATAAAAGATTTGCTTAAGTACCCATTTCATACTCATAACCCCTTAAGAGTCAACTTTGGTCCGGGTCAAAGTGAAAGTCAAAGTCCACGTTCAGAGTTGACTCAAATCGTCGAGTTTTCCCTTCAACTCTCCGAGTTCCCATGAATCACAAAATCGCGAAATCGCGATCCAACTCGTCGAGTTATCCTCCAACTCGCCGAGTTCTTCCTTTTCAATAGAATCGGGACTTTTCAATACAACTTGTCGATCCCTTTTGTGAACTCATTGAGTTTTTTAGTCTGTTAACCCTTCTTAATGCATTAAGCCCTTATTCTTCAGATCTACACCCTATACTCCAGATCTGGACTAAACATGCCTCTAAAAGGGTAAAGTTTCCAACTTTACCCATTAATACCCTTCCTAGAGAGATTAAGCTCAAACCCTAACCCACAAATGCCAAAGTCTTCATCCAAGAGCCACTAAAACTATAAGATAGACCATGAGGTCATAGATCTGGACACTAGGGACTGAAATATCACGTAAAGTTCCAGCTTTCTCTACATGCATGGCCATTAGAAGCTCCGAATGGCCAGAATGATGGTCTAGAGGTTGTATGGGACTTCCATGGCTATAAAGTTGGCACCTTTATCCCATAAAAACCCCTCAAGACCTTAGATCTAAAGTGTTAACCCATTTGGGATGTCCAACTCCCAAGGACCATGATATTTGGACCAAACCAAGCAAAATAGCTCTAAAAGAAGATCTAAACAACTACAAGGCAAGGTTCAAGCTTTATACCAGATAAATGATGAAAATAAAGCAAAGTTTATGGACCCAATAGCTCCTCCTTGTTCCTCCTCGTTCCTCCAAGCTTCTATTTCTTCCACAAGCTTCAAGCATACAAAAATCCCTCAAAAATGGCTCACAAACTCTCACAAATGCCTTAGGGTTTCGAGATTAGGGTTTTGGATAGTAAAGGTTGGAAATAAGGCCAACACCTTGGGTTTAAGGTGTTTAAATAGGGTGCAAAACCCATAAATTAGGGTTTCATTTCACCCAACCAACTTGACGAGTTGAGACCTCCCAACTCGTCGAGTTGGTCACCAAAATGCGCAGTCCAAAACATCTCTACTCGACGAGTTTGGGGCCTCCAACTCATCAAGTTGTTATATAAAAATGAATAATTATAAGTGAAATACATACCAAGAACCAGGCGTTACACAACGCCACCGCCACCATTTCCATCGACCACTACCGCCACTACTGCCGTGGATTGCCATCGCCGCCATCAAAAAACACTTACACTTACTATGTTTCTTTCCTTATCAACACCACAATTTCCCTTTCTTCAATAGATCATACCTCACTGGCTAAACCTGTAGGATCTAGTGACACCTGCATATTCCAGCCTCATGTTCTCTCTCCAATGCCGCAAAAAAAAACCACCTACAGATTGTAGGAAAAAACTAATCTCACTTCAACTCCCACTTCCACCACCAGTCACCGCCCACCATCAGCCACCAACCACTATCAACCATAGGTGATACATGTATGTCACACCCCGACCGACGGTGGAAATCGCCGGAGTTGTGACGTTATACAATTGGATCACAGTTAACCACATATATCGAATACATAATATATTTGAATCAATATATTACAAACCTTTAAGTTTCAGAATTGAAATTACATCTTCATATTAAACACACAACGGTAAACAATTTAAGTCTATTCCTAAAAGAAAGGAACTATAATTTCCTTAGAACCGATGTCCTACCTCCGACTTCTTAGTTACCTGAGAATACACATTTTTAAAATACGTCAACAAAAATTGTTGGTGAGTTCCACAGGTTTTGACTTCATGAGCTTTATAAAAAGAAATCTTTATAAAACGTGGAATGTTTAACAAAATAAGTTGTGCAAAACATGGTCAACAATGTTACCGATCAACTTGTGTGAGACCTGATACTTGAAATCCGATACGAGTATCCATGTAAAAATATTTATGATAAAAGTAAATATTAACATATTTTTGTGGAGCAAAATATTAAGTATTTATATAAATAAATACTACCAATCGGTTTAACAATATACAAACATTATGTATACTACATACTCTCTTTATAAAATGTGAAATGTTTAACAAAATATGTTGGGCAAAACATGATCAACAATGTTACTAAGACCGGATACTTGAAATCCAATACGATTATTCATGTTAAAATACTTATGATAAAAGTAAATATTAACATATTTTTGTGAGACAAAATATTTAGTGTTTGTATAAATAGACACTAACAATATGTTTAACAATCTACAAACAATATTTGTACTACATACTCTCTTTATAAAACATGGAATGTTTAACAAAATAAGTTGGACAAAACATGATCAACAATGTTACTGAGACAGGATACTTGAAATCCAATACGAGTATCCATGTTAAAATATTTATGATAAAAGTAAATACTAACATATTTTTTGTGAAGCAAAATATTTAGTGTTTGTATAAGTAGACACTAACAATATATTTAACAATCTACAAACAATATTTATACTACATACAAAGTCATCATAGTTTGTATTAGTATATTTGTATCCCTGATGTTGTTATAATACTCAATTGTTTGAGTTTGAAGACTTTTTGTTGTAATGCTTAATAATATAAAGCTACCAAAGTTCTATCGGGACAATGGTCGTATGTGTCCCTTATACGATCGGGACAACGGTCGTATGTGTCCCGATACGAGTTTAAACAGTACGTCGACTGTAAGTGACCATAAGAATTGTTTAGATAGTACTCCGACTGTAAGTGACCATATATATGTTCAGACAGTACTCCGACTGTAAGTGAATAACAAAGTTTATACAGCACCCCGACTGTGAGTGACCAAAATCGACATAGTCCAAATCATCACATCTTATGAGATTTTCAACATAATCATATTAGAAATACTTGTTATAATTTACACTTTTGTAACTATTAAAGTATGTGTGAACTAAAAAATATCATAATCGGTGTACTTCTTATTTATCACAACACTTTGTATATATATTTGAAAGTCCAAACAGCAAGATAAATCAAAAAGGGCAATTCTGTCCATGTTTTTAGAAAAATCATAGAAAAATCATCATAAGTCTAAATCTGGATCCGTAAACTCTCAAAGTTTAGAAAATGAGTCTAATTTGTCCATAATTTTTATCCTAAGCTTAAGTGGTTCCTAACCTGAGTTAAAATGCTCATTTTTACAGACAAAATGTTCTGAAATGATAGACAGTTTTGTAAAAATCATTATAAATTGTAGAAAAATCGTATGAATGCGTGAAAGTAGTTCTTGGAAAGGTATAAACATGAACTACTTCCATATTGTACAGTTTTGAAATCCATTGAGTTTAAGGAGGGCAAAACAGTCCGTGAACAGACCATAACTTTACTGTGAAAAGCTGAAATTTGAGCTTAGATATGTTTAGTGACATAACTTGTATTTTTAGTTAGTAAAGCCTTTAAATCTTTCAACTATAATTTTTTTAGTGTGTATTCTCCCCCAAAACTTGTAAAACATAAAATAGGGGCCGTAGAAAACTCACTTTTGTCGCGTAGAGTTATTTGGGTTGAGAATGGTTTGTGCGGTTTCCGGTTCCACTCAAGCTTGTGATTCGAGTATTCTTTTGGATATCTTAACACATAAAGACATATATTTACATGCGTGTTAGACTTTTATCATGTATTAAATCATTTTAAATCAGTGGATTTGATGATAAAAAGAAAAAGTAGAAATCAAGAATATACCTAGCTTCAACTTGGATTAAAAGTATGTTGCCAAAAGGTGGTGGAATAACACAAGCTTTTTGAGAGGTAAAGGGTAACTTTCTCAGGGGTTTTAAGTGTTTGAAAGTAGCTACATATTCTCTACTTTGAATCTCAAAAATGGGCAGAAAAATGGAGGACTTTTGGGTGTTAGTTTGATGCTCGAAAACAACTACTGTTTTGGATATGTTGCTGTCACAAAAATTTCACAGCAAAAGGGTAAGATAAGAATAGTGTAGCCACTGATTTGAGTCCCTAATTTAGAGTAGCAAAACAACTAACTCCCAAAGGTATTTGTTGGTGAAAATATCAAGGAAAAGGAAGGTGTAGATGGGTGAAATGGTGGCTGAAACACCAAGGGACAGCAGCCCCTTTAAGGTTCACGGTTTTGTGGAGTTGGAAGGAAATTTGTGTGGTTGAAAATGGGATGAACTTTGGAGCTTTTCCATGGATTATTTTCTGGAGAATGGAAGGAGAAATGAGGAGATAATTCCAGATTATGAATGAGGAGAGAGGATAAGAAGAGAAGAAGATAAGATGGAATCAATTAGGCTAGATTGTGATGGAATGGGTAAATGATGAGATTTGATCTCCTAGCCCACTTGGTCTCCTAGTTGGTTAAAGATAGAATTAGTTAACCAACTAAATATTAGTTACTTAGTTATTTAGAGGTTCTAGTCATGGAGATGGAAGATGTTAATCTCGAAAATTAGAAGAGGGATTAAGAAGTATTCTTAGTAAAATCTCTTAAGTGATTAAGCACTTATTAGTTAAGTTGGCACTTATGTAAACCATTTCTCTTATCTTAATTGATTTAGTCATCATATTCCTTATATAAAATCAGTTTAAGTCATAACCCATAACTACTCATCTACTAGATAATAATACATATGTACAAATACATACATGTATACTTAGTATAAAATAACAATGTAGTTTTTGTGTATTTGAACTCAAATGTTTATGTTTTATTATTTTTATTCAAAAACACTTAAATACATTCTAATTATACCTCATAATAATTCATTTTATATTTTTATTTATTTAAATATAAAATTTATTGACCAATGTATAATTTCGCGACATTTAACCGGTTAACAGTATCGTTAAACACGTTTTGTCACTTCGGTTCGTATATTTGTCAAATTTAGATCCTTCACAACTACTAAGCACATGTTTTACAAAAAATTTGACTTACTCATCAACTAGAGACATGTTGATACAAAAATTAAGTTTGTTGTATTCAAATGACGTTATATGCTAATTTTCACAAACCGGTGATGGTTCGTAGTCATACATCGTAACGAAATTTATCATGAGTTACTTGTTTTATATTTCACAAGAACTTATCAAATTTAAAATATGTTAAATTCCTTCAATAAATTTTGGTAAAATATATATATATATATTGCATAATAATCAAAACATCACATTGTACGATCGTTTATATTTTTACCAATTGTTACAATGTACGGGTGGGGTGATTCCTTTTTGGGTTTTCTGATTTTATAAACGCAGTGAAAAATAAGAACAAGAGCAAAAACGATAAGAAAATAACAAAAAATGATAGATTTGATAGACAACCTTGACCTATAGATTGAATATATTGGGTAAAAACAAGTTAAGACCTATTAGCTTGATTTCTTATCATAATCAAGAAATCATCCGTCAAATGATATGTGATGACAAACCAAGACCTATTGAACTGAAATCAAGTTACGAATGAGAAACATGTCCCAAACAATGACGAAAATCCGAATTATACGCAATAATTCAAGAAAACAAGAACAAATGTTTAAAATTCAACTTCAATCAACTATTCATACAATATTCAACGATGAAGCTATTTATAGCCTTACAAATGCTTACAAAAAGGAAAGTATAAAATAAAAAGAAACTACCTATTAAATGCTAGAAATAAAAAAACCATTTCCAAAAATAAAGCAAAATCTAGAATATTCGATCTAGAATCTTCCTTTGCAAGTTATCCAACATTCCTATTGAACCATAGATCATAGCAAGCAACTTTCGCATCCTAGGATCACAACAGGCTTCCGAGATTTGCAACTGACTTATCAGATTCACACGTGGCTTTCGAGAATCACAATCACAATTTTTCTGAAGTCGTTCACATCTAGTAGTGGCTTTTGCATTCCATAACTTTCACATCCAAGCCCAACAACAAATAACCCACCAGATCCAATACCAAACAACAACCCATTGGATCGCATTCCGAGAGTCCAATTCACATCATATCTCATTCCAAAGTTGTTCGTAATCATATGTCTGTGATGGGTTGCAATCATTCGTATCCAGTTGCACCCATTCACATCCAACTCCCTATTCGTATTCAACAACACTCCGAGACTGGAATTCACATATAGAAACACTAGAATGCGAATTGTGATCGTTCCCATTCAATCACAACCATTTACAACTAAGTCTTAGCTCAGAACTTGAACTCACTTCGAACTTGAAGTGTCATACCCCGTTAAAGCGGAACACGAAGGGTGACTAGCTAAGGTCTCATAGTACAAGGTACATAGGATTACCAACCATAATCATTGATCATTTTATGTTTACATCATATTTGAAACAAAATTACATTTTAGTTCCTTACTACAAAGTCTAATACATAAAAAAAAAAAAAAAAAACATCAAGTGAAAATTCATGTCGACGTCTAATTTTGATCACTGCCCATTCCCTAAAAAGCATGCAAAAACTGTTGGGTTTTGAGCAATCTAACACTTCCTAAGTGTGCATGCAACCCTAATAAACCTTGGATCTATGTTTGTCTAAATACATGCAAAATAATAATTTTCCAAGGTTTATAACCTATCTAACATGGCATGGGGAACATTTCAACATAAAAGAGTTAGAAGAGATTACATACCTTTTGATGAGTTGGGTTCTTAGGAGTTTGAGGGCCAAGCACCAATAGTGTGAATGCCTCAAATGGAATCACAAACACCACAAACTCTTGGAAAACTTTGATGAGAGTATACACCTTGTATAAATCGGCCACACACATGCACACACACACTAGTTCACTAGTTTTCTCTTAGGCTCCATTTCATGCTCCATAAGCATGCTTATATAGTATGCATGGTTAGGGTGAAACCCTAATAACCCATGTCTTTTCCTTTTCCAAGGATCCATGGGTTAAAAGCTCCATGGATCATCCATGGACTTCCACATAAGCCTAGCCCATTAACAAATGAGTATTAGCCCACACTATATAAAACAAATAGCCCATAATTTAATTAGTATTCCTTTTAATCTCTAAATTAATTCATAATTAATTTAAGACTAAAACTAATTAAATAACGTAACTTCATATTAATATATTATAACTCATAATATATTAATAAACATATGTGTATAACTCTCATAAAATTATCCATAATAGTTTGGATGAGATGCAACCCAAATGGACCATGCCGGTCGGGTCAAGTATATACCAAATAAGTTATGGACTTAGACACCTTATCCAACAGATTCCCACTTGGATAAGTCTAATAACTATATTTGCCTATAACTTTAGGAACCAACCAACAATCGTAGCTCTAGAAAACTCCCTCGAACAATGAAGACTCTGTCGAACTATGAAGCGCCATTTTAGATAAGTGATCACATAATCCTCTGTTCTCATGATATCAGCTGGACAAACACATGGAACTATGTCTTGCTTATTGTCTAGCGGTTGTTTCTCGATTATCCGATTTGTTTGACGAAGAACTTCACTGAACACATCGGTTTAGTTCTGACCAGGCCTGGTTCATGGGTCAACACAAAATCATCGAGGGGCCCGGATATCGCTTCTATTTCTAGAAGGAACAGATAAACTTCGACTGATATGCTTGTTCTACTACTCATTGAATTGTACACAAAGGCACATTTTATAACATCAAGTTACTGATGCGTTTACGTGCAATCAATGCACAACCAACTCATAGGTAACAACTCATATCTCTAGGTTTAAAGATTTATATGATGTTATCGTCTCACGATCACTCGAGATAAATTCCATGAAGTGATACAAGTGAGCGTGGGTTTATACCAATACTCATAACTTATGAGTACTCATGAATGTTGCAGCAACCATTGCCATGTCTAAAACACCTTTAAGGCATCTACAAACCCAATTCATGACAATCTTGATTCATACCTACTTCCGACGTATGATCGATTGTGGAGGTTTGAATAAATTAATTATTCTGGAAGTCAAAACATGCAAAACTGAAACAATAGTAAATAATTGACAATGATAGTAACACTTTACTCATAAATAAATCACAAATTTTATTCATTATCAAACGTCGATTACATTTTACAAGTTTCAGGAAAACTATCTAATCTGTAAAACTAATATCGTCCCTCAGCCCGATGCGTCTCGCATGCTGAAAATGCTTAACCCTCGTCAGTCCCTTTGTAAGGAGATCTGTAGGATTCTCATCTGACGATATCCTCCTTGTCACAAGGAGTCCTTCTTCAATCTTGTGTCTTATGAAGTGATATTTTCTGTCAATGTGTCGGGATCTGCCATGATCTCTTGGTTCCTTAGCTAAGGTAACCGCACTATTGTTGTCACAGAAAATCTCTATAGGTTCCTTAATAGCTGGTACAACTCCAAGGTCTCCGATGAAGTTCTTTAGCCATATCGCCTCCTTCGCTGCTTCACTCGCTGCTATATACTCTGATTCACAAGTCGAATCAGCCACCGTCTCCTGTTTGGAACTCTTCCAAGAAATTTCCCCTCCATTTAAGGTAAAGATCCAGCCCGACTGAGAGCGGAAATTATCCCTATCAGTCTGAAAACCAGCATCACTATACCCTAATATTCTCAAGTCATCACTGCCACCAAGGGTAAGGATCCAATCCTTAGTCCTCCGCAGGTACTTGAGAATGTTCTTTACCGCGGTCCAATGAGCTTTGCCAGGGTTCCCCTGATACCTGCTGACCATGCTCAAAGCAAATGCCACATCAGGACGGGTACAAGTCATAGCATACATGATCGAGCCAACTGCGGAAGCATATGGTAATTGGCTCATCTCAGCTATCTCTGCCTCTGTACTCGGACTCTGAGTTTGGTATTGCTTTGGATCGGTAAATCTCCTTTCTTGGAATTCTCCATGTTGAACCTTTTCAACACCTTATCCAAGTAGATACTCTGACTAAGTCCAATTAGTCTTCTACTCCTTTCTCTTAATATCCTTATCCCTAGGATATAGGTAGCCTCCCCTAGGTCCTTCATAGCAAAGCACTTCCCAAGCCAGGACTTAACCTCCTGCAAGGTTGGGATGTCATTTCCTATGAGTAGTATGTCATCCAAATACAGTACCAAGAAGCTAACTATACTCCCACTAGCTCTGACATACACGCAAGACTCATCTTCGCTTCTCAAGAAGCCAAACTCTTTTACCTTCTCATCAAAACAAAGATTCCAGCTACGAGATGCTTGTTTTAATCCATAAATGGATTTCTCAAGCTTGCATACTCTATTAGGGTACTCTGCATTGACAAAACCCTCTGGCTGATTCATGTACACATCCTCAGCCAACTTTCCATTAAGGAAAGTGGTTTTGACATCCATTTTCCATATTTCATAATCATGAAATGCTGCAATGGCTAACATAACCCTAATAGACTTAATCTTGGCCACCGGCGAGAAGGTTTCATCATAATCAACACCTTGAGTTTGAGTAAAACCCTTCGCAACTAGTCGAGCCTTATAAGTATGCACTTTTCCTTCCATGTTTGTCTTCTTTTTGAAGACCCATTTGCACCCGACTGTTTTACGGCCTGGTACATTGTCAACCAAGTTCCAAACTTGATTGTCATACATGGACTGTATCTCGCTGTCCATAGCCTCCTTCCATTTAGCAGACTCCGGGCCTGCCATGGCTTCCTTAACACTGCTAGGTTCATCCAAATTTACTAGTGTACTATCACTAATAAACGTATCACCTTCCGTAGTAATATGAAAACCATAATAAAACGAAGGTGTGTTCCTAACCCGTGTGGAACGTCTCGGAGGTACAGACTCGTCAGCTGGATCAACAGGAGTTCCTCCTCAGGTTGATTGCTAGTGTCTGAGGTTCCTTCATCAATTGATTCTTGAATTTCTTCAAGATCAATCTGCCTCCCACTGTCTCCTTGGCTTATAAATTCTTTCTCGCGAAAGATCCCTCTTCGTGCTACAAAGACCACATTCTCACTGGGTCTGTAGAAAAGGTAACCGAAGGATTTCTGTGGGTAGCCGATGAAAATACACCTTTCACTTCGGGGTTCAAGCTTATCATGAGTTTCACGCCTCACGAAGACTTCGCAACCCCAAATTTTGATGTGGTCCAAATTGGGAACCTTCCCAGTCCACATCTCATGAGGTGTTTTGGTAACCTTCTTTGTAGGGACTAGATTAAGGATATGGGCGGCAGTCTCTAAGGCATACCCCCAAAAAGAGATTGGTAACGAAACTTGACTCATCATAGAGCGAACCATGTCCAACAAGGTACGATTACGCCTCTCAGCTACACCATTCAGCTGTGGTGTCCTGGGAGGAGTCAATTGTGAGACAATCCCACACTCCTTAAGATAGTCAAGGAACTCGGTACTAAGATACTCACCACCTCGATCGGATCGAAGCATCTTAATGTTCCTGCCCAATTGATTTTCTACTTCCTGCTTGAATTCCTTAAACCTTTCAAAGGTTTCGGACTTGTGTTTGATTAAGTAGACATACCCATATCTACTAAAATCATCAATAAAAGTCACATAATACCGATTAGCGTCCCTTGTGGCGGTTTTGAATGGCCCACATACATCAGTATGTATTAGGTCCAACAAACCTTCACCCCTCTCACAAGTTCCAGTGAAGGGTGATTTTGTCATTTTTCCAAGTAGACAAGATTCACAACTATCATCTGATTTGAGGTCAAATGATTCCAAGACTCCACTCTTTTGGAGTTGGCCTATGCGTTTCTTGTTTACATGTCCAAGACGACAATGCCACAATGATGCTTTATCTAGGCTAGTAGAAGAATCAATATACAACACATTATTTCCTAAGTTGTCTACAATCGACACAGTTTCATACACACCATCACAAGGTAATGCTTTAAAATAAAACACATTATTAAAGAAAGCATTAATACCACCACATTCATTATCAAACGAAAAGGTAAAACCTTGTTTGTACAAAGCATGAAAAGAAATAATATTCCTCGCCATTTCAGACGAGTACACACATTTATTCAAATCTAATTTTAACCCATTATTAAGCAACAAAGTATAAACTCCAATCTTGGAAACAGGTGAAGCCTTCCTATTCCCCATGATTAAGTTTATCTTTCCGTGCTCCACATCCTCACTTCTTCTTAGGCCCTGCAAATCAGAACATATGTGAATACCACATCCTGTATCAAGCACCCAAGAGTTAGAATATGTTGAGTAATTAGACAATATAGTGTAAATACCTGCATAGGTGGGTTTCACTTTCCCATCCTTTAGATCCTGCAAGTACTTAGGGCAGTTTCGCTTCCAGTGTGCCTTTTCATGGCAATAAAAGCATTCAGCATCCTTGGGAATGGCAGAAGGAGTGACAGAACCGTTCTTAGTCTTTGATGAGGAGCCTTCAAGAGACTTTCCCTTGGTACCCTTCGAAGGGTGCTTCCTCTTTTTCCCTTTGCCTTGCCCAATAGCTAAAACAGGGGTAGAAGTTGGAAGACATCTGAAAGAAGAAAGTAAGTTTAGATTAGATATTTAGGATCCTTAATAAGACACCCAAATGTAATATTAAGGCTAGGATCCAATAACAATATATTACACTTAGTAGAGGGATGTCGTAATCTAAGTAATAATATATTTGAAAGGTAGGTGAATGACGATTCACCAATTTCCACCATGAAAACGAAATGATTTATTAGGTTTAATTGGATTTGAAATTCCTAGATTCTTTTGAGATTCATTGAACTTTTCAATGGCATGTTTCAATCTCGATTGTTCCCTTCAAGTTTTGTGACTGGGATGCCGAGGATCACAAAACAAGGTGTGAATAACCATGCTAATTTACTTGGTACTCCTAATATTATCACCTAATCAATGTGCCGGTTAACCACACACGCTCCATTGATCTATGACAAACATTAAGTTACCCTTCGTGATCCTTACTAGTCCTAGTTAGTGTGCCGGTTAACCACACACGCTCCACCAACGACTTGGTAAGGTACAAAGTGTGAATTCCATGGATTAGCACCATGTTCACATTTTCCTAAAATAACTAAGATTTGGGAATTAAAAGAGTTTAGTTATTTTATAATATTCATTATACTTTTAATGAGGATTTAAAGTCATTGTTCTACCCGTTCGGCTAACGACCCTCCACCGATCAAGCAAGCGGTGGGTGAGAGTATACACCCATTAAGTCGCCATTTTATAGGCAACAACCTTATACCCACCTTATACACCGGCTTCGTGAATGAGGCCTACTAACGGTAAAACGACTTATTCTTATACATATATATAATAATTAACCATTAATGTTATAAATAGTATAAGGGTTGAATTTTAACTATTAAAACTCTAAGGTTTGGAATTAAAGTTTATTAAAGTGTGTGAAACTTTACAAATTCCAAAACTTGAGGGCAAGTTTTGTAACTTTGCAAAACTCTTCATTTCATAACTTATGAATTAAAGGTTCATAAAAATGAAGACTCTTCATTTTCATGTAACTTATGTGTTTTAAGTGTGTGTTAAATAAAAGTGACCTTTGGTAATCCATAACTTGAGGACAAATTATGGACTCCATTAAAACACATAAATGATAAAGAATTAATCCTAAACAATTCAGCAAATAATTCCTATCATTTTCTAAATTCATAAGAACATGAACATGATCATCAAAAATTCAAGAATTATATGAACACATAAAATCATGGATTTTTGATATATGCTATTGTAAATGGATTAGAACAACCATTACACCAACTAAAATAAGTTTTATAACACCAAAACAGTTTAGGGTAATGTTTCTAGTCCATTTCCAGCAGCAAAAGTCGAGAATCTGCACTCTTTCGATCCTACTCGTCGAGTGCATGAAATGACTCGTCGAGTAGGTTGAAGTTTGCCTTGGACTCGTCGAGTCCCCCCAATGGACTCGGCGAGTCCACCATGCAGACAACAACGATTTCGACTTTTTTCACTATTTTGCATCAAGTATCAAACAAGCAAGCCTAGGCTCTGATACCACTGTTGGGTTTTGAGCAATCTAACACTTCCTAAGTGTGCATGCAACCCTAATAAACCTTGGATCTATGTTTGTATAAATACATGCAAAATAATAATTTTCCAAGGTTTATAACCTATCTAACATGGCATGGGGAACATTTCAACATAAAAGAGTTAGAAGAGATTACATACCTTTTGATGAGTTGGGTTCTTAGGAGTTTGAGGGCCAAGCACCAATAGTGTGAATGCCTCAAATGGAATCACAAACACCACAAACTCTTGGAAAACTTTGATGAGAGTATACACCTTGTATAAATCGGCCACACACATGCACACACACACTAGTTCACTAGTTTTCTCTTAGGCTCCATTTCATGCTCCATAAGCATGCTTATATATTATGCATGGTTAGGGTGAAACCCTAATAACCCATGTCTTTTCCTTTTCCAAGGATCCATGGGTTAAAAGCTCCATGGATCATCCATGGACTTCCACATAAGCCTAGCCCATTAACAAATGAGTATTAGCCCACACTATATAAAACAAATAGCCCATAATTTAATTAGTATTCCTTTTAATCTCTAAATTAATTCATAATTAATTTAAGACTAAAACTAATTAAATAACGTAACTTCATATTAATATATTATAACTCATAATATATTAATAAACATATGTGTATAACTCTCATAAAATTATCCATAATAGTTTGGATGAGATGCAACCCAAATGGATCATGCCGGTCGGGTCAAGTATATACCAAATAAGTTATGGACTTAGACACCTTATCCAACAAAAACGAGGGTCAACTATAAAATAGTTGGTGAGTTCACATGTTTGTAAAGGCACATCATTTCAGTAAGAAAATATAGATTTTTTCAATAAAAGTTCCAACTCAAAATGAGTGTTGAATGCCAAAGCACTCCGTTCATAACCAAGCCTAACAACCTTTCTTGTGCCATTCCATCATGTTGATGGTTCCCATGATGTCAGTTCACGAAAATATCCACTCACGGTTCTAAGCGAGTGACGGATGTCTACCCCAAATAACACTATCCATAAGGTCATCGACTTGAAATACGAGTTAATAGGCTGTAGTTTGGTTCTTGGAGACTTAACATACAAAATTCATAACAAGTTCATATCACAAAGTTCATATCAAGAGTTCAAAGCATAAAGTTCATAGCACAAGTTCATAAAAGAGTATCGTTCCAAGTTCCTCAAGTTCATAAAACAACATCGTTCCACATTTATTAAGTTCATAGAACAAGGCTCAACAAGTTCAAAAAATAGAGTTCAACAAGTTCATCAAGCAAAGTTCCACAAGTTCATAAAATAGTACGGATAGCTCATAGACAGTAGCATGCTTTCCACCCAAAACATGAAAACAGTAAAAAGGGGGCTATGAATATTCACTAGGGAGAGTTTACGGTTCGAGCTTCGCGGTTTGGTGTTGTAGAGATCGATTTCTACTAGTGCCCTACGAAACAAATAGTTTCTAGTGGGATACAATTCTCTAAGACATTATCTAAGAACTACCTATCCTACTAGTGGTGTCGTAAAGTGCCCAAAGTTTGTTCGGTGTATTATTTGTAATATTGAATTCGTGGTGCCTTGTGTTCAAAAATCCATAAAGGCATGAAAATGAACTTTAAAAATTGTAAAAAATTATATTATGGTTCTAACAGAGGGTATAAGTGCCTAGAAATTATATAGAGAATTTTGAAGGTAATTTGTTATTTATATTCAATTGAAGTCTAAATAATAAGAAAAATTCAAAGTAAACAGTAAACAGTTGCAAAATTCATAAATTAATTTGTACATGTTTTAATAATGTTCCCAAAGTTGGGAAAAATATTTGTTTGTGCATTTGAGTAATAAGACCCGATTTTGTAAATTCATGCTCTAATTGAATGAAAATTTTAAATAAAATACTAAATAGTGGCCAAATTGTATGAAAATTTAGATGGTATTCTTATTTTGTACATAAATCAGTTCTATAGGTTTTCAAATTTTTATCTCATCTATAAATATTTATTTTGAATTTTTGGCCATTAAATCCTTATTTTTGTAGAAAAATAAAGAATTTGTTCTAACACTTGGGGTTTTACAGAACATCCCTTGAAACCATGAGCTTACGTAAAATAATTTGGCTAAAAATTATATCAGAGCTAAGTGGGGTATTCAACCCCAAAAACTTTAGAAATGTAGCACTAAATAGTGCACGAGTTCCAAATGTAGTTGGAAGTTCAACAATTTTTGTACAAACTTCTATAAAATGCTTGTTCATGAAATTTTAGGTCTTCTGAGATAAATGTCTCAATTTCGTAAAATAATTTTCTCTAGATTTATTGTGGGGTTTAAAGCCTTTGATCATGTAATGAAATACTAGTGATCATAGAAAAAGTTATGTTTGCGAAACTGTTTTGTAAAAATCATCAAAAATCGAATTGTTAATGTTTTACAGTGAAACCACTTGGTTTCAAAAGTTAACTCAGAGAACTACGTTTCACAAAAAGAATTCATGATTTGGTCAAGAAATGAGTGAGATATGGTTGTTCAAAGCCAAATAATTGTTTCTAACAGAATGCATATTATTTTTAGTTGATTAAAGTGCCCATTTGGGTTATATGTTCACAAGAACAACATGCATAACCTTTATGGTTGAAAGTGAATGATAATATACTAGAGTTTATAGAAGAACTAGAAACTTTTAGATGCATGTATCCAAGCCATAGATTTAGGGTTATCCAAGGCCCCAAAATGGGTGTTTCATTCTTGTGATAGAGAAGTCCTTGGAACCACAAAATCATACACTAGGATTGCACCACAAATCCGAAATTTGTCACATGAATGGAGTGAATAAGCATCCAAGATGCAATACAAATGGTTTAAATGATTTTTGTTATGTAAGAACACAAAATAAATGAAGAAGAAGATAAAAAAAAACTCGATTTTTTTTTAAATCATATGAACATATATGCTTATTTTCACTCTTAGCATGGGTGTGATCCTAAATTTTCACCATCTCAAACACATGTCATGTGTTATGGTGAATCTACAAACACCAAGAGGAAAAACAAGGATATCTAGCCATAGAAGGCCATAGAATCCGAAAAGTAAAGAATAACCATAAAGAGGAAGAGATAAAGTTGTAAAACCATAAGAAGGGGTTGTGCTTCAGACCTTGACTTTGATTTTTGGAGAAGCAAGAACTCCTCAAGGCCTTCAAGAATCCAAAAATAGAGAAAAATATGGATGATTTTTCAGATGTTTAAGAGAGTTTGGGGATGGAAGAGGTTCCCTTGGAGAATGAGAGAGAAGTTGGGTGATTTTAGAGAGAAGAATGAGAGAAAGTGAGTTTCTATCTCTCTGGATAGGCGATCTCTCTCATTATCTCTTTGGGCATATATTGCATTAAAATCATCCGCAAATGTCCAGTAATGTGATTTAACTTATGAAAAAAAATGGAATAATCTGTCCCACATAATGTGTTTCTAAGACCGGTTTTGCTCTCACATATTGACATGCATAATCTGACCTCGGGATTTTGCATAAAGAAGCAATAATGAGTGAAGAGAGAGAGAGAGAGAGAGAGAGAGAGAGAGAGAGAGTGTGTATAAGGGTTGGTATGGCTGACTTTTTGGGGAGAATAAAGGCTATATGAGGCTTCTTGATAGTTATAACATTTTTAAATATTGTTATAACATCCAGACGTTCAGGTGCATTAAGGCATTTAACTTTGAGATTTGTAGAGTGACTTAGTGAGTTGTGAGTCCAACTCGTCGAGTAGAGTCGAGTTGTATACGTGACATTAATGAATTGACATGAGGAGTTAGAGAGTCAAATCACTGAGTAGTTGTTGGGTAAAGAAACCCTAATTTCTCAGGGTTGGGTCCTATTTAAAGGACCTTAAGCCGCCCCATCAGCCTCCTTACTTCTAGAGAGAACCCCTAATCATTTAGAGGGAACTAAGAGAGAGAAGAGACATAATTTTGGGCATGTTGTGACCTTTTGGAGGAAGAAGTGGAGAGCATCAAAGCTTGGATCAGGAGGAGGCTTTTGGATCCAGAGATTCTTCATAGTTTTGCTTCAGTTGTAGGTAAAAATATGCTAGCTTGACCATTTCCTGATGAGATCTTGTTTTAGGGAATTTTAGGGTTTTCTTCCATCTATCTTGTGTCATGGAGTGATTTGCGCATGGCTTGAGGTTGGAACCTCATATCTAGACTATAAGTGGCCTTGTAAGTCCATAGACTCGAGCTTTATTGATCTGGAGGCAAGCTCTTGTGCATCTAGCCCTTGTTGGTGCATGTATTGGCATATTGAGCCTTATATGTCATGTATGAGCGTAAAGTTTGTAGCTTTACGTGCTATCCGAGCCTTAGGAGGATAGATCTGGAGTGTGGGGTTGTGGATCTTCTTAGAATAGTCTGACTGGGGATTGAGTTCGAATGGACTCGCCGAGTCAATGAGCCGACTCGACGAGTGGTTGAGGGTTTCTCCCGATGAGCTTGATCATGCGATAACTTGGTGAGTTGGGGGTCAACTCGACAAGATAAGATGGACCTTCATGAGATTTTTGAATAAAGGAGTGAACTCGACGAGTCAGATGGGTGCACTTGACGAGCCGGATCAAACATGGACTGTTGACTTGAGTTGACTTCTGTTAACTTTAGGGTTGGGTCAAACATGAGTAATGGAGACCATGGAGGGGTACAATGGTCTTTTATCCACTTCAAGAGTTATAAAGTGGAAGAATAACCTTTGTTTACTTAGAGTCGGGAATCAAGTATTTATTGAGATAATTACCCTATGTGTTAGGCGGTGGCTAGTTTGAGATTCGAGTGCGAGGATGATTGCTTGCTGTTGAGGTGAATTTTATCACTATACTTACCATGAGTGGTATCCTTATGTGACTGAGATGCCTTATGTTTTTATATTGAGTACTGTGATATCCTGGATTATATCTATGTGATTAATGCTGTGTTATTCTGTGCTTACTGACTTAGGACCGGAGGGTCCACCCGAGTTATGGGACTGGAGGGTCCTACTGAGAGACATTCACCGGAGGGTCTTATAGTGTTATGGCCTCGAGTGGCTAATGATTTGTGTGTGGTATTTTGGGGAACTCACTAAGCTTCGTGCTTACCGTGTTATGTGTTAAGTGTTTAAGCTTTTTCTTAGATTTATGGGAAGGCACCGAATTGATTGTACACACTAGTGAAAGAATTATGTTTTTCAGGATCTTGGATTTTAATCAAACAATTATGGAGTTACGAGTTGTAAATTAAATACAGAGATTTTTGTCAAATGTGTTATGAGAATTATGTGATTTTAAATGAAAAACTTGTTTGAAAATTTACGGTGTTACAAGTTGGTAATAGAGCCTTGGTTTGAGGGATTCGGATACACCTTCGGTAAGTCTGGACTCAAACTGAGGATTTGAGAAAAGTTTTCAAAAATAAAAGATTTTTCTAAAACGGGTAAGAGTTTCTAAGTGAAAAACAAGAAGAAGCAGTGTGTACAATCAGCCAGAGCCCGAACGGTGATTTCCCAAAATACCCTTACTTATTTATTTGTGTTATGAGTTATTTTTTGAGATATTAGTGATTCATACTAGAAGATAGGTTAGGTATTTCATATATTCAGGCTAGAGTTGCCTGATTTGTGATGTCTTAGCCTAAGGATTTTCGTTATCTGTTATGTGGCTTGAGTATGTGCTGAGTAAGAGTATCTAGCAGGAATCACTTAGAGAGAAAGAGTTCTGAGTCGAGAAAAAAATTCTAGGAGAGATACCTAGATGAGCATTGAGGAGTCTGCTGAGAAGAGTAATTAGATACCATGAGAGGTGAGGTAGCTTGAGTTCAGTGATGCCTTTTGAGAGCAAGTAAAGAAATTAGAATTGTAATCTAGAGTGGTTTTACGTGTTGGTGGAGATTATTCAACGCCCAAATGCTGCTTGCTTTGTGCTTTGTGGAGCTCTTCATGATGGGAGTCAACTACTAAGTGAATATGATGATATTCAAGAGGTAGATGGCTAGCATCATAAGGAGTTCTTCAGCAGCTGATGGCAGAGAAGTGTGAGAACCTAGGAAGAGCCTAGGGAGTGTATGTAGTCAGAAGAGTATGCTGATAAGGAGAGTATTCGTTGGGTAGCGACCGAGTATATCGGGATTGGTGATCGAGAATGGTTGAGTAGCTACTTAGGAAATTTGGGACGATCCGTGTGAAAAGTATGGGCAGTTGTGGCATGTAGTTTGGGCCCAAACTACTAAAAGTAGAGGACTCGTACTCAAAACAAAGAGAATTCCATAGGTTCTAAGTAGCGATTTGAGAGGTGATATCATGGTTTGGGTACCATGATTAGTGGCTGATGTGGGTAAAACCAACTAGTTTTAATCCTACTTTTTAAATATAAATTTGACACTCAAAGGCAGTGAACCTATCAATTGTGGTGTAGCTAAATAAGTAGGGTATCAAACTCAGGGAATGACAAATTAAATTAATTACTAGAATTATCTAAAAAGGAAATAATAAAAAGAAGCGTTTTCTCTAGTTTTACAAGACTAGAAACTTAAATAAACTAACTAACATGTTTTAATTGAGAGTTGGAATATTCCGAAGATGTGAGTTGTGTGAGAAGAAGATCGGTTGTGGGATTGAGAGTTGTACGGCCAGGACTTCTAGAGCTTCGCGGATCATCGACCCGACTCGTCGAGTCAGTGGTTGACTCACCGAGTCCTTCTTGTTTTTGGCATTGTTTCTTCTTTGTTTCAACTCCCAAACTTCTAACTGCCTCTCCTACTTCCTTTTGCTTCCGAGCTTCTCTTTTGGACTGAAAATACAATTCAAACACTATTAAGTACCTTTTGTCCATAATATGCAAATATTTAGTTAATAACTATGAAAATTCTACACTAAATATATAGCTAAATATGCACATATCAGTGGGATATCGAGAGGTGATAACATGGTTCGGGTACCATGATTCGTGGCAAATCGAGAGGTGATAACATGGTTCAAGAACCATGGTTCGTGGCGATGAGTGCTTCAGAGTTTATCAGTTGTTCTGTTGTGTTTGAGTAGACTGAGAAAGGATGTGACAGAGTGTGGGGCTTGAGGGCCATGTCAAACGAGTTTCAATGAAGCATACCTTGAGAGGGAAAACGGGTCAGTGTCCGAGAGATTTTAATGGTGAGATGCTAGTTGGAGTCGCAAGACTTAAGGAGGGGTGGAGATGGTGCTACATGGTGGATTGTGGTCTGAGTTGAGAAATCGGCCGATAGTAGAGATGTCACTTTCTGTGACCAGAGTTGTGCTATTTCTGTTCCTGTGAGAAGCAGAAGAGACATTGAGTTTCTAGTTTTCTGAGTTTGAGGGTAAAGCCTGCGGGGTAGCAATTGTTGCGATCTTTTACCAGAGCATATGGGCAGTATGTCTGTTGCAGGGTTATATTATAGCATGAGAGAGTCATCAGTGGGGATTGAGATGGTAAAGGACAAGGATACACCCTATTTGAGTATAGTAGGGCATATGTAAGTAGCAGTGTTGGGTGATCAAGAGGAGCACATTGGGGCGGTGGATCTCATTGTCTGTGATGGATATCGAGTGTGGGAGTGAGGTCTCTGCTCTCATGATAATTCTCATGATGGGACATTGGTTGGGGAGTCGAAGATGAGGAGTGTGATAGTTCATTATTTTCAGACTAAGAGTCATGGTTACTATCGGATAGTTGAGATGTCTGATAGTGTGTCAGTGTGAGATTTTAGATGACACGGTGGGAAGTTTTTGAGGATTTTATCTAAGATTTGGGATGTTTGGAGTTGCTTGGTCTCTATCGGGAAGATCATCGAGTGTTATGTGGTACTTTCCAAGAATAAGGATGATGTACCTGGTTAAACAGTCTATGGAATAGATTGTTGGTGTGTCAAATGGTGATCATTTGAACCCTGAGTGGGGGAGAATCGGATATTTTATTGAGAGTATCAGAGATTTGTTCAAGAGCGGTTAGAGGACTGGATATAATGACCTACGGTACGGATACATGAGACTAGGGTTATTGGTGGTCGAGGCAAGGTGCAGAGCAAAATAATGCATGTTGTACATGTTCAGGAAAAGATGAGTGTCTCCATGGCAGGTGGCCGTTGGTCGGAGACCTTGTGATGGTTAGGAATTCTTCGAGGTTGTAATGGTAAATTCAAGCTGGTTGGCCGTAAGGATTGTTTCAGAGATTGAGAATTTTTGGTTCAATATATAGGTTGTTATATGCACTTTAGGAAGGGTAGAAGTTGTTTGGGCAATCAACTTCAGGGTTGGTATGGGTATTCTTGCATGGGTTTTGAGAAATATAGAGTATTCTTACATGGGTTTTGAGCAATATAGGATAGACTTTAGGATTGTCATCAATGTGTTCTGAGTCATTGATGATTCCTCCGTGTTTCAATTGAGAGTTGGAATATTCCGAAGATGTGAGTTGTGTGAGAAGAAGATCGGTTGTGGGATTCTGAAAGGATGCACTGTGCCATCTAAGTACGATGTCGTATGTAGAGACCAGTGGTTGAAACAAGACATTGTGAGGTTCTGTGATGGTGTACCAAGGTATCCGAGTATGATTCCTTGAACTTCGAATTATTTGAGATTTGAGATATGAGATGGCAAGCGGAGTAGCAAGTGACTATGGTTCCAACGGGAGCTCTTCAACTAATTGTCATCAAGAGGGAGTATCCGAGAATGTGAATTGCAGCAAGAAAAAGTGTTGGTCACGACGGTTGTCGTAGGTAGTGGTGATGCTTAACCTAGGTGGGTGTGTGTACCTATCTATGTTGAGCCATGGAGTATTTGATAGTGAACTAAGTGGAGTGATGACTCGAGGAGGAGATTAAGGGGGCTAAGAGGGTGAGTTGATCCGAGTGGGAGTAATCACTTCGGATTATCTGGGGAAAACCATGGAGTGAGCCCATGGCGAGTCAGTGAGAGAGAGTGTTGTGATACTACAGGGAGCCATGGTGTTCGCTAGTCTTCAAGAGAGTGTTGTGATATTGCAGGGAGAAATAGTATTCATGAGTCAGTGAAAGAGTGTCGTAGGCCTACGGGTAGCCATAGCCTTCACGAGTTAGTAGGAGGGAACGTTATGATACTATGGGGAGCCGTAGTATTCGCTAGTCAGAGCATGATGCAGAAGAGTTTTTAGGCTTGGGTAGCCTTATTCATTGAGTTTCGAGAATATGGTGGTCGGACCAGGGGAGAGACTGGGGTCTCCATATTTGTCGAGGATCATTATATTCTATGTTAAGTTGTGGTTATCGTAATCGAGAGGAATTGGATTGAGTTGAGTGCTTCATTGGGATGAGTGGTTCCAATTTTGTGTCAGACCAGACCCTCGAGTTTGAGTTTGGCTTTGATAGTGTATTGAGTAGGTGAATGAGATTACGGATTCAGAGATGGGTTTCATTTTGAGGGGTATTGTGTGTCTTCTGATGTCTTAGACCTGAGTGGGTAAGTTCGTTTGTATGGGAAGGACCGCGAGATGCATGGAACTAATGAGTAGTAGACGACAAAGGTCGAGGGTGAGGCGATTTCAGTTGGGATTGTAGTATTCGCTTGGGGTAAAGAGAACATCATGACTTGTGTGTCACAATGGTTCGAAATAGTTTTTGTGAGAAGGAAGTCAATGAGACGTTTTGGGGCATGCAAAGGGTAACCTTTAGAGGTTCAACTATGGGGTCGAGAGTTGACCGGGTGCTCAGGATGGAGAGGGATATATGAGAGGGGGTTGGGGCTTATGATTGTTAGATGTTAGAAGATAATTCTGAGTGAGCATGCTCATTTTCTTGTGTATAAGGTCAGGTTGTTGAGAGTTCTTTGTTCAGATGGGTTTCAATTGCAGTACAGTGGATGGGTCTCTGGTGTAATGTGACCCTTTCATTCCTTGGAGTATGTTATGGATCGTTTAGTATGTTTGGTATGAGTGATCAGTAGCCAAATTTTTGGGCTTTGACTTTTCTATCAATTTGCAATGAGGAAATCAGAGGGGCAGTGAGTTATCAATCAGGGTCTGTTATTCGAGGAGCGAATAACATGGTGATAGCTTGAGAGGGTGGTCTGTCAGTAAGTTAGGACACTAGAGTTTTCAGATTCTAGAGAGTCAGAAGGGTTATCGTAGCGGCAGAGGGGTAAGTCCTTTTCTAGGTTTGGAAGTTCCTGTTCGGATTCAAGTGTCTAGGGAGAAAGATAGCTGTGTGGTATGAGATCATTTCTGTGGTGCTTCCCGGGTTATTGGGTTCGATCTATGTGGTGTTGAGAAGAGATTTGGAGGGTGAAATCTAATTCAAGTAGGGGAGAACTGTAACATCCATACTTTCAGGGGCATCAAGGTGTTTAACTTTGAGATTTGTGGAGTGACTCGGTGAGTTGTGAGTCCAACTCGTCGAGTAGAGTCGAGTTGTCCACGTGACATTAATGAATGGACTTAACGAGTCAGAGAGTCGACCCACCGAGTAGGTGCTGGGCAGAGAAACCCTAATTTCTTGGGGTTGGTTCCTATTTAAAGGACCTTAAGCCGCCCCATCAGCCTCCTTACTTCTAGAGAGAAACCCTAATCGCTTAGAGGGCTAAAAGAGAGAGGAGACATAATTTTGGGCATGTTGTGACCTTTTGGAGGAAGAAGTGGAGAGAATCAAAGATTTGATCAAGAGGAGGCTTTTGGATCCAGAGATTCTTCAGATTTTTGCTTCATTTGGAGGTAAAAAGATGCTAGCTTGACCATTTCTAGATGAGATATTGTTTTACGGAATTTTAGGGTTTTCTTCCATCTATCTTGAGTCATGGAGTGATTTGTGCATGGCTTAAGGTTGGAACCTCAGATCTCGACTATAAGTGGCCTTGTAAGTCCATAGAATCGAGCTTTATTGAGCTGGAGGCAAGCTCTTGTGCACCTAGCTCTTGTTGATGCATGTATTGGCATATTGAGCCTTATATGCCATGTATGAACGTAAAGTTTGCAGCTTTATGTGCTATTCAAGCCTTAGGAGGATAGATATGGAGTGTGGGGTTGTACATCTGCTTAGAATCATTTGATTGAGGATTGAGTTCGAATGGAATCGCTGAGTCAATGAGCCGACTTGACGAGTCGGTGAGGGTTTGTCCCAATGAGCTTGATCATGCAATAACTCGGTGAGTTGGGGGTCAACTCGACGAGCTGAGCTGGACCTTCACAAGATTTTTGAATAAACGAGTAGACTCGACGAGTTACATGGGTGCACTCAACGAGCCGGGTCAAACATTGACTGTTGACTTCAGTTGAATTCTGTTAACTTTAGGGTTGGGTCAAACATGAGTAATGGAGACCATGGAGGGGTACAATGGTATTTTATCCACTTCAAGAGTTAGAAAGTGGAAGAATAACCTTTGTTTACTTAGAGTAGGAAATCGAGTATTTATTGAGATAATTACCCTATGTGTTAGGTGGTGGCTAGTTCGAGATTCGAGTGCGAGGATGATTGTTTGCTGTCGAGGTGAGTCTTGTCACTATACTTACCATGAGTGGTATCCTCGTGTGACTGAGATGTCTTATGTGTTTATATTGAGTATTGTGATATCCTGCATTATGTCTATGTGATTTATGTTGTGTATAATTTTGTGCTTACTGAGTTAGGACCGGAGAGTCCATTCGAGTTATGGGACTGGAGGGTCCCACTGAGACACTGGAGGGTCTTACAGTGTTATGGCCTCGAGTAGCTAATGATATGTGTGTGGTATTTTGGGGAACTCACTAAGCTTCATGCTTACTGTGTTATGTGTTATGTGTTCCATCTTTTTCTAAAATTTATGGGAAGGCACCGACTTGATTGTACACACCAGTGAAAGAGATATTTTTGAGAATCCTGAATTATAATCAAATAGTTATGGAGGTGCGAGTTGTAAATTAAATAAATGAGATTTTTGTCAAATGTGTTACGAGAATTATGTGATTTTAAATGAAAATTTTGTTTGAAAATTTACGTTGTTACAATTTCCTCTTTACAATTTTTATAAAATAGTCATTAGTTTTTATAAAAATTCTAGGTATTTTTGCAATCTTCCAACAGTTTATTTCTTGGTTTTTATTTTGGTATTTTGTTTGTAAAAAACAAGTTCTTAAACTTGTATTATCTTGAATTAAGTTATCAAACTGATAACTTATGAATTGTTTTTTTTATAAAATCAAATTTTTATATTTCAATTAAATGAAATAAAGGTTCATATATGAATGTAGGATTAGACAATCTTTGGATTATATTTTCGGTTCATAGTTCAAATTATGATATGTGGATATTATTTCCAACTTGTAATTAAATCAAATCATGATTTAATTAAATTGAGTTTGATAAGTACTTAAACTGGTTAAGCACGTCATATGTTCCGATTAATAAATTAGGGTATTTAACTTACCCTTGAGTTGTGATCTATTGAACATGGTTTCATGCTTAGTTTTGAGATTGAACTTTGAAAATTTACAACCTAGTTGGAGTATTCACATATCAATGTGACTACTTAGTACAAGCTATGTTACACTACTTGTTTGGAAGGATCTATTAAGTCACGATCTAGCTCAACTTGTTGCTTCTAAAGCCAAGTTATGTGCACACATGGAAATGACAAGGTTCTAGATGAGACCTAACCTAAGTTTTGATGATTGTCACATGAAGTTCATCTCAGAATTGAAACTCATTGACTGTGAACTCATATTCATATCAAGAAGCTACGAGAAAATAAATCTAGAACCTGCAACACCACCACAATCAAACCTCAGACAGTTATAAATTATAATCTAACCAAAAACCTGAAAACCAACTAACACTTTTGAAAATAAAACTAGAAATTGAAACTTTTGAAAATCAAACTAGGAATCGAACCTTAATATGGGTTCCTACAACATGAAATCTACATTTTTTTTCTTCCAAAAACTTGAAACTTGTAATATGATAGTGCCGGTGATCATTTAACAGAGATGTTGAGTAAAGCAACAGAGAGAGGTCCGTTATTGATTCATGGGTTCCTATAATCTAATATAATCTAGTTAGATTGGAGTGAACCTTCATAAATTGTGTAACACCATAAATTTCAAAACAAATTTCCATTTAAATATAATGGTTTAATTCTTAAAAACACTTTTCTTAAAATCTCATTCATAATCAAATTACAAAACATAACTCCATTTTCACTTGCATAATAAACCAGGATCCTCAAAACATGACTCTTTTGCTGGTGTGTACAATCAAGCCGGTGCCGTCCCGTGATCCTGAGAAAAACCTGAAACACATAACACAAAACACTGTAAGCACGAAGCTTAGTGAGTTCCCCAAAATACCACATATAACACATATTAGCCACTCGAGGCTATTACTATGTGCGGTGCACCCAAACTCTGTGAACCCTCAGGTTCTAACTTTGCAAGCATGCACAACATAAATCACATAAAATAATGCAGTACAACAACAATAGATATAAAACAATGTATCACATAACTCTTTTTACCTACTCAAGGTAAAGTATAGTGAGAAGACTCACCTCGCGTATCTCAGTAACTCGTAAATCCCTGAAATCACTAGTGCTCGATCTCCCGAGCTATAGTCCTCCTATAACACAATACATCTCTAATTAACACTTCCCAACTAAGGTTGACTAACCCTATCAAGTCAACACCAGTCAACTCTAATCAATGGTCAACGGTCAACCCCAACTCGCCGAGTCTGGCGTGGACTCGCCGAGTCTCTATGGGGACCTGATTCCCCTGAGTCCCTTCCGACTCACCGAGTCACTCACCCAACTCGGTTACTCAACCCCTGGTTCGAAATCCCTAAACAACCCGCACCAACTCGTCGAGTCTGCCAATGGACTTGACGAGTGCATTCCATGCACAACCCCAAACGACCTTCTGAGGTCACATCCGTTCCACTAACTCATAGATCCAGTCCTTCCAAGCTTATTTATCACGTAAAGTTCATGTCTTGGCGCTCATATCACACCTAATGACTCATAAATGGTGTTTTGACATCAAGCACAAAGATCCCAAACCAAACCTCCATGGATTCATAAAAAGCTTGGACAAAGGGACACTCTGGACCTCCAAGGGTCCAGATCCATAACCTAACTCACTTAAGGGACCATGGGAGCACTAGATCTAGCCACAAAAGTGCTCAATAAACCCTAAATCAACATGAGCATCACCTTAACAGAAAATGGCTCGAAAATAGTACCTCAAATGTGATGTTCTAGACCTCAAATCTTCAGGATGTTAACCCTCTTGCTTCCTCTTGGCTAAAGCTTCCTTTCCCTTGCTAGACAACACCTCCAAGGTTGATAATGGCTCCTTCTCTCACTCCAAATGCTCAAGTGCAATAGGGTTTCACTCTGGGGGTTGGTGAGCACAAATGACGGCCATAAGGCCCTTTAAATAGGCCCCAAACCCGATAAATTAGGGTTTCATTAAACAACGCGGACTCGCCGAGTCCACCAATGCAACTCGTCGATTCCAGTCATTAATCCAGATGAGAAATCACGTCTCTACTTGGCGAGTCTACGCACCAACTCGCCGAGTTCTTCCTCAAAACTCAAAATAAAATGAATAAATATAATACCTGAAATTCTGGATGTTACAATTCTCCCCCACTTGAATCTGACTTCGCCCTCGAAGTCTCACGCTCCAGTTCCCAAGTAAGCTCCGACCCTTTCCGATGCTGCCACTGGACCTGCACCAGAGGCACCTCCTTATTCATCAGAACCTTGATCTTCCGATCCACAATCGCAACTGGTCTCTCCGCGTAGTTCAGGATCGCATCCACTTGGATGTCCTCTGGCGACACTACCGCCGACTCGTCGGCTATACACTTCCTCAACTGAGACACATGGAAGGTATTATGAATCCACTCCAATTCCACAGGTAGCTCCAACCGATACGCTACCTTGCCCACCCTCGTGATTACTCTGAACGGCCCGATATACCGGGGGCCCTAGCTTGCCCCTCCTCCTGAATCGAATCACTCCCTTCGAAGGAGATACCTTCAGTAGAACATAGTCACCGACCTGGAACGCAAGCTCGGATCGTCGTCTATCCGCATAACTCTTCTGGCGGCTCTGAGTGGTCAACAAACTCTGTCTGACCCGTTGTATCTGCTCTGTCGTTTGCAGCACAATCTCTGTACTTCCCATCACACGCTGCCCTACTTCTCCCCAGTAAATGGGGTCCGATACCTCCTCCCCTACAACAACTCAAAGGGTGGCATACTGATGTACTAATGATGGCTGTTGGTGTAGGAAAACTCTGCTAAGGGCAAATACGGGCCATAATCCCCCCCCCCCCCGAAATCTAATACACATGCCCGAAGCATATCCTCAAGCGTCTGAATCGTTGGCTCGCTCCGAAGTGTCCACATACATCACCTATGGCAACTCTAGCTCATTTCTCATATTCATCTTCGATGCTGAGCACTAGGTCAACTTTTAGCCCCACAGCTGAACCCCCAAAGGTCACACATAACATGATCCAAAATGTCTCACTAACTTCCTTCCCATGACCACTATCACGGCCCAGTGACACGCAAGTCACGAAATTCTCTTTCCCTCATAAAAAAATACAATCCAATCGAAGATCGACTCAGCTCCAACCTCTCGCGTCTGCTGCGCCTATTCTCCCGCGCTCCTCGCTGATCCTCTCGACAGAGACGGAGACCCTAATCTCGCCCCGGTTTAACCACTAGGCTCCATAAACTCAACACTAGGGCTACTCAAGCCTATAACTCTTCTTCATCATGCACTTATCGGAGAACACTCCATCATCATACTCTCTTGCCGTCTAGTGGGTACTATGGCTTCCCTCAACATTACGACAGCCTCTGACTAGTGATAATACGGCTCCCCGTAGTATCACAACGCCAACTAACTAGTGAGTACTACGGCTCCCCGTAGTACCACGACTCCCTCCCTCTGACTTGTGAGTACTACAGCTCCCCGTAGCATCACAACGCCCTATGACTGGTGAATACTACGGCTCCCCGTAGCATCATGACTCTCTCTCTCTCTCTCTCTCTGACTTGTGAGTACTACGGCTCCCCGTAGCATCACAACTCCCTCTGACTGGTGAATACTACGGCTCCCCATAGCTTCACCCTATACTCTCATTCTCATTACAACGCCACACTATGTTCACTACTCCTGCACCGAAGACTATCATAGATAGTTACACACACACTTGCCCCGATATGCATTACATACTATGGCGGAAACCGTCATAACACAAAACCTACCTCTGCGGAGATCCACTTCCTTAAATAATCCCTCTTGATGACAATACATGAAGGGCTCCCACTGGAACCGTAGATACATAATACATCACTAGTCGTCTTAAATCCAAGACTCTAAATAACTCCGAAATCGGGACGCTATATGCGGAAACCACGGAACACCATAACAGAGCATCACAATGTCCTGCCTCTACCACTGATTCCCTCACTCCCAGCACCATACACATACATCAATACATTTCCTCTGAATCCCATAATAATATCCTATTTCACTCAATGTGCAACTTCAGTGCATCCAAACACTCAATTGGAATACAAGGAAGGCGCTAACTCTTCAGAACACACCGATGATCCTCCGAAACCTTTTCCACTACTGCTTAAAATCCAAGCAAGAATACACATCTCAGCTCGAGAGTTGGCTACTCAACAATCTTTTACCCATATTTCAACCCAGAAGTTCTCAACTGCCCATACCATCATTACGAGTCTTCCGCTTGAAACGACTCTGACCACCACCAGATTCCTGACCATTGACCACCCGTCGTGGAGACACCCATCCTTCTCTCAGACATATACCACATGCATTATTTCGCCCTGCACCTTTCCTTGATCACCAATGATCCTGATCTCATGAATTCAAGCCGCAGGTTTCTGTATTCAATCTCCTAACCGCTCTTGCACAAATCTCTGGTTCTCTCGATAAACCACCCGGTTCTCCCCCACTTAGGGTTCGAACCATCACTATCTGACACATCAACAATCTCACAAACTATTTTCACCAGGAATAACACACTTGCCCCTGGAAAGTGCTACGCAATGCCCGATAATCCCCTTTAAGGAAATCAATCGATCTCATATACTCTGAACCTCATATGAAATCCTCAAGAACTTCTCATCACGACTGCCTTTAGTCGTTCCAAGTTTCGTACCAATCCAAAACCAAACAACTGAACTGTCCAATAACATCACTGCCTCATAGACTGGTCCACGAAATCATCATACTCCCCTACCTCGACTCATCAACCGTCGTTCCATCACATGGATCTTCCCAAAAACAGGGACCCACTCCCATATTCAATACCCAATCATAGATAGAAAACCACTGTACTGATAAAGTCGATTGGACTCCCCACTGATACCTCTACAATACGCCCTACTATACTCAAATAGGTGTAACGTGGTCCTCAACTATCTCAGTCCCAACTGACTATCTGCTCATGGTAAATTACTGCCTCGCGGCACACCTGCTACCTAATACTCTGATGGAATGTCATCCCCAATGACAACCTGCAGGGTTACCCCCAAACCCAAAACTTAAACATCATGCCTCTCATGTTTCGTACACGAACATAAATAGCACCACCCAAGTCATAGAAGGTGACATCTCCTCTATCGACTGATTGCTCAACTCATACCGAAATTTTTCCATCCCTCTAGCTCCTTACCAAAATACTCTGAAAGGCTCTCGACCTCCCTCTCAAGGAACGTTTCTTCGAACTCAATCATGGTCCACTGGCCTAAAGCCCATAATGTCCAATCTCTACCTCATCAATCATGACCGGATAACCGAAGAACCACGAGCATCATTCACTACGAACCATGGTACTTGTCCCATGACATCTCTTCTCAATATGCTCCGGTGTATGGTACACGAACCATAGCATCATTCCTCCATCTACTCCGATGTATGGTACTCAAATCATAACATCACTCCTCCATCCGCTCCAATGTATGGTACTCGAACCATAACTTCACTCTTCGATCCGCTCCGATGTATGGTACTCGAACCATAACATCACTCCTCAATCCGCTCCGATGTATGGTACTCGAACCATAACATCACTCCTCCATCTGCTCCGATGTATGGTACTCGAACCATAACATCACTCCTCCATTTGCTCCGATGTATGGTACTCGAACCATAACATCACTCCTCATTCCTCTCATTAGAACCTTCAGAATACTCCCTGTATCAAGTATGGGCCCTCTGCTTTCAGTAGTACGGGCCCATACTACCTGTCACATCTACCCACTTTCCACACGGACTATCCCAGAGCTCCGTAGTAGCTGCTCTACCTTCTCGTTCACCAATTCCGTTGCGCGTGCTCGCTCCCCAGTGAAATTCTCTACTCTGCCAGCACACTCATCTAGCTAAGGTTACTCCCTAGGCTCTTCCTAGATTCCCACACTTCTCTGCCATCAGCTGTTGAAGAGCTCCTAATGATGTCAACCATCTACCTCCTGAATATCGTCATATTCTCTTGGTAGCTGACTCCCATCATCGAGAGTTCCACGAAGCACGAAGCAAGAAACATTTGAGCATCGAAGAATACATAGGACTCACTCTGGGTGATAACTCCGCTTGCTCTGCTCATCCTCGAAAGTACCACCGAACTCTGCAACTCTTCCCCTCGCGGGTTCTAACTATTCTTTCGCTAAGTACCACGGTACTCATCTAGGTATCTCCCCTAGATTACTCCTCTACTCAAATCCCCTTAAAGGATTCCATCTAAATATTCTCACTCATCACATACTCAAAAGCACATCGCATATAACAACAATTCCTAGGCTAAGGCATCACAAATCAGGCCACTCTAGTCCTAAGATATGAAATACCTAGCCTGTCTCTAGCATGCAATAATATCTCATAAAATGTATCATAATTATCTCATAACACAAAAGCAATGGTATTTTGGGAAATCACCATTCGGGCTCTGGCTGATTGTACACACTACTCTTTCTCGCTTTCTCTTTGAACTCTTATTCGCTTTAGAAAATTATTTCTTTGAAAACTTTTCTTACTTCCTCAGTTTGAGTCCAGATTTACCCGAAGGTGCATCCGAATCCCTCAAACCAAGGCTCTGATACCAACTTGTAACACCGTAAATTTCAAAACAAATTTTCATTTAAATATAATGGTTTAATTCTTAAAAACACTTTTCTTAAAATCTCATTCATAATCAAATTACAAAACATAACTCCATTTTCACTTGCATAATAAATGTAACAGCCCGGATCCCCAGGTATCTTTACTTTCATATTTTTGATATTCTGTAAGGGGACTCGGCGAGTTGGAGGTCGAACTCGCCGAGTCGGGTCACGGTTTTGGGCGGAGGTTCGCGTCCGGACTCGACGAGTCCAAGGGATGGACTCGGCGAGTCCGCGCTGTTTAATGAAACCCTAATTTCCCGGTCCTAAGCCCTATTTAAAGGACCTTATGGCCTTCATTTGCGGCCACCTTGAACCCTAAGTGCACCCATACGACTGTGAGCCCTTGTGAGTGTGATAAGAGGCCATTTGTTCATCATTTTGTGTATTATTGCAAGAAAGGAGGGAGAAGATCAAGCTTGAAGAGTTGGGGAGCTTGGATCTGCTTCTATTTCATCAAGGGAACCTTCTTGAGGTAACTTTCAGAGCTAAACTTCATATTTTGGGTTGATGTGTCAAATCTAGGGTTTCTTCTTGCCTTATTTGGCTTAAATTGGAAGTATGAAAGGTCCCATGGAGATATGGAACCTAGATCTGGACCTTAGCAGGTCCAGGAGACCCCATATGACAAGCTTTATGTCCATTCTTTTGAGTTAGAAGCTAGGGTTGCCATATTAGAGGTTATTTCTCAAAAATGAGCCTTGTATGCGTTGCATGGCGACCAAGACTGAGACTTTACGTGATAAATAAGCTTGGGAAGGCCAGATCTATGTGTGTATGGAACGGATCTGACCGCAAAAGCCAGTTTTAGCTGATGCATGGCATGGACTCGCCGAGTCTGAAGAACAGACTCGACGAGTCGCTTGAAGATTGTCCTTGAGACCACCCAGTGTGTAGTCCTTCCGAGTTGTGGGTGACTCAGTGAGTCGCAGAGAGTTAGAAAGGTTTTGACAGGTGGACCGAGTCAAGTTGGGACTCGCCGAGTTGTCCTTGCGACTCGGCGAGTTGAGTCGCGGTGGCCCTGTGATTCAGGCCCAAGTGGAACTCGTCGAGTCGGGGGAGTACTCGACGAGTCAAAGGGAAAATCCTTGCGAGTTGGTTAAAACGCGTAGACTCGCCAAGTCACTATAGTGCACTCGCCGAGTCCGGTCCAATTGACCAAAGACTGTTGACCAAGTCAACTTGTGTTGACTTGATATGGATGGTCAACCTTAGTGGTACAAGTAATAATTATAGATTCATGATATCATAGGAGGATTACAGCTTGGGGGTTCGAGCACAAGTGATTCCAGGGTTCACGATTAGCGAGGCATACGAGGTGACTCTTCTCACTATACTGTACCCGGAAGGGTTTGACTGTGTGACCGGAAGGTCGAATATGATATGAGATATATGTCTTATGTGTGATAAGTTATTCGTTATATGTGCCATGTATGATATGCTTGATTTGGGCCGGAAGGCAAAATGTTATGGGCCGGAAGGCATGGTCATATGGACCGTAAGTTTGACGTGGGTAGGACCGAAAGGTTTACCCAGTCGGGACGGAAGTCCCCTGAGACACATGGACCGGAAGGTCAAGGCCTGGAAAGGCGTACGTGCGTAGGTTGTATTTTGGGGAAACTCACTAAGCATTTATGCTTACAGTGGTTGTGTTATGTGTTTTAGGTACTAGTGAGGACCTTAGGAAGGCGCCGACGTGATAGTACACACACTCGGGGAAACCATTTTGTGATCTTTTGTTATGTAATCGATCGTGACTAAATTGTTACATTGGAACCTAAACTTATTACTCAATGTTTTGATGATTGTAAAAATGAAAATTTTTTGGTTTCGGAATTTATGACGTTACAATAAACCAGGATCCTCAAAACATGACTCTTTCGCTGGTGTGTACAATCAAGCCGGTGCTGTCCCGTGATCCTGAGAGAAACCTGAAACACATAACACAAAACAATGTAAGCACGAAGCTTAGTGAGTTCCCCAAAATACCACATATAACACACATTATCCACTCGAGGCTATAACTCGGTGGGTCCGTGCACCCAAACTCTGTGAACCCTCAGGTTCTAACTCTGCAAGCATGCACAACATAAATCACATAGAAGAATGCAGTACAACAACAATAGATATAAAACACTGTATCACATAACTCTTTTTACCTACTCAAGGTAAAGTATAGTAAGAAGACTCACCTCGCGTATCTCAGTAACTCATAAATCCCTAAAATCACTAGTGCTCGATCTCCCGAGCTATAGTCCTCCTATAACACAATACATCTCTAAGTAACACTTCCCAACTAAGGTTGACTAACCCTATTAAGTCAACACCGGTCAACTCTGGTCAATGGTCAATGGTCAACCCCAACTCGCCGAGTCTGGTGTGGACTCGCCGAGTCTCTATGGGTACCCGATTCCCCTGAGTCCCTTCCGACTCACCGAGTCACTCACCCAACTCGGTTACTCAACCCTTGGTTCGAAATCCCTGAATAACCCGCACTAACTCGTCGAGTCTGCCAATGAACTCGACAAGTGCATTCCATGCACAACCCCAAACGACCTTCTGAGGTCACATCTATTCCACTAACTCATAGATCCAGTCCTTCCAAGCTTATTTATCACGTAAAGTTCATGTCTTGGCGCTCATATCACACCTAATGACTCATAAATGGTGTTTTGACCTCAAGCACAAAGATCCCAAACCAAAACCTCCATGGATTCATAAAAAGCTTGGACAAAGGGACACTCTGGACCTCCAAGGGTCTAGATCCAGAACCTAACTCACTTAAGGGACCATGGGAGCACTAGATCTAGCCACAAAAGGGCTCAATAAACCCTAAATCAACATGAACATCACCTTAACAGAAAATGGCTCGAAAATAGTACCTCAAATGTGATTTTCTAGACCTCAAATCTTCAGGATGTTAACCCTCTTGCTTCCTCTTGGCTAAAGCTTCCTCTCCCTTGCTAGACAACACCTCCAAGGTTGATAATGGCTCCTTCTCTCACTCTAAACGCTCAAGTGCACTAGGGTTTCGCTCTGGGGGCTGGTGAGCACAAATGACGGCCATAAGGCCCTTTAAATAGGCCTCAAACCCGAGAAATTAGGGTTTTATTAAATAGCGCGGACTCGCCGAGTCCACCAATGCGACTCGTCGAGTCCAGTCATTAATCCGGATGAGAAATCGCGTCTCTACTCGGCGAGTCTACGCACCAACTCGCCGAGTTCTTCCTCAAAACTCAAAATAAAATGAATAAATATAATACCTGAAATTCCGGATGTTACAAATCGAACCTTAAAACCAAAACGGATCATCCACAAAGTAATCAAACACAAAGGGAATTAAATCCCAACCAAACACCCTTGCAAATCCATAACACAAGAATCAAATCTGAATCGGTGCTGAAGACAGAAAGATCGAGAAAGAGGGTAGAGAAAGAGAATAAATCGAAATGACCCAAATCAAATCCATAAATCCAAGAATCAGAGATAAGTAATGTGTTCCTCATGATGATCGATGTTGAGCTTCATATGCCCATTTTTTCTCACACTCTTTCCTTTTGTCAAGATCTACATGTCGGATCTTCTTTTAGAGGGTGCAAGAGAGTAAGGCACATGTGGAGTGCAGGTGGCGCCGAAGACAAGTGTTATTGCCGACAACTACAAATGCTTCAGGCATGGAGGTGCTGGCTAAACCTGGAGTAGGGTTTGTGAGATGTGCAAAGGAGATAGAGAAAGACAGGAGAGAAAGAGATTGGAGAGACAAATGGTATCAATTGTTTCCTCTTTAATTAAAAAATAAATAAAAAAAGCGAAAAAATATATCATGGGCATTATAGTCGTTTTATTAAGCATGTATAAAATCAAAACCTAAGGATGGTCTGAATAAAAAAAAAGATAGGGACCAAACATAACATTTTGACATAACACATGGATGATTTAGTAATTTGTTGTATGTTTTATGATCATCCGATAAGACAATCGTTGCAAGAAAAAGAAGTATACCAAACGAAAGAAAGAAAGGCCATTATTGAAAGTCAAGGCCTCATAGCCAAGGAAGGGCACAAGATACTAAAGTGGGCACGCACGCAAGAGGTGCCGTAAAAATAAATTCTCCCGCCATCATCCAAAAATATACATAAACACCACCATAATCATCATTTCTTTCTTGGATCTCGAGTATCTACCATTTTTTTTTTCATTCTCTCTAAGTTTCTAAGAAGAAAAATAAGTAAAAATCAGGCAAATGGAGTTACCGGTGATCGATCTGGAACCGTATTTGGATGTAGTGTCTGGCAAATATTGCGGCGATGAAGTCTTAAATCCCCAACTGAAGACGGCTTGCTCGGAGGTTAGTCGAACCCTAAAAGAAACAGGAGCTTTGCTCGTCAAAGATCCCCGATGTTCTGCTCAAGATAACGATCGGTTTATCGATATGATGGAGAAGTATTTCGAAAAGCCTGATGAGTTTAAACGTCTCCAAGAGCGTCCTCACCTCCATTATCAGGTTTTTTCATATACCGATTCCCAGTCAACCTAGTGTTACGGATTGTGTTTGAATTGCATTGATTGATTTATTTGATCGATAGATAAATCCGAGGAATTTTGGGGGTTTAGCAGAAAAATATGTAAAATCAAGTTTACTTACATGCTCAATTATTTGTTTTTATTCGTCCTTCCGATCAGAAAAGGGGATGCAGATGCGAAAATAATACTTGTTCAAGTTTAGAATCCATTGATGTTAAATGTTAAGTGTGGTTTACCTGGAAAATGAAATTGTCATGTTGAAATCGTAATTAGTCAAATTGGGTTTCGAAAGAAAAAGATAAATTGGGTGTTTTGGTAACAAGCAAGTGATTTGAATGGTGTTTGTGAAAATTACAGGTCGGTGTGACACCAGAAGGAATAGAAATTCCTCGTAGTTTGGTTGATGGGGAAATGCAAAACAAGCTGAGATCATTGCCTAAAGAGTCTCAGCCGTTGACCCCATCAGGTCCAGATCCTAAGTGGCGATACATGTGGAGAGTTGGTCCTCGACCATCAACTACTCACTTTCAGGTTTAGCAGACTTCTCCTTAAACTCGTGATTAGTTCAAGATTCCCAAAGGGATTGGAATGAATGGAATCAAATTCCGTTTGGATCCGTGTTTCATCGTTCCAAGGATGGGGGTGAAGGAATTGAATTCCATTCTCGGTCCCTTAAAAGACCAAAGTGTCATTACAAAATCTTTCACTTCCAAAATCATTGATGACTTTTGTTGATGTAGGAACTGAACTCGGAGCCAGTTATACCTGAAGGTTTCCTCGAATGGAAAGAGACCATGGATTCTTGGGGTTCCAAAATGATATCTGCTATAGAGGTGAAGTAGTGACTTTGCATCATAATTTCTTGATTGAATGTTACAGGATATAATTCAAAATTCAATTTCCTCAGGCTGTTGCTGAAATGGCAGCAATTGGTTTTGGCCTACCAAAGGATGCATTCACTGCTCTAATGAAGAATGTGAGTGTTTATTTATGAACTTGCAAAACCCGGATATTCTTATGATTTTTTTTAGGGTTAGGTCATTGTACTTGTAAAATGGTTCCACTCAGGTCACTTTTTTAATGTGACACATAAGTAAATGGTTAAGGTCATAGAAAAGTAATATTCCTTTTAACTTATCCTAACCAAACTTTTTTTTATTGTACTCTGGTTTTGATTTTATGTGGCATGTCCATGAGCTACTTCCATTTGTTGATGTTTGAATTATATGTTTCTGGATTGCAGGGTCCACATCTTCTTGCTCCAACAGGGAGTAACCTTGAACGCCATGGGAAAGAGGGTACTGTGTTTGCTGGATATCATTATGACCTTAATTTTTTAACCATTCATGGCAGAAGTAGATTCCCTGGTCTAAGTATTTGGCTAAGGAATGGGAAGAAAGTAGAAGTCAAGGTTCCAGTTGGTTGTCTACTTATTCAGACAGGAAAGCAGGTAAACAAATACCAATCTACTTTCATTCCCTTACTTAACCTAAAAATGGCTCATGTTTTATCTTTTATGATGGATATGAATAAATGCTTCCTGAGTAGCAATTTTACCCAAAAATGGTTCACGTTTCACCTTAGCTACTTTAAATAGTCTACCCAGTTATAGCAATGTTATAAAGTACAAAGCAATTTTCACTGGTTTTTATTTTTTTGAAAGTACAATGCTATAATTGGTAGGTTGTTCAAAGTACAATTACTTTATAAAAGAATTGAAGTACAAGGCTGCAATAGAAAGAAACGGAAGTAGGTTGCTCTATTACACAAAGTTATTACAGTACATTGCTTCTTCTTAGCTTTTTGGTTTATGGAAATGAAATGTAAATAAAATCTACAGCCGTTCATGATGCCAAAAAAGTGATGTTAAAACTGAGTTTAAGCTGTCTATATTTTATTTTATTTTTGAATTTTCAGATAGAATGGTTGACTGCTGGAGATTGTATAGCTGGTATGCATGAAGTTGTGGTAACTAACAGAACACTTGAGTCAATTAAAGCTGCATCACAAGAAAATCGAAGCCTCTGGAGAGTATCATCAACAGTAAGTGCATCAGTTTTTAATTTACTTTTCTTTTTTACTTTATACACTGTTTAATTATACTTACTTATTTAACAAGAAAAATAAATTTAACACTCATCAGAACCCATGTAAGATTATAGTTAAAGCATATAATTTAGTTATTTTTAGAAACTTGTTATTTATATATAAACATCAATTGTTTTTCAAAAAAATGTCATAAAAAACTATGAATAACAATTAGTTATATTGCAATTTTTTTATTTCATTCTATCTGACGAAACAGTTTTTTTTTTTTTTTTTCCTCATCCCAATGAATAAATCATTCCATTCTACCTAAATGTATCAGCATTGTGACATCTATTTATAAACTGAAAAGTCAACGTGTAGTTTATAAACTTGGGTGTTGTTTCTTTTTGACTAATTGGACCTTATAAGGACATGACTCTTTATTATTATTATTTTTTTGCTTTATGCAGAAAGAATGGCTTAATAGAGAAATAAACTCCTACCTTTTTACAAACTTATCATTATTTTTTTGATTGACTTAATAAAAAATGTCATAAAAACTATGAATAACAATGGGTCTACTTTTATTTTTTGCTAGTTATTTTCTCATATAGCATCAGATGCTGTGCTGAAGCCCCTGGGACATTTTGCACAGTCACCCCTTGCCGACAAGTATCCGCCCATTTGTGCTGGAGAGTTTGTAGAACAAGAACTATCTGTCATTAATCTTAAAGGAAACAGAGGAGAGCTTTAGAAAAATTCTTTTCATGAAAAAAGGTACATGTACAAGTACATCCCATAAACAAGAATTATTTTTTATTTCTTTAAAATAAAAGTGACATGGAAATCAAGACACACAACAAGTATATACTGAAGTAAAGTGAATGGGAAAAAAGTTGGCATTTTTTGTCCCACCCAAAAAATATCAACATACTTCCAATACCAATTCCTTTTTCAGATGATAAGTAAGTTAACAAACATTGTGGGAACCAATGGTTAATATGAACATATTTCCATGGCATGTGAATGAGTCACCGAATATGAGTTTAGCAACTGTTTCCATAAGTATAAGGCATAATAAGCATGCCAACAATGCTGAGGCTTAGGAATGACATGGATCCTGCATGAGTAGAAAGAATGAACGGCTATAAATGGAGATGGGTGTTATTATAAAATAATAAAATACAAGTAGAAAAACATGGAAAAGAAAGAAGCGGCAGTGGTGGTGGTGGTGGTGGTGGTGCTGGGAGTGATGGTACAGGGGACGGCAGGGTTCCCTTGTGGCAGCACATTTTTCTCGGCATTGGTGCAACTGATCCCATGCCGGGCGTCGGTTGCACCATTTAGCCCCATTCCTCCAAATGACGCGTGTTGCACCGCCCTCAGGGTCCTTGGCCAACCCTGTCTTTGTGTGCTTGTCAATGGTCCCCCCATCTCCGGCGTTGATCGTTCCATGGCCATGCAACTTCCTGAAAAGTGCAATGTCAACTTTGGTCCATGTATATGATGTTAATCTATTCCTATATATTTGACTCTCCAATATACTTACTCTGCTCATAGATAGACTAGTGTAACTAAGAAACGATTGTTTGTGTTGCAGGTGAATTGGTGAAGGAGCAAGTCAGGACTTAGAGACTCGGATGCAATGGAATAAAGCAAAGCCGGTGGTTTCCTGCTAAATAAATCAAGTCTCTTCTTTTAGTTTTTCTTATATTTAGATTTTAAATTTCCTCTGTTTCTAGTTATAGTATCTGTATTAAAAATGTTTCACTGCGACTGCTTTAATTATATATATAAAAACTAAACCAACATAACATTATCTTACCTATACAAGTATTTGAATGTTAAATAATTCCCTTATTTACACCTATGCATTCACGCTTATACTAAATGGTAAACATTTTTCAAAATGATTCTTGGAAAAACCACAATTTTCTCTATGACGTGATCATGACCAACAATTTCTTAGTCCAATTTTGTATTGCTGAGATGTAATTATAGTCGTTTAATCGTTATTTGAAGTCATGTATCAAATTAAATGTTAACTACCACTTTATTTTACACCCTCTTTAAATTTTAAAACTTCTACATTATAACTTAGAGATTGAGAGTAATTAAACGTTGAAAGTTGTTTTAACATTACAACTTAGAGATCGAGGTAATCCCAAATGAGAAGTTGATCAAATGTTACCGGTTATTCAACCTTACAAATGTGAAGGTTAATGGAGAAACAACCCCTTTCAAAGTCTTACCCATAGATTCGATAAAAAATTTAGAACAAGTCAGATTTTAACAACAAATGTCGAGAACAACAACGTCAGAACATGGTTTTGCCTGGAGCACACCCTCTTCCAAACACTATACTAATTTATTTTTAATAACAAATCTAATTTACTCTTAAATCCGTTCATATCACAAACGAGATTTGAACTTTCAACTTTAAAAAGAAAAAACAACACCTAATACCAGTAGGCTAGAAGCCCTTTGATACACTATACTAATACAAGACAAAACACAAACCTCCATTTGCTTTCATATCATTGAACATGATGTATAGATCGAAACATTTTTATATGTTCGATTTTGGGTTTCTTGATTTGTAATCTCGAATAAGATAATAGAACTAATTGACCTTTATGTCAATGTTGTCTAGGAACGACCATAAACTTACACCTATTTGATTCATCCAGGACCTGTATCGATATCACACTCCAACAAGTATGCGCGTTCATCATAAGCTTCACATCATATCTTATACCATCCTTTATAGCTGTCTTATTCGAAACATTGTATGAAAAAACAAGAGAATATGACTTATTAAGGTAATTAACTTTTAGGGTTGTTCACATATAGGTAACTATTTTTTTTTTTTGTACTCGTCTAGATAACAAACTTTTTGGAATTGTTCACATATAACCATTATGACCTGCTGTAGCAGGTTACATCCAGCTACAACAGGTCATAATGGTTATATGTGAACACTTTGAACAAGTTTGTTACCTAGATGTGTATAAAAAAAATAATTACCTAAATATGAACAAAACCAAAAAGTAAGAGTAAATTACACGAATGGTCCCTATGGTTTGGGAGAATTTGTGCATTTCGTATTGTTTATTTTTGTTGTGCGCTTAGTCCCTGTCTTACCTAAAAAGGCTATTGTGCATTTATTAATTTATTTTTTTAATTAATTTTATTATTTATGTTTTGTATTTATATGTTTAAAAAAATTAATAGACTCCACATATCTGTATCTCCTCAACGTAAACCTAAAACCACATTTAATAAATTTAATCTGGGTCCTACCGTTCACCATCCCATTACATATCCTCTTCAACCTCTATTTTCTTTCAATCTTTAGTGACATGAAAGTCTTCACCATCCTTTTTTCTTGTCCTTCAACTCTGGCGAACAAACACCATAACCTATTGTCTCTTCACTTTAGTAGGTTGTGGTGTTGGTTCGCTGGAGTTGAAGGACCAAAAAACGAATGGATGTTGAAGACGTCGATATCACTAAAAATGAAAAAGAAATAGAAGTTGAGGATGATGAGAGATGAGATGGTCAGGAGATACAGATATGTGGGGTCTATTAGTTTTTTAAACATATAAAAAATAATCAGAAAATTAATTAAAAAAAATTAAATTAATAATGACACAATAGTCTTTTTAGGTAAGACACGGATCAACCGTAACAAAAATAAACTGTAGGGATCATCCGAATTCAAAAAATAAGTTAGGGACCAAACGCATAAATTCCCCCAAACCAAATGGACCGTTCGTGTAATTTACTCTTACTTTTGGTTTTGTTCATATTTGGGTAACTATTTTTCTTTTGTACACATCTAGGTAACAAATTTATTGAAAGTGTTCACATCTAACCATTATGACCTATTGTAACCGAATATAACCTGCTACAGCAGGTTATAATGGTCATATGTGAACAGTTCCAAAATGTTCATTACCTAAATATGTACAAAAAAAGATACTTACCTACATATGAACAAACCGAAAATTTAATTACCTTAATTAGTCTTATTCCCAAAAAACAAATCATTAAAAAAATAAATAAAGATAGTTTTGTAATCTCATTTAATGATAAAATAACTTCCACAATTACTCCCCTATACTTGGCTAATTACATTGACTTCTTCTAACTATAACTTTCTCCCACTATTCATCTAAAAACAATAGGCCACAACACAACTTCTTCTAACCATAACTTTCTCCCGCCATTTATCTAAAAACTATAAGCTGCAACACAAGACACCTGCTATACATCAGTCTTCTTGAAATCCAATGCCTTAAACATTACACACTTCAATTTGGAGATTATAAAACCCAAAGAAACCCTTCCTGGAATCTAATTCAACAAGTCGATAAGAACCGGTGGAAGACACTTGCATCACCATTGCCATCAACATCAATTGCATCCATTAGTGGCATTAAAATTACCATCTTAGAGCCCATTGAACAATCTTTTCTCATCAAAAATATTTTGAAAAAAAAAACAACTGATTCAAATTAAATATCATGTGAATCATGTATCTTTTAGCATAAATGGATTTTTGAATAATCCCCAATTTCTTAGGAGTTTTACTTCCAATTTAATTTAATCAGATTTTTGCAAAGTTCTAAAAAGTTCGTCATGGCTCCAAGGCTTCCACCTGCTGCCAATGTTTGCTAAAACGCCGCGTTAACTCATATATGTGTATAGAAATGAATAATAATTGAAAATACATATAAAAAATATTAATTATATAGAAAATTGCCGCCTTAAGTCATGACTTACAAACGTTGTGACTCGCCAATGCTCGGAAAAGCTTGAGGTTTGACATTGCCGCCAAGTAACGCCTTACGTTATTTAGAACCTTGGATTTTTGAGACCTTCGACGAGGTTTCAAATTAATATAAGTATTTGATCTTTTTCTTGGTTTCGCTTAATGTTTCATCCTAGGTGTTCCGTTTCATTAGATTTCATTATATATATATATATATATATATATATATATATATATATATATATATATATATATATATAAAAGATCGGTTGAGAACTCATAGTTTCTCGAGAATCTGAGAACTAAAAGTGGAGCGTTAGATCAAAACTAATTCATTAAGGGCATGATCGTAATCTTACTGTAACATCCCAAAAATAAGCCCAAAAATTTCGTTTTTAGTTTAACAATTCATAAACCAACAGTATATAAACATCCGTGATAACATCCCATATGAAAACCAAATGTCAGTAATCAAAACAAGTTATTGTAAAACAATATCAAAGTGTAATCCCAAAGATCTTATGTGCGGACATTGGCGGAGCTTTATAAGGGCAAGGGGTGGGGGGCTGTGCCCCCCTGGTTTTTTAATTATAAACAACCCTCATACTTTCATTTTATATATTTTTGGCCCAAAAATATAAAATTTTGGCTGTGGCCCCCCGTGCTTAACAATTTTTTTACATATTATATTCCCCCCCCCCCCCCCCCCCCCCCCCCCCCCCCGTGAAGCAAACGTTGAAGCTCCGCCCCTGTGTGCGGAAATCGTAGTGTGATGCGCTGTGATTGAGCTGACTACTTTCCTTTGAAAACGAAGTACCTAAAACCAAAACTGAAAACCATAAGCAAGAAGCTTAGTGAGTTCCCCTATCATACCACATACCATACAACACACATACTGCCAAGCATATCCGGGTGCCAGCCTACCCTTTAGTATTTTTCAACTGGTATCCAGGGACTGTTTCACCCCTATCACTACCACGTATAAACATAGCATAACATACCTAAATATACTGTCAAACATATGTAACGCCCCATTCCCGGTATGTATTTAAATAAGTTTATTCCTTTGTGAGGAACGCGACTAGTCCCTTGCCCGACTCATCGAGTAGAGACGGGATGAGGATGCGTATTTAGCCGGTTACTTAGCGAGTCCACACACTGGACTCGACGAGTTTGCATGTTTGGAGGAAACCCTAATTCTAGGGTTTTGCATCTATTTAAACCCTCTTATGCGCCCAAACTCGTCTCTTTCACCTCCAGAGCATCAACTAACAAACCCTATCCGTTTTCTTAGTGAGTGTGTGTGTGTGTGTTTATTGCTTGTGAAGGCATCTTTGGAGTAAGAAGGAGAAGGAGAAAGTTGGAGAGTTCAAGGAAGAGGAAGTAGATCCAGAATACACACTCTATTGGTCATCTTTTCTGGTATTAAATTCTATACCTTTCTTATTGATCATATAGATCTATGTTGTCCCTAATTTGTGGTTTCTAAGCCCAAAAATGTCACACCCTGCTAAAGCGGAAACGCGAGATATGACAGCGATAACGGTTTCATTGCAAAAGATAAAGATACATCACCATATCAGTATTTAAAAGTTTACAACCCATAGCTTCAAAAGAAACAAAATACAAGTTTTTCCAAAATAACATTGTTCAAAGATAACTTCATAAATAACTTCAACACGATGCAACATGCTCTATGATGATGAATCTTTATATCCACTTACTAATTATTTCCTGAAAAAGCATGTAAAACGAGCATCAACTATGAAAATAGTTGGTGAGTTCACAAGTTTATAAAATCGAGCTTGAATAAGGCTTTTCGTAAATACAAGTACATTGCTTTAATGAGAAACAAAGTTGATTGCTATTAATGAATACAAGTTTATTGCTATAACGAGAAACGAGTTTGTATGTATATGAGCAAACAATGAGTCTCAACCAAACCTATGACTGAAGCCCTATCGAGATCTATGCTTATCGTTCCATAGATGAATATGGTATCATGCACTCCAGCAATAGGGCGAGTGAGGAGTTGTCAATTCCTAATAGCGCTATCCATAATGACCATTGGATCAAAGAGTTAATGGTTAGAGATAAGGGAAGGGCCTTAGTACGATAAGTTCTCATGTTTCGTGTTGCATAGACATACATAGAGAGACATAGCAATACAATAGCAATCATGTTTGATACAAATCAATTTAAATACAACATGCAAATAATAGTTTTTTTGGACATGCTTTTCTACCCCAAAACATAAAAACTGAAAATAGGGGAGTGCATGAATACTCACAATATGCTAAATATAGCAACCAAGTTTATACGAGTTAAATAAATACAACGTATATAAATAGTTTATGACATGCTTTTCCACCCCAAAACCTTTAAAAATCGAAAATAGGGGATTGGTGAATACTCACAATATGCTAAACATAGCAACCAAGTTTATACGAGTTAAATAAATACAATGTATATAAATAGTTTATGACATGCTTTTCCACCCCAAAACCTTTAAAAATAAAAAATAGGGGATTGGTGAATACTCACAATGTTTCAAGTAGATACAAGTGGTGCCTCGGAATACCCCAACGTCTTAATACTGGGATCCTACGACATCAAACACACACTAGTGAGTTTCCATGTCGAAATCTAATGCTAATATACTAAACTCTACATATAGTGAAATGCCAATTTATGTTCTAATATTGGATTTTATATTGATTGGTTACACTTTTTCTGAGATGATGAAATTCTACAAGTTATGCGATTAATACAACTTTGGGATATTAATTTTCAAGATTTAGTATTATAAATTTAAGGGTGTTTCAACACATTTAAATGTGTTTCAAATTCCTAAAAATGTAAAATATTATCAAATAGTTTAAAAAAACTGTTAAACCTTCTATTTTTCATTCTAAATACAATAGAGGTTTTCCAAAAAAGTTTTCCTTGAATTTTTGATATGGTTAACTATTTTCCAAGTTTTTAAGCCTTTATAACAACATAAATTCCCGAAAAATAGCATTCAGAGGATAAAAATTCTCAAACTTTTTATTTTACTGTTATTACACATTACTAAGTTGAGAAAAATATAAAAATGGATTTCCAAGCTGTTTGATTATATTTTATGATTTTTGAGCATTTATTCCAATAAAAATTGGAATAAATAGAAAACAATTTCTAAAATTACCCAAACTTTTTATTTAACTGTTATTATACATAACTAGGCTGGAAAAAATATAAAAGATATTTTTCAGTGGGTATTTCTATTTTTCCTTGTTTTATCCCCTTAAATAATCATTAATTGAAGAATAAATAATAAACAGTTAAAATAAATTACCAAATTTTTTTGTAACATCATTTATAGTGTAAGTAATCTGGAAAAAATACCAAAAGTGGTTTTCATATTGTATAATCTGGTTTTGGGTATTTATGTGTATTTAAGTGTATTTAACCTTAGAAAATAGGAGAAAAATAGTTTACAGTAGAGAAAGATCATGAAAATGTTTATGTAACCTCCTACTATAGAACATGATGTTCTAGTAATATTTCACAAATTTTGGATAATCAGAACTATTTTTCCTATTTTTAGGCCATTATAATTACCAAAAATTGGGAAAAATAGGAAGGCATGATGAAAAATTCCGAAATTATTTGTCTGAGTCTACCACCACAATTAAGAGCTGCAAAAATTGTTAGATACAATTTTCATACTCTCTAAAGTGGTTTTGTGTTTTATTGTACCCAAACAAAAAGAAAATCGAAAAATCATATTAAACAACAACAAAAATCGATGAAATTTAATGAGGCGTCATTATTCACCGTATGGGTCATTCACGAATTTATTCCGGATTTATAGACCTCTGGAAGTATTTTATGTGATTTATGCCCTTGTTTTCTTGTAACAATTTTAATAAATCAAAGAAATGATAGAGACTCTTGAAATTTTCCAGATGTTCATATTACCTTAATGGGAATCTGGAAAATTTTTGGGTTGAACAGAAAAGAACTTTTAGATATTTTTATAGACAAAATCGTTTACATGCACTATTAACAATGTACTTTGATCATCAGGCTCATTAGCTTGGTGTTCATCACATGCATCACAGTTTGAGGACCATGCATGGACATATGTTTGTCATAGTGATGTTTCTAAAAGAAATACTTGAAATAATAAGGTGTTTGAACCTTCAAAACTTGAAAAAATCCGAACTTTAGTATTTGACATAGGTTTTGGTCCTTGGATTTCACCATTAAACAACATGCATGTTGTTCTTGGGTGAAACCCTACCACCATCATCATCAAACTCGACATTCATGAACATGTTCATGAATGTTCATAAAGAATGGTGTAGAAAGAAGAGAAATACAAGAAAAACCTTTTAAGAAAAAAGAAGAAAAGTAAGGAAAAGTGAAAGATTTTCGTGTCTACCTTGAAGATTAGTCTAGGAGGATGAAGATTTGAGTGTGGAGGGGTGTTCTTGGCTGATGATTTTCGTGATTTAGAGAGAGAGAAAGAGGGTTTGAGTGTTGGAAGGGTGGAGTGTGAGAGAGAGTGAAGAGAGAAGTGGAAGAGTGGGGATTAGATCTTAATGATTGAAGTTTTGGGAAGAGGGAGAGCATGGGGAGAGGGTGGCCGGATTTTGGGTGGATTAAAGGCCCTCTCTCTCCTAAAATTCAAATTAAATAAATTCCCTCTTCATTTTTATAAAACCCAAGATTTTTTTATAAAAATTCTTCTTTATGTAATTCTTGATTTATTTAAAAATCTTTGTTTTTAACTAATAAATTATTATTAATGTATGATAATTTAAAATTTCTATTTCATTGATTATAATCCATAATTTGATTAATAAAAATTTGAAATTAGGAAGTTTATAGCCAAATTTTATAAAGTTTTTAAGCTTTAAGGTTTATAAATCTGGATTTTTGGCTCTTTAGGGTTTTTGGGACATTGTTTGATATTCACCATCATATTGAAATGTAATTAGAATATTTTAATTTATTTTTAAGGTTTTATACCCTTTTTTAATTGTAACAAAATTTGAAGTTTCATTCTAATTATGGTATTGGCATTTCCTATTGTAGTTAAGCAACTTACTAGAATCGTAAGAGTCAAGTATATTAGTCCTAGATCTTAGTTGGATCCTAGTTTATGCAAGATTTTTGACCTAATTTATACTACTAGGCCATGGCAAGTTGTGCATGAATGGTTTTTATAAATATGCATGAGTCCGAGAATGACCTGAATTTGATAGTTGTCACAAAAAACCCCAAATCCCTTATGATTAGGCCTTGTGGCCGGGTTATACCTCAGATCTGGACACTCATGGCATGCTAGAAGTATAAAGTTTTGGTTGTGGTTGTGATTAAAGTCCATATTGAGCCTAGAACCTCATTAAGAGCTTATTTTGGTCATATGAAGCCTTTAAAGCCATGCATACACGTAAAGTTAGCAACTTTACGTGAAAAACATGCCCTAGAAGTTTAGATCCATGATTTGTAACAACTGCTTGGCTCAGATCGGACCTGTATGGAAAAAGGACTGAATGAACTCGGCAATTCCTTAGGGCGGCTCGGCGAGTTATATGAAGTTAGCCATCGACTCGACGAGTTGGAAGAACAAATCGGCGAGTCCGATGAAGTTTGCCTTAGAACTCGACGAGTTGTATGAGCAACTCGACGAGTCGGATGAGTTTTCCCGAGTAAAGTTGTGTTTGAGTAGGATGACTTCATTCCTTCATAGTTACACGTAAAGTTAGCAACTTTACGAGTTCAGATGGTTCCAAGATTTCAGATCTACGAGTTAGGAACCATAGAGCGGATTCGAATGTAGTTAGAGTCTGCATGGCAGAACTCGGCGAGTAGTTCCTCAGATTCGGCGATTCCGGTCAACTGGAGGTTGGCTTTGACCAGGGGTAAAATAGTCATTTCACCCTCAATACAGTTATCAATAATTGATTGAATGTATTTATGGAAATTGTAGCCGGGGAGATACCGGAGCAACATAAGACGGTTTCCAGAGCAGTTCATTTAGCAGCCAGTGTACGAGGTGAGTTTCCTTCCAGTAGGAACGGGTCTAAGGCCACAATGCCGGCCCGTTTAGCTAGTAGCAGTTTCCGGACTTCGGTCCGATGTAGTTTTTAGTATGTTTGATGCCTTCGTGGCTCAGACAGGATTTACGTATTATGTGTTCTGGGCTACAGCCCGATGCAGTATGCAGTTTATGTGTTCATGCTAGTTGATATGTTTATGCCATGCCATGTTATGCTGAGACAGTTTCCGGACTTCGGTCCGATGCAGTTAGTTCCGGACTTCGGTCCGATGCAGGGGACAAGGTCCCACTCAGTTCCGGACTTCGGTCCAATGCAGTTTTCGGACTTCGGTCCGATGCAGAGGGCAAGGCCCTGGTTATTTTTCGGACTTTGGTCCGATGCAGTTTCCGGACTTCGGTCGGATGCAGTGGGCAAGGCCCAGTATGTGTTTATATGTTATTGTATGGTATGTGGTAGCTTGGGGGAGCTCACTAAGCCTTGTGCTTACAGTTTCAGTTTTGGTTTCAGGTACTTTCACAAGTAAATGGAAGAGCTTGGGTTGATGGCATTGCACACACCACATCTTTAGTTTGTCCTGGGAGTTGTTTTAGCTTTTCATAGATGTGATTTGATACAATCTTGATACAGTTTCCTCGTGATACTTTGCTATGGTTTTAAGATATTGATGTACGAGTTTTATTTTATGATATTAACATGATGTTTTTAGTAATTATTAAATAAAAATTTTGGGTCGTATTTTGGGATGTTACAAGTTGGTATCAGAGCCTTGGTTTGCGGGATTCGGGCACACTTCCGGGTGTGTCTGAACTCAAACTAAGGAAATGGTAAAATGTTTTTTCCAAAAGAAAAGAGTTTTAGAAATGTAAAAAGAATTTTAGAAAGATAAGAACTTTGAAAAGAGAAAAGGGTATGGTGCATGCGATCAGCCGAGCTCAAGTAAGTACTCCCAAATTACCCATACAACAGTATGTATCAGTTAATGTTGAGTTTCAGTTTCAGTATCAGTAGAAAAAAATGCTAGTATGGGACTAAGGATCTAGGAGGATGCCTTATACATCTGCTTTATGTGTTTCAGCCTTATAAGAATTGCATGCTAACATGGAGTAGTCAGCAGTAGGATAGCTTGTTTAGGTTATGCCTGATAACATGAGCTTAGCATTGTATGCTAGTACAGTTTCCCATTATGAGGATAGAATTGCTTGAGTAGTCTCCTATGTCTCAATGCTGCTTGCTTTGTGCTTTGTGGGACTCTAAGTGATGGGAGTTAGCCATTAGGTGAATGCGTCACGTCACATGTGAACAGGGTTGAATAATCTCAGAGTGCTAGACTTAGCCCTATTGCGCAGATCTTGTCTGAGTCTAACCGTTGCAGGGACGAATCCTTTACTTGAAGGATTATCTGAGCCTCGCCGCATGTGATGGTATTCAGGTGATGGCTAATTGGCATCACAAGGAGGCTTTCAGCAGCTAAGGACTGGATCGGGTATAGTCAGAGAATTCCTTAGGGCAAGCCTAGGATGGGAGTAACAGAGATCATTAGCAGTAATAGTGACTTGGTGGAGTCAAGGCAGTACTTGAGGAAAGTACAGATAGATGTGGAAGGTAGTATGGGCCCGTACTACTGGAAGCAGAGGATCCGTACTCGAATCAAGGAAAGCTGAGATGAGACCAGGAAACTTGTGGTAGTAGTGATTCCTCGAGATATATCAGTGTTCCTGACGTTTATTATGTTGTGTTTCAGAATGGTGGTATTACGCCCTAGACTAGCAGTCGGCAGTTCAGGTGCCGGAGGGGGATCAGGATTAGGCCCGGAGGTCGGGCAGTTGGATGATCAGACTAGGGAGGTTCTCTCTTCAGACATTACTCGCACCATACTTGATTAGACTCCTGTGATCTTCGGTTCGATCAAGAAGGGTATCTTAGAGATGATGGACGAGAGGTTGAGCACCTTTCGTGCTGAGGTGGTGGCCATGATGGGGGTCGCACTGCTTACTTTTAGGGAGTTCCGGGCATGTAGGGCTCCGGATTATCACGGGGCACGGGACCCCATAGCGAGCACTAGATGGTTGGCAGATGTGGCCAACACCTTCCGCACTAGCAGATGTCTCGAGGGGGACAAGGTGTGACAACCCCAAATATATTGCCGTTACAAACCCTATTTTCATTAACGGAATGCGTCACTATATGTTATTTCTCGGTATTGTTTGGGTCATCAATAAATAAATATCTAGTTAATTACATGTTCCGATATTATCATAAGTAATTATAACTTGCAAATGTTAACCCCGTTTAACTAAATAGAGTTATATTACTTTTCAACCACTTCACCCGGGTAAAAAGTTTTAACCCCGTTAAACTTTAGCATCGGGTAGCCATGTATCGGGTGCAATACCCGAGACGTATAAAAACGATTGAACACTACAATTGAACTCTTTTACCACACTTTCACCTCTATCTCACTACTTTCTCTCTCTAGACCCGAAATCGACCCCAAATCTGCGAATTTCCGACTTCCAAACGTAAGGATTCATTCCCTATCTTAATCTAAACATACTTTACTGAATGTAGAGGTCAAAATCATGGAAAACAAGGACCAAAAAGGAGTTTACGGCCTAAGAAGCCCCTTAGGCCGTAAACCCCTAGAAACATGCCAAAAACCTCGTTTTTCCTTCCTTTAAGCTTATGGACTAATTAAGGTATAAACCTAGGAGGCTTTGGACACTAAAACACAAAGAATTGAAGCTTAAAAAGGAGTTTACGGCCCAAGCTTGTGCTTAGGCCGTAAACACCTCAAACACCCCAAAAACCCTTGTTTAAAGTCCCAAAAACTCATCTAGGGTGTTTGGTAATTTAGACTTGACAACAAGGAAGGCTTAAATGCATCAAACAACATCATTTGATGGAAAAAAGAGGAGTTTACGGCCAAGGCTAAGCTTGGGCCGTAAACACCCATGTTTTTGTGTCAAATAAGTCCCAAAACCCCTCAAATGCATGTAAGGAATTTAGCTAAGGCCTTTGGATGTGTGTTGTACCATTAAACTTCCCATTTTGAGGAAAAATGAAGAGTTTACGGCCAAGGATATTCTTGGGCCGTAAACTCCCCAAATTTCATGCCAAATTGTCCCAAAACTCATTATAGGGCCTTCTAGGATTTACCTAAGGTGAATGAGAACATGTAGTACCGTTTAAACATCCATCTTGAAGGATTTAATGGAGTTTACGACCCAAGAACAAGTCTTGGCCGTAAAATCCCTTAAAATGTCACAAAACAAGAGTTTAATCCCTCCATATTGGTCCAGGACACATACCATTAAAGTAAGGAAGTGAAATAAGGCTTTAATCATGCAATTTGGAAGACCACATGAGCTTACGGCCAAGCCTAGGGGGCTTACGGCCGTAAAATCCCAAGGAGTGGCCTTTAGACTGTAAACTCCAGGGGAGTGAGCTCATGGATCCTTCCGTAAATCCTCTTTAGCCTTAAACCACTCCCGGAAACCCCTTCTAGGCCCTAAAACTCCGAATTGATGCTAGAATGCCTCAATACTTAAACGGAAAGCATAAAATGATTAATTTATTGTAAAACACATATTTTCATATGACATTAGGGTCCTAAAGGTGTACAAGTCATTATTTGGAACAAAACGCTCAGCCGACACTCTTACCCGATTTACCCGATTCACCCGATTTACGCGATTTCAGGTGAGTTCATACCCCTTTAATGAACCTTTCAAATGTTTTATATGTTTTAGGGGGGGGGGGGGGGGGAGATACAAGTTGAATATACATGTTTATGAAAAGTTATACAAGACAATTTTTCATATTACAAAATTAATCACATGTGATTCACAACCTGTAGTTCAAATCACATGTGATTTATCACTATGCTTTATAAATAAATCAATTGTTTTCAAAACTATCTTGGATAAACAAACAAGCTTTAAATGTTTCTTTTGTACAACACTTTTGTTTAATAAAACTCCTTATAAAAATGTAACCACACTAATATATTTATATAAGTAAGACTTGAAGGACTTAGGACCGATAGCTCGCCTTATTTCATGTTTCTTGTTTGATTGTGGGCTTAGGGTGGTGGTTATCCGTCCGACTGTCATTGATTTCTTAGTTATATATCTCGTATATTAGTACGGATTACGAATACTTCTTTTTTCATTAGATGCCTAAATCACTAACCTAACTAGAATCACACACACTAATTTAACTATAATAGGTATAGTTAAGGACTCTATCCCTTGTTTTAACTACTACTCTACACTACTATAATTCTCTCTATTATGAAGCAATACACTAATAAGAGAATACAATATAAGTTATACAAAAGACTACTACACTATAATATAAGAGAATGTACTAATCATGAGATAATTCATTAATCCACTACGAGATACTCTATACGCTACACACTACGCCCGAAGTATAGATTTATACGGGGCAGACGCTATTACATCCCGACTGATAACTTCAGTTTGAGCCGCTCAGGTCCAGGGATGCCTTTACTCTACTACACTATGCATGACAGGGAAGGTCATGAGGGTCCGCTATTACTCACACTATTGGTAACATACAAGAAAGACACTATAATCGCACTAAAATACTAAAAGAAAGATGAAGTAATATCCCGAAGTAAATAAGTATCTAATACTAAAGGATGCTGCACCATTATTATGTACTCCAAGAATAACTCACTATATTGCCTTACTTAATGGTGAGTCACTATTACACTTCTACGATAAATGGCTTTCAAAGATAGAAACAACATATTTCTTAAAGATTTTCATTTACTATATAGTTCTGGAAAATATAGGATTTTCTAGGTTTTACCACTACTTATGATTACAAACTTCAGTTTTCATACTAATGACTCTAATGCTTTTTATACAAGTACTCACACTAAACTCTTATGAACTCACCAGCTTTATGCTGATATTCTTTTCAAAATAACTTGTATCTTCAGGTCAAAGATAGACAGGTACAGCTGCAGCATTTTTGGAGAAGATGGAGTATGCAAGACCCATCTCTTATTTTTGTCTACTTTTGGTGTTTGTCAAACATTACAAAATACACTTGTAAATACACTTACTATGTAAATGAAATGGTTGTATGTCTCTTGCTTTTACTATTATACAAATGTGATGATACTGTACACTACGTCATCCACCCCGAAACGTATTCCGCCGTTATTGGTTTTGGGGTGTGACACAAGGCCAGATTGGCATCTTGTCTTCTGAAGGACAGGGCATGAGATTGGTGGGAGGAAATTGGTCATGCCATCGGGGATGACGCAGCCTTGGATGGCATGACCTGGGAAGACTTTACTACCAGATTCAGAGCCGAGTTCACACCGGTTATTGAGGTGCAGTAGTTAGCACGCGAGTTTCAGGATCTTACCCAGACCACAGATACAGTGGCGGAGATTACCGCCAAGTTTAGGGAGAGGGATCTTCTTGTTCCTCAGTACGTGGCTGATGAGGAAATGAAGAAGGCTCGTTATCATGAGATGGTGCGGAGTGATATCTGCCAGTTTGTGAGCTAGTCTAGCTGTAAAACGCTAGATGACATGATTGCTAGGGCTAGAGAGAGAGAGAGAGATTGACCTTGAGATGGAGAGAAAGAGGAAGCCGGAGGCAGCTCCAGGTACAGGGAGTGTGGGAAAAAAGCCCAAGGGTTCAGATCACAGAGCTAGGAGTCAGCAGAGCCACGCTCGTTGTGGTAAGTGTGGGAGATTGCATGATGGGGCATGCAAGGCAGGGAGTGCCGGCTGCTACAAATGCGGTTGGACTGGGCATATGAGTAGAGATTGTACAGCCACTACTGCCACTGTTGCGACATCAGATCTGATTTGCTTCCATTGCAATCAGAGGGCACATAAAAAGTCCCAGTGTCCGAGTTTAGCTGCTGCAGGAAAGGTGTCAGCACCTGCTCCTGCTACTTTGAGGATTACAGATGGCCATCAGGGCCGAGCTGAGACGCCGGTGGCAAAGAGTAGGGCTTTTCAGCTGACAGCAGAGGAGGCGCGAGCGACTCCTGATGTGGTGACAGGTATGTATTTTTCCCTTATCTTTGCATTTATTATTGAGTGTTTCTTATGGTTATATGTTTTGTATAGGGTCGTTCTCAGTGAATGGCATTTCAGCTACATTGTTGTTTGATTCGAGGGCTACCTGATCATTCGTCTCTCTTGCGCTTAGCAAGAGGTTCAGCAGAGCTCTTGGAGAGCTAGATTATCCACTTGAGGTTGAGATAGCAGCTGATAGGACCGTTAGGGTCGCAAGGGTACACACAGGATGTTCTCTACAGTTATTCGATGAGCGGTTTTCGGTGGACTTGGTCCCTATTCCCCTACGAGGGTACAAGGTTATAATAGGCATGGATTGGCTGAGCCCTAATGGGGCGGTGCTAGATTGCGAGCTACAGTTAGTGAGAATTCGCACTCCCAGTGTGGGAGAGTTGGTGATTAAGGGTGAGAGGCCATAACGCGGACCGGTTATGTGTTCAGCAGCGAGAGCGAGGCGTTATTTTCAGTAGGGTTGTGTCGGTTATGTTGCCTATGTTCTAAATGCCCGGGAGAAGGGTAAGGCGACAGTTGATGATGTTCTGGTGGTACGCGACTACCCGGATGTATTTCCTGAGGATTTGCCGGGAATACCTCCTGAGAGGCAGGTTGAGTTCGGTATTGACCTAATCCCTGGTGCGGCTCCAATAGCCAAGGCACCGTATCGGTTGGCTCCCCCGGAGATGCAGGAGTTATCTATGTAGCTACAAGAGCTGCTAGACAAGGGTTTTATCAGGCTGAGCAGTTCGCCCTGGGGTACACCGATTTTGTTTGTTAAGAAAAAGGACGGGTCGCACCGTATGTGTATAGATTACAGGGAGCTGAATAAGGTAACGGTGAAGAACCGTTACCCACTTCCGACGATAGATGATTTGTTTGATCAGCTGTAGGGAGCGTCTTGGTTTTCCAAGATCGATTTACGCTCTAGGTATCATCAGATGTGAGTCAGAGGCGAGGATGTGCAGAAGACTGCTTTCAGGACCCGGTATGGTCATTATGAGTTCGTGGTGATGCCTTTTGGGCTCACCAACGCTCTAGTAGCGTTCATGGATCTCATGAACCGCGTGTGCAGGACGATGCTGGATCGGTCTGTAATAGTATTCATAGATGATATCTTGGTGTATTCCAAGAGTTAGGAGCAGCACGAGGAGCATCTGAGAGAGGTGCTAGAGATTTTGAGGAGGGAGAGACTTTTCGCAAAGTTCTCCAAGTGCGAGTTTTGGTTGCGCGAGGTGCAATTCCTTGGTCATCTCGTCAACCAGAAGGGTATTTTGGTAGAGCCGGCCAAGATAGAGGCCATGATGCAGTGGGAGGTCCCGAAATCTCCATCCGAGATTCGGAGCTTCCTAGGTTTGGCAGGATATTACAGGAGATTCATCCAGGATTTCTCCAAGATAGCGGTACCGCTCACCCGACTGACCAAGAAGTTGGTGGCGTTTCGTTGGGGGCCTGAACAGCAGGTGGCGTTTGAGACTCTCAGGCAGAGATTGTGCGAGACACCGATTCTTACCTTGCCAGAAGGAGTAGAGGATTTCTTAGTATACTGTGATGCCTCGATCACTGATATGGGAGCAGTGTTGATGCAACGAGGCCGTGTGATAGCCTACGCCTCGAGACAGTTGAAGCCTCACAAGGCTAACTATCCTACACATGATTTGGAGTTGGGGGGCAGTGGTGTTTGCCCTCAAGATTTGGAGACATTAACTCTATGGTGTCCGTTGTACTATTTACATGGATCACAAGAGTTTGAGGTACCTCATGGATCAGCCGAATCTGAACATGAGGCAGAGGCGATGGTTAGATGTGCTGAAGGATTATGATTGCGAGATCCTTTATCACCCAGGGAAGGCCAACGTGGTGGCCGACGCTCTGAGCTGCAAGGCAGTGGCGGCCCCGATCAGAGGCATTTATTTGAGGATGACGGTAATTACTCCATTATTGGAGCAAATCAAAGAGGCGCAGGCTGAGGGACTTAAGGAGGAGAGGCAGAAGTGTGAGAAGATTGTGGGTCGAGTTGCTTCTTTTGACTATGATAGCTGAGGATTGTTGACCCTTCATGTGAGGGTATGGGTACCGTACTGTGGCGGAGTACGACAGGTGTTGATGGACGAGGCCCATAAGTCTCGATTTTCCATCCATCCAGGGCAACGAAGATGTATAGGGATCTTCGACCCGACTATTGGTGGCCCTGCATGAAGCGGGATGTCGCCTGGTATGTGGAAAGATGCCTGACCTGCAGGAAGGTTAAGGCGGAGCACCAGAGACCTCATGGAAAGATGCAGCCGTTGGACATACTAGTGTGGAAATGGGAGGATATCACTATGGATTTCATTACTAAGCTTCCTAGGACCACACGTGGAGTGGATTCAATTTGGGTTATAGTGGATCGGTTGACGAAGAGTTCCCATTTTATACCGATCCAGGAGAGCATATCAGCTGAGAAGCTAGCCGATATATATGTGCGAGAGGTGGTGGCACGACATGGAGTGCCTGTTTCAGTGGTGTCAGACTGAGATGTCCATTTTACTTCCAGATTCTGGAAGCAGGTTCACGATGTGATGGGTACTCGTCTCCTTTTTAGCACTGCTTTCCATCCTCAGACAGACGGACAGAGCGAGAGAATGATTCAGACTCTCGAGGACATGCTGCAGGCATGTGTCCTAGACTTCGGTGGCAATTGGGATACGTATCTTCCGCTAGAGGAATTTTCGTATAACAACAGTTACCATGCGAGTATTGATCGACCTCCTTTCAAGATGCTTTATGGGAGGAAGTGCAGGACCCCGATCTGTTGGGGCGAGGTTGGTCAGTGAGTCATTAGGAGCACCGAAGTGGTGCTCAAGATGATAGAGTTGATCCAGAAGGTTCATAGCAGACTGCAGATTGCGCAGAGTCGGCAGAAGAGCTACACCGATAGGAGGCGTTCAGACTTGGAGTTCCAGGTGGGCGATATGGTCCTCTTGAAGGTATCACCCTGGAAGGGTGTTATCAGGTTTTGGAAGAGGGGCAAGTTGGGCCCCAGGTTCATCGGTCCTTTTAGGGTTTTGGCCCGGGTGGGTCGGGTTGCTTATCCGTTGGATCTTCCGGCAGAGCTCAGCCAGATCCACAACACTTTCCATGTTTCTCAGTTGAGAAAGTGCTTGGTGAATGAGACATCGGTAGTACCCTTGGAAGATATTCAGGTTGGTAGCAGCCTGAATTACATTGAGAGACCGGTTACGATTGTGGACCGGAAGTCAAAGACCATGAGGAACAAGGTGGTTAAGTTGGTGAAGGTGCAGTGGCAACACCGGAAGGGGTCTGAGTAGATGTGGGAGGCAAAGGAAGAGATGAGGGAGCACTATCCAGAGTTGTTCCAAGATTTAGCAGGAGTAGACTTCGAGGACAAAGTCTGAGGCAAGTGGGGGAGAGTTGTAACGCCCTATTCCCGGTATGTATTTATATAAGTTTATTCCATTGTGAGGAACTCGACTAGTCCGTTGACTGACTCATCGAGTAGAGACGGGATGAGCACGCGTATTTAGCCAGTTACTCGGTGAGTCCACACGCTGGACTCGACGAGTTTTCCTGTTTGGAGGAAACCCTAATTTTAAGGTTTTGCACCTATATAAACCCTCTTATGCGCCCAAACTCATCTCTTTCACCTCCAGAGCATCAACTAACAAACCCTAGCCGTTTTCTTAGTGAGTGTGTGTGTGTGTTTATTGCTTGTGAAGGCATCTTTGGAGTAAGAAGGGGAAGGAGAAAGTTGGAGAGTTCAAGGAAGAGGAAGTAGATCCAGAATACACACTCTATTGGTCATCTTTTCAGGTATTAAATTCTATACCTTTCTTATTGATCATATAGATCTATGTTGTCCCTAATTTGTGGTTTCTAAGCCCAAAAACCCCAAATCCCTTATGATTAGGCCTTGTGGCCGGGTTATACCTCAGATCTGGACACTCATGGCATGCTAGAAGTATAAAGTTTTGGTTGTGGTTATAATTAAAGTCCCTATTGAGCCTAGAACCTCATTAAGAGCTTATTTTGGTCATATGAAGCCTTTAAAGCGATGCATGCACGTAAAGTTAGCAACTTTACGTGAAAAACATGCCCTAGAAGTTTAGATCCATGATTTGTAACAGCTGCATGGCTCAGATCGGATATGTATGGAAAAAGGATTGAATGAGCTCGATAATTCCTCAGGGCGGCTCGGCGAGTTATATGAAGTTAGCCGTCGACTTGACGAGCTGGAAGAACAACTCGGCGAGTCCGATGAAGTTTGCCTTAGAACTCAACGAGTTGTATGAGCAACTCGGCGAGTCGGATGAGTCTTCCCGAGTAAAGTTATGTTTGAGTAGGATGGCTTCATTCCTTCGTAGTTACACGTAAAGTTAGCAACTTTACGTGTTCAAATGGTTCTAAGATTTCAGATCTACGAGTTAGGAACCATAGAGCAGATTCGAATGTAGTTGGAGTCTGCACGACAGAACTCGGCGAGTAGTTCCTCAGACTCGGCGAGTCCACTCAACTGGAGGTTAGCTTTGACCAGGAGGTTGACTTTGATAAGCAGTAAAATAGTCATTTCACCCTCAGTACAGTTATCAGTAATTGATTGAATGTATTTATGGAAATTGTAGCAGGGGAGATACTGGAGCAGCAAACGGTTTCCAGAGCAGTTCATTTAGCAGCCAGTGTACGAGGTGAGTTTCCTTCTAGTAGAAACAGGTCTAAGGCCACAATGCTGGGCCGTTTATCTAGTAGCAGTTTCCGGACTTCGGTCTGATGTAGTTTTTAGTATGTTTGATGCCTTCGTGGCTCAGACAGGATTTACGTGTTATGTGTTCAGGGCTACAGCCTGATGTAGTATGCAGTTTATGTGTTCATGCTAGTTGATATATTTATGCCATGCCATGTTATGCTCAGACAGTTTTCGGACTTCGGTCCGATGTAGTTAGTTCCGAACTTCGGTCTGATGCAGGGAACAAGGACCCAGTCAGTTCCGGACTTCGGTCCGATGCAGAGGGCAAGGCCCTGGTTATTTTCCGGACATCGGTCCGATGCAGTTTCCAGACTTCGGTCCGATGCAGTGGGAAAGGCCCAGTATGTGTCTATATGTTATTGTATGGTATGTGGTAGCTTGGGGGGGGGGGGGGAGCTCACTAAGCCTTGTGCTTAGAGTTTCAGTTTTTGTTTCAGGTACTTCCGCAAGTAAAGGGAAGAGCTCGGGTTGATGGCATCGCACACACCACAACTTCAGTTCATCCTGGGAGTCATTTTAGCTTCTCATAGATGTGATTTGATACAGTCTTGATACAGTTTCCTTGTGATACTTTGCTATGGTTTTAAGATATTGACGTACGAGTTTTATTTTATGATATTAACATGATGTTTTTAGTAATTGTTAAATAAAAATTTCTGGTCGTATTTTGGGATGTTACAACATATCTGGGTGCCTGACCTACCCATTCGATATCATTTAACAGGTATCCGAGAGCTCGCCTCCCCTTCGGTATCTTTCAACCGGTAATCGGGAGCTTGCCTCCCCTTCGATATCTTTCAACCAGTAACCAGAGACTATTTCACCCCTGTCACTACCACATAATAACATAACCTAATGTACTGCTAGGCATGCATGGGTTCTGGCTACCCTTTCGATATCTTTCAACCGATATCCAAGGACTATTTCACTCCTACTACTACTAACATATATAACAGAGCATCCTAGCACATCAAGCATATCAGATAGTGGCAAACTGTAACGACAAGATTTTCAAAACAAAATTTTCATTTTCAGCAACCAAATTTTAAATATAAAACATTCTCAAAAAGTATTCCACAGCAGATATCAAATCAAACATATCCCAAGATCACAAATCAAATCTCCTCTCTGTGTGTACGGTTCACGCCGGCGACTTTCCACGGTCCTCGCTAGTACCTGAAACACGTAAGACAACAACTTTAAGCATAAATGCTTAGTGAGTTCCCCAAAAAATCACATACAACTCATACGCCACTCGAGGCTACTGTACAACCCTCCGGCCGATGTGTCTCAATAGGTCCCTCCGGTCCCGTAGCTCGTTGGACCCTCTGGTCCGGTCATAGCTCGTTGGGCCCTCCGGCCCGGTCTATCTCGTTGGACCCTCCGGTCCGGTCTATACAATTATATATCATACATACATCACATAGCACATAATATCATACATGGCACACAATTTCATACATAGCACATAAGACCTTCCGGTCAACTCATAATACCACTCTAGGTAATGTATAGTGAGAAAACTCACCTCGCATAACTTGGTAACTCAGAAATCTTAGACTCTGTGAAATTAGGATCTAGCCTCTGCCTAATCATATGAAATAAACACTCAGCATCAACACATTTCCCAAGGCTAGACCACTCCGTCTCTTAGCACTCTCAGGAGGGTAAAAGACCATTTTACCCCTCACATGGCACAAATACGCTAAGGTTGTGTGTTGGTGATCCAACAGCTAGAGTTTTGGCTGCAAGACTTCAGCAGTGCGAGGTGAGTTACCTTCTAGTAGAAGTGGGTCTAAGGCCACAATGTCGACCCACTAGTAGGAGATATTTGTTAGATGATTTTCTTTGTGATAATTGTCTGGTTTGTGTAACAGCCTGAAATTCAGGTAAGCTTTATAACCCTTCTATTTTAAGAGAGTTGGCATGACGAGTCCATTAAGGTTGTGTGTTGGTTGTGAGTACGTTGGGCGAAATGAGGCGTATGCTGTGCGTACTCACGCACTTATTTTGAATGCGGTCTCGCTCGGGTATGGGTACGCTGGGTGTACCCAAGGTTACGTTGGGCGTAATGTGTCCAGATGTAAACCCTAAATTATGGCTTGTGCACTATAAAAGGAACATCTAGTCCCTTGCCCCAGCCACCATACCCCCTTGAGTGAGGCCTTAGAGTGCATAAGTCCGTGTATAAGCTTGTGTGTGTAATTCTTGAGCTTGAAGGTACCTTTTTGAGGTGAAGAAGGAGAAGAGGAAGCCATTGTTGGAGCTAGAGGTGGAAGAGCAAGAGTAGATCCGAGTTCTACAGTGGTTGGGGATCCCTTTTGAGGTAAAAAGCTTCAAGCTTTGCATCTTTTCTGTTCATGCTTTGTAGAGAGATGTTTTAGGGTTTTTGGTCCCCAAGTTCATAGCTTTTTGAGTGGTTGAGCTCTTAGAAGCTGACATTTGTCCCATACTAGCTCATTTAGTGTTGAGGATTCATAAAAATCCAATCTTTGTCTTGGATATTGAGTCATGCATGAGTTAGGGTCTTAATATGGAAAGAGGAAAGGTGTTTTGAGTGATACATGATCTTTACAGCCATGCAAGGCTTAAAGGTTTCAACTTTATGGAGTAAGGACCCTTAGAGAAGTCAGATCTGGAATATGAGTTCTTGTCTTAACCGTTTAAGACCTTAATACTTAAAATGGTTGAATCGGGATTTACGTCGGGCATAATCCCAGTATGCACAGCGTAAGGGGTGGCGCACCCCGACTCTATGAAGGCGCTGGGTACGCCCAGTGTACATGCTTGGTACGTGCAGCGTAACCCGGAGGGTTGACTTTTGTTGACTTTTAGGGTTTGGTCAACTTAGGGTATTTGCACCATGTGAGGGGTAAAATGGTCTTTTACCATCCTGAGAGTGCTAAGAGAGGGAATGGTCTAGCCTTGGGAAATGTGTTGATGCCGAGTGTTTATTTCATATGATTAGTTGGAGGTTAGATCCTATTTTCACGGAGTCCGAGATTTCCGAGTTACCGAGTAATGTGAGGTGAGTTTTCTCACTATAAATTGCTTAGAGTGGTATTATGAGTTGACCAGAAGGTCTTATGTGCTATGTATGAGATTGTGTGCCACGTATGAGATTATGTGCTATGTGATGTATGTATGATATATAATTGTACAGACTAGACCGGAGGGTCCAGTGAGACAGAGCGGGACGGAGGGCCCAACGAGCTATCACCGGACCAGAGGGTCCAACGAGCTACAGGACCAGAGGGTCCCGTTGAGACACATCGGCTGGAGGGTCGTACAGTAGCCTCGAGTGGCGTATATGTTGTAGGTGGTATTTTTGGGAACTCACTAAGCATTTATGCTTATAGTTGTTGTGTTACGTGTTTCAGGTACCAGCATGACCGTGGAAAGGCGCCGACGTGAACCGTACACACAGAGAGGAGATTTGATTTGTGATCTTGGGATATGTTTGATTTGATATCTATTATGGAATACCTTTTGAGAATGTTTTATATTTAAAATTTGGTTGTTGAAAAATGAAAATTTTGTTTTGAAAATCTCGTCGTTACAAGTTGGTATCAGAGCCTTGGTTTAAGGGACTCGGATTCACCTTCGGGCGTATCTGAACTCAAACTGGGTATTTGAGAAATTTTCTACCAAGAAGGATTGATTTTTCTAAAAAGAGTAATAGGTTTTGAAACAACCAGAGTGGAGCAGTGTGTACGGTCAGCTAGCACCCAAACGGTGAATCCCCAAATTACCCTTACATTATGTGTTATGAGATATGATATGTTATGTTATGCATGATAGAGTAGGCTACGTACTCATATTAGGACTAAAGTGGCCCGATTTGTGATGCCTTAGCCTAGGAGATTACTGCTGCTATGAGATGCCTTGAGAGTGAGTAGGTAGCAGTTAGGAGCTCATGAGAGGTCTATCAGAGGGTAGCCAATACATAGCGAGAGTAGAGTACTTGCGATCCGGGATCCAAGGAGGAGGACTTGAGGTAAATGTTGATGCGGCGTGGTCACTAGTATAGGGCCCGTACTACTGAAGACACCGGATCAGTGAGCAATCCAAGTAAGAATCCTTTGAATATTGGAGGACGAGTAGGGTTGCATTATCGAGTGCGAGTATGCTCGATCGAGTATTTGATATTTTTATGTTGTATTTCAGAGACATCATGGTTGGGACACGACACACACCTGGGAGCAGTGGTGTCAGCGACGAGGAGATCCATTGATTGATTCATGAGGAGGTGGCAGCTGCCATCCGGGCTGAGATTCCAAAGATGTTCGGGGACATCAAGACCACGTTGATTGAGACCTTTGACGAGCGCTATGCAGCAGTGACTGAGGTTGCGGCTGCTACAGCTACTAGTGCTGTTGCTGTTGCCAGACCTCAGGGAGGTGATTCGTTGTTGTTTCGGGAGTTCAGTAATACGAAGCCACCAGAGTTCGATGGGATGCAAGACCCGATTGATGCGATGAGGTGGATATCTTACATCGAGGGATGTTTCTACACGTGTTCATGTCCGGAGCACTTGAGAGTACGGCTCGCTCTGAACCAGCTTCGCTTAGGAGTGAAGGATTGGTGGAAGTTCATGATGACGAGCTTCACTCTGGCAGAGATTTCTGAGGTGACCTGGGAAAATTTCACCACCATGTTTCGAGATGAGTACATTACCCCTGTGGAAAGGGAACGACTGACTCAGGAGTTTTTGACCCTCAAGCAGGGTACTGATTCAGTTACTGTGATTACGCGGAAGTTTCATAAGAGGGCGATGTCTTGCCCTGAGCAGGTGTCTACCGAGCAGGATCGAATGAGCCGGTATCTGAGTGTTCTGAGGAGAGATATTTGGGTGTTCGTAGCGAACTCGACTTACCAGACATTTGCTGAGCTCCAGGAAAATTCTCGGAAGAGGGAGATTGAGTTGAAGACTCGGGCCAGGGAGGAGGCCGAGTCACAGAGGATGGATCGGCGGCCGGCTCAGTGTCAACCAACAGCCAAGCGGGCCAAGCATGCTGATTTGAGATCTGGGAGCGTGAAGGGCCGCACTTGTGGGAAGTGCTGCAAGAGTCATGAGGGGTCTTGCAGGGTAGTAGTATGCTACAAGTGCGGGAAGGTGGGGCATATCGCGAGGGATTGCCCGAAGGGATTTTCTGTTTGCTTCCATTGCAACCAGACCAAACATCAGATGTCCGAATGCCCTCAGCTACATCAGGGATTAGCGCAGGGATCTGCACCTTCTAGGGCTACCGAGGTTCGGCTAGTGAAGGCCGAGGCACCAAAGGCTCATGGGAGAGCCTTCCAGTTGACAACGGAGGAGGTCTGCGCAGCACCCGACATTGTGGCCGGTATGAATTCTTCTCTCTATTTATTTGAGTCTGAGATATTATGCTTATATTATGTTATGCGTAGGTACCTTTCTTGTGAATTTTGTACCTGCCTTAGTGCTATTTGACTCGGGAGCGAGTCGATCTTTTGTGTTGTTAGCTTTTAGTCGTTATATTATTATTTTTCGAGAGGCTTTGATTCGACCTCTGCAAGTTTCTATAGCTAACGAGTGAGTAGTGTATGCCATGGAGGTGATTCGAGGATGTAGAATTGATATCTTCGGTGTGCGTTTCCCGATCGATCTAGTCCCGATTGTGATGGGGGACGTATGTGTCATAGTGGGCATGGATTGGTTGAGCCAATTTGGAGCTATTATAGACCGCGAGCGTCATCTGGTGATGATTCGAGACCCTAGTGGGGGAGTAATTATAGTGTACGGTGATGGTACCCGTCCTGAGTCAGCATTTTTTTTAGCTGCTAGGGCGAGGCAGAGTTACAACAGGGTTGTAGGGGAATTGTGGCCTATGTGATGGACACGCGAGTGGCCGCTGGGAGGCCAAGTTCGGTTGATGAGGTCCCGATTGTGCGGGAGTTCCCTGATGTTTTCCTTGAGGATTTTCTGGGTGTGCCTCCTGAGAGGCACGTGGAGTTTTGTATCGACTTGGTGCCAGGGGCAACACCTATTGCCAAGGCATCCTATCGCCTTGCGCCGCCGGAGATGCAGGAGTTATCCTTGCAACTTCAATAGCTGCTGGGAAAGGGGTTTATTAGATCGAGTAGCTCACCTTGGGGGGAGCGCCGATCCTTTTTGTCAAGAAGAAGGATGGTTCACACCGGATGTGTATTGATTACCGGGAGTTGAACAAGTTGACGGTCAAGAACCGTTATCCGTTACCGAGGATCGACGATCTGTTCGATCAATTGCAGGGAGCGTCTTGGTTCTCCAAGATAGACTTGAGGTCGGGATATCACCAGATGAGGGTTCGGGATGAAGATATCCAGAAGACAGCGTTCAGGACTCATTACGGGCATTACGAGTTCGTGGTGATGCCTTTCGGGCTCACCAATGCACCAGCAACATTGATGGATCTCATGAACAGGGTGTGCAGGTCGATGTTGGATCGTTCAATGATCGTATTCATCGATGATATCTTGGTATATTCGATGTCCAGAGAGCAGCATGAGGAGCATTTGAGGGAGATCCTCGGAGTTCTGAAATCGGAGAGGCTTTACGCAAAATTCTCCAAGTGTGATTTTTGGTTACGGGAGGTCCAGTTCCTAGGGAACCTCGTTAACCAGAAGGGGATATTGGTCGATCCGACAAAGATTGAGGCGATGATGAGTTGGGAGGTGCCGAGGTAACCTATCGAGATAAGGAGTTTCCTTGGATTGGCTGGTTATTATCGGAGATTTATCAGGGATTTCTCTAAGATCGGAATGCCACTCACCAAGTTGACCCGGAAGGGTGTTGCTTTTTTATGGGGTCCGGAGTAGCATACCTTATTTGAGACACTTCGCCAGAGATTGTGCGAAGCTCCAGTGGTCGCACTCCCGGAAGGGATGGAGGATTTTGTGGTGTACTGTGATGCACCGATACCTACCCGATCACTCGCGGCCTTTTGGGGTTCTCTAGTTTCATGGCCTCCGCTTGGGCCCCTCGAATGGTGTCCCACACCGGAGTCATTACTATCAATCTCATGCAAACATCTCATATCGGGGCGCCTTCCGCCCTACGACTCAGGGCATCGGCTACAACATTAGCCTTGCCCGGGTGGTACAGGATCTATGAGTCGTAATCCTTTACCACATCCAACCATCTCCTCTGGCGCATATTCAGGTTAGGCTGATCCATCAGGTACTTCAAGTTTTTGTGGTTCGTGTATATGGTACACCGAACCCCATATAGATAGTGATGCCAGATCTTGAGGGCAAACACCACTGCCCCCAATTCCATATCGTGGGTTGGATACCTTGACTCATGAGGTTTCAGCTGCCTTGATGCATATGCTATCATATGCCCCCTCTGCATAAGCACCGCTCCCAAGTTGAGGACTTATGACCTTTTAGGGTCGATTTTGGGTACCGTTTGTGGGCGGAACGCGCACCATCTTGATAGAGGAGGCGCATAGATCAAAGTTCTCGATCCACCCCAGGGCCACTAAGATGTATTTGGACCTGAAGAAGGAGTATTGGTGGCCGTGTATGAAGAGGATTGTTGCATGGTTCGTAGAAAGGTGCTTGACCTGTCGCAAGGTTAAGGCCGAGCACCAACGTCCGCATGGTAAGTTGAAGCCGTTAGAGATTCCCGAGTGGAAGTGGGAGCAGATTACCAATGATTTTATCACCAAATTGCCGAGGATTGCTAGGGGTGTCGATGCAATTTGGGTGGTTGTGGACAAGTTGACGAAGAGGGCTCACTTCCTTGCCATCAGTGAGAGCTCTTTTGCGGAGAGGCTGGCAGAGTTGTACGTTAGGGAGGTGGTATTATGGCATGGAGTACCGATCTCAATCGTCTCAGATCGAGATGTGCGTTTCACTTCTAGATTTTGGAAGAAATTTCATGAGGAATTGGGTACGAGGCTGCATTTTAGTACCGTATACCACCCACAGACTGGCGGACAGAGCGAGCAGATGATTCAGACGCTCGAGGACATGCTTCGGGCATGTATACTGGATTTCGGCGGGAGTTGGGACACGTATTTTCCCTTGGCTGAGTTTTCCCATAACAACATCCATCATTTGAGCATTGGTATGCCACCCTTTGAGCTGTTGTATGGAAGGAGGTGTCGGACCCCATTTACTGGGGTGAGGTAGGGCAACGTGTGATGGGTAGTACAGAGATAGTGCTTCAGATGATAGAGCAGATACAGCTGGTCAGACATAGGTTATTGACTGCTCAAATTCACCAGAAGAGTTACGCGGATAGGTGTCAATCGGAGCTCGACTTTTAGGTCGGGGATCTTGTGCTCATGAAGGTGTCTCGTTGGAAAGGAGTGATCCGTTTCACGAAGACGGGCAAGCTGGGGCCCTGGTATATTGGGCCATTTAGGGTAATCGCGAGGGTGGGCAGAGTAGCATATCGTTTGGAGTTACTACTGAGTTAGACCAGATTCATGATACCTTACACGTGTCGCAGCTAAGGAAGTGTGTATAGCCGACGAGTCGACATTGGTACCTTTAGAGGATATCCAGGTGGATGCGAGTCTAAATTATGCTGAGAAGCTGATCGCAATCTTGGATCGGAAGATCAAGGTTCTGAGAAGCAAGGAAGTGCCCATGGTGCAGGTCCAGTGGCAACATCGGAAAGGGTCCGAGCTGACTTGGGAGCCGGAGTCGGAGATGCCGGAGCAACATCCAGAGTTGTTTTCGAGATGAGACTTCGAGGGCGAAGTTTGGTTCTATTGGGGGAGAATTGTACCAGCCCGAAATTCAGGTAAGCTTTATGACCCTTCTATTTTGAGAGAGTTGGTAAGACGAGTCCTTTCAGGTTGTGTGTTGGTTGTGAGTATGCTGGGCGTAATGAGGCGTACACCGCGCGTGCTCACGCGCTTATTTTGAACGCGGACTCGCCCGGGTACGCTGGGCATAATGTGTCCAAATGTAAACCCTAAATTCTGGCTTGTGCACTATAAAAGGAACATCTAGTCCCTTGCCCCAGCCACCATACCCCCTTGAGTGAGGCCTTAGAGTGCATAAGTCCGTGTATAAGCTTGTGTGTGTGATTCTTGAGCTTGAAGGTACCTTTTTGAGGTGAAGAAGGAGAAGAGGAAGCCATTGTTGGAGCTAGAGGTGGAAGAGAAAGAGTAGATCGAAGTTCTACAATGGTTGGAGATCCCTTTTTAGGTAAAAAGCTTCAAGCTTTGCATCTTTTCTATTCATGCTTTGTAGAGAGAAGTTATAGGGTTTTTTATCCCCAACTTCATAGCTTTTTGAGTGGTTGAGCTCTTAGAAGCTGGCATTTGTCCCATACTAGCTCATTTAGTGTTGAGGATTCATAACAATCCAATCTTTGTCTTGGATATTGAGTCATGCATGAGTTAGGGTCTTAATATGGAAAGAGGAAAGGTGTTTTGAGTGATAAAATGGTCTTTTACCCTCCTGAGAGTGCTAATAGACGGAATGGTCCTTACTCCATAAAGTTGAAACCTTTAAGCCTTACATGGCTGTAAAGATCATCTATCACTCAAAACAATTTCCTCTTTCCATATTAAGACCCTAACTCATGCATGACTCAATATCCAAGACAAAGATTGGATTGTTATGAATCCTCAACACTAAATGAGCTAGTATGGGACAAATGTCAGCTTCTAAGAGCTCAACCACTCAAAAAGCTATGAACTTGGGGACCAAAAACCCCTAAAGGTTCTCTCTACAAAGTATGAACAGAAAAGATGCAAAGCTTGTAGCTTTTTACCTCAAAAGGGATCTCCAACCACTGTAGAACTCGAATCTACTCTTGCTCTTCCACCTCTAGCTCCAACAATGGCTTCCTCTTCTCCTTCTTCACCTCAAAAAGGTACCTTCAAGCTTAAGAATCACACACACAAGCTTATACACAGACTTATGCACTCTAAGGCCTCACTCAAGGGGGTATGGTGGCTGGGGCAAGGGACTAGATGTTCCTTTTATAGTGCACAAGCCAGAATTTAGGGTTTACATCTGGACACATTACGCCCAACGTAACCATGGGTACGCCCAGTGTACCCATACTCGAGCGAGACCGCGTTCAAAATAAGTGCGTGAGTACGCGCATCGTACGCCTCATTCCGCCCAACGTACTCACAACCAACACACAACCTTAAAGGACTCATCTTGCCAACTCTCTTAAAATAGAAGGGTTATAAAGCTTACCTGAATTTCAGGCTGTTACACAAACCATAAAATTATCACAAAGAAAATCATCTAACAAATATCTCCTACTAGTGGGTTGACATTGTGGCCTTAGACCCACTTCTACTAGAAGGTAACTCACCTCGCACTGCTGAAGTCTTACAGACAAAACTCTAGCTGCTGGATGACAGATTTCCGAACTGTCAATCATCAAAATAACACCCAATCAGTAATTAGGTTCCAACATAAACCCATAAGTCCATGCTTGGGAAAAAAAGGCTACTTTACCCCCAACTTAGCTTGAATATAGCCCAAGGCCCAATCCAAAGGCCCAAAAGTCAAATATGAGTCAAGGCCGAACATATGACCCAATTTTCCAAATTAGGCCCAAACCTCTACATGGTCTTTCCTTAAGGCCCATCCATTTATTCTAGTCCAAACTCTTGGTATTGTCATGGACAAATATCATATAATCATGAAGGCCCAGTTATTGCCCATCTATGGCCCAATTTTCTAAATTGGGCCCAAACCCTCACATGGGCCTTACCCTAAAGCCCTTTCAGTTATTCTAGTCCATATGGTTGTTCTTGGATGGCCCATCAATAGCCAAATCACTAAAACCTAATAGAAAGGCCCAAGTTAAGGCCTAAGCAAAGATTAGGGTTTTCGCATAAAATAACGATTAGGGTTAAGTGTTTCTTACTTAACCCATTAAGGACTTAATCCATTAAGTCCATCAATCTATTGGGTCAAAAATATAATGTGGCCGGGCTTAATGCATAATTGCAATCTAGTCAACTAAAAATGCCGTTCCTGACAGTCCAAAGCCCATATATCCAAAATTAGGGTTTCCATCCCATCGCAATCCAATTAGGCCCAAAAGCTAGGTCCTTAGGCCCATTAGGGTTTCATTTGGTCAATTAGGGTTTTCCTAAGTCAGGCACCACCCACTACCACCTCTGGTAGTGGTGGTTAACGATGGCTCATGGCGGCGGCCACCACCCTACGGTGGTGGTTATGGTTCTAGTCCATTTTGTCCAAGCATTCCAAATGAAATCCAAACACAAACAAAGCACACTGCCACCCAAAACGGCGGCGGGTGGCGGAAGCCACCACCTCAAGGTGGTGGTTATGAGTTTTCTTTCATTATTCCGTCACGATTACAACTTACAATACTAATCCTAATAAACCACACAAACAGCCACCCTAGTGGTGGCCAGCGGTGGTACATGTCGACATCCACCACCTTACGATGGTGGTGGTGGCTTCCTTGGTTTTCCAGCCACACAAAACTCACATAGACACACACTTCAGATATAAAGCCAACGCACCAAAGCACACACACAGTCACTATATATCACACATAGCCACCACTACACGACGGTTGGTGGTGGCAGAAAGGTTGTACAGGGTGGCAGCCACCATGGTCGGCTGACATAATGGTTGTCCTTGGTTATCAGGCCAAAAATCATGCCTATATGAACAACAATTTAGTAGAACACACCTACGAGTGACTTACACGCGAGATGCACACGACAACCTCCCTCGAAGTGGTGAGTGGTGACCGGAGCGACTAACAAGAACTGTATGGGCAGTAGTGGACATTCAAGTTGAAGCATAGCATGGAAGAACAGAGAGAAGGTCTGTGATTGAGAGCGTTAGCAGCATCAGCATCAAAAAGATGCTCGTTCGCCATCCTCGTCGCTACTGGTAGCGTGAGAAATGGCGACGCTGAATGACATTTAACCTCGACGGCAAAGGCATTGGCCTAGAATGGTGGAGTCTGGCGGTCTTTCTTGACCGGAAATGAGAAGGAAGGGTGGTGTGGCTGGAGATTGACGAACGATATTAGGAAGATCCGTAGATGGTGGCAGCTGAAAAACGAGGCTAGGGTTAGGGTTATGGACGGGTTTTATATCCTGTCCCCCTTTGAAACTTCACCCCATAATGGCATTAATGGTCCCTCTCTATGAAAATCATTTCGAATCAGATCCCATATTTTACCATTTAAACCCTACCTCCTGAAACCCTTTACCAATTAAGTCCGAATTTTACCAAGCATCCCCTCCCTCTACAAATCCATTTCAAATTAGGTCCAGAATATAATCTTTATCCCCTTTTTCCATAAATCCTTTCATATTAGGTACAAATGATACCAAACACCCCCTGTTTTCTAAAAATCTTTACAAAATAATTCCCGAAACTTACCCTTTTAACCCCTAACTTCTAAAATCGACAATTAACTCCTCAAAACCAACACCTTGATAAATTATTATTTATTTTAGGGCTACTATTAATTAATTAATTAAATAATTTAATAAACGGGGTGTTACAACTCTCCTACACTTAAATTAGATTTCGTCCTCGAAATCATTCCTTACACGCCCAACCACTCTAGTAACATGGTCACCATCCTGGGCACACCCTGGCCTTCCCAGGGTAGCCGTGATCAATCTTCGCAAATCCCTTTATCTCCACAGGTGAACGAATTCCTTGCAACAAGATCACATATACTCCATATGAAATCTACTAGCTTGAGATGGTCCGAATCCCTGACAGACCAAATTGCCCTGCAGATCACTTATACTTGGCAAAGGCTCAGCTAATCCCGCTGTGAGTGACTTGTCACTTCCCAATCAACCAACTATTCAATCCATACTTGCAACCTAAAACAAAAATACTAACACTGCCCAAATGGTGTGTCACAACTAGGAATTTTAATGCTTGTAACAATAACAATCACAACCTTTGTGAACTAAAAATGTGAAAGCATGTATGATGCTTATTCAATAATAACAAATTGTCCATCAAACACTCTATGCGAGCACTTCAAATAGTCAACAAAGAATTGGAAACCCTAGAAATCCAGGTATAAGTCCATTATGGACTAGGATTTCCTTATTTGGTCTAATGGGCCAATAAGCTTCCAATTTGACTATTTTGGGCTTAGAACTCTTAAATGGGCTCTAATTGGACCCACTTCCATTTATTTTAGCATTTTGGGCCATGTTGGGCCTAGAATGAAATAAAATACCCTAACGGACCATATTGGGCCATAACTAACCTAATTAGCTTTAATGGGCTATGAAACCCATTATTTTTGCCAAATTGGGCTGTAACTCATCATAGGAGCCCAATAGGCCAAAAATCATCAAAAACAGGCCCATAAGATGGAATTAAGAACCAAAGGCCGAAAACTCTCTTCTTTCTTCCCTTTTCTTGGCCCAAAAAGAAAAAAAAAGAAAGAAGAGAAGGGTTGACTTTAGGAGGTTCCACCTCCTTATTACACACCATGCACCCATGCATGGACCAACATGTATATAGACTAGTCATCTCACCCTCTGTCTCCCCCCTCTCTCTTTTCCATCGGCCGAAGACACCAAACACACACACACACACACACACCCCTCACAAATTCTCTCTAAACCACTGTCAAGATCATCCTCTTCTTCTTTGAAGATCTCAAAAATTTGGTTAGAAATCTAAGGATTTTCATCAAGTAGTTCACATCCTTGGTAAGTTATTGCTTTGATTCCTAACATATCTTCTTCATTTCATCAACAATCCCCCTTATCTCAAACAAAATTCGTGATCTTTCTTCTTAGAACACATCTAAGTCAAAAATCCTCCAAGAAGCTTGCTAGGCCGAGAATGACATCAAACTTCTTCTATTCTTCATCAAAATCGAAACCACAAACTCAAGGTGAGTTCATACCCTTTTTTTTCCGATTTTTACTAGTTTTATGGGCGAGAATACAAGTAAACTGTGTAGATCTATGTATATGTGTGTGCTATCTATGATTTTATGCATGTATGTGTGATTGCATGTGTTTATGTGGTAAATATGCAGCAAAAAGAGTAGAAATCTCGAGATCTATGGCATAATAAGTAAAACAAACTTGATCTAAGTTATACCACACTAAACAAGTCAAGAAAAATACCCTCTAAGATTTAAAATAGACACATTGTAACATAAAACAAAATTTTGGAGCTTATATTGTCAAATAAACAAAAGTTGGTGGAAAGGTTGCTATCCACAGTTTTCTTGAGGGGAAAAAGAGTCAAAACAGTTAAAATAAATTATTTTTGTGACAATTATGCTCTTCAAAGGACTTGAAATATAAATAATAGCTCAATGGGCTAATTTTTGGGCTTTTTGGCCCATTAAGCCCAAGGTTACGGAAAATCTAATTTTCAAAGGGCTAACATGAAAATTTTCTCAAAACAGGGGATAAATAGGGTAAACAAAATCATTTCAGGGGTTAAAATGCTTTTCTTTACCAAAAAGGATAAAAAAATGTAAAGTTTTTGGATTTTGGGCCAAAATTCTAAAAGTTGCAAAAAGTTTGGACTTTAGCTGTAAAATACTTTTCTGGAAGGGATGAAACCGATGAAAGTAAATTTTGAGCTAAAACCACCACATAAACAAAGTCTGTGGGTCAAAAATGATAAGAAAATGCTATTAGGGCCTAAAATGTCTTTTTATATATATAAAGGGCTAAAATTGTCATTTTTATCCAAGAAGGGCTGAAATGGTCAAACCAATATTTTGAGACAATTATTTTATTATTGAAGATATTTGGGTCTAAAATACCAAACCACAACTTATGACAAATGGCAAGATGAATATACATAAATTCCAAATATCGGACTCGTATCGATAAAAATTTAACAATTGTTCAATTAAACATTCCAACGACTGTACTATACCCACAACAAGTAAACATTAAATTCTTTGGGCTTGAAAGTTCCATACATGTTTATTGTGCCTTTGTGACCCATTAACATGATTTTGGGCCCAAGGGGTAATTATAAATGTTATTGGGTCTTCTCTGACCCAATTTCATATTTAAGGGACCCTCAATGGCTTTTAAGTGCTATTAGGCCTTAATGGCCCATTAGCATTGCTAGTAAGGTCCAAGTAATCAAATACGAAATGGGCCAACGTGTCCTTCGTATACCCAACAACCTAAAATAACTCATGAAGGTAGCAGGGCTTTGTATTTCCTCTTCTTCTCGTTTGTTAGGCTTACACGTAACCAAAGTAAACAAATACAGGTCGATAATCAATAGTAATAAAAGTCAATTGGGATTTAGTGAGTAATAACGGGTGGCACCAACGTATGCCGGTCGTAGACTGTAGTTATAATCAAAGTCTCCTGGAGGGAGAGTGAGAGTTTGTGTATAGATATATACGTGGGTGACTCCCCCACACCTCAGCTGTTCGCTACAGTTAGACTCGGCCAGTCTAGGGTGACAAAATCTTAAGATCAATTCCGGCGTTCACCAGAGTGCCAAGACAGATGAACTAGTCATTATCATGCATGGTTATAACGACTCACATAAATAAATCCAATGTAAACCAAGTAAACAAGGTAATTCAAAATCATTCACGTAATGGGTAATCATTCAAACCGTTATTGTTGGATAAGGTGTCTAAGTCCATAACTTATTTGGTATATACTTGACCCGACCGGCATGGTCCATTTGGGTTGCATCTCATCCAAACTATTATGGATAATTTTATGAGAGTTATACACATATGTTTATTAATATATTATGAGTTATAATATATTAATATGAAGTTACGTTATTTAATTAGTTTTGAGTTACCTTCCAGTAGTGGTGGGTCTAAGGCCACAATGTCGGCCCACCAGTAGGAGACGTATGATAGATGATTGTCTTTGTGATATCATCTAGGTTTGCTATTACCTGATATGTTATATGCTATCATGATACGCTAGTAGAGTTCGGTTGTTAGGACCGCAGGGTAGTCAGACACCCCAGAAACGTCTGACAGTATGTGATGATATGTTCTGATTTTCAGGGCCTAAGAAGAAGTGAGGATGTGGAGCACGGGAAGATAAACTTAATCATGGGGAATAGGAAGGCTTCACCTATTTCCAAGATTGGAGTTTATACTTTGTTGCTTAATAATGGGTTAAAATTAGATTTGAATAAATGTGTGTACTCGTCTGAAATGGCGAGGAATATTATTTCTTTTCATGCTTTGTACAAACAAGGTTTTACCTTTTTCGTTTGATAATGAATGTGGTGGTATTAATGCTTTCTTTAATAATGTGTTTTATTTTAAAGCATTACCTTGTGATGGTGTGTATGAAACTGTGTCGATTGTAGACAACTTAGGAAATAATGTGTTGTATATTGATTCTTCTACTAGCCTAGATAAAGCATCATTGTGGCATTGTCGTCTTGGACATGTAAACAAGAAATGCATAGGCCAACTCCAAAAGAGTGGAGTCTTGGAATCATTTGACCTTAAATCAGATGATAGTTGTGAATCTTATCTACTTGGAAAAATGACAAAATCACCCTTCACTGGAACTTGTGAGAGGGGTGAAGGTTTGTTGGACCTAATACATACTGATGTATGTGGGCCATTCAAAACCGCCACAAGGGATGCTAATCGGTATTATGTGACTTTTATTGATGATTTTAGTAGATATGGGTATGTCTACTTAATCAAACATAAGTCCGAAACCTTTGAAAGGTTTAAGGAATTCAAACAGGAAGTAGAAAATCAATTGGGCAGGAACATTAAGATGCTTCGATCCGATCGAGGTGGTGAGTATCTTAGTACCGAGTTCCTTGACTATCTTAAGGAGTGTGGGATTGTCTCACAATTGACTCCTCCCAGGACACTACAGCTGAATGGTGTAGCTGAGAGGCGTAATCGAACCTTGTTGGACATGGTTCGCTCTATGATGAGTCGAGTTTCGTTACCAATCTCTTTTTGGGGGTATGCCTTAGAGACTGCCGCCCATATCCTTAATCTAGTCCCTACAAAGAAGGTTACCAAAACACCTCATGAGATGTGGACTGGGAAGGTTCCCAATTTGGACCACATCAAAATTTGGGGTTGCGAAGTCTTCGTGAGGCGTGAAACTCATGATAAGCTTGAACCCCGAAGTGAAAGGTGTATTTTCATTGGCTACCCATAGAAATCCTTCGGCTACCTCTTCTACAGACCCAGTGAGAATGTGGTCTTTGTAGCACGAAGAGGGATCTTTCACGAGAAAGAATTTATAAGCCAAGGAGACAGTGGGAGGCAGATTGATCTTGAAGAAATTCAAGAATCAATTGGTGAAGGAACCTCAGACACTAGCAATCAACCTGAGGAGGAAACTCCTGTTGATCCAGCTGACGAGTCTGTACCTCCGAGGCGTTCCACACGGGTTAGGAACACACCTTCGTTTTATTATGGTTTTCATATTACTACGGAAGGTGATACGTTTATTAGTGATAGTACACAAGTAAATTTGGATGAACCTAGCAGTGTTAAGGAAGCCATGGCAGGCCCGTAGTCTGCTAAATGGAAGGAGGCTATGGACAGCGAGATACAGTCCATGTATGACAATCAAGTTTGGAACTTGGTTGACAATGTACCAGGCCGTAAAACAGTCGGGTGCAAATGGATCTTCAAGAAGAAGACAGACATGGAAGGAAAAGTGCATACTTATAAGGCTCGTTTGGTTGTGAAGGGTTTTACTCAAACTCAAGGTATTGATTATGATGAAACCTTCTCGCCGGTAGCCAAGATTAAGTCTATTAGGGTTATGTTAGCCATTGCAGCATTTCATGATTATGAAATATGGCAAATGGATGTCAAAACCGCTTTCCTTAATGGAAAGTTGGTTGAGGATGTGTACATGAATCAGCCAGAGGGTTTTGTCAGTGCAGAGTACCCTAATAGAGTATGCACGCTTGAGAAATCCATTTATGGATTAAAACAAGCATCTCGTAGCTGGAATCTTTGTTTTGATGAGAAGGTAAAAGAGTTTGGCTTCTTGAGAAGCGAAGATGAGTCTTGCATGTATGTCAGAGCTAGTGGGAGTATAGTTAGCTTCTTGGTACTGTATGTGGATGACATACTACTCATAGGAAATGACATCCCAACCTTGCAGGAGGTTAAGTCCTGGCTTGGGAAGTGCTTTGCTATGAAGGACCTAGGGGAGGCTACCTATATCCTAGGGATAAGGATATTAAGAGAAAGGAGTAGAAGACTAATTGGACTTAGTCAGAGTACCTACTTGGATAAGGTGTTGAAAAGGTTCAACATGGAGAATTCCAAGAAAGGAGATTTACCGATCCAAAGCAATACCAAACTGAGTAAGACTCAGAGTCCGAGTACAGAGGCAGAGATAGCTGAGATGAGCCAATTACCATATGCTTCCGCAGTTGGCTCGATCATGTATGCCATGACTTGTACCCGTCCTGATGTGGCATTTGCTTTGAGCATGGTCAGCAGGTTTCAGGGGAACCCTGGCAAGGCTCATTGGACCGCGGTAAAGAACATTCTCAAGTACCTGCGGAGGACTAAGGATTGGATCCTTACCCTTGGTGGCAGTGATGACTTGAAAGTATTAGGGTATAGTGATGCTGGTTTTCAGACTGATAGGGATAATTTCCGCTCTCAGTCGGGCTGGATCTTTACCTTAAATGGAGGGACAATTTCTTGGAAGAGTTCCAAGCAGGAGACGGTGGCTGATTCGACTTGTGAATCAGAGTATATAGCAGCGAGTGAAGCAGCGAAGGAGGCGATATGGCTAAAGAACTTCATCGGAGACCTTGGAGTTGTACCAGCTATTAAGGAACCTTTAGAGATTTTCTGTGACAACAATAGTGCGGTTACCTTAGCCAAGGAACCAAGAGATCATGGCAGATCCCGACACATTGACATAAAATATCACTTCATAAGACACAAGATTGAAGAAGGACTCCTTGTGACAAGGAGGATATCGTCGGATGAGAATCCTGCAGATCCCCTTATGAAGGGACTGACGAGGGTTAAGCATTTTCAGCATGCGAGACGCATCGGGCTGCGGGACGATATTAGTTTTACAGATTAGATAGTTTTCCTGAAACTTGTAAAATTTAATCGACGTTTGATGATGAATAAAATTTGTGATTTATTTATGAGTAAAGTGTTACTATCATTGTCAATTATTTACTATTGTTTCAGTTTTACATGTTTTGACTTCCAGAATAATTAATTTATTCAAACCTCCACAATCGATCATACGTCGGAAGTAGGTATGAATCAAGATTGTCATGAATTGGGTTTGTAGATGCCTTAAAGGTGTTTAGACATGGCAGTGGTTGCTGCAACATTCCTGAGTACTCATAAGTTATGAGTATTGGTATAAACCCACGCTCACTTGTATCACTTCATGGAATTTATCTCGAGTGATCGTGAGACGATAACATCATATAAATCTTTAAACCTAGAGATATGAGTTGTTACCTATGAGTTGGTTGTGCATTGATTGCACGTAAACGCATCAGTAACTTGATGTTATAAAACGTGCCTTTGTGTACAATTCAATAAGTAGTAGAACAAGCATATCAGTCGAAGTTTATCTGTTCCTTCTAGAAATAGAAGCGATATTTGGGCCCCTCGATGATTTTGTGTTGACCCATGTACCAGGCCTGGTCAGAACTAAACCGATGTGTTCATTGAAGTTCTTCGTCAAACAAATTGGAAAATCGAGAAACAACTGCTAGACAATAAGCAAGACATAGTTCCATGTGTTTGTCCGGCTGATATCATGAGAACAGAGGATTATGTGATCACTTATCTAAAATGGCGCTTCATAGTTCGACAGAGTCTTCATTGTTCGAGGGAGTTTTCGAGAGCTACGATTGTTGGTTGGTTCCTGAAGTTATAGGCAAATATAGTTATTAGACTTATACAAGTGGGAGTCTGTTGGATAAGGTGTCTAAGTCCATAACTTATTTGGTATATACTTGACCCGACCGGCATGGTCCATTTGGGTTGCATCTCATCCAAAATATTATGGATAATTTTATGAGAGTTATACACATATGTTTATTAATATATTATGAGTTATAATATATTAATATGAAGTTACGTTATTTAATTAGTTTCCACTGTCTCTTGCTTGAATAATCTGTTGGATAAGGTGTCTAAGTCCATAACTTATTTGGTATATACTTGACCCGACCGATATGGTCCATTTGGGTTGCATCTCATCCAAACTATTATGGATAATTTTATGAGAGTTATACACATATGTTTATTAATATATTATGAGTTATAATATATTAATATGAAGTTACGTTATTTAATTAGTTTTAGTCTTAAATTAATTATGAATTAATTTAGAGATTAAAACTAATTAAATAACGTAACTTCATATTAATATATTATAACTCATAAAATATTAATAAACATATGTGTATAACTCTCATAAAATTATCCATAATAGTTTGGATGAGATGCAACCCAAATGGACCATGCCGGTCGGGTCAAGTATATACCAAATAAGTTATGGACTTAGACACCTTATCCAACAGTTATATGATATTTTTATTTTGGAAAACTTCGGGTTTTTCGGGGAAGTACAACATTTTCACTTGTACGTTTAATACTAAAATTTTCAATTATACATGTTTTGAAATCATCATGCATATATTTACGGATCTTCACACCTTTTTATAAACAATGGTCTTTTCAGAAAATATCAGATTTTTTGGGTTGTTTTCATTCAAATTACACAAAACATTTCATATCGAACCTGCTTATGAACTCACCAACATTCTATATGTTGACCCGTTTTCAAAATAACTTGTATTCTCAGGTAACAGGTAAGCTTGGGAATAAGTACCAAGTATGTTAGTGTGTTTTTCTTTTGAAAACTATCAAACAATTTATGTATGGATTTGTAACGTTAAAACAATGTACATGATGTGAACAATGTTAGTTGTAATATATTGATGCATGGTGATGTTTATGTTATGATTCATGTATATTCATTGTGATGATATTCGATTTAAGTCACACGAGCCCTCAGACGTTTCCGCCGTCTGGTTTGGGGGTGTGACACGCTGAAACCACCCGAACACTGAATTGCCTGGTCTCAATTCATTCACCAATCATTTGAAATATTAGGTTCCAACCCATTTGTGGAGCCAAAGGACTCCTACATAGTTGCCTCTCCACACGACTTTTGAATGGAATCCTCTTTTGTCAATAATTACCACTAGTTATCTTGCCACTGTGGCTCTAACGACCTTCTGCTCTAACTGATCGCGTCCATACTACGAGTCCTGACGTCACCACTCCAAGGCTAAAGATGATTACCACCTAACCAACGGTAGCCTTATATCACAAACAATCTTATACAGTCCATTGCTTCCCTGATCCCATAGCTGTAATGGCGTACCTACAGTCGTATTGATGGCTCAACCAGATGTAACACATCATGGTAATTTCATAATCCAATCCATGGATTTCGATATCCTTATTGCTACATCCAAACTAGTGGATTCATTCCGCGATCTACCAACATGCTCATGCCATCTGCCAACCTAGTGAATGCTATGGCTACACCCGTAAGTCTCACGACACTGTATCACTATCTGCCAACCTCATGAATGTTATGGCTACATTTGCAGACTTACAACATTCTATCACTATCTGACCGCTAGTGAAAGCTACAGCTACCCCTACAGTTTTACAACACTTTCCATGCTAATTAACTGCTAGTGAATGCTATAGCTATCCCCGTAGCCTTACAACACTTTCCATACCGGGTCGAACACGCACTCGACCTAACACTCAACGGCACTTGAATTCTAGTTGGAACTCTAACCTGGTTCCTTAAACCTGTTACCCGATGCCAAGGAAATGCGTGAACCAACTGTTGGAACATTTTATGAACTCCCAACTCACCCAATCCTCAATCAATATAGCCACTCGACCGCCTTCCTCCTTGACGGGGATGCGAAACTCATCCTAGTTTCACACCTATTTCTGCTCCTGAATACCTGACTGATTCTCCCCAACTTAGATTGGACTAAGTCTTCACAACACGTTAGAATTGAAGGATTCCCAATCCTTCTTGCTTCTTAATAATCCACTGATGACAACCTGTGCTTACCAATTCTAGCGATCAATCACCGATTATGTTGGATTAGATGTCTAAGCCCATAACTATTATTGGTATGTACTTGTCACACCCCGACCAACGACGAAAATGCCAGGGTTGCGACTTAAACATTTGGATCATAGTCAACAACATATAATGAAATAATAACAGATTCTATTCGACATTACATTCATCCGAAGTATGAATATAACAAAACACACTGATTAATAGTCCAAAAGCGTTATACGCGGATTTCAATTCTTACAACATAAAAGAGACAAAAGGCTACTATAGAGCCAACAATTTATTTTCAACGTCAAACACATCATCCTCACACGTGGTGAGAGTTCTTCTGGCCACCTTGAACACCTAGAGACACATACATTTTAAAAATACGTCAACAATAATGTTGGTGAGCTTTATAGATTTTCTTTTGACTCCGAAGATTTTTATAATTCAAATTAATGTTTCCAAAGACCGGTAATTATAAAGCATATTTTTTTATTCAGCCACTTTTTAAACGATAAATATTAGTCATTTTCATGACGATTTTTATTCTCTGGATCTTGTCCATTACGAAAAGTTATATCGTAAGGAGAAGTATATAACGTCGTAACACACGACACTCTCGGTCCCAAATTAGGAGAATTGACTCAATCGAGATCTATACATCTTTGAGTAAAAATCTTCAATATATTAATTTGCCCATAACCGACAGTATTCGTTGCTCCTCCACAAATCGCATAGGCGCAATAAACAAGCCACACAGGCACAATACAAATAAATATAGAGGAATCGAGATCGTTACTAACGTTTAAAAGCAGTCGTATAGTAACGAAGAAAGAAACACTTGACGCCTGTTGCCTCGTCAAACGAAGTTGTAGCTAGCAACGACAGACGAAAAATAACCATTCATATAGATCTTTCCATAAGAATTAGATCTACACCAAAGTTCTTTATTATAAATCTATGCCGTGTACATAGACCTACAGTATATGATTCCTCCTGGATTCACGGTTATAGAGTTTGGTGTCGATTCAAAGATCGGATCCTTACAAGGGAAAAACACACCATCAACAAACTCTCTCCTACACCCCTTTCGATACATTCCTCCCACAAGCACACACGGGATACACAATCCGCGAAATACATGGCAATAAAAATCCGCCGCTTCCAATGATCACCAATGTGAGTCTTTATATATGATTTTATTTTTATCTAGTGCATTTAGTTAAATATTCAATTTAACCTAGCTTTCAAATAAAGAGATGGTATTGCCCCAGTAATTTCAATCTACCAACCGATAGGAAAGACGTTCCTTTAGCGTAGTCGAGTACTTCATACCAGTCGGTGTTACGTCGGTTGACCGGTTGTCGCTTTAATCGAATATTTTTGTATTTTTAATATTTACTTAATGTTGAAACGTATTATTTTCGTTTGTAAGTAAAATTTAATCTTAAAAATACAAACACATTATTTATCGACAAAATTTCGTATTATACCATAATATATAACTAGTTGTGGTTTATTCGCATACTCTTGATATCATTTTATAATTCAATTGTATAGTTTTATTTTATCATCTGGTTTAAATATTTACTATCAATACTTGATGAAAAATAAGCTTAATGCCCTAATATACACAAGTCATATGGTTATACCTATCATGACAAGTTAAACATGTTCATTTATGAAAATTTTGACATAAGCTCTTAACAATACTTTTATTTGTCCCGACAAATAATATAACACTAGATTACTCTTATCTAACTTTTTGTTTACACAAGTGCTTGTAAATAAGTCTAAAATTTTATAAAATTATTGTGTATAACCATTACGAACCACCACCTTTTTAACAAACGTCATTTGTAAAATTAGTATCTATAATAAACATTGCCTCTAACAATTTTTGCAACCAGTACTAACTGTGCATGCATGTAACATATAAACTTTTTGCCATTTTATTATATCAGAATACTCAAGTATGTGTCTCCCCCCAAATAAGTAAAAATGTAAAAACGGGGCCATAAAGACTCACATTTGGAGTGTGATTCTCGAGTTTAGACGGGAGGATGCGGTGGGGTTTGTGCTTCTTTCAAGACCCGATAACTTCACCGACAATAAATGAATCTAGTTTTAGATTATTGAGCTTCACTAAGGTGTTCAAAACAGCAAGTATTTCAGATTTTTAAGGTGAAATAAATTCACCCAAAACAACTACATGGGCTGTCGATAGAATTTGGGGTTGTCGGGGGATGTTTCCGGCAGCTTTCTCGCCCCTTTTCGTTCCTGTTTTCGCAGCAGCACTTGAGGGAGATAATTGAGCAGGAAAACAAACGACTTCAGGGGTATAATCGGCACATTTTTTGGCTGTAATAGGTGGCTGGACTTGGTGGTGGCTGCTCCTTTTTTTGCTTCCCGAAATTACAGTAGAAAACACCTCCGATGGAGGTGTTCTTGATGAACTTCGAACAAGAGAGAGGAGATAGAGAGAAAAGAGGTTTGAGGTTGATCTTTTATGGGTTAAAGGTCTATAATAGTTCCCCTTTTATACTCTCTTAAAAGCTATATTCTATCCTCGAGGGTGTACCTTTGGCCATTTTTAGAAGTATTTCTATTCTTAAATACAGGCATGGGTTTGCATGGATAAGAGAGTTGTGTATGTGTGTGTGTGTGTGAGAGAGAGAGAGAGAGAGATAGCACGTGAGTTTGATTGTAGAAGGAGTATGCAGCCTTCTCAAAGTACTCTCTTGCCCTTCCCTTCATAATTAATGGTACTTTTTTATTTACTGATAAAAGTTATTTTACTCCACCCAACATATATTTGTACTATGAAGCATGATTTTTGTGGGGGAAATTTATGCATGGACAACCCATATCGAACAAGGAGTGAGGAATGATACACATATGTGTTGACTTTGGCGTTAGTCCCTAGTTCTATTAGTATTATAGGTACTAGTCTTTAAATGGATTATTATATATCAAAAGGTAGGATTTGTGTATTCATGATGTCTAAATTTCGAGACTATACCCATTCATACACAAACATGTATCCCATACTTTATTTTAATTTGTTACACCCTTGTCATATGTTATGATAAGGTTTACTTGTAGTTTATTATTACGTATAATACCAAATAGGACTTGGATATTTTTCTAGATAAAACGTATTTCACTACATATACATATTTGGATATATCTTATTGATTTCTTTTAGCATATAACCAGTCGAATTCCAATAATAATATATATTAAACGATTCTTATTGTTATAAATATATACTTATTTTTATAAGAACATCGTACATTAATTCCTTCATCACAATTAATTATGTCATTATACGGTGGACCTCGACCTAATATTTAGGATTGTTACATTCCCCCCCCCCCCCCCTTGTTAAAAGAATTTCATCCCGAAATTCAATTGATAGGTGTATCATTGTCGAACAATTGGGGGTATTTCTTCTTCATTTGATCGTCTCGTTCCCACGTGAACTCTGGTCCCCTTTTTGAGTTCTACCGTACTTTCACGATAGGGATGCGACTTTGTCTTAATTTCTTGATTTCACGGTCCATAATCTCTATTGGTTCTTCAATAAAGAGTAGATCAGTGTTTAACTCGAGTTCGTCGATAAGGATGACAAGAGTGTCATCGGCCAGACACTTTTTTCAAATTTGAGACATGGAAAACATTGTGTACTTTTTCCAATTCTTGAGGTAAGTGGAGGCGATAAGCAATATGCCCAATTCTTTCAAGAATTTCGAAGGGTCCAATGTACCGTGGGTTTACTTTTCCCCTTTTTTTGAATCTAATCATCCCTTTCTAAGGTGATACTTTTAGCATAACTATATCGCCCACCTGGAATTCAAAGGGTTTACGTCTTACGTCTGTGTAATTTTTCTAACGACTACATGCACCTTTCAATCGCTCTTTGATTCGCACGATTTTCTCGGTCGTCTCGTGGATTATTTCACGTCCGGTCTGTAGTGTATCTCCAGAATGCCTCCTGGCTAGTTGTGTATCTCCAACTTTTGCCCAACATAGTGGTGAACAACATTTTCTTCCGTATAGCGCCTCAAATGGTGCATCTTTTATGCTGGAGTGGTGGCTGTTATTATATGAAAACTCAATTAAGGGTAAATGAATATCCCACGAGTTTCCAAAATCTAATACGCAAGATCGGAGCATATCCTATAAGGTTTGGATGGTTCGTTCACTCTGGCTATCTGTTTGTGGGTGATAATCCGTGCTCATGTCCAAACGTGTTCCTAAGGACTTTTGGAGGGACTGCCAAAATCGTGAGGTAAATCTACTGTCTCTGTTAGAAATGATAGAGATTGGCACCCCATGAAGTTTGATGATTTCCTCAAGGTAGGTTCGGGTCAGTTTTTCCATCTTGTCTGTCTCTTTGATTGGTAGGAACTGAGTGGCCTTGGTCAACCTATCCACTACCACCCAAATGGTGTCATAACCACTCGGCGTTCGGGGTAGCTTAGTGATAAAGTCTATAGTGATCATTTCCCATTTCCATTCCAGAATCTCTGGTTGTTGAAGTAATCTTGAGCGATTTTGATGCTCGACTTTAACTTTTGAGCAGGTCAAGCACTTGCTTACATACGTAGAAATTCCTGCTTTCATGTTCGGCTACCAGTACAACCTCTTTAGGTCTTGGTAAATCTTGTCGGATCTGGGATGGACTAAATATCTCGTTTTGTGAGCTTCATCCATGACTAGACTCCTAATTTCTCCGAATTTGGGCGTCTAGATTTGGTTCATGAAATATCGTGTCCCATCATCCCTAAGATCGAATTGCTTTTCCATTCCTCGCAGGGCTTATTCCACAATGTTTTCTTCTTTTACAGCTTCGAGTAGGGCTTCCTGTATTTGTGTACTTAGATTGGAATGGTCATGGTGAGTGTATGCACACGTGTAGGTTTCACATGCTCTTTCCGAATCAAATCGTCTGCCACTACATTAGCCTTGCCAGGGTGATAACGAATTTCACAGTCGTAATCCTTTAGTAGTTCAACCCATCTTCGTTGTCTCATGTTGAGTTCTTTTTGGTCGAAGATATGCTGGAGACTCTTGTGATCTGTAAAGATTGTGCATTTAGTACCATACAAGTAGTGCCTCCAAATCTTTAGTGCAAAAACTACCGCTCCAAGCTCAAGATCATGAGTAGTGTAGTTGACCCCGTGCACATTTAGTTGTCGTGAAGCATAAGCAATCACCTTTCCTCTCTGCATTAATACACAACCCAACCCTTGAAGAGTTGCATCACAGTAAATGACAAAGTCTTCTGTCCCATCAGGGAGTGATAGGATTGGTGCACTGCACAACATGTGTTTTAATTTTTTGAATGCAGCTTCTTGCTTATCTTCCCAGTTTAATTTCACATCTTTCTGTGTTAGTGCAGTGAGAGGCTTGGCCATTTTGGAGAAATTTTCGATAAACCTTTAATAGTAACCAGCGAGTCCTAAAATTTGGCGCACTTCTATCGGCGTTCTCGGTGCCTGCTAATTCTTGATTGCTTTAATTTTTGCGGGATCCACATGTATCCTTCTATTGCTAACAACATTCCCTAGGAAATGCACCTCTCTTATCCAAAATTCACATTTGGAAAATTTTACATATAATTTTTCCTTTCTCAACAGTTCCAATATCAATCGTAGATGTTGGCCGTGTTCCTCCTTTGTTTGTGAGTATATCAAGATGTTGTCAATGAATACAATCACAAACTTATCCAGGTAAGGTTTACAAACACAATTCATTAGATCCATGAATACTGTTGGGGCATTTGTTAGGCCGAAAGGCATGACAAGAAACTTGTAATGACCATACCGAGTTCTGAATGTGGTCTTTGGTATGTCGGTTTCCAATACCTTGAGTTGGTGGTATCCGGACCTTAGGTCAATCTTGGAGTAGTAGCTAGAACCTTGCAGTTGATCGAACAAATGATCGATTCTAGGGAGTGGGTATCGATTCTTTATCGTTAACTTATTTAGTTCTCTGTAATTAATACACATCCGAAATGATCCGTCATTCTTCTTGACAAACAGGACCGGGGCTCCCCAAGGAGAGAAACTTGGTATTATGAAACCCTTGTCCAGAAGTTCTTGTAATTGCCTTGCAAGCTCTTGCATCTCGGAAGGAGCCAATCTATAGGGTGACTTAGCTACCGGTGCGACGCCTAGGGTTAGGTTGATTCTAAACTCAACTTGTCGATTCGGGGGTAATCCAGGTAGATCCTCGGGAAAGATGTCAGGAAAATCACATACCTGAGGTATGTCTTTCAATTCCTTTGTTCCACTCTTCTTATCCACTATGTGAGCCATAAAGGCATAACATTTCTTATGAAGATATTTTTGCGCCTTCGTGCAAGAAATGAGCTTAAGGTTTTTCCTCGAATTATCCCCATAAATGGTTAGGATCTCTCTTCTTGGTAGGGTTAATAGTACGACCTTCTCATAACACAAAATCTCAACATGGTCAGGATCAAGCCAATCCATTCCTATGATAATGTCAAAACTACCTATGGGAATAGTCAAGAGATTTATGTGGAAAGTGTGGTTGTTTAGAGTTAACAAGCAATCTCTTAGGATTTCGGTTGTGCTTTCTATCTAGCCATTCACTACTTCTACTTCATATGATGTTTCTAATTTGTTAGACTCGTGATTTAAAAGTTGTTGAAAAGACGGAGTTATAAAACTTTTATCGGCACCGAGTCAAAAAGTATTGTAGCATACAAGTTATTAACAAGGAACGTACCACTGACCACTGACGGATCCTGAATGGCGTCCTTGTTTCCTATCACAAAAGCTCTCCCACTGGCATTCCCATCTTTATTCTTCCCTTTTGGGTAGTTTCGTGAGATATGTCCTTTCTTCCTACAGTGGTAACATGTCCTTTCTTCCCCGTTGCCGTCCATGGTATCAAAATTTTGATTTCCTCCTGTATTCATAACTTTCTTACACTAATTTGTAGTATGTCCCTTCTTGTTACACTGGGTGCAATAGTAACAATCTCCTAGGTGGTTTCTATGGAAGACATTACACTTTGGGTAATTGTTTGTGTAGTTCTTTTGTGGTGCAGGTGTTGTTGTTACGACTGGAGTTGCTGCATAGACCTTCTTAGTTTCTTGCTTCTTAGGTGGGTTTGATTTTCTTTAAGGAAATTTCCTTTTCTTGTTTGATTAAGACTTAGGGGTTTCAAATCTAGCCTCCATGTTTCCCTGACTAACCTCATTGTTGGTCAGTTGTTTAGCCATATTCTTGGCACTTTGAAAGGTTGTAGGTCTCGAAGACATGACCATACCCTTGATCTTAGGATACAGACCCCATATATAACGTTCCACCTTTACATGCTCAGGGGTTACTAGAGTTGGACATAGCAAGGAGAGGTCGTTAAATCTGGTTGTGTAGGCTTTAGTGTCTGAACCTTTCATCTTAAGGTTCCACAGCTCGTTTTCCAGATTTTAAACTTCGTCTCTGGGACAATACTTTTCTATCAGCATAGTTTTCAGTTCACTCCAGGTCAAAGAGTTGGCAGGGATAATTCCTAGTGACTTAACTTGGCCGTTCCACCAATTTAGTGCCGCATCCATGAAAGTACAGACAACAAAGTGCACCTTGCTATCTTTAGCACAATAACTGATCTAAAATACAGACTCTATCCTTTCCAACCACCGGGTAAGACCGATCACACCTTCGTTTCCCTTCGTTTCCATATAAGTACTTGGGCTTGTAGTTCATAAAGTCCTTATAGGTGCAAAACCTTCGTGTCTCGGTAAGATTAATGTTTGAACTACTTCCACGCCTAGCCTCAAGTTCTTCAATTTCAATGACGGGGTTTCTTGCATTTGCGCTTCCCGTGTTTGTCATAGCGATTGCAAGTCGGTCTGCAACTATTCGTTCCAACTCTATTGTTGTTTGTGGGAGTCCCGTCTCAAGGGTTGGTGCAACAACAATTGGCGTATCCACAACCAGAATTTCCGTTGGCCGAGATTTGGGTTGGCCCCTCCTTGGTCGAGATGTTGTGGGTGGAACTGCCGTTTCCAATCTTTCGGGTTGGGGTCGATTTCTCAGTCGTTCACTCCTCTTTCTTGGCGGCATGATTTTGATCTATTTAATCATTTTAATTTTAAGTGTTTAATCAACCATGTTTTTAATAATTTATAATGTTTTGCAAGTACTTCCGAATGAATTTAATCAACTAACACAACAATCATCACATAACAACACATAGTAATAATAATAATAATAATAATAATATATGTTTCATATATTTCACAGTCATTTCCAAGTTTTACATTCGCTTACATTATCATAAAACTACTACATGCTAGGGTCGATAAATTTACATGTTTACAAAAAGAATCGACCGTATCAAAATTTGCAAGACCACAACGAGTTCTTGCATCCCTTCCCTTTACACCATAATTATATTATCTGAGGGCCACCTGCGACCCATACCCTATTACATATCTGAAATTTTATACCAAAATTGGCAATCACCTTATGACTTGCCCTAAAAATTTCACTAATCAATCTTCACTCGACCCCAAACTAACCCAATCCAAAGTTGTGAGATAGTGCATCCAAGATCTCTTGGATTTGTTCCTCCACACTCCCCATTCTCTCTGTCACTCCTCTGGCTACAACATCTGCCTCGATGACCCGCTGCAATGCCTCCCGGATCTGCCCCTCAGTCTCTAGCTTGCGAATCTCCTCTGTGATCATAAAATCATACATGAACTGAGTCCTGTTCCAATCTTTCTTCATATCCTCCTGATCCTGTCTCCTTTGGGCTCTCAGCCCCTCAATCCGTATGGCCCGCAGATCATCGTTGGCACCCAAGGTATGTACCTCACAACCTATGGCAAAGTCGCAGGGTGCGCTCAAACAGGTATGACAATCTATCCTCCTCAGTAGTGGTTGGGGGTTTCAACTTTAAGCATTGCCCTACCTCAAATCGATAGGTTCCTCCCTGGTCTCGGATCCATTCATTCACAACATTGGTTATCCAGGAAGGAGCATGCATCCTCATCTCTTGAATCACACGAGGGGCTTCAAATACAGGGTTTGGTGCAGGCTCAACGGGGGTAGCGTGGTACGGGTTAAATTTCCCCGTGAGACTCGGGAATCTGTGGACTTGCATCGTAGGCTTCTTCTTCTTAACACCTCCGCATGTGGGAATTGTCTTTTGTGCGTGTTTCCGATTGCGAGGTATACCCGAGGTGGTAAGGCGAGTCCACCTCTTGGCAATTTTTCGTATAAATAAATTTAGTTGTTGTCAGTGTCTACATATTCACAGTTCTACACAGTTTTAATTATTCATGAGTACGTTTTTATTTTATACTTTTTTTTGCGTTTAATAGATCAACTAATTCGCTTAGTTTCAATAGTGCGTAGAATCTTACCAAAATAAAACATAGGCGTGCAACTAGGTTTAGTTGTGGTACGACCTATGTACTAGAGAACCTAATTGATTATTTGACTTTTAAACTCTTGTTTACTTAACTTATTCAAAAAATTTAATTTATTTATAACTTATAGATGTCACTTGTATGATTACATTTCCTTAGGTTTTTGATTTTATTTTATCACGCATAGTTTATATGAACAAGTATTTGATCATAGGATCGTTGACTTAAGGGGGGAACCTACGCGTACTAACTATTAGCCTTATAGGAATAAGTCTATTAGTGGTATGATATAGGTTTTAGGAATACTTGAACCTATTAGAGTAAGCCCGTAGACTATAGTTGTTCTCTTTTAAGGAAAGTACTAATTTGCTATAGTCGTTAGCTCTGATACCAATCTGTCACACCCCGACCAATGGTGGAAATGCTGGGGTTGCTACTTAAACATGTGGATCATAGTCAACAACATATAATGAAATAATAAGAGAATCTATTCGACATTACATTCATCCGAAGTATGAATATGACAAAACACAATGATTAATAGTCCAAAAGCGTTATACGCGGATTTCAATTTCTTACAGCATAAAAGAGACAAAAGGCTACTATAGAGCCAACAATTTATTTTCAACGTCAAACCCATCATCCTCACACGTGGTGAGAGTTCTTCTGGTCACCTTGAACACCTAGAGACACATACATTTTGAAAATACGTCGACAATAATGTTGGTGAGCTTTATAGGCTTTCTTTTGACTCCGAAGATTTTTATAATTCAAAATAATGTTTCCAAAGACCGGTAAATTATAAAGCATATTTTTCTATTCAGCCACTTTTTAAACGATAAATATTAGTCATTTTCATGACGATTTTTATTCTCTGGATCTTGTCCGTTACGAAAAGTTATGTCGTAAGGAGAAGTATATAACGTCCTAACACTTGACACTCTCGGTCCCAAGTTGGGAGAATTGACTCAATCTAGATCTATACATCTTCGAGTAAAAATCTTCAATATAATAATTTTCCCATAACCGACACTATTCGTTGCTCCTCCACAAATCACATAGGCGCAATAAACAAGCCACACAAGCACAATACAAATAAATATAGAGGAATGGAGATCATTACTAAGGTTTAAAAGCAGTCGTATAGTAACGAAGAAAGAAACACTTGAGGCCTGTTTCCTCATCAAACGAAGTTGTAGCTAGCAACCACAGACGGAAAATAACCATTCGTATAAATCTTTCCATAAGAATTAGATCTACACCAAAGTTCTTTATTATAAATCTATGCCGTGTACATAGACCTACAGTATATGATTCCTCCTAGATTAACGGTTATAGAATTAGGTGTCGATTTAAAGATTGGATCCTTACAAGGGAAAAACACACCATCAAGAAATTCTCTCCTCCACCCCTTTCGATACATTCCTCCCACAAGCACACACGGGATAAACAATCCGCGGAATACATGGCAATAAAAATTCGTCGCTTCCAATGATCACCAATGTGAGTCTTTATTTATGATTTTACTTTTATCTAGTGTAGTTAGTTAAATATTAAATTTAACCTAGCTTTCAAATAAAGAGACGGTATTGCCCCAATAATTTCAATCTACCAATAGATAGGAAAGACGCTCCTTTAGCGTAGTCGAGTACTTCATACCTGTCGGTGTTACGTCGGTTGACCGGTTGTCGCTTTAATCGAATATTTTTGTATTTTTAATATTTACTTAATGTTGAAACGTATTATTTTCGCTTGTAAGTAAACTTTAGTCTTAAAAATACAAACACATTATTTATCGACAAAATTTCGTATTATACCATAATATATAACTAGTTGTGGTTTATTCGCATACTCTTGATATCATTTTATAATTGAATTGTATATTTTTATTTTATCATCTCGTTTAATTATTTACTATCAATACTTGATGAAAAATAAGCTTAATGCCCTAATATACACAAGTTAAACATGTTCATTTATCTAAATTTTGACATAAACTCTTAACAATACTTTTATTTGTCCCGACAAATAATGTAACACTAGATTACTCTTATCTAACTTTTTGTTTACACAAGTGCTTGTAAATAAGTCTAAAATTTTAAAAAATTATTGTGTATAACCATTACTAACCACCACCTTTTTAGCAAACGTCATTTGTAAAATTAGTATCTATAATAAACATTGCCTCTAACAATTTTTGCAACTAGTACTAACTGTGCATGCATGTAACATATAAAATTTTTGCCATTTTATTATATCAAAATACTCAAGTATGTGTCTCCCCCCAAAGAAGTAAAAATGTAAAAACGGGGCCACAAAGACTCACATTTGGAGCGTGGTTCTCGAGTTTAGACTGGAGGATGCGGTGGGGTTTGTGCTACTTTCAAGACCCGATAACTTCACCGACAAAAAAATGAATCTAGTTTTAGATTATTGAGCTTCACTAAGGTGTTCAAAACAGCAAGCATTTCAGATTTTTAAGGTGAAATAAACTCACCCAAAACAACTACATGGGCTGTCGATAGAATTTGGGGTTGTCGGGGGATGTTTCCGGCAGCTTTCTCGCCCCTTTTCGTTTCTGTTTTCGCAGCAGCACTTGAGGGAGATAATTGAGCAGGAAAACAAACGACATCAGGGGCATAAACGGCATATTTGTTGGCTGTAATAGATGGCTGGACTCGGTGGTGGCTGCTCCTTTTTTCCTTCCCGAAATTACAGTAGAAAACACCTCCGATGGAGGTGTTCTTGATGAACTTCGAACAAGAAAGAGGAGATAGAGAGAAAAGAGGTTTGAGGTTGATCTTTTATTGTAACGACCGAAAAATACAACTAATTTAAATTTTTTTTAAAAACAACCAGATTCCATTAAATTATTACAAAAAGGTTTTCAATACAAAATCAATTAGAGTATTCCCAGAATCACATTGCTACAAAATCATGAGGAGCGGTACGATCACACTTTCGGCTTGCCACAGTCTCCTGAAGAACCTGAAAAACATTAAACCATAACTGTAAGCCCGAAAGCTTAGTGAGATACCCCCAAAATACCAACCACATATACGCCCTTCCAGGCTACGACCTTCCGATCCAAAACATATTACCTTCCAGCCCATAACATATTGCCTCCCAGCCCATAGCATAAAAAGCATACATATCATAACGGAACATAGAACAACCATGCATATCGGGTCTACTATGTGATTGGTCCGCCGTATCAGGCCTTCAGTCCGTCGGATCCACCCTCCGAGTCTAGTCATATCCTTTGAGTCTACAGTGTGGTTGGTCTGCCCGCACCGGACCTTCAACCCACCTGGTCCACTCTCTGAGTCTATAGTGTGACTGGTCCACCAACATCGGGCCTTCAGTCGGCCTGGTCCACTCTCCGAGCCTCGGCACGTCTGGTCTGCCCTCGTGGGGCCTACAACCTATTCGGACCGCTCGGTGGGCCTTCGGAATAACCGGTCCGCCCTGGGTATCTTGGCCTACAACACAAAGCAGGACCCGCCTCAACCCATCTCCAGTCCAAACAACCATGTGCACATAACATACAATCATATAACAGTCATAGTCAACAAACCGAGCAAGCAGATCACATAGCATATCATTACCCTAACCAGGTTACCGACCTAACCGGTCACTAGCATAGCATCACTCTACATATTGGGAAATTGACCTTAACTACGTCTCCAGCATATACCATCCTAGCTACCCGGATGCAGACATATCAAACAATAACATAATAACCATATCCGAATCTCAATCCAATAAAGGGTCGGCCTTGGTGCCTTAGACCCTGTTGATATAGTGAGGATAACTCACCTCGAAACTGCCGGCTGAAAGGATAAGATCCCGCTGCTCCGAACTCCGACACGAACTCCTCCACTGAACACCAAAACACTCAATTCAATATATACCCTTATTTACCAAAATACCCCTGGAAGACAACTGGTCAACCCTTCGATGAGGTCAAAGTCAACCCTTGACTGACTCTACTCGTAGAGTCAACCCGATGACTCGCCGAGTCCCCAAGTTCAAAACTTCCCTCAATCCGTGACCTGACTCGCCGAGTCACCCCGAGACTCGCCGACTGCAACCACTCTGAGTCTACTCACACCCAACTCCCCGAGTCATCCCTTGACTCACCGATTCTCGACTCAACCAGAAAATATTGGGACTCTTCGACAAGTCTCGCCGAGTCCAAGAACAGACTCGCCGAGTCTAAGGCTATCTTCAACCTACTCGCCGAGTTGTTCATCCAACTCGCCGAGTTCCAGCTCATCTTCAAGCAACTCGTCGAGTCCACCCTTGTGACTCGCCGAGTACCACCGGTCTGAATCCATACAGAAGCATTCCAGGCCATGCAATTGATCCAAAACATAGATCTAGCTTCCTACAACCCATCCATCACGTAAAGTGGCAAACTTTACGTGATTCCATGAAGATCTAGGCATTATACACATTAGGGCTAAGGTTTGGGACAAGATAGCTTCACTCAACACTCAACATAGGGACTTTATGCACATTTAGACCATCACCACTCCAGATCTGAGGTAGCATCCTCAGATCTATCTTCCAATCCCGAATAACTCATGAAATACACCCAAAAAACCCAAAACAACCCCCAAAGAAGACAACAAGGGGGAAAAGAGCTCAAGACAGAGGATCCTTACCCCAAAGATGAGCCTAAACTGATGTAGGCTCCAGATCTCCAAGCCCTCTTGAAGCTATCCTCGAATTCCACCCACTTCTCTTCACAAACCCCTTTCTTCCAAGCTTCAATCCTCTCAATAATGGAGTTAATACGTTTGGGGGTGTTCACTGGAACTCTCAGGGGGTATAGAGGCTGAAAAGGATGCATAACATCCTTTAAATAGCGGGCAAACCCCGAAGGTTAGGGTTTTCTTCACCGAGCACCAACTCGCCGAGTCCAGCCGCCGACTCGCCGAGTTGGCCAATTAACACGCGACCAATTCGTGACCCTACTCGCCGAGTCCACCCATGGACTCGCCGAGTTCCTCTTTTCCAATTTCCCCTTTTTGCCCATCAACTCTACTCTTGGTATTTTGGGATGTTACAATTCTCCCCCACTTAAATTAGGCTTCGTCCTCGAAGCCTATGGCAACTCAACTCCAAAAACACACCCACAACGCACCTCCTAGCCTTAACCGGACCAGGTTCCTCAAGGCACAACCATAGAAACTAGAAGCTCACTTTCTCCTTTCTTACGGTGTCCTAACCACCTACTCAAACCGGGCACCGGCTGTACCCTCTGATAACCGCACTCAACAACCGAGAATTACCCATAATCCATTACTGCTCCAAATCACAACCATTACTCGACCCATATGAGCTAGAAGTTAATCATGCACCACACGATTCCCGATCCTCGTCCAACTTTATCCATTCCAGGTTGACAGAAAGACACACTCTTCAGAGCAACTCCCATGAGTTCTCTTCTTGCAATCGCATGCACACGCTGAACTAGCTCTAGCACCCTCGGGATAGGAAACCCATCACTCTGACGATTCTCAAAACATCCCTCAGGATGAACCACTGATGCACAAATCCTTTCCTGAAATCAAACTGGGAACCCAAAACTCAATATCTGCATCCCTTACGAGCCTCTTGACTTTACAGCCCCGGAAATCCCTTCTACAACCCCGACAGGCATCCCCTCATGATGTCATCCCAAACCGCCGCCGCACATGCTGCTCAATGACCACCGTCGGACCACTCCGATCATAACTTTACACTGCCGCTTTCACTTCCGTGAATTTGCACTTCCTTTCGGAATTTCATTCCTCCCTCTTTCCTTACCAAGGAAACCATTCGACCGCCTTGTCACCATGACAAGTACCATGGTGCTCACCCCACGCTACACCATCTCTTTAAAGCGCACCCGATATCCATTCATCACCACTACTCTGACTCTCATCGCAGGGACTCTCAAGCCCATGCACTACCTTCACTGCTCAAGATCACTACCCGGGGACAGACCTTCCAATGTAATCACACTGCATCATACGCAACACATATCCTCGAACCGATCCAACACTACTCGCAGAGTCTTCAGCATGACTGGACCGCCTCACCAGGCCTTCAGCCAATCTGGACCACTCTCAGAACTTTCAGCCAATCTGGCTGGACCGTCCTCCGAGCCTTCGGCCTGACTGGTACGCCTACCGGCCTTCAGTCTATCCGGACCGCTCAACTAGCATTCATCATTCCGAGCTATCTCTTCGGGAAATCCTCCCATGCATACCGTTCTAGCCCTCTAGGGGTTCCGAGCTCTATCTCCATCATACATACTCGATCCCAGCCTGCTCCCACGCCTTCCACAATCAAATGCCCTAGGTCTGTATTCCGCCCCGCATGCCTGTTACTCACCCATACGAGCTTGCTCTCGGCTGATAGAAATACCGCTGAACTCCCCAAACAACTAAGCAACCTCTCAAGCCTAACGACCATCCGGAGAATTTCCAATTCTCCCCCACTTAAGACATTGACAATTAACCACCGGTTGCCATCACCGATCTCCCAAAACAACCTTCATAAAAATCATGTTTCCACACTAAACAACCCGCTCGAAAGGAACCCAATCTTCAAATATCCATTCCTCAGACTGCAGAGGCTACCTGACATTCAAACCAACACCGCATCCGCCACTAATCCTCACAGAGATAATCCACGATAGCTCGAAGCACTAATCCATAATCATATCGATCCTTCAGGGAACAAAGGATACCAAAACGAAATCCCGAACACAACTCGCCAAACCCTCAAGGAACAACAGATACCACACGAAAACCAGAACACAACTCGCCAAACCCTCAAGGAACAACGGATACCACACGAAAACCCGAAACGCAATTCCATAACCATCCAACGAGACTAGTAGATAAACGATACTCCACAATAATCATAAATAATCAAGACAACAGGGAAGAAACATACCCGCAGCAGCAAGCTGAAAAGCACGACCCTAATCCCTTGGGGGCTCCGCTCCACCCTGACCTCCACCTGTGATCCTCAACGTGGCCGGTCCTGGAGCCTGCACCGGTCCTGCAGCAAGCTGTGGACAGTTGACCCTCAAGTGTCCAACCTGATGACAATGATAACATATCCTCAAATCTCGAACCGGCACTGACTGCCGACAATCACTCGCATAGTGTCCCTCCTTTCCGCACTTGCGGTATGTACCACCGGACCAACAAACTCCGGCATGACCCCTTCCACACTTTCCACAGACGTGGCTACCCTGATCTTCCATCCTGTAATCAACGGTCTTAGACCGTTTCATCGCCGACTGCGACAGAACCGGAGCTTGCCTCAGCTCACGCATCTGCAAATCAATCTCTAACTCACGCCGCCTGGCGGCCTCCTGCAACTCCAGCAAGGTCCCGTACCTCTTTGCGGACACAAACTGTCTGATGTCTCTCTTTAGCATACTCAGATATCGGGACATTTGAGCCTGCTCCGAAGCGAACTCAGGGCAAAACATCGCCCTCTCAATAAACATCCTGGTGATTTCCGTCACCGACTCCGAATCCTGCTTCAGCTCGAGGAACTCCTGAGCCAACCTCTCCCTCTCGACCTGCGGAACATAACGAGTATTGAACATCTCTCTGAACTGATCCCATGAAATCACAACCCTCTGCGCATGCGAATATGACCCCGTGGCCAACCTCCACCAATCCTTTGCCTCGATCCTTAACAGGTTCAGAGCGCACCTCACCCTTTGATCAGCAGGGCATGAACACGTTAAGTAACACCCCTCCACGTCTGATAACCATCTCATAGCAACGACCGGATCCTGAATTCCATTAAAGGTGGGAGGCTCCGTATTATCGAAGTCCCGATACTGAAAATCCCTACTAGCTCCTCCCCCTGCCGCTGCTACAGCCGATGTAGCCGCTGCGGCAGCCGACTCCGTGAGAGCCGCATAGCGCTTATCAAAATACTCCACCATGGCGGTCTTGATCGACCCAAACAGTTCCGGCAGCTCAGCCCGGAACAATGCAGCAACCTCATCATGCAGGATTTCCTGAATCCTCGCATCCAACTCGTGCGTACTCATCTGACTGACAACCTTGGGATGTACGGACCCACCCGGAACTCCCTCTCCTGCTCCTAATCCTGACCCGGATCCACTCCCAGCATGCCTTGAAGTCTCCATACTGAAAATAAACCACCAGAAATCTCAGACACTTCCCACTATCCCGGGAACCAACTCCCAACCCAACCCTAGAGGTCATGGTTTCCCTGATATGCGTATGGGTCCTGTGCTTTCAGTATTACGGGCCCATACTACCTTCCACACCTACCCATATTTGTATGAAGTACTTCCACAACACCCTAGTGACAAATATACATAGCAAGCGCTCAATCCTCACTCCTAGAGGAACACTAGAACCCTCAATAGAGGAACCCTAGGCTAACAGGCGTCCCATAACAGGCAACATTATCATGAAATCCTGAAGATCCCTAGCCTATCACTAGCATGCTGTTCTATTAAAGCTCAAATAAACAAATGTCATGAATGGTAATTTGGGGTTACTTACTGGCTCCGGCTGATCGTACCTCCGCATCCTCCTTTACTTATTTTGAAAACCATTTTAAATTCTCTTTTGAAAACCCTCCTCGATTTGAGACTGGAGTCACACAAGTGTTCCCCCAATTCGCTCAAACCAAGGCTCTGATACCAACTTGTAACGACCGAAAAATACAACCAATTATTTTATTTTATTTTATTTTATTTTTATTTATTTTATTTTATTTTATTTTTAAAACAACCCGATTCCATTAAATTATTACAAAAAGGTTTTCAATACAAAATCAATTAGAGTATTCCCAGAATCACATTGCTACAAAATCATGAGGAGCGGTACGATCACACCTTCGCCTTGCCACAGTCTCCTGAAGAACCTGAAAAACATTAAACCACAACTGTAAGCCCGAAAGCTTAGTGAGATACCCCCAAAATACCAACCACATATACGCCCTTCCAGGCTACGACCTTCCGGTCCAAAACATATTACCTTCCAGCCCATAACATATTGCATTCCGGCCCATAGCATAAAAAGCATACATAACATAACAGAACATAGAACAACCATGCATATCGGGTCTACTGTGTGACTGGTCCGCCGTATCAGGCCTTCAGTCCGCCGGATCCACCCTCCGAGTCTAGTCATGTCCTTTGAGTCTACAGTGTGGTTGGTCCACCCGCACCGGGCCTTCAACCCACCTGGTCCACTCTCTGAGTCTATAGTGTGACTGGTCCGCCCGCATCGAGCCTTCAGTCGGCCTGGTCCACTCTCCGAGCCTCGGCACGTCTGGTCCGCCCTCGTGGGGCCTACACCCTATCCGGACCGCTCGCTGGGCCTTCGGAATAACCGGTCTGCCTTGGGTATCTTTGCCTACAACACAAAGCAGGACCCGCCTCAACCCATCTCCAGTCCAAACAACCATGTGCACATAACATACAATCATATAACAGTCATAGTCAACAAACTGAGCAAGCAGATCACATAGCATATCATTACCCTAACCAGGTTACCGACCTAACCGGTCACTAGCATAGCATCACTCTACATATCGGGAAATTGACCTTAACTACGTCTCCAGCATATACCATCCTAGCTACCCGGATGCAGACATATCAAACAATAACATAATAACCATATCCGAATCTCAATCCAATAAAGGGTCGGCCTTGGTGCCTTAGACCCTGTTGATATAGTGAGGATAACTCACCTCGAAACTGCCGGCTGAAAGGATAAGATCCCGCTGCTCCGAACTCCGACACGAACTCCTCCACTGAACACCAAAACACTCAATTCAATATATACCCTTATTTACCAAAATACCCCTGGAAGACAACTGGTCAACCCTTCGATGAGGTCAAAGTCAACCCTTGACTGACTCTACTCGTAGAGTCAACCCGATGACTCGCCGAGTCCCCAAGTTCAAAACTTCCCTCAATCCGTGACCTGACTCGCCGAGTCACCCCGAGACTCGCCGAGTGCAACCACTCTGAGTCTACTCACACCCAACTCCCCGAGTCATCCCTTGACTCACCGATTCTCGACTCAACCAGAAAATATTGGGACTCTTCGACAAGACTCATCGAGTCTAAGGCTATCTTCAACTTACTCGCCGAGTTCCAGCTCATCTTCAAGCAAGTCTGAATCCATACAGAAGCATTCCAGGCCATGCAATTGATCCAAAACATAGATCTAGCCTCCTACAACCCATCCATCACGTAAAGTGGCAAACTTTACGTGATTCCATGAAGATCTAGGCATTATACACATTAGGGCTAAGGTTTGGGACAAGATAGCTTCACTCAACACTCAACACAGTGACTTTATGCACATTTGGACCATCACCACTCCAGATCTGAGGTAGCATCCTCAGATCTATCTTCCAATCCCGAATAACTCATGAAATACACCCAAAAACCCCAAAACAACCCCCGAAGAAGACAACAAGGGGGAAAAGAGCTCAAGACAGAGGATCCTTACCCCAAAGATGAGCCTAAACTGATGTAGGCTCCAGATCTCCAAGCCCTCTTGAAGCTATCCTTGAATTCCACCCACTTCTCTTCACAAACCCCTTTCTTCCAAGCTTCAATCCTCTTAATAATGGAGTTAATACGTTTGGGGGTGTTCACTGGAACTCTGAGGGGGTATAGAGGTTGAAAAGGATGCATAACATCCTTTAAATAGGGGGCAAACCCCGAAGGTTAGGGTTTTCTTCACCTAGCACCAACTCGCCGAGTCCAGCCGCCGACTCGCCGAGTTGGCCAATTAACACGCGCCAATTCGCGACCCTACTCGCCGAGTCCACCCATGGACTCGTTGAGTTCCTCTTTTCCAATTTCCCCTTTTTGCCCATCAACTCTACTCTTGGTATTTCGGGATGTTACATTTATGGGTTAAAGGTCTATAATAGTTCCCGTTTTATACTCTCTTAAAAGCTATCTTCTATTCTCCAGGGTGTACCTTTGGTCATTTTTAGAAGTAATTGTATTCTTAAGTAAACGCATGGGTTTGCATGGATTAGAGAGTTGTGAGAGAGAGAGAAAGAGAGAGAGAGGGAGAGAGATAGCACGTGAGTTTGATTGTAGAATGAGTGTGCAACCTTCTCAAAGTACTCTCTTGCCCTTCACTCCATAATTAATGGTACTTCTTCGTTTATTGAAAAAAGTTAGTTTACTCCACCTTACCTATATTTGTACTATGAAGCATGATTTGTGTGGGGGAAATTAATGCATGGACAACCCATATCGAACAAGGAATGAGGAATGATACACATATGTGTTAACTTTTGCTTTAGTCTCTAGTTCTAGTAGTATTATAGGTCCTAGTCTTTAAATGGATTATTATATATTAAAAGGTAGGATTTGTGTATTCATGATGTATAAATTTTGAGACTATACCCCTTCATACACAAACATGTATCCTATACTTTATTTTAATTTGTTACACCCTTTTCATATATTATGATAAGGTTTACTTGTAGTTTATTATTACGTATAATACCTAATAGGACTTGGATATTTTTCTAGATAAAACGTATTTCACTACATGTACATATTTGGATATATCTTATTGATTTCTTTTAGCATATAACCGGTCGCATTCCAATAATAATATATATTAAACGATTCTTATTATTATAAATATATACTTATTTTTATAAGAACATCGTACATAAAGTCCTTCATCACAATTAATTATGGTCGTTATACTGTAACGACCAAAAATTTCAACATAATTTAAACTTTTCAAAACAATCGATTTTAATAACATTATTACAAAAAGGTTTTCAATACATTATTTATCAGAGTATTCCCAGGTTCATTTCATAAAACACAAACGCGAGGAACGGTACGATCACGCCTTTGCCTTGCCACAGTCTCCAGAAGAGCTGAGAAACATTAAACCACAACTATAAGCCCGAAAGCTTAGTGAGATACCCCCAAAATACCAACCACATATGCGCCCTTCCAGGCCACGACCTTCCGGTCCAAAAACATATTGCCTTTCAGACCATGACGTATCGCCTTCCGGCCCATGACGTATTGCCTTCCGGCCCATAACATATTGCCTTCCGGCCCATAACATATAAAGCATACATAACATAACAGAACATAGAACAGTCATTCATAACAGGTCAATCTCCAGTCTAAACATCCCAGTTCACATAACATTCCATCATATAACAGTTCACAGTCAGCAATCGATCAAACAGATCACATAACATATCATCACCATAACCAGGATACCGACCTAGCCGATCACGAGCATATATCACCCTACGTCTCAGTCAAAATACTACTTACACACATACGCCTTTCCATGCCATGACCATCCGGTCCAGATAACGTAGAATGCCTTCCGGCCAATATCATAATGCCTTCCGGCCGATATCATAATGCCTTCCGGCCCACATCAAGCAATACCATAACAAACAACTACCCGGATTTCCATCCGGTAAAGGGTCGGCCTTGGTTCCGCAGACCCTATCAATATAGTGAGGATAACTCACCTCACAAATGCCGATACTCTAAACGGAAGAAGCAGACTCTCGAACCACCAACTCGCCTCAAATCCCGAACTAACCAACATAACAAGCATAAGCATTACGTCAACATACTTCCAATTATTGGGCCAAGACCAAAGTCCCAATCTCACACAAAGTCCAACATTGGCCCAATTTACCAAATTGGGCCCACCTCACCAAATGGGCCTAGATCTAATATTCATAATATTAATTGGGCCCAAAACACTCTATTCATCATTTCCAGACTTGGCCCAAACACCAACAACCCACAAATGGCACAACACAAAGGCCCAAAAGGAAGTCCACAGGAGGAGTACGCTGGGCGTACTCTCCTTGGTACGCGGGGTGTACTGCCATGATCGCTAAAATGAAACGGGGCACTGGTCCGCTACGCGGGGTGTACTCGCAGGTTACGCGGGGCGTAACTTCGCTACTCAAAAAGTCTTTCTTACAGCTTAATGGATTAAGCTCTTAAGCCCAAACTTTAGATCCATAGGCCAAATATGATTAGAAATCATAAAGTCTCTGACTTTATCACTTGGGACGTCCTTAAGCTCTTAATCCAAGGTCTTAATCCATTAAGACCCACATAACTCATACATGGGATAACTACAACCCTTGGGACCTCAATTTTATCACTCAAGACCTCTCCAAAGGTCTGAAAGGACAGATACACTTGACCAAATCGAACTATGCAACAAGGTGAAGACTTTTGGGACAAGAATGATAACAAAGCTTCAAAATACATAGATCTATGCCATATGAAGGTCAAGCAAGAAGCTTTATACCTTAAACCAGCTCCAAAGGGGTGATATTTCAATAGATCTACAAGCTCCACACGTTCTTCTTCTTTGACAACTTCCCTTTTCTCCTTCAAGCCTTTCTTTTGCCAATCCAAGCTTTTCAAGGTCAAACACACTCAAATATGGAGGGAATACAAGATTAGGGTTTCTCTGAGGTTGAAGATGAGCATAAGGGGGCTGAGGGGTGAACCATCATATTCCTTGTATAGTGGCTGCCCCTAAAAATAGGGTTTGGGATTCCTGTGAGTACGCGGGGCGTACTCTCCCGGCTACCCGCAACTATTCGAGCCATTACGCTGGGCGTACGTCCAGCTTATGCTGGCCGTACGTCCAGCTTACGCTGGGTGTACCCAGCCACCTTTCAAAATCCAAAAGCATGCATGCATGCCATGCATGCATGGGACCCTTTCCTTCTTATTCCTCAAAGGACTATAAACAATGATCAACTTCAAGGCACCACAACTCCTATAATCTAAACCCACTCCCAAATAACTTACTTTCATACGAGGGTGACGAGCAGCCCAACACTTCTAACACATACACTCGTCCGAACCCTTCTCGGATGAAACTCATTTCCCGAAAAGGACCAGAATTACCTTTCTCTTAAACTTCAGGGACTCATAATTACACACTTGAAGAACGGGGTGTTACAATTCTCCCCCACTTAATATAGGCTTCGCCCTCGAAGCCTGCGACAACTCTACTCCGAACTAATCTTGCAATGCTCTGCCTGGCACTCACCGGACCAAGATTCCCAAAACTTGACCATTGAGATCCGAAACCCAACTTACCTTTCTTGCCGGCCGAATGATACGAGCTTCAGTCCTAGAGCAACTCCCACGAGTTCTGCATTGCAATCCCATAACCGCACCAAAATGGCTCTAGTGTACTCGGGTTAGGAAAACCCCGATTCACTGATGACACTTCCAAACACCCTTCCGGATGCCTTTTACCGCATAAACAACTCTATTAGTAATTCCAAAATTTCCAACATACCCAGGAGGAATCACCCCTACATACATAACTCCTTCATCAAAATCAAGATAGGAGTCCCAGACTCCATCCCGGCATCCATACTGAGATTCTTGGCCCTACACCCGCGGAATCCCTCCCGCGTCCCCAGCAGAGATACCAACATAATGTCATTCCATACCACCACCGCAACCATGCTGCTCAGTGACCACCGTCGGACCACTCGGATCATAACTCTACACTGCCGCTTTCACTTCCGTGAATTTACTTTCAGTCTCGGAGCTACACTCCTCTCTGTCCTTCCTTGCCAAGGAAATCAACTTGGCTGCCTTGTCACCACGACAAGTGGCACGGTGCCCACCTAACGCTGCACCACCTCGATATAGCATAATCGCTATCCATGCAACACACATGCTTTGAATCTGCTCGCAGGGACTCTCGAGTCCATGTGCCATCTCCATTAATCAAGATCAATACCCGGGGCCAGACCTTCAAATGCTAGCACATCACAACATACCCAACCCATTTCCTTGAACCGATCCGAGAATACCTACAGAGTCTTCAGCACTACTGGGCCATCTCACCAGGTCTTCAGTCAAACTGGACGACTCTCAAAACCTTCAGCCAATCTGGGACGCCATCCAGGGCTTTCCATCTGGCTGGACCGCCTTCCGGCCTTCGGTCTGACTGGTACGCCTTCTGGCCTTCAGTCTATCTGACCAATCAACTAGCATTCATCCTTCTGAGTTATCCCTCTGGGGAATCCTCCCCTGCATACTGTTCTAGCCCCTCAGGGGTTCCGAACTCTATCTCTATCGTACATACTCGAACCCAACCTGATCCCAGGTTCTACACAATCAATGCCATAGGTCTGTAATCCGCCTCGTATGCCTGCTACTTACCTAAACCAGCCTACTCTCGGCTGAAAGGAATACCGCCGAAACCCAAGCAGCTAAACAACCTCTAAAGTCTATCGATCACCCGGAGAATTTCCAATTCTCCCCCACTTAAGGCACTGACTATCAACCCCCAGCCGCTAACACTGGCCTCCCAAAGTAACCTCGAACAAAACCCAATGCTTACACGCAAACTCATTCCCACTAACACTAGCAACCTTTGCAAAACACATTTCCACACTGATCAATCCGTTCCAAAAGTACTCATTCCTCAGCTAACCACTCCTCAGACTGAAAATGCTACCCGACAATCAAACCCACGTTGCATCTACATTAATAACTCTCACGAATGATAACCAACGATAGCACGAAACCCTAATCTATAACCATACCAACCTTCAGGGAACAACGGATACCAGAACGAGAACCCGAATCACAATCTATAACCATGCCAAACCCTCAAGGAACAACGGATATTAAGCGAAAACCCGAAACACAAATCCATACCCATGCCAAACCCTCAAGGAACAACATATACCAAGCGAAAACCCGAAACAAATCCACATCCAACCATTGAGACTAGCAGATAAACGATACTCCACAATAATCATAATTAAACAAGACAACAAGGACGAAACATACCCGTAGCTGCATCTGACACTGCTCTAACCTCCTCCGCTACAAACTAAAAAGCACGACCCTAAGCCCTTGGGGGCTCCGCTCCACCATGACATCTACCTGTGATCGTCAAACTGGCCGGTGCTGGAGCTTGCACCGGTCTTGCAACAAGCTATGGGCAGTTGACCCTCAAGTGCCCAACCTGATGACAATAATAACAGATCCTCAAATTCCGAACCGACACTGACTGCCGCCAATCCCTCGCATAGTGCGCCTCCTTTCCGCACTTGCAGCGGGCACCACCCGGACCGACAAACTCCGGCGTGACCCCTCCCATACTTTCCACAGACGTGGCTACCCAGATCTCCCATCTTGGAATCAACGGTCTTAGACCGTTTTGTCGCCGGCCGCTACTGAACTGAAGCTTGCCTCAGCTCACGCAACTGCCACTCAATCTCTAACTCACGCCGCCTGGCGGCCTCGTGGAACTCCAACAAGCTCTCGCACCTCTGTGCGGACACAAACTGTCTGATATCTTCCTTTAGCACACTCAGATATCGGGACATCTGAGCCTGCTCCGAAGCGAAGTCAGGGAAAAACATCACCCTCTCAGTAAACATCCTGGTGATTTCCGTCACCGGCTCCGTATCCTACTTCAGCTCCAGGAACTCCTGAGCCAACCTCTCCCTCTTGACCTGTGGAACATAACGAGTGCTGAACATCTCTCTGAACTGATCCCATGAAATCGCAGCCCTCTGCGCATCCGAGTATGACCCCGTGGTCAATCTCCACCAATCCTTTGCCCCGAGCCTTAACAGGTTCAGAGCACACCTCACCCTTTGATCAGCAGGGCATGAACACGTAAAGTAACACCCCTCCACGTCTGATAACCATCTCATAGCAACGACCGGATCCTGAATTCCATTAAAGGTGGGAGGCTCCGTATTATCGAAGTCCCGATACTGAAAATCCCTACTAGCTCCTCCCCCTGCCGCTGCTACAGCCGATGTAGCCGCTGCGGCAGCCGACTTCGTGAGAGCCGCATAGCGCTTATCAAAATACTCCACCCTGGCGGTCTTGATCGACCCAAACAGTTCCGGCAGCTCAGCCCGGAACAATGCAGCAACCTCATCATGCAGGATTTCCTGAATCCTCGCATCCAACTCGTGCGTACTCATCTGACTGATAACCTCGGGCGGTACTGATCCATCCGCAACTCCTTCTCCTGCACCTGATCCGGACCAGGATCCACTCCCAGCATGCCTCGAAATATCCATACTGAAAATAAACCACAAAACCTCGGACACTTCCCACTATCTCGGGAACCAACTCTCAACCCAACACTAGAGGTCATGGTTTCCCTGATACGCGTATGGATCCTGTGTTTTCAGTAGTACGGGCCTATACTACCTTCCACACCTACCCTATTTGTATGAAGTACTACGACAACACCCTAGCGACAATTATACAGAGCAAGCGATCGATCCCCACTCCTAGAGGAACACTGGAAATCTCAATAGAGGAAAACCCTAGGCTAGTAGGCATCATAAAACAGGCAACATCATCATGAAATCCTGAAGATCCCTAGCTTAACTCTAGCATGCTGTTCTATCAAGCTCAATAAAACAAATATCATGCAGGGTATTTTGGGGTTACTTATTGGCTCCGGCTGATCGTACCTCCGTGTCCTCCTTTCACTTAATTTTGAGAACCATTAATTTTTTTTTAAAACCCTCCTCGATTTGAGACTAGAGTCGCACGAGTGTTCCTCCAATTCACTCAAACCAAGGCTCTGATACCAACTTGTAACGACCAAAAATTTCAACATAATTTAAACTTTTCAAAACAATCCATTTTAATAAAATTATTACAAAAAGGTTTTCAATACATTATTTATCAGGGTATTCCCAGGTTCATTTCATAAAACATAAACGCGAGGAACGGTACGATCACGCCTTTGCCTTGCCACAGCCTCCGGAAGAACCTGAAAAACATTAAACCACAATGGTAAGCTCGAAAGCTTAGTGAGATACTCCCAAAATACCAACCACATATGCGCCCTTCCAGGCCACGACCTTCCGGTCCAAAAACATATTGCCTTCCGGATCATAACATATCGCCTTTCTGCCCATGATGTATTCCCTTCCGGCCTATAACATATTGCCTTCCGGCCCATAACATATAAAACGTACATAACATAACAGAGCATAGAACAGTCATGCATAACAGGTCAATCTCCAGTCTAAACATCCTGGTGCACATAACATTCAATCATATAACAGTTCACAGTCAACAATCGATCAAACAGATCACATAACATATCATCACCGTAACCAGGATACCGACCTAGCCGATCACGAGCATATATCACCCTACGTCTCAGTTAAAATACTACTTACACATATACGCCTTTCCAGGCCATGACCTTCCGGTCCACATAACGTAGAATGCCTTCCGGCCAATATCATAATGCCTTCCAGCCCATATCATAATGCCTTCCAGCCCACATCAAGCAATACCATAACAAACAACTACCCGGATTTCCATCCGGAAAAGGGTCGGCCTTGGTGCCGTAGACCCTATCGATATAGTGAGGATAACTTACCTCACGAATGTCGATACTCTGACCGGAAGAAGCAGACTCCCGAACCACCAACTCGCCTCAAATCCCGAACTAACCAACATAAAAAGCATAAGCATTAGGTCAACATACTTCCAATTATTGGGCCAAGACCAAAGTCCCAATCTCACACAAAGTCCAACATTGGCCCAATTTACCAAACTGGGCCCACCTCACCAAATGGGCCTAGATCCAATATTCATAATATTAATTGGGCCCAAAACACTCTATTCATAATTTCCAGACTTGGCCCAAACACCAACAACCCACAAATGGCCCAACACAAAGGCCCAAAAGGAAGTCCACAGGAGGAGTACGCTGGGCGTACTGTCCTTGGTATGCGGGGCGTACTACCATGATCGCTAAAATGAAACGGGGCACTGGCCCGCTACGCGGAGCGTACTTGCAGGTTACGCGGGGCGTAACTTTGCTACTCAAAAAGTCTTTCTTACAGCTTAATGGCTTAAGCTCTTTAGCCCAAACTTTAGATCCATAGGCTAAATATGATTAGAAATCATAAAGTCTCAAAATTTATCACTTGGGACGTCCTTAAGCTCTTAATCCAAGGTCTTAATTCATTAAGACCCACATAACTCATACATGTGATAACTACAGCCCTTGGGACCTCATTTTTATCACTCAAGACCTCTCCAAAGGTTTGAAAGGATAGATACACTTGACCAAATCGAACTATGCAACAAGGTGAAGACTTTTGGGACAAGAATGATAACAAAGATTCAAAATACATAGATCTATGCCATATGAAGGTCAAGCAAGAAGCTTGATACCTTAAACCAGCTCCAAAGGGGTGATATTTCAACAGATCTACAAGCTCCACATGTTCTTCTTCTTCTTTGACAACTTCCCTTTTCTCCTTCAAGCCTTTCTTTTGCCAATCCAAGCTTTTCAAGGTCAAACACACTCAAATATGGAGGGAATACGAGATTAGGGTTTCTCTAAGGTTGAAGATGAGCATAAGGGGGCTGAGGGGGGAACCATCATATTCCTTATATAGTGGCTGCCCCTAAAAATAGGGTTTGGGATTCCTGTGAGTACGCGGGGCGTACTCTCCCAGCTACCTGCAACTATTCGAGCCATTACGCTGGGCGTACATCCAGCTTACGCTGGGCGTACGTCCAGCTTACGCTGGGCGTACCCAGCCACCTTCCAAAATCTAAAAGCATGCATGCATGCCATGCATGCATGGGACCCTTTCCTTCTTATTCCTCAAAGGACTATAAACAATGATCAACTTCGAGGCACCACAACTCCTCTAATCTAAACCTACTCCCAAATAACTTACTTTCATACGAGGGTGACGAGCAGCCCAACACTTCTAACACATACACTTGTCCGAAGCCTTCTCGGATGAAGCTCATTTCCCGAAAAGGACCAGAATTACCTTTCTCTTAAACTTCAGGGACTCATAATTACACACTTGAAGAACGGGGTGTTACAATTCTCCCTCACTTAATATAGGCTTCGCCCTCGAAGCCTGCGACAACTCTACTCCGAACTAATCTTGCAATGCTCCGCCTGGCACTCACCGGACCAAGATTCCCAAGACTCGACCATTGAGATCCGAAACCCAACTTACCTTTCTTGCCGGCCGAATGATACGAGCTTCAGTCCTAGAGCAACTCCCACGAGTTCTCCATTGCAATCCCATAACCGCACCAAACTGGCTCTAGTGTACTCGGGTTAGGAAAACCCTGATTCACTGATGACACTTCCAAACACCCTTCCGGATGCCTTTTCCCGCATAAACAACTCTATTAGTAATTCCAAAATTTCCAACATACCCAGGAGGAATCACCCCTACATACATAACTCCTTCATCAGAATCAAGATAGGAGTCCCAGACTCCATCCCGACATCCATCCTGAGACTCTTGGCCCTACACCCGCGGAATCTCTCCCGCGTCCCCAGCAGAGATCCCATCATAATGTCATTCCATACCACCACCGCAACCATGCTGCTCAGTGACCACCGTCGGACCACTCCGATCATAACTCTACACTGTCGCTTTCACTTCCGTGAATTTACTTTCAGTCTCGGAGCTACACTCCCCTCTCTCCTTCCTTGCCAAGGAAATCCACTTGGCTGCCTTGTCACCATGACAAGTGGCACGGTGCTCACCTAACGCTGCACCACCTCGATATAGCATAACTGCTATCCATGCAACACACATGCTTTGAATCTGCTCGCAGGGACTCTCGAGTCCATGCGCTATCTCCATTAATCAAGATCAATACCCGGGGCCAGACCTTCAAATGCTAGCACATCACAACATATCCAACCCATTTCCTCGAACCGCTCCAAGAATACCTACAGAGTCTTCAGCATGACTGGGCCACCTCACCAGGTCTTCAGTCAAACTGGACGACTCTCAAAACCTTCAGCCAATCTGGGCCGCCATCCAGGGCTTTCCGTCTGGGTGGACCGCCTTCCGGCCTTCGGTCTGACTGGTACGCCTTCCGGCCTTCAGTCTATCTGACCGCTCAACTAGCATTCATCATTTTGAGTTATCCCTCCGGGGAATCCTCCCCTGTATACTGTTGTAGCCCCTCAGGGGTTCTGAACTCTATCTCTATCGTACATACTCGAACCCAACCTGATCCCAGGTTCTACACAATCAATGCCATAGGTCTGTAATCCGCCCCGTACGCCTGCTACTTACCTAAACCAGCCTATTCTCGGCTGAAAGGAATACCGCTGAAACCCAAGCAGCTAAACAACCTCTCAAGTCTATCGATCACCCAGAGAATTTCCAATTCTCCCCCACTTAGGGCACTGACTATCAACCCCCGACCGCTAACACTGGCCTCCCAAAGTAACCATGCACAAAACCCAACGCTTACACGCAAACTCATTCCCACTAACACTAGCAACCTTCGCAAAACACATTTCCACACTGATCAATCCGTTCCAAAAGTACTCATTCCTCAGCTAACCACTCCTCAGACTGAAAATGCTACCCGACAATCAAAACAACGCTTCATCTACATTAATAACTCTCACGAATGATAACCAACGGTAGCACGAAACACTAATCTATAACCATACCAACCTTCAGGGAACAACGGATACCAAAACGAGAACCCGAATCACAATCCATAACCATGCCAAACCCTCAAGGAACAACGGATACCAAGCGAAAACCCGAAACACAAATCCATACCCATGCCAAACCCTCAAGGAACAACATATACCAAGCGAAAACCCGAAACAAATCCACATCTGACCATCGAGACTAGCAGATAAACGATACTCCACAATAATCATAATTAAACAAGACAACAAGGACGAAACATACCCGTAGCTGCATCTGACACTGCTCTAACCTCCTCCGCTGCAAGCTGAAAAGCACGACCCAAAGCCCTTGGGGGCTCCGCTCCACCATGACCTCTACCTGTGATCATCAAAATGGCCGGTGCTGGAGCCTGCACCGGTCTTGCAACAAGCTGTGGGCAGTTGACCCTCAAGTGCCCAACCCGATGACAATAATAACATATCCTCAAATTCCAAACCGACACTGACTGCCGCCAATCCCTCGCACAGTGCCCCTCGTTTCCGCACTTGCGGTATGCACCACCCAGACCGACAAACTCCGGCGTGACCCCTCCCATACTTTCCACAGACGTGGCTACCCTGATCTCCCATCTTGGAATCAACGTTCTTAGACCGTTTCGTCGCCGGCCGCGACTGAACCGAAGCTTGCCTCAGCTCACGCAACTGCCACTCAATCTCTAACTCACGCCGCCTGGCGGCCTCCTGGAACTCCAACAAGGTCTCGCACCTCTGTGCGGACACAAACTGTCTAATATCTTCCTTTAGTACACTCAGATATCGGGACATCTGAGCCTGCTCTGAAGCAAACTCAGGGCAAAACTGTTGGATAAGGTGTCTAAGTCCATAACTATTTCTGGTATGTACTTGACCCGACCCGGCATGGTCCATTTGGGTTGCATGGAACCATGCAATTGGATAGACTAAATGAGAGAAATAACACTTGGAGATTATTAATATATTATAAGTTCTAATATATTAATAATATTATTTGATTAGTTTGATCAAGAATTAATTTAGAATTAATTATGTGATCAAAAGATAACTAATTAAATATATAGGTTGATTATGTAAATCATCCATATCTTGTATAGTGGGCTAAGAGGCTCCATGGATTGTCAAGTTGGGTTCCACCCATTGGATGCTCCATGGATGCTCCATGGGAGTTACAAACCCATGGGTCATGGAAATGAAGACTCATGACACATTAGGGTTTAACCCTAGATGTGTCAACACTATATAAGAAATGTGTTCTCCACCTAAAATCGGTTACACTAAGAAACAAGAGGGCTTGGCCGTTTTTTGAGAAGTGTGTGTTCTCTCATAAGTTCTTCCAAGAGCATTTGGTGTTGTGTGAAGCATTTGAGGCATCACACTTGGGGTGCTAGGATCACAAGGTTTCAAGGAACACAAACAACAACAAGGTAAGTTATTCTATCTATACTTTAAGTTAAAATTGTTCCCCATGTACGCTAGATAGTAATATAACCTTGGAATTCAACTTTGCATGATAATTCGACAAACATAGATCCAAGGTTATTAGGGTTGTATGTACACTTAGGAAGTGTTAGAATGCTCAAAAACCATCAGTGGTATCAGAGCCTAGGCTTGTTTGTTTTTTTATTTGTGCTTAAAAGTTGAAAAAAAATTCGAAAATCTTGATGTCTGCGAGTGGACTCGTCGAGTCTATAGGGGGGACTCGTCGAGTTCATGTGTATCTTCAACCAACTCGGCGAGTAGGGTCGACTGATTGCAGAATTTCGATTTAGTTGCTGGAAATGAATTAGAAACATTACCCTAAACTGTTTTGGTACTAGAAAACTTGTTTTTGGTGGTGTAATGTCTTTGCTAATTCATTTACAACAACTAGTTATCAAAATTACAAAGTTTTAAGTGTAATTTTTGAATGTGTTCATGTTCATGTTCTTGTTCTTATGATGTTTTAGATGATCATAGGAATTATTTGTAACCTATGTGGTAGATTAATTCTTGATCATAATGTGTTTTAATGGAGTCCATAACTTGTCCTCAAGTTATGGAAAACCAAGAGTCACACTTGAATTAAAACAATTAAAAGAACACAAGAGTTAGAAAAATGAAGAGTCTTGATTTTATTACTCTATTAAACTCATAAGTTACAAGAAATGAAAAGTTTTGAAAGTTACAAAACTGCCCTCAAGTTTTGGAACAAGTAAAGTTAAGTTAAAACTTTAAGTTCCAACCCCTAGAATTTTAAAAGTTAAAATTCAACCCTTATACTTATATTATGATGATTTAATAATTATATATATATATATGTATAAGAATAAAGTCGTCTTACCGCTAGTACGCCTCATTCACGAAGCCGGTCTATAAGGTGGGTATAAGGTTGTTGCCTATAAAATGGTGACTTAATGGGTGTCTACTCTCACCCACCACTTGCTTGACTGGTGGAGGGTCGTTAGCCAAACGGGTAAGACAAGGACTTATAAACACTCATTCAAAGTATGATGAATATTATAAAGTAACTAAATGTTTTATTAAATTCCCAATCTTAGTTACTTTAGGAAAATGTGAATAAGGTGCTAATCCATGAAATTACACTCTACACTTTGTCTAAGTCGTTGGTGGAGCGTGTGTGGTTAACCGGCACACTAACTTGGACTTAACAAGGTAGGTAAAGGGTGACTTAAGGTTTATTATAGTATCGGTGGAGCATGTGTGGTTTACCGGCACATCGATTGAGTGATAAACTTTAAGGGTACCAAGTGATTTGCATGGTTACTTCACACCTCGTTTTGTGATCCTCGGTATCCTAGTCACAAAACTTGGAGGGCACTCTCGAGATTGAAACATGCCTTTGAAAAGTTCATTGAATCTCAAAGAATCTAGGAATTTCTAAAAAACCAATAAAACCTAATATCTAATATTTCGGTTTTCGTGGTGGAAATTGGTGAATCGTCATTCACCTACCTTTCAAATATGGTATAGCTTAGATTACGGCATACCTCTTCTAAGTTATATTATATTGTGATTGGATCCTAGCCTTAATATTACATTTGGGTGTTTTATTAAGGACTCTCCTATATCTACACTAAACTTGTTCTTCTTTTTCAGATGTCTTCAAATAATGCTTCTAGCTCGAATCCTAATGGCTCCTTTACTCTTATGATTTTGTGTGGGAAAGTCACCTTCGATGGATCCAACTTCAATGAATGGATCAGAAACATCAGGATGATTACTCGCTACGAGGACAAAGAATATGTCCTTGACAAGGAGCTTAAGGAAATTGATGAGTCCACTGCAACTCCCCAGGAGATCGCTGACTTCCATACTCATGAAAGAGATGCTACCAAAGTGGCTTGCATCATGATGGCCACAATGACAGCTGAACTCCAAAAGTCTTATGAGGATTTCTACCCTTATGAAATGCACCAAGATTTGATGGAAAGATACCATCAAAGTGCACGACAAGAGAGGTACGAAATCATCTGCTCCATGATAACAACCATGATGAAGGACGGGGATTCCGTCACGAGCCACATGCAGAAAATGCAAAGATATGTGGATCGATTGCTGAAGCTTAATGTGAACTTCCCTGAGGAGCTTGCAATAGATATAATTTTGCGCTCCTTACCATCGTGCTATGATCAATTCCGCATGACATATCACATGAATAAGGAAGAGGTCACTCTCAGCAAACTTCAGGGACTTCTCAAGACTGCAGAAACAGGTCTTAAGGGGAAGTCGGTTTCTATCACTTCTACTCCAAACTCAACTCCTGTCTTGGCAATCGGGAAAAGTCGAGGGAGGAAGAGAAAGATATCTTCGAAGGGTACCAAGGCTCGGACCCTTGATGGCTCTTCTTCAAGTGGAACCAATAAAGGTTTCATTACTCCTTCTTCTGACCCAAAAGAGGCTGAATGCTTCTATTGCCATGAAAAAGCTCATTGGAAGCAGAACTGCCCAAAGTACCAGCAGGATGTGAAGGATGGGAAAGTCAAACCCAACCATGCAGGTATTCACACTATCATTTCTAATAACTCACCCCATTCGAAATCTTGGGTCCTTGATACCGGTTGTGGTATTCATATTTGTTGTGACTTGCAGGGACTAAGAAGAAGTGAGGATGTGGAGCAAGGAAGAATAAACTTGATCATGGGGAACAGGAAAGCTTCACCTGTCACCAAGATTGGAGTTTATACTTTATCTCTAAGTAGTGGGTTTATTTTAGATTTGAATAAGTGTTGTTACTCGCCAGGAATGGCAAGAAATATTATTTCCTTTCATGCTTTGTACAAACAAGGGTTTACCTTTTCGTTTAATAATGAAGTTGGTTCTATTGTTCTTTATTTTAAAGCATTACCTTGTGATGGTGTGTATGAAGTTGTATCTGTTGTAGATAACTCAGGAAATAATGTTTTGTGTATTGATTCTACTACTAATAATAATTGGATAAAGCATCATTATGGCATTGTCGTCTTGGACATATAAACAAGAAACGCATAGGCCAACTCCAAAAGGATGGAGTCTTGGAGTCGTTTGACCTAAAGTCAGATGATAGTTGCGAATCATGCTTACTTGGAAAAATGACAAAGTTACCCTTCACAGGCTCGTGTGAAAGAGTTGAAGGTTTGTTGGACCTTATACACACGGATGTGTGTGGACCATTCAAACATGCCACAAGGGATGCTAATCGTTATTATTTGACTTTTACTGATGATTACAGTAGATATGGATATGTCTACTTAATCAAGCATAAGTCAGAGACTTTATAGAAGTTTAAGGAATTTAAACAGGAAGTCGAGAAACAATTGGGCAGGAACATTAAGATGCTTCGATCCGATCGAGGTGGTGAGTATCTTAGTTCAGAGTTCCTCGACTATCTAAGGGAATGTGGGATTGTCTCACAATTGACACCTCCCACGACACCGCAGTTGAATGGTGTGGCTGAGAGGCGTAATCGAACCTTGTTGGACATGGTTCGTTCCATGATGAGTCGAGCTTCGCTACCAATCTCATTCTGGGGGTATGCCTTAAAGACTGCCGCACATATCCTTAATCTAGTCCTTACAAAGAAAGTTGGCAAAACTCCTCACGAGATGTGGACTGGTAAAGTACCTAAACTAGACCACATCAAGATTTGGGGTTGCGAGGCTTTCGTGAGACGCGAGACTCATGATAAGCTCGAACCCCGAAGCGAGAGGTGTATTTTCATCGGCTACCCACAACAATCCTTTGGTTACCTCTTCTACAGACCTAGTGACAATGTGGTCTTTGTAGCAAGAAGAGGAGTCTTTCGAGAAAGAGAGTTTATAAGCCAAGGAGACAGTGGGAGGCCAATTGATCTTGAAGAAATTCAAGAGTCAAGTGGTGAAGGAACTTCAAACTCTAGCCCTCAACTTGAGGAGGAAGCTCCTGTTGAGCCAATTGACGAATCTGTACCTCTGAGGCGTTCCACGAGAGTTAGGAGTGCACCTGAGCATTACTATGGATTCCATATTACTGCAGAAGGTGAGACACTTATTAGTGATGGGACACTAGTAAGTCAAGATGACCCTAACAGCTACGAGGAAGCCAAGGAAGGCCCCGAGTTTGCTAAATGGAAAGAGGCTATGGATAGCGAGATACAATCCATGTATGACAATCAAGTTTGGAACTTGGTTGAGAATGTACCAGGTCGAAAGACTGTAGGGTGCAAATGGGTCTTCAAGAAGAAGACCGACATGGATGGTAAAGTACACACTTATAAGGCTAGACTGGTTGCAAAGGGCTTCTCTCAAATTCCTGGAGTGGATTATGATGAGACCTTTTCTCCGGTAGCCAAGATTAAGTCTATTCGGGTTCTATTAGCCATAGCCGCATTTCATGACTATGAAATTTGGCAAATGGATGTCAAAACCGCTTTCCTTAATGGAAAGTTGGCTGAAGATGTTTACATGAGTCAGCCAGAGGGTTTTGTCAGCAACGAGTACCCCAATAGAGTGTGTAAGCTTGAGAAATCCATTTATGGGTTAAAGCAAGCACCTCACAGGTGGAATCTTTGCTTTGATGAAAAGGTCAAGGAATTTGGCTTTTCTAGGAGTGAAGATGAATCTTGTGTGTATGTCAAGGCTAGTGGGAGTATAGTTAGCTTCTTGGTATTGTATGTGGATGACATACTACTCATAGGAAACGACATTCCAACCCTGCAGGAAGTAAAATTCTAGCTTGGAAAGTGTTTCGCTATGAAGGACCTTGGTGAAGCTGCCTATATTTTAGGGATAAGGATCTTGAGAGATCGGAGTAAAAGACTAATTGGACTAAGTCAAAGTACCTACTTGGATAAGGTGCTGAAGAGATTCAGGATGCAGGACTCCAAGAAAGGAGAATTTCCCATCCAGAGTAACGCCAAACTGAGAAAGACACAAAGCCCTAGTACTGAGGCTAAGATAGCACAAATGAGTCGAATACCTTATGCTTCGGCTGTAGGATCGATCATGTATGCTATGACGTGTACTCGACCTGATGTAGCTTTTGCCCTGAGCATGGTTAGCAGGTTTTAGGGGAACCCTGGAAAGGCACACTGGACTGCGGTAAAGAATATTCTCAAGTACCTACGAAGGACTAAGGACTGGGTCCTTACCCTCGGTGGGAGTGATGACTTGAGAGTTGTAGGGTATAGTGATGCTAGCTTCCAGACTGATAGGGATAATTTCCGCTCTCAGTTGGGCTGGGTGTTTACCCTAAATGGAGGAGCAATTTCTTGGAAGAGTTCCAAGCAAGAGACAGTGACAGATTCTACTTGTGAATCAGAGTATATTACAGCTAGCAAGGCGGCAAAGGAGGCGTTATGGCTGAGGAACTTCATTGGAGACCTTGGAGTTGTACCAGCTATTAAAGAGCCAATGCAAATTTTCTGTGATAGTGAAAGTGCTGTTACCTTAGCAAAGGAACCAAGGGATCACAGGAGATCCAGACACATCGACAGAAAATACCATTTCATCAGACATCGGATCGAAGAAGGATTCCTTGTGGCAAAGAGGGTATCATCAGATGAGAATCCGGCGGATCCCCTCACGAAGGGACTGACTCGGGTTAAGCATCTCCAACATGCTCGAAGCATCGGGTTAAAGGATGATATTAGATTTAGTAGTTAGATAACCTCGAAATTTGTAAAGTGTAATTGACATCTGATGATGAATAAAAATGTTTTTTTATTTATGAGTAAAATGTTGCTATCTCATGTCGATCGTTTACTATATTTCTTTTGCATGTTTTGACTTCCAGGATAATTTTGTTTGGTATAACATATTATTCAAACCTCCACAGTCGGTCATATGTCGGAAGTAGGTATGAATCAAGACTGTCATGGTTCGTTGTAGAGGTCTTGGACAAGGCTACAGCAATCATGAGTGCTCATAAGTTCTGAGCATTGGACTCAACCCACGCTCACTGGAATCACTTCATGGAATTCTATCTCGAGTGATCGTGAGACGGTAATATCATATAAGTCTTCAAACCTAGAGATATGATTTGTTACTTACAAGTTGGTTATGCATTGATTGTACGAAAACGCATTGGTAACTCGATGTTATAAAACGTGCTCTTGTGTGTAATTCAATGAGTGGTAGAACAAACATATGAGTCGAAGTTTATCTGTTCCTTCTTGGATTAGAAGCTGATATCTGGGCCCCTCGATGATTTTGTTTTCACCTATGTACCGGGCCCGGTCAGAACTAAATTGATGTGTTCAATGAAGTTCTTTGTCAAACAAATCGGAAATCAGGAAACAAACTGTTGGACAATAAGTAAGACGTTGTTCCGTGTATTTGTCCGATTGATATCTAGAACAGAGGATTATATGATCACTTATCTTAAATGGCGTACCATCACCTTCTCAGTTCCGAGAAACCTTGTAAAGAGCTACGATTGCCGATCGGTTCCTGAAGTCATACTTGCAGTAATAGTTATTAGACTTATCCAAGTGGGAGACTGTTGGATAAGGTGTCTAAGTCCATAACTATTTCTGGTATGTACTTGACCCGACCCGACATGGTCCATTTGGGTTGCATGGCACCATGCAATTGGATTGACTAAATGAGAGAAATAACACTTGGAGATTATTAATATATTATAAGTTCTAATATATTAATAATATTATTTGATTAGTTTGATCAAGAATTAATTTAGAATTAATTATGTGATCAAAAGATAACTAATTAAATATATGGGTTGATTATGTAAATCATCCATATCTTGTATAGTGGGCTAAGAGGCTCCATGGATTGTCAAGTTGGGTTACACCCATTGGATGCTCCATGGGAGTTACAAACCCATGGGTCATGGAAATGAAGAGTCATGACACATTAGGGTTTAACCCTAGATGTGTCAACACTATATAAGAAACATGTTCTCCACCTAAAATCGGTTACACTAAGAAACAAGAGGGCTTGGCCGTTTTTTGAGAAGTGTGTGTTCTCTCATAAGTTCTTCCAAGAGCATTTGGTGTTGTGTGACGCATTTGAGGCATCACACTTGGGGTGCTAGGCTCACAAGGTTTCAAGGAACACAAACAACAACAAGGTAAGTTATTCTATCTATACTTTAAGTTAAAATTGTTCCCCATCTATGCTAGATAGTAATATAACCTTGGAATTCAACTTTGCATGATAATTAGACAAACATAGATCCAAGGTTATTAGGGTTGCATGTACACTTAGGAAGTGTTAGAATGCTCAAAACCCATCAAAAACATCACCCTCTCAGTAAACATCCTGGTGATTTCCGTCACCGGCTCCGTATCCTGCTTGAGCTCCAGGAACTCCTAAGCCAACCTCTCCCTCTCAACCTGCGGAACATAACGAGTGCTGAACATCTCTCTGAACTGATCCCATGAAATCGCAGCCCTCTGCGCATCCGAGTATGACCCCGTGGTCAATCTCCACCAATCCTTTGCCCCGAGCCTTAACAGGTTCAGAGCACACCTCACCCTTTGATCAGCAGGGCATGAACACGTGAAGTAACACCACTCCACATCTGCTAACCATCTCAAAGCAACGATCGGATCCTGAATTCCATTAAAGGTGGGAGGCTCCGTATTATCGAAGTTCCGATACTGAAAATCCCTACTAGCTCCTCCCCCTGCCGCTGCTACAGCCGATGTAGTTGCCACGGTAGCCGTGTAACAACTCAAGTTTTCAAATAAATTTTTCATTTAAAATAAAACATCATTATTCTACAAAAGTTTTTATTCCAAGTTCATTTCAAAATACAGATAACGAATCCCCAAGATCTCCAACCATGGCAGTGTGTACGTGTCACGCCGGCGCCTTCCCACGGTCATCACTAGTACCTGAAACACATAAACACAACTAGTAAGCATAAATGCTTAGTGAGTTCCCCAGTATACAACTTACACACATACGCCTTTCCAGGCCCTGACCTTCCGGTCCATATAACATTGCCTTCCGGCCCGTTACATATCGCCTTCCGGCCCGTATTATATTGCCTTCCGGCCCATAGTATATTGCCTTCCGGCCCATAACATTTACAAAGCATAGCACATATAACATAGCACACATAGCACATATATCAAACATCATTCCTGTTCCTGCTATCACATAACATATTGCCTTCCGGCCCGGTTAAACATACATAGCATGTATAGCATCTACCTATCCAGTTATAGTATAAATCACATATATCACATACGACCTTCCGGTTACACAGACAAACCCTTCCGGGTGAAGTATAGTGAGAAAACTCACCTCGTAGTATGCAAGCTATAAACCCTTGGAGCTACCCGCACTCGATCCGCTAATCTGCAGGCTCCCTATAATACCACATACCTTTATTAATGATCTTACCAAACAAGACAACTGACCCTACGAAATTACATACAGGTCAACGGTCAACCTGACCGGACTCGTCGAGTGCAAAGGTGACTCGGCGAGTCTAGACACCCCGACTCCACTCGCCGAGTCTAAAGAACGACTCGACGAGTCCCAGTAAGTCTTCAAGCTACTCGCCGAGTCTGAAGAACAACTCGGCGAGTCCTAGTGAATCTTCAAGCTACTCGCCGAGTCTGATCATTGGACTCGGCGAGTCCTCGCCATGCAGTCAATCAACTGCCTCCTGTAATTCGCATGATTCCGTAATATATAGATATGGGACTTCCTGGACCTTTACACATACTATTACTGGGATTTAAACACTTGTAACAACACTATAATCTATCAAATCCTTAAATGGGTTTCCTAAACCCTAGATTCATGTACAACACCAAAACTACAGAAATGATCCGAGGATTACCTGGAAAACGTGTTCCCTGTGTCCCCAACCTTCAGAGCTCAACCCCTTGATCCTCCTTTGATCACCACCTTGCCTCTCCTTGCCTAACAACCTCTTCAAGCTTCCACTAGCCTTCACCCTTGCTCCAGATGCCCCCAGCCGTTTAGGTTATCTTCAATCGGCCAAAAGACGAGACATGACGGCCCTAAAGACATTATATACGATCCAGAATCAAAACGGCTAGGGTTTCAGCTGAACAGCGTCGACTCGCCGAGTCCCTAATGGACTCGTCGAGTCCAGTCGCGAATCTGTGTCCGAGACCGTGGTCCTACTCGGCGAGTCAGGCACCAACTCGCCGAGTCCCCTCCTAAATATGCCCCAAAAATAGTTTACAGCAATACCTGAAATTCCGGCTGTTACAACTCTCCCCCACTAGAACTAGACTTCGCCCCCGAAGTCTCACTCCGCGAATAACTCCGGATGCTGCTCCCGCATTTCACTCTCCGGCTCCCAAGTCATTTCCGACCCCTTTCGATGTTGCCATTGAACCAACACCAAAGGTATCTCCTTGTTTCGCAAGACCTTGATCTTTCGATCCCTGATAGCTACTGGTCTCTCGGCATAATTCAGGCTCGCATCCACCTGAATATCCTCTAACAGAACCACTGCCGATTCATCGGCTATACACTTCCTCAACTGTGATACGTGAAAGGTATTGTGAATCTGACTCAGCTCCGCTGGCAACTCCAACTGATAAGCTACCCGACCTACCCTTGCAATTACACGAAATGGTCCTATGAACCGGGGCCCCAATTTGCCCCTCTTTCTGAACCGAATCACTCCTTTCCAAGGAGAAACCTTTAGGAGAACGAAGTCGCCAACCTGGAATTTGAACTCGGACCGGCGTCTGTCCGCGTAACTCTTCTGGCGACTCTGGGCGGTTAATAACCTTTGCCTCACCTGCTGAATCTGTTCGGTCGTCTAAAGTACAATCTCTGTACTGCCCATCACTCTCTGTCCCACTTCTCCCCAGCAAATGGGAGTCCGACACCTCCTACCATACAACAACTCAAAAGGTGGCATACCAATTCTCGAATAATGGCTGTTGTTGTAGGAAAACTCAGCCAACGACAAATGCGCATCCCAGCTACCCCCGAAGTCTAACACACATGCTCTAAGCATGTCTTCCAATGTCTGAATTGTCCGCTCGCTCTGACCTTCGGTCTGGGGATGGTATACGGTACTAAAATGCAGTTTAGTACCCAACTCCTCATGGAATTTCTTCCAGAACCTAGAAGTGAAACGTACATCGCGGTCCGAAACAATCGAGATCGGCACTCCATGCCGAGATACTATCTCTCTCACGTATAACTCTGCCAACTTCTCTGCTGATGAACTTTCGCTAATGGCAAGGAAGTGTGCACTCTTTGTCAACCTATCCACAATCACCCAAATCGCATCGACTCCTCTGGCAGTTCTCGGCAATTTGGTGATGAAATCCATCGTGATCTGTTCCCACTTCCACTCAGGAATCTCCAAGGGCTGCAACTTACCATGCGGTCTCTGGTGCTCGGCCTTAACCCTGCGGCAGGTCAAACACCTCTCAACCAACCAAGCGACGTATCTCTTCATGCAAGGCCACCAATACTCCTTTCTCAAATCCAAATACATCTTCGTAGCACCGGGATGGATCGAGAATTTTGATCTGTGAGCCTCCTCCATCAAAGTAACACGCGTACCGCCCACGAATGGTACCCAAATCCAACCCTGAAACGTCAGAAGTCCCCATCCATCCATAACGAACTCTAAAATTAACCCAACGACCCGCTCCTTCTTCTGCATCCCGGATTTCACAACCTCGGCCTGTGCCCCACGAATAGCATCTAATACCGGAGTCATCACCGTCAATCTCAAACATACGTCCCGCAATGTAGTGCTCTCCGCCCTACGACTCAATGCATCGGCTACCACATTAGCCTTGCCTGGGTGGTATAGGATCTCACAGTCATAATCCTTAACCACGTATAACCATCTCCTCTGACGCATATTTAAGTTGGGTTGATCCATCAAATACTTCAAACTCTTATGGTCCGTGTATATAGTACAACGAACCCCGTACAGGTAGTGATGCCAAATTTTGAGGGCGAACACTACTGCCCCCAACTCTAAGTCATGCGTGGGATACCTCGCCTCGTGAGGCTTCAGCTGCCTGGATGCATAGGCTATCACATGGCCCCTCTGCATCAATACCGCACCCAGTCCCGAAATCGATGCGTCGCAATATACGACAAAGTCCTCCATCCCTTCCGGGAGAGTTAATACTGGGGCTTCGCACAGTCTCTGACGAAGTGTCTCGAAGGAAGTCTGCTGCTCGGGTCCCCATGAAAATGTAACACCCTTCCGAGTCAATCTGGTGAGCGGTACCGCGATTTTGGAGAAATCCTTAATAAACCTCCGATAGTACCCCGCCAACCCAAGGAAACTCCTGATCTCAGAAGGTGACTTCGGTGCCTCCCAACTCATCACTGCTTCCACCTTGGCCGGATCAACCAATATCCCTACCTGATTTACAACGTGTCCCAGAAATTGGACCTCCCGCAACCAGAAGTCACATTTGGAGAATTTTGCATATAGTTTCTCCGACCTCAGTACTTCAAGGACCTCCCTCAAATGTCCCTCATGCTACTCTCTAGACCGCGAATACACCAGAATGTCGTCGATAAATACAATCACAGACCAATCCAGTATCGGCCTGCATACCCTGTTCATGAGGTCCATGAACACCGCTGGGGCATTGGTGAGCCCAAAAGGCATCACCACGAACTCGTAATGCCCATACCGCATCCTAAATGCTGTCTTCTGGACGTCCTCATCCCGCACTCTTACCTGATGGTACCCTGATCTCAAATCGATCTTGGAAAACCAAGATGCCCCTTGCAACTGATCGAATAGATCATCGATCCTCGGTAACGGATAGCGGTTCTTGACCGTCACCTTGTTCAGCTCCCGGTAATCGATACACATCCGGTGTGAACTGTCCTTCTTCTTGACGAACAGAATCGGTGCTCCCCACGGCGAGCTACTCGGCCGAATAAATCCCTTTCCCAACAACTCCTGCAGTTGCGAGGACAACTCTTGCATCTATGGAGGTGCAAGACGATAAGGCACCTTCGCAATAGGCGCAGCCCCTGGAACTGGATCGATACCAAACTCCACTTGCCTCGCAGGAGGTACTCCCGGCAAATCCTCGGGAAAAACATCTGGAAACTCGCGCACCACTGGGACCTCCTTCACTATCTTCGGTCTCTCGGAAATCTCCCGCGTATCCATCACATACGCCACAAAACCGTTACATCCCCGCTGTAGGCATTGCCTCGCCCTAGCGGCCGAACAAAAAGCTGATCCTGAACGGGTGCCCTCGCCGTATACCGTAAGAACTCCCCCACTAGGGTCTCATATAGTCACCAGCTGACGCTCGCAGTCGATGACAGCGCTGAATCGGCTCAACCAGTCCATGCCTACGATGACACAGACATCCCCCATCGCAATAGGAATTAGGTCAATCGGAAACGCGACCCCGAAGATCTCTAGCACACATCCCCGTAGAACCTCCGTAGCACAAATCACCCTCTCAGCCGCAATAGAAACGCTCAAAGGCCGACTTAGCGGCTCACGACTAATGCCGATGTGCTGACTAAAAGCTAACGATACAAACGATCTACTCGCACCCGAATCAAATAACACTAGAGCAGGCATAGAGTTCACAAGAAAAGTACCTACACATACATTAACATAAGCATAGCATTTCGACCTTTAAGTAAATACGTGAATGATAACATACCTGCCACAACATCGGGCGCAGCGCGGACCTCCTCCGCAGTCAGCTGAAAGGCTCTCCCGCGAGCTCTCGGGGCCTCGACCTTCGCCGGTCGGGTCTCAGTAATCCTGGTAGTAGGTGTAGCTCCCTGACGAAGCTGCAGACACTCGGCCTTCCGATGGCCTGTCTGGTTGCAGTGAAGGCAAACCATAAACCCCTTAGGGCAATCTCTGGCAATGTGTCCCTCCTTGCCACACTTTTAGCAACCACCAGCTCGACACACCCCCTCGTGACTCTTGCCGCACTTCGCGCAAGTGCGACCCTTCGGACCTCCCATCCTCGAATCAGCGAACTTAGTCCGCTTGGTTGCCGGCTGAGACTGAGCCGGCCGCCGATCCACCTGCCGAGACTCGGTCTCCTCCCTCGCCTGAGTCTCCAACTCGATCTCGCGCTTTCTGGCGTTTGCCTGAAGCTCAATGAAAGTACGATAGGTGGAGTTTGACACAAACTCCCGGATCTCCCTCTTCAAAACTCCCAAATACCGGCTCATCCGCGACTGCTCCGTAGATACCAGCTCAGGGTAGAACATCGCCCTCTCGTGAAACTTCCGTGTGATCACCGCCACGGAATCAGTACCCTGCTTAAGGGTCAAGAACTCATGAATCAATCGTTCCCTCTCCACTGGGGGAACGTACTCGTCCCTGAACATCTCGGTAAACCTCTCCCACGTCACCGCTGAAATCTCCGCCTGAGTGAAGTTCGCCGTCACGAACTTCCACCAATCCTTCGCTCCCAGACGGAGCTGGTTCAAGGCGAACCGTACCCTCAGGTGCTCCGGGCATGAGCATGTATAGAAGCACCCCTCAATGTCGGAGATCCACCTCATCGCCGCAATCGGATCCTGCGTCCCATCGAACTCAGGGGGTTTCGTGTTGCTGAATTCCCTGAATAGCAACGAATCACCCCCTTGCGGCCTAGCGGCAGCCACAGCTGCGGTAGCGGCAGCGACTGCAGTTTCAGTAAGTGCGGCGTACCGCTCCTCAAACTCCTCCATCAGGGTGGTCTTAATAGACCCAAACATCTCTGGGATCTCAGCCCGAACTGCTGCAGCTACCTCCTCCTGAATCATCTGATGAATCTCCTCGTCACTCGCACCGCTCGAACTCGCCCCATTGCGTGTGATGACCATGATGTCTCTGAAATACAACATAAAATCATCAGAGACTCCACCAAGTACAATTGTACTCGATACGCACCCTACTCAGTCTCCGATTTCCAGGGATTCTTACTTGGGTCTTCCACCGACCCGGTGTCTTCGGTAGTACGGGCCCAATACTACCGACCACACCGTATCAGTATTCGTCCCAATCTTCCTCCCCAAATCCCGAATAATGAGTACTCTACCTCTAGTATGCACTATCTACTTGCACGCTACCAAATATCTCATATAAGTAATCTCCCTAGACTAAGGCATCACAAAACAGGCCATTCTAGTCCTATCATGTATACCTAGTCTTCTAGCATGCATAACAATTCATAATTCAGTGCATAACATAACATTGTAAGGTATTCTGGGGATCTTTACCGTTCGGGCGCTGGCTGATCGTACACACTGCTCCGTTCTTGTTTTACCGCTTTACCATTTATGAAATGTTATGTCTTTATTATTTTTAAAAGATTTTTCCTCAAATCCTCGGTCTGAGTTCAGTTGCACCCGAAAGTACACCCGAATCCCTCAAACCAAGGCTCTGATACCAATTGTAACAGCTCAAGTTTTCAAATAAAATTTTCATTTAAAATAAAACATCATTATTCTACAAAAGTATTTATTCCAAGTTCATTTCAAAATACAGATAACGAATCCCCAAGATCTCCAACCATGGCAGTGTGTACGTGTCACGCCGGCGCCTTCCCACGGTCATCACTAGTACCTGAAACACATAAACACAACTAGTAAGCATAAATGCTTAGTGAGTTCCCCAGTATACAACTTACACACATACGCCTTTCCAGGCCCTGACCTTCCGGTCCATATAACATTGCCTTCTGGCCCGTAACATAATTGCCTTCCGGCCCGTTACATATCGCCTTCCGGCCCGTATTATATTGCCTTCCGGCCCATAGTATATTGCCTTTCGGCCCATAACATTTACAAAGCATAGCACATATAACATAGCACACATAACACATATATCAAACATCATTCCTGTTCCTGTTATCACATAACATATTGCCTTCCGGACCGGTTAAACATACATAGCATGTATAGCATCTACCTATCCAGTTATAGTATAAATCACATATATCACATACGACCTTCCGGTCACACAGACAAACCCTTCCGGGTGAAGTATAGTGAGAAAACTCACCTCGTAGTATGCAAGCTATAAACCCTTGGAGCTACCCGCACTCGATCCGCTAATCTGCAGGCTCCCTATAATACCACATACCTTTATTAATGATCTTACCAAACAAGACAACTGACCCTACGAAATTACATGCAGGTCAACGGTCAACCTGACCGGACTCGTCGAGTGCAAAGGCGACTCGGCGAGTCTAGACACCCCGACTCCACTCGCCGAGTCTAAAGAACGACTCGACGAGTCCCAGTAAGTCTTCAAGCTACTCGCCGAGTCTGAAGAACAACTCGGCGAGTCCTAGTGAATCTTCAAGCTACTCGCCGAGTCTGATCATTGGACTCGGCGAGTCCTCGCCATGCAGTCAATCAACTGCCTCCTGTAATTCGCATGATTCCGTAATATATAGATATGGGACTTCCTGGACCTTTACACATACTATTACTGGGATTTAAACACTTGTAACAACACTATAATCTATCAAATCCTTAAATGGGTTTCCTAAACCCTAGATTCGTGTACAACACCAAAACTACAGAAATGATCCGAGGATTACCTGGAAAACGTGTTCCCTGTGTCCCCAACCTTCAGAGCTCAACCCCTTGATCCTCCTTTGATCACCACCTTGCCTCTCCTTGCCTAACAACCTCTTCAAGCTTCCACTAGCCTTCACCCTTGCTCCAGATGCCCCCAGCCGTTTAGGTTATCTTCAATCGGCCAAAAGACGAGACATGACGGCCCTAAAGACATTATATACGATCCAGAATCAAAACGACTAGGGTTTCAGCTGAACAGCGTCGACTCGCCGAGTCCCTAATGGACTCGTCGAGTCCAGTCGCGAATCTGTGTCCGAGACCGTGGTCCTACTCGGCGAGTCAGGCACCAACTCGCCGAGTCCCCTCCTAAATATGCCCCAAAAATAGTTTAAAGCAATACCTGAAATTCCGGCTGTTACAAGCCGTCTCCGTGAGAGCCGCATAGCGCTTATCAAAATACTCCACCATGGCGGTCTTGATCGACCCAAACAGTTCCGGCAGCTCAGCCCGGAACAATGCAGCAACCTCATCATGCAGGATTTCCTGAATCCTCGCATCAAACTCGTGCGTACTCATCTGACTGATAACCTCGGGCGGTACTGATCCGTCCGCAACTCCTTCTCCTACACCTGATCCTGACCCGGATCCACTCCCAGCATGCCTCGAAATATCCATACTGAAAATAAACCACAAAACCTCGGATACTTCCCACTATCCCAGGAACCAAGTCTCAACCCAACACTAGAGGTCATGGTTTCCCTGATACGCTTATGGGTCCTGTGTTTTCAGTAGTACGGGCCCATACTACCTTCCACACCTACCCATATTTGTATGAAGTAATACCACAATACCCTGGCGACAAATATACAGAGCAAGCGATCGATCCCCACTCCTAGAGGAACACTGGAAATCTCAATAGAGGAAAACCCTAGGCTAGCAGGAATCATAAAACAGGCAACATCGTCAAGAAATCCTGAAGATCCCTAGCTTAACTCTAGCATGCTGTTCTATCAAGCTCAATAAAACAAATATCATGCAGGGTATTTTGGGGTTACTTACTGGCTCCGGCTGATCGTACCTCCGCGTCCTCCTTTTACTTAATTTTGAGAACCATTTAATTTTTTTTTAAAACCCTCCTCGATTTGAGACTGGAGTCACACGAGCGTTCCTCCAATTCACTCAAACCAAGGCTCTGATACCAACTTGTAACGACCAAAAATTTCAACATAATTTAAACTTTTCAAAGCAATCCATTTTAATAACATTATTACAAAAAGGTTTTCAATACATTATTTAACAGAGTATTCCCAGGTTCATTTCATAAAACATAAACGTGAGGAACGGTACGATCACGCCTTTGCCTTGCCACAATCTCCGGAAGAACCTGAAAAACATTAAACCACAACTGTAAGCCCGAAAGCTTAGTGAGATACCCCCAAAATACGAACCACATATGCGCCCTTCCAATCCACGACCTTCCGGTCCAAAAACATATTGCCTTCCGGCCCATAACATATCGCCTTCCGGCCCATGACGTATCGCCTTCCGGCCCATAACATATTGCCTTCCGGCCCATAACATATAAAGCATACATAACATAACAGAGCATAGAACAGTCATGCATAACAGGTCAATCTCCAGTCTAAACATCCTGGAGCACATAACATTGAATCATATAACAGTTCACAGTCAACAATCGATCGAATAGATCACATAACATATCATCACCGTAACCAGGATACCGACCTAGCCGATCACGAGCATATATCACCCTACGTCTCAGTTAAGATACTACTTACACACATACGCCTTTCCAAGCCATGACCTTCTGGTCCACATAACGTAGAATGCCTTCCGGCCAATATCATAATGCCTTCCAGCCCATATCATAATGCCTTCCGGCCCACATCAAGCAATACCATAACAAACAACTACCCGGATTTCCATCCGGTAAAGGGTCGACCTTGGTGCCGTAGATCCTATCGATATAGTGAGGATAACTCACCTCGCGAATGCCGATACTCTGAACGGAAGAAGCAGACTCCCGAACCACCAACTCGCCTCAAATCCCGAACTAACCAACATAACAAGCATAAGCATGAGGTCAACATACTTCCACTTATTAGGCCAAGACCAAAGTACCAATCTCACACAAAGTCCAACATTGGCTCAATTTACCAAATTGGGCCCACCTTACCAAATGGGCCTAGATCCAATATTCATAATATTAATTGGGCCCAAAACACTCTATTCATAATTTCCAGACTTGGCCCAAACACCAACAACCCACAAATGGCCCAACACCAAGGCCCAAAAGGAAGTCTACAGGAGGAGTACGCTGGGCGTACTCTCCTTGGTACGTGGGGCGTACTGCCATGATCGCTAAAATGAAATGGGGCACTGGCCCGCTACGTGGGGCATACTCGCAGGTTACGCGGGGTGTAACTTCGCTACTCAAAAAGTCTTTCTTACAGCTTAATGGCTTAAGCTCTTAAGCCCAAACTTTAGATCCATAGGCCAAATATGATTAGAAATCATAAAGTCTCAGACTTTATCACTTGGGACGTCCTTAAGCTCTTAATCCAAGGTCTTAATCCATTAAGACCCACATAACTCATACATGGGATAACTACAACCCTTGGGACCTCATTTTTATCACTCAATACCTCTCCAAAGGTCTGAAAGGACAGATACACTTGACCAATCGAACTATGCAACAAAGTGAAGACTTTTGGGACAAGAATGATAACAAAGCTTCAAAATACATAGATCTATGCCATATGAAGGTCAAGCAAGAAGCTTTATACCTTAAACCAGCTCCAAAGGGGTGATATTTCAACATATCTACAAGCTCCACACGTTCTTCTTCTTCATTGACAACTTCCCTTTTCTCCTTCAGCCCTTTCTTTTGCCAATCCAAGCTTTTCAAGGTCAAACACACTCAAATATGGAGGGAATACGAGATTAGGGTTTCTCTGAGGTTGAAGATGAGCATAAGGGGGCTGAGGGGTGAACCATCATATTCCTTATATAGTGGCTGCCCCTAAAATAGGGTTTGGGATTCCTGTGAGTACGCGGGGCGTACCTCCCTGGTACGCGGGGCGTACTCTCCCAGCTACTCTCAACTATTCGAGCCATTACGCTGGGTGTACATCCAGCTTACGCTGGGCGTACCCAGCCACCTTTCAAAATCCAAAAGCATGCATGCATGGGACCCTTTCCTTCTTATTACTCAAAGGACTATAAGCAATGATCAACTTCGAGCCACCGCAACTCCTCTAATCTAAACCCACTCCCAAATAACTTACTTTCATACGAGGGTGACGAGAAGCCCAACACTTCTAACACATACACTCGTCCGAACCCTTCTCGGATGAAACTCATTTCCCGAAAAGGACCAAAATTACCTTTCTCTTAAACTTCAGGGACTCATAATTACACACTTGAAGAACGGGGTGTTACAATTCTCCCCCACTTAATATAGGCTTCGCCCTCGAAGCGTGCGACAACTCTACTCCGAACTAATCTTGCAATGCTCCGCCTGGCACTCACCGGACTTAGCTTCCCAAGACTCGACCATTGAGATCCGAAACCCAACTTACCTTTCTTGCCGACTGAATGATACGAGCTTCAGTCCTAGAGCAACTCCCACGAGTTCTCCATTGCAATCCCAAAACCACACCAAACTGGCTCTAGTGTACTCGGGTTAGGAAAACCCCGATTCACTGATGACACTTCCAAACACCCTTCTGGATGCCTTTTACCGCATAAACAACTCTATTAGTAATTCCGAAATTTCCAACATACGCAGGAGGAATCACCCCTACATACATAACTCCTTCGTCAGAATCAAGATAGGAGTCCCAGACTCCATCCCGGCATCCATCCTGAGATTCTTGGCCCTACACCCGCGGAATCCCTCCCGCGTCCCCAGCAGACATCCCATCATAATGTCATTCCATACCACCACCACAACCATGTTGCTCAGTGACCACCGTCGGACCACTCCGATCATAACTTTACACTGCCGCTTTCACTTTTGTGAATTTACTTTCAGTCTCGGAGCTACACTCCTCTCTCTCCTTCCTTGCCAAGGAAATCCACTTGGCTGCCTTGTCACCACGACAAGTGGCACGGTGCTCACCTAACGCTGCACAACCTCGATATAGCATAACCGCTATCCATGCAACACACATGCTCTGAATCTGCTCGCAGGGACTCTCGAGTCCATGCGCCATCTCCATTAATCAAGATCAATACCCGGGGAAAGACCTTCAAATGCTAGCACATCACAACATACATAACCCATTTCCTCGAACCAATCCGAGAATACCTACAGAGTCTTCAGCACGACTGGGCCACCTCACCAGGTCTTCAGTCAAGCTGGACGACTCTCAAAACCTTCAGCCAATCCGGGCCGCCATCTAGGGCTTTCCGTCTGGCTGGACAGCCTTCCGGCCTTCGGTCTGACTGGTACGCCTTCCGGCCTTCAGTCTATCTGACCGCTCAACTAGCATTCATCATTCTGTGTTATCCCTCAGGGGAATCCTCCCCTGCATATTGTTCTAGCCCCTCAGGGGTTCCGAACTCTATCTCTATCGTTCATACTCGAACCCAACCTGATCCCAGGTTCTACACAATCAATGCCATAAGTCTGTAATCCGCCCCGTACGCCTGCTACTTACCTAAACCAGCCTACTCTCGGCTGAATGGAATACCGCCGAAACCCAAGCAGATAAACAACCTCTCACGTCTATCGATCACCCGAAGAATTTCCAATTCTCCCCCACTTAGGGCACTGACTATCAACCCCCGACCGTTGACACTGGCCTCCCAAAGTAACCTTGCACAAAACCCAACGCTTACACGCAAACTCATTCCCACTAACACTAGCAACCTTCGCAAAACACATTTCCACACTGATCAATCCGTTCCAAAAGTACTCATTCCTCAGCTAACCACTCCTCAGACTTAAAATGCTACCCGACAATCAAACCAACGCTGCATCTACATTAATAACTCTCACGAATGATAACCAACGATAGCACGAATCACTAATCTATAACCATACCAACCTTCAGGGAACAACGGATACCAAAACGAGAACCCGAATCACAATCCATAGCCATGCCAAACCCTCAAGGAACAACGGATACCAAGCGAAAACCCGAAACACAAATCCATACCCATGCCAAACCCTCAAGGAACAATAGATACCAAGCGAAAACCCGAATAAAATCCACATCCAACCATCGATACTAGCAGATAAACGATACTCCACAATAATCATAATTAAATAAGACAAAAAGGACGAAACATACTCGTAGCTGCATCCGACACTGCTCTAACCTCCTCCACTGCAAGCTGAAAAGCACGACCCTAAGCCCTTAGGGGTTCCACTCCACCCTGACCTCTACCTGTGATCGTCAAAATGGCCAGTGCTGGAGCCTGCACCGGTCCTGCAACAAGTTGTGGGCAGTTGACCCTCAAGTGCCCAACCCGATGACAATAATAACATATCCTCAAATTCCGAGCCGACACTGACTGCCGCCAATCCCTCGCATAGTGCCCCTCCTTTCCCCACTTGCAGCATGCACCACCCGGACCGACAAAATCCAGCGTGACCCCTCCCATACTTTCCACAGACGTGACTACCCTGATCTCCCATCCTGGAATCAACAGTCTTAGACCGTTTCGTCGCCGGCTGCGACTGAACCGAAGCTTGCCTCAGCTCACACAACTGCCACTCAATCTATAACTCACACCGCCTGGCGGCCTCCTGGAACTCCAACAAGGTCTCGCACCTCTGTGCGGACACAAACTGTCTGATATCTTCCTTTAGCATACTCAGATATCGGGACATCTGAGCCTGCTCCAAAGCGAACTCAGGGCAAAACATCTCCCTCTCAGTAAACATCCTGGTGATTTCCGTCACCGGCTCCGTATCCTGCTTCAGCTCCAGGAACTCCTGAGCCAACCTCTCCCTCTCGACCTGTGGAACATAACGAGTGCTGAACATCTCTCTGAACTGATCCCATGAAATCGCAGCCCTCTGCGCATCTGAGTATGACCCCGTGGTCAATCTCCACCAATCCTCTGCCCCGAGCCATAACAGGTTCAGAGCACACCTCACCCTTTGATCAGCAGGGCATGAACAGGTGAAGTAACACCCCTTCACGTCTGATAACCATCTCATAGCAACGATCGGATCCTGAATTCCATTAAAGGTGGGAGGCTCCGTATTATCGAAGTCCCGATACTGAAAATACCTACTAGCTCCTCCCCTTGTCGCTGCTACAGCCGATGTAGCCACCGCGGCAGTCGTCTCCATGAGAGCCGCATAGCGCTTATCAATATACTCCACCATGGCGGTCTTGATCGACCCAAACAGTTCTGGCAGCTCGGCCCGGAACAATGTAGCAACCTCATCATGCAGGATTTCCTGAATCCTCGCATCAAACTCGTGCGTACTCATCTGACTGATAACCTCGGGCGGTACTGATCTGTCCGCAACTCCTTCTCCTGCACCTGATCCTGACCCGGATCCACTCCCAGCATGCCTCGAAATATCCATACTGAAAATAAACCACAAAACCTCGGACACTTCCCACTATCCCGGGAACCAACTCTCAACCCAACACTAGAGGTCATGGTTTCCCTGATATGCGTATGGGTCCTGTGTTTTCAGTAGTACGGGCCCATACTACCTTCCACACCTACCCATATTTGTATGAAGTACTACCACAACACCCTAGCAACAAATATACAGAGCAAGCGATCGATCCCCACTCCTAGAGGAACACTGGAAATCTCAATAAAGGAAAACCCTAGGCTAGCAGGCATCATAAAACAGGCAACATCATCATGAAATCCTGAAGATCCCTAGCCTAACTCTAGCATGCTGTTCTATCAAGCTCAATAAAACAAATATCATGCAGGGTATTTTGGGGTTACTTACTGGCTCCGGCTGATCATACCTCCGTGTCCTCCTTTTACTTAATTTTGAGAACCATTTTAAATTTCTCTTTTTTTTTTAAACCCTCCTCGATTTGAGACTGGAGTCACACGAGTGTTCCTCCAATTCACTCAAACCAAGGCTCTGATACCAACTTGTAACGACCAAAAATTTCAACATAATTTAAACTTTTCAAAACAATCCATTTTAATAGCATTACTACAAAAAGGTTTTTAATACATTATTTATCAGAGTATTCCCAGGTTCATTTCATAAAACATAAACACGTGGAACGGTACGATCACGCCTTTGCCTTGCCACAGTCTCCGGAAGAAACTGAAAAACATTAAACCACAACTGTAAGCCCGAAAGCTTAGTGAGATCCCCCCAAAATACCAACCACATATGCGCCCTTCCAGGCCACGACCTTCCGGTCCAAAAACATATTGCCTTCCGGCCCATAACATATCGCCTTCCGGCCCATGACATATTGCCTTCCGGCCCATAAAATATTGCCTTCCGGCGCATAATATATTGCCTTCCGGCCCATAGCATATAAAGCATACATAACATAACAGAGCATAGAATAGTCATGCATAACAGGTCAATCTCCAGTCTAAACATCCTGGTGCACATAACATTGAATCATATAACAGTTCACAGTCAACAATCGATCGAACAGATCATATAACATATCATCACCGTAACCAGGATACCGACCTAGCCGATCACGAGTATATATCACCCTACGTCTCAGTTAAAATACTACTTACACACATACGCCTTTCCAGGCCATGACCTTCCGGTCCACATAACGTAGAATGCCTTCCGACCAATATCATAATGCCTTCCAGCCCATATCATAATGCCTTCCGGCCCACATCAAGCAATACCATAACAAACAACTACCCGGATTTCCATCCGGTAAACGGTCGACCTTGGTGCCGTAGACCCTATCGATATAGTGAGGATAACTCACCTCGCGAATGCCGATACTCAGAATGGAAGAAGCAGACTCCCGAACCACCAACTCGCCTCAAATCCCAAACTAACCAACATAACAAGCATAAACATTAGGTCAACATACTTCCAATTATTGGGCCAAGACCAAAGTCCCAATCTCACACAAAGTCCAACATTGGCCCAATTTACCAAATTGGGCCCACCTCACCAAATGGGCCTAGATCCAATATTCATAATATTAATTGGGCCCAAAACACTCTATTCATAATTTCCAAACTTGGCCCAAACACCAACAACCCACAAATGGCCCAACACAAAGGCCCAAAAGGAAGACCACAGGAGGAGTACGCTGGGCGTACTCTCCTTGGTACGCGGGGCGTACTACCATGATCGCTAAAATGAAACGGGGCACTGGCCCGCTACGCGGGGCGTACTCGCAGGTTACGCGGGGTGTAACTTCGCTACTTAAAAAGTCTTTCTTACAGCTTAATGGCTTAAGCTCTTAAGCCCAAACTTTAGATCCATAGGCCAAATATGATTAGAAATCATAAAGGCTCAGACTTTATCACTTGGGACGTCCTTAAGATCTTAATCCAAGGTCTTAATCCATTAAGACCCACATAACTCATACATGGGATATCTACAGCCCTTGGGACCTCATTTTTATCACTCAAGACCTCTCCAAAGGTCTGAAAGGACAGATACACTTGACCAAATCGAACTATGCAACAAGGTGAAGACTTTTGGGACAAGAATGATAACAAAGCTTCAAAATACATAGATCTATGCCATATGAAGGTCAAGCAAGAAGCTTTATACCTTAAACCAGCTCCAAAGGGGTGATATTTCAACAGATCTACAAGCTTCACACATTCTTCTTCTTCTTTGACAACTTCCCTTTTCTCCTTCAAGCCTTTCTTTTGCCAATTCAAGCTTTTCAAGGTCAAACACACTCAAATATGGAGGGAATACGAGATTAGGGTTTCTCTGAGGTTGAAGACGAGCATAAGGGGGCTGAGGGGTGAACCATCATATTCCTTATATAGTGGCTGGCCCTAAAAATAGGGTTTGGGATTCCTGTGAGTACGTGGGGCGTACCTCCGTGGTACGCGGGGCGTACTCTACCGGTTACCCGCAACTATTCGATCCATTACGCTGGGCGTACGTCCAGCTTACGCTGGGCATACCCAGCTACCTTTCAAAATTCAAAAGCACATCAAGCAATACCATAACAAACAACTACCCGGATTTCCATCCGGTAAAGGGTCGGCCTTGGTTCCGTAGACCCTATCGATATAGTGAGGATAACTCACCTCGCGAATGCCGATACTCTAAATGGAAGAAGTAGACTCTCGAACCACCAACTCACCTCAAATCCCGAACTAACCAACATAACAAGCATAAGCATTATGTGACAACCTGAAATTTTCCATTCTAATCAAACCATTTCAATCCAATAGAAGTAGAGCAGTTACAATGAAAATTCAGACTTAGAATATAAGTTTGGCAGTTTCAGGGTTTTACACCAAAAAGGGATATTCGGAGAGTGGTTACACTAGGATTTTGTGCAACACTGTAAATTCCATTACCCTAGATCATTAGAGTTCATTCTAGGAATAAAAATATTTTCTGTCAAAATATTTCAGGACTATAAATAGTTTTCTGAACCAAAATTTTTCATTATTCACATTTCTATCTAGAGAAAAGCCATTTTCTCTCTGACGGATCTTTGGGTTTTCATCCCAAATTGTGGTAACTCTTTCTAGTAGTGTTAGAAAGCTTTAAATGTGTTCATAACATAGATTACATAGCTAAATCATCCGATTTAGGAGTTTACTTCCCAAGGTGTTCTTGAGCGGTAAACTCCCGAAACCGAGCCTAGATTGTCCCCCGTGCTTAGTAACTACCTTGGACATGTATATGAGTGTCTTAGGTACAAGAAATCAGCCAAGAAACACCCAAAGTTAGGAGTTTACGGCCCAAAATGTTCTATGGCCGTAAACTCCCTTAACACATGCTCAAATGGTGTTTTTAAGGCACCTAAAGCTTGGACTTTATGTTAGACAAATCCCTAGACTATTTAGGACCTAGAAAACATCAGGAAAACACAAGTGTTGAAGAGTTTATGACCAAAAGTAATTCTTGGGCCATAAACTCCCATAAAGGGGTCAAAGGACACCCTAAACACTTCCTAAGGCCAAGGGACAATTTGGACAAGCACCTAGATGAATTATGGACTAGATAAAACATTTAGAACCCCATGTTAGAGGGAGTTTACGGCCCAAGATGTTCTATGGCCGTTAACACCAAGAAATGGTACCAAATGGTGCCATAAACTCTTCCAAAGCCAAGTACAAAAGCCTAGAATTGTTCCTAGTTATTTTAGAGACTTGAAAGCACCATAATCACTCTCCCAAGGGAGCTTACAGCCGTAAACTCCTAGGGAAAAGGGTCTTTGGGCCGTAAACTCCCCAAAGGAGTCAATGTGGTGCCCAAACACTTGTATATGCCTTGAAACAATTCCCACTAAGGTTGTAGTAATTGAAAGTACCATCCCAAGCCTTGGTTGGGAGTTTACGGCCAGAAGCTTACTCTCTTGGGCCGTAAACTCCAATGAATATGGTCATTAGACCTTAAACTCACATTAGGGGCATTGCACTCCTTTGTTGCAACCCTTTAGCCTCCTAGCACTTGACCAAAAGTGTTTTCCTCGCGCTTAAATGTTATTACTTGTATAATTAGTGTTATAATCACTAATTATTTATATACATATGTTTTCATATGTAATTAGGATCATTGTGTGTGTCTAAGTCTCCACTTGACACGAAGCACTTATCCGATCCTTCTGTACGATAACAGTCCGTTCAATTCCAGTCACTTACTGCAGGTGAGTTCATACCCCTTAACTAATGTTTTAAACTCTTTTTTAAATGTTTTATGGGGGGGGGGTACAACTAGAATCATGCTACTTATTATGTCAATCACATGTGATTAGTAAGTAGGATTATATTACTTATTGCATCAATCACATGTGATTAATATATAGCATTCAAATGATTTGGCTACTCATTAGCCGTTTTACCAAACAGTTTCCTTCAAATGACTTTTTATAAACATTTTATATATTTTAAACTCCCTTTTTACACTGTACAACTTACTCCGTACATTTCCTTTCAAACTTATTTACAATTGTGTTTCAAACAAATGTTTCCTTATACTTAAACTGTTTTATTAAAACTTATGCCTTCAAATTGTTTTATAGATTGACATCAAGTCGATCTTTTCTTAAAATAATACGTATATTTCAAATGTCTTACAAAACTTATTTACGCTTTTATATTATAAATTGCATGCCGCTATATGTATAGTTATATCAGAAATGTTTAAAAGACTTAGGAAGGCTATCCACCCTATTTCCTTTTCACGCCTTGAGATGTGGTCTGGTGGGATATTGGGTATTCGTCCGAAGGTCGTTTAAATATTAGTTATATATCATGTGTACATATATAGTCATAAAAGGTCCTTCCAGTTCAACATATGCCCTTGGGTAGCAAGGGTATACATCCATGTCCACACGTACCACTTAGATTACTAGAAAGCTACCATATGGGTAGTTCAGGAAGATACTAGAACCATTACTAGAACGCGATATCATACAATGAGTCAGTTCATTCATGAGTCAATACTTTCTAGAACTTTTCAGTACATTACATATACAACTATACTAGGACGAGAACATATACTGCTATACTAGAATGATTACATTACTATACTTGCGAGATAGAGAGAACACACATTACAGCTAGCACACCTAGAACATTACAATACACTACTGTACTATTACATGATCGCTCTTACTTGAGTACAATTACATGATCACACTTACATGAGTACACTTACATATACATAGAATAGACGTCACTAGGTGCTATAGCACAGAACCAGTTCAGGATCTAACTATACTGATGAATCACACCGCAATTGTGATAGTTATATCGAGTATACATGATGCGTGTATGGGCTTGATTTGGTGAGTAGGGTAGTGTTTAAGTAAATTAAAAGAGAATAGTAACCACAAATGATATATGAATGGAAAGAAATGGATAGATTAGTAACAACTCAAGACCTATTAAGTTGTATACCGGTGAAAACAATCCAAGACCTATTGGATTGGGTTCGTATCAAGTCAAGAACACGTCCTAACAAGATAAATTGTGAATTATAACAATAATTCCAATTGAACAAAGGTTTTTTTTCTTAAAAATTCGTCTATATCTTTCCCATGCATAAACTTGGCTTTATATGAAGTCTTTATTACAAACTTGGTGGTTACAAGCCAACCAACCAATTATTCATTAAAACTAGTAAATGAAATTTAAGGAAACTCTTGAAATAACACAAAAAAAAAACATCTACCACACTTAAGAATAACAAAAAAAACGTCCATGTCTTCAATTGTTCTTCAATTGCTAGTAATTGGTTATGAGAAGATGTAAAGAGTGTAACTCCCAATGATTAAAGAGAGCCATCCATGATAAGAGTGTAACTCCCAAAGTTTAAAGAGGGCCATCAATGATAACCTTCCAAATGCTTCCATAACCACCCAAGCTTTGAATCAAACAATCAATGAAGTCTTGGATTTATTAAACTTTTATTAATTTACTTAAGAAACCCCTAATCCATCAACTACATCACCATGCACACCCCATAGGCCATTAATCCCAAACAACTTTCGAGCCCAATATTAAGCTACCCATAACCTTTTGGGCCTTCATTATCCATATATGGATCATTCCCTCCTTCTTCGAAAGGAATTGTCCTCAATTCAGTAAGAACCAAAATGTGTTGTTCCCCCATACGAACCTTCCCTAACAGCAAGTCTTGAAAACATATTTTTATTGCATAATGTGACCTTTTCTTTATTCCAACTTGGTCTTTTCTCCACATACACATGTTCTTCTTCAAATAACTCAAATAACTCGCCAAATTCAATCCTAACCGTATCTTCCATTTGTGGATGAAAAACCACTTCCATACATTCCCATGAACTCGGCCCTGCAAATTAACCTTGCAATAATTTAAATGGTTAATTGTAGTCATTTTAAAGAATGGGTCATGGTTTGTATTTGTAAGTTGATGAGCAGCATGCCCCAATATCACGGCTTCCCAATTAAAGGCACACCAAAAGAATATGAGTCCAAACATCATGAGCTCCCTCCTATGTAAATAATTAGGACTTGCATCTTCATATTTTCTCTTAGAAAGATGGTTTGTAAAAAGATGGATACCATCCTTCTTCTTTCGTTCCCAACAAACTTCACGTCGTCGGTCTTGGTGTTTTTGAACAATGAATGAAGAATTAATGAAAATATGTTTTGTTTGTGGATAACATAGAAAATAGGCAGAAGAATTGCCACACAATGCCTCTTTTGGTGACTGATTGATACCACCATGAACACATATTTTTTTGGAAATCATCATAATGTCTTTTGAAGGGTACAAAATTCTGCCATCATCCAAAAATAATTGGTCTTGCTGTTTTTGAGCCACGAATGAAAAGTCTCCATCTCTAATTGCACAAAACTTTTTATCAAAAGTAATACACAAGTCTTTTTTCTCCTTTTGATCAATGAACGAAGACAAAACAAAAACATCATCATTAAGATCATAATTAGTAAAATCAAACCTCTCACCAAGGCCTTCAAAATGCAAAATATAAGCATTCCATGGCCTCCAAAGTGTAAAAATCTCCCACACTTTGAAACGAAAATGAAGATGAAAAACGAATAAACCTTCTTGATCAATGAAGCTTCCAATTTGGATTTCTTTAAGATCTTTAGAAAAGAAATTATGTTCATAAAAGATATGAGAACTTGAATTTTTGTGACACTTATAGTCACTTGTTCTCGTGGTTGTAAGCTCTTGGAATGAAATTTGTTGTTCAACAAAAATCACAATTTCTTCAACAATTCTGTCCATATCAACAAAATTGATTTCTTCCACAATTGCTTCAACAAATTCATCTCCGATCACGGAATTAGTTTCTTCGTCAATTTCTTCAATAAATTCCTCTTCAACCAAGAAATTTATTCTTTCACAAAATTCCCCTTCTCCATCGGTGTCGTAGATGGGACCGGAATCTTCTTCCTCATCTTTTTCAATTTTCTCTTCCTCTATATCTTCTTCATCATATAGCTTGCGCAACATTTTTGGACAACAACTGAATTCAAACAAACTTAGCAGAATTTTTTTTTGAACAAGAACTTAGTTACACCCAATCGGAACTAGGCTCTGATACCACTTATGATGCGTGTATGGGCTTGATTTGGTGAGTAGGGTAGTCTTTAAGTAAATTAAAAGAGAATAGTAACCACAAATGATATATGAATGGAAAGAAATGGATAGATTAGTAACAAATCAAGACCTATTAAGTTGTATACCGGTGAAAACAATCCAAGACCTATTGGATTGGGTTCGTATCAAGTCAAGAACACGTCCTAACAAGATAATTTGTGAATTATAACAATAATTCCAATTGAACAAAGGTTTTTTTTCTTAAAAATTCGTCTATATCTTTCCCATGCATAAACTTGGCTTTATATGAAGTCTTTATTACAAACTTGGTGGTTACAAGCCAACCAACCAATTATTCATTAAAACTAGTAAATGAAATTTAAGGAAACTCTTGAAATAACACAAAAAAAAAACATCTACCACACTTAAGAATAACAAAAAAAACGTCCATGTCTTCAATTGTTCTTCAATTGCTAGTAATTGGTTATGAGAAGATGTAAAGAGTGTAACTCCCAATGATTAAAGAGAGCCATCAATGATAAGAGTGTAACTCCCAAAGTTTAAAGAGGGCCATCAATGATAACCTTCCAAATGCTTCCATAACCACCCAAGCTTTGAATCAAACAATCAATGAAGTCTTGGATTTATTAAACTTTTATTAATTTACTTAAGAAACCCCTAATCCATCAACTACATCACCATGCACACCCCATAGGCCATTAATCCCAAACAACTTTCGAGCCCAATATTAAGCTACCCATAACCTTTTGGGCCTTCATTATCCATATATGGATCAATACATGATCATTCGGGAATGTGGATGCTCACGGCTTGCATTCAGGTAGGGGTTGTGGGTAGGTCCCAAAATCCCTTTGATAGGCGAGCATATAGTCTGGGATCTAGACATCACATTATACCTTATCCCTCAAATAAGGCAGTTGAGTACTGATGTAGTTATTTATATTAAATACTACAGTACTTGGAAATATTACCCTAGATTTAAGGTAATAGGTACGGTTGTAGTTCTTACAGCACTACACCATAGTACTATTTCATTTTCCCATTACATTCACTTCGTGAACATTCGCACGACGCACATTAACATAGAAACTATATTTTTGGATAATGATAGTTATACTTGGGAAAATCCATACTCTTACAAGAAACATACATTCAGAACAGTTAGGTCTTGGTAGAAGACTACATTCAGAACAGTTAGGTCTTGGTAGAAGACACCTTCATATACTAGTAGGAATCATAGGGATTCTAGGGTTTTTCAAACACTTACAATTCATATACACTTTCAATACTTACAATACATGTACTTACATATTCTTACATACAAATTAAGACACTAAATACTTATGATCTCACCAGCTTTAAAGCTGATACTCACTTTCAAAATTACTTGTATCCTCAGGTCATCATAGACAGGTACCGATGCAAGGACAAAGGAAGATGGATCTTGTTCAAGACTTATCATTCATTTTGATTTATTCTTTAGTGTTTATCAAAATTTGACTGAACACATTTGTATAATAATTATACTATTAATGCAATGGATGATGTTGTTGCTTGTTTACTACTTTACATTGTTGTTGATATTATACATGACGTCCTCCGCCCCAGAACGTTTTCGCCATTCCTGGTTTTGGGGTGTGGCACATTAGGTCAACATACTTCCACTTATTGGGCCATGACCAAAGTCCCAATCTCACACAAAGTCCAACATTGGCTCAATTTACCAAATTGGGCCCACCTCACCAAATGGGCCTAGATCCAATATTCATAATATTAACTAGGCCCAAAACACTCTATTCATAATTTCCAAACTTGGCCCAAACACCAACAACCCACAAATGGCCCAACACAAAGGCCCAAAAGGAAGTCCACAGGAGGAGTACGCCGGGCGTACTCTCCTTGGTACGCGGGGCGTACTGCCATGATCGCTAAAATGAAACGGGGCACTGGCCCGCTACACGGGGCGTAACTTCGCTACTCAAAAAGTCTTTCTTACAGCTTAATGGCTTAAGCTCTTAAGCCCAAACTTTAGATCCAAAGGCCAAATATGATTAGAAATCATAAAGTCTCAGACTTTATCACTTGGGACGTCCTTAAGCTCTTAATCCAAGGTCTTAATCCATTAAGACCCACATAACTCATACATGGGATAACTACAACCCTTGGGACCTCATTTTTATCACTCAAGACCTCTCCAAAGGTCTGAAAGGATATATACACTTGACCAAATCTAACTATGCAACAAGGTGAAGACTTTTGGGACAAGAATGATAACAAAGCGTCAAAATACATAGATCTATGTCATATGAAGGTCAAGCAAGAAGCTTTATACCTTTAACCAGCTCCAAAGGGGTGATATTTCAACAGATCTACAAGCTACACACGTTCTTCTTCTTCTTTGATAACTTCCCTTTTCTCCTTCAAGGCTTTCTTTTGCCAATCCAAGCTTTTCAAGGTCAAACACAATCAAATATGGAGGGAATACGAGATTAGGGTTTCTCTGAGGTTGAAGATGAGCATAAGGCGGCTGAGGGGTGAACCATCATATTCCTTATATAGTGGCTACCCCTAAAAATAGGGTTTGGGATTCCTGTGAGTACGCGGGGCGTACTCTCCTGGCTACCCGCAACTATTCGAGCTATTATGCTTGGCGTACGTTTAGCTTACGCTGGGCGTACCCAGCCACCTTTCAAAATCCAAAAGCATGCATGCATGCCATGCATGCATGGGACCCTTTCCTTCTTATTCCGCAAAGGACTATAAACAATGATCAACTTCGAGGCACCGCAACTCCTCTAATCTAAACCCACTCCCAAATAACTTGCTTTCATACGAGAGTGACGAAAAGCCCAACACTTCTAACACATACACTCGTCCGAACCCTTCTCGGACGAAACTCATTTCCCGAAAAGGACCAGAATTACCTTTCTCTTAAACTTCAGGGACTCATAATTGCACACTTGAAGAACGGGGTGTTACAATTCTCCCCCGCTTATATTAGGCTTTTCCCTCAAAGCCTGCGACAACTCTACTCCGAACTAATCTTGCAATGCTCCGTTTGGCACTCACCGGACCAAGCTTCCCAAGACTCAACCATTGAGATCCGAAACCCAACTTACCTTTCTTGTTGGCCGAATGATACGAGCTTCAGTCCTAGAGCAACTCCCACGAGTTCTCCATTGCAATCCCGTAACCGCACCAAACTGGCTCTAGTGTACTCGGGTTAGGAAAACCCCGATTCACTGATGACACTTCCAAACACCCTTCCGGATGCCTTTTACCGCATAAACAACTCTATTAGTAATTCCTAAATTTCCAACATCCCTAAGAGGAATCACTCCTACATACATAACTCCTTCATCAGAATCAAGATAGGAGTCCCAGACTCCATCCCGACATCCATCCTGAGACTCTTGGACCTACAACCGTAGAATCCCTCCCGCGTCCCCAGCAGACATCCCATCATAATGTCATTCCATACCACCACCGCAACCATGCTGCTCAGTGACCACCGTCGGACCACTCTGATCATAACTCTACACTGCCGCTTTCAATTCCGTGAATTTACTTTCACTCTCAGAGCTACACTCCTCTCTCTCCTTCCTTGCCAAGGAAATCGACTTGGCTGCCTTATCACCACGACAAGTGGCACGGTGCTCATTTAACGTTGCACCACCTCGATATAGCATAACCGCTATCCATGCAACACACATGCTCTGAATCTGCTCGCAGGGACTCTCGAGTCTGTGCGCCGTCTCCATTAATCAAGATCAATACCCGGGGCCAGACCTTCAAATGCTAGCACATCACAACATACCCAACCCATTTCCTCGAACCGATCCGAGAATACCTACAGAGTCTTCAGCACGAATGGGCCACCTCACCAGGTCTTCAGTCAAGCTGGACGACTCTCAAAACCTTCAGCCAATCTGGGCCGCCATCCAGGGCTTTCCGTCTGGCTGGACCGCCTTCCGGCCTTCGGTCTGACTGGTATGCCTTCTGGCCTTCAGTCTATCTGACCAATCAACTAGCATTCATCCTTCTGATTTATCCCTCCGGGGAATCCTCCCCTGCATACTGTTCTAGCCCCTCAGGGGTTCCGAACTCTATCTCTATCGTACATACTCGAACCCAACCTGATCCCAGGTTCTACACAATCAATGCCATAGGTCTTTAATCCGCCCCGTATGCCTGCTACTTACCTAAACCAGTCTACTCTCAGCTGAAAGGAATACCGCCGAAACCCAAGCAGCTAAACAACCTCTAAAGTCTATCGATCACCCAGAGAATTTCCAATTCTCCCCCACTTAAGGCACTGACTATCAACCCCCGGCCGCTAACACTGGCCTCCCAAAGTAACCTCGAACAAAACCCAATGCTTACACGCAAACTCATTCCCACTAACACTAGCAACCTTTGCAAAACACATTTCCACACTGATCAATCCGTTCCAAAAGTACTCATTCCTCAGCTAGCCACTCCTCAGACTAAAAATTCTACCCGACTTTCCACGAGGTTGAGGCTTTGTTGGGATTTGGAGATAGCGAGTGCGCGAGATTTTAGACTTTCCACGAGGTGAGTTTTCTCGCTATACTGTACTCGGAAGGGTTTTATTGTGTGACCGGAAGGTCGGATATGTTATGAGTTATATGCATTGTATATGATAAGTTAATCATTTGTATGTGTTATGTATGCTATGCTTGATATAGGCCGGAAGGCATTACGTTATGGGCCGGAAGGCATATATGATATGGGCTGGAAGGCGTTGTGATGTGGACCATAAGGTTGACGCAGGTAGGACCGGAAGGTTTACCGAGTCGGGACGGAAGTCCCCTGAGATACATGGACCGGAAGGTCAAGGCCTGGAAAGGCGTATGTGCATAAGTAGTATTTTGGGGAACTCACTAAGCATTTATGCTTACAGTTGTTGTGTTATGTGTTTCAGGTACTAGCGAGGACCGTGGGAAGGCGCCGGCGTGATTTGTACACACTGACGATGGAACTGTTTTTATGATCATGGGATGTATTTTGTTATGTAGACAGTGTTACACATTTGATTTCGGAATATTAAACGATGGTTTTGTTGTTTGCAGAAATGAAAAATTTGTTTTGAAATTTACGTTGTTACAGGTAGTGCCTTGAACTCCAAGGTTCTTCTATAGACAACTATCGACCACACTCGAAAAAATGATAGAACCATTGAACTCTGATCTAACTAGAGAACTATCCCAATAATTCCTGACCAAAGGTTCTTCCAAATAATACTTCTGAACGGATCCTAACAAGGATCCAAAATAGTAACGGTACACATGAAACCTATTGGATTAATGTCTAAGTCCATAACTATAATCGGTAAGACTTGACCCGACCCGACATGGTCCATTTGGGTTGGATGACATCATGCATTTGGATAGACTAAAATGAGAAAAATAACAGTTAAGGTTTGTTAACATATTCTAAGTTCTAATATATTAATAACATTATTTAATTAGTATTGATCAAGAATTAATCTAGAATTAATTAAGTGATCAAAAGAAGACTAATTAAATATATGGGTTGATTGTATAAATCATCCATACTTATATAGTGGGCTAATGCTCCATGGATTGTCAAGTTAGGATAAAACTCATTAGTTGCTCCATGGATGCTCCATGGTGTATTTGTACCCATGGATCATGGAAATGAAAGGCTATGACAATTAGGGTTTACACCTAACTATATAATGATCTTATTCTTGGAGAAAATCGGGCACTATGAGTAATAGAAAGGGCTAGCCAATTTTGATGAAGTGTGAATTTCTCTCAAGTCATTCCATGTGTATTTGGTGTTGTGTGAACCATTTGAGGTGTCACACTTGGGGCACTAGGCACTCAAGCTTCATGAAGACAATCTTTATCAAAGAGGTATGTAATTCTAACTTAATATATTCATTTGAATCAATGTTTTTATGCTAGTTAGGATGAATACCTTGGAAAGATCAAATTTGCTTGTATAATAGATAAAACATAGATCCAAGGTATTTAGGGTTGCATGTACACTTAGGAGTGTTAGAATGCTCAAAGCCCAACAAAACCTACTCTGCAAGATTCATCCATCTGTAGGTTCATCAAAGAACTTTTCAGCATGCGGAATGACATATAACAATCCTTGATAACCCAGACGATGGCAGAGAACCGACTCGAGATCTAATTTGTCCAAACTCAATCAAAATTCCAAAGTGGTAGAATTCCTGGTATCCACCTAGAAGTAGCAGAAAATAACAAATCCGCAATCATCTAAAGGATTCCTAATCACCACCTCCTAAGATACCTTGACCATCAAAGATTTGCAAAATAGCCAGAGCATTGGCGCCTTCACTGCTCCTGACTTCCTCCTCAAACAGTCAACCTTATTGTAGCCCACCTATCCACAGTGAAAACATAATGGGCTTACCCCCTGAGAGCAATCTCTGCTGACATGATCATCCCTACCACACCTGTAGTAGCCTAAAACCTTGGAGCGACAAACTCCCCTGTGCACTTTCCCGTACATGTCGAACTGACTCCGACCCTGCTGGCCTTTTACCCAACGATCAAATGTCTTGGGTCTCTTCTTAGGACCCTCTACTATACGCACCTGGCACGACCCTCTCTTCCAGGGGCTCCAAATCGATCTCGCATCCGCAAACTCTTGGAAGTCATATCCTTTAGTGTCTGACACCCTGTCACACTCACTAGCTCACTTGTCAATGGCTGAGCTGCAATAGCTAGAACATCCTCTGTCCCCAAAACTAGGTCACAAAATTCTCTCCCAAGCTTTTCAGATTCTCCAAGACTCTAAACGATTCGAGTATGGATCATGTGCTTTCCATAGTACTACCCGATACATTCTTCCACACCTATCCATAGTTTCCTCAGAAGTCCCCCCCCCCCCGAATCCTCCAAGTCACTTCCTCAAACTTATGCACCCAAGTCTCACTAAACTTCACTACTAACCCATTGGAACATATCCTAGGCTTTCCTAGGTTCCCGAACCCACCCAGTCCTCAACTACTGAAAGATTCCAAGTAATTTCGGCTAGCTACCTCCTGAACATAGCCACATGCAACAAAGATCAAATAATCCTTCGAGTAAAATACCCCTCCCTAGAACGGTTGGACTCAGACAAGAGCTGCGCATTAGGGTCAAGTCCATCACTCTTAGATTTTCCGGCCCGTGTCCCATGTGACTTTGCATATTCACTTAGTAGCTAAATCACATCACTAAGAATCCCACAAAGCACAAAGCAAACAACATTCAGACAATGGAAAATCTAACTATCATACTCTAATCAAACCATTCTATCCTCTAACCAGGAATCTATATATTCAATTTAATGGCTCATATAATCAGGCATAACCTAAACAGGCCATCCTATCACTGACTGATTAGTACTCGCATACAGATCTACAAGCAAAAACAGTAGGCATATTGTGACAACCATCAAATTCTGGTCAAGTCAAAGTCAACAAGTCAAACCGGTCAACTCAGTTAACCCTTGTATACTAGGGTTTACGTTACGTAACTACTGTACAGCTCGTTATTCTAATGAGAAATAATCAATTGAAAATTTCGTGTATCTAGAATTCCTTAACCTAAAACTATGGCAAGTAATGAACCAAACCGATAAAACAATGTTGCATACTCATCGGGAGTATGTAAGATCCTTAAACATGGCTTAACGGGGTTTACGGACCTTGCACCCAAAAATGCCACAAACGAAACCTCTCCCAATCTCTTTCACTCTATCTCTCCCTATTATAAATCTTTCCAAAATCTCTCTCAAAAGTTCCTATAACTCTTTGAAATCATTCGGGTCATCCCAACCCTTAACCGGGTCAAAAACGGCTTGAAATGGGGTAAAAACGAGTAAAATAGGCTTAAGGACCCAGAACCTACCTTATAAGGCCGAAGCCCCTTAGGACCGAAAGTCCCCTTAAGGAACCGAACTGCTGAGCCAAAGCCCCAAGACCCGAACCCGAAGCTCCTGGAATCGAACATCCCTTTCGGATCGAGCCTCGCGGGGACCGAACCCGAAGGTCCTCTCGGGCCCGAACCTCGCAACCAGGGGACCGAACCCTTCGGTCCATTTCGTCTTCGCCCAAGTTCGATCCTGGCCACCTTCTCATTCGGTCTATTTTGCTTCAACTCACCTTCGTCCCAACAACAGTATGGACCGAACCTCGACCAGTACCGAGAGGTTTCGCAAATTTTGCCTTTCTTCCTGATTTTCGACTAGTTTTGCGTTCTATGCCCGATTTTAATTATTTAAAATGGGGTTTTCAACCAAAAACATATTTTAACATATAAAACCCCTTATTTCATAATTAATCACGTTTTGGGGCATAGTCCTTATTCAAGAAGAGTAGGTGGGATATTATTGGTGGAGTGTTGACTTTGCTTTAGTGTATGAAACAAGCAACCACCCCATACCCAATCCATGACCAACCCTTGTCCTTCCACCATACCTAGTCATTTCATTGTACTTTCCCCACCATTTTCCAACCACACACTTGGTCAAGGGCTAGAAAACTCTCCTCTCTCCTCACATTTCTCTCATTCATCTCACTTTCCACCAAAGAACAAACTTCATTTTCACTCACTTTCTCTCTCTAAAATTTCGAGATTCAAGGGTATTATCCAATTTTTTCATCTACTTTTGGTAAGTATTATTACCCTTCATATGATTATTTTACTTCCTTCTATCCAAAATCATAGACTACTTACACAAATTCCATCATTTTGGTGTTAGATCTTCGAATCTTCTAGCCACATTCTAAGTGTTCTTGAGTTGAATACTTCCGTTCTTCAACATCCATCCATTGAAATCACTCAAGGTGAGTTCATACCCCTATCTTTTCATGTTTTCTTAAGTGTTAAGGGGGGGGGGGGGTGGTCGGGGGGAATACAAGTTAAAACACCAAGAACACAACCAAACTGAAACATTAGCTTTCAACAGAAAAGTTAATGTTTATTCACAGACTGTTTTGACTATCTTAAACTCAATAACTTTTAAAACGGTTTTATATAAAAATAGTTGAGGTTTAGTTCTTCAAAATGGCTACTTGCACATCTCCATATGATGTTTCAACAATTTATGGTGATTTTTACAAAACTGTCTATCACTGTAGCTATGAATTCGGACCAGTTTGTGAATATGGACATTTTCACACAAGTTAGAGGTTACTAAAAATCATAATTAAAATTATGAATAAACTAGACACAATTTATAAACACACAAAATTTACAGATTTAGCTTTTGACTTTGTATGATTTTTGTATAATTATTCCAAGAACAGGAACAAAAAAGATAAAACTATCGAATTGTTATTAACTCATTTACACATTGTACTTGTTGAGCAAGGTGTGTACTTTTATATACAAATACATGTGTTTATATTACGTCTCTTTTACCTTAGCATAAAGGTTACATCAGTTACAAAAAGGATTTTGAACATAAAAAATCACTTTTGATAAGCTATTATAGGAATAGTTTATGTTTCACTTACATAGAAACGATTTCATACACATTACCAACAATTAGGATAAACTACAATAGAACTAGTTTATGTTTGATCCACGTTCCTACTCATTACAAAAGGTTTCCAGTTCATATAAATGAGGTACGAATACAAAGTACTGGGTTTATATAAAAAGGGGTACATTACAAAGTACCAGATATTCTTATAAATAGGGTACGAATACAAAGTACTGAGTTTATATAAAAAGGGATACATTACAAAGTACCAGATATTCTTATAAATGGGGTACAAATACAAATTAGCGAGTTTATACAAAAAGGGGTACGTTACAAAGTACCAGATATTCATATAAATGGGGTACGGATACAAAGTACCAGGTTTATACAAAAAGGGGTACTATTACAAAGTACCGGTTAATCATAATATGGTTATGGCGAATCACATAGGGGGTTAACAACACATAAAGTTTAAGGGGATTTTTATAAATCAAAAAGTGTTTTATGTCGATTTAAAATCACTTTTTATATCAATAAGTACGAATATTATTGTACACTTTCGGTCTTGGTAATTAAGACTACACATCATTTTTGTAAGGAAAATATTCGATTTTCCTTGGTAACACACAACACATTACAAAGAACGGTTTCCAAACTCTTTATCTAAAAAGCTTATGAACTTACCAATGTAATTGTTGACACTTTTTTAAAACTACTTGTATTCCCAGGAAATCAACGAAACCATGTAACCACAAGCTTTTGAGGATGGAACGCTACGGCGTTGAACAAGTATTTTTATATCATGTCGTGATCAATCATTGAAATATGTAATAATTGAAACCATGTAATTCGTTTCTGGTTATATTTAGAATTGGTTGTATTTACTTTGAGCACTATTATACTTGTTGTTGTGATACTATACATGAAGTCCGCCACCCCGGACGTTTCCACCATCCTTGGTTTGGGGGTGTGACAGATTGGTATCAGAGCATTGTTTATAGTGAACTAAGTATATCGAACCACATAAGATATACAAACTATAAATGCATTGGGATTATAGTCTTTGATTGAAATGTTTTCAAATAATTATACTTTTATAAATAAATAGTTTCTTGTTAAAAGTATAAATACATACGTTCACACCAGTATAGTGTCACGTCTAAGGATAAAACAAAAGTAAAACGAGGAGTTGGACATAACGAGTAGACCTTGGGATATGTAATCAGAATTGGGATGGGTATAGCCTGATCAACTATATTTATCCAAGGTGTGACTAATGTATGCCGAAGTATGGTCGTGATGAGCAACAAGCCTACAAACTTCCCATAAAAGAAAGTTACTAAGAACCAAACAGAACATTTAAAATACTATAGGAGTGTTTTGTAATATCATAACTTATGTGAAAACTAAATAGATCCTTATTAATAGGTCTATAGTCACTAAGTGGATACTCTAAAGTTATATATAATTTAGAGATCATAGACTTAGAATTTGTGGTCATCGCCTTACTTCCTTTTCCTTGTTTGGATGTGGACCTAGGGTAGGATCACTTATTCGAAGGTGATCAGCCCTCTGTACATAGACAGGGTTCCCACGAACTGTTTCGACTACATCAGACTTGTGCCCCATTGGGCAACCGTGATCGAGGGTTGTAGTCGACAGCAACGACAACGATCACCATTTGGAGACCAAAAAGGATGCTATGACCTCAACCACGGGGGACCGACTGATAGATCCCTCCTGGCGAAGACCCGGCTGATCGCGAACATAAGGGATCAAAATAGGGAGACTGCGAATCATGTTCGGGAACTGCATGCTACTACATATGCTACCATCTCACAAACTTGAATCTTGGAAAAAAACTACTATTTCAGAGACCAACTCATTAAGGACCTTTTCGCCACTTGGGTGAAGGCGAGAGATCGTCAGGATAAACACTCAACACTTGAAGAGAGAGTGGTCGTAGCCAAGCATAGGTCAGCAGAACTACAGGACGCATCGACTTTGTTTCAAGCCCCATCGAGGATCTATTATCGTGAGCAGAGTTCATATTACTCACAAGACCTTGTAGGTTAGGTTCATGAGTATAAGTTGGTGCTACTATATTCTATGTGTAAGCTCAACCCTATGATTTATGTGGTTATACTAATCAGGGGATTTATTTGCTACCAAAAACTTTTTCCTTACAATGATCTGGTGTAGACCTGCATCGAGGTCAAAATTTTCTCTGAAACCAATATTTCTAGAATCATATTAACAAGATGGGCTTAGGACATACCCAATAGACTCGAAGTTCTATTAAGTCTTAAGTACATAACTAAGCTTACCTCAATTGGTCGTAAGAAGGACCAAACTTGGATCAAATTATAAGATTTCACTTGGATACAGAAGTACCATAATTCATGGGTTTATTTTATATATAATTTCATTATGAATTGTTTTCAGACCACCATAAAGACCGGAATACAATACACTTAGAGCTAAGATAAACTTAGTTAGATAACTCACGATTCACAGCCCTTTCTAACGACTTATTATCGTCTCGTCTTTAAACATCTTGATTGAAAGGTGCCTTCTTTGTAGACCTATAGGGTGCGGTCATACCAGCACTAATGCACCAGATTCCGTCAGGACTTCTCAACTAAGAATGTTTGTGAAAAGGTAGTAGGGTAGGTTTAACATTTTTAAGAATGCACTTGAGATAATCATCCCCACTCACGAAGTCGTTTTTACTCATGAAACATAATTATGTCTTCACCAAGAGGTAACCAACCAACTAGCAAGGTGCCGACCCTGCGGATAGACTCTACTACTTTTCAAGCTGCAGTCATGCAGCCGTGACAGCCGTCATGGTGCAGCTCAATGCTAACGATGCCAGCAGGCGCGGAGATGGTGCCAAAATTACTGACCGCAATAACAATCAAGAACACGAACGAGCATCTCTGAACAAAAATTTCCCAGATCACGAAACTAAGAGCAAGAAACAGAAGTTTTGGGACAAAAAGAAGTGCAACCTATCTCAAAAACTTGCTAAAAGATAGCAATCCGTTGCTGCCTGTCACAACCCAAAACCAAGAACGGCGGAATACGTTCTAGGGTGGAGGACGTCATGCTCAGTATCATAACAATGCATAATAGTAAAAACAAGCAACCACATTCATTACATTAATATGCTAATTGTAATACATGCGTGTTCTGTACATTTATGTAGTCACCAAAAGTATGAACAAAATAAAAGATGAGTCTTATATGTGCTCCATCTTCCCAAAAGTTGCATCAGTACCTGTTTATTTTTGACCTGAGAATACAGGTTATTTTGAAAACGAGTATCAGCATAAAGCTGGAGAGTTCATAAGTATTTAGCATCGTTGCTTGTATAAAAGTGTTTACAATCTTGTAGTGAAATAACTGTTATCAAAATTTGAAAGTAATTTGATTCATAGAAAATCCCATATGTTCCAATAAAAGTAGTATTTTACCAAGACTGGGTCATTAGTAAGCCCATTTCGTTTATGATATGATAGTCTTCTTGTGAAAACATCAGTAAAGAAAATATAGTTTTAGCTCATTCATTTTAGAGAAATGATGAAGTTTCAATCCAACAGTATCCATGCCGGTTAAATATAATAGTGAAGGTAAACTTCGGATAGTATTAATTTTGTTGGCACCTCAGGATGTGTTTTTAATTAAAGTTTAAATGTGAACTCGTATGAAATCGTACTGAGTGGTAATAGCGCAGTGGTCGTCCTTCTAGGTCACCAATAGTGTGGTAGTATTTGTCATCCCTGGGCCAAAAGGCTCGGACTGTAGCTAGAAGTAAGGATGGGGGAAAATCCATCCCGTATAGATCTATACACGTAGTGGTAGGTCTCCCTCCAGGAGATGATGGTTATCTGACGATCGCATAGCGATAGGTCGTATAGAGAGATAGTGCAACACATTCTGTTATAGTATTTTCTTTCATACGACATATAGTATTTCTCTTAGTAAACCATGTACTGTTCTCTTGATGTAGTTTATAGTATTTCTTCTTATAGAGGGTAGTGTTCCTTTAGTATAGTGTATAATGTATAATATTCTCTTCACGTCGTATATTGTACATATAGTCTTGTAATTGTACTGACCATAGTATGTATCATAGTGAAATCAAAGTGTATAGTAATCCTAAACTATACCTATTATAGTTAAAGTGAGTACTTGATTTTATTGTCGTCAGTATGTAGAAGTATCGATCTAGAATAAAAACTTTTATATCTAACAAAATATACAAGATATATAACTAAATAGTAAACGACAATCGAACAGATAACCTAATGCCCTAAGCCCACAATCAAACAAGAACAGGAAATAAGGTCAGTTATCAGTTCTAAGTCCTTTAATACCTATTTATATAATTATATTAGTGTAAATATGATGTGGAAAAAAAATTTAGGTTTTGAAAATATTGAAAATGGTTTTAAGACAATTGATTTGTGAAAATGAGTTTGATAAATAGTTGCAATAATTTTTCTGATAAAATACTTTAAAATGTAAAAATCCTTATGATAGTAAGCCATCAATCACGTATGATTGGTTTTTGTAGTGTATTGGATTCAACTTGTATCCCCCACCCCCATAAAACAATTAAAAACATTTGAAAGGTCAATTAAGGGGGTATGAAGTCACCATTTGATGTAGGGTTCAAGTGTGCTATTGATACGGGTGTCGAGTGTCAATGGATGCCCTGAATGCAAGTAGCCCCTATTAATCATATGGTGACACATATATAAGTTAGAGCTAGGGAAAATGATGAGAAATCACCCTAAGGATTTGGAATCACTAGGACTAAGTGTCCCGTATTCTATGCTCAATGATTTATGCAAGTTTAAGGCCAAATATGAGTATTAGGGTGGGTGTATAACGAAAAAAAGAGTGTGCGGTTGGGGAATGCGGCCAGACTTGTGTGTGAGGCTGCACACTAAAGTGTGCGGCCGTACACAGGGGTGTGTGGCTGTACACTCCTTGTTTGAGTCCTATGTGTCGATTATGTGGCCGTACTCTCACTTCGGAGGGTTTTTGGATATGTGCGGCCACCTGATGAAGGTGTGCGGCCGCACTCCTTCAAGGAGTGAAGAACACGAAGAAGATTTTGAGTTTTGGGCTTGGATTCAATTGTTTTACCTCTATAAAAAGTTGAAAGATGATGTTCCTCACGTTTTGCAGGCCTTCTAAGTGTTCTTAGGTAATGTTTTGAGAGAGAGAAAGTAGAGAGAGGAAGAGAGTGCAACCAAAAGTGAATGGAAAGGGGTTCTCTACTATATATATAGGGTCATGTGTGAGGCTGAAGGGGTTTGCGGTTGGGTGTGCGGCTGGCTGGCCGCACACACTTCTCTTGGTGTGTTTGGCTGGATTTTCGATGCAACACCCTTCCTAACCCTTCCTGTGGCCCACATTTATGATATACTAAGCCTAAAACACTCGCGCGGACCCAACATTTTGCTAAAAGATGCTAAATCACGTGAATTATAGATATATGGATCGATTTCACAATGTAAAAGTGTCGGGTTGTCACATTCTCCCCCCGTTAGGGAAATTTCATCCCGAAATTTAGAGTTCAAACACTTAAGTTATTACAAATAACTAAGTAAAAAGATGGGGGTATTTAATTTTCATTTGATCTTCGTGCTCCCAAGTGAACTCCGGTCCTCGTTTGGCATTCCAACGAACCTTCACTATAGGGATGCGGCTTTGTTTCGTTCGTTTGACCTCTCGATCCATAATATCCACCAGTTCTTCCATGAAATTGAGGCTCTCGTTGATCTCGATCTCGTCGAGAGGGAGTACAAGAGTCTCGTCGGATAAACACTTTTTCAAGTTTGAGACGTGGGATGTAGGATGTATGTTACTAAGTTTGCGAGGTAGGTTGAGTTTGTAAGCCACGGGGCCGATTCTAGCGAGAATCTCAAAAGGCCCTATGTATCTTTGATTTAGCGTTCCACGCTTTCCAAAGCGTATCGTGCCTTTCCAGGGTGAGACTTTCAGAACGACTTGGTCTCCTACCTAGAACTCCAAGGGTTTTCTTCGTTTGTTTGCGTAGCTTTTCTGTCGGTCTCTAGCGACTTTTAATCTTTCACGAATCTGAACGATGTTCTCGGTCGTTTCTCAAATAATCTTCGGACCTATGAGAGTGCTGTCAGGTATCCGTCCTTTAGCTAACTGGTGTCACCCACCTCGGCCCAGCACAGAGGGGATCTGCACTTTCGGCTGTAGAGGGCTTCAAATGGGGCTGCCTTGATGCTCGTGTGGTAACTGGTGCTATAGGAAAACTCGACCAAAGGTAAGTGGGTATCCCACGCCTTACCAAAGGTGATCACATAGGCTCGCAGCATGTCTTCCAGAGTTTGGATGGTCCTTTCACTTTGTCCGTCGGTCTGCGGATGGTAAGCTGTACTCATGTCTAACCTTGTTCCTAGGGCGCTTTGTAGCGATTGCCAAAATCTTGAAGTGAACCTACTATATGTATCGGAGATAATAGATATAGGAACACCGTGTAGTCGAACAATCTCTTGGATGTAGATTCGTGTGAGCTTTTGCAACTTGAATATTTCTTTGATTGGTAGGAAATGGGCGGATTTCGTCAGTCGATCAACAATTAACCAAATGGTATCATACCCACTCGGATATTTGGGTGATTTGGTAATGAAATCCATAGAAATCATCTCCCATTTCCACTCCGGTATCTCGGGTTGTTGGAGCAGACCCGAGGGTTTCTGATATTCGACCTTCACCTTGGCAGAAGTCATGCACTTGCCCACGAAGGTAGCGATCTCGGCTTTCATGTTTGGCCACCAATATAACTTTTTAAGATCAAGATACATCTTGTCCGAACCTAGGTGAATGGAGTACCTGGTCTTGTGAGCTTCGTTCATGACAACCTCTCTATAACCACTGAACTTTGGGGTCCAGATCCAGTCCATGAAACAATAAACTCCGTCTCCTTGAATCTCAAGATTCTTATCCATTCCCCTCAAAGTTTCGTTTATGACGTTTTCTGGTTTCAGGGCTTCCATTTGGGTTTCACGGATTTGCACGGATAAGTGAGAATGGATAATCATTGTCAGTGATTTAACCTTTCAGCCATAATATTCTTTCCGACTCAGGGTATCTGCTACTATATTGGCTTTACCCGGGTGGTATTGAATTATGCATTCGTAATCATTGAGTAGTACGACCCACCGTCGTTGTCTCATATTGAGCTCTTTCTGGTTAAGTATGTGTTGGAGGCTTTTGTGGTCGGTGTATATCGTGCTCTTCATACCGTACAAATAGTGTCTCCAGATCTTTAGAGAGAATACAACGGCTCCTAATTCGAGATCGTGTGTGATGTAGTTGACTTCGTACATCTTCAGCTGTCTTGAAGCGTAGGCGATGACCTTACCTCGTTGCATCAGAACAGAACCGAGCCCCTGATTGGACGCATTGCAGTAAACCACAAAATCATCTGTTCCCTCAGGAAGGGATAGTATCGGCGCGGTGCATAAGGCTCGTTTCAGGGCTTGGAATGCCTTCTCCTGTTTCTCTCCCCAGTCAAAGGTCGCACCCTTCTGGGTTAATGTTGTATGAGGTTTTGCAATCCGGGAGAAATTCTGAATGAACCTGCGATAGTAGCCAGTGAGACCTAGGAATTGACGAATTTCTATAGGCGTCTTCGGTGCTGACCAGTTCTCAATAACTTTAATCTTGGATGGGTCCACGTGGATTCCTTCTTCACTAACCATGTGTCCTAAGAATTTGACCTTTCAGATCTAGAATTCGCACTTAGAGAATTTCGCATATAACTTCTCTGATCGTAGAGTTTCCAGGACTCGTCGTAGGTGCTCGCTATGCTCCTCCTCACTTCGTGAGTAAACCAGTATGTCATCAATGAAGACGATGACGAACTGATCCAAGTAAGGATGAAACACTCTATTCATTAAGTCAATGAATACTGCAGACGCGCTGGTCAGTCCGAATGGCATCATGACGAACTCGTAGTGCCCGTAACAAGTTCAGAAGGCGGTTTTTGGAACATCCTCCTCTAGCACTCGCAACTGATGGTATCCGGACCTTAAATCAATCTTGGAGAAGTAACTCTCCCCTTGCAGTTGGTCAAAGAGGTCGTCTATACAAGGAAGAGGGTAACGTTTTTTAATCGTCAGTTTGGTGAGTTCTCTGTAATCAATGCACATACAGAACGATCCATCTTTCTTCTTTACGAACAATACCGGCACTCCCTAGGGTGAGAAACTCGGTCTTATAAATCCCTTGCTGAGCAGCTTGTTATGTTGACCGGATAGTTCTTGCATCTCAGCAGGTGCTAGACAATAGGGTGATTTGGCTGCAGGGGTAGATCCTGGAATTAAGTTGATCCTGAATTTGACTTGACGTTGTGGAGGTAAGCCTGACAACTCCTCGGGGAAGACGTCAGGAAAGTCGCACACTACGGGGAAGTCTTTGAGATCTTTTGTTTTCCGGCTCGTGTCGACAATGTGTGCAAGAAATGCACGGTATTCTTTACGCAAGTACTTATGGGCTTGAATACTAGAAATGATATGAAGATTCGTACTGGGTTTGTCTCCGTAGATTAACAGGGTTTCGTTATTAGGTAGATTTAGAAGGATGGCTTTGTCGAAGCACATGATATCTACATGATGGGGACTCAACCAGTCCATGCCTACGATGACGTCGAAACTCTTGATCGATACTGGTATGAGGTCGATAGGAAATGAATGATCATCTAGCGTGAGGGTAAAACCTATGTAAATCTCGTTAGAACTTTCTGTTTTTCCGTTAGCCATTTCTACAATGAAGGTTTCTTTTAACGGTTGTGAGGATTGTTTAAGTAAGTGCTTAAAGTTTTGGTTTACGAAACTTCTTTCTGCTCCACTATCGAAGAGGATACAAGCATAAGAGTTATTGAGAAGGAACGTACCCATGACTACTGTGGGATCTGCCACCGCCTCATTGTGACCGATAGCAAGTAGTCTTCCTGTTCCTCCTGCATTTCCAACTTTCGGGCAGTTTCTTTTGAAGTGTCTGGCCTCTCTACAGCCATAGCAGGCTTGACTCACTCCGGTACTGGGAACTTGAATGATGGGTTTGGGTTAAGACATGCAAAACCGGATGGTATGACCTTTCTGATTGCAATTAGTGCAGTGCATTTCACGACAGGGTCCGTGATGATGGAAAGAGCACTTGGTGCACTTGGGTAGGTTTCCAGCATAGGTTTTGGCTAGTGTAGGGGCAGCAGGAGTAGTGGCAGCATGGACAACCATCGTATGTTGGTTTTTGGGGGATGATTGAGTTCACTTGCCCTTCTTCCGGTCCCACCGCTTCCTCTTGTTATCGGACGACGTGGTTGGCGCAGTGGTGATCGTTGTGGTTGTTGATGGGATGGAGGGAATTTCATGATCAATCAACCTTTGAGCCAATTCCTTGGCGCTATCAAAGGTCATAGGGCATGATGCTAAAACGTTTCTTCGATACGGGGGTAGTAAACCCCAGATGTATTGTTCAATCTTCTTGCTTTTAGATGGGATCATGTTAGGACACAAAGAAACCAGGTCACAGAACCTGGCCGTATAAGCTACTATGTCGGTCCCCTTCATTTTGAGGTTCCAGAGTTCTTCTTCGAGTTTCTGAACTTCGCCCCTAGGGCAGTACTCTCTCATCAATAGGTCCTTCAGTGTGTCCCAACCTATAGCATTGGTTGTTACCAGAGAGAGTGATTTAACATGGATATTCCACCATGTTAAGGCCCTTTCAGTGAAGGTGAAAGCAACAAATTTAATCTTGCTTTCCTCTGGGCATGAGCACATTTTGAAGACGGCTTCCGTTCTTTTGAACCACTGAGATAATGCAAGGATTCCTCCAGTCCCATTGAATAAGGTTGGTTTGCAGTTCATGAAATCCTTATAGGTGCATCCCTGTGTCTATTGATGATCTTCACCATGTCTAGAATTTCCTCCCATTCTAGCGCCACTTGCATCACCAGAATTTATTTGAGCCAGAGCTGCAGTCACCGCTACGGTTACAGCCGTTTGAAACATCATTGGATCGAACTGTGGAGGGTGTGGTGGTGGAGGAGTTTGAGCCGCAGGTCTGCCTTTGTTTGGGCACTTACGGGGAGGCATCTTTTGCTGAAAATTTTATATGGATGATGATAATAGTGAGAAACAGTGGTGAGTATGATGAGAGTGTTTTATAAATTAAACCACCATACACAAGTTGTCAAACAAGGTCATATACCGAGTAGGGAGACATAAGAATATAGACTCTTTCCCCAATTGGTTTGATAACTTTCAATATTAATGGTATTACTGATGTAAATAAGTTCTGGAAAAATGACCTAACGGTAGACCTTACATCAAACCATGAGAAGATGATTGAGAGTCTGGATGACTACATAGCATACTAAAAGATGAGAATATTATATAGACAAGAATTTCGTTCAAAAGCAGATGTTAAAACTATTCCTAAGTCAAAAGAAAAGATGCGTTATTCATCTTTCATCGGCGGTGGCAGATGTTTCTCGGGCGGACTCGAAGATCAGCCAGCTGGCGTTCCAGGTCGAGGAGGTGTCGCTCGTAGATCCTCTGGCGAACTCGAAGTTCTACGCCTTCAGCTTGGGTCTCAACCTATGCCTGTAGCAAGGTCTCACGGCTTGCTGCAAGCCTCTCATGAGCATGCTCCAGGCCGCTGGTGCGAAGGGGGTGCAGTCCTCCATTTGTATCAACTTCCGCGATACGCTGGAGAGCAGTCGTGCCTTGAATTTCGTGTTGGTAAATTCTTTGGACCAGAATCGGAAAGACTCTGTCTACCGTTCCTCCTTCACTTGTGATGCAGAAGCTTCGGTCTCCATTGAAGAGAATGGGTTGATTTTGCTCTTCACCCCACGTTTCTATGCATTCCACCCATGCAGGCGTCGGGCCATCGAAGGCCTGGCGGGGGTTAGGTTTCGGGACCGGGGCCGCAGGGGGTAAGTTGTTGACTTCGGGTTTGGAGTTTGACCCATCCGAGAAGCCTTCTGCTTGGTGGTCATCCAAAGGGATCTGATGTTCCTCATCAGGGTCTTCTTCAAGCCATCCCACATTGCCGTGATTTGGGAAGTATGGGTCACCATGATGAAATCCGGCCATGATATCTAAGAGAGAAAACGGGAAGAATAGTTAATAGACATACTAATCTAAGATGTTTATAAGAGAATCATTATTAGTCAGACCAATACTTGCATAGTGCATACTAATTACAAGCGACCGAAACAAGATAGACCTTCGAATAAGCGATCCTAACTCTAAATCCACAACCAAATAAGGAACATGAAGTAAAGCAAAGATCACAGATTCTAAGTCTATAATGTCTTAGTTACATGTAACCGTAGTGTATCCACTTAGCAACTATTGCTCTCCTAATAATGACATTTTTAGTTCTCATTTATGTAAGTTATAGTGATGCAGAATACTCCTATAGTATTCTCATGTTAGAGTTCTTGGGGTAGTGTTGGTAAGTTTTTAGACTTGTTGCAGCACAACAACCACCTTTAGGCACATGCTAGTCACCCCTAGAAAAATGTAGTTGCTCAGGCTACATCCACCCAGATGTGACTATATGTCTCTAAGCCTAACTGTGCTGCTCAACAATCTTAATACTTTTGTTCTGTTCTAGTATGATACTGACCCTTTGTATTCGTGAACGTATATACATATACTTAGTTAAATATTTTAGTATTTAAAAGTATATGTTCTTGGTCAGAGTGTTTTAGTCCCGAAGTGTTTATAGTCTGTATATCTTTTATGGGTTGATAGACTTGATTCACTGTAAACAATGCTCTGATACCAATCTGTCACACCCCAAAACCAAGAACGGCGGAATATGTTCTAGGGTGGAGGATGTCATGTTCAGTATCATAACAATTCATAATAGTAAAAACAAGCAAACACATTCATTACATTAATATGCTAACTGTAATACATGCGTGTTCTGTACGTTTATGTAGTCACCAAAAGTCTGAACAAAATAAAAGATGAGTCTTATATGTACTCCATCTTCCCAAAAGCTGCATCAGTACCTGTTTATTTTTGACCTGAGAATACAAGTTATTTTGAAAACGAGTATCAGCATAAAGCTGGTGAGTGATGGGTTTTGGTCATAAGACATCCTATGTGCCCATACAAACCCTAATGCTTGGATCTAGGTTTCTCTATTGTACATGCTTTGAATCCAAGACTAGAAACCCTAATTCTAGCATATGGAAATTGATATTAACATATAATTAGGTTTAAGATGCTACCTTGATTGTTATGTAGCAATAACAATCCCAATTCCTCCTTGAATTGACTTTGGAATGCTTAGAGTCAAAAGTGTCACTCCTCTAATGGCTTACAAACACAAGGAGCAAATGGAGAAGGTATAAAGAGAGAAGAGAGAGGTAGGAATTCATCCTTAGGACTTCTTGGAAAGGCTTAGATGAATTCATGAGCCTTAGAGGGTTTATATAGGTGTAAAGATTAGGGTTTTAGTCGTTATCCTTATCTAGTTCCTTGCCCACCAAGTAACCATAAGATAAGTCTTAGAAACCCTTATCCTAGTCGAATTCTAAGGCATTATCTCCTTAAATTCGTTCACCCTATATTTAAGATAATCCTTACCTTATTTTGTAACTATCACATAATTACAAATCAGCCCCTCTAGTTTAATTAATTACACTTGATCACAAAATTAATTCCTAATTAATTATTGACCAATATTAATTAAACAAATATGATTTCTCCTTTAATATATTATTCTTATAACATATTAATAAATCATAATAACCTCTCTCTCTTTATTTATTTCTCTAATCAAGTTGCTTTGGTGAAGGCAACCCAAAAGGACCATGCACCATCAGGTCAAGTACATACAAAAATAGTTATGGACCTAGACACTAATCCAACAGTCTCCCACTTGGATAAGTCTAATAACTATTCTGCGTATGACTTCACATCCTAATCTGCAATCGTAGCTTTCCAAAGCAGCTGTCAACTCTGATCCTATCAGATACGCGTGTCCTTAGATAAGGGATCATATATTCCTCCATTCTAGATATCGTATGAGGCATGATTTCTAATCATTCTCTTTGTACTATTTCTCGATTCCCGATTTATGACGACAAACTAATTGAACAAATCAAATTAGCCGTAGCCCGGCCGAGCATTTACGTTTATCATCATTATACCATCGAGGGGTCCAAAAGATATCGCTTTTATGCTTGTTTGGATAAAAGGAACGGATAAACTTTGATACAATGCTTTCTTGCACTCACTAACCAAATCACACACAACAATATGTTTTATAACACCAAGTTACTAGTGCGTTTACATATTATCAATGTGCAACCGATTTGAAAGATACAACTCACACATCTCGGTTTAAAGAATATAAGATGTTATCGTCTCACCAATCACTCGTGATACAATTCATGGAGTGATCCAAGCGAGCGTGGGTTTAATCCAATGCTTAAATTCATATTCATAAGCACTCATGAATGTTGCAGCAAACATTTGCTTATGTCTAATACTCTTTTAGACAATCCACACACCAATTCATGCCAGTCTTCATTCATATCTACTTCCAAAATATGAACGACTGTGGCCCGTTTGAATAATTCGATTATTCTTAATTAACTCAATTATTCTGGAAGTCAGAACATGCAAAGTGAAACACAAGAATAATACTAATCCCATATGGCCTCAACCCTTTGAGCATAAATAAAACACCTTTTATTTATCACCATATCGATTACTCATTATTTGTTGTTTCGGGTAATCAACTTCTTACTTGAATTATTACACTTGTCCCATGCTCCTAGCATGCACACAATGTTTACCTATGGTTCTTACTTTGTGAAATAGATCACATTGGACACATTTCCAATCATTCTCATTTCACAACTCCAAATCCATTTTTCATAAGTTTAAGAATATCAAATTCTTGTTTCTTATAGCATATGCAAGATTCTAACATTTTATGCAATGATTCTTTCGTAATGTCACTGCACCAAAAGTCACAAAGACTATTGCCAATGATATTACAAAGTCCTCTAACGGAGATTGTTACAAGACAATTCCTTAGATATGATGTCTCTCACTCAAAGTACATTCCTTTGAATGTCCTTTTGCATAAAAGTTTCTAATCTAGTCATAGATTTTCAATATTCAATTCCTAATATGGACACGCTTCCATATTTACCATATGACAACTCATTCTTAATAGAATATTATCTATTCATAATAATGTCAATATGTTTCATCCAATACCATGCTTCCAACTACTCACAAGCAACCAATCCTCTTCGAACTTTGGGTTGTCCTTTGATAGTTGTTTAATTATTTTGGTCAAAACCAATTCTAGTCCCTTTTCCCTCTAAATGCGCTAGACATTTGGAAAATTTTAGAATGGTTAAACATTAAAGCATTTGCAATCGATCCTATACCCGAAGCGTATGGGACACGATGCACAATGTTTTATTTGCTATGTTCTCAAAATTCTAATTGTGAAAAGGAATTCCGTAATCATAATCGAAATTTTAAGAACACACTATGTACCTTTGACTAAATTTATTAACATTTCTCAACCTAAGCCTTTAGATTTTGAAATAAAGCATAATATTCTCTTCCTTAATTATAGCAAAACAACTTTACAACCTTTACGACTTTGCAAGGTATAACTCTTGCTTTCTATAATTAATATTGCCAACTTGCAATACGTACCTTAATAATCATACAGTCATAATATCTATGCTCCCACTATCATGATGATTATTATAAAACATAAAACTTATGCTCCCAATAGCTTCGACATGTATTCACAGACATCTTAACTTTCAGAAAACAATACCTATTGAATTTCTTAAGTCCATGTTTCTAATACTTAATGCTTTGATAATCTTTTATCAAGGCCTCTTAAGCTTATACACCTTTTCTTTAGATAGTTCATATGTGTGTCTAATCTATTAAGACTAATTGCCAAACTTCACAATTCAAATCATGGAAAGGGATACCGTAACCATAATTGAATTCGAGAATGCAACTTTACAATCACTATCTTCTTAAAATATTTCTTAGTGAAATCATTTCCTCACAATCATTTTCATGAAGGAGGAAATCTTATGACACTTAGATTTTAATGGTGTATATGTTCCTATCCATGTGAATTTGTTAAAACCAGAGTTTACAACAAATTCAAACTCATACGGACCGAACTTTCTTAATCTTGATTTCTTGCCTTATGGTAGCATAGCTGCCCACCACGTCTTCCAAGTAGTTAAGCAACTCACCTTTTCCTATCAATGTACCTTCCATTGATTAAGGTGCTTTGCCTTTTATGCGTTCAAAATGAGAACTCATAGGACTCACATGCATAATTAACTCAATTGGAACAACACATAATCAAAATATTGTCGACACGATAGGTTGTAAACCTCAACTCGTGTGCTAGTGATGATCGATAAGGTTTATTTGATTTGTTCTTGAAACCTTTCCAGACCATTAAGACTCCCACTGACTCCTTGACATATAAGATTCTTTTGTCAATAAACATTTCTTGACAAATATTCAAGAGTTAGTGTAGTTTTTATCAAAACACTTCATAAATTGGTCGTAGTCGGTCTTTGTGTTATTCAAGACATCACAACTTTCCACATTTGATGAATGTTATAAACCTTTAATAGTTTTCACTCATTGTCACAATCTTAACTTTGAGACTTGTTATTGGAATGAAGTATGATGGACTTCTTGATTTAACCATTTCTTCAATCCTTGATTCCTCTTCTTAAACATATAATTGTACTAAGACTCACTTAGAGTATCAATTGAGATATGGTTATTAATCATTAAGACCTATCATAAAGCATAAAACTTACTCTCCCTTCTTCTTAAAATGAAGAAACTTATATTTTTCTACCTACTTGATTCTTCTTATTTGTTCTACTATTGATCTAAACCCTTTAATCAATTCAGAATTACACTTAATCTTGTAAGTATAATCATATTTACTAAACCTTTAGTAAATCATGATGAATATCTTTGTTACTCTTATGGTGAACTTGATCAACACACAACTTTGTACTCGATCTCCTAGTCCTTCACTTGACACTTTGTCAACGAATTTGTCTAATTTCCAAATATGAAATTTCTCATTCATCATGCAACCAAGTTGCATGATTCCAAATTTCAGTCCAATTGAAATTTGGGCGATGAGAAACTCTCCCTATTTGGTAAATTCTCGACATTTCCATAAATAACATAACTAAGAATCATATCCATTCGTTGTAGAAATATGCAAACATCAATTTTCATAACGATTTCATTTCAAGGAAGTAAACAAATAAATAAATAAGTCAAACAAAATTTATTTTATTTATAAAAGCAGCGGAAAAACATTTATCCTTACAATGCAAAATCTATTGAAAACTATGTAAAAGGAAAATTTCTAACAACTCTATCATAACTATCTAAGCTCAAAATCTAATCTTCAAGTCCACGCGATCGAGATCCATCTCTTGTGATTAGATTCATCTTGCACTCTTATCAAGCTTCCTTTCTTTTCACCGATCCTGCAAAACATTCAAATGCAATCTTATCACATCATGTATTTTGAATAAATGAATAGGAACTTAATGAAGTTAGATAGTGGATTTTACCTAAAGCGTAGTCATACTTTTAACTCTCCTATCTCTTAGATCTCTTAGGTAAATCGGGCAACTTCGTCTCCAATGCCCCTTCTCTTGGCAATAAAAGCAAATTGACTCTTTTGGAACAACACATGGAACTACTTCAGACATCTCCTTTCTCTTATGATCAAACTTTTCGATCATTGCATGTATTTCATTGCCATTTTGTACGTCCATAGATGTCTTGAAGGCAGATTCACCAATCAACATTGCTTTTCTATTGCGCCAAACCATTGCTGATTCAGCAGCAATAGGCATATAGGTGAGATCAATAAGGGTCACGTCGTGGTTCATCATATAGTACTCTCTTACGAACTCACTAAACGAGTTAGGAAGTGACTGAAGAACCCAATCAACAGCCATCTCTTCACCGACAATGGATCCCATCATTCTTAACCTATCAATGTGTGACTTCCTCCCTAAGACGTGTGCACACACCGACTTTCCTTCTTTATGTTTACTTGCCAAAAGGGCTTGAGTGATATTGAACCTTTCAATTTTACAATCTAGTGGGTTAGGGAGGATAATTAGAGGAAGAGGAGGAAGTAAAGCATGATTTCTTGTTCCTCGATCGAATCGTGGAATATCATCTTCATGTGGAATGCTTGTTCCACAGGATTTGGGAAGACCATAGTTGTCGAACTTTGACATCTACAAAATGGGAGAAACAAATTTCCAACACAATACGCTACAACCTAGAAAAGGGATGCCGTAATCTAGTTGCCGAATATTTGAAGGTAAGTGAATGACGATTCACTAATTTCCAAAACGAAAAAGAAATTTAAGTTTAAAACTATGAAAACTCCTAGAACCTTTGAGATTCATTGAACATTTCAATGGCATGTTTAAATCTCGATATGCCCCTCTTGTTTGTGACTGGGATGCCGTGGATCACAAAGCGGGTGTGAATAACCATGCAAAGTTACATGGTGCCCTCACATGTTACAATGACCTATTCGATGTGCCGGTAAACAACACACGCTCCACCGAACTATGACAAACATTGAGTCACCCTTTGCTACCTTTTCTTAGAACCATTTAGTGTGCCGGTAAACCACACACGCTCCACTAACGTCTTTACAAGGGCACAAAGTGTAATTTCATGGAATTGCATCAATTCACTTTGCCTAAGTAACTAAGATTGGGAATTTGTAAAAACATTTAGTTACTTTTGTATTTCATTATACTTATAACGGAAGGTTTCATCCTATCCTACCCGTTCGGCTAACGAGCCTCCACTAGTCAAAAGTTCGGTGGGTAAGAGTGGATACCCATTCAATCGCTATTTTATAGGCAATTTCCTTAAACACCCCTTATAGACCAGCTTCGTGAATGAGGCCTACTAATGGTAAGACTGACTTTTACTCATACATATATATAATGTTAGACTTTTAATGTTATATATAGTATAGGGTGCATTTTACACTTTTAAAATATTAGGTGGTTAACTTTAACAATTACACTTTTAATTCAATTAAATGGTTAACCTAGACTTTTATGGATTTATTAAGTCTCTTTTAATTATACTCCTTAATTAATTAATAAAACCATAAGGGTGTATTTGAACTTTTTAAAACATTACTAGGGTTTTAGAATTTAACATTCCTAATTAACTTTTAATCAACTTTTAAATTCCAAAACTTGAGGGCAAGTTTTGAAACATTTCAAACACATTTGGGTTTCAACTATTTAAATTTCAAAACAACAAAACTTTTGGGTTCAAATTTAAACTACAAAACCTAAAGGGAAAAATACGAAACTTTTCATAACAACAAGGATCAAATAACAAATAATTCAAATTAACATTTAATCACATAATTATCCATATCTGATTTATTTAATGATTTCTTGCAAAACAATTTATCAATTTACTCAAAATAATTAATCAATGATCTTATAAGGAAACAATTATCTTATTAATTGATAAATATCTTCAATTAGATGAAAAATATAGTCAAATATATCATATAATCGGATTAATATTGATCTAATATGATAAGGTAACTATCCATATGCAAAAACAGCAAGAAATCTCGAGATAAGCACTATCTGACGAGTTGACTCGTCGAGTCAAGCCTGGACTCGTCGAGTCACCCTGGACTCGGTGAGTTTAGCTATGGACTCGGCGAGTCCAGCCTCTAGAACACCAAAAATTGAATTTTTCAGATATACAATGCATCAATACAATTGAAACCATCCTAGGCTCTGATACCACTGATGGGTTTTGGTCATAAGACATCCTATGTGCTCATACAAACCCTAATGCTTGGATCTAGGTTTCTCTATTGTACATGCTTTGAATCCAAGACTATAAACCCTAATTCTAGCATATGGAAATCGATATTAACATATAATTAGGTTTAAGATGTTACCTTGATTGTTATGTAGCAATAACAATCCCAATTCCTCCTTGAATTGACTTTGGAATGCTTCGAGTCACAAGTGTCACTCCTCTAATGGCTTACAAACACCAAGAGCAAATGGAGAAGGTATAAACAGAGAAGAGAGAGGTAGGAATTCGTCCTTAGGACTTCTTGGGAAGGCCTAGACGAATTCATGAGCCTTAGGGGGTTTATATAGGTGTAAAGATTAGGGTTTTAATCCTTATCCTTATCTAGTTGCTTGCCCACCAAGTAACCATAAGATAAGTCTTAGAAACCCTTATCCTAGTCAAATTCTAAGGCATTATCTCCTTAAATTCGTTCACCCTATATTTAAGATAATCCTTACCTTATTTTGTAACTATCACAAATTACAAATCAGCCCCTCTAGTTTAATTAATTACACTTGATCACAAAATTAATTCCTAATTAATTATTGACCAATATTAATTAAACAAATATGATTTCTCCTTTAATATATTATTCTTATAACATATTAATAAATCATAATAACCTCTCTCTCTTTATTTATTTCTCCAATCAAGTTGCTTTGGTGAAGGCAACCCAAAAGGACCATGCACCATCGGGTCAAGTACATACCAAAATAGTTATGGACTTAGACACTAATCCAACAGTGAGTTCATAAGTATTTAGCATTGTTGCTTGTATAAAAGTGTTTACAATCTTGTAGTGAAATGACTGTTATCAAAATTTGAAAGTAATTTGATTCATAGAAAATCCCATATGTTCCAACAAAAGTAGTATTTTACCAAGACTGGGTCATTAGTAAGCCCATTTCCTTTATGATATGATAGTCTTCTTGTGAAAACATCAGTAAATAAAATACAATTTTAGCTCATTCATTTTAGAGAAAGGATGGAGTTTCAATCCAATAGTATCCCTGCCGGTTAAATATAATAGTCAAGGTAAACTTCAGATAGCATTAATTTTGTTGGCACCTCGATATGTGTTTTTAATTAAAGTTTGAATGTGAACTCGTATGAAATCGTACTAAGTGGTAATAGCGCAGTGGTCGACCTTCTAGGTCACCAATAGTATGGTAGTATTTTCCATCCCTGGGCCAAATGGCTCGGACTGTAGCTAGCAGTCGGGATGGGGGAAAATCCGTCCCGTATAGATCTATACACATAGTGGTCGCTCTCCCTCCAGGAGACGATGATTATCCGACGATCGCATAGCGATAGGTCATATAGGGAGATAGTGCAACACATTCTGTTATAGTATTTTCTTTCATACGACATATAGTATTTCTCTTAGTAAACCATGTACTGTTCTCTTGATGTAGTTTATAGTATTTCTTCTTATAGAGGGTAGTGTTCCTTTAGTATAGTGTATAATGTATAATATTCTCCTCACGTCGTATATTGTACATATAGTCTTGTAATTGTACTGACCATAGTATGTATCATAGTGAAATCAAAGTGTATAGTAATCCTTAACTATACCTATTATAGTTAAGTGAGTACTTGATTTAGTGTCGTCGGTATGTAGAAGTATCGATCTAGAATAAAAACTTTTATATCCAACAAAATATACAAGATATATAACTAAATATTAAATGACAATCGAACAGATAACCTAATACCCTAAGCCCACAATCAAACAAGAACAGGAAATAAGGTCAGTTATCAGTTCTAAGTCCTTTAATACCTATTTATATAATTATATTAGTGTAGATATGATGTGGAAAAAAAATTTAGGTTTTGAAAGTATTAAAAATGGTTTTAAGACAATTGATTTGTGAAAATGAGTTTGATAAACAGTTGAACAATTTTTTTGATAAAATACTTTAAAATGTAAAAATTCTTATGATAGTAAGCCATCGATCACGTATGATTGGTTTTGCAGTGTATTGGATTCAACTTGTATTGCCCCCCCCCCCCAATAAAACAATTAAAAACATTTGAAAGGTCAATTAAGGGGGTATGAACTCACCTTTTGACGTAGGGTTCAAGTGTGCTATTGATACTAGTGTCGAGTGTTAACGGATGCCCTGAACGCAAGTAGCCCCTATTAATCATATGGTGACACATATATAAGTTAGAGCTAGGGTGTTTCATGACTAAAATGATGAGAAATCACCCTAAGGATTTGGAATCACTAGGACTAAGTGTCCCGTATTCTATGCTCAATGATTTATGCCAGTTTAAGGTCAAATATGAGTATTAGGGTGGGTGTATAACCAAAAAAATACGTGTGTGGCTGGGGAATGCGGCCAGACTTGTGTGTGAGGCTGCACACTAGAGTGTGCGGCCGTACACAGGGTTGTGCGGCCGTACATAGGGGTGTGCGGCCATACCATCCTTGTTTGAGTCCTATGTGTCGATTATGTGGCCGTACTCTCACATTGGACGGTGTTTTAGATATGTGTGGCCACCTGATGAAGGTGTGCGTCCGCACTCCTTCAAGGAGTGAAAAACAAGAAGAACATTTTGAGTTTTGAGCTTGGATTCAAGTGTTTTACCTCTATAACATGGTGAAATATTATGTTCCTCACGTTTTGGAGGCCTTCTAAGTGTTCGTGGGTGATGTTTTTAGAGAGAGAAAGTAGAGAGAGGAAGAGAGTGCAGCCAAAAGTGAATGGAAAGGGGTTCTCTACTATATATATATATATATATATATATATATATATATATATATATATATGGGGTCGGGTGTGAGGCTGAAGGGGTTTGCGGTTGGGTGTGCGGCTGGCTGGCCGCACACACTTCTCTGGGTGTGTTTGGCTGGATTTTCGATGAAACACCCTTCCTAACCCTTCCTGTGGCCCACATTTATGATATACTAAGCCTAAAACACTCGCGCAGACCCACCATTTTGCTAAAAGATGCTAAATTCACGTGAATTAGAGATATATGGATCGATTTCATAATGTAAAAGTGTCGGGTTGTCACACTACCCCTACAGTTACGACAGCAGTCGCAACACCTGCCTCGACATCTGGCACACCATCGGTCACTCAAGCACCGGACAGACAATATATGGGAACACTTCCAAAGTGTAAGAAGTGTAACTACCATCACACAGGAGTTTGCCGAATTTTACACTGTAACAACTACAATAGGAAAGGACATGCATCCGCTTCTGTAGGACCCCGACTCAACACATCACTTTAATGACCACTACCAATGTAAGTCCAGTATGCTTCCTATGTGGCGAAGCGCAACACTTCAAGAGAGACTGTGCAACTGAGATGAATGATGGAGGAGCAAGAGAAGTGTGGCAACCGAACCAGCAAGAGTAACGATGAGTCTTATTAGGATTTTTGTAGTGTTTCCAACAAACAAAAATATTTAAGTACCATATTTTTGTAATGAATTTGGTATGTTTGCTAAAATTATCATCTTTCAAAAAGTAGTTAAAATATTCTTTCATTCAATCAAATCAAAGACACTCATATATGACCTTAGGATCATTACCAGTAAGCTGTGATGAATCGATGTATACATTAGGATGAATTATAATCAAAATACTACAAAATTAAAGCGAATAATTCCTTCCTAATTCCTGTTCCATGTCTGGTGATGGTAATCGGATAGAGCCACTCACCCGTCGATTTCATCAATGTCAAATGACATACGACTTAATAAAGGTGTCATCGAGAAAACCCGGTGTCGTCATTCGATATGGAATGGTTTGGATCATCACCTTATCGATTGCATATGTTACTAGAAGACCCTCCACCTAACCAGTTAGATATTAAATCCCTCGTCTCTCATTAACCTTAAATCTAATTCTGACCCTCGGGTCAACCTTCGTTGCGAAACCATGAAGCACTCTCCAGAGGTGTGTTATACCTTCTGTAACCTTTCAATTTATTCCTATTAAACTCCTCGAAGAGATCACTCGTATAACAGGTAAAGATCAAGCATGGGAGCTTGGGGTGAGTACGGTTATCCTATCACTGCTATGGGTATATGTGAGGATAATATGTAATTAAGATTCTACGGGCATCGGATGTGTGCTTCCGCCCTATTTCTTGTTCCTTGTCTGGTTGTGGACTTGGGGCAGAGTCACCCATCCAATTGTCTTATCAACACTAATTACATACGACCTCTATGCACGAGTTAGAGATAGATGGACCAGATACGAGTCCTACTAGGAATTTCGAGACAAGGCTACTCAGGAGTGCGAGTAATCGATCTACCATTCGAATAAGTCTAGTCGCGTAAACCAAACCCATATGCTCCTAACCAAGCTAATCAATTGAGGAACACTACGACAGGCCCAATGCATCACTCCGAGGAGAAGTTATTAGTTATGAATTAAGACCGCTAAAGACGTACGGAGTCAGCTAGGTCATGCATGACCTTAAACTAGGAGTCCAACCAGGTCCAAACAAGATGTATTTGAACCTTATGAAACATTACTGGTGGCCGAACATGAAAGCCAACATCGCTACATAGAGGGAAAAATATCTGACATGTGTCAATGACAAGGTAGAATAACAGAAGTCTTCGTGTTTCTTACAGCAACTAGTGATACCCGAAAGGAAGTGGGAGTAGCGAACCGTTGAATTCATGACCAAGTTACCCAATACAATGGGTGGTCTCGATACCATTTGGGTAATCACCGACAGACTGGCCGAATTTGCACACTCCCTTCCAATCCAAGAAACCAACAAGATGGAGGAATAAACTAGAACGTACATCAAAGTGATTACATGACTACATGGGGTATCAATAGCCATTATCTCTAACAGAGATAATAGATTGATTTCGCGACTATAGCAACCCTTACAGGGACTAGGCTAGAATTGGGTATGGCCTACCACCAACAAACCGTTGGACAAAGCATGAGGAACTTTTCAAACATTGGAAGACGTGCTAATAGCTTGGGTGATTGACTTCGGTAAAGCGTGGGAATGCCCACTTACCACTCATTAAATTTTCGCACAATAATAGCTATCACACTAGCATCAAATTCGCTCTCTTCAAAGCTCTTTATGATCGCAAGTATCGATCACCCCTGTGTTGGGCAGAAGTGGGGGACACCCAGCTAGCTAGAGGAAAGTCCCTAACAACACCCTCACTGACCCTGAAATCATAAGAGAGACAACGGAAAAGTTCGTACAAATTCAAGAAACACTGAAAGCGTCTCGAGATCGACAAGATAGCTACACAAATAAGTAACTCAAACCCTTCGAATTCCAGGTTGGTGACCATGTACTACTGAAGGCCACACCATGGAAAAAAACAATACGTTGTGGTAAATGTAAGAACGAAATCCAAGATATATCGGGCCATTTGAAATCTTTCCAAGGATTGGCCACCGACATACAAACTTCGACTGCCACAAGAACCTAATTATGTACATATTACCTTCCACGTATCAAACTTAAAAAAAATGTCCATCCGACAAGACCCTCGTGATACCACTCAACGAAATCAAAATCAACGAGATTCTCCACTTCATAAAGAAACCGGTTGAAATCATGGATCGGGAAATCAAGGGAACAAAACAAAGTCGTAATCCCATAGTGAAGGTTCTTTGCAACGCTAAACGAGGATAAAATGAAACAAAAATACCCATATCTCTTCCCGAACTCTTGAAGTCCCAGACAAAAATGCAAATTTCGGGACGAAATTCCTTCTAACAGGGGGATGATGTGACAACCATCAAATTCTGTTCAAGTCAAAGTCACAAGTCAAACCAATCAACTCAGTTAACCCTTGTATACTAGGGTTTACGTTACGTAACTGTTGTACAACTCGTTATTCTAATGAGAAATCATCAATTGAAAAGTTCATGTATCTAGACTTCCTTAACCTAAAATTGTGGAAAGTAATAAACCAAACCGATAAAACAATGTTGCATACTCATCGGGAGTATGTAAGATCCTTAAACATGGCTTAACGGGGTTTACGGACCTTGCGTTGCGAAGCCCAACACTAAAAAATGTCACAAATGAAACGTCTCCCAATCTCTTTCACTCTATCTCTCCCTATTATAAATGTCTCCAAAATATCTCTCAAAGGTTCCTGTAACTTTTTGAAATCATTCGGGTCATCCCGAGCCTTAACCGGGTCAAAAACGGCTTGAATTGGGGTTAAAACGAGTAAAATAGGCTTAAGAACCCGAAACCTACCTTATAGGGCCGAAGCCCCTTAGGACCGAAAGTCCCCTTAAGCGACCGAACTACTGAGCCGAAGCCACAAGACCCGAACCCGAAGCTCCTGGAACCGAACATCCCTTTCAGAATGAGCCTCGCAGGGACTGAACCCGAAGGTCCTCTCGGGTCCGAACCTCGCAACCAGGGGACCGAACCCTTCGGTCCATTTCACGTTCACCCAAGTTCGCTCCTAGCCACCTTCTCTTTCGGGCTATTTCGCTTCAACTCACCTTCGACCCAACAACAGTACGGACCGAACCTCGGCCAGTACCGAGAGGTCTCGCAAATTTCACCTTTCTTCCCGATTTTCGACTAGTTTTGCGTTCTAAGCCCGAATTTAGTTATTTTAGCGTGGGGTTTTCAACCAAAAACATATTTTAACATATAAAATCCCTTAATTCATAATTAATCACGTTTTGGGGCATAATCCTTATCCAAGAAGAGTAGGTGGGATATTATTGGTGGAGTATTGACTTTGCTTTAGTGTATGACACAAGCAACCACCCCATACCCACTCCATGACCAACCCTTGTCCTTCCACCAAACCTAGTCGTTTCATTATACTTTCCCAACCATTTTCCAGCCACACACTTGGTCAAGGGCTAGAAAACCCTCCTCTCTCCTCACATTTCTCTCATTCCTCTCACTTTCCACCAAAGAACAAACTTCATTTTCTCTCACTTTCTCTCTCTAAAATATTGAGATTCAAGGCTATTCTCCAAGTTTTTCATCTACTTTTAGTAATTATTATTAACCTTCATATGATTATTTTACTTCCTTCTATCCAAATCATATATTACTTACACAAATTCCATCATTTTGGTGTTAGATCTTCGAATCTTCTAGCCACATTCTAAGTGTTCTTAAGTTGAATACTTCCCTTCTTCAACATCCATCCACTGAAATTACTCAAGGTGAGTTCATACCCATATCTTTTCATGTTTTCTTAAGTTTTAAGGGGGGGGGGGGGGTGCGGGGGAATACAAGTTAAGACACCAAGAGCACAACCAAACTCAAACATCAACTTTCAACAGAAAAGTTAATGTTTATTCACGGACTGTTTTGACTATCTTAAACTCAATATCTTTTGAAACGGTTTATATACAAATAGTTCAGGTTTATTCCTTTAAAATGAATACTTGCACATGTCCATGAGAGGGGTAAAATGGTCTTTTACCCTCCTGAGAGTGCTAAGAGAGGGAATGGTCTAGCCTTGGGAAATGTGTTAATCCCAAGTGTTTATTTTGTATGATTAGGCGAACGCTAGATCCTATTTCATGGAGTCAGAGATTTCCGAGTTACCGAGTTACACGAGGTGAGTCTTCTCACTATACGTTACCTAGAGTGGTATTTATATGTTGACCGGAGGGTCCTATGTGCTATGTATGAGAGTATGCGTTATGAATGAGTTGCGTGCTATGTGATATATGTTTGTTATATGATGGTATAGACCGGACCGGAGGGTCCAACAATTTAGACCAGGCCAGAGGGACCAACGAGCTATGACCGGACCAGAGGGTCCAACGAGCTACGGGACTGGAGGGTCCCGCTGAGACCCATCGACCAGAGGGTCGTACAGTAGCCTCGAGTGGCATATGTGTTGTATGTGGTATTTTGGGGAACTCAATAAGCATTTATGCTTACAGTTGTTGTGTTATGTGTTTCAGGTACTAGCGAGTACCGTGGAAAGGCGCCGGCGTGACCCGTACACACAGAGAGGAGATTTGATTTGTGATCGTGGGATATGTTTTGATTTGATAACTATTGTGGAATACTTTTTGAGAATATTATATATATATTTTTTGTTGTTGAAAAATGAAAATTTTGTTTTGAAAATCTCATCATTAGAAGTTGGTATCAGAGCCTTGGTTTGAGGGACTCGGATGCACCTTCGGGCGTATCTGAACTTAAAATGAGGATTTGAGAAATTTTCAACAAATAAAAACTGATTTTTCTGAAAAGAGCAATTGGTTTTGAAACAACCAGAGCAGAGCAGTGTGTAAGTTCATCCAGCACCCAATCGATGAATCGCCAAAATACCCTTACATTATGTGTTATGAGATATGATATGTTATGTTATGCATGCTAGAGTAGGCTAGTTATTCATATATAGGACTAGAGTGGTGTGATTTGTGATGCCTTAGCCTAGGAAATTACTGCTGCTATGAGATTCCTTGAGAGGGAGTAGGTAGCAGTTAGGAGCTCATGAGAGGTCTATCGGAGGGTAGCCAATGCATAAAGAGAGTAGAGTACTTGTGATCTGGGATCAAAGGAGGAGGACTTGGGGTTAATGCTGATGCGGTGTGGTCGGTAGTATATGGTCCGTACTACTGAAGACACCGGATCAGTAAGAAGTCCAAGTAAGAATCTGTCACACCCCGCTAAAGCGGAAACGCAAGATATGACAGCGATAACGGTTTCATTGCAAAAGATAAAGATATATCACCATAGCAATATTTAAAAGTTTACAACCAATAGCTTCAAAAGAAACAAAATACAAGTTTTTCCAAAATAACATTGTTCAAAGATAACTTCATAATTAACTTCAACACGATGCAGCATACTCTATGATGATGAATCTTTATATCCACTTACTAATTATTTCCTGAAAAACCATGTAAAACGAGCGTCAACTATGAAAATAGTTGGTGAGTTCACAACTTTATAAATCGAGCTTGAAATAAGGATTTTTGTGAATACAAGTACATTGCTTTAATGAGAAACAAAGTTGATTGCTATTAATGAATACATGTTTATTGCTATAACGAGAAACGAGTTTGTATGTGTATGAGAAAACAATGAGTCTCAACCAAACCTATGACTGAAGCCCTATCGAGATCTATGCTTATCGTTCCATAGATGATTATCGTATCATGCACTGCAACAATAAGGTGAGTGAGGAGTTGTCAATTCCTAATAGTGCTATCCATAATGACCATTGGCTCAAAGAGTTAATGGTTAGAGATAAGGGAAGGGCCTTAGTACGATAAGTTCTCATTTTCCGTGTTGCATAGACATACATAAAGAAACATAGCAATACAATAGCAATCATGTTTGATAATAATCACTTTAAATACAACATGCAACAGTAGTTTTTATGGACATGCTTTTCCACCCCAAAACATAAAAACTGAAAATTGGGGAGTGCGTGAATACTCACAACGTTTCGAGTAGATACAAGTAGTGTCTCGGAATGCACCAACTTCTTACTACCGGGATCCTACGACATCAAACACACACTAGTGAGTTTCCATGTCGAAATCTAATGTTAATATACTAAACTCTACATATAGTGAAATGCCAATTTATGTTTTACTATTGAATTTTATATTAATTGGTTACACTTTTTCTGAAATAATGAAATTCTACAAGTCGTGCGATTAATTACAACTTTGGAATATTAATTTTCCAGATTTAGTAATATAAATTAAAGGTATTTCTACACATTTAAAAGTGTTTTATATTCCTAAAAATGTAAAATATTATGAAACAGTTTCCAAAAATTGTCAAACCTTGTACTTTCATTGTAAATACAATAGAGTTTTTCCAGAAATTTTTCCTTGAATTTTTAATATGGTTAACTATTTTTCAAATTTTTAAGTCTTCTCAACAACATAAATTCACGAAAAATAGCATTAAAGGATAAAAATTCCCAAACTTTTTATTTTACTGTCATTACACAATACTATGCAGGGAAAAATATAAAAATGGTTCCAAGTTGTTTAATTATATTTTATGATTTTTGAGCATTTATTCCAATAAAAATTGAAATAAATAGAAAACAGTTCCCAAAATTACCCAAACTTTTTATTTAACTGTTATTATACATAACTAGGCTGGGAAAAATATAAAAGATATTTTTCAGTGTGTATTTCTATTTTTCCTTGTTTCATTCTTTTAAATAATCATTAATTGAAGAATAAATATTAAACAGTTGAAAATTAGATACCAAAACATCTTTGTAACATCATTTACAGTGTAATTAATCTGGGAAAAAAAATGCCAAAAGTGGTTTTCATATTGTATAATCCGGTTTTGAATATTTATATGTATTTAACTTTAGAAAATAAGCGAAAAATAGTTTACAGTAGATAAAAATCACCAAAATTTTTATTTAACCTTATACTGTAAAACATGATGTTTTGGTAAGTTTTCATGAATTTTGGATAATCAGAACTAGTTTTCCTATTTTTAGGCCATTATAATTACCAAAAATCGGGAAAAATAGTAAGGCATGAAGAAAAATTTTGAAATTATTTTTCTTAGTTACCCACCACAGGTAAGGGCTGCGAAAATTGTTAGATATAATTTTCACACTCTCTAAAGTGGTTTTGTGATTTATTATACCCAAACGAAAAGAAAATCGGAAATCATACCAAACAGCAACAAAAATTGATGAAATTTAGTGACGGGTCATTACTCACCATAAGGATCATCCATGAAATTATTCCGGATTTATAGACATCTGGAAGTATTTTATGTGATTTATGCCCTTGGTTTCTAACAATAATTTTAATAAATCAAAGAAATAATAAAAGCTCTTGGTATTTTAAAGATTATCACATGCATGTGAGGGCTTTCTAAAGGAAAAATGTTCACAATTTATTCAGAAGGGAAATACGGGTATTGAATCCAAACAAGTTAAGAAATGCTGCATATAATGGTGCATGAGATGTAAATGTGGCTGAAGTCCATGAATTTGAGTAGTCCATTCAGTGAGGTTTTAAGCCACGAAATTTCAGCCATCATTCACTGGATATGTTAAGTTTCTAAATTATTTTTCCTCAGATTTATGGTTGGGTTTAAGGCCATTGATTAGGCAAAGCAAAAATGGTGATCACAGAAAAAGAGCTGTTTGCGCAATCATTTTGTAAAAATTGTCAAAAATACGATATTTAATATTTTGCAGTGAGACCAGTTAGGTTTGAAAGATAGCTCGTGGAACTATCGAATACAAAAGGAATATCAGGATTTGGTTAGGTAATGACCGAGTTATGGCCGTTCAAAGCTGAAGAATGTAATCTGGCAGATTGCATGTTTGCCTTGAGTGCATTCCTAGGGCATTTTGACAAGAACAACATGCATGCTTCTGTTAAGGTCCGATTTCTAGCACATGCATGGAGTGAATGAGCATCCAAGATGTACTAGAAATGGTTTAAATGCTTTTGGTCATGCAAGAACACAAAAGAAATGGAGAAGAAGATGTAATACTCGGTTTTGAAGTCACATGAACACATCTGCATCTTTTTCACTCCTTGCATGGGTTTGATCCCGGATTTCACCATCTCAAACACATACAATGTGTTATGGTGAGAATCTACAATCCACAAGGGAAAAAGTAAGGATTTCTAGCCATGCAAGGGCTTAGAATCCGAAGAGTAGAGAAAACCATGAAGAAGAGGAAGTAAAATCATGAAACCAAGAGGGAGGACTGTGTTGTTTACCTTGGTTTTGATCTTGAGAGAAGCAAGAAAACTTCAAGGCCTCCTTAATCTCTAAATTTTGGCAGAGAATGGAGGATTTTCGTGAGTTAGAGAGAGAGAGAGAGGAAGAGAGTTTGTGTGTTAGGAGGGTGGAGTGTGAGAGTGAGTGAAGAGATAAGTGGAAGAGTTAAGAATAAGACTTAATGATTGAGTTTTGGGAAGAGAGAGCATGGGGAGAGGGGATATGACCGGATTTTTTAGGCATTAAAGCCTCCTCTCTCCTCAATTCAAATTTTATAAAAAATCCCTCCTTAATTTTTATAAAAATCTAATTTTTATAAAAGTGATTCTTTAAGCAATTTTTGATTTATTTAAAAATCTTGTTTTTAACTAATAAATTATGATTAATGCATGATAATTTATATTTCTATTTCATTGGTATAATTCATAATTTGATTAATAAAAATTTTATATTAGGAAGTTTATAGCCAAATTTTATAAAGTTTTTAAGCTTTAAGGTTTATACATTTGGATTTTTAGCTCTTTAGGGTTTTTGGAATATTGTTTGATGTTCACCATCACATTGAAGGATAATTAGAATTTTTTTTAGGGTTTTATACCCTTTTTCAATTGTAACAAAGTTTGAAGTTTCATTCTAATTATAGCATTGGCATTTCCTATTGTAGTTAAGCAACTTACTAGAATCGTAAGTGTCAAGTATATTAGTCCTAGACCTTAGTTGGATCCTAGTTTATGCAAGATTTTGACCTAATTTATACTACTAGGCCATGGCATGTTGTGCATGAATGGTTTTTATAAAGATGCATGAGTCCAAGAATGACCTGAATTGACAGTTGTCATAGTATCCCCCACTTAAAAAGAATTTCGTCCCGAAATTCATTCTATGTCATCGCATGGGAAAAGTTGTGGATAGTTTTCCTTCGTGACGTCCTCACGCTCCCAGGTATACTCCGGCCCGTGTTTTGAGTTCCATCTAACTTTCACAATCGGGATCTTACTCCGCTTAAGTTGTTTAACCTCCATGTCAAGGCTTTCTATCGGTTCCTCAACGAAGTTCAGCTTATCATTGATCTTAGTTTCCTCCAGGGGTACTATCAATGCTTTGTCGACTAGACATTTGTTAAGATTGGAGACGTGGAATGTGTCGTGAATGGCGCTTAACTCTTGGGGCAATTGAAGTTTATATGCTACCGGACCAATCCTTTCAATGATTTCAAAGGGTCCAACATATCTCGGGCTTAGTTTTCCTTTCTTACCAAAACGTCCAAGCCCTTTCCAAGGTGACACTTTTAAAAGTACCTTGTCTTCTACTTGGAATTCTAATCGTTTTCGATGATTATCCGCATAACTTTTCTGACGATCTCTGGCAGCTTTAAGCCTATCCTTGATGATATCAATCTTGTCAGATGTTTCCTGGACAAGTTCGAGTCTAGTCAACTGTCTGTCTCCAATTTCTGTCTAGCATAAGGGCGAACGACACTTGCGTCCATACAATGCTTCATATGGAGCACATTGGATACTCGTGTGGTAACTGTTATTGTAGGAGAAATCAACTAGAGGCAAATGAGTATCCCAATTTCCTTTGAACTCAATGACACACACTCATAGCATGTCTTCCAATGTTTGAATTGTTCTCTCCGTCTGCCCATCTGTCTGAGGGTGGTAAGCTGTGCTCAAATCTATCTTGGTTCCTAGTGCCTTCTTTAACATCCACCAAAATCGTGATGTAAAATGACTATCTCTATCAGAAATGATAGATGGTGGTACACCATGTAGAGAAACAATTTTGTCGATGTAGATTTGGGCCAATTTTTCCATCTTGAAATCTTCCCGAATGGGGAGAAAATGAGTAGATTTTGTTAGTCGATCCACTATGACCCAAATTGAGTCGTGACCTTTAGCAGTTCTAGGAAGTTTGGTAACGAAATCCATAGATATTTGCTCCCATTTCCATTGGGGAATTTCAGGCTGTTGCAACAAGCAGGATGGTTTTTGATGTTCAGCCTTGACTATTGAGCATGTCAAACACTTCTCGACATACAAGGCAATATCCTTTTTTCATTCGAGGCCACCAATAGTACTCTTTAAGATCCTTGTACATCTTATCCACTCCAGGGTGGATTGAGTATTTAGATCGATGAGACTCCTCTAGTACCATGTCTCTCAGATTGTTAACCCTTGGAATCCAAACCCTGTCCTTAAAATAACAAACTCCATCAGGTTTGGTTTCAAATCTCTCTTTCAAACCATGTAAGGTCTCGCCTGGAAGATTTTCCTTGAATAACACTTTCTCCTGGGCATCAATGATTTGAGATTTCAAGCTTGTCTGAATTACCATTCCCAAAGCTCTCACATGGGAAGGTTTCACTCTTTCTTTCCTACTAAGAGCATCGGCTACGACGTTAGCCTTTCCTGGGTGATATCGTATCTCACAATCATAATCACCAAACAACTCTATCCACTTCCTCTGCCGCATGTTTAACATTTTCTGATCTAGGATATGATGAAGGCTTTTGTGATTGGTATAAATGGTGCACTTGGTTCCGTACAAGTAATGTCTCCATATCTTAAGAGCGAAAACTATTGCTCCTAGTTCTAGATCATGAGTGGTATAATTCTTCTCATGCGGTTTGAGTTGTGTGGAAGCATACGCAATGACTTTATCTTTTTGCATTAACACACATCCTAATCCTTGATGAGATGCATCACAATACCCCCACAAAGTTCTCTGATCCTTCTGGTAAAGCCAGAATTGGTGCATTGCACAGCTTGTTTTTTAGGATTTGAAACGCCTCTTCGTGTTTCTCTTCCCAGATAAATTTTCTGTCCTTTTGGGTCAAAGATGTTAATGGTTGAGCAATTCTAGAGAAATTCTCAATGAAGCGTCTGTAGTACCCAGCTAATCCTAGGAACTGTCGTATTTCTGTCGGGGTTTTGGGGGCTTCCCTATTCTTGATTGCCTCAATCTTAGCTGGATCTACATGAATTCCTCTTTCGCCGATCACATGACCAAGGAAATGTACTTCCCGAATCCAAAATTCACACTTAGTGAACTTGGCATACAATTTCTGCTCCTTCAACAGCTCCAACACTAGCTTCAGATGTCTATTGTGATCTTCTTTCATTTGCGAGTAAACAAGTATGTCATCGATAAATACAAGTACAAACTTGTCTAGGTATGGTCTACATACCCTATTCATCAAATCCATGAAAACAGCGGGTGAGTTCGTTAGTCCAAAAGGCATGACTAAGAACTCATAATGTCCATAATGGGTTCTAAATGTTGTTTTGTGAATGTCCCCTTCGTGAATTCTTAGTTGATGATACCCTGACCGAAGGTCGATTTTTGAGAAGTAGGAAGCGCCCTACAACTGATCGAACAAGTCATCTATTCGAGGGAGGGGATATCGATTCTTGATGGTCAACTTGTTCAGTTCTCTGTAATCAATGCACATTCGGAACGAACCATCTTTCTTTTTTTACGAATAACACTGGGGCTCCCCAAGGTGAAGAACTTGGTCGAATAAATCCTTTGTCTAGAAGTTCTTGAAGTTGTCCGGATAGTTCTTGCATCTCGGATGGTGCAAGGCGATATGGTGCTTTTGATACCGGTGCCGCTCTGGGAATTAAGTCTATCCGAAATTCCACCTGTCTGTAAGGGGGTAGACCGGGAAATTCCTCCGGAAATACTTCGGGATAGTTTTGAACCACTGGAATCTCCTTGAGTTGCTTAGCTTCAGGTTCTCTTTCTAGCACGTGGGCCATGAATGCAATACAATTCTTCTTCAGGTATTTGTGAATCTTCATGCTTGATACTATGTTTAACTTCTTCCTGGCTTCTCATCGTGTATGATAAGGGTTTCTCCATTAGGTAGAGGTACTCTAATGACTTTCTCGTAACAACCAATGTCCGCTCTATTTTTGGATAACCAATCCATCCCTACTATCACATCAAAACTACCTAGCTCTATAGGAATTAGGTCAATGCTAAAGAGTTTATCGGCTAAATTCAGAGTACAACCAAAAATTATATCATTAGCCCTAATTTCATACCCATCAGCAAGTTCAATAGCATAAGCATTCCTCATCTTTTTCGATTTCAAGCCAATTAACGGTCTAAAGGCTAAAGAAACAAAACTCCTATCTGCTCCCGCATCAAATATTACCGATGCAAAATGGTTGTTCAGGAGAAACGTACCTGTTATCACTTCAGGGTTCTGACGAGCTTCTTCTGCACCAATCACAAAGGCTACACCTCTTGGCCGTCCAACTTGATTTCCTTGGAAGTTTTGCCTGGCTTGGCCTTGTCCATTGTTACCAGGCACTTTGTTCAGTTTGGGACATGCTCTACGGGGATGATTAGTACTCCCGCACTCGTAACATGCCCTTTTTCCCTCCTTATTCAGCTTACAATACTTCGAGTAATGGCCTGATTGCTTACAGTTTTGGCACACTGGGCAAGCTCCCTTGTGATGGAAGTTACACTTATTGCACTTCGAAAGCGGTCCTGAGTATTGCTTTCGCTCCTGCACTTCTTGTTCTTGAGTTTTCACTGGTTCTTGCTCCTGGGCTCTTACCATAAAGTTTCTTGAGACTTTCTTCTTCCTCCCTGACTTGCCTCCATACTTCTTCTCTCCCTGATCTGCTGGTTTCCTCTTGCTACTAGAGCTTTCCTTTGTCGATGCTCCCATCCTTATCACATCATTGGTTAGTCGATTTGCTAGACCTACTGCACTCTGAATAGTAGTTGGGTTTGCTGAGGTAACCATTCCCCAAATCTCTGGTACCAGACCCCAGATGTAATGATCTATCCCTTTCTCCTCAAGAGTAACCATGTGAGGTACCAGTTTTGCTAGTTCATGAAATCGGACTGTGTACTTCTCTATTTGTGTTCCAACCATAGAATGGTTCCAGAATTCATACTCAAGCTTCTGAAGTTCATCCTTGGGACAATACTCCTCTATTAATAGCTTCTTTAGGTCTTCCCAAGTTAGTTGATATGCCGCTGTACGGCCTCGGGTTTGCACTAGGGTATTCCACCAGGTTAATGCCCTATCTTGGAGTAGGCAAGATGCATACTCAACTTTGTTGCGCTCGAGGCATTTGCTAATGTGAAGGACCAACTCCATGATGTCAATCCATTTCAGCAACCCGACCGCACCTTCCTTTCCATGGAACTCCTTAGGTTTACAGGCCATAAAGGACTTGTAGTTGAATTCTCTTTCATTGTTTCCCCGGTTTCCTCCACTACTTCCTTGGTTAGCATTAAATCCTGTAGTTACTTGAGTAACAATGTTTGGGATTGCTTCCATGAGCTGCTATACTACAACTTGAGCAACATCGGGTGTTTCATTCTGTTAGTGCCCGCGATTAGGCCTTTCTGACATGGTTCTAAGACACAAGAGTAGAAATACGTATAAATACATAAAATAATGTATAATATTTAGTTCACTATTATTTTGAAAACCGTAAGTGTTGTCAAATTAATGGTTTGCATCAATACTAGGCATATAGATTTTTGAAAGGAAAGAAAAGAAAAATCTTTTTATTCAACCATTGACTAAGTAAATTCTAGGGTTTGACCTTATAGTAAAAGTTTTCAAACATAAAATAAAATTCTTCATTACCATTTGAAATAATCTGAAAACCAAACCAATACATCAATCCAAAATAAAGTTTTAAATGTTTTTCCCAAAAGACACCCAACATGGGTTTTCATTTCATGACAAAATAAGATAAAATATTGAAATCAGAACCAAAAGCCAATCGCTATCCCAACAAGAAACATCAACACCACAATCAGTAATAGCCCACCAAGCATATAATATGTCGTCATCGCATGACCTGCCTCTCGTCTAGCAGCACTAGCAGTGTCAGTAGCCTCCATCGAATGCTGAAACAGGATTTCCATCGCTGTCATCACTTCGTTCAGTACCTCCTGGTGCCCAGCTATCATAGCGAGACTGTGATGTAGGTCCGCTGCCATCGAATGCATCCTCTGGGACTCCTCCGGGGTCATACCTGGCTGCCTGACAGGTATCCCTATGACTCGCTGTGGTGGCGATGCTCTCAGTCATGCAACGTTGGGTCCTACCTCGCTAGGTCCTTCCGTGCCAAGTCCTGCTGTGCTGGTGGCTATCCTTCCTGGAATGGGAACACACTTTTCCTTTCCGTCCTCCGAATGCGAAGCCCATAAAGCGGTGGTTGTGGCAACACCGATGAAGGCGATGCCTCGCGTCGTTGACTCGAGGCGTTGTCATTGCTAATCTTCACCGAGTTCCCTATATCTTCCGTGTCCTCTGATGGGTCTTCTTCTACCGAGGTGGGGGGATTACGTCGAGGGATAATAGTGACGTAGCCGGATTCATCGGCTGAGGCGGTAGCGCGGGAAGATGACGATGTTGACATAGTGGACTGTGACGTAGTTTCAATGAGATATGAAATAAATGACAATGCATGCCTGTAATATGCAATGCTTACACACACCAAAATTAACCTTTTGAATTTTTGAAATAAAGTTTTCTCAAATATTTTTGTTGAACATATTCCCATTATAATTAGCTCAGGCTTTGTATAAATCTTTCCTTAATTAAACATAGGTGATCAGGCTATGTTTAATCGAGGTCCAATGATACAACTCCCGACCGAATTATACTAGTAATATATTTGATGTAAAAAAAATTTCTTTGTAAGTTTTAGTTATAGGTTGTGTTTTCTTAAAGAAAAATGGATGTTCTCTATAACTTTAGCTCTGATACCACTTCTGTCACACCCCGCTAAAGCGGAAACGCAAGATATGACAGCGATAATGGTTTCATTGCAAAAGATAAAGATACATCACCATAACAGTATTTAAAAGTTTACAACCCATAGCTTCAAAAGAACTAAAATACAAGTTTTTTCAAAATAACATTATTCAAAGATAACTTCATAATTAACTACAACACGATGCAACATGCTCTATGATGATGAATCTTTATATCCACTTACTAATTATTTCCTGAAAAAACATGTAAAACGAGCGTCAACTATGAAAATAGTTGGTGAGTTCACAAGTTTATAAATCAAGCTTGAAATAAGGTTTTTCGTGAATACAAGTACATTGCTTTAATGAGAAACAAAGTTGATTGCGATTAATGAATACAAGTTTATTGCTATAACGAGAAACGAGTTTGTATGTGTATGAGCAAACAATGAGTCTCATCCAAACCTATGTTGGAAGCCCTATCGAGATCTATGCTTATCGTTCCATAGATGAATATGGTATCATGCACTCCAGCAATAGGGCGAGTGAGGAGTTGTCAATTCCTAATAGCGCTATCCATAATGACCATTGGCTCAAAGAGTTAATGGTTAGAGATAAGGGAAGGGCCTTAGTACGATAAGTTCTCATGTTCCGTGTTGCATAGACATACATAAAGAAACATAGCTTTTCCACCCCAAAACATAAAAACTGAAAATAGGGGAGTGTGTGAATACTCACAATGTTTCGAGTACATACAAGTAGTGTCTCGGAATGTGTGACAACTGCCAATTCAGGTCATTCTCGGACTCATGCATCTTTATAAAAACCATTCATGCACAACATGCCATGACCTAGTAGTATAGATTAGGTCAAAAATCTTGCATAAACTAGGATCCAACTAAGGTCTAGGACTAATATACTTGATACTTACAATTCTAGTAAGTTGCTTAGCTACAATAGGAAATGCCAATACTATAATTAGAATAAAGCTTCAAGCTTTGTTATAATTGAAATAGGGTATAAAACTCTAAAAATAAATTAAAACATTCTAATTATACTTCAACATGTTGTTGAATATCAAACAATATTCCAAAAACCCTAAAGAGCCAAAAATCCAAAGTTATAAATTATAAAGCTTAAAAACTTTATAAAATTTGGCTATAAACTTCCTAATATCAAATTTTATTAATCAAATTATGGATTATACCAATGAACTAGAAATATAAATTACAAGTATTAATCATAAATTATTTGTTGAAAACAAGATTTTTAAATAAATCAAATTGCCTAATAAACATTTTATAAAAATGAATGTTTTTATATAAAATATAGGAGGGAAGTTTATAAAGTTTAAAATTTAGGAGAGAGGAGGCCAAAATGCATGCAAAAACCGGCCATCACCTCTCCCCATGCCCTCTCTCTTCCCCAAAACACAATCATTAAACTTAAACCCTTACTCCACCTCTTCCCTCTTCACTCTCTCACTTCACTCTCTTCACACACTTCACTCTCTTCACACACTTCACTCTCTTCTTCCCTCTCTCTAAACTCACGAAAATCCTCTCATTTCTCTGCAAAATTTCGAGATTGTGAAGCCCTTGAAGTGTTCTTACTTCTCTCAAGGTCAAAACCAAGGTAAACAACAACATCTTCTTCCATAGTTTCATGGTTAAACTTCTTTTCTTCTTAATCTTCTCTACTTTTTCAGATTCTATGCCTTTCCATGGCTAGAAATCTTTATTCTCCCCTTGTGGTTTGTAGATTCTCACCATAACACAATGCATGTGTTAAATATGGTGAAAATCCGGGATCAAACCCATGCAAGGAGTGGAAAAGATGCACATATGATCATGTGACATCAAAACATAATATTTCATGTTCTTCTCCATTTCTTTTGTGTTCATGCATGATCAAAAGCATTTAAACCATTTCTAGTACATCTTGGATGATCATTCATTCCATGCATGTGTTAGAAATCGGGCCTTACCAAAGACATGCATGATGTTCTTGTTGAAATACCCTAATAATGCACACAAGCAAACATGCAATCTGCCAGATTACTTTGTTCGACTTTGAACAGTCATAACTCAGTCATTTCTTAACCCAATCATGATATTCTTTTTGTATTGGTTAGTTCCACGAGTTAACTTTCAAACCCAACTGATCTCACTGTAAAATATTAAATATCCGATTTTTAGCAGATTTTACAAAAAGGTTGCGCATACAGCTCTTTTTCTGTGATCACTATTTTTATCTTGCTTAAACAATGGCCTTAAACCCAACCATAAATCTGAGGAAAAATACCTTAGAAACTTAACATATCTAGTGAATTATGGTGGAAATTTCGTGGCTTAAAACCCCACGGAATGGACTACAAAAATTCATGAACTTCAGCCACATCTACACTTCATGCATTATTGCATGCAACTTTTCTTAAATTGTTTGGAATCATTACCCTCATTTCTCTTCTGAATAAATTTTTTTACATTTTTCCTTTTGAAAGCCCTTGCATGCATGAGATAATCTGGAAAATTTCAAGAGCTTTTGTTATTTCTTTGATTTATTAGAATTATTGCTAAAACCAAGGGCATAAATCATATAAAATACTTCCAGAGGTCAATAAATCCTAAATAAATTCATGGATGATCCTTATGGGGAATAATGACCCCTCACCAAATTTCAGCAATTTTTGTTACTGTTTCATATGATTTCTAATTTTCTTTTATTTAGGACATGATAAATTACAAAACCACTTTATAGGATGTGAAAATTGTATCTAACAATTTTCGCATACCTTACCTGTGATGGGTGACTCCAGAAAATAATTTCAAGATTTTCTATCATGTTTTACTATTTTTCCCAAATTTTGGTAATTATAATGGTCAAAAAATAGGAGAAATAGTTCTGATTATCCAAAATTCATGACAATTTACCAGGATATAATATTATAGAGTAGGAGGTTACATAAAAATTTTGAATATTTTTCTCTACTGTAAACTATTTTTCTCTTATTTTCTAAAGTTAATTGCACTAAAATACACTTAAATATACATAAATACCCAAAACTAGTTTATACATTATGAAAACCACTTTTGATATTTTTCCCAGGATATTTATACTGTAAATGATGTCACAAAAATTTATGGTGATTTTTTTTAACTGTTTAATATTATTTCTTTAATTAATGACTATTTAAAGGAATAAAACAAGAAAAAATAGAAATACCCTCTGAAAAATATCTTTTATATTTTTTCCAGCCTAGTTATGTATAATAACAATTAAATAAAAAGTTTGGGTAATTTTGGAAACTGTTTTCTATTTATTTCAATTTTTATTGGAATAAATTCTCATAAATCATAAAATATAATTAAACAGCTTGAATATCCATTTTTATATTTTTCTCAGCCTTGTATTGCGTAATATCCGTTAAATAAAAAGTTTGAGAATTTTTATCCCTCAAATGCTATTTTTCGTGAATTTATGTTGTTATAGAGACTTAAAAATTTGGAAAATTAATATTCCAAAGTTGTAATTTATCACACGACTTGTAAAATTCAATATTTCAGAAAAAGTGTAACCAATTGATATAAAATCCAATATTAAAACATTAATGGGCATTTCCCTATATGTAGAGTTTAGTATATTAGCATTAGATTTCGACATGGAAACTCACTAGTGTGTGTGTTTGATGTCGTAGGATCCCGGTAGTAAGACGTTGGTGCATCCCGAAGTACCGCTTGTGCTTACACGAAACATCGTGAGTATTCACCAATCCCCTATTTTATGTTTTTAAATGTTTTGGGGTGGAAAAGCATGTCCTAAACTATTTATATCCGTTGTATTTATCTAACTCGTATAAACTTGGTTGCTATATTTAGCATACTGTGAGTATTCACGCACTCCCCTATTTTCGATTTTTATGTTTTGGGGTGGAAAAGCATGTCCAGAAAACTATTGTTTGCATGTTGTATTTAAATTGAATTGCATCAAACATGATTGCTATTGTATTGCTATGTTTCTTTATGTATGTCTATGCAACACGGAACATGAGAACTTATCGTACTAAGGCCCTTCCCTTATCTCTAACCATTAACTCTTTGAGCCAATGGTCATTATGGATAGCGCTATTAGGAATTGACAACTCCTCACTCGCCCGAATCGCTGGAGTGCATGATACCATATTCATCTATGGAACGATAAGCATAGATCTCGATAGGGCTTCAGTCATAGGTTTGGTTGAGACTCATTGTTTGCTCATACACATACAAACTCGTTTCTCGTTATAGCAATAAACTTGTATTCATTAATAGCAATCAACTTGTTTATCATTGAAGCAATGTACTTGTATTTACGAAAAGCCTTATTGTACGCTCGATTTTTATAAACTTGTGATACTCACCAACTATTTTCATAGTTGACGCTCGTTTTACATGCTTTTTCAGGAAGTAATTAGTAAGTGGATGTAAAGATTCATCATCATAGAGCATGCTGCATCGTGTTGAAGCTATTATGAAGCTATATTTTGAACAATGTTATTTTGAAAAACTTGTATTTTGTTTCTTTTGAAGCTATGGGTTGTAAAGTTTTAAATACTGCTATGGTGATGTATCTTTATCTTTTGCATTGAAACCATTATCGCTGTCATACCTTGCGTTTCCGCTTTAGCGGGGTGTGACAGAATGCACCAACGTCTTACTACCGGGATCCTACGACATCAAACACACTAGTAAGTTTCCATGTCGAAATCTAATGTTAATATACTAAACTCTACATATAGTGAAATGGTAATTTATGTTTTAGTATTGAATTTTATATTAATTGGTTACACTTTTTCTAAAATAATAAAATTCTACAAGTCGTGCGATTAATTACAACTTTGGAATATTAAATTTCCAGATTTAGTAATATAAATTAAAGGTATTTATACATATTTAAAAGTGTCAAACCTTGTATTTTCCTAAAAATGTAAAATATTATCAAACATTTTCCAAAAATTGTCAAACCTTGTATTTTCATTGTAAATACAATAGAGGTTTTTTAGAAAATTTTCCTTGAAATTTTAATATGTTTAACTATTTTTCAAATTTTTAAGTCTTCTCAACAATATAAATTCACGTAAAATAGCATTCAAAGGATAAAAATTCCCAAACTTTTTAGTTTACTGTCATTACACAATACTAAGTTGGGAAAAATATAAAAATGGATTTCCAAGCTGTTTAATTATATTTTATAATTTTTGAGTATTTATTCCAATAAAAATTGAAATAAATAAAAAAAAGTTTTCAAAATTACCCAAACTTCTTATTTAACTGTTATTATACATAACTACGCTGGGAAAAATATAAAATATATTTTTCAGTGAGTATTCACCAATCCCCTATTTTATGTTTTTAAATGTTTTGGGGTGGAAAAGCATGTCCTAAACTATTTATATCCGTTGTATTTATCTAACTCGTATAAACTTGGTTGCTATATTTAGCATACTGTGAGTATTCACGCACTCCCCTATTTTCGATTTTTATGTTTTGGGGTGGAAAAGCATGTCCAGAAAACTATTGTTTGCATGTTGTATTTAAATTGAATTGCATCAAACATGATTGCTATTGTATTGCTATGTTTCTTTATGTATGTCTATGCAACACGGAACATGAGAACTTATCGTACTAAGGCCCTTCCCTTATCTCTAACCATTAACTCTTTGAGCCAATGGTCATTATGGATAGCGCTATTAGGAATTGACAACTCCTCACTCGCCCGAATCGCTGGAGTGCATGATACCATATTCATCTATGGAACGATAAGCATAGATCTCGATAGGGCTTCAGTCATAGGTTTGGTTGAGACTCATTGTTTGCTCATACACATACAAACTCGTTTCTCGTTATAGCAATAAACTTGTATTCATTAATAGCAATCAACTTGTTTATCATTGAAGCAATGTACTTGTATTTACGAAAAGCCTTATTGTACGCTCGATTTTTATAAACTTGTGATACTCACCAACTATTTTCATAGTTGACGCTCGTTTTACATGCTTTTTCAGGAAGTAATTAGTAAGTGGATGTAAAGATTCATCATCATAGAGCATGCTGCATCGTGTTGAAGCTATTATGAAGCTATATTTTGAACAATGTTATTTTGAAAAACTTGTATTTTGTTTCTTTTGAAGCTATGGGTTGTAAAGTTTTAAATACTGCTATGGTGATGTATCTTTATCTTTTGCATTGAAACCATTATCGCTGTCATACCTTGCGTTTCCGCTTTAGCGGGGTGTGACAGAATGCACCAACGTCTTACTACCGGGATCCTACGACATCAAACACACTAGTAAGTTTCCATGTCGAAATCTAATGTTAATATACTAAACTCTACATATAGTGAAATGGTAATTTATGTTTTAGTATTGAATTTTATATTAATTGGTTACACTTTTTCTAAAATAATAAAATTCTACAAGTCGTGCGATTAATTACAACTTTGGAATATTAAATTTCCAGATTTAGTAATATAAATTAAAGGTATTTATACATATTTAAAAGTGTCAAACCTTGTATTTTCCTAAAAATGTAAAATATTATCAAACATTTTCCAAAAATTGTCAAACCTTGTATTTTCATTGTAAATACAATAGAGGTTTTTTAGAAAATTTTCCTTGAAATTTTAATATGTTTAACTATTTTTCAAATTTTTAAGTCTTCTCAACAATATAAATTCACGTAAAATAGCATTCAAAGGATAAAAATTCCCAAACTTTTTAGTTTACTGTCATTACACAATACTAAGTTGGGAAAAATATAAAAATGGATTTCCAAGCTGTTTAATTATATTTTATAATTTTTGAGTATTTATTCCAATAAAAATTGAAATAAATAAAAAAAAGTTTTCAAAATTACCCAAACTTCTTATTTAACTGTTATTATACATAACTACGCTGGGAAAAATATAAAATATATTTTTCAGTGGGTATATCTATTTTTCCTTATTTTATTCCTTTAAATAATCATTAATTGAAGAATAAATATTAAATAGTTAAAAATAAATTACCAAAATTTTTTTTTAACATAATTTATAGTGTAATTAATCTGGGAAAAATCCTAAAAGTGGTTTTCATATTGTATAATCCGGTTTTGGGTATTTATGTGTATTTAGGTGTATTTAAATGTATTTAACTTTAGAAAATAAGAGAAAAATAGTTTACAGTAGATAAAAATCACCAAAATTTTTATGTAACCTTATATTGTAAAACAAGATGTTCTGGTAAATTTTCATGAATTTTGGATAATCAGAACTATTTTTCCTATTTTTTGGCCATTATAATTACCAAAAATCGGGAAAAATAGTAAGGCATGAAGAAAAATTCTGAAATTATTTTTGATAGTTACCCACCATAGGTAAGGGCTGCGAAAATTGTTAGATATAATTTCCAGACTATCTAAAGTGGTTTTGTGATTTATTATACCCAAACAAAAAGAAAAACGGAAATCATACCAGACAACAACAAAAATTGATGAAATTTAGTGACGGGTCATTATTCACCATAAGGGTCATCCATGAATTTATTCCGGATTTATAGACCTCTGGAAGTATTTTATGTGATTTATGTCCTTGGTTTCTAACAACAATTTTAATAAATCAAAGAAATAATAAAAGCTCTTGGTATTTTAAAGATTATCACATGCATGTGAGGGCTTTCAAAAGGAAAAATGTTCACAATTTATTCAGAAGGGAAATAGGGGTATTGAACCCAAACAAGTTAAGAAATGTTACATATAATTGTGCATGAGATGTAAATGTGGCTGAAGTCCATGAATTTGAGTAGCCCATTCAGTGAGGTTTTAAGCCACAAAATTGATGGGTTTTGGTCATAAGACATCCTATGTGCTCATATAAACCCTAAAGCTTGGATCTAGGTTTCTCTATTGTACATGCTTTGAATCCAAGACTATAAACCCTAATTCTATCATGCAAGTAATCATATTAACATAAGAATAGGTTTATAATGTTACCTTGATTGTTATGTAGCAATAACAATCTCAAATCTCCTTGTATAGACTTTGGAATGCTTAGAGTCACAAGTGTCACTCCTCTAATAGCTTACAAACACCAAGAGCAAATGGAGAAGGTATAAAGAGAGAGGAGAGAGGTAGGAATTCGTCCTTAGGAATTCTTGGGAAGGCTTACACGAATTCATGAGCCTTAGGGGGTTTATATAGGTGTAAATATTAGGGTTTTAGTCCTTATCCTTATCTAGTTGCTTGCCCACCAAGTAACCATAAGATAAGTCTTAGAAACCCTTTATTCTAGTCGAATTCTAAGGCATTATCTCCTCAAATTCGTTCACCCTATATTTAAGATAATCCTTACCTTATTTTGTAACTATCACATAATTACAAATCAGCCCCTCTAGTTTAATTAATTACACTTGATCACAAAATTAATTCCTAATTAATTATTGACCAATATTAATTAAACAAATATGATTTCTCCTTTAATATATTATTCTTATAACATATTAATAAATCATAATAATCTCTCTCTCTATTTATTTCTCCAATCAAGTTGCTTTGGTGAAGGCAACCCAAAAGGACCATGCACCATCGGGTCAAGTACATACCAAAATAGTTATGGACTTAGACACTAATCCAACAGTCTCCCACATGGATAAGTCTAATAACTATTATGCGTATGACTTCAGATCCCGATCTGCAATCATAGCTTTCCAAAGCTGCTGTCAACTCTGATCCTATCAGATACGCGTGTCCTTAGATAAGGGATCATATATTCCTCCATTCTAGATATCGTATGAGATATGATTTCTAATCATCCTCTTTGTACTATTTCTCGATTCCCAATTTATGATGATTAACTAATTGAACAAATCAAATTAGCCCTAGCCCGACTGAGCATTTACGTTTATCATCACTAAACCATCAAGGGGCCCAAAAGATATCGCTTTTATCCTACCATGGATAAAAGGAACGGATAAACTTTGATACAATGCTTGCTTGCACTCACTAACCAAATCACACACAACAATATGTTTTATAACACCAAGTTACTAGTGCATTTACATATTATCAATGTGCAACCGATTAGCAAGATATAGCTCACACATCTTGGTTTCAAGAATATAAGATATTATCGTCTCACCAATCACTCGTGATACAATTCATGGAGTGATCCAAGCGAGCGTGGGTTTAATCCAATGCTCAAATTCATATTCATAAGCACTCATGAATGTTGCAGCAAACAGTTGCTTATGTCTAATAATCTTTTAGACAATCCACATACCAATTCATGATAGTCTTCATTCATATCTACTTCCAACATATGAACGACTGTGGCCTGTTTGAATAATTTGATTATTCTTAATAAACTCAATTATTCTGGAAGTCAAAACATGCAAAGTGAAACACAAGAATAATACTAATCCCATATGGCCTCAACCCTTTGAGCATAAATAAAATACCTTTTATTTATCACCATATCGATTACTCATTATTTGTCGTTTCGGGTAATCAACTTCTTACTTGAATTATTACACTTGTCCCATGCTCCTAGCATTCACACAATGTTTACCTATGGTTCTTACTTTGTGAAATAGATCACATTGGACACATTACCAATCATTCTCATTTCACAACTCCAAATCCGTTTTTCATAAGTTTAAGAATATCCAATTTTGCCACTTATAGAATATGCTAGATTCTAACATTTTATACAATGATCCTTTTGTAATGTCATTGCACCAAAGTCACAAAGACTATTGCCAATGATATTACAAAGTCCTCTAACGGAGATTGTTAAAAGACAATTCCTTAGATATGATGTCTCTCACTCAAAGTACATTCCTTTGAACATCCTTTTGCATAAAAGTTTCTAATCTAGTCATAGATTTTCAATATTCAATTCCTAATATGGACACGCTTCCATATGACAACTCATTCTTAATAGAATCTTATCTATTCATAATAATGTCAATATGGTCAATACCATGCTTCCAACTACTCACAAGCAACCAATCCTCTTCGAACTTTGGATTGTCCTTTGATAGTTGTTTAATTATTTTGGTCAAAACCAATTCTAGTCCCTTTTCCCTCTAAATGCGCTAGACATTTGGAAAATTTTAGAATGGTCAAACATTAAAGCATTTGCAATCGATCCTATACCCGAAGCGTATGGGACACGATGCACAATGTTTTATTTGCTATGTTCTCAAAATTCGAATTGTGAAAAGGAATTCCGTAATGATAATCGAAATTTTAAGAACACACTATGTACCTTTGACTAAATTTATTAACATTTCTCAACCTAAGCCTTTAGATTTTGAAATAAAGCATAATATTCTCTCCCTTAATTATAGCAAAACAACTTTACAACCTTTACGACTTTGCAAGGTATAACTCTTGTTTTCTATAATTAATATTGCCAACTTGCAATACTTTCCATAATAGTCATACAATCATAACTTTTATGCTCCCACTATCATGATGATTACTATAAAGCACAAAACTTATGCTCCCACTAGCTTCGACATGTATTCATAAACATATTAACTTTCAGAAAACAATACCTATTGAATTTCTTAAGTCCATGTTTCTAATACTTAATGCTTTGATAATCTTTTATCAAGGCTTCTCGAACTTATACACCTTTGCCTTTAGATAGTTCATATGTGTTTCTAAACACTTAAGACTAATTGCCAAACCTCACAATTCAAATTATGGAAAGGGATACCGTAACCATAATCAAATTCGAGAATGCAATTTTACAATCACTATGTTCTTAAAATCTTTCTTAGTGAAGGCATTTCCTCACAATCATTTTCATGAAGGAGGGAAATCTTATGACACTTAGATTTAAACGGTTTATTTGTTCCTATCCATGTGAATTTGTCAAAACCAAAGTTTACGACAAATTCAAATTCATATGGATCGAACTTTCTTAATTTTGATTTCTTAGCTTATGGTAGTACAGCTGCCCACCACATCTTCCAAGTAGTTAAGCAGCTCACCTGTCGCACCCCAAAACCAAGAATGGCGGAAACGTTCTGGGGCGGAGGACGTCATGTAAAGTATCACAACACAGTAAATGTAAATAAGCAAACAACATCATCCATTGCATTAAATATAAAATTTTAATACAAGCGTGTTCCGTACAGTTTTAGACACCAAAAATATAATGTAAATCAAAATAGTATGATGAGTCTTGAATGCGCTCCATCTTCTCAAAAGCTAGCATCGGTACCTCTCTACTGATGACCTGAGAATACAAGTTATTTTGAAAGAGTTTATTAGCATTAAGCTGGTGAATTCATAAGTATTTTAGTGTCGAGGTTTGTTATCAAAACGTTTGAACCTGTCTCAAGTATGAGTTGTAAATGTATATAAGTGTTTGTAAAAGTTTGAATCTCTTAGAAAAACCTATATTTTCTGTTAAAGTAGCCCTCTACCAAGGCTTAACTGTTTTGTATGCTCGTTTAATGTAAAAGTGTGTAATTTCCCAAGTGTAATTATCATTTATCAAAATATAGTTTGTACATTAAAGTTTAAGTGAGGTTATCACCAATATGTAATGGGTAAATTTTTGTAGTACTGTAGTTTTGTTTTATAGGAACTACTGCTGTACTAACTACCTTAAACCGGGTTTATATTAAGGTATCATGTGATAAATTGCACCATACTATCGACTGGTAACATCGACAACGTATAGTCGAAAAATAAGGTATGACGTTTGGCACCCGCCGACCTGTCGGTCCCACTATAGCTAGCAGCGAGGTGTAGGATAGTCAATCCAGTATAGATCTATACGCAAACTCACGCTCTCCCTCCAAGAGACTCTGGCTACAACTCGGGTCATGACAATTAAGACATGCTCCCATACAGTGGATCACAATTGTTAACGTATTCGTGTATATGCAGTATAATGTTACTTGTTCTAGTATTGTTGTATATGTTCTCTTAGTAATAAGTATTGACTCCTGAATGAACTGACTCGTTGATCTAGAAATTGTAGTAGTATGATCCTGTGTTACCCCGATGGTAACTTACTAATGATGTGCTGATAAGTATGAATATGGAAGTACTTTTATGTCAATACATGTATATATGATATATAACTAATATTGAAACGACCCTCGGATGGTCACCCGAAATTCCACCAGACCACATCCAAATCGAGGAAAAGGAAATAGGACAGGTGGCTTTCCTAAGCCCTTTAAACATTATTTATACAGCTATACATATAAGGGCATGCAAATTTATAGGTAGTAAAACAAAGTTTACAATAAAGCATTTGATAAGTAAAAGAGATTGTAAAACATTTTGAAGTAAAACAGTTTGAACAGTGATAAAATCATTGGTTTCCTAGTTATTAATCACATGTGATTAATGCAATCACATGTGATCGAAGCAATAACTATAAGTGTTTAACTTGTATTCCCCCCCATAATGTATTTAAAACATTTAAAAGCATTTCAAAGTTTGAATAAAGGGGTATGAACTCACTTGGAAGTTTGAAGATAGCGAGATCGAAAACCGGGCAGAGTTTCATCTCGGGAAACGGATTTTTCTCGGGATTCTCGGGAATCTCGGGAGTAAAATCGACCCTCGGGACTTGAGAAAAAAGACCAGAGCTTCGGGTTTGAATAGGCACGGAAATCGAGGCAAGATCGTGAGAGAAAGAGAGAAAATGAACAAATTTTTAGGAAAGGCTCGCATCCCTTTTATAGGGGTGCTGAACCGCCTCTGAACGCGGGGCGTACGGGCGTACGCAGCGTGTACCCGTACGTCATCGCTTACGTATTTCGGATGGGGCGGGTCGGATGGGACAGCGGGTCGGATAGCTTCGCATAGGGCGACGTGGACGATCCGAGGCCGTGCCCTCGAGTACGCGGGGCGTACGAGGGTACGCGGCGCGTACCTCGGCCCTAGGCTGACTCCTCTTCGGATAATACCGAATTTTTAATAAAAATTATATATAAATTATTTATCAAACTTCAAAAATTCATATCTCCTTCATACGAACTCCGTTTTCGACGTTCTTTATATCTCCGCGAAGGTGAGACTACGATCTACAACTTTCGTTTAGATTCCGTTGGCATATTCGGAAATTATTTTTATTATTTATTTATTAAAATGACGTGATTAAGGAATTTCTTTAAACATGGTTTAATGATATTTAAACATAGAAGAATTTAAATAGAAACTTTTTGGACATTTTATTATTAAAGTTAATTTTATTAACTCAAAAATGTTTACAATACTTGACCTATTAGGCCATTACAAAGAGTTGAAATATCGGGTTGTCACATCATCCCCCTGTTAGAGGGAATTTCGTCCCGAAATTCAAAGTAAGAGAACACTCGTGGATTAGGGAAACAGATGTGGGTACTTGCGTTGCATCTGATCTTCGCGTTCCCATGTGAATTCAGGTCCCCGCTTAGCGTTCCAACGAACCTTAACGATGGGTATGCGACTTTGTTTTGTTTGCTTGACCTCTCGGTCCATGATTTCTACTGGTTCTTCCACAAAATTGAGGCTCTCGTTGAACTCGATCTCGTCGAGTGGGATTACGAAAGTCTCGTCGGATAGACACTTTTTCAAGTTAGATACGTGGAATGTAGAATGTACGTTACGAAGTGCGCCTGGTAGATCGAGTTTGTAAGCTACGGGGCCGACTCTTGCAAGAATTTCGAAAAGCCCTATGTACCTCGGATTAAGCTTCCCACGCTTGCCGAAGCGTATCAAGCCCTTCCAGGGTGAGACTTTGAGAAGGACTCGGTCTCCCACCTGAAATTCCAAAGGTTTCCTTCGTTTATCTGCGTAGCTCTTCTGTCGGTCTCTAGACGCTTTCAATCGTTCACGGATCTGAACGATCTTCTCTGTCGTTTCCCGGATGATTTCCGGACCGGTAAGAGTAATGTCGGAAGCTTTCCCCCTTGCTAGTTGGGTATCACCCACCTCAGCCCAGCACAGAGGGGATCTGCACTTTCGGCCGTAGAGGGCTTCAAATGGAGCAACCTTAATGCTCGTGTGATAACTGTTATTATAGGAAAACTCGACAAGGGGTAAATGAGTATCCCATGCCTTCCCAAAGTCAATCACGCAGGCTCTCAACATATCTTCCAGAGTTTGGATGGTCCTCTCACTCTGTCTGTCGGTCTGTGGATGGTAGGCTGTGCTCATGTCCAGCCTTGTTCCTAGGGAATGTTGTAGTGATTGCCAAAATCTTGAGGTGAACCTACTATCTCTATCGGAGATAATGGACATAGGTACACCATGTAGCCGTACGATTTCCCTAATGTATGTTCTCGTAAGTTTCTCCATCTTGTCGGCTTCTTTGATAGGCAGGAAGTGTGTAGACTTGGTCAATCTATCAACGATGACCCATATGGTGTCAAGTCCACCCGTTGTCTTGGGTAACTTGGTTATGAAATCCATAGTGATCCACTCCCACTTCCATTCCGGCATCTCTGGTTGTTGCAATAAACCAGAGGGCTTCTGGTACTCGACCTTAACCTTTGCGCAAGTAAGGCATTTACTCACGAAGGTAGCAATCTCTGCTTTCATATTAGGCCACCAGTATAGCTTTTTAAGATCCAGATACATCTTATCTGAACCTGGGTGGACGGAATACCGAGAGTTGTGCGCCTCGGTCATGACCAAGTCTCGGAAACCGCCGTGTTTCGGTGTCCAGATCCGATCCATGAAATATAAGGCTCCGTCACCCTTGGCTTCTAAATTCTTGTCCATTCCTCTGAGGGATTCACTCGTCACATTTTCAGGTTTCATGGCTTCAAGTTGGGCCGTCTGAATTTGATTAGACAAGTGTGAATGGATGGTTATTGACAATGACTTGATTTTGAGACCAGAATATTCCTTCCGACTTAGGGCATCTGCTACTACGTTGGCTTTACCCGGATGATAACGAATATCACATTCATAATCACTGAGTAGTTCGACCCACCGTCGTTGTCTCATGTTGAGCTCCTTTTGATCGAAAATGTGTTGTAAACTCTTGTGGTCGGTAAAGATAGTGCTCTTTGTTCCATACAAGTAATGTCTCCAGATCTTCAGAGCAAACACCACTGCTCCTAGTTCAAGATCGTGGGTCATGTAGTTAACCTCGTGTGTCTTCAACTGTCTCGAGGCGTAGGCGATGACCTTACCTCGTTGCATCAGAACACACCCGAGCCCTTGGTTCGATGCATCGCAATAGACCACGAAGTCTTCTATTCCTTCGGGAAGGGATAGTATTGGTGCGGTGCACAAGCCTCGTTTGAGTGTTTGGAATGCTCTTTCTTGTTTTGCTTCCCAGTCAAAGACCACACCTTTCTGGGTTAGGGTTGTAAGAGGTTTCGCTATTCGAGAAAAGTTCTGAATGAATCTGTGGTAGTAGCCAGCGAGACCTAGAAATTGGCGAATTTCTGTAGGCGTCTTGGGTGCTGACCAGTTCTCAATGGCTTTAATTTTGGATGGGTCCACGTGGATTCCCTCTTCGCTTACCACGTGTCCTAAGAATTCGACTCTCCGGATCCAAAATTCACATTTCGAGAACTTCGCATAAAGCTTCTCTTTTCGTATTATCTCTAGAACTTCTCGCAGGTGATCGCCATGCTCTTTCTTGCTTCGGGAGTAGATCAGGATGTCGTCAATGAAAACGATGACGAACTGATCCAAATAAGGTCGGCATACTCTATTCATCAGATCCATGAAGACTGTTGGCGCATTGGTCAATCCGAATGGCATCACCACGAACTCGTAGTGTCCGTAACGAGTTCGGAAGGCTGTCTTTGGAACATCCTCCTCTAGTACCCGTAACTGGTGATATCCGGATCTCAGATCAATCTTAGAAAAGTAGTTCGCCCCTTGTAGTTGGTCGAATAGATCATCTATGCGAGGTAGAGGGTAACGATTCTTGACCGTCAGTTTGTTGAGTTCTCTGTAGTCAATACACATACGGAATGATCCGTCCTTCTTCTTAACGAACAAGACCGATGCTCCCCAAGGTGAGAAACTCGGTCTTATAAAGCCCTTGCTGAGCAGTTCGTTAAGTTGACCAGAGAGTTCCTGCATCTCAGCTGGTGCTAAGCGGCAGGGCGACTTGGCTACTGGGGTAGCTCCTGGGACTAAGTCGATTCTGAACTCAACCTGTCGTTGCGGAGGTAACCCGGGTAGTTCTTCTGGGAAAATGTCGGGGAAGTCGCTCACTACAGGGATGTTCTTTAGTTCTTTCGTTTTGAGGCTCGTGTCGACGACGTGAGTAAGGAATGCATGGTATTCCTTACGCAGATACCTCTGTGCTTGAATACTTGATATGATGCGAAGACTTGCACCGGGTTTGTCGCCATAGACTATAAGAGTTTCGTTAGACGGAAGGTTTAGACGGACTGCTTTCTCGTAGCACATGATGTCGGCACGATGAAGGCTTAACCAATCCATGCCAATGATAACATCGAAACTTTTTATTGAGACTGGCATGAGGTCGATTGGGAATGAATGGTTATCTAGAGTTAGGGTACAACCTAAGTATATGTTACTCGTACTTTCAGTTTCTCCATTAGCCATTTCTACTGTGAATAGTTCTTTGAGTGCGTGCGGTGGTTGATTAAGCATGCGAGTAAATTTATGGTTTACGAAGCTTCGCTCCGCTCCACTATCGAATAGAATGCATGCATAGGAGTCATCGAGGAGGAACGTACCAGTCACCACTGTCGGGTCAGCAACTGGCTCCCCGTGGCCTATCACTAGTACCCTCCCTGCTCCGCCATCATTTTTCGCCTTGGGGCAGTCCCTCTTATAGTGGCCTGTTTCACCACATCCATAGCAGGTCGGGCTCGCGCCAGAGCCGGGGACTTGGGCGATCGGTCTCGCCAGAGATTTACAGAAACGGACTGTGTGTCCTCTCCTGTGGCAGTTAGAGCACTGCATTTCATGGCAGGGGCCATTGTGGTGGTAGTTGCATTTGTTGCACTTGGGCGAACTTCCAGCATACCCACCCACCGGAGTAGTAGTAGCAGCAGCAGGGGTTATTGCGGCATGTATTGCCATAATTTGCTGCTTTTTGGCAGCCTGTTGCTTCTTCTTTTCATCCCAGAATTTCCGCTTAGTATCAGCAGGTTTGGAGAGTTCCGGGATGGCTATGGTGGTTGTGGTTGCAGGGGTTTTGACTCCATGGTCAATGAGTCGTTGTGCCAATCGTTTGGCACTATCGAAGGTAGCGGGGTTTGATGCTAGAACATTCCCCTGATACGGAGGCACAAGCCCCATATGTACCTTTCGATCTTTTTCCCTTCAGTGGGAACCATATTAGGGCAGAGGGCCACCAGTTCGCTGAATCTGGTGGTGTAAGCGACAATGTTGGTGCCCTTCATGGTCAGGCTCCAAAGCTCCTGCTCTAGTTTCTAGATCTTGCCCCTCGGGCAGTATTCCTCACTCATGAGGTCTTTCATCGTTTCCCAGCCTATTTCGTTGGCTACGACAAGAGTTAGAGATTTAACGTGGCCGTTCCACCACGTTAGGGCCTTTCCTTCAAAGGTGCATGCGGCGTATTTCACTTTGGTCGTAGCAGGGCATGAACAAATTTCGAAGACCGCTTCAGTCTTCTCGAACCATTGCGAGAGAGCAATGACTCTGCTGGTCCCATGAAAGGACTTCGGCTTGCAGTTGGTGAAATCCTTGTAAGAGCACTCTCTCGAGCGCACATGGGTTTCAACCGGGATTGATTCCACAGGGGTTCCACCTCTACTGGAATCAGAAGAGTGATACTGAGCCATGGAAGTTGCCACTGCTGCAGCTACGACAACATTTAGGGCTGTAGTATCGATGACCGGAGGCGGAGGAGGTGGTGGTGCAGGATTATTCCTGGGAGATTTGCGAGGAGGCATCTTTCAGCTATAAGTTTATAAAGGTAAGAAAAATGGTAAGAATCATTTTGTAAGCAACGTGAGAGTGATACATGGACTAACTAACCATAGCCCAACAGTTGAATGAGTGTTTGAAATCACAACAAGAAATATTAGTAGGAAAACACAAGTGTATAGATTTTTCCCACAATTTAGATAGATTTCAACAATACTGGTATTACTGATGTAATAAGTTCAAGGAAAAATCGACCTAACAGTAGGTCTTACATCATACCATATAGAAAAGTTTGACAGTTCTTAGATTCCTAATTAGAGTACTAAAAGTTAGGAATATTTTACAGACAAGTGCTACTGAGAGCACAGATGTTAAAGGCTAATCCTTAACCCTAAAGATGATGATGTACTAGACATCATCTAACGGCGATGAATATTCCTCGGGAGAACCCTAAGGTCTCTCATTTGACGGACCACCTCTTGAAGGTGTTGCTCATGAGCACTTTGGCGAGCTCGGAGTTCCATGACTTCAGGTTGAGAGGCAACCAGATGTTGTTGTAGGGTTTCATTGGTTCTCCGGGTCCATTCCATGTCTTCTTCAAGACGGCGGATGCGGACTGTGTTGACACCTGAGTTGGCATCAATCTCCATGACCCGGTCGATGGCTGCTCTACCTTGCTCGACATTACGAGCTATTCTGCGGATAATGACAGGCAGGGCTCGGTCAGCAGAGCCACCATTGCTGACGTTGTAAAAGCTTCGGTCCCCAAAGTATGGTAAGGGTTGACCCTGTTCATCACTCCAACGATTTAAGTTGTTTGCCCATAAGGGAGTAGGACCTGGAAAAGCTGGTCGAGGGTTGTTGTTCGGGGGTTGACCTACGAGCGGTAGGTTGTTGACTTCAGGCTCAGAGTCTGATCCATCTGAGAAGCCTTCAGCTTGATGATCATCCAATGGAATTTGGTGTTCATTTTCAGACTCTGCTTCGAGCATTCCTATGTTGCCTTCATTTGGAAAGTACGGGTCGTCGTGATGGAATCCAGCCATTTAAATCTACGCGAGAAGAGAGGTATAAAGATATAGTATGTATGTAGTTAACAGCACAAAATACACCTATAGTATTTTAAGTTTAAGTTCCACTGATCTTTCTGTGGCATTGTTGGTAAGTTTTTAGACTTGTTAACACATCACAACTATTCTAGGGCATATGCTAATCACTCCTCAGACCAGCATAGTTGATCAGGCTATGCCATTCCCAGGACTGACCATACATCCCCTAGCTTACCTGTGATATTTAACAATCGTAATACTCTTGTTCTTGTCGTTGTGACACTGGTTTTAGTATGAATGCAAACTAGTATACTTAATTAACTATTTTAGTATTTAAAGTATAGACTCTTGGTCAGAGTGTTTTAATCCCAAATGGGTTTATAGTTTAGTATATCTTTTATGGGTTGATATACTTGGTTCACTATAAACAATGCTCTGATACCAATCAGTCGCACCCCAAAACCAAGAATGGCGGAAACGTTCTGGGGCGGAGGACGTCATGTAAAGTATCACAACACAGTAAATGTAAATAAGCAAACAACATCATACATTGCATTAAATATAAAATTTTAATACAAGCGTGTTCCGTACAGTTTTAGACACAGAAAATATAATGTAAATCAAAATAGTATGATGAGTCTTGAATGCGCTCCATCTTCTCAAAAGCTAGCATCGGTACCTGTCTACTAATGACCTGAGAATACAAGTTATTTTGAAAGAGTTTATTAGCATTAAGCTGATGAATTCATAAGTATTTTAGTGTCGAGGTTTGTTATCAAAACGTTTGAACCTGTCGCAAGTATGAGTTGTAAATGTATGTAAGTGTTTGTAAAAGTTTGAATCTCTCAGAAAAACCTATATTTTCTGCTAAAGTAGCCCTCTACCAAGGCTTAACTGTTTTGTATGCTCGTTTGATGTAAAAGTGTGTAATTTCCCAAGTGTAACTATCATTTATCAAAATATAGTTTGTACATTAAAGTTTAAGTGAGGTTATCACCAAAATGTAATGGGTAAATTTTTGTAGTACTGTAGTTTTGTTTTATAGGAACTACTGTTGTACTAACTACCTTAAACCGGGTTTATATTAAGGTATCATGTGATAAATTGCACCATACTATCGACTGGTAACATCGACAACGTATAGTCGAAAAATAAGGTATGACGTTTGGCACCCGCAGACCTGTCGGTCCCACTGTAGCTAGCAGCGAGGTGTAGGATAGTCAATCCAGTATAGATCTATACGCAAACTCACGCTCTTCCTCCAAGAGACTCTGGCTACAACTCGGGTCATGACAATTAAGACATGCTCCCATACAGTGGATCACAATTGTTAACGTATTCGTGTATATGCAATATAATGTTACTTGTTCTAGTATCGTTGTATATGTTCTCTTAGTAATAAGTATTGACTCCTGAATGAACTGACTCGTTGATCTAGAAATTGTAGTAGTATGATCCTGTGTTACCCCGATGGTAACTTACTAATGATGTGCTGATAAGTATGAATATGGAAGTACTTTTATGTCAATACATGTATATATGATATATAACTAATATTGAAATGACCCTCGGATGGTCACCCGAAATTCCACCAGACCACATCCAAATCGAGGAAAAGGAAATAGGACAGGTGGCTTTCCTAAGCCCTTTAAACATTATTTATACAGCTATACATATAAGGGCATGCAAATTTATAGGTAGTAAATCAAAGTTTACAATAAAGCATTTGATAAGTAAAAGAGTTTGTAAAACATTTTGAAGTAAAACAGTTTGAACAGTGATAAAATCATTGGTTTCCTAGTTATTAATCACATGTGATTAATGCAATCACATGTGATCGAAGCAATAACTATAAGTGTTTAACTTGTATTCCCCCCATAATGTATTTAAAACATTTAAAAGCATTTCAAAGGTTGAATAAAGGGGTATGAACTCACTTGGAAGTTTGAAGATAACGAGATCGAAAGTCGGGCAGAGTTTCGTCTCGGGAAACGGATTTTTCTCGGGATTCTCGGGAGTAAAATCGACCCTCGGGACTTGAGCAAAAAGACTAGAGCTTCGGGTTTGAACGGGCACGGAAATCGAGGCAAGATCGTGAGAGAAAGAGAGAAAATGAACAAATTTTTCGGAAAGGCTCGCATCCCTTTTATAGGGGTGCTGAACCGCCTCCGAACGTGGGGCGTACGGGCGTACGCAGCACGTACCCGTATGTCATCGCTTACGTATTTCGGATGGGGCGGGTCGGATAGCTTCGCATAGGGCGATGTGGACGATCCGAGGCCGTGCCTTCGAGTACGCGGGGCGTACGAGGGTACGCGGCGCGTACCTCAGCCCTAGGCTGACTCCTCTTCGGATAATACCGAATTTTTAATAAAAATTATATATAAATTGTTTATCAAACTTCAAAAATCCATATCTCCTTCATACGAACTCCGTTTCCGACGTTCTTTATATCCCCGCGAAGGTGAGACTACGATCTACAACTTTCATTTAGATTCCTTTGGCAAATTCAGAAATTATTTTTATTATTTATTTATTAAAATGACGTGATTAAGGAATTTCTTTAAAAATTCATAACTTCTTTATCTAACGTCGGTTTTTGCCAGACTTTTTACCGTTGAAATACCATTGTCGAGACCTTCGATTCTCGTTTAGGTCATTCCGGCCAAATGTCGCTCGATCTCTGTTTCGAGTTTTTAGCTGTCTGTTGCTAGGCTGAACTTGGAAAAATCATAACTTCAATATACGAAGTTAGATTTGGGCGTTCTTTTTACATACGATCATGGTTTAATGATATTTAAACATAGAAGAATTTAAATAGAAACTTTTTGGATATATTATTATTAAAGTTAATTTTATTAACTCAAAAATGTTTACAATATTTGACCTATTAGGCCATTACAAAGAGTTGAAATATCGGGTTGTCACATCACCCTTTCTTATCAATGTACTTTTCATTGATCAAGTTCCTTGCCTTTTATGAATTCAAATGAGAATTCATAGAACTCACATGCATAATTAAGTCGATTGGATTGGCACAAAATCAAAATATTGTTAACACGATAGGTTGCAAACCTCAACTCGTGTGCTAGTGATGATCAATAAGGTTTAATTGATTTGTTCTTCAAACCTTTCCAGACCATTAAGACTCCCACTGACTCCTTGACATATAAGATTCTTTTGTCAATAAACATTTCTTGACAAACAAATTTTAAAGAGTTAGTGTAGCTTGTATCAAAACACTTCATAAATTGGTCCTAGTTGGTCTTTGTCTTATCCAAGACATCACAACTTTCCACATTTGATGAATGTTATAAACCTTTAATACTTTTTACTCATTGTCACAATCTTAACTTTAAGACTTGTTATTGGAACGAAGTATGATAGACTTTTGGTTTAACCATTTCTTCAATTATTGATTCCTCTTCTTAAACATACAATTGTACTAAGACGTACTTAGAGGATCAATTGAGATATGGTTCTTAATCATTAAGACCCATTATAAAGCATAAAAGCTACTCTCCCTTCTTCTTAGAATGGAGAAACTTTTATCTTTCTGCCTACTTGATTCTTCTTGATCGTTCTTCTATTGATCTAAACCCTTTAATCAATTTAGAATTACACTTAATCTCGTAAGTGTAATCATATTTACAAAACCTTTAGTAAATCATGACAAATATCTTTGTTACTCTTATGGTGAACTTGATCAACACACAACTTGTGTACTCGATCTCCTAGTCCTTCACTTGATACTTTGTCAATGAATTTGTCTAATTTCCAAATATGAAATTTCTCATTCATCATGCAACCAAGTTGCGTGATTCCAAATTTCAGTCTAATTGAAACTTTGGGCGATGAGAAACTCTCCCTATTTGGTAATTCTCGACATTTCCATAAATAACATAACTAAGAATCATATCCATTTGTTGTAGAAATATGCAAACATCAATTTTCATAATGATTTTATTGCAAGGAAGTAAACAAATAAATAAATAAGTAAAGCAAAATTTATTTTATTTATAACAGCAGCGGAAAAACATTTGTCCTTACAATGAAAAATCTATTGAAAGCTATGTAAAAGGAAATTTTCTAACAACTTTATCATAACTATCTAAGCTCAAAATCCGATCTTCAAGTCCATGCGATCGAGATCCATCTCTTGTGATTAGATTCATCTTGCTCTCTTATTAAGCTTCCTTTCTTTTCACCGATCCTGCAAAACATTCAAATCCAATCTTATCACATCATGTATTAAGAATCAATGAATAGGAACTTAGCGGAGTTAGATAATGGATTTTACCTGAAGCGTAGTCATACTTTTGACTCTCCCATCTCTTAGATCTCTTAGATAAATAGGGCAACTTCGTCTCCAATGCCCCTTCTCTTGGCAATAAAAGCAAATTGACTCTTTTGGAACAACACATGGAACTACTTCAGACATCGCCTTTCTCTTATGATCAAACTTTTCGATCATTGCATGCCTTTTATTGCCATTGTCTATATTCATAGAGGTCTTGAAGGCAGATTCACCAATCAACATTGCTTTTCTATTGTGCCAAACCATTGCTGATTCAGCAACAATAAGCATATAGGTGAGATCAATAAGGGTCATTTCGTGGCTCATCATATAGTACTCTCTTACGAAATCACTATACGAGTTAGGAAGTGACTGAAGAACCCAATCAACATCCATCTCTTCACCGACAATGGATCCCATCATTCTTAACCTATCAATGTGTGACTTCATCCCTAAGACGTGTGCACACACCGACTTTCCTTCTTTATGTTTACTTGCCAAAAGGGCTTGAGTGATATTGAACCTTTCAATTTTACAATCATGTGGGTTAGGGAGAATAATTGGAGGAGGAGGAGGAAGTGAAGCATGATTTCTTGTTCCTCGATCGAATCGTGGAATATCATCTTCATGTGGAATGCTTGTTCCACGGGATTTGGGAAGACCATAGTTGTCGAACTTTGACATCTACAAAACGGGAGAAAACAAATTCAAGTTAGTTGATCGATTGAGTCCTTAGTAAATCACCCAAATGAGATACCAAGGCTAGGACCCAACACAATACGCTACAACCTAGAAAAGGGATGTCGTAATCTAGTTGCAGAATATTTGAAGGTAAGTGAATGACTATTCACTAATTTCCACCATGAAAAACGAAAAAGAAATTTAAGTTTTATATCAATGAAAACTCCTAGATCCTTTGAGACTCATTGAACATTTCAATGGCATGTTTAAATCTCAATATGCCCCTCTTGTTTGTGACTGGGATGCCGAGGATCACAAAGCGGGTGTGAATAACCATGCAAACTTACATGGTGCCCTCACATGTTACAGTCACCTATTCTATGTGCTGGTAAACCACACACGCTCCACCGAACTATGACAAACATTGAGTCACCCTTTGCTAACTTTGCTTAGAACCATTTAGTGTGCCGGTAAACCACACACGCTCCACTAACATCTTCGCAAGGGCACAAAGTGTAATTTCATGGAATTGCATCAATTCACTTTTGCCTAAGTAACTAAGATTGGGAATTTGAAAAACATTTAGTTACTTTGTATTTCATTATACTTATAATGGAAGGTTTCATCCTATCCTACCCGTTCGGCTAACGACCCTCCACTAGTCAAGAATGCGGTAGGTAAGAGTGGATACCCATTCAATCGCCATTTTATAGGCAATTTCCTTAAACACCCCTTATAGACTAGCTTCGTGAATGAGGCCTACTAACGGTAAGACAGACTTTTACTCATACATATATATAATGTTAGACTTTTAATGTTATACATAGTATAGTGTGCATTTTACACTTTTAAAATACTATGTGGTTAACTTTAACAATTACACTTTTAATTCAATTAAATGGTTAACCTGAACTTTTATGGATTTATTAAATCTCTTTTAATTATACTCCTTAATTAATTAATAAAACCATAAGGGTGTATTTGAACTTTTCAAAACATTACTAGGGTTTTAGAATTTAACATTCCTAATTAACTTTTAATCAACTTTTAAATTCCAAAAGTTGAGGGCAGGTTTTGAAACATTTCAAAAACATTAGGGTTTCAACTATTTAAGTTTCAAAACAAAAAAAACTTTTGGGTTCAAATTTAAACTATAAAAACCTAAAGGGAAAAAAATGAAACTTTTCATAACAACAAGGATCAAATAACAAATAATCTAAACTAACATTTAATTACATAATTATCCATATTTGATTTGTTTAATAATTTCTTGCAAAACAATTTATCAATTTACTCAAAATAATTAATCAATTATCTTATAAGGAAACAATTATCTTATTAATTGATAAATATCTTCATTTAGATAAAAAAAATATAGTCAAATATATCATATAATCGGATTAATATTGATCTAACATGATAAGGTAACTATCGATATTGAAAACAACAAGAAATCCCGAGATAAGCACTATCTGACGAGTTGACTCGTCGAGTCAGGCTTGGACTCGTCGAGTCTGCATGGACTCGGCGAGTCCAGCCTCTAGAACACCAAAAAATCAATTTTTTTAGATATACAATGCATCAATACAATTGAAACCATCCTAGGCTTTGATACCAGTGATGGGTTTTGGTTATAAGACATCCTATGTGCTCATATAAACCCTAAAGCTTGGATCTAGGTTTCTCTATTGTACATGCTTTGAATCCAAGACTATAAACCCTAATTCTATCATGCAAGTAAGCATATTAACATAAGAATAGGTTTATAATGTTACCTTGATTGTTATGTAGCAATAACAATCTCAAATCTCCTTGTATTGACTTTGGAATGCTTAGAGTCACAAGTGTCACTCCTCTAATGGCTTACAAACACCAAGAGAAAATGGAGAAGGTATAAAGAGAGAGGAGAGAGGTAGGAATTCGTCCTTAGGACTTCTTGGGAAGGCTTACACGAATTCATGAGCCTTAGGGGGTTTATATAGGTGTAAAGATTAGGGTTTTAGTCCTTATCCTTATCTAGTTGCTTGCCCACCAAGTAACATAAGATAAGTCTTAGAAACCCTTATCCTAGTCGAATTCTAAGGCATTATCTCCTTAAATTCGTTCACCCTATATTTAAGATAATCCTTACCTTATTTTGTAACTATCACATAATTACAAATCAGCCCCTCTAGTTTAATTAATTACACTTGATCACAAAATTAATTCCTAATTAATTATTGACCAATATTAATTAAACAAAGATGATTTCTCCTTTAATATATTATTCTTATAACATATTAATAAATCATAATAATATCTCTCTCGATTTATTTCTCCAATCAAGTTGCTTTGGTGAAGGCAACCCAAAAGGACCATGCACCATCGGGTCAAGTACATACCAAAATAGTTATGAACTTAGAGACTAATCCAACAGAAATTTCATCCATCATTCACTGGATATCTTAAGTTTCTAAATTATTTTTCCTCAGATTTATGGTTGGGTTTAAGGCCATTGATCACGCAAAGCAAAAATGGTGATCACAGAAAAAGAGCTGTTTGCGCAACCATTATGTAAAAATTGTCAAAAATCCGATATTTAATCTTTTACAATGAGACCAGTTGGGTTTGAAAGTTAACTCGTGGAACTATCCAATACAAAAAGAATATCAGGATTTGGTTATGTAATGACCGAGTTATGGCCGTTCAAAGCTGAAAATGTAATCTGGCAAATTACATGTTTGCTTTGAGTGCATTCTTAGGGCATTTTGACAAGAACAACATGCATGCTTCTGTTAAGGTCTGATTTCTAGCACATGCATGGAGTGAATGAGCTTCCAAGATGTACTAGAAATGGTTTAAATGCTTTTGGTCATGCAAGAACACAAAAGAAATGGAGAAGAAGATGTAATACTCGGTTTTGAAGTCACATGAACACATCTGCATCTTTTTCACTCCTTGCATGGGTTTGATCCCGGATTTTCACCATCTCAAACACATGCATTGTGTTATGGTGAGAATCTACAAACCACAAGGGAAAAAGTAAGTATTTATAGCCATGGAAGGGCATAGAATCCGAATAGTAGAGAAAACCATGAAGAAGAGGAAGTAAAATCATGAAACCATGAGGGAGGATTGTGTTGTTTACCTTGGTTTTGATCTTGAGAGAAGAAAGAACACTTCAAGGCCTCCTTAATCTCGAAATTTTGCCAGAGAATGGAGGATTTTCGTGAGTTAGAGAGAGAGAGAGGAAGAGAGTTTGTGTGTTAGGAGGGTGGAGTGTGAGAGAGAGTGAAGAGAGAAGTGGAAGAGTGAAGAATAAGACTTAATGATTGAGTTTTGGGAAGAGAGAGCATGGGGAGAGGGGAGATGGCAAGATTTTTAAGGCATTAAAGCCTCCTCTCTCCTCAATTCAAATTTTATAAAAAATCCTTCCTTAATTTTTATAAAAATCTAATTTTTATAAAAGTGATTCTTTAAGCAAGTTTTGATTTATTTAAAAATCTTGTTTTTAACTAATAAATTATGATTAATGCATGATAATTTATATTTCTATTTCATTGGTATAATTAATAATTTGATTAATAAAAATTTGATATTGGGAAGATTATAGCCAAATTTTATGAAGTTTTTAAGCTTTAACGTTTATAAATTTGGATTTTTAGCTCTTTAGGGTTTTTGGAATATTGTTTGATGTTCACCATCACATTGAAGCATAATTAAAAATTTTTTAATTTATTTTTAGGGTTTTATACCCTTTTTCAATTGTAACATAGTTTGAAGTTTCATTCTAATTATAACATTGGCATTTCCTATTGTAGTTACGCAACTTACTAGAATCGTAAGTGTCAGGTATATTAGTCCTAGACCTTAGTTGGATCCTAGTTTATGCAAGATTTTGACCTAATTTATACTACTAGGCCATGGCATGTTGTGCATGAATGGTTTTTATAAAGATGCATGAGTCCGAGAATGACCTGAATTGATAGTTGTCATAGAATCCTTAGGATATTGGAGAACGAGTAGGGTTGCATTATCGAGTGCGAGTATGCTCGATCGAGTCTCTGATATTTTTATGTTGTATTTCAGAGACATCATGGTTGGGATACGACACACACCTGGGAGCAGCGGTGTCATCAACGAGGAGATCCATCAATTGATTCATGAGAAGGTTGCTGCTGCCATCCGGGCCGAGATTACAGAGATGTTCAGGGACTTCAAGACCACATTGGTTGAGACCTTTGACGAGTGGTATGCAGCAGTGACTGAGGCTGTGGCTACTGTAGCTACTACTTCCAGACCTCAGGTAGGTGATTCGTTGTTGTTTCGGGAGTTCAGTAACACAAAGCCACCAGAGTTTGAAGGGATGCAGGACCCGATTGCTACGATGAGGTGGATCTCTGATATTGAGGGATGCTTCTACATGTGTTCTTGTCCAAAGAACTTCAGGGTACGGTTCGCTCTAAACCAGCTCCGCTTGGGAGCGAATGATTGGTGAAAGTTCGTGACGGAGAGCTTCACCCTAGCAGATATTTATGAGGTGACATGGGAGAGGTTCACCACCATGTTCAGCGATGAGTATGTTCTCCTAGTGGAGAGGGAACAGTTGATTCAGGAGTTCTTGAGAGGGAACAACGATGAGTATGTTCTCCTAGTGGAGGTTTACCAGGAAGTTTCATGAGAGGGAGATGTTTTGCCTTGAGCAGGTGTCTACCGAGCAGGTTCGCATGAGCCGGTATCTGAGTGTTCTGAGGAGAGATATTCGGGAGTTTGTGGCGAACTCGACTTACCGGACATTTGCCGAGCTCTATGCAAATGATCGGAAGAGGGAGATAGAGTCAGAGACTCAGGCCAGGGAGGAGGCGGAGTCTCAGGGGAAAGATCGGTGGCCGACACAGTCTAAGCCGATAGCCAAGCAGGCGAGGCCCGTTGATGCGAGATCTGGGAGCGCGAAGGGTCGCACTTGTGGGAAGTGCGGCAAGAGTCACGAGGGGTCGTGCGGAGCGGGATTTCTGGCCTATGTGATGGACACGCGAGTGGCCGCTGGGAGGCAAAGTTCGATTAATGAGGTCCCGGTTGTGAGGGAACTCCCTGATGTTTTCCCCGAGGAGTTGTCGGGTGTGCCTCCTGATAGGCAGGTGGAGTTTAGTATCGACTTGGTACCAGGGGCGGCACCTATTGCCAAGGTACCCTATCGCCTTGTGCCTCCCGAGATGCAGGAGTTATCCTCGCAGCTTTGGAAGCTAATGGGAAAGGGGTTTATCAGATCGAGTAGCTCATCTTGGGGAGCGTTAATCCTTTTTTCAAGAAGAAGGATGGTTCACACCGGATGTGTATTGATTACCGGGAGTTAAACAAGTTGACGGTCAAGAACTGTTATCCGTTACCGAGGATCGACGATTTGTTCAATCAATTGCAAGGAGTGTCTTGGTTCTCCAAGATACACTTGAGGTCGGGATATCACCAGATGAGGGTTCGGGATCCAGATATCCAGAAGACAGTTACGGGCATTACGGGTTCGTGGTGATGCCTTTCGGGCTTACCAATGCACTAGCAGCGTTGATGGATCTCATGAACAAGGTGTGCAGGACGATGTTGGATCATTCGGTGATCATATTCATTGATGATATCTTGGTGTATTTGAGATCCAGAGAGCAGGTATAAGGAGCATTTAAGGGAGATCCTCAGAGTTCTGAGATCAGAGAGGCTTTACGCTAAATTCTCCAAGTGTGATTTTTGGTTACTTGAGGTCCAGTTCCTAGGGCACCTCGTTAACCAGAAAGGGATATTGGTCGATCCAGCAAAGATCGAGGCGGTGATGAGTTGGGAGGTGCCGAGGTCTCCTACCGAGATCAGAAGTCTCCTAGGGTTGACTGGCTATTATCGAAGATTTATCAGGGATTTCTCCAAGATCATCATCCCACTCACCATGTTAACCAGGAAGGGCATTACTTTTTCATGGGGTCCGGAGCAGCATACCTCATTCGAGACACTTCGCCAGAGATTGAGTGAAGCTCCAGTGCTCGCACTCCCAGAAGGGGTGGAGGATTTTGTGGTTTACTGTGATGCATCAATATCAGGGTTGGGAGCGGTGCTTATGCAGAGGGGACATGTGATATCATATGCATCGAGGGTGCTGAAACCTCATGAGCCTAGGTATGCCACCCACGATCTAGAGTTGGGGGCAGTGGTGTTCGCCCTGAAGATCTGGCATCACTATCTATATGGGGTTCGGTGTACCATATACATGGACTACAAGAGCTTGAAGTACCTGATGGATCAGTCTAACCTGAATATGCGCCAGAGGAGATGGTTGGATGTGGTAAAGGATTACGACTGCGAGATCATGTACCACCCGGGCAAGGCTAATGGTGTAGCCGATGCCCTGAGCCGTAGGGCGGTGGGTGCCCCGATACGAGATGTTTGCATGAGATTGACAGTGATGACTCTGGTGTGGGACAGCATTCGAGTAGCCCATGCAGAGGCCGTGAGACCAGAGAACCGTAGAAGGGAGCGAGTGATCGGGCAGGTATCGGAGTTTGTTATCGATAGTCGAGGACTTATGACCTTTCAGGGTTGGATTTGGGTACCGTTTGTGGGCAGAACGCATACCATTTTGTTGGAGAAGGCACATAGATCGAAGTTCTCGATCCACCCTGGGGCCACTAAGATGTATTTGGACCTGAAGTAGGAGTATTGGTGGCCCTGTATGAAGAGGGATGTTGCAAGGTTCGTAGAAAGGTGCTTGACCTGTCACAAGGTTAAGGCCGAGCACCAGCATGCACATGGTAAGTTGCAGCCGTTAGAGATTCCCGGGTGGAAGTGGGAACAGATTACCATGACTTTTATCACCAAATTGTCGAGGACTACTAGGGGTGTCGATGCAATTTGGGTGATTGTGGATAGGTTGACGAAGAGCGCTCACTTCCTTTCCATCAGTGAGAGCTCTTCCGCGGAGATGCTGGCAGAGTTGTATGTTAGAGAGGTGGTATCGTGACATGGAGTGTGAATCTCGATCGTCTCAGATCGAGATGTGCGTTTCACTTCTAGATTCTGGAAGAAATTTCATGAGGAATTGGGTGCGAGGCTGCATTTTAGTACCACATACCACCCACAGATTGACGGACAGAGCGAGCGACACGATTTAGACACCTAAGGACATGCTTCGGGCATGTGTATTGGATTTCGACGGGAGTTGGGACACATATTTTCCCTTGGCTGAGTTTTCCTATAACAACATCCATCATTCGAGCATTGGTATGCCACCCTTTGAGCTATTGTATGGAAGGAGGTGTCGGACCCCCATTTGCTAGGGTGAGGTAGGGCAATGTGTGATGGGTAGTACAGAGATAGTGCTTAAGATGACAGAGCAGATACAGTGGGTCAGATAGAGGTTATTGACCACTCAGAGTCGCTAGAAGAGTTATGCAGATAGGCATTGATCGGAGCTTGAGTTTTAGGTCGGGGATCTTGTGCTCCTGAAGGTATCTCCTTGGAAAGGAGTTATCCGTTTCAGGAAAAGGGGCAAGCTGGGGCCCCGGTATATTGGGTCGTTTAGGGTGATCGCGAGGGTGGGCAGAGTAGCATATTTCTTGGAGTTACCTGCGGAGTTGCGCCAGATTCATGATACCTTCCACGTGTCACATCTGAAGAAGTGTATAGCCAATGGGTCGGCAGTGGTACCATTAGAGGATATCCAGGTGGACGCGAGTCTGAATTATGCTGAGAAGCCGATCCCAATCATGGATTGGAAAATGAAGGTTCTGATGAGCAAGGAAGTGCCCCTGGTGCAGGTCCAGTGGCAACATCGGAAAGGATCCGAGCTAACCTAGGAGCCGGAGTCGGAGATGCGGGAACAACATCCGGAGTTGTTCGCAGCATGAGACTTCGAGGGCGAAGTCTGGTTCTACTGGGGGAGAATTGTAACATCCCAAAAACCAGGTATACCTTATGAACCTTCATCTTTGAGCAAGGGGCACATTTGGCCCTTGTTAAGGAAATGCATGTTTGGCGAGTACGCGGGGCGTACTAGGGTGTACGCTCAGTGTACTCGTCCACATTTTGAGCGGGAAGGGTCGTTAGGTACGCGGGGCGTACCCAGCCCATAAGAGAAACCCTAATATGTTGAGCCTCCTTATTTAAGCAACCTTAAGGCCGTTTTGTTGGCCACCTTTTCCAGAGCTTTACCATTTCAAAACCCTAAATCTCGTTCATATAGCAAGGGAGTGTCTATAAGGGCTTAGTATTATGTTCTTGGCCATTAAGAGCAAAGTGATAGCCTTGGAGAAGGAGGAGTTGGAGTCAAGCTTTTGGATCCGAGTTTAGCAGTGAAAGAAGCTTCATTTTGAGGTAAAAAGCTTCAAGCCTTGCATCTTTTCTGTTCACGTTTTGTAGAGAGAAGTTTTAGGGTTTTTGGTCCCCAAGTTCATAACTTTTTGAGTGGTTGAGCTCTTGGAAGCCAAGATCTGTCCCATACTAGCTCATTTAGTGTTTGTATGTGATAAAAATCTAGTCTTGGTTGTTAAAGGTTGTTCATGCATGAGATAGAGACCTTTTAAGCTTGGAAATAGAGTGTATTGGGTGTTTGTGATTTCCACAGCCATGCAAAGGCTTAAATTCACCAACTTTATGGATTAAGTCGTGTTAGAGAAGTCAGATCTAGATTTTGGACGCAAGTCTTAACCGATTAAGACCTGAATGAAGAGTTGGAGAATGTTGGGGGCTACGCTGGGCGTATGCCCAGTACGCGCAGCATCAGGGGATGTGTACACCGATTCTGTGAAGCCACCGAGTACGCTTAGCGTACAGATCTGGTACGTGCCGCGTACCCAGGAGGTTGACTTTTGTTGACTTTTAGGGTTTGGTCAACTTTAGAGTATTTGAGCCTTGAGAGGGGTAAAATGGTCTTTTACCCTCCTGAGAGTTCTAAGAGAGTGAATGGTCTAGCCTTGGGAAATGTGTTAATGCCAAGTGTTTATTTCGTATGATTAGGCGGAGACTAGATCCTATTCATGGAGTTTGAGATTTCCTAGTTACCGAGTTACACGAGGTGAGTCTTGTCACTATACGTTACCTAGAGTGGTATTTATATGTTGACCGGAGGGTCCTATGTGCTATGTATGAGATTATTTGTTACGAATGAGTTGTGTGCTATGTGATATATATATATATATATATATATATATATATATATATATATGTGTTATATTATGGTATAGACCGGATCGTAGGGTCCAACGATACAGACCGGACCAGAGGGTCCAACAATTTAGACCAGGCCAGAGGGCCCAACGAGCTATGACTGGACCAGAGGGTCCAACGAGGTACGGTACTGGAGGGTCCCGCTGAGACACATCAACCGGACGGTCGTACAGTGGCCTCGAGTGGCGTATATGTTGTATGTGGTATTTTGGGGAACTCAATAAACATTTTTGCTTACAGTTGTTGTGTTATGTGTTTCAGGTACTAGCGAGGACCATGGAAATGCGTCGGCGTGACCCGTACACACAGAGAGGAGATTTGATTTGTGATCTTGGGATATATTTTGATTTGATAACTATTGTGGAATAGTTTTTGAGAATATTTTATATATTTTTGGTTTTTGAAAAATGAAAATTTTGTTTTGAAAATCTCATCCTTACAAAGGATCTCTAGGTCAGAACATGAAAGTTAGAATACTATAGGAGTATTCTATGATACTATTACACGATAACAAGTTTGAAACATACTAAGTACATTACATTAAAATACTATAGGAGTATTTTAGGAACTATATAAATAACTTATGTGATAACTTAAAAGACCACTATGGATAGGTTTATAATGTTGCAATGTATACTCCCAAGGTTTTATATAATTGAGATTTTATAGACTTAGAATTTGTGATATACGCTTCACTACCTGTTCCTTGTTTGGTTGTGGTTTTGGAGTAGGATCATTTATTTGAAGGCGTATTTAATCTTAAATTATATACAACTTGTATGCATTGTACGATTATAGAAGGAATCTGTAAGGATCACCCTATAAAGTTACCTTTAATCTCATTGATTCTATAGACACTTCCCTTCTCACGCGACAAACCCATATAGATGTAACCACTTCCTCATAGTAGACAACAGAAGAGCCAAGGAGGAACAAGAGCAAGTTCATGAGAAGTTTATAAATAAGGATCAACCGAAGTAACCATAACGTCTTATGCGTCACACTAATAAATAATAATCTTGATTAACTTAATGAGTTGGTGGAAACACTACTCACCCTAAGTGTTAGGATTATTTTCTTTGTATGCAACTGGTAACATTTATTCAAGTAACAAATATTTATTCGAGGATAGCCTTTCTCATTCATAAAGTTTATTCGGTATAAACTCTTTTATGAATCGTTTCTAGAACCCTGTGGAAGTTAGGACCCGATACATTCAGAACTAGGATAACCTTGTCTTTCAGCTTTCGGCTTATCTACACTGCTATAGGCTTATCTCATCTCATCTTTGTATTCTTAGCAAAAGATGCCTCATGGTAGACCGGTAAAACGCATAGTCAACATCACGATAGAGAATCTGCCACCACATTTCAACCTAGCTGCCTTCCAGGCAGCGGTAGCAGCACTAACGGTAGCTGCCCTCACCTAAATTCATGCAAGTGGTCTTAGTGGATCTGGTAGCAGTACTCACCTAACCAACCACGAAGATACCCACAAACACCCAAGGGAATGTTCGTATAAGGACTTCGTGAACTCCAAACCCAAATCCTTTAATGGAGATGGATGAGTCATTGCCCTGATGCGATGGTCTGAGAAAATAGATTCGGTCTTCGCAATCTGCTTGTGCCCAGAAGGGAGCAAAGTCAAGTTTGCTGCTCGCACCTTCTCTGGAAGAGCCCTAACACAGTGGAATAGCCATGATAAGTCACTGACCCTATCAGTGGCTAACTCAATGCGTTGGGAAAACCTAAAGGAGTTGATGCTGGAAGAATATTGCCCGAGGGGCGAAGTTTAGAAACAGGAACAAGAGTTATGGGAACCTACCATGATTGGGTCAGTCATAGTGGCCTACACTGATAGGTTTTGTGACCTGGTAGCACTATGCCCTGAAATGGTTACTCCAGAGAGTAAGAAGATAGAAAGGTACATTTGGGGTCTAACTGCCCCTACCCAAGGAGATGTCCTGTCTTCTAACCCAACCACATTCGATAGTGCCAAACGCTTGGCCCAACGACTCATCAACCATGGAGTCCGCCATGGCGTAGCAGTCCTCGTTCCCGAGCCATCAAAGGGAAATGACCATAATCAGAAGTCGGGGAAACCGAGGAAGAAGAAGCGAATAACACGGAAGCCCACACAAGAGCAATAAATGAGTACTATGTGCGCCACTACAACACCTGATGCTCCAAAACCTACCAGTCGATATGATGGAACCCTCCTGAAGTGTGGAAAGTGCAACTACCACCACACCGGAGTATACCAGGAAATGCAGTGTCTGAACTGCCACATAAAGGGACACACAATCCATTTCTACAGGGACTAGTCAACTGATCTCAAAAATCCCTAGAGTTGATAAAAACCAAGCCTGCTATGGCTATGGCAAGACGGGACACTACCAAAGGGACTGCCCGATAGTGAAGAACTCAGGCGCAGATGGATGCATTTTGATGATCACCATAGGAGAATCAACCCCGGAGCTGCCTTTGAGCAGCGGTACGTTTTCGACTTGGTACTTACTTTAAAAACTAGTTAATTTATATTTATATAAGATTAAAACTTAGGGAAAACCACTTAAAAAGTAATTATAGTAACTCCCATATTGAAATTGATCACAGTATTCAAGAGAACTAAAAGATTCCTTTACAGAAGCTATGATGGCTTAGCATATACATCAGGATTGTGCATAGCTAAGATGTTGTAGACTGAGAGGGAGTGAGTCCGCCTTAATTTCTGTTCCTTGTTTGGTTGTGGATTTGAGGCAGAGTTACTTAGTCGAATGTCTTATTCATCTTAATTATTCATAACTTATATATGATAGGCGATCTTAGTGGTACCAAGGAAGATCGTAGTATAAACTATGGACACTACTTATCAAAACACTTTCTTTAGTATGTACTTGCTCATCGAGGTACGATACGTAGAAGTATTAACATCAAGGAGAAAACAGAAAGCACTAGAACATTTACAAAGAGTACATTGTCAAACACACTAGGAGTACATTGTCGAGCACACTAGCGGAACATCGTCATATAACAAGCCTTTCTTTCAAATCGACCAAAACTTTGTTCAGTAACGAGCCCGTTACTATCATTTGTCATGATTTGGCGTGGTCCTCACCATACTAAACCTTTCTTTCATATGTTTCTATCGCCTCGATAGTAAAGTTCTAGAAACCTTCGTCATTCATATTGGCAGTCGGACCTAAACCTTAGTTTTATCTTTCGTATTCTAAACCCCGAAGTGCACATGCGAAGGGTACCACTCGTCTAGCCGAACGAATTCAAGCACAAAGGCTAAAGACAAATACAGCCCACCTATCACTATTTAGTGTATACGTGAGGGTGGTATATGATTATGATTACGCAGATCTAGTATGTGTGTTTCCGCCCTATCTCCTGTTCCTTGTTTGGTTGTGGGACTGGGGCAGAGTCGCACATCCGACCGTCTTACTAATCCTAATTATATACGACTTGTATACACGAGGTAATGGTAGATGGACCAAGTATGAATCCTATCATGAACACCAGGGAAAATTTTTCCAGGTCTACGAGTGGGTATTCTACAAAGCAGAGTAGCGCAACCCCAGTAGTACTGTAAGAAAACTAATTTGGGGACGAAATTCCATCTAACGGAGGGATGATGTGATAACCCGAATTTTTTTTGCTTTGAAAGCTCAGTCAGTAACTCAACTCAATGACAAACTCACTCCTACTATCATTTAGCACAATTTAGAGCCGGTTTAAGTGTTCTGAGCCTAGTACACTTAAGGATTAAGTGTTGGGATTGATCTGCTAAAGCCATAGTATAAGATTCAAGCTCTAAACTCCATCATGTGGAGTTTACAGCTGCAAACAAGGAGTTTACAGACGGAAACTCAACCTAGGCCGAAAACTCACCTCTCTCTATATATAAAACTTGGCCATTTTTTTCATTCCTCCTTTCCTTGGCCGAGTTTTGTCAATTCTTTCTCAAGTATTTTCGACTTTTCATCCTAGATTCAGAAAAAACGTAAGTGTTCTTTCCTTAATTTGTTGATACATCTCATTATCTAGTATCAATCCAAGCTTCCATCCATGAAATCATTCCATTTGTTAGATCTTCAAGTTTTACCAAGAACACACACTAGTGTTCTTGGCCAAAATCAACCATTTCAAGCCTATATATCATAAGTACTCTTCCCTACACTTCATATCTAGTAGGAGGCCTTGAATTACAACATTGAAACATGCCTTTTCCCATGAAGATCATGAGTTTATCGCCCAAGATCTTCCTTGGCCGTAAACTCCATGTTATGGTATGTTTGGGCCTTAAACTCTTCTAACAAGCAAACCTTTTACCCAGAACCCTTACTTGATGGAAATGGGATAGTAAACTACTCTCAAATGCATATGACCATGAGTTTACGACTGTAAAGTCCTTTAAGCCATAAACTCATCAAAAGCCTCCATTGACTTGGTGTTTCTCATCCTTGTGAAGTGCAATAGTCCCTCAAGCCTCCTTGGCATTCAAAAGCCCTCTTGACCATGAGTTTACGGCTGTAAACTCCCTTTGTTGTAAACTCATGGCCATAACCTCCTAGTGGTGGCCATACACTCCCCTTAGTCCAGTCACATGTGATTCAACACTTCATTCCAAGTGTTTCCTAGTCCTGTGAGGTGTTTCCTTGCTTTTGGTTACCTCTAAACCCTATATTCATGTCAATATATGTCAGTTAGGACTTGTTAAGTCTCGAGACTTCATTCGTGGAGCTTCTCATCCTTACACGTGTATTCGTTCGATTCACCCACATCAGGTGAGTTCATACCCCCATAATCAATCTTTTAAACTGTTTTAAATGCTTTTAAGGGGGGGATACAAGTTGAACAAAATTGTTAATTGTGTAATTGTTTGTTATAAACATCTTTCAAAGGTTGCTTGTGTCTTTAATAAGTGATTAAAACATTTCAAAAACTCTTTTAAAGTTATGTTACTTTTTAGTTTAGCAAAACTCCATTTTTAAAGTACAAGCATAACTTAGTAGTAAAAAATTAGTAAAATATACGGGGTATAGTTTAGAGGTTTAGTTCATACTAGATACAATACACATTAACATAAGAGAACACACAATAAAGAGAAACAGGGAGGAAGATACAATACACGATAACAAGAACATACTAAGATACTATAACAGAATAAACTTAATAAGGTGCTATAGCATGGGACAACTACATGATCTAATTATACCAATGAATCACTAACGCATTGTTCTAAAAAAAGGTAATAGTTATATTCGGTATACATGATCACATAACCTTAGTGTGAAGTTACACGACCTAGCAACTTCCTTGCTGAAGTCGCATTTGGTTCCCAGAATCTTTTTACAGGGAGAGCGTATAGTATGGGATCTAGCCTTCACATTATGACCTTAAAGAAACAAATATGTTTTAAGATAATTAGTACGTTCAGTATGTCATTTATAAGACAACTGAGTACTTACATTTTCCCATTGCTTTCATAAAGTGACAGTTCCAATTGAAAGTTAATGCAAACTATTTTCAAGTCAAGATAGTTATAAACTAGGGAAAAACTCACATCTTTTCAAAACAACAAACAGAACAGTCGGATATAGTACATTTAGTAGTAAGGGACCATAATGCTAACCTTATGATTTCTTAATGTATACATCAAGAGATATATTTTAATAATATCTGATAGGTAATAGGATGTGTGCTTTCTGCTTCATTCCCTGTTCCTTGTTTGGCTGTGGGCTTAGAGCAGATTCACCCAACCTATTATCCATTCGATATTAGTCATATATATGTTTCGTATACATTAAGTCATCATATGGAGTACCAGGTATGAGTCAGGTCATAGGACACCAATTCAATGCACGGTTTTCTAGTACAAAACATACTTTTCAAATCAGAACTTTGGATATACAAAATTAGAAACTTACCAATAAAGGGCTAAATCCATTTTATTAAACCATCATTTTAAAGGACCTTAGTTAGTTAACTCTACAATACCGTAGTTTATACATAGAAGGTCATATATAATTAATATCCAATAAGTAGTTGGATGTGTGCCTTCCGCTTCATTCATTGTTCTTGTTTGGTTGTGGGCTTAGGGCAGATTCACACAATTAACTATCTGTTCGATATTAGATTATATATAGCTAGTATAAACTAAGTGATTATAGAAGGAGCCACTGTGGTTACTATTTTATTATAAGAAATAAGGATTTCTTAAATAATCTTTTCATAAATTATAAAGGAACTATTACAGCTAGCTCCATAAGTACCAATGGAATACACGAGGGTTATATACAACAAGGATCTAACAACCAATGGGATGTGTGCAATCCGCCTCATTCCTTGCTCCTTGTTTAGTTGTGGGCTTAGGGTAGATACACATAATTGATTGCTTATTTACTCTGAGTTTTATATAACTTGTATCCATTTAGTACTCATAGAAAGGATTATAGAGTCATTTTTACTTATCTTTCATAAAAGCAAGAAATATAGGATTTTCTGGAGGAACAGACGAACTTTTCCAAAACAAAACTTACAAACTTGCTACATCTTACTAAACTTTTTACAACTTATATACATCAACAAAATCTTATGAACTCAACAGTTTAATTGCTGATAAACTCTTTCAAATAACTTGTATTCTCTAGGAACTAGTAGATAGGTACTCACGCTGGGAATTCAGAAGATGGAGCAGTATAGCTCCACATCTTGTTTTGTTATTTGCTTACGTATTCTATGTTTTCTAAACACACACATTGTAAACACTTTCTTTCTAATGAAATGGTTGTTCATTACTTTGCTTACTATGATGCCTGTCTTGTGATACTAAACATGACGTCCTCCACCCTCGAAGGTTTCCGCCGTTCCGGTTTTGGGGTGTGATAGATTGGTATCAGAGCATTGTTTATAGTGAACTAAGTATGTCAACCGATAAAAGATATACAACTATAAATACAATGGGGCTTAAGTGCTCTGAATAATAATATATTTTAAGAATATAACAATAAGTTATAAAAATATACCTCCTTGCTTATACATGTACTTCTGATTTGGTGGCAGCACTGCGATGGTAGGGTTGTGATGGCCGATGGGTTATGTTCATTTATCTTTGTGTTCGTTATCTTCCGTTAAAGCGACGACAAACAAGACAAGGAAGCACCCACCGGTTGATGAACAACGACCGTGAAAACTGAATCAACTGTTGGTCTACATTTGAAAATATGAAGACATATGTATGTGTGTGCTTGAGAGAGAGAGTGAGTGTGTGAGATCTGATAAGGAATGGTGATTAGGAGACGTGTTTACGGAGTCAAATTATATAACCCTAAAATGCACCTAATGCCATTTAAGTTTGATGCCCCAGTTTCTTTGTTTTCAAATTATTTAAAAAAATGCCATCTTTAATCATAGCCTTTAGTTTTTTTGAACTAACGGTCCATCTGTAGTTCCCGGGTTCTCGGGAAACTAAGTCCTCAAATGACCATTCCTTTATATATTGTGACAACCCGAAATTTCTTCCATCGCTGTAACCCATTTTCGTTAATAAAACTCGTTTTTATTAAAATTTTCCGTTAACATTTTGGATTAGGAAAATTAAATTGGGACTTTTATTATGACATCATAAGTGTCGAAACGAAATAGAAACACGTGAAACACCCTCGATATTCATTTGGAAAAGTTTCTAGTTTACGACCAACTCAGGTTACGACCATTTAATCGGCCACGACCATGAACTCCATTTAACGTTGGGATCGGGTGATCCCCACCTGGCCGCAAACACAAACCCTATATAAGGGTTGAGTGGCCTTCATTTGAGCCTTTTTCCCACCCCTAAAGCTTTGTCTCTCTACAAGTTGGATTTTGGTCAAGAAACACCTCATTCAAGCTTAAAAATCGTAAGCTTTCCTAGCTTGTTGTTTAACTTTGTATCCATGCAAATTTAGGGTTGAATCATCCAAATACCTCAAAAACTTGTGTTTACGGTTGGGGAACACCTCCCAAAACTGTAAATTCCCATAAGGGGGTTTTGAAGCCCCAAAACCCCTCCAAAACCCTTCTAATGCTTACCGATGACTTAAAACTTGCATGAATGAACTTAGAACCCCAAAATCATGTCTTTATGGGAATAAACATGAGTTTCTGGTCCATGAACATTCATGAACATTAAACACCTTTTTAAGGTGTTAAAATGCCCTTAAACACCTCTAAAAGCTTGCATAAGTGCCTAAAACCTTGTATCCCTTCATTTGAGGCACAAAATCATGCAAAAATGAACCAAACATGAGTTTACGGCTTTAAACTCATGTGTTTGCAACAGTAAACTCACCAAGGGTCATTCATAAACCGCAAACTCCATTTCCAAGGTCATTTTGTCACACCCCCGAACCAGACGGCGGAAACGTCCGGGGGCTGTCGTGACTCAATTGAATACCATAACATTGAATATATATGAAACATAACAACATTCGTCACCATTCATCAACATAGTACAACCAGTAGTGTTTACATATCATACATTGTTTAAACATTACATTCCCCAAAAATTAAGTTGTTCAATTCATACAAAAATAAACCGCAACCGTCACTGACTATGATTTCCCTTGATTCACTAGTTCCCTGAGAATACAAGTATTTTGAAAAACGTCAACATATGAAATGTTGGTGAGTTCATAAGTAGTGTTTGAAATCGAATTTTTGTATTGTTTGAAGAACCACCAGAAAATCCGATATTTTCTGAAAAGATAAGTTTCCGAAAACGTTTGTGAAGATCCATAGGTATGCTTGTTTGTTTCTATACTTGTAAAAAAAAATGTTCGTTTAGAATGTATGCATTTCAAATTTGTAAGTATTGAAAACCCTAGGAAAACCCGATGTTCTCCTAGTTCCTTGAATTACGTGATGTTACATTGAAACCATTGCATAGCGTATAGTGTCAGTCCCAGGCGACGTTGGAAGGTTTTCGAGCAGGATTATTTACTACAAACCCGCGTTACACAAACGCCCAGTTTATAGTTATACTAACGACTCCGAAGGCGTCGTCAGTACTAATCGCGTTATCCAATCGCCCTGACTAGGTGTAGTCCCACATCCGAAGAGAAAGAGGTCACGAAGACCCCGGTAACTCCATTAGCCGGTTGGGGATAAAATGTACGAGGGGTCCCCGACCCGCCTCGCATGAAATGTAGACTTTACTAGCAATACCAAAGGACCCTTGGGGACCGGTGGTATACAAGCCATTGAAAGTCCATTTACGTTGTGTCGGATCGGTAAAACCCAACACACCGTAAAAAAAATGTCTTCGGGCCTTAAGATCAGGTCATTGGGCTAGCTAGGCTCAACGAACAAGATTTTACACTTGTGGGGCCCAAAGATGGTGCGTAGACGTCTGTGCACACTCGCATGTATATGTATTACCAAACGTTACTTTCATGAATCGTAGTGTCGTAGTGTTAGTAGTTGTAGATTTCTATTGGCTCGAGACCGAGCCAATTCGTTTAACGACTTTTGGGTATTGTAATGTATTGTATTTCGTCGATAGTCGCGGTGCAATTATTTGATCAAATTGTGTACATTGAACTAGCCTTGAAATATTCCTGTTTTCAGCCCCTCATTATTTGTAAAATTTACATTTTCAACCCTTTTATTAAATACTTCCCGGTTTGGTCCTTAAACTATTTTTCTTGACATTTTAACACCAAAAATTATTGAAATTAATATTTTTCAGCATATTTTTCATAGAAAACAGTTTAAGTCCTTGAAAATGCAGTTTTCTCGGTTTTAATCCCTTCTTTTCGCAACTTTGACAATTTTGGCCCAAATTGGAAAATTTTTGCAACTTTGGTCCTTTTTAAATTTAAAAAGCATTTTAAACCTTTGAAAAGGATTTGGAACACTTATAGTCTGCTATTTTACAGAAAGTTACAGTTTTGGCCCTCCAAAACAGAAAAATTCGCATAATGGGCCTTATTGGGCCGAAATTTTCATTTTTAGCCCATTAAGCTTGGAATTTATGTTTTTAATCCCCTAAATGAGTATATTTCCAGAAATTTATTTATGGAAACTGTTTTGGCACACTTCATCCATCAGAATCTGTGAAATGTCAATTTGGGCCCTTATTTTTGCATTTTTCACATTTTAGGCCCAAAATTTGTGTTTTTAACCCAAAGAAAATTATTACTAAACCACTTAGCCATTTTTCTTGAAATACTTTGTGTTTAGAAATATATTTGAAGCTAAAATCATTTAACACAAGATATATCTCGGTTTTGATGGGTTTTAATGCTAGATCCAACATAAAAACACATAAAAGCATACATATAAGCATGGAAATCATACAAGGCATACAAAACACATATAGATCTACACTTTCACTTGTATTCCCCCCCCCCCACAAAACTCATAAAAACAGAAAATAGGGGGTATGAAGCTCACCTTGGGGTGTTGATTCGGTTTTGCAAGGAAAAATGGAAGGAAAATGAAGTGTTTTTGGCCTTAGCTCCCCTTGAAGAAGATCTCGAGTTTTGAGATGGTTCTAGGATACAAGATCACGATTTTTGCATAGATTAGGAAAGGATTTTGATAACAAAAGAATTTAAACCATAGATCTATGCATAATCTTACCTTAGATGAAGAATTTTGTGGAGATTTCCTCTTGAATGCTTCCTAGAACTCGAGATTTTGGAAAGGGAAGAAGAAGAAGCCTTGAGTGAATTTTAGAGAGAGTTTGTGAGTGTTTTGTGTGTGTGTGGTGTTGCTCTCGGCCGAAACAAGGAGAGAGGAGAGAAAAAGAAGTGATCTTGATATGATGTTTGCTTGGAAACATGAGTTATATGCATGGAAGTCCAACATGTAAAGGTGAGGTGGCAACCCAAGGTCAACTCTCCCTTTTCCTTGGGCTTGGGCCGAGAATGGGGAGGGAAGAAGGAAAAAAATTGGGCTTTTTGCCCCTAAGCCCAACATTAGGGGTAGTTTAGGGTATTTATTGGCCTTATAAATTAAAATTGTGATTTTTATGCTTTATTAAGCTAGGTTAGTTTAAATTATGGATCAAAGCTTGTGATTTATTTCATTCTAGGCCCAATATGACCTAAAATGTTGAAATAAATTAGTGTGGGTCCAATTAGAGCCCAATTAGGGTCCTAAGCCCATGATAGTCCAATTGGAAGCTTATTGGTCCATTTGGATCCAAATAGGAAGTCCTAGTCCAAAATGGACTTAACAAGAACTTCTAGGGTCTCCAATTGTTTGGTGACTACTTGTAGTGCTTGTATGATGTGTTTGATTGAAGTTTTTGATTCACATTAACTTGAATGTATGGATTACATAGCTCAAAATTTTCAGTTGTGACATCATCCCCCCGTTAGAGGGAATTTCGTCCCGAAATTCTGTTTGAAAGCTAGATTTGAGAATGCTAGAATAGGTGAGGGTACTTCTGCTTCATTTGATCTTCGCGTTCCCACGTGAATTCTGGCCCACGCTTTGCGATCCACCGTACCTTCACGATCGGGATGCGACTCTGCTTAGTACGCTTCACCTCCCTGTCCATGATTTCGATTGGCTCTTCGACGAACAGGAGATTCTCATTGATTTCGATTTCGTCAAGAGGAATGACTAGGGTTTCATCTGACAGGCACTTTTTCAGATTAGAAACATGGAACACGGGGTGTACACCGTTTAGCTCTGCAGGTAGTTGTAGTCTGTATGCTACTGGACCTATTCGGGCGACGATTTCGAAAGGTCCAATGTATCGCGGGTTCAGCTTTCCCCGTTTTCCGAAACGTATAACCCCTTTCCAGGGTGAGACCTTCAACAATACTCGATCACCGACCTGGAATTCTAAGGGCTTTCGCCGTTTATCAGCGTAGCTCTTTTGCCGGTCACGCGATGCCTGTAATCGAGCTTTGATTTGGACAATCTTTTCTGTGGTCTCGCGAATGATTTCCGGTCCCGTTAATGCCCTGTTTGACGTATGTGTTCTTGCTAGCTGGGTGTCACCTACTTCAGCCCAACACAACGGTGATCTACATTTACGCCCGTACAGTGCTTCGAAAGGGGCCACCTTAATGCTCGAATGATAACTATTGTTATATGAAAACTCAATCAACGGTAGGTGGGTATCCCAAGACTTTCCGAAGTCTATCACACATGCACGAAGCATGTCTTCAAGCGTCTGAATGGTTCGTTCGCTTTGACCGTCCGTTTGTGGGTGATACGCGGTGCTCATATCAAGATGAGTTCCCATGGCCTTGTGGAGCGACTGCCAAAAGCGTGACGTGAACCTACTGTCCCTATCCGAGATGATAGATTTTGGCACTCCATGAAGTCTTACAATCTCTCGTAGGTACAAACGCGTCAGCCTCTCCATCTTGTAGGACTCTTTGATGGGCAGGAAATGGGCAGATTTCGTCAGTCGGTCGATTATTACCCATATGGTGTCCAATCCGTCCGACGTCTTGGGCAGCTTGGTCACGAAGTCCATAGAAATCCCCTCCCATTTCCACTCAGGGATTGCCGGTTGCTGTAACAATCCGGAAGGTTTCTGGTATTCCACTTTTACTTTGGCACACGTAAGGCACTTACTAACATAAGTTGCGATTTCCGCCTTCATGTTAGGCCACCAATAGTGCTGCTTAATGTCCAAGTACATCTTGTCCGAACCAGGATGAATGGAGTATCGTGTCTTGTGGGCTTCCTTCATAACGATCTCCCTGAATCCTCCGATCTTTGGAACCCAAACACGGTTCATGAAGTAGTATACCCCATTCTCTTTGACTTCCAGGTTCTTCTCCATTCCGCGTAATGCCTCGCTAGTTCTATTTTCCGTTTTCATAGATTCTGCCTGGACCGATGCAATTTGAGTGGTCAGATGAGACTGAATGGTTATCGAGTGCGTTTTCGTATGGCGATTTGTGTACTCCTTCCGACTTAATGCGTCAGCTACCACGTTGGCCCTGCCTGGATGGTACTTGATCTCGCATTCGTAGTCGTTTAACAACTCCACCCATCTTCGTTGTCTCATGTTCAGCTCCTTCTGATTCAATATGTGCTGGAGGCTCTTGTGGTCTGTGAAGATGGTGCACTTTGTACCGTACAGGTAGTGCCTCCAAATTTTTAGGGCGAAGACCACGGCTCCCAGTTCTAGGTCATGGGTTGTGTAATTTACTTCGTGCGTCTTTAGTTGACGGGACGCATATGCTATCACTCTTCCACGTTGCATGAGAACGCAACCTAAACCTTGATTTGACGCGTCACAGTAAACTACAAAATCTTCCGTTCCTTCGGGTAGAGATAGTACAGGAGCGCTACAAAGAGCTTGCTTCAAGGCTCGAAACGCAATCTCTTGTCGGTCTGTCCACTTGAATGGCACACTCTTTTGCGTAAGCAAGGTAAGTGGCTTGGCGATTTTAGAGAAGTTTTGGATGAATCTCCTATAGTAGCCTGCTAGGCCTAAGAACTGACGAATTTCTGTGGGCGTAGTCGGAGTTGCCCATCCTTCCACAGCTTTGACCTTAGAGGGATCCACATGAATTCCATCTTGGCTAACTACGTGACCGAGAAAATTCACGCTCCGTAGCCAAAACTCACACTTAGAGAGTTTGGCGTAAAGCCTTTCCGATCGCAGCGTCTCTAGGACTTGTCGGAGATGTTGGCCATGCTCCTCTTTGCTTCGAGAATAGACGAGGATGTCATCGATAAACACAATGACGAAGTTGTCCAAGAACGGTCGACAGATTCGGTTCATTAGGTCCATAAATGCGGCGGGTGCATTTGTTAGACCGAAGGGCATTACGACGAATTCATAATGTCCATAGCGGGTTCGGAAAGCGGTTTTAGGAATATCTTCTTCTCGGACCTTGAGTTGATGGTATCCGGACCGTAGATCTATTTTAGAAAAATAGCTAGCTCCTTGGAGCTGGTCGAATAGATCATCGATTCGTGGGAGTGGGTAGCGGTTTTTAACAGTGAGTTTATTCAACTCTCGGTAATCGATGCACATTCTGAAAGATCCGTCCTTCTTTTTGACAAGAGCACCGGAGCTCCCCACGGCGAGTAGCTAGGTCGGATAAATCCCTTGTCCAGAAGCTCACTGAGTTGGCTGGACAATTCCTGCATTTCAGCAGGTGCCAATCGATATGGTGATTTAGCGAGGGGAGTTGCTCCTGGGACGAGGTCGATTCGGAACTCAACCTGTCTCTCTGGGGGTACTCCTGGAAGATCTTCAGGAAACACGTCCGGGAATTCACACGCTACTGGAATGTCTCGGATGTTAATTTCTTCTTTAGCCTTGTCCACTATGTGGGCCAAGAACGCTAAGTTGTTCTTTCGCAGATGTTTTTGTGCTTTGATGCACGAGATAAGACGAAGATTCGTGCTAGGTTTGTCTCCGTAAATTACTAGGGTTTCGTGATTCGGGAGACGAAGGCGAACGGCCTTCTCGTGGCACATAATCTCAGCATGGTGGGGGCTTAACCAATCCATGCCGATAATCACATCGAAACTCCTAATTGACACTGGCATCAGATCTATTCGTAAGACGTGTTGGTTAAGGGTTAGGGTACATCCGATGTAGATCTCCCTAGTGGATTCGGTTTTCCCATTGGCCATTTCCACCGTATAGGTTTCGTTTAGCTTCTGGGGCTGTTGTTTTAATAAATGTTTAAACTTCTCGCTTACGAAACTTCGCTCCGCTCCGGTATCAAATAAGATGCATGCATAAGTGTGGTTTAGGAGGAACGTACCGGTCACAACTGCGGGGTCCTGAACTGCATCACTCTGACCCATAGTCAGCATTCTTCCTGCTCCTCTGTTTCCTGAGTTGTTGTTGTTGTTAGGGCAGTCTCGACGGAAATGTCCCGTCCTTCCACACTCGAAACAGGTGTGGCTAGGCCCTGCGTTGTTGCCGCCGGCATTGGTGTTGTTGGTATTGCGGTGGTTGTTGTTGTTGTTCTGGTTGTTTCCCTGACTCTGGTTCTGAGAAGGATAAGTCCTGCAGAACCTTGCAGTGTGTCCCCTTCGGTTGCAACTGGTGCAATGGAACTCCCTACATTCTCCTTGGTGATGGAAACCGCACTTGTTGCATTTGGGATGATTACCAGAATAGGGTTTTGAGGTATTTGAAGCAGCTGAGGTTGGAGCATGTGATGTGGCTGGTACCGGCGCAGTGACAGCGTGAACTGCCACCGTTTGCTGCTTTTTAGAGGTCTCGGGACCCTGACGCCCCTTCCTCTTGTTGTTCCATCCTTTCTTACCATCACTCTCCTTCTTCTTCTCAGTCTCTACCGGTTTCTCGCCCTTTTTGTGGTTATGATCGTATAGCCTCTTTGCCAATCTCTTCGCACTGTCAAAAGTTTCAGGGTTCGCAGCTATCACATTCCCTTGAATGGGGGATGTCAGTCCCCAAATGAATCGTTCAATCTTCTTTCCCTCTGATGTGATCATACCCGGGCACAACAGAGATAGTTCGCTGAATCTCGATATGTAAGCATCGATGTTCCCATTCTGCACCGTGAGATTCCATAGTTCCTGCTCCATCTTCTGTATTTCGCCTCGGGGGCAGTACTCAGCCGTCAACATCTCTTTCATTTCTGTCCAGGGAATAGAGTTGGCGACAGGAAGTGTCATAGCTTCTACATGACCATTCCACCAAGTGAGTGCTTGGTCCACGAAGGTGCAGGCCGCGAACTTCACTTTCATCTGCTCGGGGCATTCGCATATCTCGAATACCGACTCTACCTTCTCGATCCATCGCTTCAGGGCGATCACTCCTCCGGTACCGTTGAAAGTTCGGGGTTTAGCGTTCGCAAAATCCTTGTAGGTGCACGTTTTAGTGAGTCCTTGGTTCGTCCCGTTGTTCGAACTTCCGGATCCTAGCCCGTTACCTCCTCCGTTGTTTCCTCGGTGAAGTTGTGCCATAGCCGCTGTGACTGCAGCAGACACGGCTGCCTGGAAAGCAGTGGAGTCAACTTCCGGCGGGGTTGGTTCGGGATTTCCGCGAGTAGCTGGGCGAGGCATCCTTCTGTCACGAAACGGAAAGATGTTGAGTGCACATGGTTTCCGTGAGGTGGCGACTCTACTAACTAGGTGTATGGTACGAACCTAAACGTTACTATCATCAAGCATACAATCATAACGTCTCAACACATAACAACTGAGAATATCATAGCAAAACACACAAAAGTTTATTAATATTATCCGCATTTAGTACAAGAAAATTTGCTCGTAGGAGCATACATAAGTAACGCTAATCCGACAGCATAACGGCTCCATGAGTAGTGTAGTCACTTAAACATAGAGCCGGAGTACATAACATAGTTCCTAATGATCTACTATGATAAGTCTACCCCTAACCGCGATGAGCTGTGTCAGGAGGTGGTGCTGAGGATGTGGATGCTCCCTGAAGACGAGCAACCAAGCGTTCCGCGTCCCGGAGTCGAGACTCCCACCGAACCTGTCTCATGTGAAACTCTCGAAGGACGTCACGCGTCTCCTGCTCCGCACGCTCGACCCTAGTCCTCAATTGGTGTACCTGATCCGCAGTGTCCTGGGCAAGATCGCCCGTATTCCGTAACCGTTTCACCATGACTGGAAGGGCTCGATCAGCCGGCCCTCCGTCTCTCAGGTCAAAGAACTCGCGTGACATGCCGTACGGGGGTCGCTGTCCCTGCTGTCTGCTCCATCTCCAAAGGTCAATACCCCAGGGAGGTGTAGGGCCAGTGGGGCCCACTCGATATGCAGGCACCCGGATCGGGTAAGGGGGGTTGATGACTTCGGATTCCGCATCCGAATCACCCCTGTCGCTATCATCGGCATCCTCCTCGAGGTTTCCTTCCTCTTCCTCTGATTCTGCAGGTTCGCCCTCAACTTCGGCCTCCGGTTCCCCGTCAGGTTCCTCTTCGGGGTCTTCCTCAGGCTCCTCCTCAGGTTCCTCCTCAGATTCCTCCTCAGGTTCCTCCTCCTCCTCTAGCCACCCGTTGTTTCCCTGATTAGGGAAGTAGGGGTCTCCCGGGTGATGAAAACCAGCCATGCTGTCTGCGCGAGTACGTACATGTGCTAACATTATCCTAGGATGCTATGACTATTGTACAGACTAAGCAAACATTCTCTTTTTGGGTGATAAAGGGTATAGTTTTAGGTTCCCTGGCTATCCTGATCTCATCAAGACATGTGTTAGTTTTACTTTGGAGAGAATGTAGTTGATCAGGCTACATTCACTCCTTGGTATCACTAAGAACAGTCCCGAATTAACCGAGATACCAGTATTATTGTGTTTGATTCAGCGTTAGGTTCTTATCCCTAATGCAAGCAGGTGTGTTTTATTTACTTGTGTCGTTCAGAGTTATGTTAGTCCCTCTTTTTGGTTTATAGTTGCATATCAATGTATGGCTCGACATGCTAGTTCACTATAAACAAAGCTCTGATACCAACCTGTCACACCCCCGAACCAGACGGCGGAAACGTCCGGGGGCTGTCGTGACTCAATTGAATACCATAACATTGAATATATATGAAACATAACAACATTCGTCACCATTCATCAACATAGTACAACCAGTAGTGTTTACATATCATACATTGTTTAAACATTACATTCCCCAAAAATTAAGTTGTTCAATTCATACAAAAATAAACCGCAACCGTCATTGAATATGATTTCCCTTGATTCACTAGTTCCCTGAGAATACAAGTATTTTGAAAAACGTCAACATATGAAATGTTGGTGAGTTCATAAGTAGTGTTTGAAATCGAATTTTTGTATTGTTTGAAGAACCACCAGAAAATCCGATATTTTCTGAAAAGATAAGTTTCCGAAAACGTTTGTGAAGATCCATAGGTATGCTTGTTTGTTTCTATACTTGTAAAAAAAAATGTTCGTTTAGAATGTATGCATTTCAAATTTGTAAGTATTGAAAACCCTAGGAAAACCCGATGTTCTCCTAGTTCCTTGAATTACGTGATGTTACATTGAAACCATTGCATAGCGTATAGTGTCAGTCCCAGGCGACGTTGGAAGGTTTTCGAGCAGGATTATTTACTACAAACCCGCGTTACACAAACGCCCAGTTTATAGTTATACTAACGACTCCGAAGGCGTCGTCAGTACTAATCGCGTTATCCAATCGCCCTGATTAGGTGTAGTCCCACATCCGAAGAGAAAGAGGTCACGAAGACCCCGGTAACTCCATTAGCCGGTTGGGGATAAAATGTACGAGGGGTCCCCGACCCGCCTCGCATGAAATGTAGACTTTACTAGCAATACCAAAGGACCCTTGGGGACCGGTGGTATACAAGCCATTGAAAGTCCATTTACGTTGTGTCGGATCGGTAAAACCCAACACACCGTAAAAAAAATGTCTTCGGGCCTTAAGATCAGGTCATTGGGCTAGCTAGGCTCAACGAACAAGATTTTACACTTGTGGGGCCCAAAGATGGTGCGTAGACGTCTGTGCACACTCGCATGTATATGTATTACCAAACGTTACTTGCATGAATCGTAGTGTTGTAGTGTTAGTAGTTGTAGATTTCTATTGGCTCGAGACCGAGCCAATTCGTTTAACAACGACTTTTGGGTATTGTAATGTATTGTATTTCGTCGATAGTCGCGGTGCAATTATTTGATCAAATTGTGTACATTGAACTAGCCATGAAATATTCCTGTTTTCAGCCCCTCATTATTTGTAAAATTTACATTTTCAACCCTTTTATTAAATACTTCCCGGTTTGGTCCTTAAACTATTTTTCTTGACATTTTAACACCAAAAATTATTGAAATTAATATTTTTCAGCATATTTTTCATAGAAAACAGTTTAAGTCCTTGAAAATGCAGTTTTCTCGGTTTTAATCCCTTCTTTTCGCAACTTTGACAATTTTGGCCCAAATTGGAAAATTTTTGCAACTTTGGTCCTTTTTAAATTTAAAAAGCATTTTAAACCTTTGAAAAGGATTTGGAACACTTATAGTCTGCTGTTTTACAGAAAGTTACAGTTTTGGCCCTCCAAAACAGAAAAATTCGCATAATGGGCCTTATTGGGCCGAAATTTTCATTTTTAGCCCATTAAGCTTGGAATTTATGTTTTTAATCCCCTAAATGAGTATATTTCCAGAAATTTATTTATGGAAACTGTTTTGGCACACTTCATCCATCAGAATCTGTGAAATGTCAATTTGGGCCCTTATTTTTGCATTTTTCACATTTTAGGCCCAAAATTTGTGTTTTTAACCCAAAGAAAATTATTACTAAACCACTTAGCCATTTTTCTTGAAATACTTTGTGTTTAGAAATATATTTGAAGCTAAAATCATTTAACACAAGATATATCTCGGTTTTGATGGGTTTTAATGCTAGATCCAACATAAAAACACATAAAAGCATACATATAAGCATGGAAATCATACAAGGCATACAAAACACATATAGATCTACACTTTCACTTGTATTCCCCCCCCCCCCCCACAAAACTCATAAAAACAGAAAATAGGGGGTATGAAGCTCACCTTGGGGTGTTGATTCGGTTTTGCAAGGAAAAATGGAAGGAAAATGAAGTGTTTTTGGCCTTAGCTCCCCTTGAAGAAGATCTCGAGTTTTGAGATTGTTCTAGGATACAAGATCACGATTTTTGCATAGATTAGGAAAGGATTTTGATAACAAAAGAATTTAAACCATAGATCTATGCATAATCTTACCTTAGATGAAGAATTTTGTGGAGATTTCCTCTTGAATGCTTCCTAGAACTCGAGATTTTGGAGAGGGAAGAAGAAGAAGCCTTGAGTGAATTTTAGAGAGAGTTTGTGAGTGTTTTGTGTGTGTGTGGTGTTGCTCTCGGCCGAAACAAGGAGAGAGGAGAGAAAAAGAAGTGATCTTGATATGATGTTTGCTTGGAAACATGAGTTATATGCATGGAAGTCCAACATGTAAAGGTGAGGTGGCAACCCAAGGTCAACTCTCCCTTTTCCTTGGGCTTGGGCCGAGAATGGGGAGGGAAGAAGGAAAAAAATTGGGCTTTTTGCCCCTAAGCCCAACATTAGGGGTAGTTTAGGGTATTTATTGGCCTTATAAATTAAAATTGTGATTTTTATGCTTTATTAAGCTAGGTTAGTTTAAATTATGGATCAAAGCTTGTGATTTATTTCATTCTAGGCCCAATATGACCTAAAATGTTGAAATAAATTAGTGTGGGTCCAATTAGAGCCCAATTAGGGTCCTAAGCCCATGATAGTCCAATTGGAAGCTTATTGGTCCATTTGGATCCAAATAGGAAGTCCTAGTCCAAAATGGACTTAACAAGAACTTCTAGGGTCTCCAATTGTTTGGTGACTACTTGTAGTGCTTGTATGATGTGTTTGATTGAAGTTTTTGATTCACATTAACTTGAATGTATGGATTACATAGCTCAAAATTTTCAGTTGTGACACATTTCAAGTCCCGATCACTTCCTAAGCCTTTGATTCAACCCTAGAACCTCCCCTTGTGCAATTTAAGACCTTTGAGCACCCAAAAACACCCCACCCATGAGTTTATGGCCATAAAATCATGGGGGATATGGTCTTTGGGCCATAAACCCCCCTAAGGGTTTACACTTGAAGAGTAAACTCCTTATTAAGGCCCTACACTCCTTAGATCCAACCCGTATCACTTCCAACACTTGAGATAAAGTGTTTTTGCGCATCAGAGTGTATTATCTTACTTAATTAGTGGTTCAATGTCTAACTAGATACAATTATGTATCACTTCATGTTACATAGGACCCTCGCGCGTGTTCAAGACCTAAATTGACACTTAGCATCCTACCCGGCACATTCACGTCAGGTGAGTTCATACCCCTACACCATTTTCCGTGTTTTTAATGTTTTCAGGGGGGGGGGGGGATACAAGCAAAAGTACAAGGGAATCTTGTATTCAAAAATTGTTATTTCGTATGAAATGTTACATGTTTAGTATGATTTTGACATAGAAAACCGTATCACCAACCGTTTAACTTGTAGAGTTTGTTTTCGAAAATAAAACAAGGAAAACTTGTGAAACTCATTATAAACTGATATATTATATATTTCACAAAGGATTTCATGCCATTCATAAAACAAGATTTTTCATATTATTACTTGTAAATTCATTAATCTTAAGATTGGAGACACGTCCTCGGTAACACTCCCTAGGGATACGAGAGTGGAGGACCGCCCCTGTAACCAGAATCTCTCGGAGGGAGAACATGACCTTTGTATATAGATCTATATGGGATTGACTACCCCGCACCTGGCTGCTAGCTACAGTGGGATCGACAGGTCCACGGGTGACAAAGTCATAAAATGATAATGGCCCCGTTACGAGTCATATCTAGTTTATTGTATGGTTATGGAACTCACAACTTAGATAATGGAGATTTACTTTAGTAATTAGGAACCTATTAAACTAACCTCAAAGTAATAACTATTTTTGATTACTAGAGGGTATCAGTAATACCCTTAGGAATTAGTTTACTACCTACTCATTAGTTTTATATATGTGTTAAAACTAACGTACTTTTCAAGGATAACCAAGCTTTCAGGGAAACTTCACATAACAATACAAGTATGGTAGATACTTGTACTCTTCATTCCGGATTGATAACCTACCACCAACTTTTAAGGAAAATATGGGTTTTTCCTAGGATAACTTTACTTTTCATGAACTGAATGTTTAACAAATGAATAAGCAAACTACTTTTATAAGAAAATATGGGATTTTCTTGAGAAACAACTTTTCATAACACCAAAGGAAACTTATTCTTTTACTAGAAACAAACCGCTTATGAACTCACCTGCTTTATGTTGATATTTTAAAACTGCTTGTATTCCCAGGTTCTCGTTAGACAGGTATCACGCGTTCTTTTGGAGAAGACGGAGCGTATAGAAGTATCGTCTTTACTTTTGTTAAAAATGATGTATATATATAAAACATGTATTTCCTTACTTTCAAACAAATGTAAATTTTCTTATGTAATGTAATGGTTGTGTTTATTATGCTTGCTATGTACATTTGTTATGATACTACGCATGACGTCCTCCGCACCGGAATGTTTCCGCCGTCGGTTTCGGGGTGTGACATATATATATATATATATATATATATATATATATATATATATATATACACACATGAATACATAGATAGAGAGAGAGAGAGAGAAAGAGCTAGGTTCATATGTTTCTTACATTTATTTTGTGCTAGAATGAAACAATAGGAATTTAATAAAATTAAATAACTATTTCATTAAATAAAGATAAATGTTAAATTATTTCCATAATTGTATGTATATTAAATTATATCCATAAGTATGATTCTCATTTTTATGGAAACTAATTAAATCCGTCATTAATGTCAGTAATAAAATTCTTTCAGAATGAATTCGCATCTAACTTTTCATGTGTGGGTAGTGTTTTGCACTTACTTAAGATACAACAAAGGTGCATGAAATATGATGAATGCGAGTGTATTCTACTAGAATACACTCTTGTTCTTTTAGAATAAACTCCCATTATATTGGAATACACTATCATTCTCCCTGTTTTAGGCAACTTTGTTGTTTTTTGAGTGAGTGGTTCATGAAACAAAATATGAACCTATACATGAAAAGTAGATGCATTCATTCTGAAAGAATATTACTACTGTTATTAATTCATTCAGAAAGAATATTATTATTATTATTATTATTATTATTCATGAGGAATTTAATTAGTTTCCATAATAAATGAAATATAATTATAGATATCATTTAATATACATATAATTATGGAAATCATTTAATATTAACTAATAATCAAATTTTTACTAAATTCTTCTTGGTGTAATCTTGCACACAATAAATGTGAAGAACATTTAAACCTAGCTCCTCCTCCTCCTCCTTTCTCTCTCTCTCTCTCTATATATATATATATATATATATATATATATATATATATATATATATATAGAGAGAGAGAGAGAGAGAGAGAGAAAGACATGTTAACATATCCCACTAGAAATACGTTAAAGATAACAAAACCGCTATCTTTTGGACGACCAAGCTAACGGTCGTGATCTGTCCTAGCGTTAGACCCTGGCCCTTAGCCTCACGCTAGGACCCCATGCTTGGCGCCATCGAGCCGATGTCCAATTCCTGATTGCAACACCCTAACTCCCAGGTACAGGTTTAAAAGCATTATATATATATATATATATATATATATATATATATATATATATATATATATATTAATGGACCTACTCGATGATTTAGTTGCCCCCAACTCATTGTGTAGAGGTGGGTTAGATTGCGTGGATGATTGGATCTAATCGACGAGTCGAAGGACCCGGACTCAACGACTAGGAGATGGAAGATGAAACCCTAATTTTTAGGGTTTTCACCCTATTTAAAGGACCTTAATTCACTTCCTCCAGTCCTTTACCACTCCCTTGACGGATAAGAGAAACCCTAATCGCTATCAACCTTGTTCTTGAGTGATTGTAAGGCTTAAAGAGTGATTTTGGTGTTTTGTGTGAAGAAGGTGTGAAGTATAAGAAGCTTGGAGCAAAAAAGAGCTTGTGGACCAGACTTTACTTTGTATTGACATCATTTTGAAGGTAACAAGTCGTTAGCTTGGTTTATCTCTAGCTAAATCTCTTTATGTTTGTCTTTAGGGACATCTTTAGCACATTTGGGAGTCATTTCGAGTATTAGGACAAGATCAGAAGTTGTAAGTTTAGATATGGACTTCCCCTGGTCCATATAGCTATAAAGTTATAAGATTTAGCAAGCACGGACTTTTCCCTTAGTCTAGTTTTGGCTTGTGGGACCATGCATGCACGTAAAGTTTGCAACTTTATGTGGAAACCATGTCCTAGGAGGTTGGATCTTCAACATGGAGCTTTGGGGTGGCTTAAAAACATCTATATAAGTAATGGATTTCATGAACTTGACGAGTTGCTTACCCGACTCGGTGAGTTGGTTGAGGGTTTCCCATATTTGATTCTGCATGAACTCAGCGAGTCACTATGAGGACTCAATGAGTCAGTTAGGGTTTTCCCCGACATCTGGACACGCAGGGACTCGATGAGTTGGTTTGAGACTTGATGAGTCAATTAGGGTTTTGGGTGAATTCGGAGTTCTTTAGGAACTCGACGAGTTGCTAGCTGCACTTGACGAGTCGAGTCAACATGTACTATTGACTTTGACTTTGACCAAGGGTTGACCAACTGACTTCTAGGGGTATTTTGGTAATTTGGGAACTTATGGAATTGGATCATTGGTGGATATAGGCATTGGTGTTGGAGCTGTATTTGGAGGAGATTGATACTATCATTCCAAGCTACTTGAGAGGTAAGTTATCCTCACTATACTAATTGGGTCGAAGGCACCAATGCCAACCATTTTTAGATTTGTATTTGGGTTTATTGCATGATATGCTTATTGATTTACATCCTGGTAGTTAGGATGGTGATATGCTTAGTGACCTGGTTAGGTCGTTGTCCTGGTATATAGAATGATGCTATGTTAGTGACCGGTTAGGTTTGTATCCCGTTTATAGGTTGTTGGTATGATTAGTGATTTATTAGATCGGTTTGAGTGTTATATATGCCAGCATATGGTATTTTATGTGCACATGTTCGTTTGATTGGGGGTTGGGTTGAGGCGGTATTGCTGTGTGTTGAAGGAAAACATACCCAAGGTGATCCGGATAGACTAAAGGCCTGCGAGGCGGTCTAGTCAGGCCGAAGGCCCGACGAGCGGTCTGAATAGGCTGTAGGCCCTGCGAGGCAGTCAAGACGTGCCAAAGGCTCAAAGAACAGTCTAGATAGGCTGAAGGTGTGTGAGGCAGTCCATTCAGACTGAAGGGTTATTGTGTATTCCATTTCCTTATATGTTATTGATATGTTTTATGGCATTGGTGTTTTGGGGGTAACTCACTAAGCCTTCAAGCTTACATTTATCGAATATTGTTTCAGGTACTTTGACGACCGTGGGAAGACGAAGGCGTGATCATACAACTCCTCATATTTCTTGAGTTTACGATTTGATTCTGGGATACAATGACATTATAGTATTTTGGAAACAAGTCATGTAATAATCATTGGTTTTGAATTTTTTTTTAAAGTTTAAATTTGGCATGATTTTTATGGATGTTACACTGATGACAATCTCCGGTCCATAATAAGCCAAAACACAGCTGGTAGTTTCTAGAGCGACAAGTGTAGCACTTCGGGCCCTATCCTCTATTTATTATGCACCAATAGTAGATGAGTACTAGTGATGAACGACCCACCCATGGGACTCCTCCATTTCCTGTTGGCCCAGATGGGACAAAGGACACTGTTGGGATCATGTGCAACGAACAAAAGGTATAAAGGACCCTTGTTCTCTAGAATATGGGATCTCCTTCTCTCTATCTAAAACCCTAATCACCTTATTCTCTAACACATACTAACTAGACCGTTAGAGCATCGTCCTAGAACCACCTCCTAGATGTCGACTAACGTTATCTCTTCATTGTTGTGATTACACTACTCAACCCAACATGAGTCATCGAGTGACGGTGTTAAGTCCAAAGCTCATATCACAACTTTTGGCACCATCCAGGCATATACTTAGAGTCACACAACCTTGATACGACTCTAGATATCGACGATGACGAGAAAGGGAGCTATGGCATCCGACGGAAGAGAAACAAGTCCACTCAGATCCATGTCATCGCTTGATGGCATGCAAGCATCTGTGTTGGAGGGACATGCCTCCACACAAACACCAACTACACAAGCACTAGGTTCCACGACAACAATAACTACCTTATGGCGACTGTCACCCGTTACAACAGAGCATAAGGTTACAACCATGACTGTAACATCTGATTTGTCACGTAAATCCATTAGCCATTATTTCCTGGATTTGGACCCTTGGGCTCGAGTACACTGGGCATACACATGCTATGCTGGGTGTACTCTAGTGGCTGCATGAGGCAGGGTGTCCCCTACGTATGCTAGACGTACACGAGCCAAAGGAAAACCCTAATTTTTAGGGTTTACACCCTATTTAAACACATTAAGTCCTTCACATCTTTCACCTTATCAACCTCCTTTTCCTCTTGAGCGATATATCAAAACCCTAATCCATTTTCCCTAAAAAGAAGAAGATTTATGGAGAAGTATTGGACAAGAAAGAGCTTGTAGAGCTAGAGGTTACTCACCATTTATAGCTTATTGGAGGTAAAAAGCTCCTACCTTGATGACTCCACGTGTTAGTTTTAGTCTAGCACTTATGCTCTTCATATTATGGTCCTTAAGGTGGTTTTTAAGAGTATAAGCTACTCTAGAAGAAAATAATGTTCGATGCTAGTGTCTCTGATGTCCTTTAAGCATAAAAATTGAGTCTTGATTGGTTAAGTTCAACCATGCAAAGTTAAAGGTGGTTTCATGACGTTAGTGTAATAAAATCCATGATTTGACCCTTTTAAGGAATGTAAAAGCATAAAGTTTGCAACTTTATGACTTACTACGCTCTAATAAGCTTAGATCTAAAATTGGATGTTAGGTCTTAACTGATTTAGACCTTGAAAGGAGATTTTGGCCAACTACAACGTACATAGGCATACACTGCGTGTATGCTCCTGAAGTCCCAATTATGCGAGGGCCGTGAGTATACTGAGCGTACTGGTGGTACGCTGAGCATACTCACCAGAGAAGATTTCGGCTTTTTAAGACTCAAGGCATTTCAGAGTAAGGGAATTTGGCATTTCTTTGGCCGCAAGATTTTCGTTAATGGGCCTTCTTGATCTTGGGCCCATTTTAGATATGGACTATCTTCTGGGCTTACGACTAATAGTATTTGGGCCTTAGTGGGTTAGGCCTAATAAGGGAAGCGTTAAGAAGCCTTTTCAGGGTTTGGACTCTTGGGTTCGGTTATTGACCTAATTTCCAATTAGGGTTTTATTACTTATGATTTAGAGTGAGAGGATTTCGTGAGTTAGAAACTAAAGTGTGATTTGATATCTTTAGTATGAGGTGAGTTTCCTTTTCTGTAGCCGTGGGTTAAAGGCACCAATGCCGACCCACTAGATTATGTTTGTAGTATGATGATTGTCTTTATGACAGTTACCGATTGTGCTTTTATCTACTTGATGTGCTTGTGACTGTTATTATTATGATTATATATGTAGTGGTAAGGCGTGAATTAGACCTGATGCCGGTTGAAAGATACCGACTCAGGTGAAATAGACACAATACCAGTTGAAAGATACTGAAGGGAAGGTAATAGACCCAATATCGGTTGAAAGATACCGAAGGGGGTGAAATAGACCCAATATTGGTTGAAAGCTACTGATGGAGGTGAAATAGACTCATTATGTTTTTGACTATCATGTATGTATATATATATATATATATATATATATATATATATATATATATATATATATATATATAGTATGGGGTAGTTTGGGGGAACTCCCTAAGCTTTGTGCTTATCGTTTTCAGTTTATGTTTCAGGTACATAGCACGAAAGGGGAGGACCCAGCCTGCTCGCACTAGATATACCTATATCTTTCCGCATCATGTGATTTTGGGATTTTGTACTTAGATAATATTTTACTATGATATACTCTCGAATGTTTTGATATGATAATAGTATGATTGGAATAAATTTAAAAATGAAACTTTTCTCTTAATTTTTGGGATGTTACGACAGTCACAACCACGAACCAACAGTCACAAATACTAACTCAGCAGTCGCAACCACCGGTTTCTTAGCCGCATTCGCTGCTGCAACAGGAGAGGACGAACACATGATCTCGAGGAACCATATTGTCTCCTGCACAACACCTAATGTCGAACTATTAGTTCTCTCCCTTAGCAGGCATGTTGTACATTCCGCTCTTCGCTCAGCAGCCTCCGATGTTCAAAGGCTATTTCCAACAGTTTCAGGGATCCATACCCCAAGTGCCACCATTGCAGGAGTCCAAACCTCACATGATATCGACGTAAGAGTCCAACCCTCACTCTTCATCGACACAACCACTCAATACCCATGCTCAACAGTTGTAGAGGCTGAACCTATACATGCTACAATAGTTGTGATCGAGCTCACAGTTGCAGTAAAGCACACAAAAAACTCACAGTAGCAGCTGTATATATGGCAAGTAGCAATATACAATCAAGCGTACGATAACCCGTATTATGCTCAACAATTCATGATATACAGTGGCTTTCCATATCCACATATGGAAAACCCGGTGAGGAGTACCAACTCTGCTTTCTGCTAGGAGCTCTTGCAGTATGAGATCCCACACTTAGCGATGATACCAAATATCAATACCAACGATCCAAATGAGCATATTGACACTTATGAATGGACGATGACGTTGCTATGAATGGTCTAATGGTTCACCTGCACATATTTACCTGTTACGTTATCGGGAAATGCAAGAAAATGGTTCATGGCACTACGACCTAGCAGCATCTCGAGTTTCGAGTAGTTACGATACCTCTTCCTAAACAATTTCATGCAGCTAAGGATAGGCATGGGGTATGCGAACTTAATAATAGTATGCAAGAAAAAGGACGGAGAGTCGATAATGGCGTATTATGACATATTCACTATGGCAAAACTAAGCATCATGGGCTATGAGAAATTCCTTGTAATTGACAACTTCGCCCAAGGTCTACTCCATGGTCCTCTATCGAAGAAGATGCAGGGGACGGTACATCAGTCTAGGGACGAGCTAAAGTACAGAGTTGAGAATATCTTAGACAGATTGAAGGTGAAGAGAGAAATGTAGCCAACGTAAAGGTTGTTGCTAATGCTTACGTAAAACAGGAAGAAGCAGTCTCTTGCTCCATCATTGGCCATCAATAGCGCCATGATGGGTGCCACAACAAGCACAACTGACAATCGCGACACCCATCCCGAAGATATCGTCCATTTGGCAACGACGAACACTAGAACCACCGAAACGATGTCTATGCCATCGAAAAAACTCCTTCGAAGATGGAAAAAGAAAAGGGAAAGTACTGTGAGTTTCACAAGAGCAAAACTTACGATACTGGTGAGTGCATGGTGCTGAAGAAAGAGATTAATGAAAAACAACTAAAGGGAAAACCCTCTAATATCACAAAGGACTTAATATCCAAGTTCAATGTCGATCATAATAATGAACACGCTCAAAGAGACGCAAGCAAGTGCCCAGAGAAAAGGAGTGACATATTCACCATCGCCATACCCCGCAAAAGAAGTGAGCCCCACAAAGCAAAGGACGACACCAAGGTATTATCTTGTAATATACTTAATATCAAATTCTCAATAGATAAGACACAGCCACCAAACTGGGATCCCATGGATCCAATCTTGATCACTACCTACATACCGCAAACGCAAGTTCATTGTGTCTACTTAGAAAATGGTAGCAGTACAGACAGACTGTATGAAATGCTTTAGGCAGTTTCCCACCTCTTGGAAGGATGGACTAAAGACTTCTACATCTAGACCATTAATAGGCTTCACAAGGCATAACCTATAGCCGTTGGGCACCATACATCTACCACTTACCTTGTTCAGTCACAATGGGACAGATTAGCTTATGCAAATAATTGAATTTACTATGATGCTCCTCCTAGTAGAACATAACATCTTGCTCGGGCAACCGACGCTCTTTCTGCATGCCATACCATCAACAATCCATGGTATCTTGAACTTTAGAATTTGGGCCGGGTCAGCTACAGTAGTTTCCATTAACCCACATGCACACCACTGCCACCAATTCATTTTCACACCAGAGCTGGTGTGAGAACCGAAAAATTCAAAGGAATATTTCCACACAGAAAGCACACCATTCACCAAGATTACTCGAAGCAAACAGTCCAATTAGGCGCCAACCTATCGGATGAAGCAAAACTAAACCTACTTTCCCTCTTAAAGCATCACTCCAAGGTCTTCATATAGCAACCCACAAATGATAGGGCTCAATCGCGATGTCATTGAGAATAGCTTGAACATTCTCCTAGGGAGCACCCCTATAAAAAGGGGGGGGGGGGCAAGCGGGTGATAAAAGCAAGGAAATCAATATAAATGTGGCAAATATGGTGAACGCAGGTGTTAATGTTACCATGTTTGGCCATGTTAAATTTAATTAAAAGCATAAACAAGAGGTTATCACACCAGAACCTTGGCCAAGACCCGATGTTCGCCTAAGTAATCCAACACCAGGGTGGTAGTTCACTTCCATTCACAAGGAAAGAATATTCCTCATGATCTTCTCATTCAGTCATGACTAATCAGGACATGAAAAAAAACTTAAGTGATGCCCAAAACTGATGTCACTAGGTAGGTAGTTAGCATGGGCATAATTCTCCCAGTTAAAGGAGGCCACGTCTCACAGTCATTGGGAAGGGTCCCCACGATCCGTTAGTAACAGGTATAAAAGGATCTCTTCTGTCTCAAGGAAGAGATCCATCTTCTTCCTCACTGAATTTACCCTAAACTCTCTCTCTCTCTCTCTCTCTCTCTCTCTTTCTTTCTTTCTTTCTTTCTTTCTCTCTCTCTCTCTCTCTCTCTCAACAATCTAACTTGATCGTCAGAGCGACATCCCAGGAGAACACCCGGTTGTCCTATAACGATTCTTTTGTCTTGTGTTCTTTGGAAAAATTCAAGGTCCGATCCACCATCCAACATCCCATCCCCTGAAGAGCATGTAACAACATTTGGCGCCATCCAGACATATCCTTAGAGTGATACAGCCAATAAACGATGCCAGTTCACTGCAAAAGGGCGATCTAAACCCAACTGTATCTACCACTACAGTAGACGACCTATTTCGAACACCGGTGATGGTAACCAACAACCATCACTATGAGTATAGACCACAAGCCACAACCCAGGTGCCAATGGCATAGATCCCGCCGATTACAGAGCCAATTTTGTAGATCAGTTTTGGAAACTATCATTAGATGGTTCACTACCTCAGACGGTGATATCGCATCCCGATCTGTTGCAGGAGTCTCCATATGACGGGACGGAGGTACTCACTATCTATATGTCTCGTAAGAGAAACACAACTCACCAAGCGGGGGACAAGATAGAGGTAATTTCAAGAAATCTACTTAATATTAGTTTTTCGAGGAATGATCCCACACCATTGAATTGGGATCCGCACGACCCACTCCTCAAATCTAGATTCGTTCATAACACGAAAATCCATTGGATATACATTGAAAATGGTAGTTGCTCCGATATAATCTATGAGCATTGTTTCAGGCAACTACTAGATGCATGGTAGGAGGGGCTACAACCCCCAACCGATGGGCCATTGGTAGGATTTATCAGACATAGTTTGTGGCCATTGGGCACTATTCGGCTGCCCATAACGTTGGTTAGTCACAATGAGAGGGAGCGAATCACACGAACAATCGAATTCTCTGTGATCCGATATCCAGGAGAACACAATATTCTGCTTGGACGGTCGGCAATCTCCTTACTACAACTTGTACCACTGACGATCCATTGTATAGTTAAATTTAGCATGGACCAGGGATCAGCGACGATCCTCGCCACAAACAGCAGGGCACAAGATTGCCACTAGATCATAGCTGCTCCTGAGTTGGTACGAGTACCAAAGAAGTCGAAGGAGGAATGTTCCACCGACCAACTCCAAATAAAAATGGAATATCCAAAACAGCTCGTGCGAATTGGCGCTCATCTATCAGACTAGACCAGGGCACAACTGGTAGTACTCCTAAAATTCCACCGTATTTTCCTAGAAACCAACAGATCTAACATGCGTTGATTGTCACACCCCGCTAAAGCGGAAACACAAGGTGTGGTGTCCCTAAATGCCACATGCGAATGCTCCTAAAAGTGAAGTGTCCCTAAATGCCACTTACTCGATGATTACAATTTTACAATGGCTTTGAGCAACTTTTAAAATAAATTACAATGTAAATTGAAATACAACACATGCGAATGCTCCTAAAAGTGAAGTGTCCCTAAATGCCACTTACTCGATGATTCCTGAAAAAGCATGTAAAACAAGCGTCAACTATAAAATAGTTGGTGAGTTCACAAGTAAAAAATAATATTGGTTTCATGAATTGAAATCAAAATTTTGATATAAGTTTCCATAGATAAAAATATATTGCTAAAATGAGTAAATAAGTTTGTATAAACAAAGTTCGTTGTCATCAGGAGAAATAAAGTATGTTGCACAAAAGAGATGCCACGTTCATGTCCCAATGGGAAATAAAGTTTGTAACTAAAATGAGTAAACAAGTTTCATTACTACAAGGAGCAAACAAGTTTGTTACTATAAGAAGCAACCAAGTTTGTTGCTAAAACAAGTAAAAAAGTATTTAGTAACAAAATTTCGTTGTTATAATGAGATACAAAGTTAATTGTTATAATAAGTAACGAGTTTGTATGTATACGAGCAAACAATGAGTTCTAAACCAAGCCTATGACTGAATCCCTATCAAGATCTATTCTTATCGTTCCATAGATTATATGGTATCATGCATTCCAGTAATCGGGCGAGTGAGGAGTTGTCAACTCTTAATAGCGCTATCCACAATGAGCATTGGCTCAAAGAGTTAATGGTTAGAGAAAAGTGTAAGGGAAGGGCCTTAAGACGATAAGTTCTCATGTTCCGTGTTGCATAGACATACATAGAGAGATATAGCAATACAATAGCAATCATGTTTGATACAAGTCAATTTAAATACAACGACCAAATCATAGTTTTCCTGGACATGCTTTTCCTCCCCAAAACATAAAAACTGAAAATAAGGGAGTGCGTGAATATTCACAATATGCAAAATATAGCAACCAAGTTTATACGAGTAAAATAAATACAATGAACATAAATAGTTTAGGACATGCTTTTACACCCGAAAACGTTGAAACGGAAAATAGGGGAGTGCGTGAATACTCACAATATGCAAAATATAACAACCAAGTTTAATACGAGTCAAAATAAATACAACGAACATAAATTGTTTAGGACATGCTTTTCCACCCCAAAACATCTAAAAACTGAAAATCGGGGGAGTCGTGAATACTCACAATGCATTGAGATGATGCAAATGATGCCTTGATCTACGCTCCACTCATACCATTATCATTTTCCTACAATGATGTCACACTAATGAGTCTTTCAGTTGAAATCTAATACGAGTATACTTACTACTACAATAGAATTATGCCAATAATGTGTCAAAATTTAATATTGATAAGTTACAAACATTTTTCTATGAAATTTAAATTTCAATGAATCAATTGTTATGTAACAATTTAAGTGGAAAATTCTCATTATTGAAATGCTAATATTTAACATTTTAAGAAGCGTTCCAATGGTTAAATATTCAAAAACTAAATCAATTTAGTTCTAAAATTTCCTAAAATATGCATTTCAGTTTTATTTGAAGTCAAAGACCTTAAGTTAAATTTTCTTGAATTTTTGATTTGTCTAACTATTTTTCAGCATTTTAGTTTCTTGAATAACCATAAAATCATGGATAAATACTAAATGGTTAGTAAAAAATACAAAACTTCAGATTTTGGTTCCAACAGTATTAAAAGACTTCCAAATAAATTTTCATGGATTATAGATATGTATAACCATTTTTCTTACATTTAATTCTCAAAATAGATAAAAATTCATGAAAACTAGCAATCAGTTAAGAAAATAGCCCAAACTTAATACTGCCAAATAAATTTTTTGTAACACTGTTATTATACATGTAGAAGCTGTGAAAAATATAAAAGATATTTTTCAATTAGTCTTTCTATTTTTCTTTGTTTTATCCTCTTAAATAATCATTAATTGGAGATTAATTATTATACAGTTAAAGCAAATTTCCAAAATTTTTGTAAAGTTCATTTACAGTGTAAATAATCAGGAAAAAATCCCAAAGGTGATTTCATCTACTTAAATCCGATTTTGTGGATTTAAGTGTATTTAATCTTAGAAAATAGGAGAAAACTAGTATACAGAAGAGAAAAATCATCAAAATGTTTATGTATTATCCTAATGTACCACAAGGTATTCTGGTAAATTTTCATAAATTTTTGATGAGTAAAACTATTTTTCCTCTTTTTAGTCCATTATAAATATAAAAATCGAAGAAAAATAGGAATGCATTATGAACAATTCTAAAAATATTTTTCTAAGTCTTCCACAGAGATTATAAGCTGCCAAAATTATTAAATACCCTTTTCAAATTATCTGAAGTGGTTTTATGCTTTATTGGGGCTAAATAAAAAGAAAATTCAAAACCACACTAAACAGTAACAAAAATCGCTGAAACTTAATGAGAGGTCATTATTTAGCATAGGGGTCATCCAGAAATTTAACTATGATTTATAGAGCTCAGAAAGTATTTTATATGATTTATTGCCCTATTTTATTTCAATACTTATACAAATTCTAGAAAAATGAATTATTTTCTAAAAATTTGTTGAACATCTCATTTTGTTGTTGAGAATCTGGGAAAAATTGGATTTTGTCAGAAAAGGAGTTTTAGATATTTATTTGGAAATAAATCTTTCATGAACATATTTGAAAGCTTTTAACAACATACTTTGATGATCCAGCATCTAATCTTGAAGATCATAACATGCATGTTTGTTTGAAGACCATTCATGAGTTTGAAATGTTTAAAAACCATTTTTGATAGAAAACTTTGGATGCATGTGGTGTTTTTCACCAAAAACTTGTAGAAAAATGCATTATGTTGGTTTCGACTTAGGTTTTGGTCCTTGGATTTCACCATTTACAACATGCATGTTGTTTTTGAATGAAATTGAAGGTTATAGAGAATATCGATTTTCCCTTGGAGAACCACAACTATAGCCAAAAAATTTCAAACCGGTTTTTTTTTAAATACTGAACATACTACTAGTATAACTAATTCGAGTACGCATTATTGGACTTTAATTAAGTATAGCCTGGCCAACAATGCTTAATTAAGGAAACTTAATGCGAGGCTTGAAACGTTTATAGTAGAATGATGTTCAAAACGATTTTTAGCTTGAACTTTTGAAAAAAAAAAAAAGTTTTTCGGTGTATGTACGGACATTGCATATTATAGGCATTCATCTAGGTACACTTAGAAACTAAGTGCACTTTTACCAGAATGACTTTATTTAGAAATATTCTTGTCCCTTATCAAGTGCTAGGTTAACCACTTAGGTTATATCACTAGCCACTCTAGGAGCAATGCATTTAGTACTAAAAATGGGTATTCCTCGGTATCTATTGAATTTAGATGTAAGATTAGTAGCTAGATATACACTAGTAATAATCTTAAGTAGAAACATATCCCAATTATTCCTCAATACCTCTTCATCGTCTTCTAGAGTTACAACTAGGAAAAAGCATTTCGATACCGACACGAATGATAATTGGAGCATCGTGTAAGGAGGTAGATGAGTCGCCACTAAGTAGTCACTTGGACACCATTGCCGGGCATTCCAGATTCGACTCACGAGGAGACACGGAGGTTTAACCCATACGTGAAACCTTATTGCTACTCTACGATTTAGCTTTAGGTTATTTCCACCTTGAGCTAAAAACTTAACATAGGATGTCCCTTTGACCTCTATAAAAGGTCATAAATTGCATTGACACCATAAAACGTTTTACTAACAATTTTTCTTGTCCTTTATCTTAGGGTAAAGACATCAGTACTCGCCTTGTACTCACCTTAGTATTTAGGTACGATCAGCTATAACACTTAAACATGTGACATTGAAGTTTATATTATGTGTAAAAGCTTCATTGAATCTTCAAAACACTTTTGTTTGACATTTTTAACATCTTTCTCATTTAGACATTGTAATTTACTTTAATGTGTTTTCTCGAAACCCAACATGATATTTATGCAAATTTCTACTTCAAACATGTTTTTAAGACATATCTAATTCGTGTATTTCAAAACATACATTGTTTGTGTACTTTGCTTCAATATAGTTTTTTAATCTATAAAGTTTTTAAAATTTATTTCATTTGAAAACTTAGTGTTCACTTTTAAATTTCCAGTGACACACTCTCAACAATGAGTAATTATTCTTATAAATATATTGAGTCTTTACCTTATCCATTTTAATCATTGTTGGACTTCAGTCTAAAGAGTCAAAATTGTCAGATTTTTGAATTGCCATTTGTAGGGCTTCTTCTTTTTCACAAACGGAGTTTAACTTAATAGATAACTTATGAATTTTTAGTAATCATTAGCAAACACTTTAAAATTTTCACAATTATATCTAATCATAAAAACACATTAAGGATTGAATTTTTAAGTATTTCTCAACTCATGTTTTTTTTATCTACCTATATGTATTGTTCTTAAAATTTTAACAATAGCAATCATTGCTGCTATCTTCCTTTTCTTTCCCCCGTGCTTGATTTCTTACTCTCCTTATGATATTAGATCTCGCACATCCATAATAGTAACATAATACATTGTTTAAATTTGTTTCTATCTATTTTTCTTCTCCTGGTATCATGTTCATATACATAAAGAATAGAAGTCTACCCTTTTGTTTTTAGCAATTAATACATGTATAGTCATGAGATATACCTTTGATTTAGTCAACTTTGATATATTCAATTATGTCTTTTATCATATACATCTTGTTTTTAATTTGAAATATACTATAAACAAATTATCCTTATTTACATTTGCTCTTTTGTTCTAAATTCAAAAACTTGATATAAAATGCAATTTTCATTGTATTTTTCCTTATAATTAATACACAAGATGAATACCCTTATGCTTATAATTTCTCTATATCTGGAAAATATATGTGAATGATATGCTTCCTTATGTTTCTTCTTTTCTTTAAATACATCAAAAGTTTTAAATTTTAGGATTATCTATTCTCTAAATGATTGTTTTTGTAGAAACACTAAACTATGAATGCACTATTTTCAAAGATTGATATTTTTACACCTTTCTTAGAATAGTATTGTACTTTGCAATTTTCAGTGAGTTCCTAAACTCTCAAACTTGTTTTCGTAAGTATTCTGACTCCTCATAAACTTGAATTTGTCTTAACTTAGACAATTGGACAATTTGTCAAAAAAAAATTATAATATGAATATTTCTATATAAATTCCCTCATTGACAAAGTAAACCTTTAACATTAATTAATCTCTTTATTATATACTACTTTGTTTTATTGTCACTCATGTATCTTCACTCTCTTGGAATTATTACACATATCGGTAACAGTTACATTTTTATCACTTCTAAACACTTAAAATGCTATCTACACAATGTGATTTAATTGATCATAAACTTTCATCGCCTCCATTTGCAACAATGTCTCTCTAAATATATTTATTCTTTGAATAAGGTTTCATTATTGTAAGAGTAAGCGTAGTAGTAATTATAGCATTGGAGATCCTTAATTGTTTCGTAATTTATTTTGTCGATGACACTTAATTAGCCTTTACATTTGAGATGTACCAAAACTTCGTTGCCTGCCCTTAGTACGTATTTTTAGTAACCTACCCTCAATCGCTTCCCTTTCATTTGTGCTACCCTTTCTTATTTCAAAATATATCTTTTCCAAATGTAATAGCCAACCCGGAAGTGAACAAATTGTTCCTAATCTCTTCTTTATTAGGCGGTGATTTTACACTTAGTGCTAATTTAGAATGCAACTTAAGGATCAATGCGGATTTAACGCTCAGTGTAGTTGGTGCTTCAGCAAAACTTATATCGCTCTCTTAATTCAGATAATATCTAACTAGATGATCTTTTTTTCGACTAGGTCGTCGTGGTTAGATCATGATTCCATGAATCAAATTTTCAATAATCTAGACGAAAGAACTCGAATAAAGGAAACATTAATTTGACTATAGCTAAAGAGTTGGGTTCTTCCTTTCAGGAAATAAACCCAAAATAATCAAAGATCTCTTCAAGTCACAATCTCTCCAATTATACACTTGTATTCGGCTGAGTTCTAATAGAATGCATCACAAATTGAATTTTGGGACGAAATTCTTCAACCGGGGGAGAATGTGACATCCATCAAAATTCGAGTGGGTTCTAGATTTGAATAAACTTAGTTGCACGTATAGGCACGACACATACTAGACTTAATAACTAGAAGTTAATATATAACCTATTAGAAACTTGGAAACAATTATAATCGAAGGATAGTGTACTTAGATTTCACATGGTTATATGAATTCTACACCTACTTAACTATAAAGACTATCCATATTTGGGTCACTCGTTGACTCAAACACCTTTTCATGAATCATATACACCCATCTTGCACTTGACCTAGTAGTAGAAATTAGGTCAAAGGCTCATAGAAACTTAAGTCAAAGTTGAAGACTAGGACTAGTATACTTGATTCGTCAATTTCGCTTGAATCTCGGAATCACTACATAGAATGCCAATAGACCAATAAACATAAATCACAAACATTATTTATAACTATAAAAGAGTTATAATAGCATAAGATAATTTAAAGTGTCAAATATTCTATTTTATTTTGATATCCAAAGATTTACAAACTCTCAAAAACCCTAAAAACCCAAAAAGTTAAATTTTATAAAGTTTAACAACAAGAATTCTATAAAAATAGTTATGAAACTTATAATATGATCTTATAATAATAAAAATTATGAAAATACATTTAAGGAAAATAAAATTGAAGTCATTAACAATTACCCTTAATTTATAAGTAAAAAAATCAAGGTTTCATGAGCAAAAACTTGGTTAGGGTGTATATTGTATAAAAAAGTTTTATATTTTTATAAAAGAATTGAAATTTTTAATAAAATAAAAGGGAAGGAGGGCATAATACTCTCAAAACCGTCCACCCTCTTCCCAAGGCACCTCTCCTCTTCCCAAAACCCATAATCACTTCTTTCTCTCTCACACTCCACTTTCTCTCTCATTTTCTCTCACTTCTCTTTACCTTCACCACTCCATTTTCTCTCTTTCTCTCTCTATAAGCAAGAAAATTTCCAAAAAACAAACCCAATAATACTCCTCAAACTCAAAATCTTCATCATATTGTAGTGTTCTTGAAGGTAAAATTGATTTCTACTTCACTTTTCCTTCAAAGTTTTGTATTTTTCTTACGCTTTCTTTTTCTTCTACTCCATTCTATTGTAAAATTATGAATACTTGAACCTACTCACGATTTTGATGATGATGGTGGTAGGATTTCATTAAAAAAACAACATGCATTTTGCAAATGGTGAAATCCAAGGACCAAAACCTAAGTCGAAACCAACATAATGCATTTTTCTACAAGTTTTTGGTGAAAAACACCACATGAATCCAAAGTTTTCTATCAAAAACGATTTTTGAACATTTCAAACTCATGAATGGTCTTCAAACAAACATGCATGTGATTATCTTCAAGCTTAGATGCTAGATCATCTAAGTATGTTGTTAAAAGCTTTCAAATATGTTCATGAAGGATTTATTTCCAAATAAATATCTAAAACTCATTTTCTGACAAAATCCAATTTTTCCCAGATTCCGATCAACGAAATGAGAAGTTCAACAAATTTTCAGAAAATAATTCATTTTCCTCGAAATATTATAATTATTGAAATAAAATAAGTCAATAAATCATATAAAATATTTTCTTAGGTCTATAAATCCTAGTTAAATTTGGGGATGACTCCTATGCTAAATAATGGTCTCTCATGAAGTTTCATTGATTTTTGTTACTGTTTAGTATGGTTTTGAATTTTTTTTTTAGCCCGAATAAATCATAAAACAACTTTAGCTAATTTGAAAAGGGTATATAATAATTTTTGCAGTTTATACTCTCTTTGGAAGACTTAGAAAAATATTTTTCAGAATTTTTCATAGTGCATTCTTATTTTTCCTCGATTTTTTGTATTTATAATGGACTAAAAACAGGAAAAATAGTTTTACTCATTATAAATTTATGAAAATTTACCAGAACACCTTGTAGTATATTAGGATACTACATAAAAATTTTGATGATTTTTCTCTTCTGTATACTAGTTTTCTACTATTTTCTAAGATTAACTACAATTAAATCCACAATATCAGATTTCAGTTGATGAAAATCATCTTTTGGATTTTTTCCAGATTATTTACACTGTAAATAAACTTTACAAATATTTTGGTAATTTACTTTAACTGTTTAATAATTAATCTCCAATTAATGATTATTTAAGAAGATAAAACAAAGAAAAATAGAAAGACTAATTGAAAAATATCTTTTATATATTCACAACATTTACTTGTATAATAACAGCGTTACAAAAAGTTTGGGTAAATTTTGAAAATTGTTTTCTATTTATCCTAATTTTTTAAGAATAAATTCACCAAAATCATAAAATTAGGTTAAAAGAGTTTAGAAGCCCATTTTTTATATTTTTCCCAGCTTAAGGATGTGTAATGGCCTCTCAATAAGTTTCAACGATTTTTTTTATTGTTTAGTGTGGTTTTGAATTTTCTTTTTATTTAGCCCCAATAAATCATAAAACCACTTTAGATAATTTGAAAATGGTATATAATAATTTTGGCAGGTTATAATCTCTGTGGAAGATGTAGAAAAATGTTTTCAGAATTGTTCATAACGCATTCCTATTTTTCCCCGATTTTGTGACAACCCATAATTTATTCCGTCACCGTACCCTGTTTCAGTTAATAAAGTCGTTAAGTTCCAAAATTTTCCGTTAGCTTTGTTTTAAAATAAATTATTGCAACTTCTATTTAGGTTTTAAAAATGTTGGGATACATTTTAAAACATTAAAATATTTTCTATTTTCATTTAGAAAATATTTAGTTTCATCTAAGTAGTAATTATGGTAACTTAATCGGGTACGACCAAAAGCCTTGTTTTACGTCAGTATCGGGTAGAATTCCATCAGGTCTGAAACCCAACCCCTATATAAAGGTTGAGTGGACAACTTTTGAAGACTTTTGCCCACTTCACAACTTTCTCTCATTACTCTCTCTCTAAAACTCGAAATTGAGCCAAAAATCCCTTTTCAAGCTTCATTTCGGTAAGTAATCTATCCTAGCATGTTTCTAAGGTTGTTTATCATTCAAATTTGTGTTTAAACTAATCAAAACACCCATGAACAAATGTTTACGGTTTGGGAACCCTCCCAAAACCGTGAACACCTCTAAAGAGGGTTTTAAAGCCCCAAAACTCCTCCTAAGCACTTCTAGTGCTTAGTTAAGACCTTTGGACTTGCATGCATGGGCTTAAGACCTGAAAATCGTACCAAATGATGTATGGACATGAGTTTACGGCCCAAGAACATGCTTGGATGGTAAACCCTGATTCATGGACCATAAACACCTTTTTAAGGTGTTAAATTGCCCTTAAACACCTCCAAAAGCTTCCACGAACTTCCATGAGTGCATAGAACCTTATAATCCTTCAAGAAATACACCAAAACACATTCAAATGGGAAAAACTTTAGTTTACGGCCCAAGAACATTCTTGGACCGTAAACACATCTCCTTAGACCATAAACTCCTCCAATGGGTGTTAAAGTGGCTTTAACACCTTGTATGGCTTGGAACTGGACCTAGAACTTTGTATGCTTAACCTACAACCACTAAAACCCATGAATCATGGATAAACATGAGTTTACGGCTGTAAACTCATGTGTTTAAGGTAGTAAACTCCCAAGAACATCTTTATAGACCGTAAACTACTTTTCCAAGGTCGTTCAAGTCTGAATCACTTCCTAAGCCATGGAATCAACCCTAGAACCTCCCCATGTGCATTGTAATTGGCCTAGGACCATTTAAACACATTAAACCATGGAACACAAGAGTTTACAGCTGTAAACTCATAGTTTACTAACGTAAACTCCTCAAATGGTCCTTAAGATGTTCAAATCTCATTCAAAGGCCTTGAAACCATGTCACACCCCCAAACCAGAATGGCGGAAACATTCAGGGGTGGATGACTTAACAATTGAATATTGTAAAGAAAGTAAAACAACCATCATATATATAATAAAAAAGTATATTGTTGCGTTATACATATTTCCAAAAGAATATTACAATATGATGATGTAAATGTTTAATAATAAACGTCTTTAGCGTTCCTTCTTCAAAAGCTGATGGTTAACTGTATTACTGATTCCCTGAGAAATACAAGTGGTATAAAAAAAGTGTCAACAATTAAGTTGGTGAGTTCATAAGTGTTTTGTATTAAAAGTATGTCCTTTTGGTAGCAAATCAATGAATGAGGTTTTCAGAAAATCCAATATTTTCTATAAATAGTTTGATAAGTTCTCAAAGTTGGAGTGCGTTAGTGTTTTTCGTACTTGAATGATAAAGATAAACTCAGTGCTGAAAATAATATAGAAAACTGAATGCATATATGAATCTTGTAAATCAAACTTGTTTTTATACTTTCATGTGAGTTTTATAACCATGCTATTGACACTGACTGCCTGTAACAACATTCTTCAGGTGTTGTAGTGTTATGACATTTGTCACCCCAGACCTGCCGGTCTAACTGTAGCTAACAATTTAGGTGCGGGGTTGTCAATCCTGTATAGATCTATATACAAGTATCACGCTCTCCCTCTAAGAGATTATGGTATATAATACAGGATTTGAAATGCATACATAAGAGTACGTTGAAGTTTGAATATCTCACATCGCTTAGTATAAATAGATTTAGGATAAGAAAGACTTTACTTCATTTTGTTTGAAAGTATTTCGTTTTTCAAGATGTATACGTAAGAATGTATGAATAACTTGTTAACTATACCCATTATAGTTTTTCAGAAAGTTTGTTCCATTTGATGAAAATAACTTGATGATATACTAGCCCTTTATAAGTAAAGTAATATGTTGGTGTCGATAATCATTAAGATAGATGTTACATTTATGTTTATAAAACGATAATTTTACTTGTATTGTACTTGTATTTCCCCCTTAAAACATGAAAAGACTTGAAAGGTAAGGGTATGAACTCATTTGTTTAGCTTGAAGATAGTGGGGCTAGAGTCGAGCAGAACTTCAACCATGGAAAACTACATCTTCGAGCTCTTCGGGGATCTCGGTAGCGTAGAACCTTCGTCGGGGGCTCGGGTATGGAAACCGAGGGCGTCGGGACAGCTTCTGGTGCTTGAAAATATGTGGGAGTGATTGAGAGTTTAGCGGAGGTGTGCTAAATTCCAGAGCTTATTGTTTCTATTTATAGGGTTGGAAGGTCGCGTACGTTGGGCGTAACTTTGCATCATGGCTTATGACTCGAGTATAGCTAGGCGTAGAGCTGCAGCCGATGGGACTCGACCCTGCACCTGAGTATGCTGGGCGTACCCCTACATTACGCTGGGCGTAATCCCGACTCCCATCTTCTAAATTCCGTAACTTTCGCGTACGGGCTCTGTTTTTTGCGTTCTTTATATCCACACGTAGGTGAGATTATGCTCTACAACTTTCGTTTAGACTCCATTGACTAGTTTTGACTTTATTTTTATTGATATGTTTTTAATAGGTCGGGACTGCTAAAGTTCGTTAAAAATTCATAGTTTCTTTATTCGACATCGGTTTTCGTTTGTCTTTTTATCATTTTACTCCAATTGTGGAGACCTTCAACTTTCTTTTAGGTTGTGTTACCTAAATAACACTCGATCTTCAATTCGAGTTTTTAGCCCTCTACTATTGTTGCGAAACTTAGAAAATTCGTAACTTCTTCATACGAGGTCCAAATTTGGTAGTCTTTTTATGTACGTTTATAGTTTAACGAACTATACAACTTTTGTTTAGATACTTAAGGCTAAAATGCGTTTTATTGTAATTTCACTTTTTACGTTTAAATAATGTTTTAACGGTGTGTCGTAAATATTCGAGTGGTTACAATTTCTTCAATATAACCCGGTTTTGTATGTTCTTTATGTTTTTGGAAACCTTGGCACGATATCTAACATTTGATGCATCCCAATTTAGATATTTGAACACTTTATTTTTGAGGTTAATTTCGTTGATTCCAAATAGTTTTGTTGTATTTGACTTTTGAGTGTTACACTGCTTTTGGAAAATATAGGGTTGTCACATCATCCCCCCGTTAGGGAATTTCGTCCCGAAATTTAATCTAAGATAGAGTTTACAGGTTAGGAAAAAGATGTGGGTACTTTTGTTTCATCTGATCCTCACATTCCCAGGTGTATCCAGGTCCTCGCTTGGCATTCCAGCGGACCTTTACAATAGGTATGCAACTTTGTTTAGTCCTTTTTATCTCTCGATCCATGATCTCTACTGGTTCTTCTACGAATTGGAGATTCTTATTTATTGCAATTTCATCTAGAGGGATGAAAAGGGTCTCGTCGGACAAGCACTTCTTTAGGTTTGATACGTGAAACGTAGGGTGTACGTTGTGGAGCTCCTGAGATAATCGAAGTTTGTACGCCACTGGACCGATCCTGGCAAGGATCTCGAATGGTCCGATATATCTTGGGTTTAGTTTCCCATGCTTTCCGAAGCATATTAACCCCTTCCAGGGCGAGACTTTTAGTAGGACTCGATCTCCAACCTGGAATTCCAAGGGTTTCCATCTTTTATCCGCGTAACTCTTTTGTCTGTCCCTTGATGCTTCTAGATGTTCCCGGATCTGAACAATCTTCTGCGTAGTTTCCCTTATGATTTATGGTCCAGTGAGCGTGTTGTCTGTTGCTTCTCCTCTTGCTAGTTGTGTGTCCCCCACTTCGGCCCAGCACACAAGTGACCTGCATTTACGGCCGTAGAGGGCTTTGAACGGGGCAGCCTTGATACTAGTGTGGTAGCTATTGTTGTACGAGAACTCGACCAAGGGTAGATGGGTGTCCCATGCTTTGCCAAAATCGATTACGCAAGATCTCAACATATCTTCTAGGGTTTGTATGGTTCTCTCACTCTGGCCATCGGTTTATGGGTGATAAGCAGTACTCATGTCCAGTCTTGTTCCTAGAGATTTTTGTAGCGACTGCCAGAAACTTGAGGTGAATCTACTATCTCGGTCCGAGATAATGGATATGGGCACACCATGTAGTCGTATAATTTCTCTGAGGTATGTCCTAGTTAGCTTCTCCAATTTATCCGTCTCTTTGATCGGTAGGAAGTGCGTTGATTTAGTTAACCTGGTGACGATCACCCAGATAGTGTCAAGTCCGTTTTCCGTCCTGGGTAGTTTGGTTATGAAATCCATGGTTATCCGTTCCCACTTCCATTCGGGTATTTCTGGTTGTTGCAACAATCCTGAGGGCTTTTGGTATTCTACGTTGACTTTGGCACACGTCAGACATTTACTCATGTAGGTAGCAATTTCGACTTTCATGTTCGGCCACCAGTACAATTTCTTGAGGTTGAGATACATCTTATCGAAGTCGGGGTGTATGGAGTATCATGTCTTATGGGCTTCGTTTATGATGACTTCTCTGAATTCGAAAAACTTCGATGTCCAGATCCGATCCATGAAGTAATGAACTCCATCATTCTTGACCTCATACTTCTTATCCATTCCCCTTAAGGCTTCCCCTGCCACATTTTCAGATGTTAAGGATTCTATTTGGGATTCCTTGATTTGTGTGGACAGCTGTGAATGGATTGTCATGGTTAGAGACTTCACTCTGCGGCCCGAGTATTCCTTCCGGCTGAGTGCATTGGCCACCACGTTAGCCTTTCCGGGATGATATCGAATCTCGCATTCACAATCATTTAGTAGTTCTACCCACCGCCTTTGTCTCATGTTGAGTTCTTTCTGGTTGAGGATATGTTGGAGGCTTTTATGGTCGGTGAAGATCATACATTTTGTGCCTTAGAGGTAGTGCCTCCATATCTTTAGAGCGAAGACGACTGCTCCTAGCTCAAGATCGTGCGTTGTGTAGTTCACTTCGTGCGTCTTTAGTTTCCTTGAGGCGTAGGCGTTGGCCTTCCCTCGCTGCATCAGGACACACCCGATTCCTTGGTTTGATGCATTGCAATAGACCACAAAGTCCTCTGTTCCTTCTGGCAAGGTTAGAATGGGCGCATTACATAAGGCTCGCTTTAGCGTTTGGAACGCGGTGTCTTGTTTTTCTCCTCAGTCGAAGGTCACACTCTTATGAGTTAGGGTGGTGAGTGGCTTGGCAATCTTAGAGAAATTTTGTATGAACCTTCGGTAATACCCGACGAGTCCCAAAAATTGCCGAATTTCTGTAGGGGTTCTTGGAGTCGTCCAACTCTCTATTGCCTTGATCTTAGAAGGATCCACGTGTATCCCCTCCTTGCTTACTACGTGTCCTAGGAAATCGACTTCTCGAATCCAAAATTCGCACTTTGAAAGTTTTGCGTAAGGCTTCTCTGCCCTCAATGTCTCCAAAACTTGGCGAAGGTGTAGGCTGTGTTCTTCCTGGGTTCTTGAATAGATGAGTATATCATCTATGAACATGATCACAAATTTATCCAGGAAGGGACGACATACTCGGTTTATCAAGTCCATGAACACTGCTGGAGCATTTGTCAACCCGAAGGGCATTACTACAAACTTGTGGTGACCATAGCGTGTTCGGAAAACCATTTTGGGGATGTCTCCTTCCAGTACTCGCAGTTGGTGATAACCAGATCTTAGATCGATCTTTGAGAAGTAGCTCTCTCCCTGTAGTTGGTCAAACAGATCGTCTATGCGCGGAAGGGGATATCGGTTCTTGATCGTGAGTTTGTTCAGCTCCCGGTAATCGATGCACATACGAAAAGATATGTCCTTCTTTTTCATGAATTGGACCGGTGCTCCCCATGGTGAGAAGCTCGGTCTGATGAAGCCCTTGCTTAGCAGCTCGTTTAATTGGCCGGATAGTTCCTGCATCTTGGCTGGGGCTAAACAGTAAGGCAACATAACTACTGGAGTAGCTCTAGGGATTAAGTCGATTCTGAACTCGACTTGGCGTTCTGGTGGAAATCCTGGAAGATCTTCTAGGAAAATATCTGGGAAGTTGCAGACTTCCGGAATGTCTTTAGCGTTCTTTGGTTCTTGTTTCTGGTCTACTACGTGGGCTTGAAAGGCATGGTATTCCTTGCGAAGATATTTTTGTGCTTTAACACAGGATATGGTTTGCAAATTTGAACTAGGTTTGTCTCCACATATGACAAGAGTTTCGCCGTTGGGTAGATTGAGACGAACGGCCTTTTCGTGAAAAAGAATATCGGCATGGTGAAGACTTAACCAATCCATACCGATGATTACATCAAAACTTCTTATCGAAATGGGCATAAGGTCGATTTGAAATAAGTGTTCGTTTAAATTTAATGTGAACCCTACGTACATATCGCTTGTGCTTTCCGTTTTACCGTTAGCCATTTCTACAGTGAATATTTTATTGAGTGGTTGGGGTCTTTGATTAAATAGGTGTTTGCATTTATGACTCATAAAACTTCTTTCCGCACCGCAATCAAAGAGTATGCATGCATAAATGTTGTCGAGGAGAAACGTACCAGTAACCACTGTTGGGTCAGCTATTGCTTCATTTTGACCTATCATCAGCACTCTCCCAACACCACCAACATTCATTGTCTTGGGGCAGTCCCTCTTGAAGTGCCCATTTTCTCCACACCCATAACATGCTTGGCTTATCCCAGTACCAGGGACTTGAGTGACTAGTCGCGCTGGTGCTTTATAGAAACGGGCAATGTGCCCTTTCCTTTCGTAGTTCTTACAGTGCATCTCGCGACAATTACCGTGGTGATGGTAGTTGCATTTGCTGCACTTGGGCAGGTTCCCCGCATACTGTTTTGTTGGCGCTGGGGTAGCAGGAGTTGTGGTGGGAGCAGTAGCAGCATGAACCGCTACCATTTGTTTCTTTGAAGGTTCTTGCGAAATTTGCCCCTTTCTCTTGTTCCAGAATTTCTTCTTGCTTTTGTTGGCATTGTTATCGTTGTTGTTGTTCCCTTTGGTTGGTTCAGCCACGATAGTCGTGACTCCTTGACTGACACCATGATCAACAAGAGATTGCGCCAGTTCCTTGGCGCAGTTGAAGGTCATGGGTTTGGAAGCTAACACACTTCCTCGAAGTTGGGGTGATAGTACCCAGATGTACCTCTCCACCTTTTGGCTTTCCAGGATCAACATCGTTGGGCAAAGTGTTATCAAATCACTGAATCTGTTGGTGTAGCATGCAATTTCGAGCCTACCATCGAAAGGCCCCACAGTTCCTGTTCGAGCTTCTGAATCTCGCCTCTTGGGCAGTACTCTCGTAGATGCATTCATTCCAGGTTTTCCCAACCCATGGAGTTCACCACCACTAGGGTTAGTGTCTTGACGTGGCCGTTCCACCATGTCAGAGCGCGTTCATAGAAATTAAAAGTATCAAATTTTACTTTGCTTTTATTCAGGGCATGCGCAAATTTCGAATACAATTTCCATTTTCTCTATCCATTGGGATAGAGCCAATACTCCCCCAGTCCCATAAAAGGAATAAGTTTTCCATTGGTGACGTCTTTGTAAGTGCATACCCTGGAACGGTCTTGGCTTTGGCCATTTGTAAAGCTGTTTATTCCTCCTCCTGACCCGTTGTTGCTCATTTGAGCCATCGCTGCGGTTACAGTAGTTTGGAACATAGCTGCATCCATAGTTGGATTGGGCGGTGGAGGTGGTGCTGGAGTTGAGTTTCTGCATGCTGATCTACGAGGCGGCATGTTCTGGTAGACAAAATAAGAATGAATACTATAAGTTTCTAATGTTTTGACAATCGTATACTAGAGGGTTAGTTGTATCTTGTAATTTGTTTTGACTTTAGTTTTTGGTTTCAAAGTAGGTACAACAATTTAGTTAATCCCATAAGTTTCGAGAGGTATATAAAAAAGTACTTCATATTTATATATAAGTCACACCTAAGGTGTGTTACATTATGCTATTTGTTTAGGAAAACTCAATCTATGTAGAGGTCTCCGATTACAGATACAAAGGAAATAAGGGAAAAACTTTATCCGAGGTCCAATTCTATATCAAAATTGTTGGAGTTGAGCAAGTTCTACTTGTGGCGTGTTGCATGTTTGGAGCTAGATTTGGCATCTGACTACTTGACTCCCATTAGGTACCTTTCAAGATCTCCTTGTTGTTCCTTCATCTCTCTTATTTCTGCTAGTGCGTTCACCATTTTATTCTAAAGTGTCCCTGTGTAGATTTGGGTATTTTCGTGTAGTCCTTCTAGACGATGGATGTCTGCGGCGTTACCCTAAGTAGCAGCATTGATGTTGCGAACTCTGGCTGCTTGCTGGTCCGCATGGTAGTTCTGGGTAGCTATAGTGCCCACAATAACAGGAAGTGCTCGATCAGATGAGCCTCCCCCACTAACATTTTAAAACTCTCGACACATGCCGAAAGGATGGCGTACACCTAGTTGGCGGCTCTAGTAGTAGCGATGGCTTCCCCAGATGGGGATGGGTCATGGGTGATATGGTTTGACTTCAGGAGGATGAGGAGCGGGAGGGTCGATCACTTCCGGCTCGGAGTTTGTTCCACTAGTAATTTCCTCGACCTCCTCGTCGACTTCAAATTCCTCTTTGACTTTGAATTCTTCTTCGACTTCCTCCTCGATTTCCTCCGGGTCTTCCTCCTGGCCTTCTTCTATCCAGCCGCCGTTACCTTGGTTTGGGTAGTAGGGGTCTCCCGGTAAATGGAATCCGGCCATTTCTCTGTACTAGGATAGAGGTATGAGAATTTTATAAGAAAAGAAATTTCTATTTAACGACATCCTATGTTTAACTATATCTTACAGAGCGCAAGTTTTTCATTGTATTATTATCCATAACAATACCCCTATAGTATTTCAAATTAGCGAATCTAAAATAATTTTTATTTGGTAACTTTTTGGCTTGTTGTCCACTACGATCATTCCTCGACGTACATTGGTCAAATCTAGGATAAATATAGTTGATCAGGCTATATTTATTCTCGATTTGATTACATACCCCGAGGCCCAATCGTAGTGTCGCAACTTTCCTTAATACTTTTTTTAGAAAACTTGTCATGATACGAGACTGATACATGCGAGTAAAAATGTATATATTTTAAAAGAAAATATATTTTTATGAAAACGTTTTGTCAGAGGGTTTTTGGTTCCCGTTGCATTTATAGTTTGTATGTCTTATGTGGTTCGATATACTTAGTTCACTATAAAAAATGCTCTGATACCAATCTGCCACACCCCCAAACCAGAGTTTACAGCCGTAAACACATAGTTTAGTGTCATAAACTCCTCAAATGGTCCTTAAGATGTTCAAATCTCATTCAAAGGCCTTGAAACCATGTCACACCCCTAAACCAGAATGGCGGAAACAGTCAGGGGTGGATGACTACACGTAGTACCATAACAATTGAATATTAAGTGACACAACCATCATATATATAATAAAAAAGTATATTGTTGCGTTATACATATTTCCAAAAGAATATTACAATATGATGATGTAAATGTTTAATAATAAACGTCTTTAGCGTTCCTTCTTCAAAAGCTGATGGTTAACTGTATTACTGATTCCCTGAGAAATACAAGTGGTATAAAAAAAGTGTCAACAATTAAGTTGGTGAGTTCATAAGTGTTTTGTATTAAAAGTATGTCCTTTTGGTAGCAAATCAATGAATGAGGTTTTCAGAAAATCCAATATTTTCTATAAATAGTTTGATAAGTTCTCAAAGTTGGAGTGCGTTAGTGTTTTTCGTACTTGAATGATAAAGATAAACTCAGTGCTGAAAATAATATAGAAAACTGAATGCATATATGAATCTTGTAAATCAAACTTGTTTTTATACTTTCATGTGAGTTTTATAACCATGCTATTGACACTGACTGCCTGTAACAACATTCTTCAGGTGTTGTAGTGTTATGACATTTGTCACCCCAGACCTGCCGGTCTAACTGTAGCTAACAATTTAGGTGCGGGGTTGTCAATCCTGTATAGATCTATATACAAGTATCACGCTCTCCCTCTAAGAGATTATGGTATATAATACAGGATTTGAAATGCATACATAAGAGTACGTTGAAGTTTGAATATCTCACATCGCTTAGTATAAATAGATTTAGGATAAGAAAGACTTTACTTCATTTTGTTTGAAAGTATTTCGTTTTTCAAGATGTATACGTAAGAATGTATGAATAACTTGTTAACTATACCCATTATAGTTTTTCAGAAAGTTTGTTCCATTTGATGAAAATAACTTGATGATATACTAGCCCTTTATAAGTAAAGTAATATGTTGGTGTCGATAATCATTAAGATAGATGTTACATTTATGTTTATAAAACGATAATTTTACTTGTATTGTACTTGTATTTCCCCCTTAAAACATGAAAAGACTTGAAAGGTAAGGGTATGAACTCATTTGTTTAGCTTGAAGATAGTGGGGCTAGAGTCGAGCAGAACTTCAACCATGGAAAACTACATCTTCGAGCTCTTCGGGGATCTCGGTAGCGTAGAACCTTCGTCGGGGGCTCGGGTATGGAAACCGAGGGCGTCGGGACAGCTTCTGGTGCTTGAAAATATGTGGGAGTGATTGAGAGTTTAGCGGAGGTGTGCTAAATTCCAGAGCTTATTGTTTCTATTTATAGGGTTGGAAGGTCGCGTACGTTGGGCGTAACTTTGCATCATGGCTTATGACTCGAGTATAGCTAGGCGTAGAGCTGCAGCCGATGGGACTCGACCCTGCACCTGAGTATGCTGGGCGTACCCCTACATTACGCTGGGCGTAATCCCGACTCCCATCTTCTAAATTCCGTAACTTTCGCGTACGGGCTCTGTTTTTTGCGTTCTTTATATCCACACGTAGGTGAGATTATGCTCTACAACTTTCGTTTAGACTCCATTGACTAGTTTTGACTTTATTTTTATTGATATGTTTTTAATAGGTCGGGACTGCTAAAGTTCGTTAAAAATTCATAGTTTCTTTATTCGACATCGGTTTTCGTTTGTCTTTTTATCATTTTACTCCAATTGTGGAGACCTTCAACTTTCTTTTAGGTTGTGTTACCTAAATAACACTCGATCTTCAATTCGAGTTTTTAGCCCTCTACTATTGTTGCGAAACTTAGAAAATTCGTAACTTCTTCATACGAGGTCCAAATTTGGTAGTCTTTTTATGTACGTTTATAGTTTAACGAACTATACAACTTTTGTTTAGATACTTAAGGCTAAAATGCGTTTTATTGTAATTTCACTTTTTACGTTTAAATAATGTTTTAACGGTGTGTCGTAAATATTCGAGTGGTTACAATTTCTTCAATATAACCCGGTTTTGTATGTTCTTTATGTTTTTGGAAACCTTGGCACGATATCTAACATTTGATGCATCCCAATTTAGATATTTGAACACTTTATTTTTGAGGTTAATTTCGTTGATTCCAAATAGTTTCGTTGTATTTGACTTTTGAGTGTTACACTGCTTTTGGAAAATATAGGGTTGTCACATCATCCCCCTGTTAGGGAATTTCGTCCCGAAATTTAATCTAAGATAGAGTTTACAGGTTAGGAAAAAGATGTGGGTACTTTTGTTTCATCTGATCCTCACATTCCCAGGTGTATCCAGGTCCTCGCTTGGCATTCCAGCGGACCTTTACAATAGGTATGCAACTTTGTTTAGTCCTTTTTATCTCTCGATCCATGATCTCTACTGGTTCTTCTACGAATTGGAGATTCTTATTTATTGCAATTTCATCTAGAGGGATGAAAAGGGTCTCGTCGGACAAGCACTTCTTTAGGTTTGATACGTGAAACGTAGGGTGTACGTTGTGGAGCTCCTGAGATAATCGAAGTTTGTACGCCACTGGACCGATCCTGGCAAGGATCTCGAATGGTCCGATATATCTTGGGTTTAGTTTCCCATGCTTTCCGAAGCATATTAACCCCTTCCAGGGCGAGACTTTTAGTAGGACTCGATCTCCAACCTGGAATTCCAAGGGTTTCCATCTTTTATCCGCGTAACTCTTTTGTCTGTCCCTTGATGCTTCTAGATGTTCCCGGATCTGAACAATCTTCTGCGTAGTTTCCCTTATGATTTATGGTCCAGTGAGCGTGTTGTCTGTTGCTTCTCCTCTTGCTAGTTGTGTGTCCCCCACTTCGGCCCAGCACACAAGTGACCTGCATTTACGGCCGTAGAGGGCTTTGAACGGGGCAGCCTTGATACTAGTGTGGTAGCTATTGTTGTACGAGAACTCGACCAAGGGTAGATGGGTGTCCCATGCTTTGCCAAAATCGATTACGCAAGATCTCAACATATCTTCTAGGGTTTGTATGGTTCTCTCACTCTGGCCATCGGTTTATGGGTGATAAGCAGTACTCATGTCCAGTCTTGTTCCTAGAGATTTTTGTAGCGACTGCCAGAAACTTGAGGTGAATCTACTATCTCGGTCCGAGATAATGGATATGGGCACACCATGTAGTCGTATAATTTCTCTGAGGTATGTCCTAGTTAGCTTCTCCAATTTATCCGTCTCTTTGATCGGTAGGAAGTGCGTTGATTTAGTTAACCTGGTGACGATCACCCAGATAGTGTCAAGTCCGTTTTCCGTCCTGGGTAGGTTGGTTATGAAATCCATGGTTATCCGTTCCCACTTCCATTCGGGTATTTCTGGTTGTTGCAACAATCCTGAGGGCTTTTGGTATTCTACGTTGACTTTGGCACACGTCAGACATTTACTCATGTAGGTAGCAATTTCGACTTTCATGTTCGGCCACCAGTACAATTTCTTGAGGTTGAGATACATCTTATCGAAGTCGGGGTGTATGGAGTATCATGTCTTATGGGCTTCGTTTATGATGACTTCTCTGAATTCGAAAAACTTCGATGTCCAGATCCGATCCATGAAGTAATGAACTCCATCATTCTTGACCTCATACTTCTTATCCATTCCCCTTAAGGCTTCCCCTGCCACATTTTCAGATGTTAAGGATTCTATTTGGGATTCCTTGATTTGTGTGGACAGCTGTGAATGGATTGTCATGGTTAGAGACTTCACTCTGCGGCCCGAGTATTCCTTCCGGCTGAGTGCATTGGCCACCACGTTAGCCTTTTCGGGATGATATCGAATCTCGCATTCACAATCATTTAGTAGTTCTACCCACCGCCTTTGTCTCATGTTGAGTTCTTTCTGGTTGAGGATATGTTGGAGGCTTTTATGGTCGGTGAAGATCATACATTTTGTGCCTTAGAGGTAGTGCCTCCATATCTTTAGAGCGAAGACGACTGCTCCTAGCTCAAGATCGTGCGTTGTGTAGTTCACTTCGTGCGTCTTTAGTTTCCTTGAGGCGTAGGCGTTGGCCTTCCCTCGCTGCATCAGGACACACCCGATTCCTTGGTTTGATGCATTGCAATAGACCACAAAGTCCTCTGTTCCTTCTGGCAAGGTTAGAATGGGCGCATTACATAAGGCTCGCTTTAGCGTTTGGAACGCGGTGTCTTGTTTTTCTCCTCAGTCGAAGGTCACACTCTTATGAGTTAGGGTGGTGAGTGGCTTGGCAATCTTAGAGAAATTTTGTATGAACCTTCGGTAATACCCGACGAGTCCCAAAAATTGCCGAATTTCTGTAGGGGTTCTTGGAGTCGTCCAACTCTCTATTGCCTTGATCTTAGAAGGATCCACGTGTATCCCCTCCTTGCTTACTACGTGTCCTAGGAAATCGACTTCTCGAATCCAAAATTCGCACTTTGAAAGTTTTGCGTAAGGCTTCTCTGCCCTCAATGTCTCCAAAACTTGGCGAAGGTGTAGGCTGTGTTCTTCCTGGGTTCTTGAATAGATGAGTATATCATCTATGAACACGATCACAAATTTATCCAGGAAGGGACGACATACTCGGTTTATCAAGTCCATGAACACTGCTGGAGCATTTGTCAACCCGAAGGGCATTACTACAAACTTGTGGTGACCATAGCGTGTTCGGAAAACCATTTTGGGGATGTCTCCTTCCAGTACTCGCAGTTGGTGATAACCAGATCTTAGATCGATCTTTGAGAAGTAGCTCTCTCCCTGTAGTTGGTCAAACAGATCGTCTATGCGCGGAAGGGGATATCGGTTCTTGATCGTGAGTTTGTTCAGCTCCCGGTAATCGATGCACATACGAAAAGATATGTCCTTCTTTTTCATGAATTGGACCGGTGCTCCCCATGGTGAGAAGCTCGGTCTGATGAAGCCCTTGCTTAGCAGCTCGTTTAATTGGCCGGATAGTTCCTGCATCTTGGCTGGGGCTAAACAGTAAGGCAACATAGCTACTGGAGTAGCTCTAGGGATTAAGTCGATTCTGAACTCGACTTGGCGTTCTGGTGGAAATCCTGGAAGATCTTCTAGGAAAATATCTGGGAAGTTGCAGACTTCCGGAATGTCTTTAGCGTTCTTTGGTTCTTGTTTCTGGTCTACTACGTGGGCTTGAAAGGCATGGTATTCCTTGCGAAGATATTTTTGTGCTTTAACACAGGATATGGTTTGCAAATTTGAACTAGGTTTGTCTCCACATATGACAAGAGTTTCGCCGTTGGGTAGATTGAGACGAACGGCCTTTTCGTGAAAAAGAATATCGGCATGGTGAAGACTTAACCAATCCATACCGATGATTACATCAAAACTTCTTATCGAAATGGGCATAAGGTCGATTTGAAATAAGTGTTCGTTTAAATTTAATGTGAACCCTACGTACATATCGCTTGTGCTTTCCGTTTTACCGTTAGCCATTTTTACAAAAAATATTTTATTGAGTGGTTGGGGTCTTTGATTAAATAGGTGTTTGAATTTATGACTCATAAAACTTCTTTCCGCACCGCAATCAAAGAGTATGCATGCATAAATGTTGTCGAGGAGAAACGTACCAGTAACCACTGTTGGGTCAGCTATTGCTTCATTTTGACCTATCATCAGCACTCTCCCAACACCACCAACATTCATTGTCTTGGGGCAGTCCCTCTTGAAGTGCCCATTTTCTCCACACCCATAACATGCTTGGCTTATCCCAGTACCAGGGACTTGAGTGACTAGTCGCGCTGGTGCTTTATAGAAACGGGCAATGTGCCCTTTCCTTTCGTAGTTCTTACAGTGCATCTCGCGACAATTACCGTGGTGATGGTAGTTGCATTTGCTGCACTTGGGCAGGTTCCCCGCATACTGTTTTGTTGGTGCTGGGGTAGCAGGAGTTGTGGTGGGAGCAGTAGCAGCATGAACCGCTACCATTTGTTTCTTTGAAGGTTCTTGCGAAATTTGCCCCTTTCTCTTGTTCCAGAATTTCTTCTTGCTTTTGTTGGCATTGTTATCGTTGTTGTTGTTCCCTTTGGTTGGTTCAGCCACGATAGTCGTGACTCCTTGACTGACACCATGATCAACAAGAGATTGCGCCAGTTCCTTGGCGCAGTTGAAGGTCATGGGTTTGGAAGCTAACACACTTCCTCGAAGTTGGGGTGATAGTACCCAGATGTACCTCTCCACCTTTTGGCTTTCCAGGATCAACATCGTTGGGCAAAGTGTTATCAAATCACTGAATCTGTTGGTGTAGCATGCAATTTCGAGCCTACCATCGAAAGGCCCCACAGTTCCTGTTCGAGCTTCTGAATCTCGCCTCTTGGGCAGTACTCTCGTAGATGCATTCGTTCCAGGTTTTCCCAACCCATGGAGTTCACCACCACTAGGGTTAGTGTCTTGACGTGGCCGTTCCACCATGTCAGAGCGCGTTCATAGAAATTAAAAGTATCAAATTTTACTTTGCTTTATTCAGGGCATGCGCAAATTTCGAATACAATTTCCATTTTCTCTATCCATTGGGATAGAGCCAATACTCCCCCAGTCCCATAAAGGGAATAAGTTTTCCATTGGTGACGTCTTTGTAAGTGCATACCCTGGAACGGTCTTGGCTTTGGCCATTTGTAAAGCTGTTTATTCCTCCTCCTGACTCGTTGTTGCTCATTTGAGCCATCGCTGCGGTTACAGCGGCTGTTACAGTAGTTTGGAACATAGCTGCATCCATAGTTGGATTGGGCGGTGGAGGTGGTGCTGGAGTTGAGTTTCTGCATGCTGATCTACGAGGCGGCATGTTCTGGTAGACAAAATAAGAATGAATACTATAAGTTTCTAATGTTTTGACAATCGTATACTAGAGGGTTAGTTGTATCTTGTAATTTGTTTTGACTTTAGTTTTTGGTTTCAAAGTAGGTACAACAATTTAGTTAATCCCATAAGTTTCGAGAGGTATATAAAAAAGTACTTCATATTTATATATAAGTCACACCTAAGGTGTGTTACATTATGCTTCTTGTTTAGGAAAACTCAATCTATGTAGAGGTCTTCGATTACAGATACAAAGGAAATAAGGGAAAAACTTTATCCGAGGTCCAATTCTATATCAAAATTGTTGGAGTTGAGCAAGTTCTACTTGTGGCGTGTTGCATGTTTGGAGCTAGATTTGGCATCTGACTACTTGACTCCCATTAGGTACCTTTCAAGATCTCCTTGTTGTTCCTTCATCTCTCTTATTTCTGCTAGTGCGTTCACCATTTTATTCTAAAGTGTCCCTGTGTAGATTTGGGTATTTTCGTGTAGTCCTTCGAGACGATGGATGTCTGCGGCGTTACCCTAAGTAGCAGCATTGATGTTGCGAACTCTGGCTGCTTGCTGGTCCGCATGGTAGTTCTGGGTAGCTATAGTGCCCACAATAACAGGAAGTGCTCGATCAGATGAGCCTCCCCCACTAACATTTTAAAACTCTCGACACATGCCGAAAGGATGGCGTACACCTAGTTGGCGGCTCTAGTAGTAGCGATGGCTTCCCCAGATGGGGATGGGTCATGGGTGATATGGTTTGACTTCGGGAGGATGAGGAGCGGGAGGGTCGATCACTTCCGGCTCGGAGTTTGTTCCACTAGTAATTTCCTCAACCTCCTCGTCGACTTCAAATTCCTCTTTGACTTTGAATTCTTCTTCGACTTCCTCCTCGATTTCCTCCGGGTCTTCCTCCTGGCCTTCTTCTATCCAGCCGCCGTTACCTTGGTTTGGGTAGTAGGGGTCTCCCGGTAAATGGAATCCGTCCATTTCTCTGTACTAGGATAGAGGTATGAGAATTTTATAAGAAAAGAAATTTCTATTTAACGACATCCTATGTTTAACTATATCTTACAGAGCGCAAGTTTTTCATTGTATTATTATCCATAACAATACCCCTATAGTATTTCAAATTAGCGAATCTAAAATAATTTTTATTTGGTAACTTTTTGGCTTGTTGTCCACTACGATCATTCCTCGACGTACATTGGTCAAATCTAGGATAAATATAGTTGATCAGGCTATATTTATTCTCGATTTGATTACATACCCCGAGGCCCAATCGTAGTGTCGCAACTTTCCTTAATACTTTTTTTAGAAAACTTGTCATGATACGAGACTGATACATGCGAGTAAAAATGTATATATTTTAAAAGAAAATATATTTTTATGAAAACGTTTTGTCAGAGGGTTTTTGGTTCCCGTTGCATTTATAGTTTGTATGTCTTATGTGGTTCGATATACTTAGTTCACTATAAAAAATGCTCTGATACCAATCTGCCACACCCCCAAACCAGAGTTTACAGCCGTAAACACATAGTTTAGTGTCATAAACTCCTCAAATGGTCCTTAAGATGTTCAAATCTCATTCAAAGGCCTTGAAACCATGTCACACCCCTAAACCAGAATGGCGGAAACAGTCAGGGGTGGATGACTACACGTAGTACCATAACAATTGAATATTAAGTGACACAACCATCATATATATAATAAAAAAGTATATTGTTGCGTTATACATATTTCCAAAAGAATATTACAATATGATGATGTAAATGTTTAATAATAAACGTCTTTAGCGTTCCTTCTTCAAAAGCTGATGGTTAACTGTATTACTGATTCCCTGAGAAATACAAGTGGTATAAAAAAAGTGTCAACAATTAAGTTGGTGAGTTCATAAGTGTTTTGTATTAAAAGTATGTCCTTTTGGTAGCAAATCAATGAATGAGGTTTTCAGAAAATCCAATATTTTCTATAAATAGTTTGATAAGTTCTCAAAGTTGGAGTGCGTTAGTGTTTTTCGTACTTGAATGATAAAGATAAACTCTGTGCTGAAAATAATATAGAAAACTGAATGCATATATGAATCTTGTAAATCAAACTTGTTTTTATACTTTCATGTGAGTTTTATAACCATGCTATTGACACTGACTGCCTGTAACAACATTCTTCAGGTGTTGTAGTGTTATGACATTTGTCACCCCAGACCTGCCGGTCTAACTGTAGCTAACAATTTAGGTGCGGGGTTGTCAATCCTGTATAGATCTATATACAAGTATCACGCTCTCCCTCTAAGAGATTATGGTATATAATACAGGATTTGAAATGCATACATAAGAGTACGTTGAAGTTTGAATATCTCACATCGCTTAGTATAAATAGATTTAGGATAAGAAAGACTTTACTTCATTTTGTTTGAAAGTATTTCGTTTTTCAAGATGTATACGTAAGAATGTATGAATAACTTGTTAACTATACCCATTATAGTTTTTCAGAAAGTTTGTTCCATTTGATGAAAATAACTTGATGATATACTAGCCCTTTATAAGTAAAGTAATATGTTGGTGTCGATAATCATTAAGATAGATGTTACATTTATGTTTATAAAACGATAATTTTACTTGTATTGTACTTGTATTTCCCCCTTAAAACATGAAAAGACTTGAAAGGTAAGGGTATGAACTCATTTGTTTAGCTTGAAGATAGTGGGGCTAGAGTCGAGCAGAACTTCAACCATGGAAAACTACATCTTCGAGCTCTTCGGGGATCTCGGTAGCGTAGAACCTTCGTCGGGGGCTCGGGTATGGAAACCGAGGGCGTCGGGACAGCTTCTGGTGCTTGAAAATATGTGGGAGTGATTGAGAGTTTAGCGGAGGTGTGCTAAATTCCAGAGCTTATTGTTTCTATTTATAGGGTTGGAAGGTCGCGTACGTTGGGCGTAACTTTGCATCATGGCTTATGACTCGAGTATAGCTAGGCGTAGAGCTGCAGCCGATGGGACTCGACCCTGCACCTGAGTATGCTGGGCGTACCCCTACATTACGCTGGGCGTAATCCCGACTCCCATCTTCTAAATTCCGTAACTTTCGCGTACGGGCTCTGTTTTTTGCGTTCTTTATATCCACACGTAGGTGAGATTATGCTCTACAACTTTCGTTTAGACTCCATTGACTAGTTTTGACTTTATTTTTATTGATATGTTTTTAATAGGTCGGGACTGCTAAAGTTCGTTAAAAATTCATAGTTTCTTTATTCGACATCGGTTTTCGTTTGTCTTTTTATCATTTTACTCCAATTGTGGAGACCTTCAACTTTCTTTTAGGTTGTGTTACCTAAATAACACTCGATCTTCAATTCGAGTTTTTAGCCCTCTACTATTGTTGCGAAACTTAGAAAATTCGTAACTTCTTCATACGAGGTCCAAATTTGGTAGTCTTTTTATGTACGTTTATAGTTTAACGAACTATACAACTTTTGTTTAGATACTTAAGGCTAAAATGCGTTTTATTGTAATTTCACTTTTTACGTTTAAATAATGTTTTAACGGTGTGTCGTAAATATTCGAGTGGTTACAATTTCTTCAATATAACCCGGTTTTGTATGTTCTTTATGTTTTTGGAAACCTTGGCACGATATCTAACATTTGATGCATCCCAATTTAGATATTTGAACACTTTATTTTTGAGGTTAATTTCGTTGATTCCAAATAGTTTTGTTGTATTTGACTTTTGAGTGTTACACTGCTTTTGGAAAATATAGGGTTGTCACATCATCCCCCCGTTAGGGAATTTCGTCCCGAAATTTAATCTAAGATAGAGTTTACAGGTTAGGAAAAAGATGTGGGTACTTTTGTTTCATCTGATCCTCACATTCCCAGGTGTATCCAGGTCCTCGCTTGGCATTCCAGCGGACCTTTACAATAGGTATGCAACTTTGTTTAGTCCTTTTTATCTCTCGATCCATGATCTCTACTGGTTCTTCTACGAATTGGAGATTCTTATTTATTGCAATTTCATCTAGAGGGATGAAAAGGGTCTCGTCGGACAAGCACTTCTTTAGGTTTGATACGTGAAACGTAGGGTGTACGTTGTGGAGCTCCTGAGATAATCGAAGTTTGTACGCCACTGGACCGATCCTGGCAAGGATCTCGAATGGTCCGATATATCTTGGGTTTAGTTTCCCATGCTTTCCGAAGCATATTAACCCCTTCCAGGGCGAGACTTTTAGTAGGACTCGATCTCCAACCTGGAATTCCAAGGGTTTCCATCTTTTATCCGCGTAACTCTTTTGTCTGTCCCTTGATGCTTCTAGATGTTCCCGGATCTGAACAATCTTCTGCGTAGTTTCCCTTATGATTTATGGTCCAGTGAGCGTGTTGTCTGTTGCTTCTCCTCTTGCTAGTTGTGTGTCCCCCACTTCGGCCCAGCACACAAGTGACCTGCATTTACGGCCGTAGAGGGCTTTGAACGGGGCAGCCTTGATACTAGTGTGGTAGCTATTGTTGTACGAGAACTCGACCAAGGGTAGATGGGTGTCCCATGCTTTGCCAAAATCGATTACGCAAGATCTCAACATATCTTCTAGGGTTTGTATGGTTCTCTCACTCTGGCCATCGGTTTATGGGTGATAAGCAGTACTCATGTCCAGTCTTGTTCCTAGAGATTTTTGTAGCGACTGCCAGAAACTTGAGGTGAATCTACTATCTCGGTCCGAGATAATGGATATGGGCACACCATGTAGTCGTATAATTTCTCTGAGGTATGTCCTAGTTAGCTTCTCCAATTTATCCGTCTCTTTGATCGGTAGGAAGTGCGTTGATTTAGTTAACCTGGTGACGATCACCCAGATAGTGTCAAGTCCGTTTTCCGTCCTGGGTAGTTTGGTTATGAAATCCATGGTTATCCGTTCCCACTTCCATTCGGGTATTTCTGGTTGTTGCAACAATCCTGAGGGCTTTTGGTATTCTACGTTGACTTTGGCACACGTCAGACATTTACTCATGTAGGTAGCAATTTCGACTTTCATGTTCGGCCACCAGTACAATTTCTTGAGGTTGAGATACATCTTATCGAAGTCGGGGTGTATGGAGTATCATGTCTTATGGGCTTCGTTTATGATGACTTCTCTGAATTCGAAAAACTTCGATGTCCAGATCCGATCCATGAAGTAATGAACTCCATCATTCTTGACCTCATACTTCTTATCCATTCCCCTTAAGGCTTCCCCTGCCACATTTTCAGATGTTAAGGATTCTATTTGGGATTCCTTGATTTGTGTGGACAGCTGTGAATGGATTGTCATGGTTAGAGACTTCACTCTGCGGCCCGAGTATTCCTTCCGGCTGAGTGCATTGGCCACCACGTTAGCCTTTTCGGGATGATATCGAATCTCGCATTCACAATCATTTAGTAGTTCTACCCACCGCCTTTGTCTCATGTTGAGTTCTTTCTGGTTGAGGATATGTTGGAGGCTTTTATGGTCGGTGAAGATCATACATTTTGTGCCTTAGAGGTAGTGCCTCCATATCTTTAGAGCGAAGACGACTGCTCCTAGCTCAAGATCGTGCGTTGTGTAGTTCACTTCGTGCGTCTTTAGTTTCCTTGAGGCGTAGGCGTTGGCCTTCCCTCGCTGCATCAGGACACACCCGATTCCTTGGTTTGATGCATTGCAATAGACCACAAAGTCCTCTGTTCCTTCTGGCAAGGTTAGAATGGGCGCATTACATAAGGCTCGCTTTAGCGTTTGGAACGCGGTGTCTTGTTTTTCTCCTCAGTCGAAGGTCACACTCTTATGAGTTAGGGTGGTGAGTGGCTTGGCAATCTTAGAGAAATTTTGTATGAACCTTCGGTAATACCCGACGAGTCCCAAAAATTGCCGAATTTCTGTAGGGGTTCTTGGAGTCGTCCAACTCTCTATTGCCTTGATCTTAGAAGGATCCACGTGTATCCCCTCCTTGCTTACTACGTGTCCTAGGAAATCGACTTCTCGAATCCAAAATTCGCACTTTGAAAGTTTTGCGTAAGGCTTCTCTGCCCTCAATGTCTCCAAAACTTGGCGAAGGTGTAGGCTGTGTTCTTCCTGGGTTCTTGAATAGATGAGTATATCATCTATGAACACGATCACAAATTTATCCAGGAAGGGACGACATACTCGGTTTATCAAGTCCATGAACACTGCTGGAGCATTTGTCAACCCGAAGGGCATTACTACAAACTTGTGGTGACCATAGCGTGTTCGGAAAACCATTTTGGGGATGTCTCCTTCCAGTACTCGCAGTTGGTGATAACCAGATCTTAGATCGATCTTTGAGAAGTAGCTCTCTCCCTGTAGTTGGTCAAACAGATCGTCTATGCGCGGAAGGGGATATCGGTTCTTGATCGTGAGTTTGTTCAGCTCCCGGTAATCGATGCACATACGAAAAGATATGTCCTTCTTTTTCATGAATTGGACCGGTGCTCCCCATGGTGAGAAGCTCGGTCTGATGAAGCCCTTGCTTAGCAGCTCGTTTAATTGGCCGGATAGTTCCTGCATCTTGGCTGGGGCTAAACAGTAAGGCAACATAGCTACTGGAGTAGCTCTAGGGATTAAGTCGATTCTGAACTCGACTTGGCGTTCTGGTGGAAATCCTGGAAGATCTTCTAGGAAAATATCTGGGAAGTTGCAGACTTCCGGAATGTCTTTAGCGTTCTTTGGTTCTTGTTTCTGGTCTACTACGTGGGCTTGAAAGGCATGGTATTCCTTGCGAAGATATTTTTGTGCTTTAACACAGGATATGGTTTGCAAATTTGAACTAGGTTTGTCTCCACATATGACAAGAGTTTCGCCGTTGGGTAGATTGAGACGAACGGCCTTTTCGTGAAAAAGAATATCGGCATGGTGAAGACTTAACCAATCCATACCGATGATTACATCAAAACTTCTTATCGAAATGGGCATAAGGTCGATTTGAAATAAGTGTTCGTTTAAATTTAATGTGAACCCTACGTACATATCGCTTGTGCTTTCCGTTTTACCGTTAGCCATTTCTACAGTGAATATTTTATTGAGTGGTTGGGGTCTTTGATTAAATAGGTGTTTGAATTTATGACTCATAAAACTTCTTTCCGCACCGCAATCAAAGAGTATGCATGCATAAATGTTGTCGAGGAGAAACGTACCAGTAACCACTGTTGGGTCAGCTATTGCTTCATTTTGACCTATCATCAGCACTCTCCCAACACCACCAACATTCATTGTCTTGGGGCAGTCCCTCTTGAAGTGCCCATTTTCTCCACACCCATAACATGCTTGGCTTATCCCAGTACCAGGGACTTGAGTGACTAGTCGCGCTGGTGCTTTATAGAAACGGGCAATGTGCCCTTTCCTTTCGTAGTTCTTACAGTGCATCTCGCGACAATTACCGTGGTGATGGTAGTTGCATTTGCTGCACTTGGGCAGGTTCCCCGCATACTGTTTTGTTGGTGCTGGGGTAGCAGGAGTTGTGGTGGGAGCAGTAGCAGCATGAACCGCTACCATTTGTTTCTTTGAAGGTTCTTGCGAAATTTGCCCCTTTCTCTTGTTCCAGAATTTCTTCTTGCTTTTGTTGGCATTGTTATCGTTGTTGTTGTTCCCTTTGGTTGGTTCAGCCACGATAGTCGTGACTCCTTGACTGACACCATGATCAACAAGAGATTGCGCCAGTTCCTTGGCGCAGTTGAAGGTCATGGGTTTGGAAGCTAACACACTTCCTCGAAGTTGGGGTGATAGTACCCAGATGTACCTCTCCACCTTTTGGCTTTCCAGGATCAACATCGTTGGGCAAAGTGTTATCAAATCACTGAATCTGTTGGTGTAGCATGCAATTTCGAGCCTACCATCGAAAGGCCCCACAGTTCCTGTTCGAGCTTCTGAATCTCGCCTCTTGGGCAGTACTCTCGTAGATGCATTCGTTCCAGGTTTTCCCAACCCATGGAGTTCACCACCACTAGGGTTAGTGTCTTGATGTGGCCGTTCCACCATGTCAGAGCGCGTTCATAGAAATTAAAAGTATCAAATTTTACTTTGCTTTATTCAGGGCATGCACAAATTTCGAATACAATTTCCATTTTCTCTATCCATTGGGATAGAGCCAATACTCCCCCAGTCCCATAAAGGGAATAAGTTTTCCATTGGTGACGTCTTTGTAAGTGCATACCCTGGAACGGTCTTGGCTTTGGCCATTTGTAAAGCTGTTTATTCCTCCTCCTGACCCGTTGTTGCTCATTTGAGCCATCGCTGCGGTTACAGCGGCTGTTACAGTAGTTTGGAACATAGCTGCATCCATAGTTGGATTGGGCGGTGGAGGTGGTGCTGGAGTTGAGTTTCTGCATGCTGATCTACGAGGCGGCATGTTCTGGTAGACAAAATAAGAATGAATACTATAAGTTTCTAATGTTTTGACAATCGTATACTAGAGGGTTAGTTGTATCTTGTAATTTGTTTTGACTTTAGTTTTTGGTTTCAAAGTAGGTACAACAATTTAGTTAATCCCATAAGTTTCGAGAGGTATATAAAAAAGTACTTCATATTTATATATAAGTCACACCTAAGGTGTGTTACATTATGCTTCTTGTTTAGGAAAACTCAATCTATGTAGAGGTCTCCGATTACAGATACAAAGGAAATAAGGGAAAAACTTTATCCGAGGTCCAATTCTATATCAAAATTGTTGGAGTTGAGCAAGTTCTACTTGTGGCGTGTTGCATGTTTGGAGCTAGATTTGGCATCTGACTACTTGACTCCCATTAGGTACCTTTCAAGATCTCCTTGTTGTTCCTTCATCTCTCTTATTTCTGCTAGTGCGTTCACCATTTTATTCTAAAGTGTCCCTGTGTAGATTTGGGTATTTTCGTGTAGTCCTTCGAGACGATGGATGTCTGCGGCGTTACCCTAAGTAGCAGCATTGATGTTGCGAACTCTGGCTGCTTGCTGGTCCGCATGGTAGTTCTGGGTAGCTATAGTGCCCACAATAACAGGAAGTGCTCGATCAGATGAGCCTCCCCCACTAACATTTTAAAACTCTCGACACATGCCGAAAGGATGGCGTACACCTAGTTGGCGGCTCTAGTAGTAGCGATGGCTTCCCCAGATGGGGATGGGTCATGGGTGATATGGTTTGACTTCGGGAGGATGAGGAGCGGGAGGGTCGATCACTTCCGGCTCGGAGTCTGTTCCACTAGTAATTTCCTCGACCTCCTCGTCGACTTCAAATTCCTCTTTGACTTTGAATTCTTCTTCGACTTCCTCCTCGATTTCCTCCGGGTCTTCCTCCTGGCCTTCTTCTATCCAGCCGCCGTTACCTTGGTTTGGGTAGTAGGGGTCTCCCGGTAAATGGAATCCGGCCATTTCTTTGTACTAGGATAGAGGTATGAGAATTTTATAAGAAAAGAAATTTCTATTTAACGACATCCTATGTTTAACTATATCTTACAGAGCGCAAGTTTTTCATTGTATTATTATCCATAACAATACCCCTATAGTATTTCAAATTAGCAAATCTAAAATAATTTTTATTTGGTAACTTTTTGGCTTGTTGTCCACTACGATCATTCCTCGACGTACATTGGTCAAATCTAGGATAAATATAGTTGATCAGGCTATATTTATTCTCGATTTGATTACATACCCCGAGGCCCAATCGTAGTGTCGCAACTTTCCTTAATACTTTTTTTAGAAAACTTGTCATGATACGAGACTGATACATGCGAGTAAAAATGTATATATTTTAAAAGAAAATATATTTTTATGAAAACGTTTTGTCAGAGGGTTTTTGGTTCCCGTTGCATTTATAGTTTGTATGTCTTATGTGGTTCGATATACTTAGTTCACTATAAACAATGCTCTGATACCAATCTGCCACACCCCCAAACCAGAGTTTACAGCCGTAAACACATAGTTTAGTGTCATAAACTCCTCAAATGGTCCTTAAGATGTTCAAATCTCATTCAAAGGCCTTGAAACCATGTCACACCCCTAAACCAGAATGGCGGAAACAGTCAGGGGTGGATGACTACACGTAGTACCATAACAATTGAATATTAAGTGACACAACCATCATATATATAATAAAAAAGTATATTGTTGCGTTATACATATTTCCAAAAGAATATTACAATATGATGATGTAAATGTTTAATAATAAACGTCTTTAGCGTTCCTTCTTCAAAAGCTGATGGTTAACTGTATTACTGATTCCCTGAGAAATACAAGTGGTATAAAAAAAGTGTCAACAATTAAGTTGGTGAGTTCATAAGTGTTTTGTATTAAAAGTATGTCCTTTTGGTAGCAAATCAATGAATGAGGTTTTCAGAAAATCCAATATTTTCTATAAATAGTTTGATAAGTTCTCAAAGTTGGAGTGCGTTAGTGTTTTTCGTACTTGAATGATAAAGATAAACTCTGTGCTGAAAATAATGTAGAAAACTGAATGCATATATGAATCTTGTAAATCAAACTTGTTTTTATACTTTCATGTGAGTTTTATAACCATGCTATTGACACTGACTGTGTGTGACAATATTCTTTAGGTGTTGTAGTGTTATGACATTTGTCACCCCAGACCTACTGGTCTAACTGTAGCTAACAGTTTAGGTGCGGGGTTGTCAATCCTGTATAGATCTATACACAAGTATCACGCTCTCCCTCTAAGAGATTATGGTATATAATACAGGACTTGAAATGCATACATAAGACTACGTTGAAGTTTGAATATCTCACATCGCTTAGTATAAATAGATTTACAATAAGAAAGACTTTACTTCATTTTGTTTGAAAGTATTTCGTTTTTCAAGATGTATACGTAAGAATGTATGAATAACTTGTTAACTATACCCATTATAGTTTTTCACAAAGTTTGTTCCATTTGATGAAAATAACTTGATGATATACTAGCCCTTTATACTTAAAGTAATATGTTGGTATCGATAATCATTAAGATAGATGTTACATTTATGTTTATAAAACGATACTTTTACTTGTATTGTACTTGTATTTCCCCCTAAAACAATAAAAGACTTGAAAGGTAGGGGTATGAACTCACTTGTTTGGCTTGAAGAGAGTGGGGCTAGAGTCGAGCAGAACTTCAACCGCGGAAAACAGTGTCTTCGAGCTCTTCGGGGATCTCGGTAGCGTAGAACCTTCATCGGGGGCACGGGTATGGAAACCGAGGGTGTCGTGACAGCTTCTGGTGCTTAAAAATATGTGGGAGTGATTGATAGTTTAGAGGAGGTGTGCTAAAATTCGGAGCTTATGCCTTCTATTTATAGGGCTGGAAAGTCGCGTACGTTGGGCGTACTTCAGTTATGCTGGGCGTAAGTTTGCGTCATGGTTTACGACTCGAGTCTAGCTAGGCGTAGAGCTGCAGCCGATGGGACTCGACCATGCACCTGAGTATGCTGGGTGTACCCCTACATTACGCTGGGTGTAATCCCGTCTCCCGACTTCTAAATTCCGTAACTTTCGCGTACGGGCTCCGTTTTTTGCGTTCTTTATATCCACGCGTAGGTGAGATTATGCGCTACAACTTTCATTTAGACTCCGACGGCTAGTTTTGACTTTATTTTTAATGATATGTTTTTAATAGGTCGGGACTGCTAAAGTTCATTAAAAATTCATAGTTTCTTTATTCGACGTCGGTTTTCGTTTGTCTTTTTACAATTTTACTCCTATTGTGGAGACCTTCAACTTTCGTTTAGGTTGTGTTAGCTAAATAACCATCGATCTTCAATTCGAGTTTTTATCCCTCTACTACTGTTACGAAACTTAGAAAATTCGTAACTTCTTCATACGGTGTCCAAATTGGGCGGTCTTTTTATGTACGTTTACAGTTTAACGAACTCTACAACTTTTGTTTAGATACATAAGGCTAAAATGCGTTTTATTGTAATTTCACTTTTTACGTTTAAATAATGTTTTAACGGTGTGTCGTAAATATTCGAGTGGTTATAATTTCGTCAATATAACCCGGTTTTGTATGTTCTTTATGTTTTTGGAAACCTTGGAATGATATCTAACATTTGACGCATCCCAATTTAGATATTTGAACACTTTATTTTTGAGGTTAATTTCGTTGATTCCAAATAGTTTTCGTTGTATTTGACTTTTGAGTGTTACATTGCTTTTGGAAAATATAGGGTTGTCACAAACCAAGTCTAGCATGAACCTTCAAGTGTTATAAGTCCATTTAGCAAACAAGAACACCACCACCATGAGTTTATGGCCGTAAACTCATGGGGAGTAGGTCATTTCGACCATAAACTCCTAAAGTACTTTACTCTTGGGGAGTAAACTCCATATCCAAGCCTTACACATCTATAGATGCTACCCGGGTCACTCCAAAAACTTGAATTGAAGTGTTTTCGCGTCAAGAAGTGTTTACTCTTATCTAATTAGTGGTTTAAAGTCTAATTACATACAATTATGTATCATTTCATATTACATAGGAACCTCGCGCGTTATCAATCCCCGATTTGACACTTAGGATCCAAACGGACTCGTTTCTCGACTGGTGAGTTCATACCCCTACGCCTTTTCCGTGTTTTTCAATGTTTTCAGGGGGTATACAAGCAATCTATAAATGTTTTCGAAACTTAAAACTGATGAAATTCTATAAATATCTGGCAAACTTTTAAATATCTTTACCCCTTATATATTATGCAGAGCATAAGGGATGTTTTATCAAATCAAATGACATGGATTTCCACTATGGTAAAGGGGGCAATCAAACCAATCAAATTATTATGGGAATAATTTGGGATCTTTAGTTCTTGTTTTACGGACACAGAATTCATGCAAGGTTATTTGATAAACGATGTCTGATTCAGTTTATCTCTGTTTAGTCTAGAATATTATGCCAGATAATTTCATTGTATTAAACTGTATTACTATATGATGTTTGATAACTACTGAGTATACCGTGAATAATTTAATACTATCTTGTGAGATGTATCTTCATTAAACCCTTCGGGTTATCAGTAAATCCTCCCTGGAAGTGTAACTAGACTCTATTGGAGGGAGAGCATGGAATTTATAAATTGATCTATTCGGGACTGACAATCCCACACCTAAACTGATAGGTACAGTTAGGCGGGCACGCCTGGGGTGACAAATTCTGGATATCGTCCGACGCCTGAAGAACGTCAACGACGTCTCGTGGTCATATTAGCATGGTTACCCGACTCACAATACGTATTAATAAAAAAAATATAAGCTTGTTCATGGATTTGAATATCTATCTTTGATCTATTACGGGATGGTATTCCCATGGTTTTTAATAGTTTTATGTATTAAAACTATCTAGTTCAGGATGGTATTCCCATGGTTTTCAATCTATAGTTTTCTGTATTAAAACTATCTACTGTGATACGGGATGGTATTCCCTGTTGGGTTTTGAGCAATCTAACACTTCCTGAGTGTGCATGCAACTCTAATAAACCTTGGATCTATGTTTGTCTAAATACATGCAAAATAATAATTTTCCAAGGTTCATAACCTATCTAACATGGCATGGGGTACTTTTAAACATAAAAGAATTAGATAAGATTACATACCTTTTGATGATGGGTTTGATTCCTATGGAGTTTGAGGGCCAAGCACCAATAGTATGAATGCCTCAAATGGAATCACAAATCACCACAAACTCTTGGAAAATTTTGAGAGAGTGTATACACTTATAAAATCGGCCACACACAAAACCACACACTAGTTGCACTAGTAGTTATTTCATGCAACAAAAGCATGCTTATACAGTGTACATGATTAGGGTGAAACCCTAATAACCCATGACCTTTCCTTTTCCAAGGATCCATGGGTGAAAATCTCCATGGATCATCCATGGACTTCCATACAAGCCTAACCCATTAACAAATGAGTGTTAGCCCACACCATATAAAACCAATAGCCCGCAATCTAATTAGTCTTTCTTTTAATCTCTAAATTAATTCATAATTAATTTAAGACTAAGACTAATTAACTAACATGACTTCATATTAATGTATTATAACTTACAATATATTAATAAACATATGTGTATAACTCTCATAAAATTATCCATAAATAGTTTGGATGAAATGCAACCCAAATGGACCATGCCGGGTCGGGTCAAGTATGTACCAAATAAGTTATGGACTTAGACACCTTATCCAACAGACTCCCACTTGGTTAAGTCTAATAACTATATTTGCGTATGTTACTTCAGGAACCAACCAGCAATCATAGCTCTCGAAAACTCTGTTGAACTATGAATTGCCATTTTAGATAAGTGATCATATAATCCTCTGTTCTCATGATATCAGCCGGACAAATACATGGAACAACGTCGTACTTATTGTCCAGCAGTTTTTTTCCCGATTTTCGATTTGTTTGACAAAGAACTTAATTGAACACATCAATTTAGTTCTGATTGGCCGATACATAGGTCACAACAAAATCATCGAGGGGCCCATATATCGCTTCTATTTCTAGAAGGAACAGATAAACTTCGACTCATATGCTTGTTCTACTACTTGTTGAATTGTACACAAAAGCACGTTTTATAACATCAAGTTACTGATGCATTTACGTGCAATCAATGCACAACCAACTCATAGGTAACAACTCATATCTCTAGGTTTGAAGATTTATATGATATTACCGTCTCACGATCACTCGAGATAAATTCCATGAGGTGATACAAGTGAGCGTGGGTTTAATCCAATACTCATAACTTATGAGCACTCATGAATGTTGTAGCAACCATTGCTATGACTAAACCCATTTAGCCATCTACAAGCTCGATTCATGACAGTCTTGATTCATACCTACTTCCAACATATGAACGATTGTGGAGTGTTTAAATAACTTAGTCATTCAGAAAGAATAACCTAGCTATTTTGGAAGTCAAAACATGCGAAGTGAAACACAATAATAATCGAATCCAATATGGTCTCAGAACCCTTTTGAATATAAATAGAACCACCTTTTATTTATCACCATATTGATTACACATTATTCATTGTATAATGTCTCAAACAATCAACTTAAGACTTGAATAAAAAAAACAACAGTCGTCCCATGCTCCTAGCATGTACACTTTGTTTTTCTAAACAATAATTATGCCATACTCCAAGTATGCACACTATGTTTGTCTATGATCCTTACATTGTGATGTAGATCAATTGAACATGATTCCAGTGATACTCATTTCACAATCCCAAATCCTTATTGTAAATGTGAGAATCCCTGATTCCTATCATTTACCAAAAATCTGTTAGATTTTAAATTTTTATGAAATGTTCCTCTTGTAATGACTATTCACAAAGTCACCAAAACCTTGTCACCAGTCATTACAGAATATTCCAAAAAAGGTCAACTTCTATGGAACGGAAGTCTCATATTCAAAGTACATTGCTTTGAACATCCTTCTTGCATTAAGGTTTTCTAATCTTACATAGATTGAATAACTTCCACCTATGGAGGCATTTTCATAGTCCCATTTTGACTATCACTTCCGAACAAGAGTTACTTCTTTTCAGAACATGTCAATACGGTCCTTTCCGACAACTTACATCATACTTCCAACTTTCCCTGAGCAACCAATCTTTGGCGAACCTCAGATTGTCCTCGACAATTGCTTAATCACTTTAGTCATATCCAGTTCTAGACTTTTCCCTTCTCAATGCCTTAAGCATTTGGAAAATTTAGAAAAGATGAATACTATAGCACATGCAATCGATCCTATATCCAAAGCATATGGGACACGATTCATGATGTTTGACATAAAGACATGATACTAGACCAGTCTTTTGCTACAATATTTTTTATTTGCCATATTTTCAAGATTTAACTATGAAGAGGGATGCCGTAGTCATAATTGAATTTTGAGAACGCAATATATATAGAATTTCCTTAAGTCGAACCATTCAGACATAAAATTCATATATATGTCCTTGACTAAAGACGATTAAAATCTCAATCTAAGCTTCTAGAATTGAAATGAAGTATAATTTTCTCTCCCATAATTATAGCAAAACGACTTTTCAACCCCTGCGACTTCACGAATTGAAACTTTGTTTTCTATAATTAACATTGCTAACTTGCAACACTAAATGTAATAATCATGCTCCCACTAACATGATGATTATCAGCATAACACTTATGCTCCCACTAGCTCTGACATATTTCCAGAAATCTGCTGGACTTCTGAAATTTAGATTCATACACCCTTTCTTAGATATCTCACATGTGTGTCTAAACAATTTTCAGAACTATGAAAAGGGATGTCGTAATCATAGTCTCAATTGCTTAGGTATTTGCCATTTCTCACAAGTCCATGTTAGTGTGCCGGTTAACCACACGCGCTCCAGTAACGACTTTTGAAAATGCAAATAACACAATTGCTATCTACTTAAAATCTACTTAGTGAAAGCGTTTCCTCACCATCATTTTCATGAATCGGAGGGAAACCTTATGACACTTAGATTTTATAGTGTATGAGTTCCCATCCATGTAAATTTGTCAAAATCATAATCACAAGATAAGGTTAGTGACAAATTTAGCCTTACATGGATTAAACTTGTTCAATCTTAGTTTCTTGTCACCTTGGTAGCACAAGGCCCACCAATGCTTCCAAGTTGAACTCTAACAACTCACATGCAAATTCAACTTATTTGTAGTAGGTACAGAAATAAGAATTATGTCAACACGATAGGTTGCAAACCTTAAGTCGTGTGCTAGTGATAAATTACAGGTTTTACTCTTGATTAAATCTTGAAACTCTTTCAGGATCTTTAAGGCTCCCATTGTCCCCTTGACATATAAGTTTCCCTAGTCAAGAACCATTCCTTGACAAAACAAATATTCAAGGGATAGTGCGGATTCTTATCAAGACTAACACTTCACACAATTGGTCTTTGTTGGTCTTTGTCTCATCGAAGACATCACAACTTACCAATCTCAAATGTAGAAAAGTAGAAAACATTTTACTCTTACATTTGACTAGTGTTAATAAATCTTCCTTTATGTCTCTCAAGGTTACAATCTTGGAGTATGACTCTAAGAATTGTTTTGGAATGAAGTATGACTCATCTTCTTGATTTTAACCTATCCAACAATTCATGACCTCTCTTCTTAGCCATAACAAAGCACTAAGACGTCCTTAGAGTATGAATTTGTGATATGGTTTCACAATCATTAAGATGATCATGAAATATGATACTAAAGTACTCTCCCATACTTTCAGATTTGAGAAACTTTTATCTTTCTACCTAATTTGATTCTTCTCATTTGTTTTGTGATACATTGTAACCTTTCCAATGCTACAGAATTATACTTAACCTTATAAGTATAATCATATTTACTAATCTTTAGTAAATCATGACAAATCAATCTTTGTGGTGGACCTTGAATAGCGCACACCCAGTGTACCTAATTCCTTAGTCCTTCAATTGACTCACATATACCTGTGATCAAAGAATTAGTCTTAATTTTCAAAGATGAAAATTCTCATTCATCATACAATACAACTTGTATGATTCCAAGTTTCTGTCCAGTTGAAACTTGGGTTATGAAAACCTTTCTTCATTTGGTAAATTTAGACACTACCACAAATGAAAGAATCAAATCCACTTTCCAATATTGCAACTACTGGAAACATATAAGCAACAACTTTTCACAAATGTCATTGTAAGGATATTTTTAAAATAAATAAAAATTCAAAGCCCTTTTTTTTATCTTAAAACTAGCGGAAAACTTATCCTTACAATCCATATGAAAACCTTGTTGTTATCTATTCATAAGCAATATATTATAACTCTTAAGCAATAGCTCAAAATTCTGATTACCGAACCATGCGATCGAAACCCACCTTCGCAATCAGAATCAATATATATTTACTTTAAGCTTCCTATCTTTTCATTGATTCTTAAAACATCAGCATGTGACCCATTCACATTATGTAATAAGAATCTCCAAATAGGAACTTAATAGAGTTAGTCAGTGGACTTTAACTGAAGTAGAGTCATACTTTTTGACTTGATCAATCTTATGATCTTTCAGGTAAATATAGCAGCTTCGCAATTAGTGTCCCTCCCTTTGGCAATAAAACATATAGACACTTTGGTAATGGCATATGACACTATCTCAGACTTAGCCTTTCTCTTTACCATTTGGTCAACCAAGTTGACTATGGCCGATCCCCTCCCATTGGGAAGAGAAATGCTTTTCTAGATATCCAATGCTACCATTGCCAATGTCCATTTAAGGTTTGGGAAGTTGATCTTCTAATAAAATTTGCTTTACTAGTGTTCCAAACCATTGTTGAATCTGTAGCACTGAGCAAATAGATAAGATCATTAAGGCTCATGTCATAGTCTGTCTCATAGTAGTCCCAAAGAGACTCACTATGTTACTAAGAAAGTGATCGAACATCCAACTTTCACGAGACTTTGACACCCAACTCTCCCGGCTTGTCAATATGTGACTTTATCTCCAAGATGTGAGCACACATAGACTATGCTTGCCAATAGGGATTGAGTGACTTTAAACTTTTTCAAGAACTTGTGGGTGAGGGAGAATAATTGGAGGAGGTGGAGGAAGTGAAGCATGATGTTGAGGGACACCATCTTCAAGAGATTTGGGAAGATCATAGTTGTCTGAACCAGATATCTATAATGGGAGAAAATCAAGTTAGTTGATTCAAAGTCGTTAATATAACACCCAATATGAAATATTAAGGCTACGACCCAACACAATATTTTATAATTTGGAAGAGGGATGTCGTAATCTAAACTATAAAATATTTGAAGGTAGGCAAATGACGATTCACCAATTTCCACCATGAAAAACGAAATAATTTATTAGGTTTTAATTGGATTTGAAATTCGTAGATCTTTTGAGATTCATTGAACTTTTCAATGGCATGTTTCAATCTCGAGTGTGCCCTCTCAAATTTTGTGACTGGGATGCCGAGGATCACAAAACAAGGTGTGAATAATCATACCAATTCACTTGGTACCCTTAATATTATCACCTAATCAATGTGCCGGTTAACCACACACGCTCCATTGATCTATGACAAACATTAAGTCACCCTTCGTGATCCTTACTAGTCCAAGTTAGTGTGCCGGTTAACCACACACGCTCCACCAACGACTTGGTAAGGTACAAAGTGTGAATTCCATGGGCTAGCACCAAATTCACATTTTTCCTAAAGTAACTAAGATTGGGAATTAGATAAAAAATATTTAGTTACTTTATAATATTCATTATACTTTTAATGAGAATTTATAAGTCCTTATCTTACCCGTTTGGCTAACGACCCTCCACCAGTCAAGCAAGCGGTGGGTGAGAGTATACACCCATTAAGTCGCCATTTTATAGGCAACAACCTTATACCCACCTTATAGACCGGCTTCGTGAATGAGGCCTACTAACGGTAAAACGACTTGTTCTTATACATATATATATAATTAAGCATTAATGTTATAAATAGTATAAGTGTTGAATTTTAACTTTTAAAATTCTAATTGTTGGAATTAAAGTTTATTAAAGTGTGTGAAACTTTTCCAAATTCCAAAACTTGAGGGCAAGTTTTGTAACTCTTCAAAACTTTTCATTTCATAACTTATGAATTAAAGGTTCATAAAACGAAGACTTCATTTTATGTAACTTATGTGTTTTTAATGTGTGTTAAAGAAAAGTGACCTTTGGATATCCATAATTTGAGGACAAATTATGGATTCCATTAAAACACATAAATGATCAAGAATTAATCCTAAACAATTCAGTAAATAATTCCTATCATCTTCTAAATTCATAAGAACATGAACATGATTATCAAAGTTTCAAGAATTATATGAACACATACAAAGCATGAAATTTTGATATATGCTATTGTAAATGGATTAGAACAACCATTACACTAACTAAAATAAGTTTTAAAACATCAAAACAATTTAGGGTAAAGTTTCTAGTCCATTTCCAACAGCAAAAGTCAAAAATCTACATTCTGAACCTTCTACTCGCCGAGTGCACGAACCTACTCGGCGAGTAGGATGAATTTTGCCTTGGAGTCAGCGAGTCCCCCAATGGACTCGGCGAGTCCATCATGCAGACAGCAAAATTTTTTGACTTTTTTCACTATTTTGCATCAAGTATCAAACAAGCAAGCCTAGGCTCTAATACCACTGTTGGGTTTTGAGCAATCTAACACTTCCTAAGTGTGCATGCAACCCTAATAAACCTTGGATCTATGTTTGTCTAAATACATGCAAAATAATAATTTTCCAAGATTCATAACCTATCTAACATGGCATGGGGTACTTTTAAACATAAAAGAATTAGATGAGATTACATACCTTTTGATGATGAGTTTGATTCCTAAGGAGTTTGAGGGCCAAGCACCAATAGTGTTAATGCCTCAAATAGAATCACAAATCACCACAAACTCTTGGAAAACTTTGAGAGAGTGTATACACACTTATAAAATCGGCCACACACAAAACCTCACACTAGTTGCACTAGTAGTTATTTCATGCAACAAAAGCATGCTTATATAGTGTACATGATTAGGGTGAAACCCTAATAAACCATGACCTTTCGTTTTCCAAGGATCCATGGGTTAAAAGCTCCATGGATCATCCATGGACTTCCGTACAAGCCTAACCCATTAACAAATGAGTGTTAGCCCACACCATATAAAACTAATAGCCCACAATCTAATTAGTCTTCCTTTTAATCTCTAAATTAATTCCTAATTAATTTAAGACTAAGAATAATTAAATAACATGACTTCATGTTAATATATTATAACTTACAACATATCAATAAACATATGTGTATAACTCTCATAAAATTATCCATAAATAGTTTGGATGAAATGCAACCCAAATGGACCATGCCGGGCCGGGTCAAGTATGTACCAAATAAGTTATGGACTTAGACACCTTATCCAACATTCCCATGGTTTTCGATCTAGAGTTATACGTATTAAACTGTCTTAATAAGAAAATATGGGATTTTATTAGATAACAACTATTCAGAAAACTAAAGGAAACATGCTCATTTTCAGAAAACAAAACACTTATGAGCTCACCAGCTGTATGTTGATTTTCAAACTACTTGTATTCTTAGGTCCGCAATAGACAGGTACCCGCAATCTTCTGGAGAAGATGGAGCGTTTTAGAAGACTCGTTTTACTTTTGATCAAACTTTTGTATAGATAAACATGTATCACATTAATTTTAAACAAATGTAATTATTCATATGTAATGTAATGTTTCGTGTTTACTATGCTTACTATGTACATTGGTTGTGATACTTACATGATGTACTCCGCCCCAGAACGTTTCCGCCATCGGTTTCGGGGTGTGATAGATTGGTATCAGAGCCCTTGTTTATAGTGAACTCGTATACCAAACCTTACATGGTATAATACTATAAACACTAAGGCGCCTAAGTGCTTTGAACTAAAAGTATACGTTAAAATATAAGTATTTTCCAAAATTATATAAGTATACCTAACCGCCGGAATCTGTAACTACGAGTAGAACAAAAAATAAGTAAATGGGTGTTGTATGCTGTGGTTAAACCTGGGCAGTTATGTAGTCGTGTCTAGGGTCAATATAGACTGATCAACTATATTCGTTCGATACACGGCCAACATGTGCTTGGGAGTGATTGCGGTGTGCAGCATGCCTAAAACTTACCTAAGATCCAAACAATGATTCACCGATTCAGCAAAAGATAAGAAACTATGGGTGTATCTTAGTCAGAACCGAATACTTTGTAGAAATTCATTCAGAGTGATTCTACTCCTTCCTCCTTTAGCGATAATTTATCTGCTTTGATAACTCTTTCTTGTTTTATCGCTTACTAGAGCTATATATCTGTTATAAAGAGATATTTCTTGTTCCATATCTCTTCATTCAATTAAGAGGACTTATGATCCTCTCTTTCCTGGCTATTATAGATCAAGATGCCTCCAAAAAGAGACCCAGCTCAAAGAACAACAACCCTCTGCCACCACCATCTCCTCCTCAATTCGATCTTGTGATGTTCCAGGCAGCTGTTACTGCCGCAGTAGCAGCCGCCATGTCTCAAATGAACCCCGGTGGCTCCAGTGGTCCAGGAGGTGGTACCCAACCTCAAACCAAGAAGGCATCTAGGGACACCGGAAGGAGTGTTCTTATAAGGACTTCATGAACGTGAAGCCCACATCTTTCGATGGCACTGTAGGTGTCATTTCCTTCACCCTATGGTTCGATAAAATCAAATCTAATTTCGTGATCTGTGCCTGCTCTGAATCAGATAGGGTGAAGTTTGCCGCCTGCACCTTCACCGATAAAGCGTTGACTTGGTAGAACGGCCGAGTCAAATCCCTAACCCTACCTGTAGCCTATTGCTATGGGTTGGGAAGCCATGAAGGATCTTCTGCTTGCCGAATACTGCCCACGGGGTGAGTTGCAGAAATTGGATCATGAACTTTGGAATCTCAAGATGAAGAGTTCCGACATCACCGCCTACACCTCCAGATTCGAAGACCTGGCACCTCTCTGTTCGGGAATGGTTACCCCGGAAAGTAAAAAGATTGAGAGGTTTATTTGGGGGTTGACCCAACCAACCAAAGGGAATGTTTTGGCGGCAAAGCTAGACACGATTGATAACGCTAATTTTCTGATGAGTGGTGGTAGTAAAAAGAAGTTCTGGAACAAACGAAAGGCCCAAGGTTCAAAAGGATCCTCTAAGAAACAACAAACGGTAGCAGTCCACGCTGCTACTGCCCCTGCTGTTGTTTCTACCGTCAGATCCACAACTCAGACTCTTACCAGTGGATATAATGGTACTCTTCCTTGGTGCAGTAAGTGTAGCTATCATCATCGTACTCCCGGGCCCTATCGGGAAAGACTCTGCAACAGCTGTGGCAAGAAGGGCCACCTTGCTCGAGACTCAGAATACCAGCCCAATCAATATAACAATCTTCTGGAGCGGGTGTTGGTCAGGCCTACTACGGATGTGGGGAAGTATGACATTTCAAGAGAAACTGCCCCAAGGCAACTACAACGGGCTCCACTGGGAGAGTCCTAGCTATGGGACGAGAAGAGGCAGTCGCCGACCCCACCGTTGTCTTGGGTACGTTCCTCCTCGACAACTCTTGTGCTAGTATCCCTTTCGATTCTGGTGCTGAACGTACTTTTGTTACCCATTCTTTCAAACATCTTCTTAAAAGTAATCCCCAACCATTAACCAAAACATTTACCATCGAGATGGCTAACGGTGAGAAAGAAAACGTTAGTGACATATACATGGGTTGTACCCTTACCCTAAACGATCATTCCTTCCCCCATCGACCTAATTCTAGTTTCCATTAAGAGCTTTGATGTTATTGTTGGCATGGATTGGTTGAGTCCCAATCACGCTGATATATTTTGTTACGAAAAAGCCATCCGTCTCAAGCTCCCCTCTGGTCAAACTCTCATGATTTATGGCGATAAACTCAGTTCCAATCTTCGTATCATTTAGAAAATATTTAGTTTCATCTTAGTCGTAATTACGGTAACTTAATCGGGTACGACCAAAAGCCCCGTTTTATGTCAGTATCGGGTAGAATTCCACCGAGTCTCAAACCCAACCCCTATATAAGGTTTAAGTGGACAACTTTTGAAGACTTTTACCCACTTCACAACTTTCTCTCACTACTCTCTCTCTAAAACTCGAAATTGAGCCAAAAATCCGCTTTACAAGCTTCATTTCGGTAAGTAATCTATCCTAGCATGTTTCTAAGCTTGTTTATAATTCAAATTTGTGTTTAAACTAATCAAAACACCCATGAACAAGTGTTTACGGTTTGGTAACCCTCCCAAAACCGTGAACACCTCTAAAGAAGGTTTTAAAGCCCCAAAACCCCACCTAATCACTTCTAGTGCTTAGTTAAGTCCTTTAGACTTGCATACATGGGCTTAGGACCTCAAAATCATACCAAATGATGTATTGACATGAGTTTAAGGCCCAAGAACATGCTTGGACCGTAAACCCTCATTCATTGACCATAAACACCTTTTTAATGTGTTAAATTGCCCTTAAACACCTCCAAAAGCTTCCATGAACATCCATGAGTGCATAGAACCTTATAATCCTTCAACAAATACACCAAAACATATTCAAATGTTCAAACTTAAGTTTATGGCCCAAGAACATGCTTGGACCATAAACATCTCTCCTTAGAACATAAACTCCTCCAATGGGTGTTAAAGTGCCTTTAACACCTTGTATGGCTTGGAACTGGATCTAGAACTTTTTATGCTTAACCTACAACCACTAAAACCCATGAATCATGGACAAACATGACTTTACGGTTGTAAACTCATGTGTTTAAGGTAGTAAACTCCCAAGAACATCTTCGTAGACTGTAAACTACTTTTCCAAGGTTAATTCAAGTCCCAATCACTTCCTAAGCCATAGAATCAACCCTAGAACCTTCCCATGTGCATTGTAATTGACCTAGGACCATTTAAACACATTAAATCATAATAAACAAGAGTTTACGGCTATAAACTCATAGTTTACGGCCGTAAACTCATACTTTACTGCTGTAAACTCCTCAAATGGTCCCTAAGATGTTCAAATCTCATTCAAAGGCCTTGAAACCAAGTCTAGCATGAACCTTCAAGTGTTATAAGTCCATTTAGCAAACAAGAACACCACCACCATGAGTTTATGGCCGTAAACTCATGGGGAGTTGGTCATTTTGACCGTAAACACCTAAAGGACTTTACTCTTGGGGAGTAAACTCCATATCCAAGACTTACACATCCATAGATGCTACCCGAGTCACTCCAAACACTTGAATTGAAGTGTTTTCGCATCTAGAAGTGTTTACTCTTATATAATTAGTGGTATAAAGTCTAATTAGATACAATTATGTATCATTTCATATTACATAGGAACCTCACGCGTTATCAAGCCCCGATCTGACACTTAGCATCCAAACCGACTCGTTTCTCGACTGCTGAGTTCATACCCCTACGCCTTTTCCGTGTTTTTCAATGTTTTCAGGGGGAATACAAGCAAACTATAAATATTTTCAAAACTTAAAATTGATGAAATTCTATAAATATCTGGCAAACTTTTAGATATCTCTACCCCTTATGTATTATGCGGAGCATAAGGGATGTTTTATCAAATCAAATGACACTGATTTCCACTATGGTAAAGGGAAAAATCAAACCAATCAAATTATTATCGGAATAATTTGGGATCTTTAGTTCTTGTTTTACAGACACAGAATTCATGCAAAGTTATTAGATAAACTATGTCTGATTCAGTTTATCTTTGTTTAGTCTAGAATATTATGCCATATAATTTCGTTGTATTAAACTGTATTAGTGTATTATGTTTGATAACTACCGAGTATACCATGAATAATTTAATACTAGCTTGTGAGATGTATCTTCATTAAACCCTTTGGGTTATCAGTAAATCCTCCCTGGAAGTGTAACCAGAGTCTCCTGGAGGGAGAGCGTGGAATTTGTGAATAAATCTATTCAGGACTGACAATCCCACACCTAAACTTCTAGCTACAATTAGGCGGTGTCACACCCCGCTAAAGCGGAAATGCAAGATATGACAGCGATAATGGTTTCATTGCAAAAGATAAAGATACATCACCATAGCAGTATTTAAAAGTTTACAACCCATAGCTTAAAAAGAAACAAGGTACAAGTTTTTCCAAAACAACATTGTTCAAAGACAACTTCATAAATAACTTCAACATGATGCAGCATGCTCTGTGATGATGAATCTTTATATCCAGTTACTAATTATTTCCTGAAAAAGCATGTAAAACGAGCGTCAACTATGAAAATCGTTGGTGAGTTCACAAGTTTATAAAATCGAGCTTGAAATAAGGCTTTTCGTAAATACAAGTACATTCCTTTAATGATAAACAAAGTTGATTGCTATTAATGAGTACAAGTTTATTGCTATAACGAGAACGAGTTTTTGTATGTGTATGAGCAAACAATGAGTCTCAACCAAACCTATGACTGAAGCCCTATCGAGATCTATGTTTATCGTTCCATAGATGAATATGGTATCATGCACTCCAGCGATTCGGGCGAGTGAGGAGTTGTCAATTCCTAATAGCGTTATCCATAATGACCATTGGCTCAAAGAGTTAATGGTTAGAGATAAGGGAAGGACCTTAGTACGATAAGTTCTCATGTTCCGTGTTGCATAGACATACATAAAGAAACATAGAAATACAACAACAATCATGTTTGATAAAAATCAATTTAAATACAACATGCAAACAGTAGTTTTTCTGCACATGCTTTTCCACCCCAAAACATAAAAACTGAAAATAGGGGAGTGTGTGAATACTCACAATATGCTAAATATAGCAACCAAGTTTATACGAGTTAAATAAATACAACGAATATAAATAGTTTAGGACATGCTTTTCCACCCCAAAACATTTAAAAACCAAAAATAGGGGATTGGTGAATACTCACAATGTTTCGTGTAGACACAAGTGGTACTTCGGAATGCACCAACATCTTACTACCGGGATCCTACGACATCAAACACACACTAGTGAGTTTCCATGTCGAAATCTAATGCAAATATACTAAACTCTACATATAGTAAAATGCCAATTTATGTTTTAGTATTGGATTTTATATTAATTGGTTACACTTTTTCTGAAATAATGAAATTCTACAAGTCGTACGATTAATTACAACTTTGGAATATAAATTTTCCAAATTTTTAAGTCTTTATAGCAACATAAATTCACGAAAAATAGCATTCAAAGGATAAAAATTATCAAACTTTTTATTTAAATGTTATTACACAATACTAAGCGGAGAAAAATATAAAAATGGATTTCCAAACTGTTTAATTATATTTTATGATTTTTGAGCATTTATTCCAATAAAAACTGAAATAAATAGAAAACAATTTCCAAAATTATCCAAATTTTTATTTAACTGTTATTATACATAACTAGGCTGCGAAAAATATAAAAGATATTTTTCAGTGGGTATTTCTATTTTTCCTTGTTTTATTCCTTTAAATAATCATTAATTGAAGAATAAATATTAAACAGTTAAAATAAATTACCAAAAATTTTTGTAACATCATTTACAATATAAATAACCTGAGAAATATGCCAAAAGTGGTTTTCATATTGCATAATCCGGTTTTGGGTACTTATGTGAATTTAAGTGTAATTAACTTTAGAAATTCAGAGAAAAATAGTTTACAGTGGAGAAAAATCCTCAAAATTTTTATGTAACCTTCTACTGTACAACATGATGTTTTGGTAAATTTTCATGAATTTTGGATAATCAGAACTATTTTTCCTATTTTTAAACCATTATAATTACCAAAAATTGGGAAAAATAGCAAACCATGATGAAAAATGTTGAAATTATTTTTACGAGTCATCCATCACAGGTGAGGTATGAGAAAATTGTTAGATAAAATTTTCACACTCTCTATAGTGGTTTTGTGATTTATTATATCCCAACAAAAAGAAAATCGGAAATCATACCAAACAGCAACAAAAATTAATGAAATTTAGTGAGGTGTCATTGTCCATCATAAGGGTCATCCATGAATTTGTTCCGGATTTATTGACCTCTGGAAGTGTTTTATGTGATTTATGCCCTTGGTTTCTAGCAATAATTTAAATAAATCAAAGAAATAATAAAAGCTTTTGGTATTTTACAGATTATCACATGCATGTGAGGGCTTTCAAAAGGAAAAATATTCAAAATTTAATCAGAAGGGAAATAGGGGTATTGAACCCAAATAAATTAAGTAATGTTGCATGCAATGGTGCATGAGATATAAATGTGCCTGAAGTTCATGAATTTATGTAGCCTATTCAGTGGGGTTTTAAGACACGAAATTTCAACCATCATTCACTGGATATGTTAAGTTTCTAAAGTATTTTCCCCAGATTTATGGTTGGGTTTAAGGCCATTGATCATGCAAGGAAAAAACGGTGATCATACAAAAAGAGCTGTTTGCGCAACCATTTTGTAAAAATTGCCAAAAATCGGATATTTAATATTTTACAGTGAGACCAGTTGGGTTTTAAAGTTAACTCATGGAATTATCCAATACAAAAATAATATCATGATTTGGTTAAGCAATGACCGAGATATGGTCGTTCAAAGCTGAATAAAGTAATCTGGCAGATTGCATGTTTGCTTTGAGTGCATCCTTGGGACATTTTGACAAGAACATCATGCATGCCTTTGGTAAGGTCCGATTTCTAGCACATGCATGGAGTGAATGAGCATCCAAGATGTACTAGAAATGGTTTAAATGCTTTTGATCATGCAAGAACACAAAAGAAATGGAGAAGAAGATGTAATACTTGTTTTTGAAGTCACATGAACATATGTGCATCATTTTCACTCCTTGCATGGGTTTGATCCCGGATTTTCACCATTTCAAACACATGCATTGTGTTATGGTGAGAATCTACAAACCACAAGGGAAAAATAAAGATTTCTAGCCATGGAAAGGCATAGAATCCGAAAAGAAGAGAAAACTAAGAAGGAAAGGAAGTAGAATCATGAAACTATGGAAGAAGATGATGTTGTTTACCTTGGTTATGATCTTGAGGGAAGTAAGAACACTTCAAGGTCTTCTAAATCTCAAAATTTGGCAGAGGAATGGGGAGAATTTCTTGAGTTAGAGAGAGAGAGATAGGAAGAGAGTTTGTGTGTGTTAGGAGGGTGGAGTGTGAGAGAGTGAAGAGAGAAGAGGTAGAGTGTAGGAAATGAGTTAATTATTGAAGTTTTTGGGAAGAGGGAGCATGGGGAGAGGGGAGATGGTCAGTTTTTGAGTGGGTTAGGCCTCCTCTCTCCTAATTTCAAATTTTATAAAATTCCCTCCATTATTTTTATAACAACCCTAATTTTTATAAAAGTAATTCTTTAAGCAATTTTTGATTTATTTAAAAATCTTGTTTTTAACTAATTAATTATGATTAATGCATGATAATTTATATTTCTATTTCATTAGTATAATCCATAATTTGATTAATAAAATTTGATATTTGGAATTTTATAGCCAAATTTTATAAAGTTTTTAAGCTTTAAGATTTATAAATTTGGATTTTGGGCTCTTTAGGGTTTTTGGAATACTGTTTGATATTCATCATCATTATGAAGTATAATTAGAATATTTTAATTTATTTTTAGGGTTTTATACCCTTTTTCAATTATAACAAAGCTTGAAAGTTTCATTCAAATTATAGCATTGGCATTTCCTATTGTAGTTAAGCAACTTACTAGAATCGTAAGTGTCAAGTATATTAGTCCTAGGTCTTAGATGGACCCTAGTTTATGCAAGATTTTGACCTAATTTACACTACTAGGCCATGGCATGATGTGCATGAATGGTTATTATAAAGATGCATGAGTCCGAGAATGACTTGAATTGACAATTGTCACAGGCGGGCAAGCCTGGGGTGACAAATTCTGGATATCGTCCGATGCCTGAAGAACGTCAAGGAGGTCTTGTGGTCATATTAGCATGGTTACCCTACTCACAATACGTATTAATAACAAAATATAAGCTTATTTACGGATTGTTATATCTATCTTTGATCTATTACGGGATAGTATTCCCATAGTTTTTAATAGTTTTATGTATTAAAACTATCTAGTTCGGGATGGTATTCCCATGGTTTTCAATCTATAGTTTTATGTATTAAAACTATCTACTGTGATATGGGATGTTATTCCCATGGTTTTCGATCTAGAGTTATACGTATTAAACTGTCTTAATAAGAAAATATGGGATTTTCTTGGATAACAACTCTTCAGAAAACTAAAGGAAACATGTTCATTTTCAGAAAACAAAACACTTATGAACTCACCAGCTTTATGCTGATTTTCAAACACTCGTTTTACTTTTGATCAAACTTTTGTATAGATAAACATGTATCACTTTACTTTTAAACAAATGTAATCATTAATATGTAATGTAATGTTTCATGTTTACTATGCTTACTATGTACATTGGTTGTGATACTTACATGACATCCTCCGCCCCGGAATGTTTCCGCCATCGGTTTCGGGGTGTGATAGATTGGTATCAGAGCCCTTGTTTATAGTGAACTCGTATACCAAACCTTACATGGTATAAGACTATAAACACTAAGGGGCCTAAGTACTCTAAACTAAAAGTATACTTTAAAATATAAGTATTTTCCAAAATTATATAAGTATGCCTAACCGCCGGAATCTGTAACTATGAGTAGAACAAAAAATAAGTAAATGGGTGTTGTATGCTGCGGTTAAACCTAGACAGTTATGTAGTTGTGTCTAGGGTCAATATAGCCTGATCAACAATATTCGTTCGAGACACGACCAACATGTGATTGGGAGTGACTGCGGTGTGCAGCATGCCTAAAACTTACCTAAGATCCAAACAATGATTCGCTGATCCAGCAAAACATAAGATACTATGGGATTATCTTAGTCAGAACCGAGCACTTTGCAGAAATTCATTCAGAGTGATGCTACTCCTTCTTCCTTTAGCGATAATTTATCTGCTTTGATAATTCTTTCCTATTTTATCGCTTACTAGAACTTTATATCTGTTATAAAGAGATATTTCTTGTTCCATATTTCTTGATTCAATTAAGAGGAGTTATGATCCTCTCTTTCCTGGCTATTATAGATCAAGATGCTTCCACGAAAGAGACCCAACTCAAAGAACAACAACCCTTCGCCACCACCACCTCCTCCTCAATTCAATCCTGTGATGTTCCAGGCAGCTGTTACTGCCGCAATAGTAGCCGCCATGTCTCAAATGAACCCCGATGGCTCCGGTGGTCCAGGAGGTGGTACCCAACCTCAAAACTGAGAAGGCATCTAGGGACACCGGAAGGAGTGTTCTTATAAGGACTTCATGAACGCGAAGCCCACATCTTTTGATGGCACTGGAGGTGTCATTTCCTTAACCCGATGGTTCGAGAAAATCAAATCTATTTTCGAGATCTGTGCCTGCTCTGAATCAGATAAGGTGAAGTTTTCCTCCTGCACCTTCACTAATAAAGCGTTGACTTGGTGGAACGGCCGAGTCAAATCCATAACCCTACCTGTAGCCAATGCTATGTGTTGGGAAGCCATGAAGGATCTTCTGCTTGTCGAATACTATCCGCGGGGCGAGTTGTAGAAATTGTAGCATGAACTTTGGAATCTCAAGATGAAGGGTTCCGACATCACCGCCTACACCTCCAGATTCGAAGACCTGGCGCTTCTCTGTCCGGGTATGGTTACCTCGGAAAGTAAAGAGATCGAGAGGTTTATTTGGGGGTTGACCCAGCCAACCAAATGGAATGTTTTGGCTCCAAAGCCAGACACGTTTGACAACGCTAAATGTCTGGCACAAACCCTGATTGAACATGAAGACAATCCTGATGAGAAGGTCACCACTTCCGAGCCGGTTAAAAGTAGTGGTGGTAGTAAAAAGAAATTCTGGAACAAACGAAAGGCCCAAGGTTCACAAGGATCCTCTAAGAAACAACAAACGGTAGCAGTCCACGCTGCTACTGCCCCTGCTGCTATTTCTGCCGTCGGATCCACAACTCAGACTCCTACCAGTGGATATACTGGTAGTCTTCCTTGGTGTAGTAAGTGCAGCTATCATCATCGTACTCCCGGGCCCTGTCGGGAAAGACTCTGCAACAGCTGTGGCAAGAAGGGCCACCTTGCTCGAAGTATGGCATTTCAAGAGAAACTGCTACGGATGTGGGGAAGTATGGTATTTCAAGAGAAACTGCCCCAAGGCAGCTACATCGGGCACTATTGGGAGAGTCCTAGCTATGGGACGAGAAGAGGCAGTCACCGACCCCACCATTGTCTCGGGTACGTTCCTCCTCGAAAACTCTTATGCTAGTATCCTTTTCGATTCTGGTGCTGAACGTAGTTTTGTTAGCCATTCATTCAAACATCTTCTTAAAAGTAATCCCCAACCATTAACCGAAACATTTACCGTTGAGATGGTTAACAATGAGAAAGAAAACGCTAGCGACATATACATGGGCTGTACCCTTACCCTAAACGATCATTCCTTCCTCATCGACCTAATTCCAGATTCCATTAAGAGCTTTGATGTTATCGTTGGCATTGATTGGTTCAGTCCCAATCACGCTGATATCCTTTGTTATGAAAAAGCCATCCGTCTCAACCTCCCCTCTGGTCAAACTCTCATGATTTATGGCGATAAACTCAGTTCCAATCTTCGTATCATTTCCTTCATCAAAGCTCAAAAGCTTCTGAGGAAGGAGTGCCAAGCATTCCTAGCCCATGTCATTAACGAGAACCAAGAAGTTAAAGACCTCGAGAGCATCCCCGAAGTCTGCAACTTTCATGATGTCTTTCCCAAAGAGCTCCCGGAAATTCCTCCCGAATGACAGGTTGAGATTCGCATCGACCTAATTCCTAGAGCTACCCCCGTAGCCAAATCTCCGTATCGTTTAGCTCTAGTAGAAATGCAGAAATTTCGGGATGAAATTTTCTCTAACGGGGGGATAATGTGACAACCCGTAATTTATTCCGTCAACGTAGCCCATTTCCGTTAATAAAGATGTTAAGTTCCAAAATTTTCCATTAGCTTTGTTTTAAAATAAATTATTGCAACTTCTATTTAGGTTTTAAAAATGTTGGGATACATTTTAAAACATTAAAATATTTTCTATTTTCATTTAGAAAATATTTAGTTTCATCTTAGTCATAATTACGGTAACTTAATCGGGTACGACCAAAAGCCCCATTTTACGTCAGTATTGGGTAGAATTCCATCGGGTCTCAAACCCAACCCCTATATAAAGGTTGAGTGGACAACTTTTGAAGACTTTTTCCCACTTCACAACTTTCTCTCACTACTCTCTCTCTAAAACTCGAAATTGAGCCAAAAATCCGCTTTTCAAGCTACATTTCGGTAAGTAATCTATCCTAGCATCTTTCTAAGCTTGTTTATAATTCAAATTTGTGTTTAAACTAATCAAGACACCCATAATCACTTCTAAAAACCCCTCCCAAAACTGTGAACACCTCTAAAAACCCCTCCTAATCACTTCTAGTGCTTAGTTAAGACCTTTGGACTTGCATGCATGGGCTTAGGACCTCAAAATCATACCAAATGATGTATGGACATGAGTTTACGGCCCAAGAACATGCTTGGACTGTAAACCCTCATTCATTGACCATAAACACCTTTTTAAGGTGTTAAATTGCCCTTAAACACCTCCAAAAGCTTCCATGAAGATCCATGAGTGCATAGAACCTTATAATCCTTCAAGAAATACACCAAAACATATTCAAATGTTCAAACTTGATTTTACAGCCCAAGAACATTCTTGGACCGTAAACACATCTCCTTAGACCATAAACTCCTCCAATGGGTGTTAAAGTGCCTTTAACACCTTGTATGGCTTGGAACTGGATCTAGAACTTTTTATGCTTAACCTACAACCACTAAAACCCATGAATCATGGACAAACATGACTTTACGGTTGTAAACTCATGTGTTTAAGGTAGTAAACTCCCAAGAACATCATCATAGACCGTAAACTACTTTTCCAAGGTTAATTCAAGTCCTAATCACTTCCTAAGCCATGGAATCAACCCTAGAACCTTCCCATGTGCATTGTAATTGACCTAGGACCATTTAAACACATTAAATCATGGAACATAAGAGTTTACGGCCGTAAACTCATAGTTTACTACCGTAAACTCCTCAAATGGTCCTTAAGATGTTGAAATCTAATTCAAAGGCCTTGAAACCAAGTCTAGCATCAACCTTTAAGTGTTATAAGTTCATTTAACAAACAAGAACACCACCACCATGAGTTTACGACCTTAAAATCATGGGGAGTTGGTCATTTGGACTGTAAACTCCTAAAGGAATTTACTCTTTCGGAGTAAACTCCATATCCAAGCCTTAAACATCCATAGATGCTACCCGGGTCACTCCAAACACTTAGCATCCAAACCGACTCGTTTAATTATATACTCTTATCTAATTAGTGGTTCAAAGTCTAATTATATACAATTATGTATTATTTCATATTACATGGGAACCTCGCGCGTTATAAAGCCCCGATCTGACACTTAGCTTCCAAACCGACTCGTTTCTCGACTGGTGAGTTCATACCCCTACGCCTTTTCCGTGTTTTTCAATGTTTTAAGGGGGGGGGGGATACAAAGCAAACTATAAATGTTTTCAAAACTTAAAACTGATGAAATTCTATAAATATTTGGCAAACTTTTAGATATCCTTACCCCTTATGTATTATGCGGAGCATAAAGGATGTTTTATCAAATCAAATGACACGGATTTCCACTATGTTAAAGGGAACAATCATACCAATCAAATTATTGTCGGAATAATTTGGGATCTTTATTTCTTCTTTTACGGACACATAATTCATGCAAAGTTATTAGATAAACTATGTCTGATTCAGTTTATCTCTGTTTAGTCTAGAATATTATGCCAGATAATTTCATTGTATTAAACTGTATTACTATATGATGTTTGATAACTACTGAGTATACTGTGAATAATTTAATACTAGCTTGTGAGATGTATCTTCATTAAACCCTTCGGGTTATCAGTAAATACTCCCTGGAAGTGTAACCAGAGTCTCCTGGAGAGAGAGCGTGGAATTTGTGAATAGATCTATTCGGGACTGACAATCCCACACCTAAACTACTAGCTACAGTTAGGTGGGCATGCTTGGGGTGACAAATTCTGGATATCATCCGACGCCTAAAGAACGTCAAGGAGGTCTCGTGGTCATATTAGCATGGTTACCCGACTCACAATACGTATTAATAACAAAATATAAGCTTATTCACGTATTGTTATATCTATCTTTGATCTATTACGAGATGGTATTCCCATGGTTTTTAATAGTTTTATGTATTAAAGCTATCTAGTTCGGGATGGTATTCCCATGGTTTTCAATCTATAGTTTTATGTATTATAACTATCTACTGTGATATGGGATGGTATTCCCATGGTTTTCGATCTAGAGTTATACGTATTAAACTGTCTTAATAAGAAAATATGGGATTTTCTTGGATAACAACTCTTCAGAAAACTAAAGGAAACATGTTCATTTTCAAAAAACAAAACACTTATGAACTCACCAGCTTTATGCTGATTTTCAAACTGCTTGTATTCTCAGGTCTGCAATAGACAGGTACCCGCAATCTTTTGGAGAAGACGGAGCGTTTTAGAAGACTTGTCTTACTTTTGATCAAACTTTTGTATAGATAAACATGTATCACTTTACTTTTAAACAAATGTAATCATTAATATGTAATGTAATGTTTCGTGTTTACTATGCTTACTATGTACATTGGTTGTGATACTTACATGACATCCTTCGCCCCGGAATGTTTCCGGCATCGGTTTCGGGGTGTGACAGATTTTATATTTATAATGGACTAAAAACAGGAAAATTTATTTTACTCATCAAAAATTAATGATAATTTACCAGAATACCTTGTAGTACATTAGGATGCTACATAATATATTTGATGTTTCCGCATTGGCCACCACGTTAGCCTTTCCCGGATGATATTGAATCTCGCATTCATAATCATTTAGTAGTTCTACCCACCGTCTTTGTCTCATGTTGAGTTCGTTCTGGTTAAGGATATGTTGGAGGCTTTTATGGTCGGTGAAGATGATACATTTCGTGCCGTAGAGGTAGTGCCTCCATATCTTTAGAGCCAAGACGACTGCTCCTAGCTCAAGATCGTGCGTTGTGTAGTTCGCTTCATACGTCTTTAGTTTCTTTGAGGCGTCAGTGATGACCTTCCCTTGTTGCATCAGGACACACCCGAGTCCTTGGTTTGATGCATCGCAATAGACCACGAAGTACTCCGTTCCTTCAGGCAAGGTTAGGATGGGCGCACTGCATAAGGCTCACTTTAGCGTTTGAAACGCAGTGTCTTGTTTTTCTCCCCAGTCGAAGGTCACACTCTTCTGAGTTAGGGTGGTGAGTGGCTTGGCAATCTTAGAGAAATTTTGTATGAACCTGCGGTAATACCCGACGAGTCCTAAAAATTGCCGAATTTCTGTAAGGGTTCTTGGAGTCATCCAACTCTCTATTGCCTTGATCTTAGAAGGATCCACGTGTATCCCCTCCTTGCTTACTACGTGTCCTAGGAAATCCACTTCTCGATTCCAAAATTCGCACTTTGAAAGTTTTGCGTAAAGCTTCTCTGCCCTCAATGTCTCCAAAACTTGGCGAAGGTGTTGGATGTGTTCTTCCTGGCTTCTTGAATAGATGAGTATATCATCTATGAACAAGATCACAAATTTGTCCAGGAATGGACGACATACTCGGTTTATCAAGTCTATGAACACTACTGGAGCATTTGTCAACCCGAAGGGCATTACTACAAACTTGTAGTGACCATAGCGTGTTCGGAAAACCGTTTTGGGGATGTCTCCTTCCGGTACTCGTAGTTGGTGATAACCAGATCTTAGATCAATCTTTGAGAAGTAGCTTGTTCCCTATAGTTGGTCAAACAGATCGTCTATGTGCGGAAGGGGATATCGGTTCTTGATCGTGAGTTTGTTCAGCTCCCGGTAATCGATGCACATACGAAAAGATTTGTCCTTCTTTTTCATGAATAGGACCGGTGCTCCCCATGGTGAGAAGCTCGGTTTGATGAAGCCCTTGCTTAGCAGCTCGTTTAATTGACTGGATAGTTCATGCATCTCGGCTGGGGCTAAACGGTAAGGTGACTTCACTACTGGAGTAGCTCTGGGGATTAAGTCTATTCTGAACTCGACTTGGCGTTATGGTGGAAATCCTTGAAGATCTTCTAGGAAAATATCTGGGAAGTTGCAGACTTCCGGAATGTCTTTAATGTTCTTTGGTTCTTGTTTCTGGTCTACTACGTGGGCTAGAAAGGCATGGTATTCCTTGCGAAGATATTTTGTGCTTTAACACAGGATATGATTTGCAAATTTGAACTAGGTTTGTCTCCATATATGACAAGAGTTTCGCCGTTGGGTAGATTAAGACGAACAGCCTTTTCGTGACAAAGAATATCGGCATGGTGAAGACTTAACCAATCCATACCGATGATTACATCAAAGCTTCTTATCGAAATGGGCATAACGTCGATTTGAAATAAGTGTTCGTTTAAATTTAATGTGCACCCTACGTACATATCGCTTGTGCTTTCCATTTTACCATTAGCCATTTATACAGTGAATATTTTATTGAGTGGTTGGGGTCTTTGATTAAATAGGTGTTTGAATTTATGACTAACAAAACTTCTTTCCGCACCGCAGTCAAAGAGTATGCATGCATAAATGTTGTCGAGGAGAAACATACCAGTAACCACTGTTGGGTCAGCTATTGCTTCATTTTGACCTATCGTCAGCACTCTCTCAACACCGCCAACATTCCTTGTCTTGGGGCAGTCCCTCTTGAAGTGCCCAGTTTCTCCACACCCATAACATGCTTGGCTTATCCCAGTACCAGGGACTTGAGTAACTGGTCGGGTTGGTGCTTTACAGAAACTGGCAATGTGCCCTTTCCTGTCGCAGTTCTTATAGTGCATCTCACGACAATTACCGTGGCGATGGTAGTTGCATTTGCTGCACTTGGGAAGGTTCCCCGCATATTGTTTTGTTGGCGCTGGGGTAGCAGGAGTTGTGGTGGGAGCAGTAGCAGCATGAACCGCCACCATTTGTTTCTTTCAAGGTTCTTGCGAAATTTTCCCCTTTCTCTTGTTCCAAAATTTCTTCTTGCTATTGTTGTTGGCATTGTTATCGTTGTTGTTGTTCCCTTTGGTTCGTTCAGCCACGATAGCCGTGACTCCTTGACAGACACCATGATCAATGAGAGATTGCACCAGTTCCTTGGCGCAGTCGAAGGTCATGGGTTCTCCGCAGATGTACCTCTCCACCTTTTGGCTTTCCAAGATCAACATCCATGGGCAAAGTGTTATCAAATCACTGAATATGTTGGTGTAGCCTACAATGTCCGAGCCTACCATCGAAAGGCCCCACAGTTCCTGTTCGAGCTTTTGAATCTTGCCTCTTGGGCAGTACTCTCGTAGGAGCATTCGTTTCAGGTTTTCCCAACCCATGAAGTTTGCCACCACTAGGGTTAGTGTCTTGACGTGGCCGTTCCACCATGTCAAGGCGCGTTCAGAGAAATTAAAAGAAGCAAAATTTACTTTTCTTTCTTCAGGGCATGCGCAAATTTCGAATACAACTTCCATTTTCTCTATCCATTGGGATAGAGCCAATACTCCCCCAGTCCCATAAAAGAGAATAAGTTTTCCGTTGGTGGCGTGTTTCACGTTTGGAGCTAGATTTGGCATCCGACTGCTTGACTCCCATCAGGTACCTTTCAATATCTCCTTGTTGTTCCTTCATCTCTCTTATTTCTGCTAGTGCGTTCACCATTTGATTCTAAAGTGTCCCTGTATAGATTTTGGTATTTTCGTGTAGTCCTTCTAGACGAAGGATGTCTGCGGCGTTACCCTAAGTACCAGCATTGATGTCGCGAACTCTGGCTGCTTGCTGGTCCGCATGGTAGTTCTGGGTAGCTATAGTGCCCACAATAACAGGAAGTGCTCGATCAGCTGAGCCTCCCCCACTGACATTGTAAAAATCTCGACACATGCCGAAAGGATGGCGTACACCTAGTTGGCGGCTCCAGTAGTAGAGATGGCTTCCCCAGATGGGGATGGGTCATGGGTGATATGGTCTCACTTCGGGAGGATGAGGAGCGGGAGGGTTGATCACTTCCGGCTCGGAGTCTGTTCCACTAGTAATTTCCTCGACCTCCTCGTCGACTTCGAATTCCTCTTTGACTTCGAATTCTTCTTCGACTTCCTCCTCAATTTCCTCCGGGTCTTCCTCTGGGTCTTCGTCTATCCAGCTGCCGTTGCCTTGGTTTGGGTAGTAGGGGTCTCCCAGTAAATGGAATCTGGCCATTTGTCTGTACTAGGATAGAGGTATGAGAATTTTATAAGAAAAGAAATTTCTATTTAATGACATCCTATGTTTAACTATATCTTACGGAGCGCAAGTTTTTCATTGTATTATTATCTATAACAACACCCCTATAGTATTTCAAATTAGCGAATCTAAAATAATTTTTATTTGGTAACTTTTTGGCTTGTTGTCCACTACGATCATTCCTCGACGTACATTGGTCAAATCTAGGATAAATATAGTTGATCAGGCTATATTTATTCTCGATTTGATTACATACCCCGAGGCCCAATCATAGTGTCGCAACTTGCCTTAATAATTTTTTTAGAAAACTTGTCATGATACGAGACTGATACATGCGAGTAAAAATGTATATATTTTAAAAGAAAATATATTTTTATGAAAATGTTTTGTCACAGGGTTTTTGCTTCCCGTTGCATTTATAGTTTGTATGTCTTATGTGGTTCGATATACTTAGTTCACTATAAACAATGCTCTGACATCAATCTGTCACACCTCCAAACCAGAGTTTACAGCCGTAAACTCATAGTTTAGTGTCGTAAACTCCTAAAATGGTCCTTAAGATGTTAAAATATCATTCAAAGGCCTTGAAACCATGTCACACCCCTAAACCAGAATGGCGGAAACATTCAGGGGTGGATGACTACACATAGTACCATAACAATTGAATATTAAGTGACACAACCATCATATATATAACAAAAACATATATTGTTGCGTTATACATATTTCCAAAAGAATATTACAATATGATGATGTAAATGATTAATAATAAACGTCTTTAGCGTTCCTTCTTCAAAAGCTGATGGTTAACTGTATTACTGATTCCCTGAGAAATACAAGTGGTTTAAAAAAAGTGTCAACAATTAAGTTGGTGAGTTCATAAGTGTTTTTTATTGAAAAGTATGTCCTTTTGGTAGCAAATCAATGAACAAGGTTTTCAGAAAATCCAATATTTTCTATAAATAGTTTGATAAGTTCTCAAAGTTGGAGTGCGTTAGTGTTTTTCGTACTTGAATGATAAAGATAAACTTTGTGCTCAAAATAATGTAGAAAACTGAATGCATATATGAATCTCGTAAATCAAACTTGTTTTTATACTTTCATGTGAGTTTTATAACCATGCTATTGACACTGACTGCCTGTGACAACATTCTTTAGGTGTTGTAGTGTTATGACATTTGTCACCCCAGACCTACTGTTCTATCTATAGCTAACAGTTTAGGTGCGGGGTTGTCAATCCTGTATAGATCTATACACAAGTATCACGCTCTCCCTCTAAGAGATTATGGTATATAATACAGGACTTGAAATGTATACATAAGAGTACGTTGAGGTTTGAATATCTCACATCGCTTAGTATAAATAGATTTACGATAAGAAAGACTTTACTTCATTTTGTTTGAAAGTATTTCGTTTTTCAAGATGTATATGTAAGAATGTATGAATAACTTGTTAACTATAGCCATTATAGTTTTCCAGAAAGTTTATTCCATTTGATGAAAATAACTTGATGATATACTAGCCCTTTATACTTAAAGTAATATGTTGGTATCGATAATCATTAAGATAGATGTTACATTTATGTTTATAAAACGATACTTTTACTTGTATTATATTGCCATTTCCCCCCTAAAACATGAAAAGACTTGAAAGGTAGGGGTATGAACTCACTTGTTCGGCTTGAAGAGAGTGGGGCTAGAGTCGAGCAGAACTTCAACCGCGGAAAACTGCGTCTTCGAGCTCTTCAGGGATCTCGGTAGCGTAGAACCTTCATCGGGGGCATGGGTAAGGAAACTGAGGGCGTCGGGACAGCTTCTGGTGCTTGAAAATATGTGGGAGTGATTGATAGTTTAGAGGAGGTGTGCTAAAATCCGGAGCTTGTGCCTTCTATTTATAGGGATGAAAGGTCGTGTACGTTGGGCGTACCACCGGAGTACGCTGGGCGTACGCGTTACGTTGGGCGTACTTCAGTTATGTTGGGCGTAACTTTGCGTCATGGCTTACGACTCGAGTCTAGCTAGGCGTAGAGCAGCAGCCGATGGGACTCGACCCTGCACCTGAGTACGCTGGGCGTAATCCCGGCTCCTGTCTTCTAAATTTCGTAACTTTTGCGTACCGGCTCCGTTTTTCGCGTTCTTTATATCCACGCGTAGGTGAGATTATGCTCTACAACTTTCATTTAGACTCCGTCGGCTAGTTTTGAATTTATATCACAAAGTATAGTTTAATACACAAAACTATATATTGAAAATCTTGGGATCACTATCCCGAAAGAGATATAAGATAGTTTGACACATATGAATATACAGATTTAAGATCATGGGAATACCATCCCGGACCAGACACAAGATAATTTGATATATATGAAAATTATAGATTGGGAACCATGGGATCACTATCCCGGACAAGATATAGGTTTAGACCATGGGATTACTATCCCGTAATTGTTATAGATTCAAAACCATGGGATTACTATCCCGTATAAAATATAGTTAAAAACCATGGGGCAAACATCCCGTACAAGTTATAGATACAAAACCATGGGATTACTATCCCGTATAAGATATAGTTAAAAACCATGGGGCAAACATCCCATACAAGTTATAGATACAAAACCATGGGATTACTATCCCGTATAAGATATAGTTTAAAATCATGGGGCAAACATCCCGTACAAGTTCTAGATACCATATAAAAAGTAGATACGGAATCGAAACAAAGTCAAAACGATACTGTGAATAGACTTATATTAATACATGTTGTGAGTTGGGTAACCATGCTAATACGACAACGAGACCTCCTTGATGTTTGTCAGACGTCGAAACGATATCTAGAAATTTGTCACCCCAGGCGTGCCAGCCTAACTGTAGCTAGTAGTTAAGGTGTGGGATTGTTAGTCCCGAATAGATCTATTCACAAATTCCACGCTCTCCCTCCAGGAGACTCTGGTTACACTTCCGGGGAGGATCTACTGATAATCCATAAAGGGTAGTGACTATCTCACAAACTAGTACTAAACTATTCACGGGGTTCTCATACGATATCAAAATACAGAAGATTATGAAATGTAATACAGCGAATATAGATACATACAATGAAAATATCTGACAATACATTCAAATCATACGGAGATAAACTGAATCAGACATAGTTTATCTAATAACTTTATATAGATATCAGTACATGATAAAACGAACAGTAAAGAACCCCAAATTATTCCCATAATAATTTGATTAGTTTGGTTATTTCCTTAACTAAAATACATTTAGTTGTAATTGATAAATCATTCCTTATGCTCAGGATAATACATAAGGAGTAAAAGAGTTTATAAGTTTGTCAGATATATTTGAAACATATCAATATTATAATTTGAAAACAGTTATAATTTGCTTGTATTCCCCCCCTGAAAACATTGAAAAACACGGAAAATGGCGTAGGGGTATGAACTCACCGGACAAGAAATGTGACGATTTCGGGTGCTAAACTTTGGTCCGGGGCTTGCAAACGCATGAGGTTCCTAATTATAATGTAACGATACACATTTGTATCTAATTAGGACTTCTAGTCGCGAAAACACTCCGATACAAGTATTTAAGGACATGTAATGATGCGAGGGACTTAGGAAATGAGTTTACTCCCGAAGAGTAAACTTCTAAATGGTGTTTACGGCCTAAAAACCCATTCCCCATGAGTTTACGGCCGTAAACTCATGGTGGGTGGTTTATGGAGCAATTTGGACTTCGAACGCTTAGGGGACAATTTCTAGGTTTGGTTTAAGGGTTTGGAATAATTTTAAACACCAAAATGACACATTTTAGGGAGTTTACAGCCTAGCATGGTCTCATGGCCGTAAACTCCTATAAACCCATGAAAAGTTGTGTTTTTGGATTCCAAACTAATCACATGTGATTGCTAGATTTATTCCTAAGCCTTACATGCATTTGCTTGATGATTTGAAGGGGTTTTTAGAGTTTACGGCCATGGGGCACCTTCTATTGACGTAAACTCTTAAAATGAAGGGTTTTGATGTGTTTAAGGCCCTTAAACTATTTTTGGTTGGTCCTATGATTTATTCCAAGGCTTTTGGTGGTGTTGGATGGCTTGCTAACACCTTAGAAATGAATTTGCACCATGTTTCATGGAGTTTACGGCCCAAGCACAAGCCTTGGCTGTAAACTCCTTCAAATGTCTCAAAATCCATGTTTTAAATGTTATAAGTCCATTCCATAAAGTCATTAAGCCATATCTAAGTCCCAAAATTGTTTAGGAGGGGTTTAAAGGCATAAAAACCCACTTATTATGAGTTTACGGCCTAAGCTCCTTCCAGGGCCGTAAACTCATATACAAGGTCCTAAATCATGATTAAATCTCGAATTTGAAGGTCAAAGATGCTATACATTAAGGTTAGGAAGGTACCTTAGGGATTTGAGGCCTTAAAATTGAGTTTTGGACCCTTAAACTTTGGATTTAGGAGAGAGGTTAGAGAGAGAGAGTAGAGAGAGGTAGAAAAAGCTTCAAATGGGTGCTTAAACATGTTTATATAGGTCCTAAAACTTGGACACGGTGGAATTCTACCTGATACCGGCATTAAACGAGGCTTTAGGTCGCACCCGATTAAGTTTCCGTCACCCGGCGGGGACGTTTCTAAAACTTATGAAATAAATATTTTGGGCTAATTACATGAGTTCCTAAGTGGTTTAGACACTCATTAAATTATAATAAACATATCAGTTTAAATAATTTAACCCAAAGTGAAAACGGAACGAATTTGATAACGACAAATTTTCAGGTAGAACGGGTTTTGGCGATGAATAACTTCGGGTTGTTGCATTATCCCCCCGTTAGAGGGAATTTCGTCCCGAAATTCAAAGAATAAGATATAGATCATGAATTTGAAATGAGACATGAATGGATTTGTTACCTCGGATCTTCACTTTCTCAAGTGGAATCAGGTCTCTACTGGGCGTTCTAGTGAATTCTCAATATCGGGATGTGTCTTTGTTTCGTACTTTGACTCTCTCTCAATCTATGATATCAATCGGTTTTCTCATGGAAGTTCCAACCCTGGACTACTTCGGTTTCCTCAAACGAATCACTAGGGTCTCGTTGGGTAGATGTTTCTATGGATTCGAGACGTGATGTACTGGATAGATGTTACCGGTTCTGAAGGCATCCGAAATCTGATGTTTGCAGAATCGATTTCTACGAAGATCTCGAAACCTCTGAGGTGGGACTAAACTTTAGACGTTCAAATGAAATTCTCGGGAATCCTTCGGGATAGATATTTAGAAGAAAGAGCTGCTAACTTCCCGTTTCTCAATGATCACAGAAACGAGGGATGTGTGGTAATTCGTATCAGGAAAACTTTTGAGTTTTAAAGCATGAAACAATACGAAGGTTTGATGCCGAAGATCATGAGAGTCAAGTCGAGGAAAAGATATAGATAGGCGACCCTCTCGAAACCAAGATAACAACATGAATGAGGCTCAGTCATTCCATGTTAAACATAGCGTCAAAGCATTTCGTGAAAAGTTTTCCATTTACTCGAATGGAACAGAATAATTCTCCGGACTGAGAATATAATCTATAGGTACGAAGTTAGTGTTCTCTATCTCATTGGTTAGTCGTCTCGATGATACAGCTTTCAATCACATACGAAGGGTTGAGCTTAGAAAAATGTTCGAGTAGATAGATAACAGGTTTCCCTCTTTGTACTGGAATCGGAAAGAGTTGCAGGTATAAAAATTATCAAAGAGAAGTATATCTGTGGCGACAGAGGGATCAGTGGTTGTAGCTGCTTTGGGGCAATTCGTTTTGAAGTGCCCTGCTTCACCACAATTGTAGCAGGATGGACTAATTCCCGCTCCGGATGATTGGTTCATTGATTTGGCTGGTTTTCTGTAGGTTCGAGCAAGATGGCCCTTCTTGCCACAGTTGTCACAGATGGGGAACAATTTTAACTTAAAGTATAGATAGAATAACTTACCTTGTTGTTGTTTGTGTAATTATCATGCAAAGTTGAATTCTATGTTTGTCTAATTATCATGCAAAGTTGAATTCCAAGGTTATATTCCTATCTAGCATACATGGGGAACAATTTTAACTTAAAGTATAGATAGAATAACTTACCTTGTTGTTGTTTGTGTTCCTTGAAACCTTTTGAGTCTAGCACCCCAAGTGTGATGCCTCAAATGCTTCACACAACACCAAATGCTCTTGGAAGAACTTATGAGAGAACACACACTTCTCAAAAATCAGCCAAGCCCTCTTGTTTTTCAGTGTAACCGATTTTAGGTGGGGAACATGTTACTTATATAGTGTTGACACATATAGGGTTACACCCTAATGTGTCATGACTCTTCATTTCCATGACCCATGGGTTTGTAACTCCCATGGAGCATCCTATGCGTGGAACCCAACTTGATAGTCCATGGAGCCTTTTAGCCCACTATACAAGATATGGATGATTTACATAATCAACCCATATATTTAATTAGTTATCTTTTGATCACATAATTAATTCTAAATTAATTCTTGATCAAACTAATCAAATAATTTTATTAATATATTAGAACTTATAATATATTAATAATCTGCAAGTGTTATTTCTCTCATTTAGTCTATCCAATTGCCTGATGCCATGCAACCCAAATGGACCATGCTGGGTCGGGTCAAGTACATACCAGAAATACTTATGGACTTAGACACCTTATCCAACAGTCTCCCACTTGGATAAGTCTAATAACTATTACCACAAATATGACTTCAGAAACCGATCGGGAATCGTAGCTCTTTACAAGGTTTCTCGAAACTGAGAAGATGATGGTATGCCATTTAAGATAAGTGATCATATAATCCTCTGTTCTAGATATCAGTCGGACAAATACATGGAACAATGTCTTACTTATTGTCCAACAGTTTGTTTCCTGATTTCCGATTTGTTTGACAAAGAACTTCATTGAACACATCAATTTAGTTCTGATCGGGCCCGGTACATAGGTCAAAACAAAATCATCGAGGGGCCCAGATATCAGCTTCTAATCCAAGAAGGAACAGATAAACTTCGACTCATATGTTGGTTCTACTACTCATTGAATTACACACAAGAGCGCGATTTATAACATCGAGTTACCAATGCATTTTTCGTACAATCAATGCATAACCAACTTGTAAGTAACAAATCATATCTCTAGGTTTGAAGACTTATATGATATTACCGTCTCACGATCACTCGAGATAGAATTCCATGAAGTGATTCCAGTGAGCGTGGGTTGAGTCCAATGCTCAGAACTTATGAGCACTCATGATTGTTGTAGCCTTGTCCAAGACCTCTACAACCAAACATGATAGTCTTGATTCATATCTACTTCCGACATATGACCGACTGTGGAGTTTGAATAATATGTTATACCAAACAAAAATTATTCTGGAAGTCAAAACATGCAAAAGAAATATAGTAAACGATCGACAAGAGATAGCAACACTTTACTCATAAATAAAACACTTTTATTCATCATCAGATGTCAATTACACTTTACAAATTTCGAGGTTATCTAACTACTAAATCTAATATCATCCTTTAGCCCTATGCTCCGAGCATGCTGTAGATGCTTAACCCGAGTCAGTCCCTTCGTGAGGGGATCTGCCGGATTCTCATCTGATGATACCCTTTTTGCCACGAGGAGTCCTTCTTCGATCCGATGTCTGATGAAATGGTATTTTCTGTCGATGTGTCTGGATCTCCCGTGATCCCTTGGTTCCTTGGCTAAGGCAACAACACTTTCACTATCACAGAAAATTTCCATTGGCTCTTTAATAGCTAGTACAACTCCAAGGTCTCCAATAAAGTTCCTCAGCCGTAACGCCTCCTTTGCCGCCTCGCTAGCTGCAATATACTCTGATTCACAAGTAGAATCTGCCACTGTCTCTTGCTTGGAACTTTTCCAAGAAATTGCTCCTCCATTTATGGTAAAGACCCAGCCCGACTGAGAGCGGAAGTTATCCCTATCAGTCTGGAAGCTAGCATCACTATACCCTACAACTCTCAAGTCATCACTCCCACTGAGGGTAAGGACCCAATCCTTAGTCCTTCGTAGGTACTTGAGAATATTCTTTACCACAGTCCAGTGTGCCTTGCCAGGGTTTCCCTGAAACGTGCTAACCATGCTCAGGGCAAAAGCTACATCAGGTCGAGTACACATCATAGCATACATGATCGATCCTACAGCCAAAGCATAAGGTACTCGACTCATTTGTGCTATTTCAGCCTCAGTGCTAGGGCTTTGTGTCTTACTCAATTTGGCGTTACTCTGGATGGGCAACTCTCCTTTCTTGGAGTCTTGCATTCTGAATCTCTTCAGCACCTTATCCAAGTAGGTACTTTGACTAAGTCCAATTAGTCTTTTACTCCGATCTCTCAAGATCCTTATCCCTAAAATATAGGCAGCTTCACCAAGGTCCTTCATAGCGAAACACTTTCCAAGCCAGGACTTTACTTCCTGCAGGGTTGGAATGTCGTTTCCTATGAGTAGTATGTCATCCATATACAATACCAAAAAGCTAACTATACTCCCACTAGCCTTGACATACACACAAGATTCATCTTCACTCCTAGAAAAGCCAAATTCCTTGACCTTTTCATCAAAGCAAAGATTCCATCTGCGAGGTGCTTGCTTTAATCCATAAATGGACTTCTCAAGCTTACACACTCTATTAGGGTACTCGTTGCTGACAAAACCCTTTGGCTGACTCATGTAAACATCTTCAGCCAACTTTCCATTAAGGAAAGCGGTTTTGACATCCATTTGCCAAATTTCATAGTCATGAAATGCGGCTATGGCTAACAGAACCCGAATAGACTTAATCTTGGCTACCGGAGAAAAGGTCTCATCATAATCCACTCCAGGAATTTGAGAGAAGCCCTTTGCAACCAGTCTAGCCTTATAAGTGTGTACTTTACCATCCATGTCGGTCTTCTTCTTGAAGACCCATTTGCACCCTACAGTCTTTCGACCTGGTACATTCTCAACCAAGTTCCAAACTTGATTGTCATACATGGATTGTATCTCGCTATCCATAGCCTCTTTCCATTTAGCAGACTCGGGGCCTGCCATGGCTTCCTCGTAGCTGTTAGGGTCATCTTGACTTACTAGTGTTCCATCACTAATAAGTGTCTCACCTTCTGCAGTAATATGGAATCCATAGTAATGCTCAGGTGCACTCCTAACTCTCGTGGAACGCCTCAGAGGTACAAATTCATCAATTGGCTCAACAGGAGTTTCCTCCTCAAGTTGAGGGCTAGAGTTTGAAGTTCCTTCACCACTTGGCTCTTGAATTTCTTCAAGATCAATTTTCCTCCCACTGGCTCCTTGGCTTATAAACTCTCTTTCTCGAAAGACTCCTCTTCTTGCTACAAAGACCACATTGTCACTAGGTCTGTAGAAGAGGTAACCAAAGGATTACTGTGGGTAGCCGATGAAAATACACCTCTCGCTTCGGGGTTCGAGCTTATCATGAGCCTTGCGTCTCACGAAAGCCTCGCAACCCCAAATCTTGATGTGGTCTAGTTTAGGTACTTTACCAGTCCACATCTCGTGAGGAGTTTTGGCAACTTTCTTTGTAGGGACTAGATTAAGGATATGGGCGGCAGTCTCTAAGGCATACCCCCAAAATGAGATTGGTAGCGAAGCTCGACTCATCATGGAACGAACCATGTCCAACAAGGTTCGATTACGCCTCTCAGCCACACCATTCAACTGCGGTGTCCTGGGAGGTGTCAATTGTGAGACAATCCCACATTCCCTTAGATAGTCGAGGAACTCTGAACTAAGATACTCAGCACCCCGATCGGATCGAAGCATCTTAATGTTCCTGCCCAATTGATTATCGACTTCCTGTTTAAATTCCTTAAACTTCTCGAAAGTCTCTGACTTATGCTTGATTAAGTAGACATACCCATATCTACTGTAATCATCAGTAAAAGTCAAATAATAACGATTAGCATCCCTTGTGGCATGTTTGAATGGTCCACACACATCCGTGTGTATAAGGTCCAACAAACCTTCACCCCTTTAACAGGAGCCTGTGAAGGGTGGCTTTGTCATTTTTCCAAGTAAGCATGATTCGCAATTATCATCTGACTTTAGGTCAAACGACTCCAAGACTCCATCCTTTTGGAGTTGGCCTATGCGTTTCTTGCTTATATGTCCAAGACGACAATGCCATAATGATGCTTTATCCAAGTTATTATTAGTAGTAGAATCAACACACAAAACATTATTTCCTCAGTTATCTACAACAGATACAGCTTCATACACACCATCACAAGGTAATGCTTTAAAATAAAGAACATTATTAAATAAAGCATCAATAGAACCAACTTCATTATCAAATGAAAGGTGAAACCTTTTTTGTACAATGCATGAAAGGAAATAATATTTCTTGCCATTCCTGGCGAGTAACAACACTTATTCAAATCTAAACTAACCCCACTACTTAGCGATAAAGTATAAACTCCAATCTTGGTGACAGGTGAAGCTTTCCTATTCCCCATGATCAAGTTTATTCTTCCTTGCTCCACATTCTCACTTCTTCTTAGTCCCTGCAAGTCACAACAAATATGAATACCACAACCGGTATCAAGGACCCAAGATTTAGAATGGGGTGAGTTATTAGAAATGATAGTGTAAATACCTGCATGGTTGGGTTTGACTTTCCCATCCTTCACATCCTGCTGGTACTTTGGGCAGTTCCGCTTCCAATGAGCTTTTTCATGGCAATAGAAGCATTCAGCCTCTTTTGGGTCAGAAGAAGGAGTAATGAAACCTTTCTTGGTTCCACTTGAAGAAGAGCCATCATGGGTCTGAACCTTGGTACCCTTCGAAGATCTCTTTCTCTTCCTCCCTCGACTTTTCCCGATTGCCAAAACCGGAGTTGAGTTTGGAGTAGGAGTGATAGCAACCGACTTCCCCTTAAGACCTGTTTCTGCGGTCTTGAGAAGTCCCTGAAGTTTGCTGAGGGTGACCTCTTCCTTGTTCATGTGATATGTCATGCGGAATTGATCATAGCACGATGGTAAGGAGTGCAAAATGATATCTATTGCAAGCTCCTCAGGGAAGTTCACATTAAGCTTCAGCAAACGATCCACATACCTTTGCATTTTCTGCATGTGGCTCGTGACGGAATCTCCGTCCTTCATCATGGTTGTTATCATGGAGTAGATGATTTCGTACCTCTCTTGTCGTGCACTTTGATGGTATCTTTCCATCAAATCTTGGTGCATTTCATAAGGGTAGAAATCCTCATAGGACTTTTGGAGTTCTACTGTCATTGTGGCCAACATGATGCAAGCCACCTTGGTTGCATCTCTTTCATGAGTATGAAAGTCAGCGATCTCCTGGGGAGTTGCAGTGGACTCATCAATTTCCTTAAGCTCCTTGTCAAGGACATATTCTTTGTCCTCGTAGCGGGTAATCATCCTGATGTTTCTGATCCATTCATTGAAGTTGGATCCATCAAAGGTGACTTTCCCACACAAACTCATAAGAGTAAAGGAGCCATTAGGATTCGAGCCAGAAGCATTATTTGAAGACATCTGAAAGAGAAGAACAAGTTTAGTATAGATTTAAGAGAGTCCTTAATAAAACACCCAAATGTAATATTAAGGCTAGGATCCAATCACAATATAATATAACTTAGAAGAGGTATGCCGTAATCTAAGCTATACTATATTTGAAAGGCAGGTGAATGACGATTCACCAATTTCCACCACGAAAACTGAAATATTAGATATTAGGTTTTATTGGATTTTTAGAAATTCCTAGATTCTTTGAGATTCAATGAACTTTTCAAAGGCATGTTTCAATCTCGAGAGTGCCCTCCAAGTTTTGTGACTGGGATACCGAGGATCACAAAACGACGTGTGAAGTAACCATGCAAATCACTTGGTACCCTTAAAGTTTATCACTCAATCGATGTGTCGGTAAACCACACACGCTCCACCGATACTATAATAAACCTTAAGTCACCCTTTACCTACCTTGTTAAGTCCAAGTTAGTGTACCGGTTAACCACACACGCTCCACCAACGACTTAGACAAAGTGTAAAGTGTAATTTCATGGATTAGCACCTTATTCACATTTTCCTAAAGTAACTAAGATTGGGAATTTAATAAAACATTTTAGTTACTTTATAATATTCATCATACTTTGAATGAGAATTCATAAGTCCTTGTCTTACCCGTTCGGCTAACGACCCTCCACCAGTCAAGCAAGCAGTGGGTGAGAGTAGACACCCATTAAGTCACCATTTTATAAGCAACAACCTTATACCCACCTTATAGACCGGCTTCGTGAATGAGGCGTACTAGCGGTAAGACGACTTTATTCTTATACATATATATATATATATATATATATATATATATATATAATTATTAAATCATCATAATATAAGTATAAGGGTTGAATTTTAACTTTTAAAATTCTAGGGGTTGGAACTTAAAGTTTTAACTTAACTTTACTTGTTCCAAAACTTGAGGGCAAGTTTTGTAACTTTCAAAACTTTTCATTTCTTGTAACTTATGAGTTTAATAGAGTAATAAAATGAAGACTCTTCATTTTTCTAACTCTTGTATTTGTTTTAATGGTTTTAATTCAAGTGTGACTCTTGGTTTTCCATAACTTGAGGACAAGTTATGGACTCCATTAAAACACATTATGATCAAGAATTAATCTACCACATAGGTTACAAATAATTCCTATGATCATCTAAAACATCATAAGAACAAGAACATGAATATGAACACAATCAAAAAATTACATTTAAAACTTTGTAATTTTGATAACTTGTTGTTGTAAATGAATTAGCAAAGACATTACACCACCAAAAACAAGTTTTCAATTACCAAAACAGTTTAGGGTAATGTTTCTAATTCATTTCCAATAACTAAATCGAAATTCTGCACTCAGTCGACCCTACTCGCCGAGTGCATGAACTCACTCGCCGAGTTGGTTGAAGATACTCATGAACTCGACGAGTCCCCCCTATAGACTCGACGAGTCCATTCGCAGACAGCAAGATTTTCGATTCTTTTTCAACTTTTAAGCACAAATAAGAGCAAACAAGCCTAGGCTCTGATACCACTGATGGGTTTTGAGCATTCTAACACTTCCTAAGTGTACATGCAACTCTAATAACCTTGGATCTATGTTTGTCTAATTATCATGCAAAGTTGAATTCCAAGGTTATATTCCTATCTAGCATACATGGGGAACAATTTTAACTTAAAGTATAGATAGAATAACTTACCTTGTTGTTTGTGTTCCTTGAAACCTTGTGAGCCTAGCACCCCAAGTGTGATGCCTCAAATGCTTCACACAACACCAAATGCTCTTGGAAGAACTTATGAGAGAACACACACTTCTCAAAAATCGGCCAAGCCCTCTTGTTTTTCAGTGTAACCAATTTTAGGTGGAGAACATGTTACTTATATAGTGTTGACACATTTAGGGTTACACCCTAATGTGTCATGACTCTTCATTTCCATGACCCATGGGTTTGTAACTCCCATGGAGCATCCTATGGGTGGAACCCAACTTGATAGTCCATGGAGCCTTTTAGCCCACTATACAAGATATGGATGATTTACATAATCAACCCATATATTTAATTAGTTATCTTTTGATCACATAATTAATTCTAAATTAATTCTTGATCAAACTAATCAAATAATATTATTAATATATTAGAACTTATAATATATTAATAATCTCCAAGTGTTATTTCTCTCATTTAGTCTATCCAATTGCATGATGCCATGCAACCCAAATGGACCATGCAGGGTCGGGTCAAGTACATACCAGAAATAGTTATGGACTTAGACACCTTATCCAATAGGTAGCTGCACTTACTACACCAAGGGAGGGTACCAGTGTATCCACTTGTAGGAGTTTGGGCTGTGGATCCAACAACTGAGACAACAATAGGGGCAGTAGCAGTATGGACTGCTACTATTTGTTGTTTCTTAGAAGACCCTTGCGTACTAGGGGCCTTCCGCTTGTTCCAATATTTCTTTTTGCTTCCACCTCCACTTGTGTCTGGCTCGGGAGTGGTAGCTTCCTCATCAGAGTTGTCTTCGTGATCGATCAAGATTTTCGCAAGACATTTAGCGCTGTCGTAGGTGTCTGGCTTCGCAGCCAAGACATTCCCTTTGGTTGGCTGGGTCAATCCCCAGATGAATCTCTCGATCTTTTTACTCTCCGGGGTAACCATCCCCGGACAGAGTAATGCCAGGTCATCGAATCTTAAGGTATAAGTGGCTATGTTGGAACCCTTCATCTTAAGGTTCCAGAGTTCGTGTTCTAGCTTCTGTATTTTGCCCCGAGGGCAATATTCCGCGAGCAGAAGCTCCTTCATAGCTTCCCAACCCATAGCAGTTTCTACAGGTAGAGTTAAGGACTTGACTCGGCCGTTCCACCAAGTCAGAGCTTTGTCAAGGAAGGTGTAGGCGGCGAACTTTACTTTGTTAGATTCCGAATAGGCACATATTTCGAAGATTGATTCGATTTTCTCGAACCATCGGGTCAGGGAAATGACACCTCCAGTGCCATCGAAGGTTGTGGGCTTCGCGTTCATGAAGTCTTTATAGGAACCCCCTCTTCGGTGTTCCTGGCTATCTTCTGGATTTTGGGGTTGGGGACCACCTCCGGAGCCACTGGGATTCATTTGGGACATGGCTGCCACCATTGCAGCAGTCAGAACTGTCTGAAGTGATGCAAGATCGAATTGAGGAGGAGGTGGTGGCGGGGGAGGATTGTCGTTGTTCTTCGAGCTGGGTCTCTTTCTCGGAGGCATCTTGATCTAAAAAGATCAGGAAAGAGAGGATCATAAGTCCTCTGAATTGAATCAACAGATATGGAACAGGGGATAGCTCATCAAGACAGATATAGCATTATACTAAGCGATAAAGCAGGAAAGAGTTATCAAGACATAACATTTTATCGCTAGAGTAATGGTCAAGGAACAACGCGTATACGAGGACTTTCTACCAAGGATCGGCTCGAGAAATACTCCCATAGTATTTCATGGTTCGCTGCAGCGATGATTCGTTGTTTGAGATATTAGGTAAGTTTTAGCCATGCTGTGTTCCACAGTCACTCCCAAGCACATGTTGGCAGTGTCTCGAATGAATATAGTTGGCCAGGCTATATTGATCCTAGACACGACTACATAACTGCCCAGGTTTAACCGCAGTGTACAACACCCATTTACTTATGTTTTGTTCTACTTGTAGTTATGGATTTCGACGGTTCGGTATACTTGTATACTTTTGAAAATACTTGTAGTTTGAAGATACTTTTAATTCAGAGCACTGAGGCACTTTTGTCTTTATAGTTTTATACCATGTAAGGTTTGGCATACTCCGTTCACTATAAACAAGGGCTCTGATACCAATCTGTCACACCCCGAAAATCAAAGGCGGAAACATTTCCGGGATGGACTCCACGTTGTGTATCAAATCCAATGTACATAGTAATCACAGTAAACAACCATTACATTACATATATATGAAAGTTTACATTTGTTTCAAAAGTAAAGTTATACAAGATATACATATGCATCATATTAACAAAAGTTGAGACGAGTCTTCTGAGCACTCCGTCATCTCCAAAAGATATCAGCGGGTACCTGTCTAACTTGGACCTGAGAATACAAGCGGTTTGAAAATCAGCATAAATCTGGTGAGTTCATACGCAGTTTTGTTTTATGAAAATGTATCGATTTCCTTTAGTTTCCGAAAAGGTTTATTATCCAAGAAAATCCCATATTTTCTTATGTAAAGTTAGTTTAGTTATCATCTGTTACCAATTTGATTACGTGTTGTATTTTACCCCAGGAAAATCCCATATTTTGCTAATTGTAAGACCAGTTGTATATCACAAAGTATAGTTTAATACACAAAACTATATATTGAAAATCTTGGGATCACTATCCCGAAAGAGATAAAAGATAGTTTGACACATATGAAAATACATATTTAAGATCATGGGACTACCATCCCAGACTAAACACAAGATAATTTGATATATATGAAAATTATAGATTGGGAACCATGGGATCACTATCCCGGACAAGATATAGGTTTAGACCATGGGATTACTATCCCGTAATAGTTATAGATTCAAAACCATGGGATTACTATCCCGTATAAAACATAGTTAAAAACCATGGGGCAAACATCCCGTACAAGTAATAGATACAAAACCATGGGATTACTATCCCATATAAGATATAGTTAAAGACCATGGGGCAAACTGATGGGTTTTGAGCATTCTAACACTTCCTAAGTGTACATGCAACCCTAATAACCTTGGATCTATGTTTGTCTAATTTGTCATGCAAAGTTGATTTCCAAGGTTATATTCCTATCTAACATACATGGGGAACAATTTTAACATAAAGTATAGATAGAATAACTTACCTTGTTGTTGTTTGTATTCCTTGAAACCTTGTGAGCCTAGCACCCCAAGTGTGATGCCTCAAATGCTTCACACAACACCAAATGCTCTTGGAAGAACTTATGAGAGTATACTCACTTCACAAAATCGGCCAAGCCCTCTATTTCTTACTTAGTGTGTAGCCGATTTGGGAGGAGATCATATTACTTATATAGTGTTGACACATCTAGGGTTAAACCCTAATGTGTCATGACTCTTCATTTCCATGACCCATGGGTTTGTAACTCCCATGGAGCATCCATGGAGCATCCTATGGGTGGAACCCAACTTGATGATCCATGGAGCCTTTTAGCCCACTATACAAGATATGGATGATTTACTTAATCAACCCATATATTTAATTAGTTATCTTTTGATCACTTAATTAATTCTAAATTAATTCTTGATCAAACTAATCAAATAATATTATTAATATATTAGAACTTATAATATATTAATAATCTCCAAGTGTTATTTCTCTCATTTAGTCTATCCAATTGCATGGTGCCATGCAACCCAAATGGACCATGCCGGGTCGGGTCAAGTACATACCAGAAATAGTTATGGACTTAGACACCTTATCCAACAGTCTCCCACTTGGATAAGTCTAGTAACTATTACTGCAAGTATGACTTCAGGAACCGATCGGCAATCGTAGCTCTTTACAAGGTTTCTCGAAACTTGTGAAGACGATGGTACGCCATTTAAGATAAGTGATCATATAATCCTCTGTTCTAGATATCAGTCGGACAAATACATGGAACAATGTCTTACTTATTGTCCAACATTTGTTTCCCGATTTCCGATTTGTTTGACAAAGAACTTCATTGAACACATCAATTTAGTTATGACCGGGCCCGGTACATAGGTCAAAACAAAATCATCGAGGGGCCCAGATATCAGCTTCTAATCCAAGAAGGAACAGATAAACTTCGACTCATATGTTTGTTCTACTACTCATTGAATTACACACAAGAGCACGATTTTATAACATCGAGTTACCAATGCGTTTTTCGTACAATCAATGCACAACCAAATCGTAAGTAACAAATCATATCTCTAGGTTTAAAGACTTATATGATATTACCGTCTCACGATCACTCGAGATAGAATTCCATGAAGTGATTCCAGTGAGCGTGGGTTGAGTCCAATGCTCAGAACTTATGAGCACTCATGATTGTTGTAGCCTTGTCCCAGACCTCTACAATCAAACATGACAGTCTTAATTCATACCTACTTCCGACATATGACCGACTGTGGAGGTTTGAATAATATGTTATACCAAACAAAATTATTCTGGAAGTCAAAACATGCAAAAGAAATATAGTAAACGATCGACAAGAGATAGCAACACTTTACTCATAAATAAAACACTTTTATTCATCATCAAATGTCAATTACACTTTACAAATTTCGAGATTATCTAACTACTAAATCTAATATCATCCTTCAGCCCTATGCTCCGAGCATGCTGGAGATGCTTAACCCGAGTCAGTCCCTTCGTGAGGGGATCTGCCGGATTCTCATCTGATGATACCCTCTTTGCCACGAGGAGTCCTTCTTCGATCCGATGTCTGATGAAATGGTATTTTCTGTCGATGTGTCTGGATCTCCCGTGATCCCTTGGTTCCTTGGCTAAGGCAACAGCACTTTCACTATCACAGAAAATTTACATCGGCTCTTTAATAGTTGGTACAACTCCAAGGTCTCCAATGAAGTTCCTCAGCCATAACGCCTCCTTTGCCGCTTCGCTAGCTGCAATATACTCTGATTCACAAGTAGAATCTGCCACTGTCTCTTGCTTGGAACTCTTCCAAGAAATTACTCCTCCATTTAGGGTAAAGACCCAGCCCGACTGAGAGCGGAAGTTATCCCTATCAGTCTGGAAGCTAGCATCACTATACCCTACAACTCTCAAGTCATCACTCCCACCGAGGGTAAGGACCCAGTCCTTAGTCCTTCGTAGGTACTTGAGAATAGTCTTTACCGCAGTCCAGTGTGCCTTGCCAGGGTTCCCCTGAAACCTGCTAACCATGCTCAAGGCAAAGGCTATATCAGGTCGAGTACACGTCATAGCGTACATGATCGAACCTACAGCCGAAGCAAAAGGTATTCGACTCATTTCTGCTATCTCAGCCTCAGTGCTAGGGCTTTGTGTCTTACTCAGTTTGGCGTTACTCTGGATGGGCAACTCTCCTTTCTTGGAGTCTTGCATTCTGAATCTCTTCAGAACCTTCTCCAAGTAGGTACTTTGACTATGTCCAATTAGTCTTTTACTCCGATCTCTCAAGATTCTTATCCCCAAAATATAGGCAGCTTCACCAAGGTCCTTCATAGCGAAACACTTTCCAAGCCAGGACTTTACTTCCTGCAGGGTTGGAATGTCGTTTCCTATGAGTAGTATGTCATCCACATACAATACCAAAAAGCTAACTATACTCCCACTAGCCTTGACATATACACAAGATTCATCTTCACTCCTAGAAAAGCCAAATTCCTTGACCTTTTCATCAAAGCAAAGATTCCATCTGCAAGGTGCTTGCTTTAATCCATAAATGGATTTCTCAAGCTTACACACTCTATTAGGGTACTCGTTACTGACAAAACCCTCTGGCTGACTCATGTAAACATCTTCAGCCAACTTCCCATTAAGGAAAGCGGTTTTGACATCTATTTACCAAATTTCATAGTCATGAAATGCGGCTATGGCTAACAGAACCCGAATAGACTTAATCTTGGCTACCGGAGAAAAGGTCTCATCATAATCCACTCCAGGAATTTGAGAGAAGCCCTTTGCAACCAGTCTATCCTTATAAGTGTGTACTTTACCATCCATGTCGGTCTTCTTCTTGAAGACCCATTTGCACCCTACAGTCTTTCGACCTGGTACATTCTCAACCAAGTTCCAAACTTGATTGTCATACATGGATTGTATCTCGCTATCCATAGCCTCTTTCCATTTGGCAGACTCGGGGCCCGCCATGGCTTCCTCGTAGCTGTTAGGGTCATCTTGACTTACTAGTGTCTCATCACTAATAAGTGTCTCACCTTCTGCAGTAATATGGAATCCATAGTAATGCTCAGGTGCACTCCTAACTCTCGTGGAACGCCTCAGAGGTACAGATTCGTCAATTGGCTCAACAGGAGTTTCCTCCTCAAGTTGAGGGCTAGAGTTTGAAGTTCCTTCACCACTTGGCTCTTGAATTTCTTCAAGATCAACTTGCCTCCCACTGTCTCCTTGGCTTATAAACTCTCTTTCTCGAAAGACTCCTCTTCTTGCTACAAAGACCACATTGTCACTAGGTCTGTAGAAGAGGTAACCAAAGGATTGCTGTGGGTAGCCGATGAAAATACACCTCTCGCTTCGGGGTTCGAGCTTATCATGAGTCTCGCGTCTCACGAAAGCCTCGCAGCCCCAAATCTTGATGTGGTCTAGTTTAGGTACTTTACCAGTCCACATCTCGTGAGGAGTTTTGGCAACTTTCTTTGTAGGGACTAGATTAAGGATATGGGCGGCAGTCTCTAAGGCATACCCCCAGAATGAGATTGGTAGCGAAACTCGACTCATCATGGAACGAACCATGTCCAACAAGGTTCGATTACGCCTCTCAGCCACACCATTCAACTGCGGTGTCCTGGGAGGTGTCAATTGTGAGACAATCCCACATTTCTTTAGATAGTCGAGGAACTCTGAACTAAGATACTCACCACCTCGATCGGATCGAAGCATCTTAATGTTCCTGCCCAATTGATTCTCGACTTCCTGTTTAAATTCCTTAAACTTCTCGAAAGTCTCTGACTTATGCTTGATTAAGTAGACATATCCATATCTACTGTAATCATCGGTAAAAGTCAAATAATAACGATTAGCATCCCTTGTGGCATGTTTGAATGGTCCACACACATCCGTGTGTATAAGGTCCAACAAACCTTCACCCCTTTCACATGAGCCTGTGAAGGGTGACTTTGTCATTTTTCCAAGTAAGCATGATTCGCAACTATCGTTTGACTTTAGGTCAAACGACTCCAAGACTCCATCCTTTTGGAGTTGGCCTATGCGTTTCTTGCTTATATGTCCAAGACGACAATGCCATAATGTCACACCCCCAAACCAAGGATGGCGGAAATGTCTGGGGGTGGAGGACTTCATGTACAGTATCACAACAACGTGTATAATAGTGCTCAAAGTAAAAACAACCACCATAAATATAATTGCAAAAGTTACACCAAAGTATATGTTTACATGTTTCAAAAGCAATTACATTATGATGACAAAATAAATTTGTTGACGGTTTAGCGTCCCATCCTCAAAGCGATGAAGTTTGCCTGTTTCACTGACTTCCTGAGAATACAAGTAGTTTTAAAGAGTGTCAACACAAAGGTTGGTGAGTTCATAAGAGTTTTGTTTGAAGTAGAAACCGTTTTTCCTTGTAAAATCGATTTAGTTTGATTTCCAGAAAATCCAATATTTTCTTAGTTAAGTATGAATAGAAATAATCCTGCATGATGCATTAATGAACCCTAGAGTAATCCGTAGAGTTCCTCTATAATCGTCCAACATATATAAGTTATATAAGGTTTAACTTAGATAAAACGTTGAATATAGTGGGTCTGCCCCAGGTCCACAACCCAACGAGGAACAGGAGATGAGGCGGGCACCACCAATTCTAGGCCAATCAAGACTAAACTCTTATATGACTCAAACATATACGCTCAGCGACCATAGTTGAAGTCTAACAATTCTAGAGGAAATATAGTTTAATATCATAATAACTTTGTATAGAGACCCGGTACTTTGTATCTGTACCCCTTTTTGTATAGAGACCCGGTACTTTGTATTTGTACCCATAGAGATAAAAGGTGATTTTAAATCAACATAAAACTCATTTAGGTTTTTAAAAATAAAATCCCGTAAACTTATGGATTGTTCCCTATGTGAGCCGTTATAATCATACTATGACTATGTGAACCTGCCACGACGTTCTCAGTGTCGCGAAAAATGAAATGACATTTGTCACCCGTAGACCTGCAGATCCCACTGTAGCTAGCAGCGAGGTGTGGGGTGTCAATCCCAATATAGATCTATATACAAGTATCACGTTCTCCCTCCAGGAGATTCTGATTATAACTACCAGGAATTATATCCCGCACTCGGACGTACGGGGAGAGAGATAGAGAAACTCACAATATAGGATAACAAGTTTACGTGAAATGTGTGTGAAAATAAATATTTCTTGTATGAATGTACCCTTCTTGTACGAGTGCGTAGAGTGATGTATCATAAACTATACCTATTATAGTTTATCTAAAATGTATGTACTATGTATGAACTCTTTTATGGAAAAGTATTAGTGTAGTGAATTTATCGAACTCTTTTCATAGTTTAATAGTGCGTGTTCCAAAATGAATGAATAATATTTAATATGAATGTTTTAGTTTCAGTCTATAATGATAAACTAGCAAGAAAACTCATTCAAATATTAGAATTTATGATTATACACTTTGCTCAACATAATACAAAGTGTTATGATATTTACATGCTGTTGGCAAAATTTAGCAATTCTGCCCTGTTTTGGAAAAATCATAGAAAAATCATACGAAGTCGAAAACTAGATCCGTAAATTCTGAGAGTTCACAAAATGTGTCTAGTTTGCTCATAATTTTTATCACAATTTATAATGACCTCTAACTTGGGTGAAAAAGTCCATAATCACAGACTGGTCCGGATTGTTGTTTGAAATGATAGGCAGTTTTGTAAAAATCACCATAAATTGTAGAAAAATCGTATGGAGATGTGCAAGTAGCCATTTTAAAGCTAAAAACTTGATCTATTTGCACCTTGTACAGTTTTGAAAACAAAAATAGTTAAGATGCCCAAAACAGTCCGTGAATGGAGTTGAACTTTTCTGATGAAGGCTGTTAGAAAAATCTAGTTATGTTCTTAGTGTCTTAACTTGTATTCCCCCCTGAAAACTTGAGAAAACATGAAAATGTAGGGGTATGAACTCACCTTGAGTGATTTCAGTAGATACGTGTTGAAGATGGGAAAGTGTTCAACCCAAGAACACTTGAAGAATCACTTGAAGATTCGAAGTTCTAACACAATTATGAGAGGGTTTGTCTAAGATATCCATGATTTGAGTGGAAATAAATGAGATAATCATAAAGAGAATGGATTATGCTTACCAAATGTGGAGGAAAAACTCAAGATCAGCCCTTGAATCTCGAATTTCTAGAGAGAGAAAGTGAGAGAGGAAAGAGTTTGATCTTCTTGTGAAATGAGAGCAAAATGAGGGAAATGAGGAGAGAGGATGAATAATCAGTCCTCAAAAACTCGGGAAGAGGGTTAATTGAGTGGGAAAAGACGTTGATGTGACCTAGGTAAGGTGGGGAGGCATGGTTGGTCAGAGAGTGGGTGTGGGGCGGTTGCTTGTGACTGCGGATCAATAACACTACTTTGAATGCGAAGTTGGATTTAGCTTTGCTATTTCAATCGATTTTGAGAGTATTGTTCGCATTTGTATGAGTGTAGTCGATGAATTGATAAAGCTAGAACATATGAGTTTTGATTCGCAATTGGATTGATGATTGAGGGATGATTCGTGAAGAAAAACGCGAAGTCAAGGACTATGAAATTGTTGTTTGCAAGAATTTAAAAACTCGATTGTGGAGTTGTTGATGCTCATTTTGCGAAAGTAAAACAATCGAGTGTTCGCATCTATGAATCAATTTGAAGTCAATTGGGTTAATATTCGCATATGGGTTCAACATATGAATTTTTGATTTCGCAAGTTTAGAGTTCAAGAACTAAACTGTATTCGCATCTGGAATGAAAATTTTGTGAATCGCATTTGATTGATTAGGTTAAAATGCGAAGGGATGCGAAGGGTGTAAGAATGAAGATGCGAAAGTGATTAATGCGAAGGGATGCGAAGGGTGTAAGAATGAAGATGCGAAAGTGATTAATGCGAAGGGATGCGAAGTATTTCACAGTAGAATGCGAATTGGGGAAGAAAACAGAAGATTTCAAATATTGTCCCAGAAGAGTTTCGCATTTTTGGAAATAAATACTCAACTTCGCAAATGGGGTCATAAAATGATGAAATTGCAGAAGAGTTTCGCATTTTTTGGAAATAAATACTCAACTTCGCAAATGGGGTCATAAAATGATGAAATTGCAGAAGAGTTTCGCATTTTTGGAAATAAATACTCAACTTCGCAAATGGGGTCATAAAATGATGAAATTGCAGAAGAGTTTCGCATTTTTTTTGGAAATAAATACTCAACTTCGCAAATGGGGTCATAAAATGATGAAATTGCAGAAGAGTTTCGCATTTTTTGGAAATAAATACTCAACTTCGCAAATGGGGTCATAAAATGATGAAATTGCAGAAGAGTTTCGCATTTTTGGAAATATAAATGAAAATATATCTTTTGTTGTTTTAATTAAGGAAATAAATATTTTATATGAATACTCACCAGGAAAAACGCATATCATACATTCCCGATGAGTATGCATCATTGTTTTATCAGTTTGGCTCGCCACGTACTACAGTTTTTAGGTTAAAGAGATCTAGTTGTACGTACTTTTCGATTCATGTTTTCTTATTAGAGTAGTGGGTTGTTTAGTAAATACTGAACGTAAGTCCAAGTACACAAGGGTTAGTTGAGCTGAGAGGTTTGACTTGTTGACTTTATTTGACTTTGAATTGACCAGAATTTGACGGTTGTCACATCATCCCCCCGTTAAAGGGAATTTCGTCCCGAAATTTGCACTTCGAATGGGGATCCAGGAATTTAGAGGAAAGATGGGGATGACTTTTCGTAGTACGAGAATTTGATTATGGTAAGGAATAACTCGCCCGATGTCACATGATTACTACTATGCATGCTTTAATCGATGCTAGATTTAGCATATAGAGAAATTCGGGATCTAAATGTCGATGTTAGGAACACGTACTGATATTTGCGGGCAGTTCCGGAGTGGTTTCTCCTTCGGTGATTGCAAACACCCTCCCGCCACCACCAGCATCTCTTGTCCTTGGGCATTCCCTTATAAAGTGTCCCGTTTCTCCACACTCGTAACAGGTTGGGCTTGCTCCAGAGCCGGGTACCTGGTTGATGGGTCGTGCTGGTGCCTTACAGAAACGAGCAGTGTGCCCCTCTCTGTCGCAGTTTTTGCAATGCAACTTTCGACAAGCCCCAGTGTGATGGAAGTTACACTTGTTGCATTTTGGAAGTGTTCCTGCGTATGGTTTCATGGGAGTTGGTGTGGTGAGGGTTGTGGCAGCATGAACAGCAAGGATCTGTTGCTTCTTAGCGAGGCCTTGGGTTGATTGGTCTTTCTTGTTGTCCCAAAACTTTCTTTCGTTGTTCCCTCCTCTTGCTTGGGTATGGGTGGTTGCCATAGTGTCATGGCGGGCATGGTGGTCAATGAGTTGTTGTGCTAACTCCTTGGCGCTGTCGAAGGTAGTTGGTCTTGAGGCGAGCACGCTATCTTGAATTTCGGGGGACAATCCCCAGAGGTAACGCTCCAACTTTTTGTCTTCCGGGGTGACCATAGCGGGACAAAGGAGTGCTAGATCACAAAATCGGTTGGTGTAAGTTGTAAGGTTGGAGCCTGCCATTCTGAGATTCCATAGTTCTTGCTCCAGCTTTTGCACTTCACCTCTTGGGCAATATTCCTTCAACATCATCTTCTTTAAGTCCTCCCAACTTAACGAGTTAGCCACTGCAAGCGTAAGCGACTTAACTTTGCCGTTCCACCAAGTGAGAGCTCTTCCGATGAAGGTGAATGTCGCGTACTTGACTTTGCTCGCTTCGGGGCAAGCGCAAATCTCAAAGATCGCTTCGGTCCTCTCGAACCATTGAATTAGTGCGAGGACACCCCCACTTCCATCAAAGGAATCGGGTTTGCCATTTGTGAAGTCCTTGTAAGTGCATTCCCTTGTGCGTCCTGCACTATCCCCGTGGTTAGGGTTTGTGGCTCCAGATCCAGCACCACCATTGCTATTTGTGCCAATTTGTGACATTGCAGCTACCACGGCTGCTGTCACTGCAGCTTGGAACATTTCAGGATCAAACTGGGGAGGTGGCGTCGGAGGTGGTGGCGCTGTGCTGCCCGAAGGTCTGGGTCTTTTCCTTGGTGGCATTGTTCTGTCATGAGTTTGCAAAAAGGAAAAATGATCAGATGATAAGTTTCTACTAGTAAAGACAAGTCAGTTGTTATAGAATTTGATTTTTCCTGCATTTTTCTTCGATTTAAGAATTCCTTATATGTAGTTCATAAAGGAAGTCCATATGAATGAACTTCACGAGTTAGTGGGTTTTGTGGTTTCTCTTAGATTTTTCACGAGTGTGTTCAAGGCGCTTGGTGCGGATCGTATGTATTCTTGCATTTGCATCAACCTTTGCGATACTATGGAGAGTCGTTCTACCCAGAATCTCGTTTCGGGCAACTCTATGGACCAGGATTGGAAAAATTGTATCTGTTTGAGCTTCCTTCGTTTATGTTGTAGAAGCTTCGTTCTCTACTAAACGACATATGTTGGTCTTGTTCTTTGCTCCAGGTTTCCAAGCACTCTACCCAAGGAGGCGTCGGGCCTTGAAAAGTTGGACAAGGGTTAGGATTCGGAACAAGAGTCATCGGGGTTAAGTTCTCCACTTCAGGGTCGGAATCAGAACCATCAGCATAGCCTTCAGCTTGGTGGCCATCTACAGGGGTTGGGTAATCATTCTCTGGCTCCTCTCCGAGCCATTTGGTATTGTCGTGGTTAGGGTAGTACGGGTCGTCGTGTGGATGGAAATCCAGCCATGATATCTTCGCGAGAAATGGGGATATAAGAAACAATTAAGCAAACGTACTAATTAGTTAATTATACGATGATCTTTATCAGGTACTTCAACAAATTGTTTAGTGCATACTAATTATATGTATTCGGGACAGGATAGACCTTCGAATAAGCGACCCTAACTCTAAATCCCCAATCCAACGAGAACAGGAAGTAGAGCAAAGATCCACAGATTCTAAGTCTATGACGTCCTGGATACATAAAATTTTAATGTATCCACTAAGCAACTATTGACCTATTGATAAAGATCTATTTAGTTCTCACATATGTAATTTTAATAATGCCAAAATACCCCTATGGTATTTCATTGTGGTAGTGTTGGTAAATTTTTAGACTTGTTGCCACATCACAACCATTCTTGGGCATATGCTAATCACTCCTCGGACCAGCATAGTTGATCAGGCTATGCTATTCCCAAGACTGATCATACATCCCCAGGCTTACCTGTGATGTCCAACAATCTTTACTTTTGTTTTGTCCTAAAATGATGCTGACCTTAGTATGTATGCATGCATGTATACTTTTAACAAAAGTTATTTATTCTTAAAGGTATAGTGGTTTTGAAATCTTAAAATCAGAGACCTTAGTCCCAATGCATTTATAGTTTGTATATCTTATGTGGTTCGATATACTTAGTTCACTATAAACAATGCTCTGATACCAATCTGTCACACCCCCAAACCAAGGATGGCGGAAATGTCTGGGGGTGGAGGACTTCATGTACAGTATCACAACAACGTGTATAATAGTGCTCAAAGTAAAAACAACCACCATAAATATAATTGCAAAAGTTACACCAAAGTATATGTTTACATGTTTCAAAAGCAATTACATTATGATGACAAAATAAATTTGTTGACGGTTTAGCGTCCCATCCTCAAAGCGATGAAGTTTGCCTGTTTCACTGACTTCCTGAGAATACAAGTAGTTTTAAAGAGTGTCAACACAAAGGTTGGTGAGTTCATAAGAGTTTTGTTTGAAGTAGAAACCGTTTTTCCTTGTAAAATCGATTTAGTTTGATTTCCAGAAAATCCAATATTTTCTTAGTTAAGTATGAATAGAAATAATCCTGCATAATGCATTAATGAACCCTAGAGTAATCCGTAGAGTTCCTCTATAATCGTCCAACATATATAAGTTATATAAGGTTTAACTTAGATAAAACGTTGAATATAGTGGGTCTGCCCCAGGTCCACAACCCAACGAGGAACAGGAGATGAGGCGGGCACCACCAATTCTAGGCCAATCAAGACTAAACTCTTATATGACTCAAACATATACGCTCAGCGACCATAGTTGAAGTCTAACAATTCTAGAGGAAATATAGTTTAATATCATAATAACTTTGTATAGAGACCCGGTACTTTGTATCTGTACCCCTTTTTGTATAGAGACCCGGTACTTTGTATTTGTACCCATAGAGATAAAAGGTGATTTTAAATCAACATAAAACTCATTTAGGTTTTTAAAAATAAAATCCCGTAAACTTATGGATTGTTCCCTATGTGAGCCGTTATAATCATACTATGACTATGTGAACCTGCCACGACGTTCTCAGTGTCGCGAAAAATGAAATGACATTTGTCACCCGTAGACCTGCAGATCCCACTGTAGCTAGCAGCGAGGTGTGGGGTGTCAATCCCAATATAGATCTATATACAAGTATCACGTTCTCCCTCCAGGAGATTCTGATTATAACTACCAGGAATTATATCCCGCACTCGGACGTACGGGGAGAGAGATAGAGAAACTCACAATATAGGATAACAAGTTTACGTGAAATGTGTGTGAAAATAAATATTTCTTGTATGAATGTACCCTTCTTGTACGAGTGCGTAGAGTGATGTATCATAAACTATACCTATTATAGTTTATCTAAAATGTATGTACTATGTATGAACTCTTTTATGGAAAAGTATTAGTGTAGTGAATTTATCGAACTCTTTTCATAGTTTAATAGTGCGTGTTCCAAAATGAATGAATAATATTTAATATGAATGTTTTAGTTTCAGTCTATAATGATAAACTAGCAAGAAAACTCATTCAAATATTAGAATTTATGATTATACACTTTGCTCAACATAATACAAAGTGTTATGATATTTACATGCTGTTGGCAAAATTTAGCAATTCTGCCCTGTTTTGGAAAAATCATAGAAAAATCATACGAAGTCGAAAACTAGATCCGTAAATTCTGAGAGTTCACAAAATGTGTCTAGTTTGCTCATAATTTTTATCACAATTTATAATGACCTCTAACTTGGGTGAAAAAGTCCATAATCACAGACTGGTCCGGATTGTTGTTTGAAATGATAGGCAGTTTTGTAAAAATCACCATAAATTGTAGAAAAATCGTATGGAGATGTGCAAGTAGCCATTTTAAAGCTAAAAACTTGATCTATTTGCACCTTGTACAGTTTTGAAAACAAAAATAGTTAAGATGCCCAAAACAGTCCGTGAATGGAGTTGAACTTTTCTGATGAAGGCTGTTAGAAAAATCTAGTTATGTTCTTAGTGTCTTAACTTGTATTCCCCCCTGAAAACTTGAGAAAACATGAAAATGTAGGGGTATGAACTCACCTTGAGTGATTTCAGTAGATACGTGTTGAAGATGGGAAAGTGTTCAACCCAAGAACACTTGAAGAATCACTTGAAGATTCGAAGTTCTAACACAATTATGAGAGGGTTTGTCTAAGATATCCATGATTTGAGTGGAAATAAATGAGATAATCATAAAGAGAATGGATTATGCTTACCAAATGTGGAGGAAAAACTCAAGATCAGCCCTTGAATCTCGAATTTCTAGAGAGAGAAAGTGAGAGAGGAAAGAGTTTGATCTTCTTGTGAAATGAGAGCAAAATGAGGGAAATGAGGAGAGAGGATGAATAATCAGTCCTCAAAAACTCGGGAAGAGGGTTAATTGAGTGGGAAAAGACGTTGATGTGACCTAGGTAAGGTGGGGAGGCATGGTTGGTCAGAGAGTGGGTGTGGGGCGGTTGCTTGTGACTGCGGATCAATAACACTACTTTGAATGCGAAGTTGGATTTAGCTTTGCTATTTCAATCGATTTTGAGAGTATTGTTCGCATTTGTATGAGTGTAGTCGATGAATTGATAAAGCTAGAACATATGAGTTTTGATTCGCAATTGGATTGATGATTGAGGGATGATTCGTGAAGAAAAACGCGAAGTCAAGGACTATGAAATTGTTGTTTGCAAGAATTTAAAAACTCGATTGTGGAGTTGTTGATGCTCATTTTGCGAAAGTAAAACAATCGAGTGTTCGCATCTATGAATCAATTTGAAGTCAATTGGGTTAATATTCGCATATGGGTTCAACATATGAATTTTTGATTTCGCAAGTTTAGAGTTCAAGAACTAAACTGTATTCGCATCTGGAATGAAAATTTTGTGAATCGCATTTGATTGATTAGGTTAAAATGCGAAGGGATGCGAAGGGTGTAAGAATGAAGATGCGAAAGTGATTAATGCGAAGGGATGCGAAGGGTGTAAGAATGAAGATGCGAAAGTGATTAATGCGAAGGGATGCGAAGTATTTCACAGTAGAATGCGAATTGGGGAAGAAAACAGAAGATTTCAAATATTGTCCCAGAAGAGTTTCGCATTTTTGGAAATAAATACTCAACTTCGCAAATGGGGTCATAAAATGATGAAATTGCAGAAGAGTTTCGCATTTTTTGGAAATAAATACTCAACTTCGCAAATGGGGTCATAAAATGATGAAATTGCAGAAGAGTTTCGCATTTTTGGAAATAAATACTCAACTTCGCAAATGGGGTCATAAAATGATGAAATTGCAGAAGAGTTTCGCATTTTTTTTGGAAATAAATACTCAACTTCGCAAATGGGGTCATAAAATGATGAAATTGCAGAAGAGTTTCGCATTTTTTGGAAATAAATACTCAACTTCGCAAATGGGGTCATAAAATGATGAAATTGCAGAAGAGTTTCGCATTTTTGGAAATATAAATGAAAATATATCTTTTGTTGTTTTAATTAAGGAAATAAATATTTTATATGAATACTCACCAGGAAAAACGCATATCATACATTCCCGATGAGTATGCATCATTGTTTTATCAGTTTGGCTCGCCACGTACTACAGTTTTTAGGTTAAAGAGATCTAGTTGTACGTACTTTTCGATTCATGTTTTCTTATTAGAGTAGTGGGTTGTTTAGTAAATACTGAACGTAAGTCCAAGTACACAAGGGTTAGTTGAGCTGAGAGGTTTGACTTGTTGACTTTATTTGACTTTGAATTGACCAGAATTTGACGGTTGTCACACATAATGATGCTTTATCCAAGTTATTATTATTAGTAGAATCAATACACAAAACATTATTTCCTAAGTTATCTACAATAGATACAGCTTCATACACACCATCACAAGGTAATGCTTTAAAATAAAGTACATTATTAAAGAAAGCATTAATCGAACCAACTTCATTATCAAACGAAAAGGTGAAACCTTGTTTGTACAATGCATGAAAGGAAATAATATTTCTTGCCATTTCTGGCGAATAACAACATTTATTCAAATCTAAATTTAACCCACCACTTAGCGATAAAGTATAAACTCCAATCTTGGTGACAGGTGTAACTTTCCTATTCCCCATGATTAAGTTTATTCTTCCTTGCTCCACATTCTCACTTCTTCCTAGTCCCTGCAAGTCACAACAAATATGAATACCGCAACCTGTATCAAGGACCCAAGATTTCGAATGGGGTGAGTTATTAGAAATGATAGTGTAAATACCTGCATGGTTGGGTTTGACTTTCCCATCCTTCACATCTTGCTGGTACTTTGGGCAGTTTCGCTTCCAATGAGCTTTTTTCATGGCAATAGAAGCATTCAGCCTCTTTTGGGTCAGAAGAAGGAGTAATGAAACCTTTCTTGGTTCCACTTGAAGAAGAGTCATCAAGGGTCCGAGCCTTGGTACCCTTTGAAGATCTCTTTCTCTTCCTCCCTCGACTTTGCCCGATTGCCAAGACCGGAGTTGAGTCTGGAGTAGGAGTGATAGCAACCGACTTCCCCTTAAGACCTGTTTCTGCGGTCTTGAGAAGTCCCTGAAGTTTGCTGAGGGTGACCTCTTCCTTGTTCATGTGATATGTCATGCGGAATTGATAATAGCACGATGGTAAGGAGTGCAAAATGATATCTATTGCAAGCTCCTCAGGGAAGTTCACATTGAGCTTCAGCAACCGATCCACATACCTTTGCATTTTCTACATGTGGCTCGTGATGGACTCTCCGTCCTTCATCATGGTTGTTATCATGGAGCAGATGACTTCGTACCTCTCTTGTCGTGCACTTTGATGGTATCTTTCCATCAAATCTTGGTGCATTTCATAAGGGTAGAAGTCTTCATAAGACTTTTGGAGTTCAGCTGTCATGGTGGCTAACATGATGCAAGCCACCTTGGTTGCATCTCTTTCATGAGTATGAAAGTCAACGATCTCCTGGGGAGTTGCAGTGGACTTGTCAATTTCCTTAAGCTCCTTGTCAAGGACATATTCTTTGGCCTCGTAGCGGGTAATCATCCTGATGTTTCTGATCCACTTATTGAAGTTGGATCCATCAAAGGTGACTTTCCCACATAGACTCATAAGAGTAAAGGAGCCATTAGGATTCGAGCCAGAAGCATTAGTTGAAGACATCTGAAAAAGAAGAACAAGTTTAGTTTAGATTTAAGAGAGTCCTTAATAAAACACCCAAATGTAATATTAAGGCTAGGATCCAATCACAATATAATATAACTTAGAAGAGGTATGCCGTAATCTAAGCTATACCATATTTGAAAGGTAGGTGAATGACGATTCACCAATTTCCACCACGAAAACCGAAATATTAAATATTTAGTTTTATTGGTTTTAGAAATTCCTTGATTCTTTGAGATCCAATGAACTTTTCAAAGGCATGTTTCAATCTCGGGAGTGCCCTCCAGGTTTTGTGACTGGGATGCCGAGGATCACAAAACAAGGTGTGAAGTAACCATGCAAATCACTTGGTACCCTTAAAGTTTATCACTCAATCGATGTGCCGGTAAACCACACACGCTCCACCAATACTATAATAAACCTTAAGTCACCCTTTACCTACCTTGTTAAGTCCAAGTTAGTGTGCCGGTTAACCACACACGCTCCACCAACGACTCAGACAAAGTGTAAAGTGTAATTTCATGGATTAGCACCTTATTCACATTTTTCCTAAAGTAACTAAGATTGGGAATTTAATAAACATTTAGTTACTTTATATATTCATCATACTTTGAATGAGAATTTATAAGTCCTTGTCTTACCCGTTCGGCTAACGACCCTCCACCAGTCAAGCAAGCGGTGAGTGAGAATATACACCCATTAAGTCACCATTTTATAGGCAACAACCTTATACCCACCTTATAGACCGGCTTCGTGAATGAGGCGTACTAGCGGTAAGACGACTTGTTCTTATACATATATATATAATTATTAAATCATCATAATATAAGTATAAGGGTTGAATTTTAACTTTTAAAATTCTAGGGGTTGGAACTAAAGTTTTAACCTAACTTTACTTGTTCCAAAACTTGAGGGCAAGTTTTGTAACTTTCAAAACTTTTCATTTCTTGTAACTTATGAGTTTAATAGAGTCATAAAATGAAGACTCTTCATTTTTTATAACTCTTGTGTTTTCTTAATGGTTTTAACTCAAGTGTGACTCTTGGTTTTCCATAACTTAAGGATAAGTTATGAACTCCATTAAAACACATTATGATCAAGAATTAAACTACCAAATAGGTTACAAATAATTCCTATGATCATCTAAAACATCATAAGAACAAGAACATGAATATGAACACAATCAAAAATTACATAAAACTTTGTAATTTTGATAACTAGTTGTTGTAAATGAATTAGCAAGACATTACACCACCAAAAAACAAGTTTACATTTACTAAAACAGTTTAGGGTAATGTTTCTAATTCATTTTCCAGCAACTGAATCGAAATTCTGCACATATTCGACCCTACTCGCCGAGTGCATGAACATGACTCGCCGAGTTGGTTGAAGATACACATGGACTCGACGAGTCCCCCCTATAGACTCGATGAGTCCATTCGCAGACAGCAAATTTTCGATTCTGTTTTCAACTTTTAAGCACAAATAAGAACAAACAAGCCTAGGCTCTGATACCACTGATGGGTTTTGAGCATTCTAACACTTCCTAAGTGTACATGCAACCCTAATAACCTTGGATCTATGTTTGTCTAATTTGTCATGCAAAGTTGATTTCCAAGGTTATATTCCTATCTAGCATACATGGGGAACAATTTTAACATAAAGTATAGATAGAATAACTTACCTTGTTGTTGTTTGTGTTCCTTGAAACCTTGTGAGCCTAGCACCCCAAGTGTGATGCCTCAAATGCTTCACACAACACCAAATGCTCTTGGAAGAACTTATGAGAGTATACTCACTTCACAAAATCGGCCAAGCCCTCTATTTCTTACTTAGTGTGTAGCCGATTTGGGAGGAGATCATATTACTTATATAGTGTTGACACATCTAGGGTTAAACCCTAATGTGTCATGACTCTTCATTTCCATGACCCATGGGTTTGTAACTCCCATGGAGCATCCATGGAGCATCCTATGGGTGGAACCCAACTTGATGATCCATGGAGCCTTTTAGCCCACTATACAAGATATGGATGATTTACTTAATCAACCCATATATTTAATTAGTTATCTTTTGATCACTTAATTAATTCTAAATTAATTCTTGATCAAACTAATCAAATAATATTATTAATATATTAGAACTTATAATATATTAATAATCTCCAAGTGTTATTTCTCTCATTTAGTCTATCCAATTGCATGGTGCCATGCAACCCAAATGGACCATGCCGGGTCGGGTCAAGTACATACCAGAAATAGTTATGGACTTAGACACCTTATCCAACACAAACATCCCGTACAAGTTATAGATACAAAACCATGGGATTACTATCCCATATAAGATATAGTTAAAAATCATGGGGAAAACATCCCGTACAAGTTATAGATACCATATAAAAAGTAGATACGAAATCGAAACAAAGTCAAAACGATACTGTGAATAGACTTATATTAATACATGTTGTGAGTCGGGTAACCATGCTAATACGACAACGAGACCTCCTTGACGTTTGTCAGACGTCGAAACGATATCCAGAAATTTGTCACCCCAGGCGTGCCCGCCTAACTGTAACTAACAGTTAAGGTATGGGATTGTCAGTCCCGAATAGATCTATTCACAAATTCCACGCTCTCCCTCCAGGAGACTCTGGTTACACTTCCGGGGAGGATTTACTGATCATCCATAAAGGGTAGTGACTATCTCACAAACTAGTACTAAACTATTCACGGGGTTCTCATATGATATCAACATACAGAAGATTATGAAACGTAATACAGTGAATATAGATACATACAATGAAATTATCTGACAATACATTCAAATGATACGGAGGTAAACTGAATCTGACATAGTTTATCTAAGAAGTTTATATAGATATCAGTACATGCTAAACCGAACAGTAAAGAACCCCAAATTATTCCCATAATAATTTGATTAGTTTGGTTATTTCCTTAACTAAAATACATTTAGTTGTAATTGATTAATCATTCCTTATGCTCAGCATAATACATAAGGAGTAAAAGAGTTTATAAGTTTGTCAGCTATATTTGAAACATATCAATATTATGATTTGAAAATAGTTATAATTTGCTTGTATTCCCCCCCCCCCCCCTGAAAACATTGAAAAACACAGAAAATGGCATAGGGGTATGAACTCACCGGACAAGAAATGTGACGATTTTGGGTGCTAAACTTTGGTCCGGGGCTTGCAAACGCACGAGGTTCCTAATTATAATGTAAAGATACACATTTGTATCTAATTATGACTTAGATTGATTATTTGATATGGATAATTACTTCTAGTTGCGAAAACACTCCGATACAAGTGTTTGGAGGGACCCGAGTGGCGTTTAAGGACATGTAATGATGCGAGGGACTTAGGAAATGAGTTTACTCCCCAAGAGTAAACTTCTAAATGGTGTTTACGGCCTAAACACCCATTCCCCATGAGTTTACGGCCGTAAACTCATGGTGGGTGGTTTATGGTGCAATTTGGACTTCAAACGCTTAAGGGACAATTTCTAGGTTTGGTTTAAGGGTTTGGAATAATTTTAAACACCAAAATGACACATTTTAGGGAGTTTACGGCCTAGCATGGTCTCATGGCCGTAAACTCCCATAAACCCATGAAAAGTTGTGTTTTTGGATTCCAAACTAATCACATGTGATTGCTAGATTTATTCCTAAGCCTTACATGCATTTGCTTGATGATTTAAAGGGGTTTTTGGAGTTTACGGCCATGGGGAACCTTCTATGGCCGTAAACTCTTAAAATGAAGGGTTTTGATGTGTTTAAGGCCCTTAAACTATTTTTAGTTGGTCCTATGATTTATTCCAAGGCTTTTGGTGGTGTTGGATGGCTGTCTAACACCTTAGAAATGAATTTGCACCATGTTTCATGGAGTTTACGGCCCAAGCACAAGCCTTGGCCGTAAACTCATATAAGTCCCCCAAAAATCATGTTTAAAGTGTTTCCAAGGCTAAAACCAATATTCTAAAATTCATATCTAAGCCTTATTAGTGTTTTGGAAGGGTTTAAGGTCATAAAAAACCCCATATATATGAGTTTACGGACCAAGCATGTGCCTTGGCCGTAAACTCCTTAAAATGTCTAAAAATCTATGTTTTAAATGTTATAAGTCCATTCCATAAAGTCATTAAGCCATATCTAAGTCCCAAAATTGTTTAGGAGGGGTTTAAAGGCATAAAAACCCTCTTATTATGAATTTATGGCCTAATCTCCTTCCAGGGCTGTAAACTCATATACAAAGTCCTAAATCATGATTAAATCTAGATTTTGAAGGTCAAAAATGCTATACATTAAGGTTAGGAAGGTACCTTAGGGATTTGAGGCCTTAAAATTGAGTTTTGGACCCTTAAACTTTGGATTTAGGAGAGAGGTTAGAGAGAGAGTAGAGAGAGGAAGAAAAAGATTCAAATGGGTGCTTAAACACGTTTATATAGGTCCTAAAACTTGGACACGGTGGAATTCTACCCGATACTGGCATTAAACGAGGCTTTACGTCGCAACCGATTAAGTTTCCGTCACCCGGCGGGGACGTTTCTAAAACTTATGAAATAAATATTTTGGGCTAATTACATGAGTTCCTAAGTGGTTTAGACACTAATTAAATTATAATAAACATTTAAGTTTAAATAATTTAACCCAAAGTGAAAACGGAATGAATTTGATAGCGGTGAATTTTCGGGTAGAATGGGTTTTGGCGATGAACAACTTCGGGTTGTTACACTTTTTATGTACGTTTACAGTTTAACGAACTCTACAACTTTTGTTTAGATACTTAAGGCTAAAATGTGTTTTATTGTAATTTCACTTGTTACGTTTAACTAATGTTTTAACGGTGTGTCGTAAATATTCGAGTTGTTATAATTTCTTCAATTTAACGCGGTTTTGTATGTTCTTTATGTTTTTGGAAACCTTGGCACGATATCTAACATTTGATGCATCCCAATTTAGATATTTGAACACTTTATTTTTTAGGTTAATTTCGTTGATTCCAAATAGTTATCGTTGTATTTGACTTTTGAGTGTTACACTGCTTTTGAAAAATATAGGGTTGTCACAAACCAAGTCTAGCATCAACCTTCAAGTGTTATAAGTCCATTTTAGCAAACAACAACACCACCACCATGAGTTTACGGCCATAAAATCATGGGGAGTAGGTCATTTGGACCGTAAACTCCTAAAGACTTTACTATTGGGGAGTAAACTCCATATCCAAGCCTTACACATCTATAGATGCTACCCGGGTCACTCCAAAAACTTGAATTGAAGTGTTTTTGCGCCTAGAAGTGTTTACTCTTATCTAATTAGTGGTTAAAAGTATAATTAGATATAATTATGTATCATTTCATATTACATAGGAACCTCGCGCGTTATCAATCCCCGATTTGACACTTAGGATCCAAACTGACTCGTTTCTCGACTGGTGAGTTCATACCCCTACGCCTTTTCTGTGTTTTTCAATGTTTTCAGGGGGGAATACAAGAAAACTATAAATGTTTTCGCAACTTAAAACTGATGAAATTCTATAAATATCTGGCAAACTTTTAGATATCTTTACCCCTTATATATTATGCGGAGCATAAGGGATGTTTTATCAAATCAAATGACATAGATTTCCACTATGGTAAAGGGAGCAATCAAACCAATCAAATTATTATGGGAATAATTTGGGATCTTTAGTTCTTGTTTTACGGACACAGAATTCATGCAAAGTTATTAGATAAACTATGTCTGATTCAGTTTATCTCTGTTTACTCTAGAATATTATGCCAGATAATTTCATTGTATTAAACTGTATTACTGTATGATGTTTGATAACTACTGAGTATACCATGAATAATTTAATACTAGCTTGTGAGATGTATCTTCATTAAACCCTTCGGGTTATCAGTAAATCCTCCATGGAAGTGTAACAAGAGTCTCTTGGAGGCAGAGCGTGGAATTTGTAAATAGATCTATTCGGGACTGACAATCCCACACCTAAACTGCTAGCTACAGTTAGGCGGGCACGCCTGGGGTGATAAATTATGGATATCATCCGACGCCTGAAGAACGTCAAGGAGGTCTCGTGGTCATATTAGCATGGTTACCCGACTCACAATACGTATTAATAACAAAATATAAGCTTATTCACGAATTGTTATATCTATCTTTGATCTATTACGGGATGGAATTCCCATGGTTTTTAATAGTTTTATGTATTAAAACTATCTAGTTCGGGATGGTATTCCCATGGTTTTCAATCTATAGTTTTATGTATTAAAACTATCTACTGTGATATGGGATGGTATTCCCATGGTTTTCGATCTAGAGTTATACGTATTAAACTGTCTTAATAAGAAAATATGGGATTTTCTTGGATAACAACTCTCCAGAAAACTAAAGGAAACATGTTCATTTTCAGAAAACAAAACACTTATGAACTCACCAGCTTTATGCTGATTTTCAAACTGCTTGTATTCTCAGGTCCGCAATAGACAGGTACTCGCAATCTTTTGGAGAAGACAGAGCGTTTTAGAAGACTCGTCTTACTTTTGATCAAACTTTTGTATAGATATACATGTATCACTTTAGTTTTAAACGAATGTAATTATTAATATGTAATGTAATGTTTCGTGTTTACTATGCTTACTATGTATATTGGTTGTGATACTTACATGACGTCCTCAGCCCCGGAATGTTTCCGCCATCGGTTTCGGGGTGTGACAGATTTTATATTTATAATGGACTAAAAACCAGAGAAGTTATTTTACTCATAAAAAATTTATGAAAATTTACCAGAATACCTTGTACTACATTAGGATGCTACATAAAATATTTGATGATTTTTCACCTTGTAGTACATTAGGAAGCTAGATAAAATTTTTGATGATTTTTCTCTTTTGTATACTAGTTTTCTCCTATTGTCTAAGATTAAATACACTTAAATCCACAAAATCGGATTTCAGTAGATGAAAATCACCTTTGGGATTTTTTCATGATTATTTACACTGTAAATGAACTTTACAAAAAATTTGGTAATTTGCTTTAAATATTTAATAATTAATTTCCAGTTAACGATTATTTAAGAGGATAAAACAAAGAAAAATAGAAAGACTAATTGAAAAATATCTTTTATATTTTTCACAGCTTCTACATGTATAATAACAGTGTTACAAAAAGTTTGTTTGGCAGTATTAAGTTTGCGGTATTTTCTTAACTGATTGCTATTTTTCATGAATTTTTATCTATTTTTAGAACTAAATATAAGAAAAATGGTTATACATATCTATAATCCATGAAAATTTATTCTGAAGTCTTTTAATAATTTTGGAACCAAAATCTGAAGTTTTGTAATTTTTACTAACCATTTAGTATTTATCCATGATTTTATGGTTATTAAAGACACTAAAATGGTGAAAAATAGTTACACGAATCAAAGATTCAAGAAAATTTAACTGAAGGTCTTTGACTTCAATTAAAACTGAAATGGAAAGTTTGGGAAATTTTAGAACCAAATTGATTTAGTTTTTGAATATTTAACCATTGGAACGCCTCTTAAAATGTTAAATATTAGCATTTCAGTAATGGGAATTTTCCACTTAAATTGTTATATAACAATTGATTCATTGAAGTTTAATTTTCACAGAAAATGTTTGTAACTTATCAATATTAAATTTTGACACATTATTGGATTAATTCTATTATAGTAGTAAGTATACTAGTATTAGATTTCAATTAGAGACTCATTAGTGTGTAACATCGTTGTAGGAAAAACGATAATGGTATGAGTGGAGCGTAGATCAAGACATCATTTGCATCATCTCAATGCATTGTGAGTACTCACGACTCCCCCTATTTTCAGTTTTTAAAATGTTTTGGGTGGAAAAGCATGTCCTAAACAATTTATGATTGTTGTATTTATTTTGAATCATATGAAACTTGGTTGATATATTTTGCATATTTTGAGTATTCACGCACTCCCCTATTTTCCGTTTTAATATTTTGGGGTGGAAAAGCATGTCCTAAACTATTTATGTTCATTGTATTTATTTTACTCGTATAAACTTGGTTGCTATATTTTGCATATTGTGAGTATTCACGCATGTCACACCCCAAAAGCAAGAACGGCGGAAACATTCTCGGGCGGAGGACGTCATGTACAGTATCGCAACAATGAAAAGTAGTAAACAAGCAACAACATCATCCATTGCATTAATAATATAATTTTAATACAAGTGTTCTGCCAAATTATAGTAGACACTAAAGTATAAACAAAATGTAAAATGGGTCTTGAACGAGCTCCATCTTCTCTAAACCTTGCATCGGTACCTATCTATTGTTGACCTAAGGATACAAGTTATTTTGAAAGAGAGTATCAGCTTTAAAGCTGGTGAGATCATAAGTATTAATGTGTCTTAATTTGTATGTAAGTATTTGTTTAACATGTAATGAAAGACTGGAAAATGTTTTGAAAGAAGGTTTGTGTAAGTATGAAAATGTTTGTAAAATAACTGTAAACGTTTGAAAAGCTCTAGAAATCCCTATAATTTCTACTATGTTAAAAGGGAGTCTTCTACCAAGACCCAACTGTTCTAAATGTAGTCTTCTAGCAAGACTTAACTGTTTTATATGTTCTTTTCTTGTAAAAGTATGTAATTTTCCCCAAGTATAACTATCATTAACAAAATATAGTTTGTACAATAATGTTTAAGTGAAATGATCACTAACTATATGTAAAGGGTAAATTAATGTAGTACTGTAGTGTTGTATTATAGGAACTACTGCTGTACTAACTACCTTAAACCGGTTTATATTAAGGTATCATGTGATAAATTGTACCATACTATCGACTGGTCAAACGACAATATAGGTTGTAAAAAGGTATGATGTTTGGCACCCGCAAACCTGCAGGTCCAGCTGTAGCTAGCAGTAAGGTGTAGGATCCAAGAGACTATGGCTACGACTCGGGCCATGACATTGAAGGCATGCTCCGATACAGTGGATCACAATTTTGTTAACGTATTCATGTATATGTAATGTACTATAATGTTCTATGTGTGCTAGCTGTAATGTGTGTACTCTCTCTATCTAACATGAATAGTATTGTACTATGTGTACTAGCTATAATGTATGTTCTCTCTATCTAGTAAGTATTGACTCATGAATGAACTGACTCATTGTATGATATTGCATTCTAGTAATAGTTCTAGTATCTTCCTAAACTACCCATATGCTAGCTTACTAGTAATTTAACTGTTACATATGAACATGGATGTATACCCTTGCTACCCAAGGGCATTGGATGAACTGGAAGGACCTTTTTGACTATACATGTACATATGATATATAACTAGTATTTAAACGACCTTCGGACAGATACCCGATGTCCCACCAGACCACATCTTAAGCGCGAAAAGGAAATAGGGTGGATAGCCTTACTAAATATTTTAAACATTTCTTATATAACTATACATATATAGGCATGAAATTGATAAAATAAAAGCATAAGATAAGTTTTGTAAAACCTTTAAAACATAATTATTATCTAAGAAAAGATCGACTTGATGTCAATCTATAAAACGGTTTGAAAGCATGGGTTTGATAAAACAATTTAAGAATAAAGGAACTTTTGTTTGAAACACAATTGTAAATGAGTTTGAAATGAAACATACAGTGTAAAATGAACAATTTTAAATAAGGAGTTTTATACATATGAAATGTTTATGAAAAATCATTTGAAGGAAACTGTTTGGTAAAACGGCTAATGAGTAGCAAATCATTTGAATGCTGCTTATTAATCACATATGATTGATATAATAAGTAGCATGATTCTACTTGTATCCCCCCCCTAAAAGCATTTAAAAACATTTAAAACACTGATTAAAGGGGAATGAACTCACCTGATGCGAGTGGATCAGAAGGAAGTGTCGGATAAGTGCTTGGTGTCAAGTGAAGACTTAGACACACACAAAGATCCTAATTACATATGAGGACATATGTATATAAACAATTTGTCTTTAAACAACTAATAAACAAAACAAGACACTCTAGGACATAACAAACACTTTGTATAAGTTTTATAAGTGCTAAGGAGTACATCTAAGTGTTGTAGGGAAAGGCTAGTGAGTTTGGGGTTCAAGGAACACTCCTAAAATGAGTTTACTCCCTAAAGACCAACACCCCTTGAGTTTACGGTCGTAAACTCCTAACCTTTTGACCATTTGTTAATTTGAAGTCGTCTAAGCTATTCCAAGCATTGCTACTTCATGATTTAGCCTTAGGAAGTGTTGTGTGGCATCAAAACACTCCTAAATGGAGTTTACGGTCTAAGTACCATTTTTCATGAGTTTACTACCTTAAACTCATGAGTTTACTACCTTAAACTCCTAAGTTCATGGTATTTGGGGTTTTCAAGTCCTTAGCTCAATCATGGCACTAGTCTAGGTTAGATTTAGACATAAGGAGCAACCATGGGACATTTACACACCTTTTGGAGTGTTTACGGTTTTGGGACATCCCCAAACTGTATAAACGTAAAAATGGAAAGTTTTCGTGCTTTTTGTGTGATAAACTCTTCAAGGATGAATCTAGACAAGTCCCTAAGGCATTGTGAAGCATCTAGGCACCTTAAAGCACCCTAAGGCACTAAATTTGGTGTTTACGGTTTTGGGAGCCTCCCAAAACCGTGAACACCTTGTTCTTGGTGTTCTTGGAACTTTTCCTTGGTATAAACATGTGTAGCTAGCTTTAAATGACCCTAGGATAGAAGTACTTACATTGTGGAAGCTTAAATTGAACTTTAAGTCCAAGAACACTAGTGTGCGTTCTTGGTGTTTTGGAAAAACTAGTCAAAACACAAAAATTGATGGATTAAAGGATGTAGAATCTCTAGATTAAGTGATATACTATCTTGAAAGGGCTAGAAACACTTACTAGATTGAATATTTTGAATAAAAACTTGGATGATAATTGAGAGAGTTTTTGGAGTTTACTCTTTTGGTAAATGGGGAGTAAACACAAAATGACTAGTTTTTGGGGAGTAAACTCATGCTTAAGGCATGAGTTTACGTTTTTGGATGACTTTTGGAACCAAACTTAAAAGTTTGGTCGTGAACTTCTAAGACATGAGGTGTTGGCGGTTTTTAAATTTCAAAACCCGAGACGACACTTTCTTTCACCCGTTCGTTTAAAGATTAATTATTAAAACAATCAAATGAAATTATTTTTCCCAAAAACAAGTAAAATTGAACTTGACTTATAATATGAAGTGATTGACTTTTAGGGTTTGACCGAACGAAAATTACGGGTTGTCACAACGCACTCCCCTATTTTCAGTTTTTATGTTTTGGGGTGGAAAAGCATGTACCGGAAAACTGTTATTCGTTTGTTGTATTTAAATTGATTTGTATCAAACATGATTGCTATTTTATTGCTATATCTCTCTATATATGTCTATACAACATGGAACATGAGAACTTATCGTCTTAAGGCCCTTACCTTACACTTTTCTCTAACCATTAACTCTTTGAGCCAATGGTCATTGTGGATAGCTGTCACACCCCGAAACCGAAGGTGGAAACGTTCCGGGGCAGAGGTGACTTCATGTTGAATATCATAACCAATGTACATAGTAAGCAAAGTAAGCAACCATTACATTGCATATGAACTTTACAATTGTTTAAAAGTAACGTGTTACAAGCATTATATATATGTATATACAACAAAAGTAAAGATGTGAGTTCTAGGCTCCGTCTTCTCCAAAAGATCGCGGGTACCTATCTAATGTGGACCTGAGAATACAAGCAGTTTAAAAATCAGCATAAAGCTGGTGAGTTCATAAGCGGTTTTGTTTTCTGAAAATGAACAAGTTTCCTTATGGTTTTCTGAAAAAGTTACAAACCCGAGAAAATCCCATATTTTCTTAAAAGTAAAGTTTAGTTACCCGTTTGTTACCCAGTTTGATTAAGAACAATTTGTTATCTAATTTTTACACATTCTGGTTAAGAACAAGTTCAGTTATCCCAGGAAAAACCCTTATTTTCTTAAAAAGTTTGTGAAGTGTTATCGAATCTGAAAGTAACGTACAAGTATCTACCATACTTAAAGTGTGTGTGTGAAGTTTCCTAAAAGTTTGGTTACCTTTAATGTACATTAGTTTTAACACGTATATAAAACTAATAAATAAGTATAAAGTTATCATAATTTTGATTGCGAGTTCCATAACCATACTACAGACCAGATATGACTCGGAACGGGGCCAATATCTTTTATGACTTTTGTCACCCTTGAACCTTTCGGTTCGGCTGTAGCTAGTAGCCAGGTGCGGGATAGTCAATCCCGTATAGATCTATACACTCAAGTCACGCTCTCCATTTCGAAGATTCTAGTTACAGGGATAGTCCTCCACCCTCGTATCTAGGGGACGTGTTGCAAAGGACGAGTCTCCAATCTTAAGATTCATGAATTTAAAACTGAAATTATTAATACGGAAATCGTGTTTTATTGGTTCTTTACTCTCGTATCTAGGGGGAGTACTAACTAGGACCTGACTAAGTTCCAATGATACCTGTCCTTCATACTCGTATCTAGGGGCTGTTTTATTAAGGACAATACAAAAGATCTATGATTTCAAACAGTAAATGTGTGAACAATCAAATGTGAAGTATAAAGTATAACACTATATAATAAAAATTGAAATCGGTTTGAAAAACAACTCTGCAAGTAAAATAGTTTGTTAATATGTTTTCAATTCTTAAAAGTGTACTGATTATGAAACCATTCAAACGAAATAATGAATTTAAGTACAAGATATTCTTGTATTTTTGCTTGTATTTCCCCCTGAAAACATTGAAAAAGGGTAGGGTTATGAACTCACCGGACGAGGAGTGTGTTGACTAGGATGCTAAACATTGGATCGAGGCTTGAAAACGTGCGAGGTTCCTATGTAATAATAAATGATACACAAATGTATCTAATTAGACTTTAAATCACTAATTAGATATGATTTTACACTCCAAGACGCGAAAACACTTCAAATCAAGTGTTTGGAGTGACCGGGTGACATCTACGGACGTATAAGGCTTAGATAATGAGTTTGCTCTTCAAGAGTAAACTCCTTAGGGAGTTTACGACCCTAATACTATGACCACATGAGTTCACGGCCGTGAACTCATGGTTGATGGGTTTTAAGGTGCTAAATGGTCAAATATCACTTAGGGAAAGTTGCTAGGATTTAATCTAAGGCATAGGAAGAAGTTAAACCACCAAAGGAATCATCAAAGGGAGTTTATGGTGTAACAACGCAAATTTTCAAACAAAATTTTCATTTAAAATAAAGTGAATTATTTCAACCAAATATAATTATTCCAAATCTCATATCAAAGTACAATCATAAAATCCCCAAGATCTCAAAACATCAACAGTGTGTACGCGTCATGCCGGAGCCTTCCCACGGTCCTCGCTAGTACCTGAAACACATATATGACAACTGTAAGGATAAATGCTTAGTGAGTTCCCCAGTATACTACTTACGCATATACGCCTTTCCAGGCCTTAAGATAATCGCCTTCCGGCCCATAACAAATTGCCTTCTGGCCCATAACATAATGCCTTCCGGCCCATAACATATTGCCTTCCGGCCCATAACATAATGCCTTCCGGCCCATAACATAATGCCTTCCGGCCCATAACATATTGCCTTCCGGCCCATAACATATTGCCTTCCGGCCCATAAACATACACAACAATTAATACATTAATTTTAACACATATAGCACATATATCATATATCATATCCGACCTTTCAGTCACATAACATATTGCCTTCCGGCCCGTATAAACATACATAGCACACGTAGCAGATACCTTACTATTTATAGCACGTATAACACAAATCATATCCGACCTTCCGGTCACACAGTCAAACCCTTCCGGGTACAGTATAGTGAGAAGACTCACCTCGTGGTAATGAAAACTATCAACTCTTGAAATCACTCGCACTCGATCCGCCGATCTGCAGACTCCCTATAATACCATATACCCTTATTAATACTCTTATCATTCAAGACAACTGACCCTAAGAAATTATATGCAGGTCAACTCTGCTCAACGGTCAACTGGACCAGACTCGTCGATTGCAAAGGTGACTCGACGAGTCGAGACGTCCTCTCCAACTTTCCCTGATGTTCCCTTTCTACTCGTCGAGTATCCCCCTTGACTCGACGAGATCCGCGTGGAAGAATCGCGGGGCCACCCCGACTCCACTCGCCGAGTCTGAAGAACAACTCGGCGAGTCCCAGTGAATCTTCAAGCTACTCGCCGAGTCTGTTCATTGGACTCGGCGAGTCCATGCCATGCAGTCGATCAACTGCTTCCTGAAATACGTATGGTCCCGGAATACACAATCATGGGACTTTCTGGACCTCTAAACATCCTATTACTGGGGTATAAACGTTTGGGTAACAACATAATAATCCATCTAATCACCAAATGGGTTTCATAAACCCTAAATCCGTGTACACATCAAAATAACAGGAATGATCTGAAGTATTACCTGAAAAACGTACTCTCTGTGTCCCCAAACCTCAGAACTCGAATCCCTTGCTATTCCTTTAGCCAAAACTCCTCTCCTTCTTGCCCAACAATCTCTTCAAAGTTCCAATAGCCTCAAATCTTGCTCTAGATGTCCACAGACGCTTAGGGTTCTTCTCAATCGGCTAAAAGACGGACAATGACGGCCTAAAAGGCGTTATATACGATCCAAAACCAAACGGCTAGGGTTTCCGCTGAACAGCACAGACTCGCCGAGTCCATAATGGACTCGTCGAGTCCAGTCGCGAACCCGCGACCCAGTCTGTGGTCCTACTCGGCGAGTCTGGCTCCAACTCGCCGAGTCCCTTCCTAAAACGCCCCAAAAACAATATCATAAAAATACCTGAAATTCCGGGCTGTTACAACTCTCCCCCACTAGGACTAGACTTCGCCCTCAAAGTCTCACTCTGCAAATAACTCTGGATGTTGCTTCCGCATCTCACGCTCCGGCTCCCAAGTCATCTCCGATCCTTTCCGATGTTGCCAGTGAACCAACACCAGAGGTAACTCCTTGTTCCTCAGAACCTTGATCTTCCGATCCCTGATAGCTACCGGTCTCTCGGCGTAATTCAGGCTCGCATCCACCTGAATATCCTCTAACGGAACCACTGCCGATTCATCGGCTATACACTTCCTCAACTGTGATACGTGAAAGGTATTGTGAATCTGTCCCAACTCTGCTGGCAACTCCAACCGATAAGCTACCCGACCTACCCTTGCAATAACACGAAATGGACCTATGAACCGGGGCCCCAACTTGCCCCTCTTTCTGAACCGGATCAATCCTTTCCAAGGAGAAACCTTCAGGAGAACGAAGTCGCCAACCTGGAATTCCAGCTCGGACCGGCGTCTGTCCGCATAACTCTTCTGTCGGCTCTGGGCGGTCAATAACCTCTGCCTAACCTGCTGAATCTGCTCTGTCATCTGGAGTACGATCTCTGTACTGCCCATCACTCTCTGTCCCACCTCTCCCCAGCAAATGGGAGTCCGACACCTCCTACCATACAACAACTCAAAAGGTGGCATACCAATGCTTGAATGATGGCTGTTGTTGTAGGAAAACTCAACCAAAGGCAAATGCGCATCCCAGCTACCCCCGAAGTCTAACACACACGCTCTAAGTATGTCTTCCAACGTCTGAATCGTCCGCTCGCTCTGACCGTCTGTCTGGGGATGGTATGCGGTACTAAAATGCAGTTTAGTACCCAGCTCCTCATGGAATTTCTTCCAGAACCTGGAAGTGAAGCGTACATCACGGTCTGAAACAATCGAGATCGGCACTCCATGCCGAGATACTACCTCTCTCACGTATAACTCCGCCAACTTCTCCGCTAATGAACTCTCGCTAATGGCAAGGAAGTGTGCACTCTTCGTCAATCTATCCACAATCACCCAAATTGCATCGACTCCCCTAGCAGTTCTCGGCAATTTGGTGATGAAATCCATAGTAATCTTCTCCCACTTCCACTCAGGAATCTCCAAGGGCTGCAACTTTCCATGCGGTCTCTGATGCTCGGCTTTAACCCTACGGCAGGTCAAACACCTCTCAACAAACCATGCGACGTCTCTCTTCATACAAGGCCACCAATATTCCTTCCTCAAGTCCAAATACATCTTCGTAGCATCGGGATGGATCGAGAATTTCGATCTATGAGCCTCCTCCATCAAAGTAGCACGCGTACCGCCCACGAATGGTACCCAAATCCGACCCTGAAACGTCAGAAGTCCTCATCCATCCTTAACGAACTCCGAAATTAACCCAACGACCCGCTCTTTCTTCTGCATCTCGGATCTCACAACCTCGGCCGGTGCCCCACGAATAGCATCTAATACTGGAGACATCAGCGTCAGTCTCAGACATACGTCTCGCAATGGAGTGCTCTCCGCCCTACGACTCAATGCGTCGGCTACCACGTTAGCCTTGCCTGGGTGGTATAGGATCTCACAGTCATAATCCTTAACCACGTCCAACCATCTCCTCTGACGCATATTTAGGTTGGGTTGATCCATCAAATACTTCAAACTCTTATGGTCCGTGTATATAGTACAACGAACCTCGTACAGGTAGTGACGCCAAATCTTGAGAGCGAACACTACTGCCCCCAACTCTAAGTCATGCGTGGGATATCTCGCCTCGTGAGGCTTTAATTGCCTCGATGCATAAGCTATCACATGGCCTCTCTGCATCAACACTGCACCCAGTCCCGAAATCGATGCGTCGCAATATAGGACAAAATCCTCCATCCCCTCCGGGAGGGAAAATACCGGGGCTTCGCACAGTCTCTGACGTAGTGTCTCGAAGGAAGTCTGTTGCTCGGGTCCCCATGAGAATGTAACACCCTTCCGGGTCAATCTGGTGAGCGGTACCGCGATCTTGGAGAAGTCCCTAATAAACCTCCGATAGTACCCCGCCAACCCAAGGAAACTCCTGATCTCGGAAGGTGACTTCGGTGCCTCCTAACTCATCACTGCTTCCACCTCTGCCGGATCGACCAAAATCCCTGCCTGATTAAGAACATGTCCAAGAAATTGGACCTCCCGCAACCAGAAGTCACATTTGGAGAATTTTGCATATAGCTTCTCCGACCTCAATACCTCAAGGACCTCCCTCAAATGTCCCTCATGCTGCTCTCTGGTTCGCGAATACACTAGGATGTCGTCGATAAATACAATCACAGACCGATCCAGCATCGGCCTGCATACCCTGTTCATGAGGTCCATGAACACTGCCGGGGCATTGGTGAGCCCGAAAGGCATCACCACGAACTCGTAATGCCCATACCGCGTCCTGAATGCTGTCTTCTGGACGTCCTCATCCCGCACTCTTACCTGATGGTACCCTGATCTCAAATCGATCTTGGAAAACCAAGATGCCCCTTGCAACTGATCGAATAGATCATCGATCCTAGGTAACGGATAGCGGTTCTTGACCGTCACCTTGTTCAACTCCCGGTAATCAATGCACATCCGGTGTGAACCATCCTTCTTCTTGACGAACAGAATCGGTGCTCCCCACGGCGAGCTACTCGGCCGAATAAATCCCTTCCCCAGCAACTCCTGGAGTTGCAAGGACAACTCTTGCATCTCTGGAGGTGCAAGACGATAAGGCACCTTCGCAATAGGCGCAGCCCCCGGAATCAGATCGATACCAAACTCTACTTGCCTCGCAGGAGGTACTCCCGGCAACTCCTCAGGAAAAACATCTGGAAACTCGCGCACCACTGGAACCTCCTGCACTGTCCTCGGTCTCTCGAAAGCCTCCCGCGTATCCATCACATACGCCATAAAACCTCTACATCCCTGCTGTAGGCATTGCCTCGCCCTAGCGGCCGAACAAAAAGTTGATCCTGAACGGGTACCCTCGCCGTATACCGTAAGAACTCCCCCACTAGGGTCTCGTATAGTCACCAGCTGGCGCTCACAGTCGATGACAGCGCTGAATCGGCTCAACCAGTCCATGCCCACGATGACACAGACATCACCCATCGCAATAGGAACTAGGTCAATCGGAAACTCAACCCCGAAAATCTCTAGTACGCATCCCCGAAGAACCTCCGTGGCACAAACCACCCTCTCGGCCGCTATAGAAACGCTCAGAGGCCGACTTAACGGCTCACGACTAATGCTGATATGCTGACTAAAAGCTAAAGATACAAAGGATCTACTCGCACCCGAATCAAATAACACTAGAGCAGGCATAGAGTTCACAAGAAAAGTACCTACACATACATTAACATAAGCATAACATTTCGACTTTAAAGTAAATACGCGAATTACAGCATACCTGCGACAACATCGGGCGTAGCGCGGACCTCCTCCGTAGTCAGCTGAAAGGCTCTCCCGCGAGCCCTCGGGGCCTCGACCTTCGCCGGTCGGGTTTCAGTGGTCCTGGTAGTAGGTGTAGATCCCTGACGAAGCTGCAGGCACTCGGCCTTCCGATGGCCTGTCTGGTTACAGTGAAAGCAAACCATGAACCCCTTAGGACAATCCCTGGCAATGTGTCCCTCCTTGCCACACTTGTAGCAACCACCAGCTCGACACTCCCCCTCATGACTTTTGCCGCACTTCCCGCAAGTGCGGGCCTTTTGACCTCCCATCCTCGAATCAGCGGACTTGATCCGCTTGGCTGCCGGCTTAGACTGAGCCGGTCGTCGGTCCACCTGCCGAGACTCGGCCTCCTCCCTGGCCTGAGTCTCCAAATCGATCTCGCGCTTCCTGGCGTTCGCCTGAAGCTCAGTGAAAGTACGATAGGTGGAGTTTGACACAAACTCCCGGATATCCCTCCTCAAAACGCCTAAATACCGGCTCATCCGTGACTGCTCTGTAGACACCAACTCTGGGTAGAACATCGCCCTCTCGTGAAACTTCCGTGTGACCACTGCAACGGAATCAGTACCCTGCTTAAGGGTCAAGAACTCCTGAATCAATCGTTCCCTCTCCACTGGGGGAACGTACTCATCCCTGAACATCTCAGTAAACCTCTCCCATGTCACCGCTGTAATCTCCGCCAGAGTGAAGTTCGCCGTCACGAACTTCCACCAATCCTTCGCTCCCAGACGGAGCTGGTTCAAGGAGAACCGTACCCTCAGGTGCTCCGGGCATGAGCAAGTGTAGAAGCACCCCTCAATGTCGGCGATCCACCTCATCGTAGCAATCGGATCCTGCGTCCCATCAAACTCAGGGGGTTTCGTGTTGCTGAATTCCCGGAACAGCAACGAATCGCCCCCTTGCGGCCTGGCAGCGGCCACAGCTGCGGTAGCGGCAGCGGCTGCAGCCTCAGTCAGTGCGGCGTACCGCTCCTCAAACGTCTCCATCAGTGTGGTCTTAATAGACCCAAACATCTCCGGGATCTCAGCCCGGATCGCTGCAGCTACCTCCTCCTGAATCATCTGACAAATATCCTCGTCGCTCACACTGCTCAAACTCGCCCCATGACGTGTGGTAACCATGATGTCTCTGAAATACAACATAAAATTATCAGAGACTCCATCAAGTACATTTGTACTCGATAACGCAACCCTACTCAGTCTCCGATATCCAGGGATTCTTACTTGGGTCTTCCCCCGACCCGGTGTCTTCGGTAGTACGGGCCCAATACTACCGACCACACCGTGTCAGTATTCGTCCCAAATCTTCCTCCCCAAACCCCAAATAGTGAGTACTCTACCTCTAGTATGCTCTATCTACCTGCACGCTATGGAATATCTCATATAAGCAAACTCCCTAGACTAAGGCATCACAAAACAGGCCATTCTAGTCCTATCATGAATACCCAATCTTCTAGCATGCATAACAATTCATAATTCAGTGCATAACATAACATTGTAAGGTATTCTGGGGATCTTTACCATTCGGGTGCTGGCTGATCGTACACACTGCTCCATTCTTGTTTACCACTTTACCATTTATAAAAATTTATGTCTTTATTATTTTTAAAAGATTTTTCCTCAAATCCTCGGTTTGAGTTCAGTTACACCCGAAGGTACACCCGAATCCCTCAAACCAAGGCTCTGATACCAATTGTAACAACGCAAATTTTCAAACAAATTTTTCATTTAAAATAAAGTGAATTATTTCAACCAAATATAATTATTCCAAATCTCATATCAAAGTACAATCATAAAATCCCCAAGATCTCAAAACATCAACAGTGTGTACGCGTCATGCCGGCGCCTTCCCACGGTCCTCGCTAGTACCTGAAACACATATATGACAACTGTAAGCATAAATGCTTAGTGAGTTCCCCAGTATACTACTTACGCATATACGCCTTTCCAGGCCTTAAGATAATCGCCTTCTAGCCCATAACATATTGCCTTCCGGCCCATAACATAATGCCTTCCAGCCCATAACATATTGCCTTCCGGCCCATAACATAATGCCTTCCGGCCCATAACATATTGCCTTCCGGCCCATAACATATTGCCTTCCGGCCCATAAACATACACAACAATTAATACATTAATTTTAACACATATAGCACATATATCATATATCATATCCGACTTTCAGTCACATAACATATTACCTTCCGGCCCGTATAAACATACATAGCACACGTAGCAGATACCTTACTATTTATAGCACGTATAACACAAATCATATCCGACCTTCCGGTCACACAGTCAAACCCTTCCGGGTACAGTATAGTGAGAAGACTCACCTCGTGGTAATGAAAACTATCAACTCTTGAAATCACTCGCACTCGATCTGCCGATCTGCAGACTCCCTATAATACCATATACCCTTATTAATACTCTTATTATTCAAGACAACTGACCCTAAGAAATTATATGCAGGTCAACTCTGGTCAACGGTCAACTGGACCGGACTCGTCGAGTGCAAAGGTGACTCGACGAGTCGAGACGTCCTCTCCAACTTTCCCTGATGTTCCCTTTCTAGTCGAGTATCCCCCTTGACTCGACGAGATCCGCGTGGAAGAATCGCGGGGCCACCCCGACTCCACTCGCCGAGTCTGAAGAACAACTCGGCGAGTCCCAGTGAATCTTCAAGCTACTCGCCGAGTCTGTTCATTGGACTCGGCGAGTCCATGCCATGCAGTCGATCAACTGCTTCCTGAAATACGTATGGTCCCGGAATACACAATCATGGGACTTTCTGGACCTCTAAACATCCTATTACTGGGGTATAAACGTTTGGGTAACAACATAATAATCCATCTAATCACCAAATGGGTTTCATAAACCCTAAATCCGTGTACACATCAAAATAACAGGAATGATCCGAAGTATTACCTGAAAAACGTACTCTCTGTGTCCCCAAACCTCAGAACTCGAATCCCTTGCTGTTCCTTTAGCCAAAACTCCTCTCCTTCTTGCCCAACAATCTCTTCAAAGTTCCAATAGCCTCAAATCTTGCTCTAGATGTCCACAGACGCTTAGGGTTCTTCTCAATCGGCTAAAAGACGGACAATGACGGCCTAAAAGGCGTTATATACGATCCAAAACCAAACGGCTAAGGTTTCCGCTGAACAGCGCAGACTCACCGAGTCCATAATGGACTCGTCGAGTCCAGTCGCGAACCCGCGACCCAGTCTGTGGTCCTACTCGGCGAGTCTGGCTCCAACTTGCCGAGTCCCTTCCTAAAACGCCCCAAAAACAATATCATAAAAATACCTGAAATTCCGGGCTGTTACATATGGCCTTAAACTAAGAGTTTACGGTCGTAATCTCCTATACCTTCCTTATATTAATGATTTGGTGGCCTTAGATTAATCATATGTGATTCACACTAATTTTACAAGACTTAGAATGGATTTAGGGCATCATTTGACTTATGTATATGAGTTTATGGTGTAGGAACCCATCCTTGGGGGATTTACGGCGGTGAACTCCTAAAGGAGAGATTTTCATCATGTTTAAGGCCCCTAAATTGATTGTGGATGGTTCTAGACTTTAATCCAAGGCTATTGGTGTGTTTAAGTGGCATTTAAACACTTGAAATTGAGTTACTACCCATGATATAGAGTTTATGGCCCAAGCATGTTCTTGGGAAGTAAACTCATGTTTACTCCCCAAAATTTGAGTTTAAGGTGTTCTAAGTCCAATACAATAAGTCCTTAAACTGTATCTAAGCTCCAAATGTGTTTTGGAAGGATTTTAAGGCTCAAAAACCCCATTTATATGTGTTCACGGCCCAAGAGTGTTCTAAGGCCGTAAACACATGTTTATGGTCCTAAATCATGATTTGAACATGAAAATGAAGGCTAAGGATGTTATACTAGGAGCTAGGATAGTTACCTTGGTGATTTGAAGCTTGAAATGAGTGATTTTGGATCAAGAAGTTGGATTTGAGAAGAGATGTTAGAGAGAGAGTGAAATGGCTTCAAATGAGGCTTAGACAACTTTAAATGTGATTTGGATTTGATACATGGTGGAATTCTACCCAATACTGATGTTAACCGATGCTTTTGGTTGCACTCGATTTAAATTATCGTAACCCGATATGGTCGAAACTAAAATTTTTCTAATTACTAGTTTGGGGCGTTTTCATGCGTTTCTAACTCGTTTGGATACTTATGAGGTCAAAATAAAAGTCTTAACTTAAATGACCTAATCCTTAAATGAAATCGGAACAATTCGCTTAAGACGAGTTTTACGGGCGGAACGGGTTAGTCGATGGAACAACTTCGGGTTGTCACAATTGCGCTATTAGGAATTGACAACTCCTCACTTGCTCGATTGCTTGAGAGCATGATACCCTATAATCTATGGAACGATAAGCATAGATCTTGATAGGGTGTCAGTCATAGGCTTGGTTGAGAACTCATCGTTTGCTCATACACATACAAACTCGTTAATTATTATAGAAATAAACTTTGTATCTCATTATAAAAACGAACGTTTGTTACTAAATACTTATTTACTTTTTTTAGCAACAAACTTGGTTTCTTCTTATAGTAACAAACTTGTTTGCTCATTGTAGCAATGAAACTTGTTTACTCATTTTACTAACAAACTTTATTTCCCATTGGGAGATGAACGTTGCATCTGTTTTGGGCAACATACTTTATTTCTCCTAATGAAAATGAACTTTGTTTATACAAACTTATTTACTTATTTTAGCAATATATTTTATCTATGGAAACTTATATCAAAATTTTGATTTCAATTCATGAAACCAATATTATTTTTAACTTGTGAACTCACCAACTATTTTATAGTTGACGCTCATTTGACATGCATTTTTCTGGAATTATCGAGTAAGTGGCACTTAGGGACAGTTCACTTTTAGGAGCATTCGCATGTGTTGTATTTCAATTTACATTGTAATTTCTTTTAAAAGTTGTTCAACCCATTGTAAAATTGTAATGATTTTTAATACTATGGTTGGTGTGGTTTTTTAACTTTTGCTATGAAACCCTTTATACTGCCACGCCTCGTGTTTCTGCTTTAGCGGGGTGTGACATTGATCGACAGGTTATAGAACACAACCTTAATATCACGCCTGGGAGCAATCATGTTAAATAAAAGAAGAGGGGCCATAAAGATGAATGGAAGAAGGCTATAAACGTAGAAGTGGCTGATCTGGTGAATGCTGGCATATTTAGGGAAGTAATGTTCCCGACATGGATATCAAATCCTATCATGGTAATGAAAGCCAATGGGTCATGGTGAATATGCATTGATTACTTGGATCTTAACAGCGCCTATCCAAAGGATTGTTATCCGCTCCCTGAGATTGATCAGAAAGTCCAATCGCTTTAAGTTTTTCAGGTCAAATGTTTCCTTGATGCATACAAGGGCTACCATCAAGTACAAATGAAACAAGAGTATGAGGCGAAAACTACCTTCCACACTGAGAAGGGCACTTTCTGCTACCAGAAAATGCCATTTGGGCTCAAAAATACGGGTGGTACATATCAACGGATCATGGACAAGATATTTGTGAATCAAATTGGTAGGAATATAATTTATGTCGATGACATGGTAGTTAAGAGTCACAATGAAGAAACAATGCTCCACGATGTGGAAGAATCCTTCAAAACGTTAGCTAAAGTGCATATGAAGTTGAAACAAGCTATGTGTACTTTTGGGTTAGAGGAAGGGAAATTCCTTGGGTATCAGATGTCCAAGGAAGGGATTCTGCCCAATCCTACTAAAATCCAGGAGTTCCTTGAATCAAAACCTCCCCACAACCTCAAGGGTGTACAAGAGATCAGTGGTAGGTTGACGACATTGGGAAGATTCATTGCCAAATCTATAGAAAAGGCACTTCCTCTGTACCAAACACTCAAAGGGTGTCTAGCCAACACGCATTTCAAATGGACAGAAAAAGCATATGCAACATTGCGACAACTGAAAGATGCCTTACACCAACTAATGCCTCTCACGTACCCACTACCAGTGGAGACACTACAAATGTATTTAGCAACTTCCGAAGATGCTATCTCCTCTGTGTTACCTGTGGAGATGGAAGGCAACTAGGTCCCCATCCATTTTGTTAGTAGGGCCCTACGATGACCAGCGGTAAATTACCCGGCCTTAAAGAAGTTGATTATCACCCTGGTATACGCTGTTAGACGGGTACGAAGGTATTTTCAACCCCACGATGTGGATGTTCTGACTAGTTACCCGATAAAGAAAGTGTCGCTGAAGCTAGAAAAGTTTGGGCCCCTGGCCAAGTGGGCCATAGAATTAGGAGATAATGATATCCATTACCACCCCAGACTAGCATCGAGGCCCAAGCCCTCACAGACTTCCCGGTTGAAATCCTAGATACTATAAAGGGAGTGCCGACGACAATCTCTATTGATCAATTAGAGCCTAAAGCCGGCAAAGAAATTTGGAAGTTATACACAGATGGCACATCAAGTAAGGAAGGCTCAGGCGCATGCATGATCCTCTAAAGTCCCAATGGCAAAAAGATCACTTGCACGCTGCGATTCAACTTCCAAGTATCTAATAATGAGGTAGAGTACAAAGCACTCCTGGCGGGTTTGAGGCTAGCCAAGGAGGTTGGTGCAAAGTAATTAGCGTACCTCAGTGATTCATTACTTATCACAAACCAGATAAATGGAACATACAAGGCTAAAGACCCAAGGATGCAGAAATACCTAGATGCAATCCGTAGCCTAACCATCACATTCAAAAGTTTTTCAATAAAATAAATCTCCCGGGGAAAGAATGCAAGCGCGAATGCTCTCAGCAAGCTACCCTTTACTTCTTATGATCACTTAACAAAGAAAGTGCTAGTTGAAGTACTCGCAGAGAGAAGTATTGATAATCAAAGGGTTAATACAGTATCAACTACTCCAGAATGGACCAAACCTTACGTCCATTACTTACGCCATGGTGTACTCCCAGATGACCTAGAGGAGACGAGAAAAATCAAGATTAGGGTGTCGCATTTTGCAACCAAAGACAACCAACTGTATCGAAGAGGATATTTAAGTCAATGGCTAAAGTGCATCTCTAAAACAGAGTGGTAGACGTTCCTGGAAGAAAGCCATTCCAGAGATGTGGCGGCACATGAAGGCGCTTGAGCAATCGAAGGAAAAAAAACTCCACCTAGGAATATATTGGCCTGAGGTGTATGACGACGCTGCAACCCTAACCAAGAAATGAAAAGAATGTCATACATTCGCTCCTTTCCAAAATCAACCAGCCATTCCATTGACTAGAATCACCAACCCCTGGCTCTTCCATCAATGAGGGATTGACATAGTGGGACCATTCCCACCAGCGCTAGGGGGTGTGAAATTTTTGTTAGTGGCCATGGATTATTTCACTAAATGGATAGAGGCAGAACCGCTAGTCACCGTCACTGGAAAACAAATGATAAAGTTCATGACCAAGAATATCTTGGCTCATTTTGTCACCCCTAAAATCCTTATAAGTGATAACGACACATAATTTGAAGGAAGTCCCTTCAAGGAGTTGTGTGAAGACAAGAGAATCCACCGCTGGTTCATGTCAGTGGCGCACCCTCAGGCCAACAAATCAACTAAGATATCAAACAAAACCATAGTCAATTGTTTGAAGAAAAGGTTACTTAGATCAAAGTCCGCCTGGGTGATGAGCTCCTGAAGGCACTATGGTCATATTGTACAACAACAAGGTCAAGCATGGGAGAAACACCATTTTGTCTAACCTATGGGACGGAAGCAATCCTCCTATTGGAAATAGTGGCCGGCTCCCTGCAAACAGAGAGTTTTGAAGAAGGAGCAAATGAAGAAGGGCAACGCCAGGACCTAGACATGCTTGATGAAAAACATGAGGCGAAATAGATGTACCAAGGACTATACAAATCACGAACTGAGAACTATTACAACCACCAACTCCGGGTCAAGAACTTCAAGGTTGGAGAATGGTTGCTAAGAAAGAACGAGTCTAGCTATGCTGAACCATTGGGGAAACTCAGTGTCACTTGGAAAGGACCATACAAAATTGTGGAAGTGTTAGATTAGGTTTTATGTCCATAACTATATTTGGTATGTACTTGGCCCGATTGGAATGGTCTATTTGGGTTGCATGGCATCATGCATTTGGATAGACTAAAATGAGAGAAATAACACTTAAGTTTTATTAATATATTATAAGTTCTAATATGTTAATAAGATTATTTAATTGGTATTGATCAAGAATTAATTTCGAATTAATTAAGTGATTAAAAGGAGACTAATTAAATATATGGGTTGATTGTGTAATTAATCAATACTTGTATAGTGGGCTAATGCTCCATGGATTATCAAGTTGAGCTAAAACCCATAGGATGCTCCATGGTGTTTTTGTACCCATGAATCATGGAAATGAAAGGCCATCACAATTAGGGTGTATCCCTAATTGTAACACACTAGATAAGAATTTTATGCTTCCCAAAAATCGGCTCCAATGGATGATGTGACAACCCGAAATTTCCATTCTGAACAAACCATATCAAGCCAATAGATGTAGATCAGTTACAGTGAAAATTCAGACTTCGAGTGTAAGTTAGGCAGTTTTCAGGATTTACACTTAATAAGATATTAGGAGAGTGGTTGCACTAGGGTTTTGTGCAACACTATTATTACTCTAGTTGTATTATAATGCTTGTTATATGCTTATTAACATAGATTACATGCCAAATATGTGAATCCGGGAGTTTACCGCCCAAGAACGTTCTTGGGGAGTAAACTCCATTTTAAGGTCCTTAAGGGTTCAAATGACCCTCAAAGCTTTAGAACTCGAACTAGAAGCCTCTAATTCATGCCTTACACCACAAAACAATTAGGAATCATGGCTAGAAGGGAGTTTACGGCCAAGCAGCTTCTTAGGCCGTAAACTCCATGTTTTAGGTGCCAAAATGCCTTAAAACTTTCCCTAAGGCTTAGACCTTATTTTTGGCATGTACCCTAAAGTGTTATAGCCTAGCAAACATAAGGAAATCACAAAGAAAAAGGAATTTATGACCAAGACAAACTCTTGGGCCGTAAACACCTTTAAAGGGGTTAAATGACACCCTAAATCCTTCTTTAGGCCAAGAGACAATTTGGGCATGTACCTAAATGTGTTATGGACTAGTTAAAACACTTAGAACCCCAAGAGTGAGGGAGTTTATGGCCCAAAAGGTTCTATGGCCGTAAACTCCATAAAATGGTGCCAAATGTGCCATAAACTCTTCTAAAGCCAGTACTAAAGTCTAGATTTGTTCCTAGAAATGTTTGAGAGTTGAAAGCACCATAAGAACCCTCCCAAGGGAGTTTACGACCGTAAAATCCAAGGGATTATGGTCCCATTGCCGTAAACTCCTTAAAGGAGTTGATATGGCACCCTAAGACTTGATTTAGCCTTGAAACAATTCACCACATGAGTTGTATAATTGATAGACTTCATTTAGGGGCTCATTGAGAGTTTACGGCCAAGAGCTTACTCCCCTGGGCCGTAAAATCCAAGACATATGGTCTTTAGACCATAAACTCCCATTAGAGGCATTACACTCCTTTGTTGCAAACCTTTAGCCTCCTAGCACTTGACTAAAGGTGTTTTCTTCGTGTTTAAATGGCTATACTTGTATAATTAGTGTTTTAATCGCTAATTATTTATATACATATGTCTTCATATGTAATTAGGATCATTGTGTGTGTCTAAGTCTTCACTTGACACCAAGCACTTGTCCGATCCTTACGTACGATAGCAGTCCGTTCAATTCCAGTCACTTACTGCATGTGAGTTCATACCCCTTAACTAATGTTTCAAACTAGTTTTAAATGTTTTATGGGGGGGGATACAATTAGAATCATGCTACTTATTATGTCAATCACAAGTGATTAGTAAGTAGAATTATATACTTGTTACATCAATCACATGTGATTAATATACAACATTCAAATGATTTGGCTACTCATTAGCCGTTTTACCAAACAGTTTCCTTCAAATGATTTTTTATAAACATTTTATATGTTTTAAACTCCTTATTACACTGTACATCTTACTCCGTACATGACCTTTCAAACTTATTTACAACTTTGTTTCAAACAAATGTTTCCTTATACTTAAACTGGTTTATCAAACTTATGTCTTCAAATTGTTTTATAGATTGACATCAAGTCGATCTTTTCTTAAAATAATATTTATGTTTCAAATATCTTACAAAACTTATTTATACTTTTATATTATAAATTGCATGCCTCTATATGTATAATTATATAAGAAATGTTTAAAAGACTTAGGAAGGCTATCCACCCTATTTCCTTTTCGCGCCTTGAGATGTGGTCTAGTGGGATATCGGGTAATCATCCGAAAGTCGTTTAAATATTAGTTATATATCATGTGTACATATATAGTCATAAAAGGTCCTTCCAGTTCAACATATGCCCTTGGGTAGCAAGGGTATACATCCATGTCCATACTTACCAGTTAGATTACTAGTAAACTACCATATGGGTAGTTTAGGAAGATACTATAACTATTACTAGAACGCGATATCATACAATGAGTCAGTTCATTCATGAGTCAATACTTGCTAGATAGAGAGAGAACACATGTTATAGCTAGTACATTTACATGATTACATTTACATGAGTACATTTACATAAGTACATTTACATGAGTACATTTACATGTTTACATTTACACGATTACACTTACATGAGTACACTTACATAAGTACAGTTACATGATTACCTTTACATGATTACGTTTACATAGATAATATATGACGAGTTATCATTACATTTTATATGTATAGATATTGTTATGAAATCCTCATTCATACCTTTACCTTGTGATACAATCACATAATCGACGAGATAGAATGGATTTAATATCCTAGTACCAAAGGATACGTTGCGGGATTGACCATTCCTAGAACCTCTGTTAGCTACAGAGGTAAAAGCACATCCACGGTTGATACCATTACATGTATACTTTCCTATACCCTTCTATTAGCAACAAAGGTAAAAGTATGTCTACGGATGTCTTAAAGTTAACAATGTTAGTTACCCTAGTACCAAAGGGTAATATTCAGGTTAGTTGTATTATTACCTTTATTTTGTGACTCATTCACATAACCAATGAGGTGAATTATATTTAAGTATCCTAGTACCAAAGGATACAATTTCTTATAATGATAATAATAGTAACACAGTTAGGTCCTGGTAGAAGACTACAATCAGAACAGTTAGGTATTGGTAGAAGACTACATTCAGAACAGTTAGGTCTTGATAGCAGATTACATTGAGAACAGTTAAGTCTTGGTAGAAGACTCCTTTTGTTACTAATAGGAATCATAGGGATTTCTAGGGTTTTTCAAACATTTACAGTTGTTCTACAAACATTTTCATACTTATACGAGCTTTCTTTCAAAACAATGTCAAGTCTTAAAAATTATAAGTTTTACAAATTAAGACACATTAATACTTATGATCTCACCAGCTTCAAAGCTGATACTCGCTTTCAAAATTACTTGTATCCTCAGGTCATCATAGACAGGTACCGATGCAAGGAGAAAGGAAGATGGAGCTTGTTCAAGACTTATCTTTCATTTTGATTTACGCTTTAGTGTTTATCAAAATTTGACAGAACACATTTGTATAATAATTATATTATTAATGAAATGGATGATGTTGTTGCTTGTTTACTACTTTACATTGTTGTTGATATTATACATGATGTCCTCCGCCCCAGAACGTTTCCGCCGTTCCTGGTTTTGGGGTGTGACAGATGAATGGTGAGGGCTAGCCAATTTCATGAAGTGTCTCATTTCTCTCAAGTTATTATAAGTGTATTTGGTGTTGTGTGAACCATTTGCAGTGTCACACTTGGGGCACTAGGCTCTTAAGCTCCATGGAATCAAGCTACACCAAAAGGTATGTCTTCTAACTTATATTATTCCTCATGAATCAATGTTTTGTATGCTAGTTAGGATAATACCTTGGAATATTCATATTTGCATGTATAATAGTGAAAACATAACACTTAGGAGTGTTAGAATGCTCAAAACCCAATAGTGGTATCCGAGCCTAGGCTTGTTTTCATGCTATACTTGCAAAATTGGTTGAAAAATTGAAGTTTATGATGGGACTCGACGAGTCCAAGGCTAAACTCATCCAACTCACCGAATTGATTCATGCACTCGACGAGTTTGATCCCCAGACAACGTATCTTCGACTGTTTTGGCTGGAATTTGACTAGGAACATTATCTTTAGCCATTTTTCAACTTATAAACCTTTTATTGATGTGGTAATGTTTCATGTTCATCCAATTTCAAAGATAATTGTTAATATATTCATGTTTTGTAATAGTTTAATGGTTAGGCTAATTACATGAAAAAGTTCAATTGAATTATTTTGTTCTTATGAGTTTCTTAGATTAATAGAAAAGTTATGTGAAATTGTTAGAGGTTACATAACCCATGGTTCATGGAAATGAAAGGTCATGACAATTAGGGTTTACATGGTGTAACCCTAGTTGTAACACACTATATAAGGATCATATTATTCACCAAAATCGGCCACTAGTGTGTGTAAAAGAAGGGCTAGCTGATTTCATGAGTTGTGGATTTCTTTCAAGTCATTCCAAGTGTATTTGGTGTTGTGTGAACCATTTGAGGTGTCACACTTGAGGCACTAGGCACTCAAGCTTCATGAAGACATTCTCAATCAAAGAGGTATGTATTCTATCTTGTTATATTCATTGTTTTGTATGCTAGATTAGGATAATACCTTAGAAGTTCATATTTGCATGTATAATAGAGAAAACATAGATCCAAGGTATTTAGGGTTGCATGTACACTTAGGAGTGTTAAAATGCTCAAAACCCAATAGTGCTATCAAACCCTAGGCTTGTTTTCAATTATACTTGAAGCAAATTGCTGAAAAATGCTGAAAAACTCGATTTTCTGGCTTTCTGGGCACTGGACTCGCCGAGTCCACTGATCAACTCTTCGAGTCCATGAGTAAAATCATCCTACTCTTCCATGAGTAAAATCATCCTACTCGTCGAGTAGGTTCATGCACTCGACGAGTAGGAGCCCCAGACATCATATATTCGACTTTTTTGGATGGAATTGGACTAGGAACATTACCCTAAGATGTTTTTGGACTTATAAACTTATTTTTGATGTGGTAATGTTCATGCTAATCCAATTTCAAAGATAATTGTCAATAGATTCATGTTTTGTATTAGTTTAAGGTTTAGACTAATTACATGAAAAAGTTTGATTTGAATTATCTTGTTCTTATGAGTTGCTTAGATTAATAGGAAGTTATGTGAAATTGTTGTTTTCAATCCCTTTTAATCTAAGAGTTGATTCTAAAATGTGTTTTTGTAACTTGTCCTCAAGTTATATGAAAAGTCACATTTAAGTTTCATAAAACTCATAAAAGTTGGCAATGGTTACAAAAAATGAAGAGTCTTGTCCTGAAGTTATGGAGGTCCAAGAGTCACTTCATTAAGTAATAAAATATGTAACCTTAATTAATTTCATAAGTTACAAAATAAAGAAAAAGTTACATTCTTTAATAATTTAAAGTCTTCCATAACTTGTCATCAAGTTATGGAACTTGAAGAGTTTTTTAATTAAAACTACTTTAAACACATAAGTTATGGAAGTAATTAGTTTTGAATAGTTTCAAAACTTGCCCTCAAGTTTTGGAATTTGAAGAGTTTTCTCTTATGAATACTATAATTCCAAGTTAGCCATTAGAATTTTAAAAGATAAAATTCAATCCTTATACTTTATAATATTATAAGTTAATAATATTTATATATATGTATAAGAATAAATTCAGTCTTACCGTTAGTAGGCCTCATTCACGAAGTCGGTCTATAAGGGGGTATAAGGTTACTACCTATAAAATGGCAGTTTAATGGGTTTCCATTCTCACCTACTGCTTCCTTGACCGGTGGAGGGTCGTTAGTCGAACGGGTAGGACAAGGACAAGAATTCTCCCTTCATTAAAAGTATTAATGATAAATACTAAGTAACTAAACCTTTTATAAATACTTAATCTTAGTTACTTGGGAAAATGTGAATAAGGTACTAATCCATGAAATTACACTTTGCACTTTGTTTAAGTCGGTTAGTGGAGCGTGTGTGGCTAACCGGCACACTAACTCGTATTTAACAAGGTAGGCAAAGGGTAAGTTAATATTTATCATAGTATCGATGGAGCGTGTTGTTGGATAAGGTGTCTAAGTCCATAACTTATTTGGTATATACTTGACCCGACCGGCATGGTCCATTTGGGTTGCATCTCATCCAAACTATTATGGATAATTTTATGAGAGTTATACACATATGTTTATTAATATATTATGAGTTATAATATATTAATATGAAGTTACGTTATTTAATTAGTTTTAGTCTTAAATTAATTATGGATTAATTTAGAGATTAAAAGGAATACTAATTAAATTATGGGCTATTTGTTTTATATAGTGTGGGCTAATACTCATTTGTTAATGGGCTAGGCTTATGTGGAAGTCCATGGATGATCCATGGAGCTTTTAACCCATGGATCCTTGGAAAAGGAAAAGACATGGGTTATTAGGGTTTCACCCTAACCATGCATACTATATAAGCATGCTTATGGAGCATGAAATGAAGCCTAAGAGAAAGCTAGTGATCTAGTGTGTGTGTGCATGTGTGTGGCCGATTTATACAAGGTGTATATACTCTCTAAAAGTTTTCCAAGAGTTTGTGGTCTTTGTTATTCCATTTGAGGCATTCACATTATTGGTGCTTGGCCCTCAAACTCCTAAGAACCCAACACACCAAAAGGTATGTAATCTCTTCTAACTCTTTTATGTTGAAATGTTCCCCATGCCATGTTAGATAGGTTATAAACCTTGGAAAATTATTATTTTGCATGTATTTAGACAAACATAGATCCAAGGTTTATTAGGGTTGCATGCACACTTAGGAAGTGTTAGATTGCTCAAAACCCAACAGTGGTATCAGAGCCTAGGCTTGCTTGTTTGATACTTGATGCAAAATATTGAGAAAAGTCGAAATCGTTGCTGTCTGCATGGTCGACTCGCCGAGTCCATTGGGGGGACTCGCCGAGTCCAAGGAAAACTTCAACCTACTCGACGAGTCCGTTCGTGCACTCGGCGAGTAGGATCGAAAGAATGCAGAATCTCGACTTTTGCTGCTGGAAATGGACTAGAAACATTACCCTAAATTGTTTTGGTGTTATAAAACTTATTTTAGTTGGTGTAATGGTTGTTCTAATCCATTTACAATAGCATATATCAAAAATCCATGATTTTATGTGTTCATATAATTCTTGAATTTTTGATGATCATGTTCATGTTCTTATGAATTTAGAAAATGATAGGAATTATTTGCTGAATTGTTTAGGATTAATTCTTTATCATTTATGTGTTTTAATGGAGTCCATAATTTTTCCTCAAGTTATGGATTACCAAAGGTCACTTTCATTTAACACACACTTAAAACACATAAGTTACATGAAAATGAAGAGTCTTCATTTTTATGAACCTTTAATTCATAAGTTATGAAATGAAGAGTTTTGCAAAGTTACAAAACTTGCCCTCAAGTTTTGGAATTTGTAAAGTTTCACACACTTTAATAAACTTTAATTCCAAACCTTAGGGTTTTAATAGTTAAAATTCAACCCTTATACTATTTATAACATTAATGGTTAATTATTATATATATGTATAAGAATAAGTCGTTTTACCGTTAGTAGGCCTCATTCACGAAGCCGGTCTATAAGGTGGGTATAAGGTTGTTGCCTATAAAATGGCAACTTAATGGGTGTACACTCTCACCCACCGCTTGCTTGATCGGTGGAGGGTCGTTAGCCGAACGGGTAGAACAATGACTTTAAATCCTCATTAAAAGTATAATGAATATTATAAAATAACTAAACTCTTTTAATTCCCAATCTTAGTTATTTTAGGGAAATGTGAACATGGTGCTAATCCATGGAATTCACACTTTGTACCTTACCAAGTCGTTGGTGGAGCGTGTGTGGTTAACCGGCACACTAACTAGGACTAGTAAGGATCACGAAGGGTAACTTAATGTTGTCATAGATCAATGGAGCGTGTGTGGTTAACCGGCACATTGATTAGGTGATAATATTAGGAGTACCAAGTGAGTTAGCATGGTTATTCACACCTTGTTTTGTGATCCTCGGCATCCCAGTCACAAAACTTGAAGGGCACAATCGAGATTGAAACATGCCATTGAAAAGTTCAATGAGTCTTAAAAGAATCTAGGAATTTCAAATCCAATTAAACCTAATTAATCATTTCGTTTTCATGGTGGAAATTGGTGAATCGTCATTCGCCTACCTTTCAAATATATTATTACTTAGATTACGGCATCCCTCTTCTAAGTGTAATATATTGTGATTGGATCCTAGCCTTAATATTACATTTGGGTGTCTTATTAAGGATCCTAAATACCTAATCTAAACTTACCTTCTTCTTTCAGATGTCTTCCAACACTAATGCTTCAGGCTCTAACCCAACTGGTTCTTTCTCTCTCATGAATCTTTGTGGGAGGGTCATCTTTGATGGTTCCAACTTCATGGATTGGATTAGGAACATCAGGATGGTTACTCGTTACGAGGACAAGGAATATGTCCTCGATAAGGAGTTAAAAGAACTTGATGAGTCTACTGCTACTCCTGAGGAGATCGCTGAATTCAGGACTCATGAGAGAGATGCTACTAAGGTGGCATGTATCATGATGGCCACGATGACAGCCGAGCTCCAAAAGTCGTATGAAGATTTCTACCCTTTTGAGATGCACCAAGACCTGATGGAAAGGTACCATCAGAGTGCTCGTCAGGAGCGGTATGAAATAATCTCCTCCATAATAACTACCCGCATGAAGGACGGTGAATCCGTCACGGGCCACATGCAAAAGATGCAAAGGTATGTGGACCGTTTGCTGAAGCTGAATGTTAACATCCCCGAGGAGTTAGCAATTGACATCATTTTGCACTCCTTGCCTTCTTGTTATGATCATTTCCGAATGACATATCATATGAACAAGGAGGAAGTTACCCTCAGCAAGCTTCAAGGACTCTTGAAGACCGCTGAAACCGGTCTTAAGGGTAAAGCGGTTGTTACCTCTACTACTCCTACTCCAACTTCTACCCCTGTTTTAGCTATTGGGCAAGGCAAAGGGAAAAAGAGGAAGCACCCTTCGAAGGGTACCAAGGGAAAGTCTCTTGAAGGCTCCTCATCAAAGACTAAGAACGGTTCTGTCACTCCTTCTGCCATTCCAAAGGATGCTGAATGCTTTTATTGCCATGAAAAGGCACAGTGGAAGCGAAACTGCCCTAAGTACTTGCAGGATCTAAAGGATGGGAAAGTGAAACCCACCTATGCAGGTATTTACACTATATTGTCTAATTACTCAACATATTCTAACTCTTGGGTGCTTGATACAGGATGTGGTATTCACATATGTTCTGATTTGCAGGGCCTAAGAAGAAGTGAGGATGTGGAGCATGGGAAGATAACCTTAATCATGGGGAATAGGAAGGCTTCACCTGTTTCCAAGATTGGAGTTTATACTTTGTTGCTTAATAATGGGTTAAAATTAGATTTGAATAAATGTGTATACTCGTCTGAAATGGCGAGGAATATTATTTCTTTTCATGCTTCGTACAAACAAGGTTTTACCTTTTCGTTTGAAAATGAATGTGGTGGTATTAATGCTTTCTTTAATAATGTGTTTTATTTTAAGGCATTACCTTGTGATGGCGTGTATGAAACTGTGTCGATTGTAGACAACTTAGGAAATAATGTGTTGTATATTGATTCTTCTACTAGCCTAGATAAAGCATCATTGTGGCATTGTCGTCTTGGACATGTAAACAAGAAACGCATAGGACAACTCCAAAAGAGTGGAGTCTTGGAATCATTTGACCTTAAATCAGATGATAGTTGTGAATCTTGTCTACTTGGAAAAATGACAAAATCACCGTTCACTGGAACTTGTGAGAGGGGTGAAGGTTTGTTGGACCTAATACATACTGATGTATGTGGGCCATTCAAAACCGCCACAAGGGACGCTAATCGGTATTATGTGACTTTTATTGATGATTATAGTAGATATGGGTATGTCTACTTAATCAAACATAAGTCCGAAACCTTTGAAAGGTTTAAAGAATTCAAGCAGGAAGTAGAAAATCAATTGGGCAGGAACATTAAGATGCTTCGATCCGATCGAGGTGGTGAGTATCTTAGTACCGAGTTCCTTGACTATCTTAAGGAGTGTGGGATTGTCTCACAATTGACTCCTCCCAGGACACCACAGCTGAATGGTGTAGCTGAGAGGCGTAATCGTATCTTGTTGGACATGGTTCGCTCTATGATGAGTCGAGTTTCGTTACCAATCTCTTTTTGGGGGTATGCCTTAGAGACTGCCGCCCATATCCTTAATCTAGTCCCTACAAAGAAGGTTACCAAAACACCTCATGAGATGTGGACAGGGAAGGTTCCCAATTTGGACCACATCAAAATTTGGGGTTGCGAAGCCTTCGTGAGGCGTGAAAATCATGATAAGCTTGAACCCCGAAGTGAAAGGTGTATTTTCATCGGCTACCCACAGAAATCCTTCGGTTACCTTTTCTACAGACCCAGTGAGAATGTGGTCTTTGTAGCATGAAGAGGGATCTTTCGCGAGAAAGAATTTATAAGCCAAGGAGACAGTGGGAGGCAGATTGATCTTGAAGAAATTCAAGAATCAATTGACGAAGGAACCTCAGACACTAGCAATCAACCTGAGGAGGAAACTCCTGTTGATCCAGCTGACGAGTCTGTACCTCCGAGGCGTTCCACACGGGTTAGGAACACACCTTCGTTTTATTATGGTTTTCATATTACTACGGAAGGTGATACGTTTATTAGTGATAGTACACTAGTAAATTTGGATGAACCTAGCAGTGTTAAGGAAGCCATGGCAGGCCCGGAGTCTGCTAAATGGAAGGAGGCTATGGACAGCGAGATACAGTCCATGTATGACAATCAAGTTTGGAACTTGGTTGACAATGTACCGGGCCGTAAAACAGTCGGGTGCAAATGGATCTTCAAAAAGAAGACCGACATGGAAGGAAAAGTGCATACTTATAAGGCTCGACTGGTTGCGAAGGGTTTTACTCAAACTCAGGGTATTGATTATGATGAAACCTTCTCGTCGGTAGCCAAGATTAAGTCTATTAGGGTTATGTTAGCCATTGCAGCATTTCATGATTATGAAATATGGCAAATGGATGTCAAAACCGCTTTCCTTAATGGTAAGTTGGCTGAGGATGTGTACATGAATCAGCCAGAGGGTTTTGTCAATGCAGAGTACCCTAATAGAGTATGCAAGCTTGAGAAATCCATTTATGGATTAAAACAAGCATCTCGTAGCTGGAATCTTTGTTTTGATGAGAAGGTAAAAGAGTTTGGCTTCTTGAGAAGCGAAGATGAATCTTGCGTGTATATCAGAGCTAGTGGGAGTATAGTTAGCTTCTTGGTACTGTATGTGGATGACATACTACTCATAGGAAATGACATCCCAACCTTGCAGGAGGTTAAGTCCTGGCTTGGGAAGTGCTTTGCTATGAAGGACCTAGGGGAGGCTACCTATATCCTAGGGATAAGGATATTAAGAGAAAGGAGTAAAAGACTAATTGGACTTAGTCAGAGTATCTACTTGGATAAGGTGTTGAAAAGGTTCAACATGGAGAATTCCAAGAAAGGAGATTTACCGATCCAAAGCAATACCAAACTGAGTAAGACTCAGAGTCCGAGTACAGAGGCTGAGATAGCTGAGATGAGCCAATTACCGTATGCTTCCGCAGTTGGCTCGATCATGTATGCTATGACTTGTACCCGTCCTGATGTGGCATTTGCTTTGAGCATGGTCAGCAGGTATCAGGGGAACCCTGGCAAAGCTCATTGGACCGCGGTAAAGAACATTCTCAAGTACCTGCGGAGGACTAAGGATTGGGTCCTTACCCTTGGTGGCAGTGATGACTTGAGAATATTAGGGTATAGTGATGCTGGTTTTCAGACTGATAGGGATAATTTCCGCTCTCAGTCGGGCTGGATCTTTACCTTGAATGGAGGGGCAATTTCTTGGAAGAGTTCCAAACAGGAGACGGTGGCTGATTCGACTTGTGAATCAGAGTATATAGCAGCGAGTGAAGCAGCGAAGGAGGCGATATGGCTAAAGAACTTCATCGGAGACCTTGGAGTTGTACCAGCTATTAAGGAACCTATAGAGATTTTCTGTGACAACAATGCTGCGGTTATCTTAGCCAAGGAACCAAGAGATCATGGCAGATCCCGACACATTGACAGAAAATATCACTTCATAAGACACAAGATTGAAGAAGGACTCCTTGTGACAAGGAGGATATCGTCAGATGAGAATCCTGCAGATCCCCTTACGAAGGGACTAACGAGGGTTAAGCATTTTCAGCATGCGAGACGCATTGGGCTGAGGGACGATATTAGTTTTACAGATTAGATAGTTTTCCTGAAACTTGTAAAATGTAATCGACGTTTGATGATGAATAAAATTTGTGATTTATTTATGAGTAAAGTGTTACTATCATTGTCAATTATTTACTATTGTTTCAGTTTTGCATGTTTTGACTTCCAGAATAATTAATTTATTCAAACCTCCACAATCGATCATACGTCGGAAGTAGGTATGAATCAAGATTGTCATGAATTGGGTTTGTAGATGCCTTAAAGGTGTTTAGACATGGCAATGGTTGCTGCAACATTCATGAGTACTCATAAGTTATGAGTATTGGTATAAACCCACGCTCACTTGTATCACTTCATGGAATTTATCTCGAGTGATCGTGAGACGATAACATCATATAAATCTTTAAACCTAGAGATATGAGTTGTTACCTATGAGTTGGTTGTGCATTGATTGCACGTAAACGCATCAGTAACTTGATGTTATAAAACGTGCCTTTGTGTACAATTCAATGAGTAGTAGAACAAGCATATCAGTCGAAGTTTATCTGTTCCTTCTAAAAATAGAAGCGATATCCGGGCCCCTCGATGATTTTGTGTTGACCCATGTACCAGGCCTGGTCAGAACTAAACCGATGTGTTCAGTGAAGTTCTTCGTCAAACAAATCGGAAAATCGAGAAACAACTGCTAGACAATAAGCAAGACATAGTTCCATGTGTTTGTCCGGCTGATATCATGAGAACAGAGGATTATGTGATCACTTATCTAAAATGGCGCTTCATAGTTCGACAGAGTCTTCATTGTTCGAGGGAGTTTTCGAGAGCTACGATTGTTGGTTGGTTCCTGAAGTTATAGGCAAATATAGTTATTAGACTTATCCAAGTGGGAGTCTGTTGGATAAGGTGTCTAAGTCCATAACTTATTTGGTATATACTTGACCCGACCGGCATGGTCCATTTGGGTTGCATCTCATCCAAACTGTTATGGATAATTTTATGAGAGTTATACACATATGTTTATTAATATATTATGAGTTATAATATATTAATATGAAGTTACGTTATTTAATTAGTTTTAGTCTTAAATTAATTATGGATTAATTTAGAGATTAAAAGGAATACTAATTAAATTATGGGCTATTTGTTTTATATAGTGTGGGCTAATACTCATTTGTTAATGGGCTAGGCTTATGTGGAAGTCCATGGATGATCCATGGAGCTTTTAACCCATGGATCCTTGGAAAAGGAAAAGACATGGGTTATTAGGGTTTCACCCTAACCATGCATACTATATAAGCATGCTTATGGAGCATGAAATGAAGCCTAAGAGAAAGCTAGTGATCTAGTGTGTGTGTGCATGTGTGTGGCCGATTTATACAAGGTGTATATACTCTCTCAAAGTTTTCCAAGAGTTTGTGGTGTTTGTGATTCCATTTGACGCATTCACACTATTGGTGCTTGGCCCTCAAACTCCTAAGAACCCAACACACCAAAAGGTATGTAATCTCTTCTAACTCTTTTATGTTGAAATGTTCCCCATGCCATGTTAGATAGGTTATAAACCTTGGAAAATTATTATTTTGCATGTATTTAGACAAACATAGATCCAAGGTTTATTAGGGTTGCATGCACACTTAGGAAGTGTTAGATTGCTCAAAACCCAACACGTGTATGGTTAACCGGCACATCGATTGAGGGGTAAACACTTAAGGGTACCAAGTAATTTGCATGGTTACTTCACACCTTGTTTTGTGATCCTTGGCATCCCAGTCACAAAACCTGAAGGGCACACTCGAGATTGAAACATGCCATTGAACAGTTCAATGACTCTCAAAGATCTCGGAGTTTCAAATCCAATTAAAACCTAATAATACATTTCTTTTATCTTGGTGGAAATTGGTGAATCGTCATTCACCTACCTTCAAATATTTTGTAGCTTGGATTACGACATCCCTCATCTAAGTTATAAAATAGTTTGTTGGGTCCTAGCCTTAATATGTCATATTGGGTGTCATATTAAGGATTTTAAATCAACCATCTTCAATATCTCCCAAAAGATGTCTGGTTTAGACATTTATGATATTCCCAAATCTCTTGAAACAAGGTTTCCTATGATGTCCCATGGAAATCATACTTCTTTCACCTCCTTCAATTATTCTCCCTAACCCACAAGTTCAAGGTCACTCAAGCCCTATTGGCAAGGCAAGGTCTAGGTGTGATCACATCTTGGAGATGTAGTCACATATTGACAAGCCAGGAGATTTGGGTGTCAAAGTCTTGAGAAAGTTGGTGGTTCAATCACTTTCTAAGTCACATAGTGAGCTCCGTTATGACTCCTATGAAATAGACTATGACAAGTCCCTTAATGATCTTATGTATTTGCTTTGATCAACTTCCTAAAACTTTATGGACATTGACAATAATGACATTGGATATCCAGTAAATCTCTCTGTTCCCAATGGAAAGGGATCGGCCATAGTTAACTCGGTTGACCAAATGGTAAAGAGAGAGGCTAAGTCTGAGATAGTCTCATTATCAAGGGTTCATTGCCAAAGGAAGGGGCGTTAGTTGTGAAGCCACCAAATTTTACCTAAGGATGTTAAAGTCAATAAGTTTGACTCTACTTCAGGTAAAGTCCACTATCTAACTCTGCTAAGTTTCTATTCTGAGATTCTTGATACATGATGTGATTGGGTCACATGTTGATGTTTTAAGAATCAAAGAAAAGTAAAGAAACTTAAAGAAAGAATATGTTGAATTTGATCGCGTAGATGAATTTCTATCGCATAGTTTGAAGATTGGATTCTTGAGCTACTTCTTAGGAGTTATGAGATATTGCTTAGGAATAGATAACAACAAGTGTTCATATGGATTGTAAGGATAATTTCTTCAACAAAGTTTTTTAAAATAAAAGGAAAAATTCTGATTTTATTTATTTTAAAATATCCTTACAATAGCATGTGTGAATTTTTTTTGTTGCTTATAAGATTCCATTAATAGCAAGAGTGGAAATATGAAATTGATTCTTTCCTTTGTGGTAATGTCTAAATTTACCAAATAATGAAAGATTCTCATCACCCAAGTTTCAGTGGGATAGAAACTTGGAATCATGCAAGTTGTATAGCATGATGAATGTGAACTTTCAAGCATTGGAAAATTAAGACTAATTACTTGTTCACATGGATGTGTGAGTCATGTAGAGGACTAAGGGACCGAGTACACATTCTTGTGCACTGATTAAGTCCATCACAAAATATCGATAAGACTATTCGTCATGATTTACTTAAGTTCAGTAAATATGGTTATACTTACAAGTTTAAGTATAATTCTGAAACATTAGAAAAGGTTCCAATGTATGGCAGAACGAATAAGAAGAATCAACTTAGGCAGAAAGATAAAAGTTTCTCAAATTTGAAAACATGGGAGAGTACTTTAGTATCAGTTTTGTGATCATCTTAATGATTAAGAAACCATATCAAAATTAGTTCTCTAAGGAAATCTTAGTGCATTCTTATGACTATGAAGAGGAACTTGAATTGTTGAAATGGTTAAATCAAGAAGATGAGTCATACTTTGCTCCAATACAAGTCTTAGAGTCATACTCCAAGATTGTAATTTGAGTGATATGTCTTAAAGAAGGTTTAAAACACGTGTCAAATGTAAGAGTAAAAGTTTTCTACTCTTGTACATTTGAAATTGGTAAGTTGTGATGTTTTGGATAAAACAAAGACCAATTAAGATCAATTGTGTGAAGTGTTTGTCTTGATTAGAATCCACACTATCTCTTGAATATCTGACAAGAGAGTCTTATATGTCAAGAGGAAAGTGGGAGTCTTAAAGGTCTTGAAAGTCTCAAGAACTAATCAAGAATAAAACCTGAAGTTCTTCACTAGCACACGACTTGAGGTTTATAACCTATCGTGTTAACATATTCTGTGCCCATTCCAGTTAAAGTTTTCTTTGCATATGAGTTCTTAAAGTTCTCAATTGGTTGCACAACAACTTGGATGAAATGGTAGGCCCTTGAGCAGCTAGGTGGCAAGAAATTAAGATTGAGTTCAGTCCATATGAGCTTGGATTTGTCATTATCCTTGTCTTATGACAATGGTTTGACAACTCACATGGATAAGAATACATACATTATAAATCTAAGTGTCATAAGGTTTCTCTCCGATTCATGAAAATGATGGTGAGGAAATACTTTCACTAAGTAGATTTTAGCTAGATAGCATTTGTGATATTTGCATTCTCAAAGTTGTTAGTGGAGCGTGTGTGGTTAACCGGCACACTAACATGGACTTGTGAGAAGTGGAAAAGGTCTAAACAATTAATATTATGATTACGACATCCTTTTTCATAGTTCTTAAAATTGTTTAGACACACCTGTGAGCTATCTAAGATAAGGTGTATGACTATGATAAATTTTTATCAAAGCAATCTAGTATCAGAAATCTGAACTTTGGTAAAGTGAATAAAGTATTGATTTCTAGAAGTCCAGCTAATTTCTGAGTACATGTCAAAGCTAGTGGGAGCATAATTGTTATGCTAATAATCACCATGTTAATGGGAGCATGATAATTATGATAAAGGTTGCAAGTTAGCAATGTTATTTATAGAAAACAAAAGTTTCAATTGGGAAAGAGTTGTTTTGCTATAATTAAGGGAGAGGAAATTGTACTTCATATAAAATCTAAAAGCTTAGATTTAGGTTTTAATCATATTTAGTCAAGGATATGTATATATATATATATATATATATATATATGAATTTAATGTTGGAATGGATCAACATAAGGAAATTATGTATATGGGTCCAATATTTGCATTCTAAAATTCGATTATGATTACGGCATCCCTTTTCATAATCTGAATTGTGAGAACTTGGCAAATAGAAATGGAAATGTTATAGCAAAAGACTGGTTAGTCTTTATGTGAGACATCATGAATTGTGTTCCATATGCTTCGGATATAGGATCGATTACATGTGCGATATTCATCCTTTCTAAAATTTTCCAAATGCCTGGGGCATTAAGAAGGGAAATGGTTTAGAACTGGATATGACTAAAAGGATTAAACATTTATCGAGGACAATCTAAGGTTTACCAAAGATTGGTTGCTCAAGGATAGTTGGAAGTATAGTGATAAATCTGGAAGGACCATATTGACAGAATCTGTAAGGAAGCAACTCTTGTTCAGAAGTGATAGTCAAAATGGAATATGGAAATTTTTCAAAGTTAGAAATTATTCAATCTGTGTAAGATTAGGAAACTTAATGCAAGAAGGATGTTTCCAAGGAGTTGATCTCCTTTGGAATGCTCTGTAATGGTTGTTGTCAAGTCTTTCTGACTTTGTGCATAATCGTTACCAGAGGATCAATGCATATAAGTTTAGAATCTAACAGATTTCAGTAAATGGGATGAATTTGGAATTCTTGCATTTGCAGTAAGGATTTGGGACTGTGAAAGAGGATCATTGGAGTTATGTTCAATTGATCTAATTCACAAAGTAAAGATCATAGACAAACATAGTATGCATACATGGTGTGTGGCATGACTAGTGTTTAGAAAACATAGTGTACATGCTTGGAGCATGGGACAACTATTGTTTTAATTCAAGAATAAAGTTGACCGCTGAAAAAGTATACAATGAATAATGTGTAATCATATGGTGATAAATAAAAGGTGTTTTATTTATATTCATAAGTTCTAAGACCATATTGAATTCAATTATTATTGTGTTTCACTTTGCATGTTTTAACTTCCTGAATGACTAGGTCATTGTTTCGGATGAATAAGTTATTCAAACTATCCACAGTCAGTCAGATGTTGGAAGTAGATATGAATCAAGACTGTCATGGGTTGGCTTGTAGAGGTCTAATATGGTGGACAAAGGGCTACAACACTCATGAGTGCTCATAAGTTCTAAGTATTGGATTCAACCCACGCTCATTGGAATCACTTCATGGATTTTATCATGAGTGATCATGAGACGATAATATCTTATATTCTTCAAACCTAGAGATATGAGTTGTTACTATGAGTTGGTTGTACATTGATTGCACGAAAATGGATTCGGTAACTCGATGTTATAAAATGTGCCCTTTGTGTATGATTCAACAAGTAGTAGAACAAGCCATATGAGTCGCAGTTTATCCATTCCTTTTACCTTTGGAATAAAAGCGATATCTATGGGCCCCTCGTTGATTTGATGATGACAAATGGAAGTGCTCGACCGGGACAGGACTGATTTGATTTGTTAAATTAGCCAGTCGTCATAAATCGGAAATCGGGAAACAACAAATGGACAGAGAGAATGATTATAATCCATGTCTCAGTCCATATGATATCTACATTGGAGGAATATATGATCCCTTATCTAATGGACAAGTCATTGACAAAGGTCACAGTTCATCTACAAGGTCAGAGTTCGACGATACCTTTTGAGAGCTACGATTGCCAGTCAGTTCTTGAAGTAATACGCAATAATAGTTTTAGACTTATCCAAGTGGGAGACTGTTGGATTAATGTCTAAGTCCTAACTATAATTGGTAAGACTTGACCCGACCCGGGATGGTCCATTCGGGTTGCATGGCATCATGCACTTGGGTAGACTAAATGAGATAAATAAGATACTTATGGTTATTAATATATTATAAGTTCTAGTATATTAATAATAAGAATAATAATATTTAATTAGTATTGATCAAGAATCAATTTAGAATCAATTATGTGATCAAAAGAAGACTAATTAAATATATGGGTTAATTGTGAAAATCATCCATAACTTATATAGTGGGCCAAAGCTCCATGGATAATCAAGTTGGGTTAAACCCATTGGATGCTTCATGGATGCTCCATGGAGGTTACATAACCCATGGGTCATGGAAATGAAAGGTCATGACAAATAGGGTTTACATGGTGTAACCCTAATTGTAGAACACTATATACGCATCATATTATTCACCAAAATCGGCCACTAGTGTGTGTAAAAGAAGGGCTAGCCAATTTCATGAGTTGTGGATTTCTTTCAAGTCATTCCAAGTGTATTTGGTGTTGTGTGAACCATTTGAGGTGTCACACTTGAGGCACTAGGAACTCAAGCTTCATGAAGACATTCTACATCAAAGAGGTATGTATTCTATCTTGTTATATTCATTGTTTTGTATGCTAGATTAGGATAATACCTTGGAAGTTCGTATATGCATGTATAATAGAGAAAACATAGATCCAAGGTATTTAGGGTTGCATGTACACTTAGGAGTGTTAGAATGCTCAAAACCAAACAAGTATATGTTGATTCTGATCGCGAAGATGGATTTTGATCGCATGGTTCAGTGATTAGAATTTTGAGTTGTTCCTTAGGAGTTATAATATATTGCTTAGGAATAGATAACAACAACTTATTCATATGCTTGTGTACTGTAAGGATAAGTTTTTACCACAAAGTTTTAAAATAAAAGGAAATTTTTTGATTTTATTTATTCTAAGTATCCTTACAATGGCATTTGTGACAAAATTGTTGCTTATTTGAGTCTATTGATAGCAATAGTGGAAATAGGAATTTGATCCGGTCCTTTGTGGTAGTGTCTAATTTTATTAAATAAGGAAAGATTCTCATCAACCAAGTTTCAATTGGACGGAAACTTGGAATCATGCAAGCTGTATGATGAATGAGAATTTTCATCTTTGGAAAATTAACACTAATTCCTTGTTCACATGTATATGTGAGTAAAGTAAATGACCAAGGGATCGAGTACACATTCTTGTGCACTGGTCGAGTCCACCAAAAAGATCAATAAGACTATTCATCATGATTTACTAAAGAGTAGTAAATATGGTTATACTTACAAGTTTAAGTATAGCTTCGAAGCACTGGAAATGTTTTGGTGTATGGTAGAACGAATGAGAATAATTAAATTTGGTAGAAAGACAAAACTTTCTCAAATCTGAAAAGATGGGAGAGTAGTTTATTATCATGCTTTGTGATCATCTTAATGATTAAAGAACAATATCACAATTGGTCTTATAAGGACATCTTAGTGTATTCTTATGGCTAAGAAGAGGATTCATGAATTGTTGAAATGGTTAAATAAGGAAGATGAGTCATACTTCGTTCCAAAACAAGTCTTAGAGTCATACTGCAAGATTGTAACTTGAGTGACACATTTTAAAGAAGGTTTATAACACTTGTCAAATGTAATAGTAAAATGTTTTCTAATCTTGTAAATTTGAAATTGGTAAGTTGTGATGTTTTGGATAAAACAAAGACCAACTAATGCCAATTGTGTGAAGTGTTTGTCTTGATAAAGAATCCGCAGTATCTCTTGAAAATTTGACAAGATAGTCTTATATGTCAAGAGGAAAGTGGGAGTCTTAAAGATCCTGAAAGAATTTCAAGATCTAATCAACAATAAAAACATGTAGTTTGAGACTAGCGCACGACGTGAGGTTTATAACCTATCGTGTTGAAATTTTACTATTTCTGTGCCCATTCCAGTTAAATTTGGCTTTGCATATAAGTTCTGAGAGTTCTCAATTGGTTGCATAACAACTTGGAAACAATGGCTGGCCCTTGTACTGCCAGGTGGCAATAAATTAAGATTGAGTTCAGTCCATATGAGTTTGGATTTGACATTATCCTTGTCATGTGATTATGGTTTTGACAAATTCACATGGATAGGAGCACATACACCATAAAATCTAAGTGTCATAAGGTTTCTCTCCGATTCATGAAAATGATGGCGAGGAAACACTTTCACTAAGTAGATTTTAATTAGACAACAGTTGTGATATTTGCATTCTCAAGTCGTTAGTGGAGTGTGCATGGTTAACCAGCACACTAACATGAACTTGTGAGAAAAGGCAAAGGTCTTAAAAATTGAGACTATGATTACGAAATCCCTTTTCATAGTTCTAAAAATTGTGTAGACACACATGTGAGCTATCTAAGGAAAGGTGTGTGATTTTGATAAAGTCTTATCAAAACATCTCGTATCAGAAATCTAAAGTTTGGTAACAAAGTCAATAAGGTATTGATTTCTAGAAGTTCAACTGATTTCTAAGTACATGTCAAAGCTAGTGGGAGCATAAGGTTTATGCTAATAATCATCATGTTAGTGGGAGCATGATAATTAGAATTAGTACTGCATGTTAGCAATTTTAATTATAGAAAAACAGAAGGTTTCAATTGGGAAAAAGTTGTTTTGCTATAATTAAGGTAGAGGAAATTATACTTCATTTCAATTCTAAAAGCTTAGATTGAGGTTTTAATCATCTTTAGTCAAGGATATATATGAATTTTGTGTTGGAATGGCTCAACATAAGGAAATTCTATATATAGGTACATTATTTGTGTTCTAAAATTCGATTATGATTACGACATCCCTTTGCATAATCTGAATTATGAGAACTTGGCAAATAGAAATAAAAATATTGTAGCAAAAATAATGGTCTAGTATCATGTCTTTATGTGGGACATAGTAAGCGTTGCTACAACATTCATGGGTACTCATAAGTTCTGAGTATTGGATTCAACCCACGCTCATTTTAATCACTTCATGGATTTTATCAAGAGTGATCATGAGACGATAATATCTTATATTCTTCCAACCTAGAGATATGACTTGTTGCCTATGAGTTGGTTATACATTGATTGCACGAAAACACATTTGCTAACTCGGTGTTACAAAACGTGCCTTTGTGTATGATTCAACAAGTAGTAGAACAAGCATATGAGTCAAAGTTTATCCATTCCTTTTACCCTTAAAGGGATAAAAGCAATATCTGTGGGCCCCTAGATGATTTACTGATGACACCCCGAAGTGCTTGGCCAAGGCAGAACTGATTTGATTTGTTCAATTAGTCGGTAGTCATAAATCGGAAATTGGGAAACAACAAAATGGATAGAGAGAATGATTTTAATCCATGTCTTAGTCCATATGATATCTAGAATGGAGGAATATATGATACCTTATCCGATAGACGCGTCATTGATCTGTTCAGAGTTCGACAGCAACAACTTTTAAGAGCTACAATTGCTAGTCGGCTTTTGAAGTCATACGCAATAATAGTTTAGGCTTATTCAAGTGGGAGACTGATGGATTAGTGTCTAAGTCTATAACTATATTTGCTATGTACTTGACCCGATTGGCATGGTCCATTTAGGTTGCATGGCATCATGCATTTGGATAAACTAATATGAGAGAAATAACACCAAAGGTTTATTAATATATTATAAGTTCTAATATATTAATAAGATTATTTAATTAGTATTGATCAAGAATTAATTAAGTGATCAAAAGGAGACTAATTAAATATATGGTATGATTGTGTAAATCATCCATAATTGTATACTGGGCTAATGCTCCATGGATTATCAATTTGGGCTAAAACCCATAGGATGCACCATGGTGTTTTTGTACCCATGGATCATGGAAATGCAAGGACATGACAATTAGGGTGTAACCCTAATTGTGACACACTAGATAAGAATATTATTCTTCCCAAGAATCAGCTACTATGGATGAATGGTGAGGGCTAGCCGATTTCATGAAGTGTCTCATTTCTCTCAAGTTATTCTAAGTGTATTTGGTGTTGTGTGAACCATTTGAGGTGTCACACTTGGGACACTAGGCTCTTAAGCTCCATGGAATTAGGTTACACCAAAGGTATGTCTTCTAACTTGTATTATTCCTCATGAATCAATGTTTTGTAAGCTAGTTAGGATAATACCTTGGAATATTCATATTTGCATGTATAATCGAGAAAACATAGATCCAAGGTATTTAGGGTTACATGTACACTTAGGAGTGTTAGAATGCTCAAAACCCAACAGGAAGCCCATAAGAATGGTGCTTATGTCCTAGAAGCTCAGGACGGGCGTGCCATTCCAAGAACTTGGAATGCGCAGAGCCTACGCCATTTTTATTCTTTAAATGAGTGTTAAAGATAGATTGAACGCTAGCAAAGCCATTTTGTATTAGTTTTGACATGTAAATGTAACCATCAAAAATTACTTTATCACCTTCAGTCTTATAATACTCCAACTATAAAACTAGAAAAAAGAGAGAAAGCAATTCAGATGCTCCTTATTTTCAAGCTTGAAAAGTAAAACAAAGAGGCTGTGTACGTTTACTGTGTGACAACAAGGACTGATTATACAACGTCACATGAGCGAAATCGAATCAAGGAGGCAGCCAGGGGGTTTCTATAAAAAAAAGGTTCATAACCGTTCTCCCAAAACATGTTCATAATTCAAATTACAAAAAATAACAAACATTCAAAAAACATGTGGCATAAGTGTAGAAGAGTCATAACCTTCCACTAATGAGAAAAGCACAACCGGTTGAGGCTTAAGATGATGATCTTGGCTAAACATAGGGTCTTTAAGCTGCAAATTAGAACAAATTTCTCAAAGACCAGCATTTGTAAAGCACAAAGAGTTCACCAATAAAAGAAATCAGACCAGGGGTATAATAAAACCCTACATAAATAATATGTGATGGCCAACATAAACCGTACATAAGGCAACCAAACAAAAGAATATGTACAGTAACAAGAAGCATCCATACCACAATTTAAAAGTGAAAATTGTCAAAGTGCTAGACTCTCGGACTTTAAGGCTACCATTAAGAGAAGAAAAGACAAAAGACAGGGAAAGAAATAGAAAATATTGTTCACAGGAGTTACATCAAAACAAACCAGGCATATAACGCTACTTATGGGCAACGGTGTTACCATCACCGGGTGAAGAGCTTGGGCCAGGGCCCAACCCATTGCTCTGAGTGTCTGGAGAAAGATTGTGGAGCCTGGCCATGTCTAGACTGCCCAGGTGGAGATAGCCAACAAAATCCGTTTCAATGAAATCGCCATGACATCTTCCTTCTCCTGGGACTTGGTGGCTACGTCCTCCTTGACCTCTGGATTAAACTCCTAGGCACTCACTAGCTCTTTTGCAGCTCTTTTTCCTTGCTCCAACCCTACCACCACACAAGAGGCCTACACATGAACCAAACCTTGAAGAAATTGAGGTCTCTCAATCACCCTGTCCACCACCCGGCTCAGCCGCTCGGTAAAGATACACAAAATATCCTTCTCCAGCACCCCTTTTGCAGCGTTCTCCCCGCCATATCGACCTCCAACTCTGGCGTTCGCTCGCTTAGGCTGGTATTCTCTTAACTCAGGGCTCCCACACGATCATTCAAGCGCCTTACCTCTTCCTCTAGTTTTTCCACTTGTTCTTTCAAGCTTGCCTTCTCGAGCAACATCACCTCTTGCTTGGCCACCTAGTTGCGCTTGTTGGCTTCCATCTTTGCCACTTGGGCTTTCAGAACTTCACATTCGATGCCCATCCTGTATGAGTGAGACTGGATGGTATCCATATCGGAGACACGTTCCAAAGTTGCAACTAGGTAAGATGAAAAATGGGCGGCGACATAGCGAAGACCGTCGGCTATGTGCTCATCCGCCATGAAAATTAAAGCCTCAGTTGTAGCAAGCAAAAAAATGTGCCGACACCACTCAAGAGCGGTTTCATGCTCAAAAACAAGGTTTTGGGGAGTTAGCCTCCAAAATGGCTTGTAGGCACCCAGATGAGAATCTACAAAAAGGGGGACAATTCTTGTTTTACTAGAAGCAGTTAATGCGAGATCTTGGGAAGGCAAAGACCCAGTCTTCTCCTTGGCTCCTCCAGTAGTAGGATCAGGGTTCCTCTTGTTGGTGCTTTCTTCCTCTGTATGACTGGGCAGTTCATTCACCCTGTTGTGTGGCCCCTCCAGCAGTTTTGGAGGTCTTTCATTAGGGGTATGGGTGGAACTCTTGGTACCACCTAGAAAGAAACATAGATTACATTTCTTACGAAGAGAGGGCTCAGTGCTAACCATATCAGTTCAACTAACCGAAGAGGCCTCCAGGAAAGAAAAATGCCTCTTGATACGAGGAAGACTCCTCGGGGACCCAGAAGGGGTAGGATCCTCCAGAGAAGCGCCAGTGACAACAATGTACTGCAGATCTGAATCCTCGCCAGTGCCAGTATCACTTTCTAAACCAATAGTAGCATCGATCCCTCAACCAGAAACAGGCAAGAAGAGTCTCGTCAAGGTCGATGTCGTGACATTCAAGATCATCGTCAAATAAACCTTGAAGAGCTTTCTCCAAAGAAATAACCTCCTCCACACCTGGCAACAAAACAAATACAACGACGGTTAACCAAAATGCCGATTTAAACGTGCTTTGCTGAATAAAAAAGGGGGGGGAGAGGGGTAAAGAGAAAACAGAAGGAGAAACACAATACCCTCTTTCTTGAAGAAAAATTTGGGCATCTTTCCACGAGCCCTCCTAGCGGCACTCATCCTGCCTACGGCCAAGAAGCAGTCAAGCCAATCCTCACCATTGATGTTGATCTTCTCTAGGACATCAACCAGTTCTTTTTCAGCACCAAATAGTGTTGGAGTGTGGTTAACGTACACCTTAGTCCTTGGGTAGTTGATCACCACAAGTTTGCTGTTCACCCATAGAAACTTCTCCTACCAGTTCTTCTTGGAATTTTTATCGTGGATAAGGGTAGGGACTCCATGCCGATGAGAAAGGGTCCGAGTCCTCGACTGAATGGAAGCATTGAAGAATTACTTGAATGTCAGAACCGTTGATAGGCGGCCTAGGGCATGACAGAGGATTTCATAAATCACTATCTTGTTTATAGCAATCGGGGTCAGCTCCCTCACAGAAAATCCATACTCATGGACAATCAGATTGAAGAAGTCTGTAGTAGGCAAACACATGCCTGCTTTGAATAAGGCGATCTAAATGCCGAACATGCCTTCAGGAGGATTGTAAAGCGGCACATCTGGAATAGGAATTTGAACCTTGTGTTTAGGAACAAACCCAGATTGAAACTAAAAAGATTCCCATTCTTCGATTGTAAGATCCATTCCCATAGAACGAGCAGTAGCCATGGAAGAATATGAAGAAAAGGTCGAAAAGGTTTGTTTGGGGCAAAAAAGAGAAGAGAGAAAAGTAGAAATTAAAGAGGAAATGCCAGGAGGAACAGAGGTTTAAACGCCACTAAAGGGGCAGCGAACCATTTTCATGAGGAAACCGTCGAAGAACGGCGATTTCGCTCTGTCAACTGCATAAGCTATTAGTAGCTGCCCACCACGTGTCTGTGAGTACACCAGAACAACTATGCTACGTCATTAATGTAGAATCCTACTGGACCAAGGGACTTGTTAATGTTACCATGTATGGCCATGTTAAATTTATCGGAAAGCGTAAACGAGATGTTATCACGCCAGAACCTTGGCCAAGACCCGGTCTTGGCCTAAGTAATCCAACACCAGGGTGGCAGTTCGCATCCTTTCACAAGGAAAGAAGATTCATCATGGTATTCTCATTGACACAACCAATCAAGATGTGAAAAAAATCTTGTGTGACACGCTCAGAACTAACATCACCAAGCAGTTATTTAGCGTGTGCATAATTCTCCCACTTAGAGGAGGCCACATCTCACACTCATTGGACACGGTCCCTACGATCCATTAGTAACAGGTATAAAGGACTCTCTTCCGCCTCAAGGAAGAGATCCTTTTTCTTCTTCACTTACTTTACCATAAAATCTCTCTCTCTCTCTCTCTCTCTCTCTCTCTCTCTCTCTCTCTCTTTCTTTGTCTCTCTATCTCCTAGAAAACTAACTTGATCATTGGAGCGATGTCTCGAGAGAACACCCGGTCGTCCGTTAGCAATTTTTCTGTGTTGTGTTCTCAGGTAAAAACTTCGAGGTCCGATCAACCATCTAGCATCCCATCCCCTGACGAGCATGTCACAACAGCAAGCATCCTCCATAAGACAATTTTCCCTACCTGGATAGTGAACCCAATGATGGTGAAAAAGCACGATGGATCTTGACGGATGTGCATTGACTACTCCGATTTAAACAGTGCTTGCCTAAAGGATCATTACCCCTTCCTAGAGATAGACCAAAATATCGATTCCCTGGAAGGATTTCAGTTCAAGTGCTTCCTTAATGCTTAGAAGGGCTATCATCAAGTCCAGATGAAAAGAGAAGATGGGGGAGAAAAAAGTTTTTCAAACCAATTGTGGAACCTTCTACTACCGAAGACGATGCCATTCGGTCTCAAGAACGCCGAGCAATGTACCAACACCTAATGGACAAAGTGTTTCCAAATGGGTAGGAATATCAAGATATATGTCGATGATATAGTCACCAAAAGCCATGATAAAGCAACATTGCTCCATGATATCATGGAAACCTTTCAAACCTTGACGAGGGAGCAAATGAAACTCATCTCGGGAAAATGCACTTTCACGATGGAGGTAGGCCAGTTCCTGGGTTATCAATTAACCAATGAAGGAATATTGCCAAACCAGGCCAAAATACAGGAGTTCCTCGACTCTAAAACTCCTCACAATCTCAAGGGAGTGCAAGAGATCAATGGAAGGTTAACAACACTCGACAGATTTATCGCCAAGTCGACTGAGCAAGCTCCCCCACTTTTCTAAACTTTGAAAGGACCCATTGACAAAAACCAATTCAGATGGACAGCAAAATCTGACAAAGCCCTGCAACATCTGGAAGAAGCTCTATGCCAGCACCCGACCATGGTGAGCCCCCTACCGGGAGAAACTTTGTAGATGTACTTTGCAACATCCGACAAAGCCATATGATCGGTGCTAATAGTTGAGAGAGACATTTAGCAATTTCCAATATCCTTCATGGGTAGAGTGTTACAGGGTCCCAGGCTCAATTGCCTTATCTTAGAGAAGTTGGTCCTTGCATTAAACTATGCTTCCTGGGAACTCATATACAACTTTCAAGGTCACAAGATTGAGGTTCTGACTAGCTATCCAATAAAGCAAATCCTATTATGGCGAGAAAAGTCGGGAAGTTTAGCGAAATGGGCAATCGAGCTAGGCGAGCATGACATAGATTATTGATCACACACATGCATTAAATCTCAAGAACTGGAAGACTTCATGGTCAAGATCCATGACACACTCAAGAATATACCAACGGTCCTTCCAATAGATCCCTTAGAGCCAGAGGCGAGTCAGGATGTCTATGAATTACACACCAATGGATCTGTAAGCAAGGAGGGGTCAAGAGCAGGCCTAATCCTTAAGAACCCTAATGATAATGAAATAATGTATGCCTTGTGATTCAACTTCTAGTTCTGTAATGATGAGGTTGGATACAAAGCACTTCTAGCAGGCCTCCAGCTAGCTCGAGAAGTTGGAGCAAAACACCTTGCATATCTTAGTGGCTCACTCATCATTACCAACCGAGTCAATGGAATGTACGAGGCCAAGGATCAAATAATGCAAAGGTACCTCAAAGCAGCGTGAGAACTAGTGTGATCATTCAAGAGCTTCAATCAAGAAGATCCCCTAGGGAGAAAAAGAGAGGATTGATGCTCTCATCAAGCTAGCCTCAACATCGTTTAATCACCTAACTAAGAAGGTCCTTGTGACAATTCTCCTGGAAAGAATCATTGATAATAAATAGGTAGACATTGTCACAACATCGCCAGATTGGGCCATACGTTTCATAGATTATCTACTGCATGGGATCCTACCAGACGATCCTATAGAGGCTAGAAGGATCAAGATAAAGGCACCACAACTCACTGTGAGAGATACAAAATTGTACAAGAGCGGATACTTGGCACTATGGCTAAAGTGCATAAAAAAAATTCGATGGACAGTGTAACAACCCGAAATTTCCGCTTCTTTTTAAAAGTAACTTTTTCATAAATCAACTCGCGCAACCGATTGTCATTCCGATTTCCGAATTCCGATTTCTCAGTTTAATTAAGTCATTAATTAGTACACATTTAAAATGACTTAATGGGTGTCTTAATACAATTAGAAATCATTTTAACACTCAACTCTAGTGATCGGAAAAATTCTAGAATTTACCGTATCGGGTTACGGTAACTCAATCGGGTACGACCAAAAACCCCGTCTAACGCCGGTATCGGGTAAAACTCCACCGTGTCCAAAACTTAAACACTATATAAACGTGTTTAGGACTTCATTTGAAGCCTTTGGTCAAATTATCACTAAACATTACCCACCTCTCTCCTAATCTAAGTTTAAGAGATCAAAACTCAAAATTAAGGCTTCTAATCTCTAAGGTACCTTCCTAGCCTTAATCTATAACATATTTGGCATCCAAATTTCGAGTTTAAGACATGAATTAGACCAACATTCATGAGTTTACGGCCATGGAACCTTCATGGGCCGTAAACTCACATTTCAAGAGTTTTTTAAGCCCTAAAACCCTTCCTTTGCATAGTTGGACACTAGATATGGCTTAAGGGCTTAAAGGGATGAACTTATAACATGTAGAACATGGATTTAGAAGGACAAAAGTGAGTTTACGGCCAAGGAACTCTCTTGGGCCGTAAACTCATATACAAGGGGTATTTAAGCCATTTAACCCTTCCAAAACCTAGTTGGGACTTAGACATAAACCTTGGACTTGCTAATCTAGACTTGGAACACTTTAAACTTGAATTTTGTGTAACAAAGAAGAGTTTATGGCCAAGACACTCTCTTGGGCCGTAAACTCCTCTAAAAGGGTTATTTAAGGCCTTTATACATGTCCAAATGCTTCCAAACTCAATCTATGGCTTTGTGGTAAAATCTAGATGCATCTAAAAATGGTTTAAAGGATTGAAACACATCAAAAGTATGATTTATGGGAGTTTATGGCCTAGGAGCATACTCTTTGGCCGTAAACTCATAAAACAATGTTTAAGATGCATCCAACACACCAAAATGGCTTGTATAAAATTCTAGAATCACATGTGTTTGTTTTAAGCACCAAAAACTATCTTTTTCAAAGGTAAAAGAGAGTTTACAGCCTTAGAACGTTCCTCTAGGCCGTAAACTCCAACAAAGGTCTTAATTGATGTTCTAAATTCATAACAAAGCTTAGAAAATTAGTTTGAATCACATGTGCTTGCCCTAAGTAGCTTAAATCAATTTTACTTAGCCATTGTGAGTTTACGGCCGTAAACTCTATGAGTGTGGCTATAAACTCATGTTTTAAGTGTCTTAAATCCATTTCAAGTGTTCCAAGGTGTTTAGATAATCATTCCTAGCAAATCCCTAAGTCCAATTGAGCCCTTAAAACACCAAAACCTCAACCACATGAGTTTACGGCCGTAAACTCATGTATGTGGGTGTTCCATTGTTGTAAACTCTTTAAAATGTTTACTTATGGGGAGTAAACTCAAGTCCCAAGTCCCTGGTGTCATTACAAATCCAAAGATGTCACCCGGGTCACTCCAAACGCTCGTTTTGAGGTATTTAACCTCATTGGAGTGTAATGTTCCATATGATTAGTGAATGTATCTCTAATTGTATATATATGGACATTATATCATTTTACATAGGGTCATCGCGAGTAATCAAACCCCGAACCGACGTCTAGCATTCAAAACCGACACGTTTCCGAGTCCGGTGAGTTCATACCCCTACCCTTTTTCACTGTTTTCACTGTTTTCAGGGGGGGGGGGGGAACACAAGCAAAGTACAAGGGAATTCTTGTACTCATAACATGTTTTCAAATGTGTGTTTCATATTCTTATGCTTTTATAACTGATAACTACAGCTGATAACAGATCGAACATATAGATCCCGTAACTTATATTTGTGAAATAAGTCTTTAAACTAGTATGTTTTACATGTATTTCACAAATGGTTTTCCACATTTTATCAGTTAAAAGCATGACATTAAAACATTCGAATATAATACCTGTACACTGTTTTGTCCTCGGTAACACTCCACGCACATACGCGAGTGGAGGACTTTCATATTATTACTAGTAAATTTGTTATTCCGGTATGATTGGAGACACGTCCTCGGAGAACATTCCACCTGGATTACGCGAGTGGAGGACTACACCCATAACCAGAATCTCTGGTATTTAGAGAGCGTGACTTGAGTGTATAGATCTATACGGGGCTGACTACCCCACACCTGGCTGCTAGCTACAGCCGAACCGAAATGGTTCAAGGGTGACGAAAGTCATAAGTATGTGGACGACTTATTGCCACATGTGGAATACTTATTGCCACAGGTTTCAGTCTATTGTATGGTTATGGAACTCGCAATTAGGATAACAGAGATTTACTTACAGTAATAATGGATTACTTCATACATCGTTTACATCGTTTACATCTTTTACATCTTTTACTTACTGTAACTAACATTCAGGAAGGTACGGGACCTTCCTGGGGAAAACATGGAATCTAATCACAATGACATCTTTTACATCTTTTACATCGTTTACATAAGATACATACATGCAGGAAAGCATGGGGCTTTCCTGGGTAACACTTACATAACTAGAAAGAGTCACAGAATGGATAACATTACATCTTTTACAATTTGTAACATACAATAAGGAAAGTACGGGACTTTCATGGTAACACATGATAAGTAAATAGAACAGTTTAACCAGTCAGATAACCAACTATACATTTTCACATGAGTAAATATGTTTTCAGTGTACAAACTTACTATACTTTACATTTGTGAAACAATAACCAACTTTTAAGAAAATACGGGATTTTCTTGGTGTACATAACATTTCAGAAACAGAAAGGAGACCGATACATTTTCGTAAAACAAAACCGCTTATGAACTCACCAGCTTTATGCTGATTTTCAAACCGCTTGTGTTCTCAGGTCAGCGTTAGAACAGGTACCCGAAGATCCTTTTGCATGAAGACGGTGTACAATGAAGACCCGTTACATTTTGTCTATATATACTATGTATCATAACTGTACAAACTTTACTTTTGAAACAACTGTAAAACTGTTATTATGTAATGTAATGCTTGTTTTACTTTACTTACTATGTACATTGGATTTGATACTCAACACGGTAGTCAACCCCGGAAATGTATTCCGCCTTCGGTTTTCGGGGTGTGACAGATTGGTATCAGAGCCCTTGTTTATAGTGAATAAAGTATACCAAACCTTACACGGTATAAAACTATAAACACAAAAGGGCCTAAGTGCTCTGAATTAAAAGTATCTTCAAACTACAAGTATTTTCAAAAGTATACAAGTATACCAAACCGTCGCCATCCGTAACCACAAGTAGAACAGAACATAAGTAAATGGGTGTTGTGTACTACGGTTAAAACTGGGCAGTTATGTAGTCGTGTCTAGGGTCAATATGGCCTGGCCAACTATATTCATTCGAGACATGGCCAACATGTGCTTGGGAGTGACTGTGGTATGTGACATGCCTAAAACTTACCCTAATATCCCAAACATCGAATCATTGTCGTAAACAACTCATGAAATACTATAGGAGTATTTCTCGACCTCAATCCTCTGTAATAATCCTCATTCGAGTAGTTCTCTGTGATCACTCTTAGCGATAAATTATCTGTTCGATAACTCTTTCCTGCTTTATCGCTTACTCGAATCATATAACTGTCATATCTATCGATTCAATGTAGAGGACTTACCATCCTCTTTTCCTTGATCTTATTAGATCAAGATGCCTCCCCGAAAGAGACCTAGCTCAAAGAACAACGACAATCCTTCTTCGCCGCCACCTCCTCCCCAATTTGACCTAACATCAGTTCAGACAATGATGACAGCTGCAATGGTAGCAGCTATGTCACAAATGAACCCTAGTGGTTCGGGCGGTGGTACTCAATCTCAAAACCTTGAGGGTAGCCAGGGACACCAAAGAGGGGGTTCCTATAAGGATTTCATGAATGCGAAACCAACATCCTTTAATGGCGCTGGAGGTGTCATTTCTTTATCTCGATGGTTCGAGAAAATCGAGTCCATCTTTGAAATCTGTGCTTGTGCGGAATCCGATAAAGTCAAATTTGCAGCCTGTACCTTCGCGGATAAAGCTTTGACTTGGTGGAATGGCCGAGTCAAATCTCTAACCTTACCCACAACCAATGCCATGGGCTGGGAAGCCATGAAGGAACTTCTCATTGCTGAGTACTGCCCCCGTGGTGAAATGCAGAAATTAGAGCACGAGCTCTGGAACCTGAAGATGAAAGGTTCCGACATTGCTGCATATACTTCCCGATTTGATGATCTCGCACTTCTCTGCCCGGGGTTAGTCACTCCTGAAAACAAAAAGATCGAAAGGTTCGTTTGGGGATTATCTCAACCAATAAAAAGTCATGTTTTGGCTGCTCGTCCGGATACCTATGATAGTGCCAAGACCTTAGCACAAATTCTGATTGATCACAACGATGATGTCAAGGAAATCACTACCACTTCTGAGCCGACTCAAAGGAGCGGTGAAAAGAGGAAATTCTGGAAAAAGAAGAAAGGTCAATCTTCTCAAGGATCATCTAAGAAACAACAAACGGTAGCAGTCCATGCTGCTACTGCTACTCCTATTGTTGCTATTTCTGCCATGGGATCCACTGCCTCAACTCCTACCAGTAAATATGCTGGTAACCTTCCTCTGTGTGACAAGTGTAAATACCACCATCATCCTGGTCCCTGTCGAGAATTGTCTTGCACCAACTGTGGTAAGAAAGGGCACACAGTTCGGTACTGCAGAACCCCTACTCAATCAGCTAACCAATCATCGGGAGCAGGTGTTAGTCAAGCCTGCTACAACTGTGGCGAAGTTGGACACTTTAAAAGGGATTGTCCCAAGAAGTCAACTGCTGGTAACACTGGAAGGGTCCTAACCATGGGTCGGGAGGAAGCAGTTGCTGATCCCACTGTTGTTTCGGGTACATTCCTTCTCGACAACTCATATGCTAGTATTCTTTTCGATTCAGGTGCTGAAAGGAGTTTTGTTAGTCATGCATTCAAACATAATCTAAAACCAAATCCTCAACCACTAACTGAAATGTTTACCATCGACATGGCTAACGGTGAGAAAGAAAGTGCTAACGATGTATTCATAGGGTGTACGCTTACCTTAAATGATCACTCATTTCATATAGACCTCATGCCCGTTTCCATTAAGAGCTTTGATGTTATCGTTGGCATGGATTGGTTGAGTCCCAATCATGCTGACATTCTTTGTTACGAAAAAGCTATCCGTCTCAATCTTCCTTCGAATCAAACTCTCGTAATCTATGGCGATAAACCCAGTTCCAACCTTCATATCATTTCTTACATCAAAGCTCGAAAGCTCCTTCGAAAGGAGTGTGTTGCATTCTTAGCTCATGTGATCAATGAAAAACAAGAAGTTAGAGACCTCGCGAGCATTCCCGAAGTCTGTAACTTTCCCGATGTGTTTCCCGAAGAACTTCCAGGAATTCCTCCCGAGCATCAGGTCGAGTTCCGTATTGACCTAATTCCTGGAGCTACTCCCGTAGCAAAATCCCCGTATCGCTTAGCTCCCGCAGAAATGCAGGAGTTATCCAGTCAACTCAATGAGTTGCTCAGTAAAGGATTCATTAGACCGAGTTCCTCATCCTGGGGAGCTCCAATTCTGTTTGTCAAAAAGAAAGATGGATCCTTTCGGATGTGTATCGACTATCGTGAGCTGAACAAGTTAACCGTTAACAACCGATATCCTCTTCCAAGAATAGACGACCTCTTCGATCAACTCCAGGGAGCCAGTTACTTCTCTAAGATAGACCTTCAGTCGGGGTATCATCAGTTATGAGTCCAGGAGAATGATGTTCCCAAGACAGCTTTTAGGACTCGGTATGGACACTACGGGTTTGTAGTGATGCCCTTCGGTCTAACCAATGCACCTGCTGTGTTCATGGACCTGATGAACCGGGTGTGCCGTCCCTTCCTAGACAAATTCGTTATCGTGTTCATTGATGACATCCTCGTATACTCCCGAAACGAAGAAGACCACAAACAACACTTGAGGCTAGTGTTAGAAACTCTTAGATCCGAAAAGCTTTACGCAAAATTTTCCAAATGCGAATTCTGGCTACGGAAGGTAACTTTCCTCGGTCACGTAGTAAGCAAGGAGGGTATTCATGTAGATCCTTCCAAGATTAAAGCAATAGAGAGTTGGTCGGCACCGAAAACGCCCACGGAAATTCGTCAATTCTTAGGTCTAGCCGGCTACTATCGACGATTCATTCAGAACATTTCCAAAATCGCCAAACCTTTAACCACTCTAACACAGAAAGGTGTACCCTTTTGTTGGAGTGATAAAAAAGAGACTGCATTCCAAACGTTAAAGAGAGCCTTATGCAGCGCGCCTGTTCTGTCTCTGCCTGAAGGGACAGAGGACTTCGTTGTCTACTGCGATGCGTCTAATCAAGGCTTAGGCTGTGTGCTTATGCAAAGAGGAAAGGTGATTGCCTATGCCTCTAGACAGCTGAAAACACACGAAGTCAACTATACCACACACGACTTGGAGCTAGGGGCAGTAGTCTTCGCATTGAAGATTTGGAGACATTATCTCTACGGAACCAAGTGCACAATCTTCACTGATCACAAGAGTTTGCAGCACATCTTTAATCAAAAAGACTTAAACATGAGGCAACGGCGATGGGTAGAATTACTCTGTGACTATGAGTGTGAAATCCGTTACCACCCCGGCAAGGCCAATGTGGTAGCAGATGCCCTTAGCCGAAAGGATAGTACAAGCCACAAAGTGAAGAACCAGACGATGACCATCCATTCCAACTTACCTACGCAAATCCGAGAAGCTTAGTATGCAGCCCTCAAACCTGAAAACGTGTCAGATGAAACCTTGAGAGGAATGGAAAAGAAACTTGAGATCAGAGGTGACGGAGTTCACTGTTTCATGAATCGAATCTGGATTCCCAAATCCGGTGGATTCAGGGAAATAGTCATGGAGGAAGCACATAGAACCAAATACTCTGTTCACCCAGGTTCGGACAAGATGTATCTGGATCTCAAGAAACAATACTGGTGGCCGAACATGAAAGCTGAGATAGCTACATTTGTGTGCAAATGTCTGACTTGCGCCAAGGTCAAAGTCGAACATCAGAAGCCTTCAGGTCTGCTTCAACAACCCGAAATTCCCAAGTGGAAATGGGAGATGATTACCATGGACTTCATCACCAAACTACCCAAGTGTTCTAGTGGGTACGACACCATTTGGGTAATTGTCGATCGTTTGACAAAATCCGCTCACTTCATCCCGATTAAAGAATCATACAAGATGGAGAGACTCGCGCGAATCTACATTCAGGAAGTAGTACGTTTTCATGGTGTACCTGTATCCATTATCTCTGATCGAGATAGTAGGTTTACCTCAAGATTCTGGCAATCTCTTCAGAAATCCCTTGGAACCAAACTAGATATGAGCACGGCGTATCATCCTCAGACCGATGGACAAAGTGAGAGAACAATCCAAACCCTGGAGGACATGCTTCGGGCATGTGTCATTGAATTTGGAAAGTCGTGGGATACACACCTATCCTTGATCGAGTTCTCATACAACAACAGTTACCACACCAGCATTAGGGCTGCTCCGTTCGAAGCCCTATACGGTCGTAAGTGCAGATCCCCTCTGTGCTGGGCCGAGGTGGGGGATACACAGTTAGCCAGGAGTCGAGTCCCCGACAGTGCTCTCACTGGTCCTGAAATCATCCGCGAAACCACCGAAAAGATCATTCAAATCCATAACCGACTGAAAGCCTCACATGATCGTCAAAAGAATTACGCTGATAGTCGTCGGAAACCATTAGAATTCCAGGTTGGAGATCGTGTCCTATTGAAAGTCTCGCCCTGGAAAGGCACTGTACGCTTTGGCAAGCGTGGGAAACTTAATCCGAGGTACATTGGACCATTTGAGATCCTCTCCAGGATTGGTCCAATTTCCTATAAACTTCATTTACCTCACGAACTCAGTAACATTCATCCTGTCTTCCATGTTTCAAATCTTAAAAAGTGCCTATCCAATGAAACCCTAACAATTCCCTTAGACGAGATCGAGATCAATTGAAACCTCAACTTTGTGGAGGAACCGATCGAAATCATGGATCGAGAAGTCAAACGTACAAAACAAAGTCGCATCCCGTTAGTGAAGGTTCGCTGGAATGCCAAGCGGGGACCGGAATTCACTTGGGAACGGGAAGACTCAATGAAACAGAAGTATCCACAACTCTTTTCTTATCCATGATTTGTATCTTGTCTTATGTTCTAAACTTGAATTTCGGGACGAAATTCCCTTTAACGGGGGGATAATGTAACAACCCGAAATTTCCGCTTCTTTTTAAAAGTAACTTTTTCATAAATCAACTCGCGCAACCGATTGTCATTCCGAATTCCGAATTCCGATTTCTCAGTTTAATTAAGTCATTAATTAGTACACATTTAAAATGACTTAATGGGTGTCTTAATACAATTAGAAATCATTTTAACACTCAACTCTAGTGATCGGAAAAATTATAGAATTTACCGTATCGGGTTACGGTAACTCAATCGGGTACGACCAAAAACCCCGTCTAACGTCGGTATCGGGTAAAACTCCACCGTGTCCAAAACTTAAACACTATATAAACGTGTTTAGGACTTCATTTGAAGCCTTTGGTCAAATTATCACTAAACATTACCCACCTCTCTCCTAATCCAAGTTTAAGAGATCAAAACTCAAAATTAAGGCTTCTAATCTCTAAGGTACCTTCCTAGCCTTAATCTATAACATATTTGGCATCCAAATTTCGAGTTTAAGACATGAATTAGACCAACATTCATGAGTTTACGGCCATGGAACCTTCATGGGCCGTAAACTCACATTTCAAGAGTTTTTTAAGCCCTAAAACCCTTCCTTTGCATAGTTGGACACTAGATATGGCTTAAGGGCTTAAAGGGATGAACTTATAACATGTAGAACATGGATTTAGAAGGACAAAAGTGAGTTTACGGCCAAGGAACTCTCTTGGGCCGTAAACTCATATACAAGGGGTATTTAAGCCATTTAACCCTTCCAAAACCTAGTTGGGACTTAGACATAAACCTTGGACTTGCTAATCTAGACTTGGAACACTTTAAACTAGAATTTTGTGTAAAAAAGAAGAGTTTACGGCCAAGACACTCTCTTGGGCCGTAAACTCCTCTAAAAGGGTGATTTAAGGCCTTTATACATGTCCAAATGCTTCTAAACTCAATCTATGGCTTTGTGGTAAAATCTAGATGCATCTAAAAATGGTTTAAAGGATTGAAACAAATCAAAAGTATGATTTATGGGAGTTTATGGCCTAGGAGCATACTCTTTGGCCATAAACTCATAAAACAATGTTTAAGATGCATCCAACACACCCAAATGGCTTGTATAAAATTCTAGAATCACATGTGATTGTTTTAAGCACCAAAAACTATCTTTTTCAAAGGTAAAAGAGAGTTTACGGCCTTAGAACATTCCTCTAGGCCGTAAACTCCAACAAAGGTCTTAATTGATGTTCTAAATTCATAACAAAGCTTAGAAAATTAGTTTGAATCACATGTGATTGCCCTAAGTAGCTTAAATCAATTTTTCTTAGCCATTGTGAGTTTACGGCCGTAAACTCTATGAGTGTGGCTGTAAACTCATGTTTTAAGTGTCTTAAATCCATTTCAAGTGTTCCAAGGTGTTCAGATAATCATTCCTAGCAAATCCCTAACTCCAATTGAGCCCTTAAAACACCAAAACCTCACCCACATGAGTTTACGGCCGTAAACTCATGTATGTGGGTGTTCCATTGTTGTAAACTCTTTAAAATGTTTACTTATGGGGAGTAAACTCAAGTCCCAAGTCCCTGGTGTCATTACAAATCCAAAGATGTCACACGGGTCACTCCAAACGCTCGTTTTGAGGTATTTAACCTCATTGGAGTGTAATGTTCCATATGATTAGTGAATGTATCTCTAATTGTATATATATGGACATTATATCATTTTACATAGGGTCATCGCGAGTAATCAAACCCCGAACCGACGTCTAGCATTCAAAACCGACACGTTTCCGAGTCCGGTGAGTTCATACCCCTACCCTTTTTCACTGTTTTCACTGTTTTCAGGGGGGGGGGGGGGGGAACACAAGCAAAGTACAAGGGAATTCTTGTACTCATAACATGTTTTCAAATGTGTGTTTCATATTCTTATGCTTTTATAACTGATAACTACAGCTGATAACAGATCGAACATATAGATCCCGTAACTTATATTTGTGAAATAAGTCTTTAAACTAGTATGTTTTACATGTATTTCACAAATGGTTTTCCACATGTTATCAGTTAAAAGCATGACATTAAAACATTCGAATATAATACCTGTACACTGTTTTGTCCTCGGTAACACTCCACGCACATACGCGAGTGGAGGACTTTCATATTATTACTAGTAAATTTGTTATTCCGGTATGATTGGAGACACGTCCTCGGAGAACACTCCACCTGGATTACGCGAGTGGAGGACTACACCCATAACCAGAATCTCTGGTATTTAGAGAGCGTGACTTGAGTGTATAGATCTATACGGGGCTGACTACCCCACACCTGGCTGCTAGCTACAGCCGAACCGAAATGGTTCAAGGGTGACGAAAGTCATAAGTATGTGGACGACTTATTGCCACATGTGGACTACTTATTGCCACAGGTTTCAGTCTATTGTATGGTTATGGAACTCGCAATTAGGATAACAGAGATTTACTTACAGTAATAATGGATTACTTCATACATCGTTTACATCTTTTACATCTTTTACTTACTGTAACTAACATTCAGGAAGGTACGGGACCTTCCTGGGGAAAACATGGAATCTAATCACAATTACATCTTTTACATCTTTTACATCGTTTACATAAGATACATACATGCAGGAAAGCATGGGGCTTTCCTGGGTAACACTTACATAACTAGAAAGAGTCACAGAATGGATAACATTACATCTTTTACAATTTGTAACATACCATAAGGAAAGTATGGGACTTTCTTGGTAACACATGATAAGTAAACAGAACAGTTTAACCAGTCAGATAACCAACTATACATTTTCACATGAGTAAATATGTTTTCAGTGTACAAACTTACTATACTTTACATTTGTGAAACAATAACCAACTTTTTAGAAAATACAGGATTTTCTTGGTGTACATAACATTTCAGAAACAGAAAGGAAACCGATACATTTTCGTAAAACAAAACCGCTTATGAACTCACCAGCTTTATGCTGATTTTCAAACCGCTTGTGTTCTCAGGTCAGCGTTAGAACAGGTACCCGAAGATCCTTTTGCATGAAGACGTGTACAATGAAGACCCGTTACATTTTGTCTATATATACTATGTATCATAACTGTACAAACTTTACTTTTGAAACAACTGTAAAATTGTTGTTATGTAATGTAATGCTTGTTTTACTTTACTTACTATGTACATTGGATTTGATACTCAACACGGTAGTCAACCCCGGAAATGTATTCCGCCTTCGGTTTTCGGGGTGTGACAGACAGTCACTTCTAGAGAAAATCCATGTGGGGGAAGTTAGAGCACACGAGGGTGAATATGCACTCACCGGAAAGATACTCTGGCTTGGGGTGTATTGGCTAGACATCTACAAGGATGCAACCAAGCTCAACAAAAAGTACTCGGAGTGTCAAGCTTTCACTCCTTTCCAAAACCAACTCGTTGTGCCAGTTACCAGTCTCAGCAACCCCTGAATCTTTCACCAATGGAGTATAGACATTGTTGGTCCATTCCCCATCACCCTAGGAAGGGCAAAAAGTGTTGTTGGTCACTATCGATTACTTCACCGAGTAGATCAAGGGCAAGACCCTGACCACTGTCACAGTGAGACAAATGATAAAATTCATGTTGAACAGCATCCTCATGCAGATCAACACTCCAAGGGTCCTAATCAGTGACAATGACACTCAATTTGAAGGAAGTCCCTTCAAAGAATGATGTGAAGAAAAACATATCCATCACTGGTTCACCTACATATCACACCCCAAGCTAATGGCCAGATCGAGATATCAATCAAGATCTTCATCAATGGTCTTAAAAAGTGACTGATGAGGTATACGGGGGTATAGATAGAAGAATTACGCATGGTGCTTGGGTCCAATCATATTACCACAAGGTCGAACACTAGGGAAACAACATTCAGTTTAACATATGGCAGGTAAGTAGTTCTCCCACTTGAAATTTAAGATGGATCGCTATGAGTAATGAAATTTGAAGCAGATACCAATAAAACTTGGCGATATCATGACCTAGACATGCTCGATGAGAAACGTGAAGCTACCCAGCTCCAAAAAGCTTCCTATAAGGCCTGCACAAAAATTACTACAATAGATGTGTGCGAGTGACAAACTTGAAGTTAGATGAATGGGTGTTGAGGAAGAATGAGTCCAACCATAGACAACTTCAGGGTAAATTAAGTGTCACATGGGAAGGCCTATACAATATTATAGAGACACATCCAAATGAAGCTTATGTTCTAGAAGCGCAAGATGGGAGGCCCATCCCCCGAAACCTGGAACACGCAAACTTTGTGCCACTTTTAGTCCTAGAGAAAGGTGAAAAGGCAGATGTAACGTCCCAAAATTTAAGACCAAAAATTTCATTTTGATAATAATAAAACCATTATCCAAAAGATTTTCATAAAAACCATAATAAAATCAGAGTATGTCAATAATCATGCAGTTACATCATAGTTAAATAAAATGCGGAACAATATGGTGTATGTGATGTGATCACCTTGAGCTCTTCCCCTTCGATCTAGAAGTACCTGAAACATAAACTGAAAATTGTAAGCACAAAGCTTAGTGAGTTCCCCAAGATACCACATACCATACATATCAAATAAACAATGGGCCATGCCCAACACCTATTAGACCCCACCCGACATCGAGCCCTGCGTGGAATGAATCTGTCAATAATATGAGATGGGCCCCACCTCACCAGATTCATTAGGCCGCACCCGATAGTCATACATACACATAAAACATATGAAAGAATCACTAAGATGAATAGTATACAATACATTCATCAGGCCCCGCCCGGTATACATATCACATAACATACTTGCAAAAGTCACACAAACAACTAGCATCCTAATCATAATAAACCATGGGTCGACATTAGCACATTTGCCCCGCCAAGCATAGTGACGAAACTTACCTTAAGCTGCTAATTAACTCAGATAAACACTCGGACTGCTGATCCAGAAAATCCCCATGCTAACACCATCAAATAATACCCAATTAAAAATATATCCACAACCCATTACTGGCATCCTAGTCCAATTGTCTAATACTCAGGGTAAAAGACCATTTTTGTAATAATCCGATTAAAATAAAACAAATAAAATAAATAAATAAATAAATAAATAATGAACCCTAAAACGCTTAGATGTACGTTTATATTTTATATTAACACTAAATCCATAATAATTTATCAGAGTATTGGTGCAAGAAGCTAAATGTTATAAATTCGGGAAAATCGGAGGTTAAAGTGTAACTTTCAGATTTGAATTGAAACAATTTTTGGAAGTAGGGGATATAGAGTAAATTATGGACTCTATTTGAAAATGAATGAGGAAGGAGGGAATGAAGGTGTTAAAATGGTATTAAGTTTGATATGAAAGGCGGGACTAAACCTATCACCCCTCCCTTTCCATTGTCTCTTATATTCTCTAAACCCTAACCCTAGAAACCGCTACAATCGCCACCCTTATTGTTCCAACCTTCAGCGGCCACTGTCATCTTCCTTTGCAACTGCCTTAAACCACCGAGCAACCACTGCTACAACTTCTGTCGACGGGATTGAATGCCGATGTCATGGATGTTGTTGCTGTTGTTGTCAGTTTTTCATCATTCTTTTCTTCGATTCGATGTCTGTCATGCTACCTGTATCACTGACTATTAGCACTGCAACTATCATTACTTCATGCATGTGTCCTTTTTGTTGGATTAATGTCTAATTCCATAAGTATATTTGGTATGTACTTGACCCGACCCGGCATGGTCCATTTGGGTTGCTGATCACTGACACAATTTATATGGATAATCTTTTGAGAATAGTATGTTTATGAGATTACATATTAATATACTATAAGTTCTAATATATTATTATGGAATCATATTATTTAATTAGTATTGATCAAGAATTAATTTATAATTAATTAAGTGATCAAAAGGAACTAATTAAATATGGACTCTTATATATATGGAATGGGACAAGTTCATTTAGGTTGGGCTAAGCTTTTATGGATAGTCCATGGAGTGTTTAACCCATGGATCCTAGGAAATGAAGGTCATGGGTATTAGGGTTTAACCCTAATCCTCCACACTATATAAAGATGTCATTGGTTGGTGAAATTGGCACTAGTGTGGTACACTTAAAAGGGCTAGCCGATTTCACTAGAGAGAACCAAGTATCCATTTTCTCTAAAGTCTTCCAAGGTGTTTTGGTGATTTGTGATTCCACTTGAGGCATCCACACTATTGGGGCTAAGCTCTTAAAGCTTGAAGACATCAAGCTACATCAAAAGGTATGTCATCTAACTAGTACTTTGTAGTATGAGATCTTCATAATATGCTAGTTAGGATTAAAGCCTTGGAAAGTTCTTATTTGCATGTATAATAGAGAAAACATAGATCCAAGGTTTATAGGGTTGCATGTACACCATAGGAGTGTTAGAATGCTCATAACCCAACAGTGGTATCAGAGCCTAGGCTTGTTTTCCTGTTATACTTGCAAATGGAGCTGAAAAATCGAGTTTTGATGTTGTCTGCCTAGCAGACTCGCCGAGTCCATGAAGGGACTCGACGAGTCCAAGGCAAAAAGCATCCAACTCGCTGAGTTGGTTAGTGCACTCGACGAGTTGGACCCCCAGACAACATAAATTCGACTTTTTTGGTTGGAATTGGACTAGGAACATTACCCTAAGAGGTTTTTGAACTTATAAACTTGTTTTTGGTGTGGTAATGTTCCTGCTAATCCAATTTCAAAGATAATTGTCAATAGATTCATGTTTTGTATTAGTTTAAGGGTTAGACTAATTACATGAAAAAGTTTGATTTGAATTATCTTGTTCTTATGAGTTGCTTAGATTAATAGAAAAGTTGAGTGAAATAGTTGTTTTCAATCCAAATTAATCTAAGAGTTGATTCTAAAATGTGTTTTTGTAATTTTTCCTCAAGTTATATGAAAAGTCACATTTAAGTTTCATAAAAATCATAAAAGTTGGCAAAGATTACAAAATGAAGAGTCTAGTTCTAATTAATTGGAGTTATGACTCCATAATTTGTCCTCAAGTTATGGAGGACCAAGAGTCTCTTCATTAAATAATAAATAAATAAAAAAATGTAACCTTAATTAATTCCATAAGTTATAAAATAAAGAAAAGTTAATTTTTTTATTAATTTAAAGTCTTCCATAACTTGTCCTCAAGTTATGGAACTTGAAGAGTTTTTGGATTAAAACTACTTTAAACACATAAGTTATGGAATTAATTAGTTTTGAATACTTTCAAAACTTGCCCTCAAGTTTTGGAATTTGTAAAGTTTTCTCTTATGAATACTTTAATTCCAAGTTAGCCCTTAGAATTTTAAACAGTTAAAATTCAATCCTTATACTTTATAACATTATAAGTTAATAATATATATATGTATAAGAGTAAAGTCAGTCTTACCGCTAGTACGCCTCATTCACGAAGCCGGTCTATAAGGTGGGTATAAGGTTGTTGCCTATAAAATGGCAACTTAATGGGTGTCCACTCTCACCCACCTCTTGCTTGACTGGTGGAGGGTCGTTAGCCGAACGGGTTTGACAGGACTATAATTCTCCCTTCATTAAAAGTATTAATGATAAATACTAAGTAACTAAACTCTTAATAATACCCAATCTTAGTTACTTAGGAAAATGTGAATAAGGTGCTAATTCATGAAATTACACTTTGCACTTTGGTTCAGTCGGTTAGTGGAGCGTGTGTGGTTAACCGGCACACTAACTCGTATTTAACAAGGTAGGCAAAGGGTAACTTAATGTTTATCATAGTATCGATGGAGTGTGTGTGGTTTACCGGCATATCGATTGAGGGGTAAACACATAAGGGTACCAAGTAATTTACATGGTTACTTCACACCTTGTTTTGTGATCCTCAGCATCCCAGTCACAAAACCTGAAGGGCACACTCGAGATTGAAACATGCCATTGAACAGTTCAATGAATCTCAAAGATCTAGGAGTTTCAAAACCAATTAAAACCTAATTATTATTTCGTTTTTCATGGTGGAAATTGGTGAATCGTCATTCACCTACCTTCAAATATTTTATACCTTGGATTACAGCATCCCTCTTCTAAGTTATAAAATAGTTTGTTGAGTCCTAGCCTTAATATTTCATATTGGGTGTCATATTAAGGACTTTAAGATCAACTATCTTGAATATCTCCGAAAACATGTCTGGTTTAGACATTTATGATCTTCCCAAATCTCTTGAAACAAGCTTTCCTAAATGAAGATGATGTTCCAATGGAAATCATACTTCTTTCCCCTCCTCCAATTATTCTCCCTACCCCACAAGTTCTTGAAAAGTTTAAGGTCACTCGAGCCCTATTGCCAAGTAAAGGTCTAGGTGTGGTCACATCTTGGAGATGTAGTCACATATTGACAAGCCAGGAGAGTTGGGTGTCAAAGTCTTGAGAAAGTTGGTGGTTCAATCACTTTCTAAGTCACATAGTGAGTTCTTTTGGAACACCTATGAAACAAACTATGACAAGACCCTTAATGATCTTATCTATTTGTTAAGATCAACTTCCTCAAAACTTGATGGACATTGACAATAGTGACACAGGAAATCCAGAAAAGCATTCTCTTCCCAATGGAAAGGGATCGGCCATAGTCAACTCGGTTGAACAAATGGTAAAGAGAAAAGCTAAGTCTGTGACAGTCCCGCGTACCATTATCAAAGGGTCCATATGTTTATATTGCCAAAGGAAGGGTCATTAGTTGCGAAGCTGCTAAATTTACCTAAGGATGTTAAAGTCAATAGATTTGACTCTACTTCAGGTAAAGTCCACTATCTAACTCTGCTAAGTTTCTATTATGAGATTCTTATTACATGATGTGACTGGGTCACATGTTGATGTTTTAAGAATCAAAGAAAAGTGAAGGAACTTAAAGAAAGAATATGCTGAATCTGATTGCATAGATGGATTTCTATCGCGTAGTTTGAAGATCGGATTCTTGAGCTATTTCTTAGGAGTTATGAGATATTGCTTAGGAATAGATAACAACAATTTTTCATATGGATTGTAAGGATAAGTTTTTCCGCATAGTTTTAAAATAAAAGAAAATTTTTTGATTTTATTTATTTTAAAATATCCTTACAATGGCATTTTAGGAAAAATTGTTGCTTATATGATTCCATTAATAGCAAGAGTGGAAATATGAAATTGATTCCTTCATTTATGGTAATGTCTAAATTTACCAAATAAGGAAAGAGTCTCATCATCCAAATTCTCAATTGGACCAAGACTTGGAATCATGCAAGTTGTATAGCGTGATGAATGAGAACTTTCAAGTATTGGAAAAATTAAGACTAATTACTTGTTCACATGGATGTGTGAGTCAAGTAAAGGACTAAGGGATCAAGTACACATTCTTGTGCACTGGTCAAGTCCACCACAAAAGATATAAGGCTATTTGTCATAGTTTACTAAAGCTCAGTAAATATGATTATACTTACAAGCTTAAGTGTAACTCTGAGACATTGGAGAAGGTTTCAATGCATGGCAGAGCGGATAAGAAGAATCAAATTAGGCAGAAGGATAAAAGTTTCTCAAATCTGAAAAGATGAGAGAGTACTTTAGTATCAGTTTTGTGATCATCTTAATGATTAAGAAACCATATCAAAATTAGTTCTCTAAGGAAGTCTTAGTGCATTCTTATGACTAAGAAGAAGGGATCTTGAATTGTTGAAACGGTTAAATCGAGAACATGAGTCATACTTCGTTCCATTACAAGTCTTAGAGTCATACTCCAAGATTGTAATTTGAGTGACATGTCTTTAAGAAGGTTTAAAACACGTGTCAAATGTAAGAGTAAAAGTGTCCTACTCTTGTTCATTTGAAGTTGGTAAGTTGTGATGTTTTGGATAAAACAAAGACCAACTTAGGCCAACTATGTGAAGTGTTTGTCTTGGTTAGAATCCACACTATCTCTTGGATGCTCGACAAGGGAGTCTTATAGGTCAAGAGGACAGTGAGAGTCTTAAAGGTCTTGAAAGTCTCAAGAACTAATCAAGAATAAAACCTAAAGTTCTTCACTAGCACATGACTTGAGGTTTATAACCTATCGTGTTGACATAGTATGTGCCCATTTGTAACAACCCGAAATTGTTCGTCGCCAAAACCCGTTCTACCCGAAAGGTCGCCGTTATCAAAATTTGTTCCGTTTTCTTTTTGGAGTTAATTATTCAAACTTATATGATTATTTTAATTTAATGAGTGTCTAAATCACTCAGGAACTTATGTTATTAACCCAAAAATCATTATTTTCATAAGTTTTAGAAATGTCCCAGCCGGGTGACGGAAACTTAATCGGGTGCGACCAAAAGCCGCGTTTAACGTTTGTATCGGGTAGAATTCCTCCGCGTACAAGTTTTAAGACCTATATAAACGTGTTTTAGCATCCATTTGAAGCTTTTTCCTTCTCTCTCTACTGTCTCTCTAACCTCTCTCCTAAATCCAAGTTTAAGAGTCCAAAACTCAAATTTAAGGCCTCAAATCCCTAAGGTACCTTCCTAGCCTTAATCTATAGCATAATTGGCTTCCAAATTCGACATTTAATCATGAAATGGGACAACATATATGAGTTTATGGCCCAGGAGGCTGCCTAGGCCGTAAACACCAATTTGAAGGGTTTTAAGCCCTTAAACTCCTTCCTAAACTCATTTGGACTTTAGATATGGCTAAGGGACTTCAAGATATGGGCTTAGAACATTTAAAACATGAATTTTGAAGACTTTGAAGGAGTTTACGGCCAAGGCATAAGCTTGGGCCGTAAACTCATATTTAAGGGGTTTTCTTGACCTTAAACCCTTCCAAATCACTAGTATGGCTTAGATATGAATTATAGAACATTGGTTTTAGCATTTGGACACTTGAAACATGATTTTTAAGGGAATTATGTGAGTTTACGGCCAAATAATGTGCTTGGGCCGTAAACTCCTCAAAACATGGCATAAATTCAATTCTAAGGTGTTAGAAAGCCATCCAACACCACCAAAAGCCTTCGAATAAACCATAGGACCAACCAAAAATAGTTTAAGGGCCTTCAACACATTATTTGTGGGATTACTAAGAGTTTACGGCCAAGGCTTGTGCTTGGGCCATAAACTCCTTGATTCATGATGTTAGAATGCTAACTAAAAACCCTAAAGCCTTTAGATGAATTTTAGAAGCCCTTCCATGCAAGTTTTAAGCCTTAAAACACTTTGTATCACCCTATAGAAGAGTTTACGGCCATTAGGGGGTCTCATAGGCTGTAAACTCCATAAACCCCTCAAATGTCCCATGCAAACTCATGTTAGGCCTTGGAATAATTCTACCAATCACATGTGATTTGTTCTAGCACCATTTAACACTATTTTCATGAGAAAATAGGAGTTTAAGGCCATGAAGCCATGCTAGGCTGTAAAATCCCATAAGTGGGTCTATTTGATGTTTTAAAATCATTTCAAGTCCTTAAACCAAGTCTAGAAATTATCCCCTAAGTGTTTGAAGTCATTTAGCACCATAAACCACCCCCACCATGAGTTTACGGCCGTAAACTCATGGGGAATGGGTGTTTTGGACCAAAAACTCTTGTATAAGTTTATTCATGGGGAGTAAACTCAAGTCCCAAGTCCCTCGCTTCAATTCCCGTCCTTAAACGCCACCCGGGTCCCTCCAAACACTTGTATCGGAGTGTTATCGCGAGTTGAAGCATTTGTCCCTATCCAACAATCAATCTAAGTCCTAATTAGATTCAAATGTGTATCTTTCCATCATAATTAGGAACATCGTGTGTTTACAAGTCCCGGATCAACTCTTAGCATCCAAACCGTCTCATATCTCGTCCGGTGAGTTCATACCCCTACGGCTTTTTCACTGTTTTCAATGTTTTCAGGGGGGGAATATAAGCAAACTATAACTGTTTTCAAATCATAACATTGATATGTTTCAAATTATATCTAACAAACTTATAAACTCTTTTACTCCTTATTTATTATGTTGAGCATAAGGAATGATTTATCAATTACAACTAAAAGCATTTTAGTTAAGAAAACAATCAAACTAATCAAATTATTATGGGTATAATTTGGGGGTCTTTACTGTTCTTTCTATCATATGTTGAGATCTATATCAAGTTATAAGATAAACTATGTCTGATTCAGTTTATCTCCGTATCATTTGAATGTATTGTTAGATAATTTCATTGTATGTATCTATATTTACTATATTATGGTTCGTAATCTTCTGTATGTCGATATCTTATGAGAACCCTTTGAATCGTTTAGTACTGGTTTGTAAGATAGTCACTACCCTTTATGGATGATTAGTAAATCCTCCCCGGAAGTGTAAGCAGAGTCTCCTAGAGGGAGAGCGCGGAATTTGTGAATAGATCTATTTGGGACTGACAATCCCACACCTTAACTGCTAGCTACAGTTAGGCGGGCACGCCTGGGGTGACAAATTTCTGGATATCGTTTCGACATCTGACAAACGTCAAGGAGGTCACGTTGTCGTATTAGCATGGTTACCCGACTCACAACATGTATTAATATTAGTTTATTCACAGTTTGGGCTTTTAAATCTATATTTCTTTCGGGATAGTGATCCCATGGTTTTGTTTCTATATCTCTTTCGGGATAGTGATCCCATGGTATTATCAAACTATTTTGTATCTAGTTCAGGATAGTGATCCCATGGTTTTATACCTGTAACTTGTACGGGATGTCTTTCCCCATGGTCTTTAACTATAGCTTATACGGGATAATGATCCCATGGTTTTGTATCTATATCTTATACGGGATAGTGATCCCATGGTTTTGTATCTATATCTTATACGGGATAGTGATCCCATGGTTTTCCAAATCTGTATCTTATCCGGGACAGTGATCCCATGGTTTCAATCTATATTTCCATATATACATCAACTTATCTCGTGTTTAGTCCGGGATGATAGTCCCATGACCTTAAATATGCACTTTCATATGTGTCAAACTATCTTATATCTCTTTCGGGATAGTGATCCTAAGATTTTCATTATATAGTTTTGTGTGTTAAACTATACTTTGTGATATACAACTGATCTTACAATTAGGAAAATATGGGAATTTCCTGGGGTAAAATACAATGCATAATCGAATTGGTAACAAACGATAACTAAACCACCTTCACATAAGAAAATATGGGATTTTCTTGGATAACAAATCTTTTCGGAAACTAAAGGAAATCGATACATTTTCATAAAACAAAACCGCTTATGAACTCACCACCTTTATGCTGATTTTCAAACCGCTTGTATTCTCAAGTGCAAGTTAGACAGGTACCCGGTGATCTCTTTTGATGAAGACGGAGTGCGTGGAAGACTCGTCTCAACTTTTGTTAATATGATGCATATGTATATTTTGTATAACTTTACTTTTGAAACAAATGTAACTTTCATATATATGTAATGTAATGGTTGTTTACTGTGATTACTATGTACATTGGATTTGATTCACAACGTGGAAGTCCACCCCGGAAATGTTTCCGCCTTTGATTTTCGGGGTGTGACAGATTGGTATCAGAGCCCTTGTTTATAGTGAACGGAGTATACCAAACCTTACATGGTATAAAACTATAAACACTAAAGGGCCTCAGTTCTCTGAAATAAAAGTATCTTCAAAACTATAAGTATTTTCAAAAGTATACAAGTATACCAAACCATCGAAATCTATATCCACAAGTAGAACAAAACATAAGTAAATGGGTGTTGTACACTGCGGTTAAACCTGGGCAGTTATGTAGTCGTGTCTAGGATCAATATAGCATGGCCAACAATATTCATTCGAGACACGGCCAACATGTGCTTGGGAGTGACTGTGGTACGCAGCATGCCTAAAACTTACCTAATATCCCAAGCAACAAATCATCGCTGCAGCGAACCATGAAATACTATGGGAGTATTTCTCGAGCCAATCCTTCATAGAAAATCCTCATATACGTAAAGTTACTTGATCATTCTGCTAGCGATATAATGTTCTGTCTTGATAACTCTTTCCTGCTTTATCGCTTAGTATAATGCTATATCTGTCTTGATGAGATATCCCCTGTTCCATATCTCTTGATTCAATTCAGAGGACTTATAATCCTCTCTTTCCTGATCTTTTTAGATCAACATGCCTCCGAGAAAGAGACCCAGCTCGAAGAACAACGATAATCCTCCTCCACCACCACCTTCTCCTCAATTTGATCTCGCATCACTTCAGACAGTTCTGACTGCTGCAATGGTGGCAGCCATGTCACAAATGAATCCCGGTGGCTCCAGAGGTGGTCCCCAACCCCAAAATCTAGAAGACATCCAGGAACACCGAAGAGGGGGTTCCTACAAAGACTTCATGAACGCGAAGCCCACAACCTTTGATGGCACTGGAGGTGTCATTTCCCTGACTCGATGGTTCGAGAAAATCGAGTCAATCTTCGAAATATGTGCCTGTTCGGAGTCTGACAAAGTCAAGTTTGCTGCCTGCACCTTCCTTGATAAAGCCCTGACTTGGTGGAACGGCCGAGTCAAATCCTTAACTCTACCTATAGCAAATGCCATGGGTTGGGAAGCTATGAAGGATCTTCTGCTTGCAGAGTATTTCCCTCGGGGCGAAATTCAGAAACTAGAACACGAACTCTGGAACCTTAAGATGAAGGGTTCCAACATAGCTGCTTATACTTCAAGATTCGATGACCTGGCATTACTTTGTCCGGGAATGGTTACCCCGGAGAGTAAAAAGATAGAAAGATTCATCTGGGGATTGACCCAGCCAACCAAAGGGAATGTCTTGGCTGCTAAGCCAGACACCTATGACAGCGCTAAATGCCTCGCGAAAATCTTGATCGATCACGAAAACAACTCTGATGAGGAAGCTACCACTCCTGAGTCAGACACAAGTGGAGGTGAAAGTAAAAAGAAATCTCGGAACAAGCGAAAGGCCCTGAGTACGAAAGGGTCTTCCAAGAAACAGCAAACGGTAGCGGTCCATGCTGCTACTGCCCCTATTGATGTCTCAGCTATTGGATCCACAGTGCAAACCCCCACCAGTGGATACACTGGCAGTCTTCTGTGGTGTGGTAAGTACAACTACCATCACCGCATTCCTGGTCCATGTCGCAAAAGGATCTGCGACAACTGTGGCAAGAAGGGCCATCTGTCTCGAACCTGCAGAAAACCAGCCAAATCAACGAACCAATCATCGGGAGTAGGAATCAGTCCAGCCTGCTACAATTGTGGTGAAGCAGGGCACTTCAAAAGGAATTGCCCCAAAGCAACTACCACCACTGATCCCTCTGTCGCCGCAGGTAATCCTCTCTTTGATAACTCTTATACCTGCAACTCTTTTCGATTCCCGTGTTTGGAGGGAAACTTGTTATCTATCTATTCGAATGTTCTCTAAACTCAATCCTTCGTATGTGATCGAAATGTGTATCATCGAGACGACTAACCAATGAGATTGACAACACTAACTTCGTATCTTTAGATTGAATCCTCGGTCCAGAGGACTATTCTGTCCTATTCGGTTAAATTGGAAAAACTTTTCATGAAAATGCTTTGATGCTACATTTAACATGGAATGACTGAGCCTCATTCATGTTGTTGTCTTGGTCTCGAGAGGGTCGCCTGTCTATATCTTCTCCCTGACCTAACTCTCATGATCTTCGGCATCAAACTTTCGTATTGTGTCATGCTTTAAAACTCAAGAGTTTTCCTGATATGAATTACCACATCCCTTGTTTCCGTGATCATTGAGAAACGAGAAGTTAGTAGCTCCTTCTACTAAATGTCTGTCCCGAAGAGTTTCCGGGAATTTCATTCGAACGTCTAAAGTTTAGTTCCACGCCATACTCTTTGAGATCTTCGTAAAGATTGATTCTACAATCTTCAGGGTTCAGATACTCGTAGAGCTTGTTAACATTTATCCAGTACATCATGTCTCAAATCCTTAGAAGCTTCTACCCAATGAAACCCTAGTGATTCACTAGAACGCACAGTAGAGACCCGATTCCACTTGAAAAAGTGAAGATCTAATGTAACAAACTCATTCGTGTCTCATTTCAGACTCATGATCTATATCTTATTCATTGAATTTCGGGACGAAATTCCCTCTAACGGGAGGATAATGTAACAACCCGAAATTGTTCGTCGCCAAAACCCGTTCTACCCGAAAGGTCGCCGTTATCAAATTTCGTTCCATTTTCTTTTTGGAGTTAATTATTCAAACTTATATGATTATTTTAATTTAATGAGTGTCTAAATCACTGAGGAACTTATGTTATTAACCCAAAAAACATTATTTTCATAAGTTTAGAAATGTCCCCGCCGGGTGACGGAAACTTAATCGGGTGCGACCAAAAGCCGCGTTTAACGTTGGTATCGGGTAGAATTCCTCCGCGTACAAGTTTTAAGACCTATATAAACGTGTTTTAGCATCCATTTGAAGCTTTTTCCTTCTCTCTCTACTCTCTGTCTAACCTCTCTCCTAAATCCAAGTTTAAGAGTCCAAAACTCAAATTTAAGGCCTCAAATCCCTAAGGTACCTTCCTAGCCTTAATCTATAGCATAATTGGCTTCCAAATTCGACATTTAATCATGAAATGGGACAACATATATGAGTTTACGGCCCAGGAGGCTGCCTAGGCCGTAAACACCAATTTGAAGGGTTTTAAGCCCTTAAACTCCTTCCTAAAATCATTTGGACTTTAGATATGGCTAAGGGACTTCAAGATATGGGATTAGAACATTTAAAACATGAATTTTGAAGACTTTGAAGGAGTTTATGGCCAAGGCATAAGCTTGGGCCGTAAACTCATATTTAAGGGGTTTTCTTGACCTTAAACCCTTCTAAATCACTAGTATGGCTTAGATATGAATTATAGAACATTGGTTTTAGCATTTGGACACTTGAAACATGATTTTTAAGGGAATTATGTGAGTTTACGGCCAAATAATGTGCTTGGGCCGTAAACTCCTCAAAACATGGCATAAATTCAATTCTAAGGTGTTAGAAAGCCATCCAACACCACCAAAAGCCTTCGAATAAACCATAGGACCAACCAAAAATAGTTTAAGGGCCTTCAACACATTATTTGTGGGATTACTAAGAGTTTACGGCCAAGGCTTGTGCTTGGGCCATAAACTCCTTGATTCATGATGTTAGAATGCTAACTAAACACCCTAAAGCCTTTAGATGAATTTTAGAAGCCCTTCCATGCAAGTTTTAAGCCTTAAAACACTTTGTATCACCCTATAGAAGAGTTTACGGCCATTAGGGGGTCTCATAGGCTGTAAACTCCATAAACCCCTCAAATGTCCCATGCAAACTTATGTTAGGCCTTGGAATAATTCTACCAATCACATGTGATTTGTTCTAGCACCATTTAACACTATTTTCATGAGAAGATAGGAGTTTACGGCCATGAAGCCATGCTAGGCCGTAAAATCCCATAAGTGGGTCTCTTTGATGTTTTAAAATCATTTCAAGTCCTTAAACCAAGTCTAGAAATTATCCCCTAAGTGTTTGAAGTCATTTAGCACCATAAACCACCCCCACCATGAGTTTACGGCCGTAAACTCATGGGGAATGGGTGTTTTGGACCAAAAACTCTTGTATAAGTTTATTCATGGGGAGTCAACTCAATTCCCAAGTCCCTCGCTTTAATTACCGTCCTTAAACGCCACCCGGGTCCCTCCAAACACTTGTATCGTAGTGTTATCGCGACTTGAAGCATTTGTCCCTATCCAACAATCAATCTAAGTCCTAATTAGATACAAATGTGTATCTTTCCATCATAATTAGGAACATCGTGTGTTTACAAGTCCCGGATCAACTCTTAGCATCCAAACCGTCTCATATCTCGTCCGATGAGTTCATACCCCTACGGTTTTTTCACTGTTTTTAATGTTTTCAGGGGGGGGGGGATACAAGCAAACTATAACTGTTTTCAAATCATAACATTGATATGTTTCAAATTATATCTGACAAACTTATAAACTATTTTACTCCTTATGTATTATGCTGAGCATAAGGAATGATTTATCAATTACAACTAAAAGAATTTTAGTTAAGGAAACAATCAAACTAATCAAATTATTATGGATATAATTTAGGGGTCTTTACTGTTCTTTCTATCATATGTTGAGATCTATATCAAGTTATAAGATAAACTATGTCTGATTCAGTTTATCTCCGTATCATTTGAATGTATTTGCAGATAATTTCATTGTATGTATCTATATTTACTATATTATGGTTCGTAATCTTCTGTATGTCGATATCTTATGAGAACCCTGTGAATAGTTTAGTACTGGTTTGTGAGATAGTCACTACCCTTTATGGATGATCAGTAAATTCTCCCTGGAAGTGTAACCAGAGTCTCCTGGAGGGAGAGCGCGGAATTTGTGAATAGATCTATTTGAGACTGACAATCCCACACCTTAACTGCTAGCTACAGTTAGGCGGGCACGCCTGGGGTGACAAATTTCTGGATATCGTTTCGACGTCTGACAAACGTCAAGGAGGTCACGTTGTCGTATTAGCATGGTTACCTGACTCATAACATGTATTAATATTAGTTTATTCACAGTTTGGGCTTTTAAATCTATATTTCTTTCGGGATAGTGATCCCATGGTTTTGTTTCTATATCTCTTTCGGGATAGTGATCCCATGGTATTATCAAACTATTTTGTATCTAGTTCGAGATAGTGATCCCATGGTTTTATACCTGTAACTTGTACGGGATGTCTTTCCCCATGGTCTTTAACTATATCTTATACGGGATAATGATCCCATGGTTTTGTATCTATATCTTATACGGGATAGTGATCCCATGGTTTTGTATCTATATCTTATACGGGATAGTGATCCCATGGTTTTCCAAATCTGTATCTTATCCGGGACAGTGATCCCATGGTTTCAATCTATATTTCCATATATACATCAACTTATCTCGTGTTTAGTCCGGGATGATAGTCCCATGACCTTAAATATGCACTTTCATATGTGTCAAACTATCTTATATCTCTTTCGAGATAGTGATCCTAAGATTTTCATTATATAGTTTTGTGTGTTAAACTATACTTTGTGATATACAACTGATCTTACAATTAGGAAAATATGGGAATTTCCTGGGGTAAAATACAACGCATAATCGAATTGGTAACAAACGATAACTAAACCAACTTCACATAAGAAAATATGGGATTTTCTTGGATAACAAATCTTTTCGGAAACTAAAGGAAATCGATACATTTTCATAAAACAAAACCGCTTATGAACTCACCAGCTTTATGCTGATTTTCAAACCACTTGTATTCTCAGGTCCAAGTTAGACAGGTACCCGGTGATCTCTTTTGATGAAGACGGAGTGCGTGGAAGACTCGTCTCAACTTTTGTTAATATGATGCATATGTATATTTTGTATAACTTTACTTTTGAAACAAATGTAACTTTCATATATATGTAATGTAATGGTTGTTTACTATGATTACTATGTACATTGTATTTGGTACACAACGTGGAAGTCCACCCCGAAAATGTTTCAGCCTTTGATTTTCGGGGTGTGACACCATTCCAGTTAAAGTTGAGTTCTTAGAGTTCTCAATTGGTTGCACAACAACTTGGAAGCAATGGTAGACCCTTGAGCTGCCAGGTGGCAAGAAGTTAAGATTGAGTTCGGTCCATATGAGTTTCAATTTGTCATTATCCTTGTCTTGTGACTATGGTTTCGACAATTCACATGGATAAGAAATATACACCATTAAATCTAAGTGTCATAAGGTTTCTCTCTGATTCATGAAAATGATGGTGAGGAAACACTTTCACTAAGTAGATTTTAGCTAGATAGCAATTGTGATATTTGCATTCTCAAAGTCGTTAGTGGAGCGTGTGTGGTTAACCGGCACACTAACCTAGACTTGTGAGAAGTGGCAAAAAGGTCTAACCATTATGATTACGGCATCCCTCTTCATAATTTTTTAGATACGCAAGTGTGCTATCTAAGGGAATGTGTATGATTTTGATAAAGTTTTATCAAAACAATCTAGTATCAGAAATGTGAACTTTGGTAAGAAAGTCAGCTGATTTCTGAGTACATGTCAAAGCTAGTGGGAGCGTAAGTGTTATGCTAATAATCATCATCTTAGTGGGAGCATGATAATTATGATAAGTATTGCAAGCTAGCAATGTTAATTATTGAAAACAAAAGGTTTCAATTGGGAATAGTTGTTTTGCTATAATTAAGGGAGAGGAAATTATACTTCATCTCAAATCTATAAGCTTAGATCGTGAGGTTTTAATCATTTAGTCAAGGATATATATATATATATATATATATATATATATATATATATACATATATATATATATATATATATATATATATATATGAATTTCATGTTGGAATGGTTCAAAACCCAAGGAAATTCTGTATATGGGTCCATTATTTGCGTTCTAAAATTCGATTATGATTATGGCATCCCTTTTCATAATCTGAATTATGAGAACTTGGCAAATTGAAATGGAAATGTTATAGCAAAAGACTGGTTTAGTCTTTATGTGAGAAATCATTAATCGTGTCCCATATGCTTCAGATATAGGATCGATTACATGTGCTATATTCATCCTTTCTAAAATTTTCAAATGCCTAGGGCATTAAGAAGGGAAAAGGTTTAGAACTGGATATGACTAAAAGGATTAAACAATTGTCGAGGACAATCTAAGGTTTCCCAAAGATTGGTTGCTCAAGGATAGTTGGAAGTATAGTGATAATTCTGGAAGGACCATATTGACATAATCTGTAAGGAGGCAACTCTTGTTCAGAAGTGATAATCGAAATGGAGTCTGGAAATGTTTCAAAGTTAGAAATTATTTAATCTGTGTAAGATTAGGAAACTTAACGCAAGAAGGATGTTTCCTAGGAGTTGATCTCGTTTGGAATACTCCGTAATGATTAGTGCCAAGTCTTTGTGAATTTGTGCATAATCATAACAAGAAGATCAATGCATATAAATTTAGAATCTAACAGATTTCAGTAAATGGCATGAATTTGGAATTCTTGCATTTGCAGTAAGGATTTGGGAATGTGAAAAGAGGATCATTGGAGTTATGTTCAATTGATCTAGTTCACAAAGTAAAGATCATAGACAAACATAGTATGCATACTTGGTGTATGGCATGACTAGTGTTTAGAAAACATAGTGTACATTCTCGGAGCATGGGACAACTATTATTTTAAATTCAAGAATAAAGTTGATAGCTGAAACAGTATACAATGAATAATGTGTAATCATATGGTGATAAATAAAAGGTGTTTTATTTATGTTCATAGGTTTTGATACCATATTGGATTCAATTATTATTGTGTTTCACTTTGCATTTTTTGACTTCCCGAATAAACTAGGTTATTCTTCCGGAATGACTAAGTTATTCGAACCATCCACAGTCAGTCATATGTTGGAAGTAGATATGAATTAAGATTGTCATGGGTTGTCTTGTAGAGGTCTAAGGTGTTGGACAAAGGGCTACAACACTCATGAGTGCTCATAAGTTCTGAGTATTGGATTCAACCCACGCTCATTGGAATCACTTCATGGATTTTATCACGAGTGATCATGAGACGATAATATCTTATATTATTCAAACCTAGAGATATGAGTTGTTACTATGAGTTGGTTGTACATTGATTGCACGAAAACGCATTTGGTAACTCGGTGCTATAAAACGTGCCTCTGTGTATCATTCAACAAGTAGTAGAACAAGCCATATGAGTTGAAGTTTATCCATTCCTTTTACCTTCGGGATAAAAGCGATATCTGTGGGCCCCTCGATGATTTGATGATGACAAATGGAAGTGCTCGGCCGGGCCAAGACTAATTTGATTTGTTCAATTAGTCAGTCATCATAAATCAGAAATCGGGAAACAACAAATGGACAGGGAGTGATTATAATCCACCTCTCAGTCCATATGATATCTAGAATGGAGGAATATATGATCCCTTATGTAATGGACAAGTTCATTGACAAGATCAGAGTTCAACAGCGGCTTTAAGAGCTACGATTGCCAGTTAGGTTTGAAGTCATACGCCATAATAGTTTTAGACTTATCCAAGTGGGAGACTGTTGGATTAATGTCTAAGTCCATAACTATATTTGGTATGTACTTGACCCGACCCGGCATGGTCCATTTGGGTTGCACTTCACCGACACAATTTATATGGATAATCTTTTGAGAATAGTATGTTTATGATTACATATTAATATATTATAAGTTGTAATATATTATTATGGAATCATATTATTTAATTAGTATTGATCAAGAATTAATTTATAATTAATTAAGTGATCAAAAGGAACTAATTAAATATGGACTCTTATATATATGGAATGGGCCAAGTTCATTTAGGTTGGGCTAAGCTTTCATGGATAGTCCATGGAGTATTTAACCCATGGATCCTAGGAAATGAAAGGTCATGGGTATTAGGGTTTAACCCTAATCCTCCACACTATATAATGATGTCCTTGGTTGGTGAAATTGGCACTAGTGTGGTACACTTAAAAGGGCTAGCCGATTTCACTAGAGAGAACCAAGTATCCATATTCTCTAAAGTCTTCCAAGGTGTTTTGGTGATTTATGATTCCACTTGCGGCTTCCACACTACTGGGGCTAAGCTCTTAAAGCTTGAAGACATCAAGCTACATCAAAAGGTATGTCATCTGACTAGTACTTTGTAGTATGAGATCTTCATAACATGCTAGTTACGATTAATGCCTTGGAAAGTTCTTATTTGCATGCATAATAGAGAAAACATAGATCCAAGGTTTATAGGGTTGCATGTACACCATAGGAGTGTTAGAATGCTCATAACCCAACACTTTTGTCATCCTTTTAGCTGTTGTCCTCCACCAAAGGTGAGGTTGCCACTGCGTTATGGGTGTTTTCATGTGTATGTGTGCATGTTTCAGTCTATGTCAATATGTATATGTGTGTGTGTGTTTGTTGGCTGGCAATCAAAGAGGCACCACCATGGCAGCTGACCTTGGTGGCTATCGCCATTCTTGTTGAGAGAAAAACTTAGAAGAACACTTGAACAAATGTTATATGTTAGTACAAGATAATAAGTTGCGGAATAAGTTAATCTCAAGGATCTTGTTAGCTTAACGATAACAAGTTAGAAGTGCTAGATTGTAGAAATGTACAAGAAATAAATAACACATTATATCAAGTATACAACAAGTTGATTTGTAACAAGGTTTTCATTCAAACAAAAGTTAGTAAATGTGAACAACTTAAGGTGAAGAGGAACTCGGGTATTTAGAGAAGAAATACGGATAAATGACATTTGTATTTTAATAATACTTTAGAAGATCGTGAAGGTATATGTCACATGAAGTTGGATACTCTATTTATAGAGTCCTAAAAAGGTACGTATCGAAATAAAAAACTATTAAAGTACTAAAGGTTAACTGGATAATATAGAGTGTGTATGCTAAGTCAGTAATAAAACAAAATATATGTTCATGCGATCTTTATTTTTGTGGTATTTGTTGCGGTTGTGGTTCATTGCAGTTGCGGTATAACAAATCTTCTCTAATTGCGGTAGACAAATTCTTCTATGGTAAGGCAAACAATCCATACTATGGTACCTTAGCTAAAGAGGGTTACTTTTTGTATTAATAATTCCCCCCACAGTGACATCTAAGCTAACTTTTCTTCAATTATTTGATTTTAGTAACCAAATGAGAATCCACCGAAAATTTCTAGCTTCAAGCAACCACTGGATTCTCCTTGTGATTTCAAACTCGACTTCATATGTAGTGTGCTTCGATCGCTGCACAGAAGATAGGGTGGTGTCGAGTTGCTTCTTGGTGAGTCTATGGATTGTTATCACCGGAAGGAAGTATTTTGGACCGTCTTGACCTCTTTTGTATACAACTCCCACCTCCGGATAGTTAGTTTCTCCAAGTGAAATTTATTGAAATCCATTAGTGTATGTTGGTATAGGCTCGAATTCCGGAATGCCAAATTTCTTGGAAAGGACTGGGTGAATTTCTACATTGATTTTTCCAAAATCACATATCAATCCCTTGAGTAAGTCACATGGCCTTTCGCAAGCAATCTTCATCTTAGGATGTTTTTCAGCTTTGACCTGAAACAATCAAGCTATGAAGAAAATTTCCTCAGGATTCATGTTCACATAATCTGCTTGAGTTCAGATGTATTCATCTCCTCTTCGGGTTAAAGTATACCAATAGAAATCAGCCTTCATGAACATTCTTGCCTTGTAGTTATTTACACCTTCTGGTATATTATTAGACAAGATTTTCTCAAATTTGGTATCGTGCTTGGCATGGAAGAGGTTAAGGCTTTTAAACTCCATGGGGAGTCATTTCACATCCGGAAGACTTGGATCAAAGGATTCAAAGATTGGAAAGAACTTAGAGTTTGGGGATATGGGAATGTCCCAATAGTCGTCTGATGGAGGTTCAACATAAGTGAGAATTGGCATGTAGTCATCATCCAGTAGTATGCGGTTAGGATTTACCCTAGAATTGACTAAGGATTCAATCATCATTGTATCTATAGGGATGCATGTCACACCCCGAAACCGAAGGCGGAAACGTCTCGGGGCGGAGGTGACTTCATGAGAATCATAACCAATGTACATAGTAAGCGAAGTAAAACACAAACATAAATATTACATAGATTTCATTACATCAACTGAAAAGTAAAGTAGTACAATTTTTCATAGATACGTAGTTTCAACAAAAGAGAGACGAATCTTCTACACATTCCGTCTTCACCAAAAGAGATCATCGGGTACCTGTCTAAAGCGGACCTGAGAATACAAGCAGTTTGAAAATCAGCATAAAGCTGGTGAGTTCATAAGATGTTTGCTTTGTGAAATTGTACGAGTTTCCTTTAGTTTACCGAAAAGTTATTATCCACGAAAATCCTATATTTTCTTAAAAGAGAAGTTTGATCGATTGTTAGGTTACGCGGTTCTGGTTGTTTATCTATGATCTCAGGAAAGTCCCATACTTTCCTTATTGTATATTACCAATTGTAAAAGATATAATGTTATTCAGTTTGTTACTATTTCTAGTTATATAAGTGTTACCCAGGAAAGCCCCATGCTTTCCTGCATGTTGGTTTCTAATGTGAACAATGTTAAAGATGTAAAAGATGTAAGTGTGATTAAGTAATGTTATGTTTTTCCCAGGAAAGTCCCGTACTTTCCTAAGAGTAATTGTTAGTTATTGAACTTCGATATACTGATTTATTTCCTTTCGTACCTATTGTATTAACTAGGTATTCTGAAAGTCTAATGGTATTATCTCGGAATATACTTAAATACATATCTTCATATTCGTGTTCTTATTCTTAATCATATTCTTGTACTTATTCGTATTCATATTCGTGTTCGTTACTGTATTCGTTTCCTTATTCCTATTCCTATTACTATTCGTATTCGTATTTGTATTTGCGGTCGTATTCGTATTCGTATTCGTAGTCGCATTCCTATCCCTAATCCTACTCCTAATACTATTCGCAGTCGTATTCGTATTCGCAGTCGTATTCGTATTCGTTCTGTTCCTAATAATAGTTTCGTTATCCATTCTGTTCCTAGTTATAAATGTGTTATTCGTTCTGTTTTCTAGTTGTAGCTTCATTATTCGTTCTGTTTCTAATTATAGTTTCGTATTCGTTCTAATCCTAGTTATAGCTTCATATTCGTATTCGTATTCATAATTAGTTATAATTAGGAAATTAGTATAAGTTATTCTTAGATTATGAAACATAGTTTAGTTTAGAACATTTTATTGAGAAATCTATGATTAGTTTGAAAGCTAAATTCGTAATTCGAACTATTTGATAAACACAATTATTGATATTAGAACATACAGAATGAAAACGGTTAAACTGAAAACAATAAGTTTGAGTACAAGTTTTCCTTGTACTTTTGCTTGTATTCCCCCGTGAAAACAGTGAAAACAGTTGAAAAAGGGTAGGGGTATGAACTCACCGGACGCGGAAAGTGTCGAATGGGATGCTAAACGTCGAACCGAGGCTTGAATACGCGCAAGGTTCCTATGTAATATTAAATAATACACAATATATATCTAATTAGATTTAAATAACTAATTAGATACACTTGAACAATCTAATACGCGAAAACACTCCAAAATGGTCGTTTGAAGTGACCCAGGTGGCGTTTTAGGACATGAATGGCTAGGACTTAGAGTTTATTCTTCAAAGGTAAACTCTTAGGGAGTGTGTACGGCCTAAACACCACATCCCCATAAGTTTACGGCCGTAAACTCATGGTAGGTGTTTTTATGAGATAAATGGCCTTAAATCAAATAATGGGTGTTGCTAGGTTTGGCTTTTGGACATTTGAAAGGGATTAAATCATTATATGGATTAATAGAAGATTTTATGGCAGTAAACTAAGAGTTTATGGCCGTAAACTCTCACCCACATCCAACTAAATTAATTTGAAGGCCAAGGATTAATCACATGTGATTCAACTAATTTTTACAAGGCTTAGGGTGAGTTTAGGGCTTCAAATGGCATACAACTATGAGTTTACGGCCTTGGAGCATATGCTCCGGCCGTAACCTCTCAATTAGAGGGTTTATGATGTGTTTAAGGCTTCTAAACTATTTTTGGTTGGTTCCCTAATTTATTCTAAGGCTTTTGGTGGTGTTGGATGGCATTCTAACACTTTAGAAATGATTTTATACCGATGTTTGAGGAGTTTATGGCCCAAGCATATGCTTTCACTGTAAACTCATATAAACCTCCCAAAATTTATGTTTAATGAGTTCCAAGTCCATTACATAATTTCTAAAAATCATAACTAGGGCTTGATTGAGTTTAGGGAGGGTTTAAGGGCTTAAAACCCCTTTAAATGTGAGTTTACGGCCTAGGCACCTTCAATGGCCGTAAACTCATATACAATGCTTCAGGTTATATTTTAAGGCATTCTAAGTCCATTCCATAAAGTCATTTAGCCATGTCTAAGGTCCATTTGAAGTTTGCAAGGGTTTTGTTGCTATAAAAACCCCATTTACTTGAGTTTATGGCCTAGTAATATTCTAGGGCCGTAAACTCATAATAATGGTCCTAATCAAATGTTCAAACTCGAATTCTAAAGCTAGAGAGATTGTACAACAAGTTATGGAAGGTACCTCAAAGATTTGGAGCCTTAAATTGATAATTTGGACCCTTAACTTTGGATTTAGGAGAGAGGTTAGAGAGAGAGTAGAGAGAGGAAGAAAAAGCTTCAAATGGGTGCTTAAACACGTTTATATAGGTCCAAAAACTTGGACACGGTGGAATTCTACCCGATACTGACCTTAAACGGGGCTTTTGGTTGCACCCAATTAAGTTGTCGTTACGCGATATGGTCGAAACTATATTTTTTTCAAATTACTAGTTTGGGACGTTTTGACATATTTCCAACATGTTTTGATACTTACCAAGTCAAAATAAAGGTTTTAACTTAATTAACCTAATTCGGGACGAATTCGGAACAATTCGTTTAAGATGAGTTTTGACGGAACGGTTACGGCGAGGAAGCAAAGTTTTGGGTTGTTACATTATCTCCCCGTTAGAGAGAATTTCGACCCGAAATTCAAGAATTTAGATACAAAATATGGACAAAGGTGGGGTGTGGATGTGTCTGTTGTATGGGGTCTTCGCGTTCCCATGTGAATTCAGGTTCTCGCTTGGAACCTTCACTAACGGGACGTGGCTCGGTTTCACACGCTTGATTACTTGGTCAATGATCTTACTTTGCTCGTCCAGGGAGTTTGGGTATATTAAGGTTCTTGGTCACACTACAATGGATTTCTATGGTTTTATCAGGCAAGTATTCATTAAGGACAGAGGTGCAAGGTAGGGCATGAACGTTGCTAATTACTGAAGGTATTTCAGAGCTGAAGGCTAAGGAATCAATCTGAAAGGGAATCTAAAAGGGTCTAATGTACCACAGACTAAGTTTTCCATGCCTTATCAAGTTTACTATCGGTGTCTTTAACTCCTTGTTTCTCGCTGATCATATGGACTAGGAATACTTGACACTTCTTTCGCATGAACTTTCGCATTTTGACACATTGAACGAAGCGAAGGTTTAGGCCAAACTCGTCACCATGAATTATGAGGGTCTGATCAGAAGGAAGATTGAGACGAACGGTTTTCTATAATGAGATGTATCAACACAGCCGGGCTCAATCGATACATAAATGAAGATAACATCAAAGCTCTCACAGAAACTTACATCAGGTTAATGAAGAAATGAATGATTACTCAAGGTAAGGACACAATGTAGAGATATGTTGTTTATGCACTCGTTCTCACTGATAACTATCTTGACGATCATTGATTTGGTTATTAGACGAGGACTATGTCTAACAAAATAAATAAATGAATGGTTAATAAAATTTTCTTATCACCGAATTCGAAAAGGATGCGAGGACAAGGATTGTCGAAAAGAAATATACCCACGACGTTGGAGGGATCAGCGGCCGTCTCCTCCTGCTTCAAAGTTAATACCATCCCGGCGTTGTTGACATTGTTGGGGGTGTTGGGTTTTGAGCATTCTAACACTCCTAAGTGTACATGTAACCCTAAATACCTTGGATCTATGTTTCCTCTATTATACATGCAAATATGAACATCCAAGGTATTATCCTAATCTAGCATACAAAACTATTAATATAACTAGATAGAATACATACCTCTTTGATAGTGCTTGTCTTCATGAAGCTTGAGTGCCTAGTGCCCCAAGTGTGATACCTCAAATGGTTCACACAACACCATAAGCACTTGGAATAACTTAGAGAGAATTCTACACTTCATGAAATCGGCTAGCCCTTTCTTTCTCTCATTAGTGGCCGATTTTCCTCAAGAATAAGATGCTTATATAGTTATACAATTAGGGTAAACTCTAATTGTCATGACTTTCCATTTCCTTGGATCCATGGGTTCAAATACACCATGGAGCATCCATGGAGCATCATATGGGTTTTGGCCCAACTAGATAATCCATGGAGCATTAGCCCACTATATAAGTATGGATGATTTGTACAATCAACTCATATATTTAATTAGTCTACTTTTGATCACTTAATTAATCCTAGATTAATTCTTGATCAATACTAATTAAATAATCTTATTATTCTTATTATTAATATACTAGAACTTATAATATATTAATAACCATAAGTGTCTTATTTCTCTCATTATAGTCTATCCAAGTGCATGATGCCATGCAACCCAAATGGACCATGCCGGGTCGGGTCAAGTCTTACCAATTATAGTTATGGACTTAGACATTAATCCAACAATCTCCCACTTGGATAAGTCGAAAACTATTATTGCGTATGACTTCAAGAACCAACTGGCAATCGTAGCTCTCAAAAGCTTCTGTCGAACTTTGACCTTGTAGATGAACTCTAACCTTTGTCAATGACTTGTCCATTAGATAAGGGATCATATATTCCTCCATTCTAGATATCATATGGATTGAGAGATGGATTATAATCATTCTCTCTGTCCATTTGTTGTTTCCCGATTTCCGATTTATGACGACTGACTAATTGAACAAATCAAATCAGTCCTGGCCCGGCCGAGCACTTCCATTTGTCATCATCAAATCATCGAGGGGCCCACAGATATCGCTTTTATCCCGAAGGTAAAAGGAATGGATAAACTTCGACTCATATGGCTTGTCCTACTACTTGTTGAATCATACACAAAGGCACGTTTTATAGCACCGAGTTACCAAATGCGGTTTCATGCAATCAATGTACAACCAACTCATAGTAACAACTCATATCTCTAGGTTTGAAGAATATAAGATATTATCATCTCTTGATCACTCGTGATAAAATCCATGAAGTGATTTCAATGAGCGCGGGTTGAATCCAATACTCAGAACTTATGAGCACTCATGAGTGTTGTAGCCCTTTGTCCAACACCTTAGACCTCTACAAGCCAACCCATGACATTCTTGATTCATATCTACTTCCAACATATGACCGACTGTGGATGGTTTGAATAACTTAGTCATTCCGGAAGAATAACCTAGTTTATTCGGGAAGTCAAAACATGCAAAGTGAAACACAATAATAATTAAATCCAATATGGTATCAAAACCTATGAACATAAATAAAAAACCTTTTATTTATCACCATATGATTACACATTATTCATTGTCTACTGTTTCAGCTATCAACTTTATTCTTGAATTTAAAACAATAGTTGTCCCATGCTCCAAGCATGTACACTATGTTTTCCAAACACTAGTCATGCCATACACCAAGTATGCATACTGTGTTTTTCTATGACCTTTACTTTGTGAACTAGATCAATTGAACATAACTTCAATGATTCTCTTTTCACACTCCCAAATCCTTACTGTAAATACAAGAATTCCAAATTCATGTCATTTACTGAAATCTGTTAGATTCTAAACTTATATGCATTGATCCTCTTGTAATGATTATGCACAAAGTCAGAACGACTTGGCAAAAATCATTACAGAGTATTCCAAAGGAGATCAATTCCTTGGAAACATCCTTCTTGCATTAAGTTTCCTTAATCTTACACAGATTGAAAAATTTCTAACTTTGAAACATTTCCAGATTCATTTTGACTATCACTTCTGAATAAGAGTTGTCTCCTTACAGATTATGTCAATATGGTCCTTCCAGAATTATCACTATACTTCTAACTGTCCTTGAGCTACCAATCTTTGGTAAACCTTAGATTGTCCTTGACAATTGTTTAATCCTTTTAGTCATATCCAGTTCTAAACCTTTTCCCTTCTTAATGCCCCAGGCATTTGGAAACTTTTAGAAAGGATGAATATAGCACATGTAATTGATCCTATATCCGAAGCATATGGGACACGATTCATGATGTCTCACATAAAGACTAAACCAGTCTTTTGCTATAACATTTCCATTTCTATTTGCCAAGTTCTTATAATTCAGATTATGAAAGGGGATGTCGTAATCATAATCTAATTTTAGAATGCAAATAATGGACCCATATACAGAATTTCCTTATGTTGAGCCATTCCAACATGAAATTCATATATATCCTTGACTAAATGATTAAAACCTCACGATCTAAGTATAATTTCCTCTCCCTTAATTATAGCAAAACAACTTTTTCCCAATTGAAACCTTTTGTTTTCTATAATTAACATTGCTAACTTGCAATACTTATCATAATTATCATGCTCCCACTAACATGATGATTATTAGCATAACACTTATGCTCCCACTAGCTTTGACATGTATTCAAAAAGCTCAACTTTTAGAAATCAATACATTATTGACTTTCTTACCAAAGTTCAGATTTCTGATACTGGATTGTTTTGATAGAACTTTATCAAAATCATACACCTTCCCTTAGATAGCACACTTGTGTGTCTAAACAATTATGAAGAGGGATGCCGTAATCATAATGGTTAGACCTTTTTGCCACTTCTCACAAGTCCAGGTTAGTGTGCCGGTAAACCACACACGCTCTACTAACGACTTTGAGAATGCAAATATCACAATTGCTATCTAACTAAAATCTACTTAGTGAAAGTGTTTCCTAACCATCATTTTCATGAATCGGAGAGAAACCTTATGACACTTAGATTTAATGGTGTATGTGTTCTTATCCATATGAATTGTCATAACGATAGTCACAAGACAAGGATAATGACAAATCCAAACTCATATGGACTGAACTCAATCTTAATTTATTGCCACCTGGCAGCTCAAGGGCCTACCATTGCTTCCAAGTTGTTGTGCAACCAATTGAGAACTCTAGGAACTCATATGCAAAGCCAACTTTAACTGGAATGGGCACAGAATATGTCAACACGATAGGTTATAAACCTCAAGTCGTGTGCTAGTGAAGAACTTTAGGTTTTATTCTTGATTAGTTCTTGAGACTTTCAAGACCTTTAAGACTCCCACTGTCCTCTTGACATATAAGACTCTCTTGTCAGATATTCAAGGGATAGTGCGGATTCTTTATCAAGACAAACACTTCACATAGTTGGCCTAAGTTGGTCTTTGTTTTATCCAAAACATCAAAACTTACCAACTTCAAATGAACAAGAGTAGGACACTTTTACTCTTACATTTGACACGTGTTTTAAAACTTCTTAAAGACATGTCACTCAAATTACAATCTTGGAGTATGACTCTAAGACTTGTATTGGAACGAAGTATGACTCATCTTCTTGATTTAACCATTTCAACAATTCAAGATCCCTTCTTCTTAGTCATAAGAATGCACTAAGACTTCCTTAGAGAACTAATTTTGATATGGTTTCTTAATCATTAAGATGATCACAAAAACTGATACTAAAGTACTCTCCCATCTTTTCAGATTTGAGAAACTTTTATCCTTCTGCCTAATTTGATTCTTCTTATTCCCTCTGCCTTACATTGGAACCTTTTCCAATGTCTCAGAGTTACACTTAAGCTTGTAAGTATAATCATATTTACTGAGCTTTAGTAAACTATGACGAATAGCCTTATATCTTTTGTGGTGGACTTAATCAATGCACATGACTATGTACTCGATCCCTTAGTCCATTACTTAACTCACACATCCATGTGAACAAGTAGTTAGTCTTAATTTTTCCAATACTTGAAAGTTCTCATTCATCATGCTATACAACTTGCATGATTCCAAGTTCCGGTCCAATTGAGACTTGGGTGATGAGAATCTTTCGTTATTTGGTAAATTTAGACATTACCAGAAATGAAAGAATCAATTTCATACTTCCACTCTTGCTATTAATGGAATCATATAAGCAACAATCTTTCCTCAAATGCCATTGTAAGGATATTTTAAAATAAATAAAATCAAAAAAAATTTCTTTTATTTTAAAACTTTGCGGAAAAACTTATCCTTACAATCCATATGAAAACTTGTTGTTATCTATTCCTATGCAAGATCTCATAACTCCTAAGAAGTAGCTCAAGAATCCGATTTTTCAAACTACGCGATAGAAATCCATCTATGCGATCAGATTCAGCCTATTCTTTTTTTTAAGTTCCTTTACTTTTTCTTTGATTCTTAAAACATCAACATGTGACCCAGTCACATCATGTATCAAGAATCTCAGAATAGAAACTTAACAGAGTTAGATAGTGGACTTTGCCTGAAGTAGAGTCAAACTTATTGACTTTAACATTCTTAGGTTAATTTGGCAGCTTCGCAACTAATGACCCTTTCTTTGGCAATATAAACATATGGACCCTTTTGATAATGGTACACGGGACTATCTGTAACACCGTAAATTTAAAGACAAAATTTTCATTTAAAATAATCATTTTTAATATTAAACACTTGTTTAAAATCTCATTCATAATTGAATTACAAAACATAGCTTCATTTTCACTTGAATGGAAAACCAGGATCCTCCAAAATACAACTCTTTCTCTGGTGTGTACAATCGAGCCGGTGCCATCCCACGTTACTAAAAGAACCTGAAACAACATACATAAAACACTGTAAGCACGAAGCTTAGTGAGTTCCCCAATATACACCTTACGCACATACGCCTTTCCAGGCCCTGACCTTCCGGTCCACTGCACAATGCCTTCTGGCCCATGAGATAATCGCCTTCCGGCCCATAACGTGTTGCCTTCCAGCCCATAGTACATTGCCTTCCGGCCCATTACATATTGCCTTCCGGCCCATAACATATTGCCTTCCGGCCCAAAACATATACGGCAAATAATACATTTACTCTAACACATAAAGCACATATATCATATATCATACCTGACCTTTCTGTCACATAACACTTTGCCTTCCGGCCCATATAAACATGCATATCACGTGTAGCAACTAACTTTCCATTTATAGCATATATACATAACACATAATATATTCGACCTTCCGGTCACACAATCAAACCCTTCCGGGTACAGTATAGTGAGAAGACTGACCTCGTGGATGCTGGAAGTTAGCAACTCCTGAAATCACTTGCACCTGATCCGCCGAGCTACAAGCTCCCTATAACAATATATCTCTTATTAATACTTTTATCTTCCACGTTAACTGACCCTAAGAAGTCACACAGGTCAACTCTGGTCAACGGTCCACGGTCATCTCGACTGGACTCGGCGAGTACCCTGGCGACTCCGCGAGTCTAGTCGTCCTCACAAATTCCTGGATGTTCTCTTTCTACTCGTCGAGTATCTCTCTTGACTCGATGAGTTCCTCGTGGAAGAATCGCGGGGCCACCCCGACTCCACTCGCCGAGTCTGAAGAACAACTCGGCGAGTCCCAGTGAATCTTCAAGCTACTCGCCGAGTCTGCTCATCTGACTCGGCGAGTCCATGCCATGCAGTCGATCAAACTGCTTCCTAAGATAAATATTGTCCCGAAATACACAGGCATGGGACCCTCTGGACCTCTAAAGGTCCTAATACAAGGCTATAGTCGTTTGGGAAACAAGGGTAACCATCAATCTAACCACAAAAGGGTTCCATAAACCCTAAATCCATGCACACATTCACATAACAAAAAATAATCCGAAAGGTTACCTGAATCACGCACTCTCTGTGTCCCCAAGCCTCAAAACGTGATTCCCTTGCTGTCCCATTAGCCAAAACCTTCTCCTTCTTGGACAATAACTTCCTCAAATCACCAATGATCTTCTATCCTTGCTATGGATGCCCACAACCGATTTAGGGTTCTTCTTAGTCGGCCAAAAGACAGACAATGACGGCCTAAAAGGCGTTATATACGTTCCAAAACCAAACGGCTAGGGTTTCTGTTGAACAGCGTTGACTCGCCGAGTCCATACCTGGACTCGTCGAGTCCAGTCGCGAACCCGCGACCAAGTCTGCGATCCAACTCGGCGAGTCAGGCTCCAACTCGCCGAGTCCCCCCCTTTAAAACACCCCAAAATGTAATTTAACAATACTTGAGATTTCGGGCTGTTACAATTCTCCCCACTAGAATCAGACTTCGCCCTCGAAGTCTCACTCTGAAAATAGTCCTGGATGCTGCTCCCGCATCTCACGTTCCGGCTCCCCTAGTCACTACCGATCTCTTCCGAGGTTGCCACTGAACCGATACCAGAGGTACCTCCTTGTTCCTTAGAACCTTGATCTTCCGATCCCTGACGGCCACTGGCCTCCCAGCGTAACACATGCTCGCATCCACCTAATTGTTCTCTAGTGGAACCACTGCTGACTCATCGGCTATACACTTTTTCAAATGCGACATATGAAAAGTGTCATGGATCCATCCCAATTCCGTTGGCAGCTCCAAACGGTAGGCCACCCGTCCTACCCTCGCATTTTCACTAAAAGGCCCAACATATCGGGGCCCCAATTTGCCCCTCTTCCTAAATCGAATCACCCCTTTCCAAGGAGAGACCGTCAACAGTACGAAGTCGCCGACCTGAAACACATGCTTGCAACGGCGTCTGTCCTCATAACTTTCCTGTCAACTCTAGACGATCATTAACCTCTGATTAACCTGCTGCATCTGCTCTGTCGACTCAAGCACGATCTCTGCACTGTCCACCACTCCCTGTAACCGAGAATTACCCAAGATGCAACTCTGCTCTAAATTTCAATGATCACTCGACCCATAAGGATTAGGAAACCATGAATCACCGGATCCCCGATCCTAAGCCCACTTTATCCATTTCTGAACAACTGAGGAACCCATTCTCAATTCTCAGAGCAACTCTCCCGAGTTCTCCTCTTGCAATCGCATGCACATGTTGCACTAGCCCCAACATACCTTCTTCTTCCTTTATCTAGGGAAATCCTCTTGACGACCTTGCCACTACTCCATGTATCGCACACGTTCTGGATTTGCTCGCAAGGACTCTCGGGTCCATTCGTTACCTCTCCTCAGCAAATGAGGGTCCGGCACCACCTCCTAGGTAACAGCTCAAAGGGCGGCATACTAATGCACTAATGATGGTTGTTGATGTGGGACAACTCAACCAAGGATCAATACGTACCGCGGCTTTCTCAGAAATCTAATGCACATGCCCGAAGCATGTCTTCGAGCGTCGGGATCGTTTACTCTCTCTAAAGTGTCCTCAGATATCATCATGCTAAGCTCCTTTCCCATATTCCTCCTCAAGACTGAGTACTGGATCAGCTTTTGGCTTCACATCTGAGCCCCCAACTGTCACCCTTCTCATGACCCAAATATTCCACTAACTTTCTCCCCGTGACCACTATCCCGACCCAGTGACGCGCAAGTCACAAAATTCTCTTTTCCTCGTGCGAGCAATACAATCCAACCGAGGATCGTCTCAACTCTAATCTCTGGGTTCTGCTGCGCATATTCGTCGCGTATTTCTTCCGCATCTCCCGACAGGGACGGATACCCCCATCTTGTGTAGCACCTGGTTTCCGGTATGTGAATTTTATTTGAGCATTGCCCTAATTTAGCCTTGGACTCGGCGAGTCATAGGGTCCGACTCGCCGAGTAGGGACGAGACTCAGGACACGTTTTAAGTAGGCGACTCGGCGAGTCCACATCCTGGACTCGGCGAGTCACCGCTGCTGGATGAAACCCTAAGTTTCAAGGGTTTGCACCCTATTTAATCTCTCATTCCGCCCCAACTCGTCCCCATTCACCCCCAGAACTCCCCCAACATCGTTTTCCCTTGTTTCCTTGAGAGATTGAGGTGTTCTTGGTGTGTTCTTGAAGGTTTTGAGGAGTAAGAGGAGTAGATCAAGAAGAGGAGAAGGAGATCAGCCATCTTTGTGTCATTTCAACATTTCCCTTGAGGTATATCTCGTTTTCCCCTGTTTCTATGCTTAGGATGTCATTTGGGACACTCTTGAGCAATTCTTCAAGCTTGTTCGTGCTTAATGACTCGTAATAAGTGGATTAACCTTTAGACCTAGGCAATATTGAGCTCCAGGAGCTCAGATCTGTGAGCTTTATGGCCCCATGTGGCTTGTTCATCCTAGATCTACCATTTTGAGGCATTTTGCACCCTAAAATCCACATTAGTGAATATCCACACGTAAAGTTGGAAACTTTACGTGTGATTTTTGTCCTAGAAGTCCAGATCTATGAATGGCATGGACTGAAACCGAGTAAATCTGTGTATTTGGTGGATGCATGGCGACGACTCGGCGAGTCGCATAGGTGACTCGGCGAGTCTGGTCGCGAGTCACCGATTTGGTCCCTTCTTCATGTGTCGAGTTGAGCCATGAGTCACAGGGGGTGACTCGGTGAGTTGGGAGCTGAACTCACCCATGTTAGGACTCGGCGAGTCAATGCCCTGACTCGGCGAGTCCAAGGCAATCTTCATAGATCAAGAACAGACTCGGCGAGTTGTTCATACAACTCAGCGAGTCTTAGCATAAAGTGTTCATCGGATGAAGATGAACTCGACGAGTTGTTCATGCAACTCGGCGAGTAGGATGAAGGAGTTGAACGACAGTTAGAAGGTGAACTCGTTGAGTCATAGCCCGACTCGACGAGTAGAACCAGGGACCCAGGACATTGGTTTGCTAGGGACTCGGCGAGTGGTGATCCACTCGGCGAGTCGTGTCAACTGAAAAATTGACTCTAGCTTTGGTTTAGAGCTAGACCGGGGGTAAAATGGTCATTTTACCTAAAGGACAGTTAGCAGTGTTTGATTGAGTATGTTGTGGGAATTGCAGCCGGAGGACTTCCGGAGCAGCAACAGTCATTTAGTTCCCGATCAGTTCAGCAGCTACTTTGAGGTGAGTTACCATCCAGTAGCAGTGGGCCTAAGGCCACAATGCCGACCCACCAGTAGGAGATGTATGATAGATGATTGTCTTTGTGATATCATCTAAGTTTGCTACTATCTGATATGTTATATGCTAGCATGATATGTTGTATGTGATAGTAGTAGAGTTTGGTTGTTAGGACCAAAGGGTAGTCAGACACCCCAGATACGTCTGACAATATGTGATGATATGTTTGCATGCTGGCTTGTTATGTTATATGTGATCGTAGTAGTAGGGGTGAAATAGTCCCCGAGGATCGGTTGTTAGGACCGATGGGTAGTCAGCACCCCAGAATGTCTTGACATGGGTAGTCAGCACCCCAGAATGGCTTGACACGGGTAAGACGGCACCCCAGAATGGCCGTATGGGTAGGTCGGCACCCCAGAATGGCCGTACCGGGTAGTCAGGCACCCCAGAATAGCCTGGCAGTAGGTATGTTATGTGTTTGTATGGTATGCGGTACGTTGGGGGAACTCACTAAGCTTTGTGCTTACGTTTACAGTTTTGTTTTCAGGTACCTCTGCATCGAAGGGGAAGGAGCCGACGCGGTAGCGGCACGTCATACACACACTCTTCGGTTTCCGCATTTATGAGATTTACTGGGATTGTACTCTGATATTTTGATGGGATGTATGGTTTGACTTTTTAGAACATGGTTGCGATGTGTTATGGTGAGAACAAACAATGCTTTTATTTATTAACGTTTTCTAAAGTAATACCTTAAAAATGAAATTTTCGGACGTAAAAATTGGGTCGTTACATCTTGCCCCCGACTCAACATCTAGGCTCCAAAACTCAATAATAGGACTACTCAAACCCAAAACTCTTCCACACCATAAACTGCTCGAAAAACATTCCAACATCGAAATTCTCTTGCCATCTAGTGAGTACTGCGACTCCACGCAGTATCACAACACCCTCTAAATAGTGAGTACTGCGACTCGAATATCCACCCCAGACTCTGGAGACAAATAACATAACAACTGCCTATCTCTGCGAACATCCACTCTCTCAAATAATCTCCCTGAATACCCATACTCGAAGGGCTCCCACTAGATCCACAGATACTTGATATGCCACATGTCGATTCAATTCAAGATTCACGAGTAACTCCGAAATAGAAATATCATACCCGAATAGCCCAGAATGCTGCCACAACCACTGATCTCCTGCCCCAAACATCACGTATATACAATAATACATCTCCTCGGAATCCCATAAATAGATCTACATTTTCCCACATTACAACTCCGACGCATATAATTTCCCGATTGGAATACGAGAAAACGCTGACGCTACGAAATATGCTGATAATTCTCCGAAACCCTTCTTCCGACGTTCAAAATCCAAACAAGGATGCGCATACCGATCCAAACATTCTCTATCTACTTGTAACGACACCAGACACCTACCATGGATACATTCGTTCTCCTCCTCGAGTACTTCCCGCATTAACTCACTCTGACCCTCTTCCTCAATCACTGAAACCTCTGGTCTCATGATTTCTTATAGCATATCTCTATACTTCACTTATAACCACTCTTGGAAAATCCTTGCTTTCCTACATACTGCACCCGGTTCTCCCCCACTAGGGTTCGAACCATCGCCAATTAGCACACACCCAACCCACAACTATTTTTCACCAGTGAAATTGCATCTGCTCCAGGAAAGTGCTACGCAACGCCCGGTAATTCCCCCTTAAGGAAATCAATCAACCCTCTATACTCTGAACCTCTGATTAACTCTCCAAGAACTTCTCATCACAACCGCCTCTAATCGATCCAAATCCCATGCCAATCTAGCACTAAGCGTCTAAACTGTTCAATAACATCCCTGGCTCATATACTGCACCGCCAAATCATCGTTCCTCTCACCTCGACTCATCAACCAATGTCCCAACAATGGAATTGTCCCAAGGACAAGGACCCACTCCCAACATAGACGAAAACTCTCTGCACTGCAAAGCTCGACTAAACTCCCCGCTGCTACCATAATAACGCATCCTACTATTCTCACTTAGGTGTGGCGTGGTCCTCGACTACCTCAGTCCCCAACTGGCTGCCTGCTCTCAATAAGTCACTGCCTCGTGGCACACCTGCTACCTGATACTCTGAGGGAAATCATTATCAATAACTACCTGCAGGGTGTACTCCCAAATCCAAAACTGAAACATCAGACCCCTCGTGTCGTGCTCACGAACATAGATGGCACCACCCACCTAGAAGGTGACCTCTCCCTATCGCCTTATTGCTCGACCCAACCGAAATTTTCCTCTGTCTTTAACTCCTTACCAAAATACTCAGATAGACACCCGCCTTTCCCATCGAGGAACGCCTCTCCATACTCAATCACGGTCTACAGGCCTAAAACCCATAGCGTCCGATCTCTACCTCATCGATCATGACCGGATAACAAGATAGTCACAATCATCATCCGCTATGAACCATGGCACTCATCCCATGACGTCCCTTCTCAATCTGTTTCGGTGTATGGTACCCGAACCATAACATCACTCCTCAATCTACTCCGATGTATGATACTCGAACCATAACATCTATCCTCAAGCTGTTCCGATGTATGGTACCCTGACCATAACATCACTCCGCAATCCGCTCCGATGTATGGTACTCGAACCACAGCATCTATCCTCAATCTATTCCGATGTATGGTACCCGGACCATAACATCACTCCTCAATCTGCTCCGATGTATGGTACTCGAACCATCACATCTATCCTCAAGCTGTTCCGATGTATGGTACCCTGACCATAACATCACTCCGTAATCCGCTCCGATGTATGGTACTCGAACCACAACATCTATCCTCGATCTGTTCCGATGCATGGTACCCTGACCATAACATCACTCCGCATTCCATTCCTTAGGACCTTCAGAATGCTCCTTGTATCAAGTATGGGTCCTCTGCTTTCAGTATTACAGGCCCATTCTACCTTCCACATCTACCCATACTTTCCACACGGACCATCCCAGAGTTCCTAAGTAGCTGATCGACCTCCCCTTTTACCAATCCATCGTGCGTACTCGCTCCCCAACGAAATCCTCTACTCTACCAGCGCACTCATCTGGCTAGGTTTACTCCCTAGTCCCTTCCACCATCCTCCCACTTCTTTGCTATCAGCTGCTGAAGAGCTCCTAATGATGCCAACCATCTACCTCCTGAGTATCGTCATACTCACGTAGTAGCTGACTCCCATCATCGAGAATTCCACAAAGCACAAAGCAAGTAGCATTCGAGCATCGAAGAATACATAGGACTCCTTATATGTGATAGCTCCACCTTCTCGGCTCATCCTCGGAAGTACCACTGAACTCTGTAGCTCTACTCCTCGTGCGTCCTAACTGGATATTCTCGCTCATCACATATTCAAAAGCATAATGCACATATGACAACAAATCCTAGGCTAAGGCATCACAAATCAGGCCATTCTAGTCCTAAGATATGAAACACCTAACCGGTCTCTAGCATGCAATAATATCTCATAAAGTGCATAATAGATATTTCATAACACAAAAGTAAGGGTATTTTGGGAAATCACCGTTTGGCTCTAGCTGATTGTACACACTGTTCTTTCTTGCTTTCTCTTTGAACTCTTATCCACTTTTAGAAAACTATTTATTTGAAAACTTTTTCTTATTTCCTCAGTTTGAGTCCAGATTTACCCGAAGGCGCATCCGAATCCCTCAAACCAAGGCTCTGATACCAATTTGTAACACCGTAAATTTAAAGACAAAATTTTCATTTAAAATAATAATTTTTAATATTAAACACTTGTTTAAAATCTCATTCATAATTGAATTACAAAACACAGCTTCATTTTCACTTGAATGGAAAACCAGGATCCTCCAAAATACAACTCTTTCTCTGGTGTGTACAATCGAGCCGGTGCCATCCCGCGTTACTAAAAGAACCTGAAACAACATACATAAAACACTGTAAGCACGAAGCTTAGTGAGTTCCCCAATATACACCTTACGCACATACGCCTTTCCAGGCCCTGACCTTCCGGTCCACTGCACAATGCCTTCCGGCCCATGACATAATCGCCTTCCGGCCCATAACGTGTTGCCTTCCGGCCCATAGTACATTGCCTTCCGGCCCATTACATATTGCCTTCCGGCCCATAACATATTGCCTTCCGGCCCAAAACATATACGGCACATAATACATTTACTCTAACACATAAAGCACATATATCATATATCATACCTGACCTTTCTGTCACATAACACTTTGCCTTCCGGCGCATATAAACATGCATATCACGCGTAGCAACTAACTTTCCATTTATAGCATATATACATAACACATAATATATTCGACCTTCCGGTCACACAATCAAACCCTTCCGGGTACAGTATAGTGAGAAGACTCACCTCGTGGATGCTGGAAGTTAGCAACTCCTGAAATCACTTGCACCTGATCCGCCGAGCTACAAGCTCCCTATAACAATATATCTCTTATTAATACTTTTATCTTCCACGTTAACTGACCCTAAGAAGTCACACAGGTCAACTCTGGTCAACGGTCCACGGTCATCTCGACTGGACTCGGCGAGTACCCTGGCGACTCGACGAGTCTAGTCGTCCTCACAAATTCCTGGATGTTCTCTTTCTACTCGTTGAGTATCTCTCTTGACTCGACGAGTTCCTCGTGGAAGAATCGCGGGGCCACCCCGACTCCACTCGCCGAGTCTGAAGAACAACTCGGCGAGTCCCAGTGAATCTTCAAGCTACTCGCCGAGTCTGCTCATCTGACTCGGCGAGTCCATGCCATGCAGTCGATCAAACTGCTTCCTGAGATAAATGTTGTCCCGAAATACACAGGCATGGGACCCTCTGGACCTCTAAAGGTCCTAATACAAGGCTATAGTCGTTTGGGAAACAAGGGTAACCATCAATCTAACCACAAAAGGGTTCCATAAACCCTAAATCCATGCAAACATTCACATAACAGAAAATAATCCGAAAGGTTACCTGAATCACGCACTCTCTGTGTCCCCAAGCCTCAAAACGTGATTCCCTTGCTGTCCCATTAGCCAAAACCTTCTCCTTCTTGGACAATAACTTCCTCAAATCACCAATGATCTTCTATCCTTGCTATGGATGCCCACAACCGATTTAGGGTTCTTCTTAGTCGGCCAAAAGACAAACAATGACGGCCTAAAAGGCGTTATATACGTTCCAAAACCAAACGGCTAGGGTTTCTGCTGAACAGCGTCGACTCGCCGAGTCCATACCTGGACTCGTCGAGTCCAGTCGCGAACCCGCGACCAAGTCTGCGATCCGACTCGGCGAGTCAGGCTCCAACTCGCCGAGTCCCCCCCTTTAAAACACCCCAAAATGTAATTTAACAATACTTGAGATTTCGGGCTGTTACACTATCACAGACTTAGCTTTTCTCTTTACCATTTGTTCAACCGAGTTGACTATGGCCGATCCCTTTCCATTGGGAAGAGAATGCTTTTCTGGATTTCCTGTGTCACTATTGTCAATGTCCATCAAGTTTTAAGGAAGTTGATCTTAGCAAATAGATAAGACCATTAAGGGTCTTGTCATAGTCTGTTTCATAGGTGTTCCAAAAGAACTCACTATGTGACTTAGAAAGTGATTGAACCACCAACTTTCTCAAGACTTTGACACCCAACTCTCCCGGCTTGTCAATATGTGACTACATCTCCAAGATGTGATCACACCTAGACCTTGCCTTGCCAATAGGGCTCGAGTGACCTTAAACTTTTCAAGAACTTGTGGGGTAGGGAGAATAATTGGAGGAGTTGAAAGAAGTATGATTTCCAAGGGACATCATCTTCATTTAGGAAAGCTTGTTTCAATAGATTTGGAAGATCATAAATGTCTAAACCAGACATGTTATGGGAGATATTCAAGATAGTTGATCTTAAAGTCCTTAATATGACACCCAATATGAAATATTAAGGCTAGGACCCAACAAACCATTTTATAACTTAGAAGAGGTATGCCGTAATCCAATCTATAAAACAATTTGAAGGTTGGTGAATGACGATTCACCAATTTCCACCAAGATAAACGAAATGTATTATTAGGTTTTAATTGGATTTGAAACTCCTAGATCTTTGAGATTCATTGAACTGTTCAATGGCATGTTTCAATCTCGAGTGTGCCCTTCAGGTTTTGTGACTGGGATGCCGAGGATCACAAAACAAGGTGTGAAGTAACCATGTAAATTACTTGGTACCCTTAAGTGTTTACCCCTTAATCGATGTGCCGGTTAACCACACACGCTCCATCGATACTATGATAAATATTAAGTCACCCTTTACCTACCTTGTTAAGTCCAAGTTAGTGTGTCGGTTAACAACACACGCTCCACTAACAACTTAGACAAAGTGTAAAGTGTAATTTCATGGATTAGAACCTTATTCACATTTTCCTAAGTAACTAAGATTGGGAATTATTAAGAGTTTAGTTACATAGTATTTATCATTAATACTTTTAATGAAGGGAGAATTATAGTCCTGTCAAACCCGTTCGGCTAACGACCCTCCACCAGTCAAGCAAGCGGTGGGTGAGAGTGGACACCCATTAAGTTGCCATTTTATAGGCAACAACCTTATACCCACCTTATAGACCGACTTCGTGAATGAGGCGTACTAGAGGTAAGACCGACTTTACTCTTATACATATATATATTGTTAACTTATAATATTATAAAGTATAAGGGTTGAATTTTAACTTTTAAAATTCTAAGGGCTAACTTGGAATTAAAGTATTCATAAGAGAAAACTTTACAAATTCCAAAACTTGAGGGCAAGTTTTGAAACTATTCAAAACTAATTAATTCCATAACTTATGTGTTTAAAGTAGTTTTAATCCAAAAACTCTTCAAGTTCCATAACTTATGGAGGACTTTAACCTTTAAACTAAGAAACTCATAAGAACAAGATAATTCAAATCAAACTTTTTCATGTAATTAGTCTAACCTTTAAACTAACACAAAACATGAATCTATTGACAATTATCTTTGGAAATGGATTAGCATGAACATTACCACATTAAAAAACAAGTTTATAAGTTCAAAAACAACTTAGGGTAATGTTCCTAGTCCATTTCTAGCAAAAAACCTCGAAAATATGTTGTCTGGGATCCAACTCGTCGAGTGCATGAACATAACTCGGCGAGTTGGATGCATTTTGCCTTGGACTCGTCGAGTCCCTTCATGGACTCGATGAGTCTGCTGGGCTGACAGTACCAATTTCGATTTTTTCAGCTTCTATTGCAGGTATAACAAGAAAACAAGCCTAGTCTCTGATACCACAGTTGGGTTTTGATCATTCTAACACTCCTAAGTGTACATGCAACCCTAAATACCTTGGATCTATGTTTCCTCTATTATACATGCAAATATGAACATCCAAGGTATTATCCTAATCTAGCATACAAAACTATTAATTTATCTAGATAGAATACATACCTCTTTGATAGTGCTTGTCTTCATGAAGCTTGAGTGCCTAATGCCCCAAGTGTGACACCTCAAATGGTTCACACAACACCATAAGCACTTGGAATAACTTAGAGAGAATTCTACACTTCATGAAATCGGCTAGCCCTTTTTTTCTCTCACTAGTGGCCGATTTTCCTCAAGAATAAGATGCTTATATAGTTATACAATTAGGGTAAACTCTAATTGTCATGACTTTCCATTTCCTTGGATCCATGGGTTCAAATACACCATAAAGCATCCATGGAGCATCATATGGGTTTTGGCCCAACTAGATAATCCATGGAGCATTAGCCCACTATATAAGTATGGATGATTTGTACAATCAACCCATATATTTAATTAGTCTTCTTTTGATCACTTAATTAATCCTAGATTAATTCTTGATCAATACTAATTAAATAATCTTATTATTCTTATTATTAATATACTAGAACTTATAATATATTAATAACCATAAGTGTCTTATTTCTCTCATTATAGTCTATCCAAGTGCATGATGCCATGCAACCCAAATGGACCATGCCGGGTCGGGTCAAGTCTTACCAATTATAGTTATGGACATAGACATTAATCCAACAGGGGGTTGTTGCTTTTGGGCAGTTTCGCTTGAAATGCCTAATTTCTCCACACTTATAACAGACCTGTTCGATACTTGACTCAGAAGTTTGTTCAAGGTGTTGTACTAGGGTTCTGCAGCTCCTAGCAAGATGGCCTTGTTTGCCACAGTGTTTACAAATCATCTTGCGACATGGGCCAGGAATACGATGATGATAACTACACCTGCTGCACCAAGGGAGATTACCAACATACCCAGTGACAGGTTCTTGAGCTTTAGACGAAATAACAGGAGTAGTGGTAGCTTGAATTTTAGGAACATCGGCAGGATTGGTAGCAACTTGGACTGCCACATTTTTGGGATTCTTGGAGGGTCCTTGGGAACTCTGACCTTTCCGCTTTTTACTCTTATCGTTTTCATTTTAATGCTCCTGAACATTTTCATGGTTTTGGGGATAGGAGTTATATCTTGGACCAATGGACTTGTTAGGGTTCAAGATCGTCATTGCAGCCGTCACTGCAGCAGAAACAGCCAACTGGAACATCACAGGGTCGAAGCGAGATGAGGGTGGAGACGAAGGGTCGTTGTTCTTCATGCTAAGTTCTTTCCTTGAAGACATCTCGATCTAAAGGATTAGGAAAAAGAGGATAATAAGTCCTCTAAATTGAATAAAGAGATATGAAACAAAGGATTTCCCTTTATGACAGACATCTAATTCTATTAAGCGAATAAACAGGAATGAGTTATCAAAGCAGACATTTATCGCTAACGGAATGATCGAGAGGCAATGCTTGAATGAGGAATTTCTACTATAAGGTTGGATTCAGAAATACTCCCATAGTATTTCACGATTCACCGCAACGACGACTCGTTGTTTGTGGTATTTGGGTAAGTTTTAGGTATGTCATATTCCACAGTCACTCCCAAGCACATGTTGGCCGTGTCTCGAATGAATATAGTTGATCAGGCAATATTGATCCTAGACACGACTACATAACTGCCTAGATTTAACTGCAGCATACAACACCCATTTACTTATGTTCTGTTCTATTTATAGATACGATTCTCAACGGCTAGGATACTTGTATACTTTTTGAAAATACTTATATTTGAGGTATACTTTTAGTTCAGAGCACTTAGGCCCCTTAATGTCTATAGTCTTATACCATGTAAGGTTTGGTATACTTAGTTCACTATAAACAAGGGCTCTGATACCAATCTGTCACACCCCGAAACCGAAGGCGGAAACGACTCGGGGCGGAGGTGACTTCATGAGAATTATAACCAATGTACATAGTAAGCGAAGTAAAACACAAACATAAATATTACATAGATTTCATTACATCAGCTGAAAAGTTAAAAAGTACAAGTTTTCATAGATACATAGTTTCAACAAAAGAGAGACGAATCTTCTACGCATTCTGTCTTCACCAAAAGAGATCATCGGGTACCTGTCTAAAGTGGACCTGAGAATACAAGCAGTTTGAAAATCAGCATAAAGCTGGAGAGTTCATAAGATGTTTGCTTTGTGAAATTGTATGAGTTTCCTTTAGTTTACCGAAAAGTTATTATCCAAGAAAATCCTATATTTTCTTAAAAGATAAGTTTGATCTATTGTTAGGTTACGCGGTTCTGGTTGTTTATCTATGATCTCAGGAAAGTCCCATACTTTCCTTATTGTATATTACCAATTGTAAAAGATGTAATGTTATTCAGTATGTTACTCATTCTAGTTATATAAGTGTTACCCAGGAAAGCCCCATGCTTTCCTGCATGTTGGTTTCTAATGTGAACAATGTTAAAGATGTAAAAGATGTAAGTGTGATTAAGTAATATTATGTTTTCCCCAGGAAGGTCCCATACTTTCCTAAGAGTAATTGTTAGTTATTGAACTTCGATATACTGATTTATTTCCTTTCGTACCTATTGTATTAACTAGGTATTCTGAAAGTCTAATGGTATTATCTCAGAATATACTTAAATACATATCTTCATATTCGTGTTCTTATTCTTAATCATATTCTTGTACTTATTCGTATTCGTATTCGTGTTCGTTACTGTATTCGTTTCCTTATTCCTATTCCTATTACTATTCGTATTCGTATTCGTATTCGCGGTCGTATTCGTATTCGTATTTGTAGTCGCATTACTATCCCTAATCCTACTCCTAATACTATTTGCAGTCGTATTCGTATTCGCAGTCATATTCGTATTGGTTCTGTTCCTAATCATAGTTTCGTTATCCATTCTGTTCCTAGTTATAAATGTGTTATTCGTTCTGTTTTCTAGTTGTAGTTTCATTATTCATTCTGTTTCTAATTATAGTTTCGTATTCGTTCTAATCGTAGTTATAGCTTCATATTCGTATTCGTAATTAGTTATAATTAGGAAATTAGTATAAGTTATTCTTAGATTATGAAACATAGTTTAGATTAGAACATTTTATCGAGAAATCTATGATTAGTTTGAAAGCTAAATTCATAATTCGAACTATTTGATAAACACAGTTATTGATATTAGAACATACAAAATGAAAACGATTAAACTGAAAACAATAAGTTTGAGTACAAGTTTTCCTTGTACTTTTGCTTGTATTCCCCCCCTGAAAACAGTGAAAATAGTTGAAAAAGGGTAGGGGTATGAACTCATCGGACGCGGAAAGTGTCGAATGGGATGCTAAACATCGAACCGAGGCTTGAATACGAGCGAGGTTCCTATGTAATATTAAATAATACACAATATATATCTAATTAGATTTAAATAACTAATTAGATACACTTGAACAATCTAAGACGCGAAAACACTCCAAAATGGTCGTTTGAAGTGACCCGGGTGGTGTTTTAGGACATGAATGGCTAGGACTTAGAGTTTATTCTTCAAAGGTAAACTCTTAGGGAATGTTTACGGCCTAAACACCACATCCCCATGAGTTTACGGCCGTAAACTCATGGTAGGTGTTTTTATGACATAAATGGCCTTAAATCAAATAATGGGTGTTGCTAGGTTTGGCTTTTGGACATTTGAAAGGGATTAAATCATTATATGGATTAATAGAAGAGTTTATGGTAGTAAACTAAGAGTTTACGGTTGTAAACTCTCACGCACATCCAACTAAATTAATTTGAAGGCCAAGGATTAATCACAAGTGATTCAACTAATTTTTACAAGGCTTAGGGTGAGTTTAGGGCTTCAAATGGCATACAACTATGAGTTTACGGCCTTGGAGCATATGCTCTGGCCGTAGACTCTCAGTTAGAGGGTTTATGATGTGTTTAAGGCTTCTAAACTATTTTTGGTTGGTTCCCTAATTTATTCCAAGGCTTTTGGTGGTGTTGGATGGCATTCTATCACTTTAGAAATGATTTTATACCCATGTTTGAGGAGTTTACGGCCCAAGCATATGCCTTGGCCGTAAACTCATATAAACCTCTCAAAATTTATGTTTAATGAGTTCCAAGTCCATTACATAATTTCTAAAAATCATAACTAGGGCTTGATTGAGTTTAGGGAGGGTTTAAGGGCTTAAAACCCCTTTAAATGTGAGTTTACGGCCTAGGCACCTTCAATGGCTGTAAAATCATATACAATGCTTCAAGTTATAGTTTAAGGCATTCTAAGTCCATTCCATAAAGTCATTTATCCATGTCTAAGGTCCATTTGAGGTTTGCAAGGGTCTTGTTGCTCTAAAAACCCCATCTACTTGAGTTTACGGCCTAGTACTATTCTAGGGCCATAAACTCATAATAATGGTCCCAATCAAATGTTCAAACTCGAATTCTAAAGATAGAGAGGTTGTACAACAAGTTATGGATGGTACCTCAAAGATTTGGAGCCTTAAATTGATAATTTGGACCCTTAACTTTGGATTTAGGAGAGAGGTTAGAGAGAGAGTAGAGAGAGGAAGAAAAAGCTTCAAATGGGTGCTTAAACACGTTTCTATAGGTCCAAAAACATGGACACGGTGGAATTCTACCCGATATTGACCTTAAACGGGGCTTTTGGTCGCACCCGATTAAGTTGTCGGTACGCGATATGGTCGAAACTATATTTTTTCAAATTACTAGTTCGGGACGTTTTCACATATTTCCAACATGTTTTGATACTAACCAAGTCAAAATAAAGGTTTTGACTTAATTAACCTAATTCGGGACGAATTCGGAACAATTCGTTTAAGACGAGTTTCGACGTAACGGTTACGGCGAGGAAGCAAAGTTTCGGGTTGTTACAATGCGTTGCATATCAGAGTATGTTATCGTAAATTGGAGATCAGTGGCTGAGGTAAGACATCGTGAGGCTTTGTGATGGTGTACTGAGGCATCCGAGCTTAATGCCTTGAGTTTCAGATTATTTTGGGTCTTGAGTTTGAGACGGCAAGTGGTGTATCAAGTATCTATGGTTTCAGCAGGAGCCCTTCGGCTAATGGCAGCAAGTGAGATTACTTGAGAAAATGGGTTACAGCGAGAGGTTGTTGTGATGTTGTGGGGAGCTGTAGTACTCACCAGTCTGCAAGAGGTTGTTGTGATGCTACGGGGAGCCGCAGTACTCACTAGTCAGCAAGAGGCTGATGTGATACTACGGGGAGCCTTAGTACTCACTAGTCAGCGAGAGGTTGTTATGATGCTGCGGGGAGCCGTAGTAGTCACTACTCAGCTAGAGATTATTGTGATAAATTACTCTCTGATAGCCCTAATATTTGAGTTGTTAGGAGCCTGGTGGTCGAACCAGGGGCGAGACTGGGGTCTCTGTATTTTTTGGAAATCGTTATAATCTGAATTAAGTTGTGGTTGTTGCAACCAAAGGGAACTGAAGAAGTGTTATACGCACAGGTTGTAGGTCCTGAGTCATGAGCTGAGTGCTTCATTGGAATGAGTGGTTTCAACTCTGGGTCAGAACAAACTCTCGATTTTGAATTTGCTTCTGATGGTGTGATGTGTAGGAATGATGATATTCTGGATCCTGAGGTGGGTTCCATGTTGAGGGGTATTATTTGTCATCTAATGTCTTAGACCTGTGTAGGTCAGTACTCGGGTACGGGAGGTACCGCGAGATGCATTGAACTATGTGGAGTAGACAAAAGAGGTTAGGTTGAGTCGACCATCAATTAGGATCGTAGTATACGCTTGGGGTGAAAATAACTTGATGACTTGTGTGTCACAATGGACCGAGATAGTTGTTGTGAGAAGGAAGGCGGTGAGGCGTGTTGGGCATGTAGTGGGTAAGCTTTGGAGGTCCAACTGTGAGGCAGAGAGTGCACAAGGTGCTAAATGTTAAAAAGAGATATCTAGTGGAAATTGAAGGATTAAGATTTTTAGATGTTTGAGGATTTCTGAGCGAGCATGATCATTTGGTTCTATTCTCAGAGAACAGGGTGTTGAAAGTTTATTGTTCGGATGTGTTCAGATGGTAGTTTGATGGATGAGCCCTGGTGGGAGGGGAACCCTTTTGTTCCTTGGGGCGTGATTCGGATCGTTTTCTACATTGGTATTAGTAATCTGTAGCCGATTGTTGGATTTCGTCTTATGAGAATCAGAGGAGCAGTGAGTTATCAGGATTGATGATTCGAGAAGTGAATAACATGGTGATAGCTTGAGTGGGCGGTCTGGTAGCGGGCCAGGCCACTAGAGTTCTAGATTTTGTGAAGGTCAGAAACTGGTATCTTAGCGGTAGAAGGGTTAGTTCTGTTTCAGACTTGGGAATCTCTTTGTGGATTCAGGTGTCTATGGAAAAAGATGTCAGTGTGGTATGAGATCCTTTTGGTAGTGCCTTTTGGGTTGTTGGATTCAATCTTTGTTTAGTTAAGGAGTGATTTCGAGGGCGAAATTTAATTCTAGCGCGGGAGAATTGTATACACCAAAGAGAGAATTATGTTTCGAGGATCCTGGATTATTAACTGATTAAACTCAGAGTTACGTTATGTAACTAAATAAATGATGTTTTCTGAATTGTGTTATGAATATTATATGATTAAAAATGAATTTTTTTTTTAATTTACGTCGTTACAACTGATTTGCTTGTTTTTCAAGAGTGACTTTGAACTCATCATTCAGCGTAGTTATCTCCTTGATGAGATTTTCAACAGTGGAGAGAAACTCTTTGTGATCTGCAGTTCGGCAATTATCCAATTCTCTGTTTCCCATTTCAATCCTAAGAATAACTATTTGAGCAGTCATCCTTTCCTTTGTCTTGAGTAATTCTACACATTCCACGAGAGATTGCGATGTAGGGACTTCAGTACTCTGCTATTCTTTAGAGGTGAATGCAGCCAATATCTAATCGACTTTGGCCTAGAGACTGAGAAATTATTTTAGTGAGACTGCAATCTTCTTTTTCTTCTTTTCCTTGGATTTAGAAGTGGAATTTTGTGACCCACTTGATTTTTCTTCATCAAGAACCATTAAGATATCATTTGATGGGTGCAGTTGCTGAACATCTTCAAAGTTGTCTTCATCCAAACCGAACATATGGGCTGATCTGATTTCTATTGCAGTTCCATTATCATTCGAATCGTGATCTTCTTAATTTGGAGGGAGCTTTGAAGGACCAGCAACATCATCCATGTTGTGAACTTGTCGATTGCTGTTTTCCATTGCAATTATTCATTGCTGGATTTTACAAGATATTGTGAACAGTTTTGGCGTTTGTTGATTGAATCAACCGAATACTTTGCAACAGTCTGAATGGTTTCCTCCTTCTATTATTTTCATTGCACTTGTTGAGATTTTCGCGCTTTCTTTTCCCTTTTAAAGGCTTTAAACTTTCTGATACCAGATTCTATACTTGGACGATATCGAGACCATGAATCATAAGATGTGTAGCTGTCAAATCCTTGATTCGTCGAGGTGTACCTCGGGTTCGAGATTCGTTGCACATTTGTGCTCCCTATAACTAGAACACTTGATCGTGATGTCAATGGGATAGGTTCTCCTGAGCTTCCTCGGTCTCCTTGACCTGGAGTCAAGTGTGGCCTTTACTTAGTTCTGACTAGGGCAGAGACATAAGTGACCTGTTGTGCAACTTGTGTACCCAGTGTTTGTGTGAATCAAAGTAATATGGAGTTCAAATCCTCAGGATCAAATAAGTGCAATTGTGATCCCTTGGAGACCTTAGGGCAACTCTAAAAAATTGGATCCACTTAGGGTCCAACTAGGGGTATATCTCCATGATATGATGAAATATATACACTTTCTCTAGCTGAGCGTTGAGTTGGGGTGTGAGAGGGTGAGTCTGCGATGACTCCAATGACTACCAGAGTCTTTTGAGAGACTGTGATATTTCTCGTGCTTGACATATGGCTTTGACTGGGGGTGAGTTTGAGTTTCTTTCTTCTAAATATTTCTCCATAATCCTAAGACTCATGATGAGTGTCATCAAGGACATTCACAGGGGTATCAAGAGTCTTGGATGGATAATTAGGAATCGTAGTAGAGGAATCTGTGGTGTTGGATTTTCATTTCTTAAAGGGAGCAACTCCCTTTTTGAAAACATTCATTGGGGTCTTCCTAGAAACAACAAGAGACTTAATTCTTTTGGATTTTGGTTGAGAACCAAGGTCTGCGGTAGGCTGAGGATCATGTGTTGCGGTAAGCTGACTGGGTCTAGGCGTGGAAGAGAGATATGGGGAAATATCACTCATAGCATGTATGTGGTCAGCTACCTCTACTGTTACACCCCGAAAACCGAAGGCGGAAACGTTCCCGGGGTTGACTCCACGTTGAGTATCAAATCCAATGCACATAGTAAGTAAAGTAAAGCAACCATTACATTACATCAGAAAAGTTTTACAGTTGTTTCAAAAGTAAAGTTTGTATAGTTGTGATAGATAATATATATAAACAAAAAGAAACGGATCTTCGTGTACACCGTCTTCAAGCAAAAAGGATCTTCGGGTACCTGTTCTAACGCTGACCTGAGAACACAAGCGGTTTGAAAATCAACATAAAGCTGGTGAGTTCATAAGCGGTTTTTGTTTGTGAAAATGTTTCGAGTTTCCTTTCTGTTTCTGAAATGTTATGTACACCAAGAAAATCCCGTATTTTCTTAAAAGTTGGTTATTGTTTCACAAATGTAAAGTATAGTAAGTTTGTACACTAAAAACATGTCTACTCATGTGAAAATGTATAGTTGGTTATCTGACTCGTTAAACTGTTCTGTTTACTTATCATATGTTACCAGGAAAGTCCCATACTTTCCTTATTGTATGTTACCAATTGTAAAAGATGTAATGTTATCCAGTTTGTTACTCTTTTTGATATGTAAGTATTACCCAGGAAAGCCCCATGCTTTCCTACATGTTGGTTTCTAATGTGAACGATGTTAAAGATGTAAAAGATGTAAACGTGATTAGGTTCCATGTTTTTCCCAGGAAAGTCCCGTACTTTCCTGAATGTTAGTTACAATACGTGAAATATGTAAAAGATGTATAAAGTGGTTCATTATTACTATAAGTAAATCTTTGTTATCCTAATTGCGAGTTCCATAACCATACAATAGACTGAAACCTGTGGCAATAAGTGGTCCACATGTGGCAATAAGTAGTTCACATACTTATGACTTTCGTCACCCTTGAACCATTTCGGTTCAGCTGTAGCTAGCAGCCAGGTGTGGGGTAGTCAGCCCCGTATAAATCTATACACTCAAGTCACGCTCTCTAAATACCAGAGATTCTGGTTATGGGTGTAGTCCTCCACTCGCGTATCTTGGTGTAGTGTTCGCCGAGGACGTGTCTCCAATCATACAAGATTAACAAATTTACTAGTAATAATATGATAGTCCTCTACTCGTGTATATGTGTGGAGTGTTACCGAGGACAAAACAGTGTACAGGTATTATATTCAAATGTATAATGTCATGCTTTTAACTGATAAATTGTGGAAAGCCATTTGTGAAATATATGTAAAACATAACAGTTTAAAGACCTATTTCAGAAATATATGTTACGTGATCTGCATGTTCAATTGGTTATCAGTTGTGGTAATCAGTAATAAAAGCATATGAAATATGAAACACACATTTGAAAACATGTTTTGAGTACAAGAATTTCCTTGTACTTTGCTTGTGTTCCCCCCCCCCCTAAAAACAGTGAAAACAGTGAAAAAGGGTAGGGGTATATGAACTCACCGGACTCGGAAACGTGTCGGTTTTGAATACTAGACGTTGGTTCGGGGTTTGATTACTCGCGATGTCCCTATGTAAAATGAAATAATGTCCATATATATACAATTAGGGATACATTCACTAATCATATGGAACATTACACTCCAATGAGGTTAAACACCTCAAAACGAGCGTTTGGAGTGACCCGGGTGACATCTTCGGACGTGTAATGGCACTAGGGACTTGGGACTTGAGTTTACTCCCCAATAGTAAACATTTTAAGGAGTTTACAGCGATAGAACACACACACATGAGTTTACGGCCGTAAACTCATGTTGGTGTAGTTTTGCGTGTTTAAATGGCTTAAATGGACATGGGGATTGTTGGAATGGATTTCTAAAATGCCTTGGAATGGATTGTATGAAATTTTAACACTTAAATGGGAGTTTATGGCCACCCCATAAGAGTTTATGGCCGTAAACTCACCTATGGCCAAGATAAATTGATTTGAGCTACAAAGGATAATCACATGTGATTCTAGTTAATTTTCTAAGCCTTGTTATGAATTTAGAACATCATTTAACACACTATTTGGAGTTTACGGCCTAGAGGCATGTTCTAAGGCCGTAAACTCTATTATACCCATGAAAAGTTAGTTTTTGATGCTTAAAAACAACCACATGTGATTCTAGAAATTTATGCAAGCCATTTGAGTGTATTTGATGCATCATTTAACAAGTTCTATGAGTTTACGGCCAAGGGTATGTTCCTAGGCCGTAAACTCCTATAAATGACATTTTTGATGTGTTTAAAACCCTTAAACTATTTTTAGATGCATCTAGATTTTACCACAAGGCCATTGGTTGAGTTTCAAGGCATTTGGACATGATTTAAGGCACTAAATCCCCATTTAAGTGGAGTTTACTGCCCAAGAATGTGCCTTGGCCGTAAACTCACTTTTTCCCCCCAAAATTCGTGTTTAAAGTGTTCCAAGTCTAGATTTGCAAGCCTTAAGGTCATATCTAAGTCCCAACTATGATTTGGAAGGGTTATTTGGCTCAAAAACCCCATGTACATGAGTTTACGGCCCAAGCTTATGCCTTGGCCGTAAACTCCTTCAAATGGCTCAAAATCAATGTTTTAAATGTTATAAGTCCTTTCCATTAAGTCATTAAGCCATATCTAATGTCCAACATTGCTTAGGAGGGGTTTTAGGGCTTAAAAACCCCATCTTTAGGATTTTACGGCCCAAGCTTGTTCCTTGGCCGTAAACTCATGTTCTTGGTCCCAAAACATAATTTAAACATCAATTTGAAGGCTAAAGAAGTTGAATAACAAGTTAGGGGTGTTACCTCTTTGATTGGAAGCCTTAAATCTTAGTTTTGGACCTTTGAATTTGGATGAGGAGAGAGGTTGGGAGAGTTAAATGAGAAATTAACCAAAGGCTTCAAATGGAGGCTTAAACATGTTTATATAGGTTCTAAAACCTTAACACGGTGGAATTCTACCTGATACCGGCGTTAGACGAGGCTTTTGGTCGTACCCGATTGAGTTGCCGTAACCCGATACGGTAATTTCTAGAATTATTCCGATCACTAAAGTTGGGTGTTAAAATGATTTCTAAATGTATTAAGATACCCATTAAGTCATTTTAAATACATACAAGTTAATGACTTAATTAAACAGAAGATCGAAAATTGAATTTGGAAACGACGATTGGTTGCGTGAATTGTACTACGAAAGAGTTACAAGAAATGATACGGAAATTTCGGGTTGTTACATCTACGGTAGTGAGTTTAATAGACTCCGAGATGTACATTGGTAAACGTCTAATGGGTCCAAACATGGTTTAATCTTTTGAGGCAATGTACCTTTTGAGATCGCAGGTTGAGAATAAGTTGATATTGTTGCACAGACTTAGCTTAGCATCCTTGTGAAGATCGAAGATGCACAGTGACCAAAATCAAGAAAATGTGAGCTCAATCATTCCTTCCTTTGTGACAACTTTAAGGATGTATTGTAGGAAATCATCTAACAACATTTTTTCGTAATTCACAGCATTCCCTATGTAGATACTCCATACGACCTCCAATAGCTTGATTCCCATGTTGTCAGTACCACCGGTTCTTCCTAAGAGACACCTATTGATAACATGGCACACGAACTCCCAAACTGCTGGAAGCTAGTTCTTCTTAAATTCACCAACACCCTTAAGCTTCTTCTGGTAGCCCATTTGATACAAAGTAGTGAACACATCAGTTTGGCTTGGACTGTAGAACTTAGTCGATGGAATAACCCTCAGATAGATTTCAGAGAGGTATTTCTCCTTGTTCAGAACTAACAAAGAGTCGTCAACTAGATTCAGATGAATCTCTTAATAGTTGTGGCTGGGTCTGAATGTTGAGAGACACTTGAATAAAATCGCCATTAGAACTGCTGTTGTAAAGGAATTGAAAGCGTTAAACAAGGGGTGTTTTGGGAGAAGCTTGATCATCAACTTAACAGCTTCATTGTAAGAAGGATGATATTCGAAGATGGCTTTGAAATTGCTTGAAGCAATGGATGGAGTTTGATCCTTGATGGTTTATTCTGAACCAGTGGGACGAGCAGAGCCTGAAACTTTTGATTGCTTCTTTGAAATGCCAGACTTCACCATTGTTACGGAAAAAATTTTGAGAACTTGCAGAAAAGGGTTTTAACAAGAAGATGGAGAAGAGAGAGTTCGTCATAAGGATTCAGATAGTGTAAAAGCTATCCTGGGAAGAATTTGGGTGTAACAGCCCGAAATCCAGGTACCCTTCTATTTAGCCCTTCATCTTTGATTTGTTTCCATTTAGGGTTTGCATGTTAGGCGAGTACGCTGGGCGTACAAGGAGTACGCTGCGCGTACTTGCGCGCTTCATTTGGACGCGTTCACCCTCAGATACGCTGGGCGTACCCAAGGTTACACCGGGCGTAACCGGTCCAGACCTAAAAACCCTAATTATTTCGGATGGCTATAAATGGAATGTGTGGCTCGACTCCTCAGCCACCATCCCTCAGAAAGGAACCCTAAAGAGAGTGTGTATTCGTTCTTAGGCCATTTATGAGTATTCTAAGCTTGGTGGTGCCATTTCAAGGTAGCAAAGGAGAAGACGAGCTCATTGGGAAGGCTAGAAGTGGTGTTCAAGTGTGGATCTGAGCTTTGAAAAGGTTGAAGCTTCATTATAAGGTAAAAAGTTCGGATCTTGACATATAGTTCTTGTAATATGCTTCAAGTACCATTTTATAGGGTTTTAGTCCCAAAGGTGGAGACTTTTTGAGCAAATGGTCTCCATAAGATTAGATCCATCATATTTCTGGTCTATTTGAGTTGTAGACTCATAAAAATGTAATCTTGGACGTGAATGTTGCACCATGCATGAGATCTAGATCCTTGAGTTGGAATAGAATGATGTTAAGGAGTGTAGGAGCCTTTACAGCCATGCCAAGGCTTAAAGGTTTTGACTTTATGGGTGTAGATGCATAAATAAAGCCGGATCTAGAAGTTGGAGTAATGGATTAACCGATTAAAACGATGTATGCTAAGGTCTGATGGTTACGCTGGGCGTAACTCCCAGTACACGCAGCGTACTGGGTGGAGACCCCGATCCATGGGTTGGCGATGTAACCCCCGCGTACATCAAGCGGTACGCCCCGCGTACTCAAAAGGTTGACTTTTGTTGACTTTTAGGGTTTTGGTCAACATGAAGACTTTGAGTCAAGGAAGGGTAAAATGGTCATTTACCCAGAGGAGGAATGATGATAAGGGGTAAAGTCTAGTTGTGGAAGTCTATAATTATTAAAATGATATTTTTATGATTAGGCAAGGTAGAGTCGTCGTTGGGATTTGGAGATAGCGAGTACGCGAGATTCTAGACTTTCCTCAAGGTGAGTTTTCTCACTATACTGTACCCGGAAGGGTTTTTATTGTGTGACCGAAGGGTCGGATATGTTATGAGGTATACGCATTGTATATGATAAGTTAATCGTTTATATGTGCTATGTATGATATGTTTGATATGGGTCGGAAGGCATTATGTAATGGGCCGGAAGGCATATATGTTTCGGGCCGGAAGGCGTTGAGATGTGGACCGTAAGGTTGACGCAGGTAGGACCGGAAGGTTTACCGAGTCGGGATGGAAGTCCCCTGAGACACGTGGACCGGAACGTCAGGGCATGGAAAGGCGTATGTGTGTAAGTAGTATTTTGGGGAACTCACTAAGCATTTATGCTTACAGTTGTTGTGTTATGTGTTTCAGGTACTAGCGAGGACCGTGGGAAGGCGCCGACGTGATTGTACACACTGATGGAAGAATTGTTTTTATGATCATGGGATGTATTTTTTAATGATAACATTGTTCACGTTCGAATTTAGAACATTAAATGATTTGTTTGACGTTTGCAAAAAAATGAAAATTTTGTTTTAAAATTTACGTTGTTACATTGGCCGGGGGGGGGGGGGGGGGGGGGGTTGGTTATATCTCTAGACTTCAAAAGTTATTGGATTTACTTGAATTACAGCTGTTAAAGTCAAAAAAAACCATTGGATTTTTACCATTATCAGTTGAAATTAAAATAAATAAAAAATAAATTATTTCCAAGAAAAACGGAGCATTAAATGCATTAGCAGTACCATCGTTACACGTTGGATTAACGTGGGGTGCGATGTGCTATTAGCCGTTGTAAAATGGGAAGTGGAGCGAACTAGACACCCAAACGGCCGTGTGACATGATTGGTTGAGAAAATATTTCTTCAAAAGAGTGCATTTTATGGAAAAACGATTAGTTTGAATCTTAACCCAAAATTGACTTAACTGAGGAAATTCATTTGAAAAAGAAACTGAATTGTCATGTGCTATAAAATGAATGTTATGGGGAATGTTTTTATTAATTAAAGTTAATTAAATAGCACACAACTTTCTAATGGTTTTTATGAAGTGATGATTGTATGCTCATACTATTGAACTACGGTAGGATGCAACTTGACTGCGGTAGCTGAGAACATACTTGATCATGATGGTTAGAAATAAATGACCTGAAGAATATATTGATCATATGTATTTTCAGTATACAAAGTACACTAAGGATTAAATATGAAGTATATATTATTCTATTGAGAAGAACCACAGTGAATGAAATGCTTCAAGAGTTGTTCTTTTTTTTTTGAAAAGAAAAGAAACAGTCCATTCACCCCTGGAGACCTGAAACAGTCTGCGGTACTTAGCAATTCAAAAAGAATATTATGGGTTTGGGTTCATCATTCCTAGCATTTTCAAAAATCCATTTAATTTTGTAGCATCAAGTGCCTTAGTGAAAACATCAACTATTTCTTCGTGAGTGGGTACAAAAATGACTTCGATGTCACCTTTGAGGATATGTTTTTTGATCAAGTGGTATCATAGTTCAATATACTTCGTCTTCGAGTGATGAATAAGATTGTGAGAAATCACTATTGCACTCACTGAAGCACAATAAATGCGCTCCTGCAGCATCCTCTGACTGTAGTCCATTGGTTGATCTTCGTCCAAAGGTCTTGGGAACAACAATTGGCTGTGGCTACATATTCCGCATTTGCGGTAGACAAAGAGACACAATTTTATTTCCTTGAAGACTAGATAACTAATCTTCCTCTTAAGAACCGGCATCCACCTGAAATACTTTTATTGTCCAATCTGCACCCACCATGATCCGCATCTGTGAACGCTTGAAGACATAAGTCATTACCCGCAGGGTACTAGAGGCCCATGGCTTTACTTCCCTTTAGATATCTAAAGATTCGCTTGATTGTAGTCAAGTGAGATACATTAGGGTCAGCTTGGTATCGTGCATATAAACCTGTTGCAAATATAATTTCCGATCGACTAGGAGTGAGGTACATCAATGACCCAATCATTCCTTGGTAGATTTTGTGGTCAATTGACTCTCTGGTAAGGTCAGCTGAAATCTTATATCCAAAGGCCATAGGAACCTTTGCTAAAGAACAATTGTCCATCGAATGTTTTTTCAACCACTCCACGGTGTACTTTTCTTGATGAATGAATATCCCTTAAGGGACTTGTTTAACTTGAAGTCCTAGAAAGAAATTGATCTCTCTATTCATGATTATTTGAAACTTGTTAGTCTTGAGCCTTTCAAAATCATCCACCATACCTTGGTCTGTTGATCAAAAAATGATATGATCCACATATATCTGAACAAGAATTAAATGATTACCATTTGCTCGTCAGAAAAACGTGTGATCAATCACTCCTCTTTTGTAGTAGTGATTTGGAAATTCTAGACTTTCAAAGCCTGGAGGTTGTTGTAGGTAGACTTCTTCTTTTAGTTCTCCATTCAAAAAGGCACTTTTTACGTCCATTTGGTGAACTTTGATGTTTTTGTGCGCAACATACGCCAAGAAGATGTGCATGGCTTCCATTCAGGATACGGGGGATACGTTTCATCATAGTCAACACCTTCAAGATGAATATACCCCTTGGCTACTAAATGAGCTTTGTTTCTTACCATGACACTAGATTCATCCAACTTGTTTTTGAATACCCATCTAGTGAACTAGTCATCTAGCAGAGTATAGATGGCAACCATGGACTATTCTAGACACTCCAATGGAATGTTGGCAGGCTCGATATAGGTTCTTTGAGATCAGTATTTGGGACTAGTATGTAAGAATAAAGGGAGTGGATAATCATGTAAATTATTTTATGTGATATATATATAATTAAAGAGCTTAATTATTGTGGGTTGAAAACCATATTCACTCACCAGTCTCCCAAGCCTGACCCACTCAGTTTCTTTGTTTTATAGGTGGCTCGCACTATCCTCTTTGGAAATGAGATCCCTCATGAGGAAGAATTCCCTTGGAGCAACAAACACTTTGTTCTCAGAAGGCTTGTGAAACAAGTATTTAAAAGACTTTGTGGATAACCAATAAAGTAACACTTCTCTGATTTGGGCTCAAGCTTATCATTCGCCTCGCGACGATCAAAACACTCGCACCCCAAACTTTAAAATATGCTAGAGAAGGACGTGTCCCACTCCACATCTCAAAGAGTGTTTTAGCAACCTTCTTAGTAGGTACGGGGTTTAGGATGTGGGCGGATGTATCTAAGGCATACCCCCAAAAAGATATTGGAAGTATAGCTCGACTCATCATAGATCGAACCATATCTAAAAACATTTGATTTATTCTCTCAGCTATACCATTCAACTGTGGTGTTATGACAGGCGCAGTTGTGAAGCTATTTGATAATTCTTAAGATGATCATAGAATTCAAGACTTAACTATTCTCCACCCCTATTGGATCAGAGCATCTTGATCTTTCTGCCAAATTAATTCTCTACTTCATTTCGAAACTTTTTGAACACCTCAAAAGTTTCTAACTTATGCTTGACTACATAGATATATCCATAGCTAATATTGTAATTAAAAGTGATGAAGTATTCATCTCCATGTCTTGTGGTTGATTTAAATGGTCCACAAACGCATGTGTGGTTGAGATCCAAAAAAACCTTGCCTCTTTCACAGTGGCATGTGAATGGTGCCTTTTTCATCTTGCAAAGTAAGCAAGATTCGCATATGTCATCTGATTTGAGGTCAAATGATTCCAAGATTCCATCCGATTGGAGCTTGGTGATGTGCATCTTTTTAATATGGTCAAGTCGACAATGCCACAAACATGACATATTTAATTCACTATTAGAATAACCAACATTCATTAATAGTTTATGAACTTCAGCTAGCAAACAACACTTTCATACACACCTTTACAATGACTAGCTTTAAAAATGAAAGAATCATTCTTATAAACCAAAATGTCACCATTATCATTATAAAAAAAACGACAACCATCCTTATAAAGTTCATGAAAATAAATAATGTTTCATGCCATATTAGGCGAAAAGAAACAATTCAATAAACTAAGATAAACACCACCGCTAAACATGAGCTCATAGTTCCCAATCCTTGTAATGACTGACTTGTGCATGTTCATGATCAGGTTGTGTGACAACCCGATATTTCGACTCTATGTAATGACCTAAAAAGTCAAGTATTGTAACCACTTTTGAAAATAATGAAAATAACTTTGAAAATAAAATGTACGAAAGTCTCTATTTGGTTACCTACTATGTTAGATATCATTAAACCATGAGCGTACATAAGAAGAATGCCCAAATCTGACTTCGTATGAGGAAGTTATAAATTTCTGAAGTTCGGTATAGCGGTAGACAACTAAAAACTCGAAACAAAGATCGAGCGACTTTTAGCCTGAACAACCTAAATGAGAATCGGAATTCTCGAAAATGTTATTACAACGGTAAAAAGTCTGGCGAAAATAGACATTAGATGAAGAAGTTATGGATTTCTAACGGACCTTTTCTGCCCCGACCTTTTAAAAATAAATAATAAAAATAATTTCAAAATTTGCCGACGGAGTCTAAATGAAAGTTGTAGAGCGTAGTCTCACCTACGTGTGGATATAAAGAACGTAGAAAACGAAGTTCCTATGAAAAATATATGAGTTTTAGAAGTTTAATAAATAATAAAAATATAAATTTAATTAAAAAAATCCGGTATTATCCGAAGGAGGAGTCACCGGGACAATACGAGTTACGCCTAGCGTACCCTCGTACGCCCAACGTACCCGAGTGCTAGGCCTCGGAACGTACACGTCGCCCCTCTACGTCGCTATGTCCCGTCCCATCCGAGCTCCGACAGCCGAGGATGTGGTCACGCATGACGTACGCGTACACCCAACGTACCAAGGCGGTTCCACCTCCTATAAAAGGGAGGTGAGGGTTCCGGGTAAAATTGCTCAATTCCTCTCTTTCTCTTGCGTTTTTACCCTGTTTTACGTACAAGAAATATATTGAAGCCCCGGTTTTCATACCCAAGCACCGAAGGAAGTTTACACTCCCGAGATTTCCCGAGAATCCCGAGAAAATCCGCTTTCTCGAGTTGAAGTTCTGCTCGGTTTTCGTCTCACCTTCTCCAAGCTATCTGGTAAGTTCATACCCCTATAAACTACGCTTTTAAATGTTTGATAAATGATTTTAATACATTTTTAAGGGGAGGGGGGGAATATAAGTAAACACACGCTTATTATCGTGTGTAACCTAAACTTTCACTATGTACACTTTTTATCAAGTAATCATATGTGATTCATAACTACTACATGATAACTTTCGTATGCGATATATATTCTTGATAACATCTTGTCTTTTGGAAATAAAACATGTTTATATATATATATATATATATATATATATATATATATATATATATATATATATATATATATATATATATATACACACAAATCAAACACTTTATTTATACTTTACGTATATGGGATCATTTAAGTTAGTATAAATACTATACTTTACATAACAAGTGAGTATTACACTAGGGTTTACTATACGAACGAAACACACACTTTGAAAAACTATAATAGGTATAGTTTACGAGAAAATCATGAACATTTACATACTACAAGCACTATGTCAAAGATATATTTTCATACACAAGAACAAATGGACATTTTCATACGTAAATCTGTTTTATACTAAATTTTTAAAAGACATTTCATGTACTTTCGAGTATGCATTTTAAGTCCTGTATTATATACCAAAATCCCTTTTAGGGGGAGTGTGATACTTGTGTATAGATCTATACGAGATTGACAATCCCACACCTAAGCTGTTAACTACAGTTAGGCCGGCAGGCCTGGGGTGACAACCATCATAACTTCCCAATGCCTGAAGAACGTTGTTATAGGCATCCTGGTCAAATAGCATGGTTATAAGACTCACATGGAGTATTAAAAACACATTGATTTACGGGGTTTTCAAATGCCGTAGCAATTTTTACATAAACATACTATTTTTGCCATGAAAAGCACTATTGCATTACAAGTTTTGGAACACTTAAACTACCATCTACTATAGTAGAAAAATATGGGATTTTCTAGGAACATTCAAACATGTACAAAACATTTTCATTCTATTTCTTGCAAACATCATTACTAAATACTTACGAACTCACCAGCTTAAATGCTGATGTAGTTTTTCAAAACTACTTGTATTTCTCAAGAATTCAGTGAAACAAGTAAACAAACAGCTTTTGAAGAAGGGACGTTGTGTCGTCAGTTTAGTTTCATTTTGACATCATATTGTAATTTGTTTTTGAAATAAGTACCTTTCAACAATGTAAACTTTTGAATTATATATACGATGGTTGTATTACTTTCTTTACTATGTATTCAATTGTTGCAATACTACATTAAGTCATCCACCCTCGAACGATTCCACCGTTATGGTTTGGGGGTGTGACAAGTTGAGCTCACCATGCCTCAACTTCCTACTTCGTCTTAGTCCTTTCATATCAGAGAAAATGTGATTACCACATATTGTATCAATAATCCAAGCATTCTTTGTATATGTGCTATATAGTTCTATCATAAACATATATGAGGTGCTAGTGACCTTGACATTTCCCTTCTTACGGTTGTCCAGGTATTTAGGGAAACTATGTTTCTTGTGTCCCTTTGACTGGCAGTAAAAACAAACGGCCTCACTTCGATCATCCGAAGGAGCTATCTCAGGTTGGACCTTTCTGTTAGGGTCTTGGCTAGACTGTCCGACGTTACCCTTACCCTTTCCTTTGTGAGGAGAAACCCTTTATTAGCAGAACCACGATCAATAGCCAAGATTGGAGTAGTAGGGTTGGAGTTGTTGGGTTTCTTCATGATCGTCACAGCTGTCTTGAGCATGCCATGCAATTCCATCATAGTCTTATCGTGATTATTCATATTAGAGTTCAAGATGAACTACAAATACAAACTTCTAAGAGAGTTCAAGGCTATGTCAATGGTTAACTCCTTAGGCAACTCGACACCTACATTCCTAAGTCTGTCTATGTATGATTTCATCATTTGGAGGTACACACATACAAATGCTCCCTCTAGTTGTTGACATGCCATGAGGGACTTGACAATCTCAAATCATTCTTTCCTATCTTGGTCTTGGAGCATTTCTTCGAGCTGCTGATTTATGTCAAAGGCGCCCCAATTTTTAAAGTTCTTCTGGAGAAAAGAAGCCATGGTCTCTAACATCAGGAAATCCACTTTTTTTGATTCATCATAATGTTTGTTGTAGGCAATAACTTCATCTGGGGTAGCATTCTCTCCAAGTTCGGGAACATCATCACTGACAACATACTCTTTGTTCTCATATCTCAACATGAACATTATGGTTCTTATCTAATCAAGATAGTTGGATCCATCTTCATTGAGTGTTTCCCTATTAAGAATTTACAGTAGAGAGAAGCTTGAGTTTTGAGTTGGAGGAGTAGGAGGAGAAAGAGGAAGAGGATGATTATTGTTTGACTAGGATCGACATCCACAAAAAAATAGATTCCAATTAGTTCGATATATAAAATCCTTAATAAATAATCACCCTAAACCAAATTATTAAATTATGGCTAAGATCCATATTTGGCTTCATGATGCATAAATGGATGTTGTAAACATACCACAAAGTTATTTATGCAGACAAAACTCTTTGTCAATTTTGATCACTACAAAAATCTTAGATCCTCTAGATTTATTGAATATCAATGGCATGTTAATCTCATATTATGTTCATCTAAAATTCAATGATGGGGATACCACATATCATTGAATATATCGTAAATCACCCATACAAAATTGTGTGGTCCCCGACTCAAGTTATGCTTGAGATTTGCAAGTCTCATATCATTCTCTACTAATACTCTCAAACTGACGTCCAGGTTAACCACACGAGCTCCATCAACAAGCGATAGAAAGAATGTGCACTTTTATGGATAACATAAGATTCACTTTTAATTATGTAAAATGGTATTTTATTGTATCCTTATATTTAGAATACTTTTAGATTGACCATGATCACTATCCAAGCCTTTTCGTAACTCCATTCTCTAAATCCAATAGGATGGTGATGGTGGTCAGTGCGAAACATATTAAAAACTGACATCATTAGGAATCATACATACCTCCTTAAACCACCTACATCAGAATGGATGAGCCTAGTCATGATAAGATTAACAATGTCAATATTTAAAACATGCGAGGACGCAAGTTGTAACATTCTGATACATATAGTATATACAATTCTAATATAGGGTTAGGTTATTTTGTTTCTAGTAACTATTGTGTTCCAAAATGTACAGATCTGGACCATCGGATGAAATATAATGAAAGGTCACGATCTGAGGGTCTATGATAGTTGAATAGGATAACATATACCATATAATCACACAAATTTCAGCATAAGGGCATTTTAGTCAATTAACCTATATTAAAAAAGGAATTTTTCAGATTTTTAGGGATAATTAATTCCTTTATTTTTAAAAATCTGAATATTTTAAATTAATTCAAAATTAAAACATCCGATTATATTCTGTCAGAATGATAGAATGTTAACCATAAACGAGTAAATATATTTTTCGATTTATCCTGTCAGAATGACAGAATGCCAACTATAAACTAGTAAATACATTATGAAAAAAAAACACAAAATCAATTCTTAAACTAATAATATACCAAATAATTACATTGTATGGTTGTGATTCATTGAATAATAAGAATATTCTGAAAGAAAAAAGTAAAAAACATCAAAATCTAACAAAATCACTAATGTATTCTGAGAGAACATTATTTTCTAGCAACACTTTATACATTGTAGAATAACACATTCTGGTATAATACACTCTCATTCTCTGTGTTTTCTTCTTTCTCTACATCAATGTTAGTCTCTTCAAAACCTAAATCCACAAAGAAAACATAATCAAGTTTCAAAAATTAAAAAATCCAATGCATTCTAAGAGAATAAAAACTATAAATTCTAACTGAATGTGTTAAAGACTATAAAGTTTGATAGAATATAGTAAAAAAATAAAAACTATAAATTCTGACAGAATGTAGTAGAGACTTTAAACGTCAACCATAAAGTATCACAAATTCATTACCATTTACACAAAATATACTTGTTGTAGACAATTATTCTCAAACATTTTAACATAATACAATTATATAAAAAGAATTCTAATATAATACATTACATAATTCAAGAGTTGTGATTGAATACATAATTCAAGAGCTGTGATTGAATCATCAACACACATCTGCATTCATTCCCGGTCATGAAATCAAGAAACAAACATACATTTACATTATCAATTTAGAAATATGAACACCAATTTTGACTTTTTTGAAACAAAATCCAACTTATGACTGTGAAGTGCAAGTTGTATCAGAATATTTCTTCAATCGAACAGAAATAAACCATTGAAGAAATCGAATTTAATAAGATGATGAACACAATCTCGATATTGAATCAAAATCGAGATAAAATCAATCTCGATTGAGGTAAATAATTTCTTGTTATATCGCCTAGTTTTTGGATTACCGGACCAAAGCAAGAAGAACAGGAGGCTGCCAGAGCATACCTCCAATCCAAGTACCTGCAATCGTCGGGATTTCCTCACTGTTTGCTCCTCGCTTCTCATTCACGCTCATGGACACCACAATAGTGCCACTGCTCCTCCGCATCCCCTTCTTCAGCCTCATCGACCCCAGAGTCCATCATCGATTGCGAGATGAGAGTATGTACTCCCTTTTGGATCCGTAGATTATAGAAGAAGAAGCAGAATCGGTGATGGTGATGTGTTGATGTCAATGATGAACTCTTCGGCCACAAACATAACTAGGTCAAATATATTTATTTTATTTCCTTAATTGAATGATTTCAATTAAATGATTTCCCTAATTAAAAGTACAAAAGGTCCAAAATAACCTTTAATGATTTATTTAATTATTTATTATTTCTTAAATTCTTATTGGTGCATTTAGGCACACAATAGTTGTTAAAAACATTTGAACCTAACTCTCTCTCTCTCTCTCTCTCTCTCTTTATATATATATATATATATATATATATATATATATATATATATATATATATAAATCTTTAAATTTAATTGTCTAATATTAATTCTAATTAATCGTGAGGACTCATTGTAATAATTAATAAATCACGAGGGGTTAATATATAAATTTATAAATCTCAATTATAAATAATATTAAATATTTAAATTCACTATTTAAATAATAAATAATTATTCAAATTCAAACAATCATTTAAATAATATTTATCAATTTTCCAGATTTAAAACAATTTAAATTTGGTATATATCCATATTAAATAAATCTTAAATTTGAAAAATAAAAGAAAAGGAAACCCTAAATTCGGTAGCCCATGCCTTGGGCATGGACTCCCACATCGTGGCCTACGATTAAAAGGTTTCTTAATAACGGAAATTTCAATCTTTCTTCTTTCATTCATTTTTGAAATAAGCATTTATAGAAAACATGGATGTAGGGTGAATGTAATCATGAACTAATGGATCTGATACCATTGTTAGAATATATATGCATCAAATACACTAAAACTAGGTAGCGAAAAAATCAAAACTATGATATACCTAAGGGCACATGCAACCTCTACATTTATGGGTTCATACTAATAACATCTACCCTATAAAATCAAAAACACAAAGGAAGAATCACATACCTCTTTTGCAGCCAAAGATCTTCGTGCTTGAATCCTCGTTCGTGCCACCTTGTTTGGATTATGAGGACCCAAACCATAATCTCTCTCTCTCTTTGTCACACTCATTGAATTCGAAAGAGTAGAATCAAAATAACTAGGATGGGATGAACTATAAAGAGAGTTCTTCCACAAGGACGGAGAAAAAGTGGTGAAAATCAAGCCAAAGAATGAGCAAGGAAGAATGAATCCCTAAGGCCCTATTTATAGCCTTGGATACCTTCCATGGTTTTATGATCAAGCCCACATGGGATCGGTAACCCTATGAAAGAAATTCTCCTTATCTAAAGGGAATTTTTTTCCACCACCCTTCTTCCTAGGGTTTGGAATATTACTAATTAATCAGTAATTTATTAATTGCTATCCAACCCTTCTATTAATTAAATTGTTAATTAATTCCTAAATATTTTCTAATTGGTTTCGAATTAATTATTAAGCCTTAATAATTAATAAACTAATTCATCCTTCATTGATTCCACTTAATTTGAGTCTCGATGGCAACCCAAGAGGACCCCGTTACTTTTAGAAATATTACACGTAGTTAATGACATTAAACACACTTTCCAACATATGCTTATGTATCTGTATCGAATGATGACATCCTAAGGTCTTTATATATAAATGAAAAATGTTCAGAAATACATTATGTCTTGAGAACAAATTATGCATTAGGTTTTATACTCTAATTTAAATAAACATAAACAAAAATTTTTTTGAATCGGTTGTGAAAATAGATATGTAATAACTAAATATGTACTTTAACATCTAAATTATGTTGACTGAGAGTGTACTCTTATCCAAGAGTATATTAGTGAAAGTGTACTCTTAGCTAAGAGTATGTTTACTAAGAGTGTACTTTTATCTAGTAGCATGTTTATTGAGAGTGTACTTTTACCCATGAGTATGTTTATTGAGAGCATACTTTTATACTAAGAGCATGTTTACCGAGTGTGTACATTTATACTAAGAGTATTTTTACTGAGGGTGTACTCTTATACCAAAGAATGTTTACTGTGAGTGTACTCTTAAACCATTAGTATGTAACCGACCATATACTTTTATACCAAAAGTAACATTTGATGAATATATGCTTTCTTGACCGAAATTGCATTAAGTGAGAATGTACTTTTATACCGAAGTAGTGTTTTAATGTATAGAAGTATTATTTAAATCATATGTATTGTTATTGTGAGTCCTTCTAACTGAGCTCACGACCAAGTAATACCCTCTAAAGACGCTTCATTAGACGTCTTTATACTTTAGAGAGTGATCACCTATGTGACTCTTCCATTAACGTTCTAACTAGCAACCATAGGTGGGAGGTGTGAACCCATATAGATTTATACGTATCTCTCCTGCACACTTAAGATTTAGCGATTAATGGCCAGGGGCCTTTTCTAAACTTTAGCACTTAGGTGATGAATATGTCTCACGATATCACCATGTTTGAAGAAAATATTCTTAAAGTTTGTAACCTTAACTTTATAAATTTATGTTATCAGGCCAATGTTGTGTTTTATAATCATATTAGTTTATAATTATAGCGTTTAATTATCTTTGCAAGAATTAAATGGGCAGAGTAACGACATGGTATAATTATCTCATATTATACAGTCAAAGTAATGATAATGTATAAATAGTTTATATTTGTACAAACATAGTAACGTCAGAGTTTCAATATTATATATTTGTATGGGAAGAGTAATGACAACGTATAAATAGTTTATAATTGTACAAACATAGTAACGACAGAGCATACTAAATATTTTATATATTTTATATTATATTAGCAGAGTAACGATAGAGTATAATATATATATATATATATATATATATATATATATATATATATATATATATATATATATATATATATGTTATATTATATTGGTAGGATAACGTGATTATATATATATATATATATATATATATATGTGTGTGTGTGTGTGTCTGTGTGTGTGAGAGAGAGAGAGAGAGAGAGAGAGCTAGGTTCAATGTTTTCAATAAGTATTGTGTGCATATATGGATCAATCAGAATTTAACACAAATTAAGTTTTTAAATAAATCAATAAGGGTAAATTAGTAATATTGTGTGTATATTAAATAAATTCCAAAATTAAAATCAAATCAAATCCCTATAAAATTGCAATCAGTTTTTTTACCTACAAAAACCAGCAGAACACAAAAGTAATTGGCATTTTTGTTTCACGTTCAATCACTGATCGCCGCCACTTACTCCATCGCCTTCGTTACCACCTACTCCGTCACCGACTGCCTTCTTCCTTGTATCCACCGCCCACCTCCGACCCTTTTAATCTAGTTCAGGTTTGTTCTTTCTAATATCCACTGATTGGGATGTCGATTTTGGATTTCAATTGTATAAATAATAAATCTTTTTTTTCTACTCGTCCTTCCTCGTGCTTATTAAAAAAACTTATATGTGTATTATTTTGGTCCAATTTGTCTCTATATTATTTTGGTCCAATTTGTGATTATGAATTTCAATTTTTGTCTTCCCACGTTATTGTATAACAGTACAAGTATCTATTACATCTTGATTCTTTCAGAATATATTTAATGAAAAGGGTATTGTTATGAATTAAGTGTAATTAATGTAACTTTAAAGCAAACCAAACTACTAAACTTTGATAATAACTTTAATTGATATGAAAAAATATTTAGAGAGAATATGAAAGTTATATCTCTTATAACTTTTGGTGTATTTCATTCTTTACAGTGGAGGGGTATTTATACTACAAATTTTACTAACATATAATTGTAACTAGTTAAAAATATTGACAAATTTACCATGCACCAATTATTATGTCATCCACCAATTATTTACACCAGCACCAATTATTTACAACATTCCCCCTTGGATGATATTATTTTAGCGTTCAACTTGATGTACTGCCTCATTAATAACCTTGCTAAAGAAAACCCAATGGGAAAAAACTTTAGCGAAGGGAAAAAGAGTGCAATGTATAGTTGACTCCCCCTGCTTTAGACATCCGTCACATTATATTCTATGCACATGTCGCATTCCGATGCCATGGACATGTTTCCTGAAGATTGCAGTAGGAAGTGCATTTGAATAAGGTCAGCTGCATTATTATTGGATTGAACATATCTGATTTCAACTTGATGGTTCTTTATAAGCTCTTGAGTGTATTCAAAAAACTTTGGAGGTATATTTTTTGTCTTGTCGCTCTTGATGTAACCTTCTTTCATTTGAGTGACACATGCTGAGTTATCTTCATCAATTAAAGTTAGACATATATCCTTTTCAAGTCCACATGAAGTTAAAACTAGTTGTGTCATCGATCTTAACCATGTACATTCTCTACTAGCTTCATTTAGTGCAATTACTTCAGCATGATTTGAGGATGTGGCAACAAGTGTTTGCTTTTGAGAACGCCAGGAAATTGCAGTACCTCCATTCATGAATACGTATCCAGTTTGAGATCTAGCTTTATGAGGATCAGACAATAACCTACATCTGCATAACCAATCAAGCCTTGTTTTGAATTGTTAGGGTAAAATAACCCTAAATCACTAGTTCCTCGAAGGTATCAAAAAATATGTTGGATTCCAGTTCAATGTCTTTTTGTTGGGGCTGAACTAAATCATTCTAGCAAGTTTACAGTGAAAGAAATGTCAGGTCTAGTACAATTGGTAAGATACATAAGAGCTCTAATTGCATTTAGATATGACACTTCTGAACCAAGGGCTTCTTCATTTTCTTCGCATAGACGAAATGGATCCTTGTCAATATTTAATGATCTAACAACCATTGGAGTGCTTAAAGGATTTGCATTGTCCATATTGAAACGTTTCAAGACTCTTTCTGTGTATTTTGATTGATGCACAAGTATTCCGTTATGCATGTGCTCAATCTGTAAACCAAGACAATATTTGGTTTTTCCAATATCTTTCATTTCAAATTCTTTCTTTAAAAGTTCAATCACTTCAAGAATTTCTTTATTCGTTCCAATGATGTTCAGATCATCAATATAGACTGCTATGATCACATATCCAGATGTTGTTTTCATAAAAAATACACATGGACAAATAGTGTTATTTTTATAATCTTTACTTGTCAAATAATCTCTTAAACGATTGTACCACATGCACCCAGATTGCTTTAAACCATACAAAGATCTTTGTAATTTTATAGAATACATTTATTTGGGTTTTCCACTTAACGCTTCAGGCATTTTAAATCCTTCAGGGATTTTCATATAGTTATCACTATCAAGTGATCCATACAGGTACGCTGTAACAACATCCATAAGACGCGTCTCTAAATTTTTAGATACTACCAAGTTGATTAAATATCTGAAAGTGGTTGCATCCATTACTGGTGAATAAGTTTCTTCATAATCAATTCCACGTCTTTGAGAGAAACCTTGAGCAACAAGCCTAGCCTGGTATCTTAGAATTTCGTTTTTCTCGTTTCTTTTTCGTACGAAGATCCATCTATATCCTAATGGTTTCACAACATCAGGTGTAAGGATAATGTTCCCAAAAACCTTTTTCTTGTTAAGAGAATTTAATTCAAGTTGCATAGCTTCCTTCCATTTAGCCCAATAATTTCTTCTTTGACATTCAATGACAGATTGTGGTTCAGGATCATCATTCATAATATCACATGTAACTGAATAAGAAAATATTGCATTTATACTGTCAGTTTCATTTTGGTCACATTCTATTTGGCTGACCATAATTCTGTGCATCATCCTCTTTTCCTGGGGGAATTTGAATAATTCGTGTTTCTCCAGGAACAATTTCCTCATAGTCTAGTGCATTTTCTGCTCCTCTTCTTTTTCGTGGGTTCTTATCCTTAGAACCAAATGGCCTTCCACGCTTCAGGCGTGTTTTAGACTCTTGAGTGACTTTATCATCAGATTGTCCATGTGGAATGTCAATTCGAGCTGAAACATTGACAGATGGTATATATCATTTAGTCACCCTTTTGTGTTAGTAAATGCATCAGGTAATTGATTTTCCAATTCTTGGAAATGCATTATCTTTTGAACTTCCATATCACATTACCTTCTGCGAGGGTCAAGATATGATAAAGAAGGCTCACGCCATGACACATCCTTTTCCGTAATCTTCTTTTCTCCACCTAATGATGGGAAATTTGCCTCATCAAATTGACAATCTGCTAGGTGTGCTATGAAAACATCACCTGTTAATGGTTCAAGATATCTTATAATAGAGGCTGAATCATAACCAATATATATTCCCTCCTTATTCAGCTTACAATACTTTGAGTAATGGCCGGATTGCTTACAGTTTTGGCACACTGGGCAAGCTCCCTTGTGATGGAAGTTACACTTATTGCACTTTGGAAGCGGTCCTGAGTACTGCTTTCGCTCATGCACTTCCTGTTCTTGAGTTTTCACTGGTTCTTACTCCTGGGCTCTTACCATAAAGTTTATTGAGACTTTCTGCTTCCTTCTTGACTTGCCACCATACTTCTTCTCTCCCTGATCTGCTGGCTTCCTCTTGCTACTAGAGCTTTCCTTTGTTGATGCTCCCATCCTTATCACATCATTGGTTAGTCGATTTGCTAGACTTACTGCACTCTGAATAGTAGTTGGATTTGTTGAAGTAACCATTCCCCGAATCTTAGGTGCCAGACCCCAGACGTAACAATCTATCCATTTCTCCTTAGGAGTAACCATGTGAGGTACCAGTTTTGCTAGTAACCATTCCCCGAATCTCTATTTGTGTTCCAACCATAGAACGGTTCCAGAATTCAGACTCAAGCTTCTGAAGTTCATCCTTGGGACAATACTCCTCTATTAACAACTTCTTTAGGTCTTCCCAAGTTAGTTGATATGCCGCTGTACGGCCTCGGGTTTGCACTAGGGTATTCCACCAGGTTAATTCCCTTTCTTGGAGTAGGCAAGATGCATACTCAACTTTGTTGCGCTCGAGGCATTTGCTAATGTGAAGGACCGACTCCATGTTGTCAATCCATTTCAGCAACCCGACCGCACCTTCCTTTCCATGGAACTCCTTAGGTTTACAGGCCATAAAGGACTTGTATTTGCATTCTCTTTCATTGTTTCCCCAGTTTCCTCCAATACTTCCTTGGTTTGCATTAAGTCCTGCAGTTACTTGAGTAACAATGTTTGGGATTGCTTCCATGAGTTGTTGTGCTACAACTTGAGCAACATCGGGTGTTTCGTTCTGTGGGCGCCCGCGATTAGGCCTTCCTGACATGGTTCTAAGACACAAGAGTAGAAATACGTATAAATACATAAAATAATGTATAATATTTAGTTCACTACTATTTTGAAAACCGTAAGTGTTGTCAAATCATTGGTTTGCATTAATACTAGGCATATAGATTTTAGAAAGAAAAGAAAAGAAAAATATTTTTAGTCAACCATTGACTAAGTAAATTCTAGGGATTGACCTCATAGTAAAAGTTTTCAAACATAAAATAAAATTCTTCATTACCATTTGAAATAATCTTAAAACCAAACCAATACATCAATCCAAAATAAAGTTTTAAATGTTTTTCCCAAAAGACACCCAACATGGGTTTTCATTTCATGACAAAATAAGATAAAATACTGAAATCAAAACCAAAAGCCAATCGTTATCCCAACAAGAAACATCAACACCACAATCAGTAATAGCCCACCAAGCACATAATATGCTGTCATCGCATGACCTGCCTCTTGTCTAGCAACACTAGCAGTGTCAGTAATCTCCATCGAATGCTGAAACAGGTTTTCCATCCCTGTCATTACTTCGTTCAATACCTCCTGGTGCCCAACTATCACTGCGAGACTGTGGCGTAGATCCGCTGCCATCAAATGCATCATCTGGGAATCCTCTGGGGTCATACCTGGCTGCCTGACAAGTATCCCTATGACTCGCTGTGGTGCCGGTGCTCTTGGTCCTGCAATGCTGGGTCCTACCTCGCTAGGTCCTTCCGTGCCAAGTCATGCTGTGCTGATGGCTATCCTTCCTGGAATGGGAACACTCTTCCTGTCCGTCCTCCGAATGTGAAGCCCATCAAGCGGTGGTTGTGGCAACATCGATGAAGGCGATGCCTCGCGTCGTTGACTCGAGGCGTTGTCATTGTTGATCCCCACCGAGTTCCCAGTATCTTCCGTGTCCTCTGATGGGTCTTCTTCTACCGAGGCGGGGGGATTACGTCGAGGGATAATAGTGACGTAGCCGGTCTCATCGGCTGAGGCGGTAGCGCGGGAAGATGACGATGTTGACATAGTGGACTGTGACATAGTTTCAATGAGATATGAAATAAATGACAATGCATGCCTATAGTATGCAATGCTTACACACACCAAAATTAACCTTTTGAATTTTTGAAATAAGGTTTTCTCAAATATATTTTTTTTGTTAAACATATTCCCATTATAATTAGCTTAGGCTTTGTATAAATCTTTCCTTAATTAAACATAGGTGATCAGGCTATGTTTAATTGAGGTCCAACGATACAACTCCCGACCTAATTATACTAGTAATATGTTTGATGTAAAAAGAATTTCTTTGTAAGTTTTAGTTATAGCTTGTGTTTTCTTATAGAAAAACCGATGTTCTCTATAACTTTAGCTCTGATACCACTTCTGTCACACCCCGCCAAACCCGAAACGCAAGAAATGACAGCGATAACGGTTTCATTGCAAAAGATAAAGATACATCACCATAGCAGTATTTAAAATTTTACAACCCATAGCTTCAAAAGAAACAAAATACAAGTTTTTCCGAAATAACATTGTTCAAAGATAACTTCATAATTAACTTCAACACGATGCAACATGCTCTATGATGATGAATCTTTATATCCACTTACTAGTTATTTCCTGAAAAAGCATGTAAAACGAGCGTCAACTATGAAAATACTTGGTGAGTTCACAAGTTTATAAATCGAGCTTGAAATAAGGTTTTTGGTGAATACAAGTACATTGCTTTAATGATAAACAAAGTTGATTGCTATTAATGAATACAAGTTTATTGCTATAAAGAGAAACGAGTTTGTATGTGTATGAGAAAAAATGAGTCTCAACAAAACCTATGACTGAAGCCCTATCGAGATCTATGCTTATCGTTCCATAGATGAATATGGTATCATGCACTCCAGCAATAGGGCGAGTGAGTAGTTGTCAATTCCTAATAGCGCTATCCATAATGACCATTGGCTCAAAGAGTTAATGGTTAGAGATAAGGGAAGGGCCTTAGTACGATAAGTTCTCATGTTACGTGTTGCATAGACATACATAGAGAAACATAGCAATACAATAGCAATCATGTTTGATAATAATCAATTCAAATACAACATGCAAACAATAGTTTTTCTGGACATGCTTTTCCACCCCAAAACATAAAAACTGAAAATAGGGGAGTGCGTGAATACTCACAGTGTTTCGAGTAGATACAAGTAGTGTCTCGGAATGCACCAACGTCTTACTACCGGGATCCTACGACATCGAACATACACTAGTGAGTTTCCATGTCGAAATCTAATGCTAATATACTAAACTCTACATATAGTGAAATGCCAATTTATGTTTTAGTATTGAATTTTATATTAATTGATTACACTTTTTCTGAAACAATGAAATTCTACAACTCGTGCGATTAATTACAACTTTGGAATATTAATTTTCCAGATTTAGTAATATAAATTAAAGGTATTTCTACACATTTAAAAGTGTTTTATATTCCTAAAAATGTAAAATATTATCAAACAGTTTCCAAAAATTGTCAAACCTTGTATTTTCATTGTAAATACAATAGAGGTTTTCCAGAAAATTTTCCTTGAATTTTTAATATGGTTACCTATTTTTCAAATTTTTAAGTCTTCTTAACAACATAAATTCACGAAAAATAGCATTCAAAGGATAAAAAATCTCAAACTTTTTATTTTACTGTCATTACAGAATATTAAGCTGGAAAGAGTATAAAAATGGATATCCAAGCTGTTTAATTATATTTTATGATTTTTGAGCGTTTATTCCAATTAAACTTGAAATAAATAGAAAACAGTTTTCAAAATTACCCAAACTTTTTATTTAACTGTTATTATACATAGCTAGGCTGGGAAAAATATAATAGATATTTTTCAGTGGGTATTTCTATTTTTCATTGTTTTATTTTCTTTAAATAATCATTAATTAAAGAATAAATATTAAACAGTTAAAATAAATTACCAAAATTTTTTGTAACATCATTTACAGTGTAATTAATCTGGGAAAAATGCCAAAAGTGGTTTTCATATTGTATAATCTGGTTTTCGGTATTTATGTGTATTTAGGTGTATTTAAGTGTATTTAACTTTAGAAAATAAGAGAAAAATAGTTTATAGTAGATACAAATCACCAAAATGTTTATGTAACCTTCTATTGTAAAGCATGATGTTCTAGTAAACTTTCATGAATTTTGGATAATCAGAACTATTTTTCCTATTTTTAGGCCATTATCATTATAAAAAATCAGGAAAAATAGTAAGGCATAAAGAAAAATTCTGAAATTATTTTTCTGAGTTACCCACCACAGGTAAGGGCTGCGAAAATTTTTAGATATAATTTTCAAACTCTCTAAAGTGGTTTTGGGATTTATTATACCCAAACGAAAAGAAAATCGGAAATCATACCAAACATCAACAAAAATTGATGAAATTTAATGAGGGGTCATTATTCACCATAAGGGTCATCCATGAATTTATTCCGGATTTATAGACCTCTGGAAGTATTTTTGGTGATTTATGCCCTTGGTTTCTAACAATAATTTTAATAAATCAAAGAAATAATAAAAGCTCTTGGTATTTTACAGATTATCACATGCATGTGAGGGCTTTCAAAACTAAAAATGTTCACAATTTATTCAGAAGGGAAATAGGGGTATTGAACCCAAACAAGTTAAGAAATGTTGCATATAATGGTGAATGTGATGTAAATGTGGCTGAAGTTCATGAATTTGAGTAGCCAATTCAGTGAGGTTTTAAGGCACGAAATTTCAACCATCATTCACTGGATATGTTAAGTTTCTAAATTATTTTTCCTCAGATGTATGGTTGGGTTTAAGACTATTGATCACGCAAAGCAAAAATGGTGATCACAGAAAAAGGGCTGTTTGCGCAACCATTTTGTAAAAACTGTCAAAAATCGGATATTTAATATTTTAGAGTGAGACCAGTTGGGTTTGAAAGTTAACTCGTGGAACTATCCAATAAAAAAACAATATGAGCGTTTGGTTAAGTAATGACCGAGTTATGGCCGTTCAAAGCTGAACAATGTAATCTGGCAGATTGCATTTTTGCTTTGAGTGCATTCTTAAGGCATTTTGACAAGAACAACATGCATGCTTCTGTTAAGGTCCGATTTCTAGCACATGCATGGAGTGAATAAGCATCCAAGATGTACTAGAAATGGTTTAAATGATTTTGGCCATGCAACAACACAAAATAAATGGAGAAGAAGATGTAATACTCGGTTTTGAAGTCACATGAACACATGTGCATCTTTTTCACTCCTTGCATGGGTTTGATCCCGGAATTTCACAATCTCAAACACATGAATTGTGTTATGGTGAGAATCTACAAACCACAAGGGAAAAGTAAGGATTTCTAGCCATGGAAGGGCATAGAATCCGAAGAGTAGAGAAAACCATGACAAAGAGGAAGTAAAATCAGGAAACCATGAGGGAGGATTGTGTTGTTTACATTGGTTTTGATCTTGAGAGAAGTAAGAACACTTCAAGGCCTCCTTAATCTCGAAATTTTGGCAGAGAATGGACGATTTTAGTGAATTAGAGAGAGAGGAAGAGAGTTTGTGTGCTAGGAGGTTGGAGTGTGAGAGAGAGTGAAGAGAGAATTGGAAGAGTGAAGAATAAGACTTAATGATTGAGTTTTGGGAAGAGAGAGCGTGGGGAGAGGGGAGATGGCCGGATTTTTGAGGCATTAAAGCCTCCTCTCTCCTCAATTCAAATTTTATAAAAAATCCCTCCTTAATTTTTATAAAAATCTAATTTTTATAAAAGTGATTCTTTAAGCAATTTTTGATTTATTTAAAAATCTTGTTTTTAACTAATAAATTATGATTAATGCGTGATAATTTATATGTCTATTTCATTGGTATAATCCATAATTTTATTAATAAAAAATTGATATTGGGAAGTTTATAGCCAAATTTTATAATGTTTTTAAGCTTTAAGGTTTATAAATTTGGATTTTTAGCTCTTTAGGTTTTTTGGAATATTGTTTGATGTTCACCATCACATTGACGCATAATTAGAATTTTTAATTTATTTTTAAGGTTTTATACCCTTTTTCAATTGTAACAAAGTTTGAAGTTTCATTCTAATTATAGCATTGGCATTTCCTATTGTAGTTAAGCAACTTACTAGAATCGTAAGTGTCAAGTATATTAGTCCTAGACCTTAGTTGGATCCTAGTTGATGCAAGATTTTGACCTAATTTATACTACTAGCCCATGGCATGTTGTGCATGAATGGTTTTTATAAAGATGCATGAGTCCGAGAATGACCTTAATTGACAATTGTCACAACACCCAAAAATTCTCAAATGGGATATATTTGGTTCTTGACCGAAAGCAAGTTATAGTGGAGAATATACATGATATGAACTTGGTCTCATGCGTATCAATGCTCCAGCATGTAAGATTGCATGGCCCCAAACAGAAAAAGGAAGTTTGGTCCTCATTATCAATAGTCTAGCTATTAGCTGGAGACGTTTAATCAGTGATTCAGCTAAACCATTTTGTGTGTGTACATGAGTAACTGGATGCTCAACAACAATTCCGATAGACATACAATAGTCATTAAATGCTTGTGAAGTAAATTCAACAGCATTATCAAGTCTCACTCTTTTGATAGTATAATCAGGGAAATGTGCCCTTAATTTAATAATTTGGGCAGCAAGACACTTTGAAAATGCCATATTACAAGTTGATAATAGGCAAACATGAGACCATTTTCTGGATGCATCTATTAAGACCATAAAGTATCTAAATGGTCCAGATGGAGGGTGAATCGGTCCACATATATCACCTTGAATTCTTTCTAGAAATCCAGGTGATTCCCTTTCAACTTTCATTAGAGAGTGTTTTATAATTAACTTTCCAAGGGAACAAGATGTACATGGTTTTATGCTATTGGATTGAGGGAACTTTTGGTCCTTCAATGGATGCCCATGTGTATCCACAATTATCCTTCGCATCATTGTTAATCCTGGGTGGCCCAACCTATGATGTCGTAAACTGAATGTCCCAGGATCACAATGGTTTCCTTCGATTACCATATTTGATTCAATCATATGTATATATGTATAATGCAGACCGGAATCAAGTGTTGGTAGTTTTTCAAGCACATGACTTTTGTCTATAATATACATATATTTCTTATTTTCAATGGTCATAGTCTTTGTGTCATATCCTTTGAAATATATGTCATTGAAACTTAATAAGTTTCTATTAGACTTTGGAGAAAATAAGACATTTTCTATACAAAAGCTTGTACCATTTGGTAATATAAAATGGGCTTTCTCGGTTCCCTCTATCAAGTCTGCAGGACCTGATATTGTATGTATAATCGTTTTTGTTGGTACTAATTTTGAAAAATATTTCTTTGATTTCAGAATAGTATGTGTATTACCACTATCTGCTATAGAAAGATCTCCAATCTTTTCTTGGTGTTGCGCTCCAGTTGGACTCATATTAAACTTCACATATGAAAGAAATAATAAGTGAATAAATATAATCATAATTATTATTAAAAAGAAAGTTCATTTATTGAAGGAAAGGCATTACATGAAAAACAAACAAAGGAAAAACAGTTTTACTAGAACAATAATAGATTTTTTTATTTTTAGTTTATGACTTCCATGTCATTGCAGAAATCAACAACATTTAGCGGAGTGAATTCACCATTATCAATGAGGTTTGCTTCTTTTCCTTTTCCTTTAAAGGAATGTTGATAAAGTTGACAAAGATGTGCAGGTGTGCGACAGGTCCTTGACCATTGGCGTGTGCTTCCACATCTATAACATGAACCATCAGGGTTTTAAGACATGCTAATATCATGCCTTGCCACATTGGCCTTATCTAGTGTATGGACATTGTTTCTTTGTGAATGTTGGTAATTATTCCTCTTCTGGCCACAACCATGATTATTACATTGTGCACGACTAGAATTATGGTTTTGATTATGGCTTTGGTTTCGATTAAAATAGCCACGGCCTCGTCCTCGACCACGACCACGCCCTTGTCCACGTGTATTGTTTCGATGACCATCAATATTTGTAGCATTTGCTTCAAGAAGTGCTACTGATCCTGTTGGACGAGATTCATGGTTTTTCATCAAGAGTTCATTGTTTTGCTTTGCAACGAGCAGACATGCATTAAGTTCATCATATCTTGTTGTAACAACCCGAAATTCATATCCTTAATTGTAACCCATTTTGCGACTCGTTCCGATCATCCAATCGCCGTTTCCGATTTCGTTTCCATTTCCGACCTTTTATTAAGTCGTTCATGTGAATTTTATTTTATGACTTAATAAGTATCTTAATACCCTTAGAACTCATTCTAACGTCTTATATTAATGATCGGAACATTTTTAGAACCAACCATATCAGGTTACGGCAAATTGGCCGGGTGCGACCAAAAGCCCCGTCTAACGCCGGTATTGGGTAGAATTCTACCATGTCCCAAACTTGGACACTATTTAAAGTGATTCAAGTCTCCATTTTGAAGCTTTTGCTCCATGTTACAACTATCACTCCAACCTCTCTCCTCAAACTAGATTTTAGGGTCAAAATCTCAAGTTTAAGGCTTCAAATCACCAAGGTACCTTCCCTAATTTGTTATATAACATCTTTAGCCCTCAAATTCGAGTTCAAACCATGGGATAGGGCCATTAACATGAGTTTACAGCCCTAGAACAGTCCTAGGCCGTAAACTCACATAAAGAGGGTTTTTGGAGCAACAAAACCCTTCTAAATCTCAATTGGACCTTGTATATCGCTAGAGGACTTTATGAAATAGAATTAGAATGCCTCAAACCAAGATTTGAAGCCTTGTATATGAGTTTACAGCCTTGGAAGGTGCCTAGGCCATAAACACATATTATGAGGGTTTTTAAGCCATTTAACCCTTCCAAAACACAAACAAGACTTAGATATGATTTTTAGAATATTGGAATTGGACTTAGAACACTTCAAACATAAATTTTGAGAGGTTTATATGAGTTTACGGCCAAGGCATGTGCTTGGGCCGTAAACTCCTCAAAAAGGGGTATAAATTCAATTCTAAGGTATTAGAAAGCCATCAAACACCACCAAAAGCCTTGGAATAAATCAAAGGACCAACCAAAAATAGTTTAAGGGTTTTAAACACATCAAAATCCCACATTTGAGAGTTTACAGCCATAGATCATGCCCCATGGCCGTAAACTCCTAAATGGATGTCAAATGGTGCCCAAAATTGATTTCTAGACTTGTTGGAATTTTTAGAATCACATGTGATTAATTTTGGGACCTTAACAACACTTATTCTATGAGATATGTGAGTTTACGGCCATAGAACCCATGCCTAGGCCGTAAACTCCTTTAAGTGTTGCATTTGATGATTTTAATTCAATCCAAGCCTTAGTTAAAATTATTCCAAGCATTTCCAAGTATCAATACCCATTTGTGAGCCATTAAACACCATAAACCACCCCTCTATGAGTTTACGGCCGTAAACTCATGGGGAATGGGTGTTTAGGCCATAAACTCAATTAGGAAGTATACTCTTGGGGAGTAAACTCAAATCCCAAGTCCCACGCTTCAATTCCCGTCCGTAGATGTCACCCGGGTCACTCCAAACACCCGTTTTGAGGTGTTTTCGTTCGTTGGAGTGTAACTTCATATCTAATTAGAGTTTGTAAATCTAATTAGATATATTTGTATGAAATTTCATTTTACATAGGAACCTCGCGTGTTATCAGGCCTCGATTCGACGTTTAGCATCCGAAATCGACACATTTCCGCATCCGGTGAGTTCATACCCCTACCCTTTTTCAATGGTTTTTCAATGTTTTCAGGGGGGAATACAAGCAAAAGTACAAGAATATCTTGTACTCAATCACATGATTTCAATTAAATGGCTTCATAATTGTACACTTTAAGAATTGAAAACCTTTTTAAACAAATTGTTTTAACTTGCAGAGTTGTTTGTTTTTAACCCGATTTTCAATTCTTATTATACACTGTTATATTTTGTACTTTGTAATTGATTGTTCACATTTAAACTTATAGAATACATAAACCACTGTAATGTCTGTAATAAAACACTACGGTTCGAGTGTAAAAGACAGACTCCATTAGAAAACATAAAACATCTATATGTCCTTAACAATACACTAGGTTCGAGTGTAATGTCCTTAATAATACACATAGGGTCGAGTGTAAAAGGACAGCTATCATTAAATGACACCTAGGCTCGAGTGTAATGTCCTTAATAAAACACCTTGGCTCGAGTGTAAAGGACAGGTACGTAGAGTATAGTCAGTCGTAAATACTACTTTCCTAGTCGAAAAGTAAAGAGTAATCTTAGTGATTGGAGACACATCCTTGTAACACTTCCATGGCACGAGATAGTGGAGGACTAACCCTGTAACCAGAATCTCCGTTCGTAGGAGAGCATGGCTTGAGTGTATAGATCTATACGGGACTGACAATCCCACACTTGGCTGCTAGCTACAGCCGAACCAAATGGTTCAAGGGTGACAAAAGTCATAAATAGGATACTGACCATGGTCCGAGTCATATCCAGTCTAAGTATGGTTAAGGACTCGCAATCTAGATTATTAACATTTTAGACTCATTTACTAGCTTTATGTACGTAGTAAAGCTAATGTACATCTAGGGATGACAGTACACACAGTCAGGGAAACATGGGGTTTTCCTGGGAAGAACACTGAACATAACCATAACCAGTAAAGGCACACACACACACACAGTCAGGGAAACATGGGATTTTCCTGGGGAGAACACTGAACATAAACAAAACCGGTAAAGATATACACACAGTCAGGGAAACATGGGGTTTTCCTGGGAAGGACACCGAACATAGTCAGAAACTAGTAACAGTTCACACACACACAGTCAGGAGAACATGGGGTTCTTCCTGAGTAATAGTAGTACGAAATTAGAGAAGTGTAATAAGTTAAACAATTGAATTACATTTCACAAGAACAATCATGTTTTAATTAAACATCGTTTACTTTACTTTCGGATTTGGAAACTAACTATACATAAGAAAATATGGGATTTTCTTGGATAAACATTTTTCAGGAAACCAAAGGAACTCATACATTTTCAGAAAAACTAACCGCTTATGAACTCACTAGCTTTATGCTGATTTTCAAACCGCTTGTATTCTCAGGTCCGAGTTAGACAGGTACCCGAAGATCCCTTTTGTGTGAAGATGGAGTTCTCAGAAGACTCGTTTTGTATTTTTCATATATACTATGTATCACTTGTATAACTTATCCTTTTGAAACAAATGTAAATCTTTCATTTATGTAATGTAATGGTTGATTTACTTTACTTACTATGTACATTGGATTTGATACTCGACGTGGAGTCAACCCCGGAAATGTTTCCGCCTTCGGTTTTCGGGGTGTGACACTTGTGAACTTTTGCATCCAATATTGTTGCATCAAGGTAATGTTTGTTGCATGAAATATAGAGTAAGTTTTCTCCAACATATCTTCATCAATAACTTCTTTTCCACAATATTTGAGCTGTGAACATATTCTGAACAAAGTTGAGTTGTATTCATTTACTTTCTTGAAGTCTTGAAAACTCAGTGTTCTCCATTCATCTTTAGCATTTGGAAGTGTAACTTCCTTTTGATGATCAAATCTTTCTTTCAAACGATTCCAGAGAATACTTGGATCAGTAACATCAAGATATTCAAATCTTAACATTTCATCAATATGCTTACGAAGACAAAACTTGTGCTTTTGCTTTGTTTTGTGCCAAGCAATTATTAAATTCATTTATAGCATTTGAGATTCCCATGGGCTCAAGATGCATTTTTACATCTATCATCAATGGCACATAGTTTTTACCACTAACTTCAAGTGCTGCAAACTCGAGCTTTGCAATGTTGGACATAATGTAGCTATAAATTTTAAACAAAATAAAATTTAAAATTAAAATTCATTTATTTCAATAAATATTACACGAAAGAGAAGTGGTAAAGCTAACATTGCATACAAGCCTAAAAGTTGACGAAATTCCATATTATCTTCGATGTTAAGGATTGGGATGAAAAGTAACATGACTATTATAGTCACGATTATCACAAACGGGTGAATCATCATGAAGCTTGATTTTTTGAAATTGATTTGTTTGATAGAAGAGAGAAATATTTATTGTGGGTAAAATAAGCATGGTAAATATGTTTATTTATAGAAAAATATAGTCGTTGTTTTTATTGTTATAATCGTTGCATATATATATATATATATATATATATATATATATATATATATGTATATATATATATATATATATATATATATATATATGTATGTATATATATATATATATATATATATATATATATATATATATATATATATCCATTGTGTGTATTTATAAATCATTTAATAATATTTATAACTAATACATAACTTTACTTTGTATAATTTTACTAATTAGATACATTAATAATTATTAGTAAATGTTAAAATAAAATTAAAAAGAGTAAAAAATAAACATTGACATGTATAAATAAATGTAATTTAAATGCTAGTATGCATAAATAAAAGTCGGTTGTATAATATAAATGTTAGTATGCATAAATAAAGTTAGTTGCATAATGTAAATGTTAGTATGCATAAATAAAAGTTAGTTACATAATGTAAATGCTAGTATGTATAAATAAAAGTTAGTTGCATAATGTAAATGTTAGTATGCATAAATAAAAGTTAGTTGCATAATGTAAATGTTAGTATGCATAAATAAAAGTTAGTTGCATAATGTAAATGTTAGTATGCATAAAAAATTAGAATACATAAAGAAATGTTAGTATAAGAAATAAAAATCGTTAGTAGACCATAATGTCCATAATGTATAAGTTTTATTAATTCATTAATATTATTATTATTTTAATATGATGAAGGTTTTTATAATTAATAATGTTTTTACTAAGTAATACATACCTTGATTAAGATAGATGTGATTTCTACTTCTAAATAACCTTGGTTTGAGCTTTCGTGCTGATAACATGTTATGAATTAAGCGTAGTTAATATAACTTTAAATCAAAACAAACCACTAAACTTTCATAATAAATTTAATTGAGAAGAAAAAAAATTTAGAGAGAATATGAAAGTTATATCTCTTATAACTTTTGGTGTATTTCATTCTTTACAATGGAGGGGTATTTATACTACAAATTTTACTAATATATAATTGTAACTAGTTAAAAATATTGAGAAGTTTACCATGCACAAATTATTATGTCATCCACCAATTATTTACACCACCACCAATTATTTACAACAGGTATAAGTTTTTTACCAATATATATTATATATAATGCTAGTCGATTATTTAAGAAATGTATTCTTTAAGAATACATGATTTACACTTTTAACTTGGTTTCAAGTTTTTAAAGTTTTATAAGGTGATTCATAGCAATAATATTCTGCCAGAATGTATATTTTGAATCATAGGAATAATATTTTTATCAGAATGAATTAGTTTTATGTTAGATTATGATGTTTTTTTTTCTTTTAGGCTTTAAAATGGCTGTCATTAATGTAAAAAACAAAGAAGAACATGTGGAATACATTCTATGAACATTCTTTCAAGAGCATTCTCATAGCATGTCATTGTTGTAAGAATGCTTTGCTAAATGTTACTATTTTTTCTATTGTACAAAAATTTCAAGATTTTTAAATTGCAAATTGTTGGTTTGTTAAGTTTCATCATTTAGAAATACGTTTGTAAGTTGCAAATAACATGCTTTTAATTCTTTATATTGGAAATTAAAGTTATAACTAGCAAAATGTATTTTGTGTACTTTGCTAGAAAGTATTCTATGTATTCAGTCATATTCTATGTATTCTACCAGAATATATAAACTGATAGGAATTGCAAATAACATGTTATGTTTACAAATTATGTTTACAAATTATGTTAGAATTAAAATTTAATTATCCCTAAAAAAAATACTTAATTGTCCAGAATACTCTTTATGCTGAAATTTGCGTGATTATATTGTACATGTTATCCCATCATAATATTATACACTCTCAGATCATTACTATCGATTAATTCACTCGTTGGCCCAGATTTGTGCTTAAGAGCACACAATAGATGCTAGGAACGAAATAACCTAGCCCATATATATATATATATATATATATATATATATATATATGTGTGTGTGTGTGTGTGTGTATGTATGTGTGCGTGTGTGTCTATATATATATATATATATATATATATATATATATATGTATATATTATTCATTTTAAAAGAGTAGTGTAATGATATAAATAAGATTTGTATAGACAATACACTAGTAGTTATAATATCATAATGATAATATAACATAGCGAATTAATTAAAAATGTATACCCCCTCCGTAAATTTGATAAAGAGTTTGAAAAATAGGTTGTGAAACTCACCATTGTAGTGTTTTAATCGATACATGTTCATGCCAAAAAGTGGTTAGAAGCTTAGGTTATATCGCGCTCGTGAGGAATAAAATAAAATAAAATAACAAAGAAAAAGAAAAAGAAATTGAATTGAAAAAAATGAGGGAGTATCGAATTCATTTTGAGTTGTGCGATTTAACCATTGCAAGACCTGATATTTATAGTCAGTGAATAGATGAAGCGCATCGCGCTTTTGTAAAGGCGTGTTGGCTCTACCAAGTTGATGCCACATGTTGCTCTATCGATCGGCCACATTGCTTTGTCAGCGGAGTAATCGGTCCGTCTTAGGCCATGTGGCATGCTCTCAAGCCGTCACATCATCATCTACCGGGTAAAATTTCGGATTTTAGAAAAATCATAACTCTCTCATATGGGCTCCATTTTCGACATTATTCATTTCACCAATTTTGTATCAAGGAGTACTACAATTCTCCTTTACATTGCTTTGGTTAAAAATCCACAAATTATCCTTTGACCTTTTACGATGCACTTTATGTGCATGGTTGATTTTAAAATTTAGAGAATTTATAACTTCCTCATATGAAGTCAGATTTTAGCGTTTCTTATACTTTCGAGTTCGTGATGACGTGTAGTTTTGGTATATGGTATTATTTATATAAAATAACACAACTTTTGTGTGTCTATACTTTTAGTTTTCGGAGGATTTGACTTATTTTTCTTATATGTTTTATTGTTTAATGCTATATTTTCGTCAAGATTTGTCATATATTATACTTTAACTCTATACTTTTTATGTTTGTCACGTTTACAGTTGACGGTTGACGATGGATATTGACAATTCTCACACCGGTCGTTCTAAAGTAATGGAATATGCTAATGAGAAAACTTTATGTTACAAATGAGGTGGTTATGGTCATATGCAACAAATTGGTAAGGCTACCACCAAAGAAGTTCAAAACTATCATAGAGGAAGAAAAGTTGAAGTAAATGCTATCAAAACAAACATATTTGTTGAGACCCCTAATTTTGAAGCTCAAATGGAAGAATAGAGCTATTGTTTAGCTCATTGATTATGTTATTTTTGTTCTTTTGAATTATAATTTAACATTATATTATCTATCCTTTGGATTGTGGTTAGTTTTACCTCGATCATTTTTCTCAAAATAATTTAAAGTTTGTTTCTTATGAAATTGTTTTTTACATGTGACCGAATTTAAATTATTCTTAGTTTTAGGCATGCGTTCATGATGATTTATTTTCTGGTTAATAGTAGCACACACACACACACACCATCTTAAAATACAAGGATTACATTATCAACATTATTCCTAAAGTAACTTCAGTGACAACGATTTTGGGACTATCGACCCTTGTTGAAGAATTTGTTAAAGCATAATGTATGTTGTCAAATGGTACTCCATTAACCATATTTTAAGACTTGTATTGTCCAAATTCCAGTCAAAACTTGTTGAGTTTAAAGGATATTTGAGAAAATAAGTTTCATCTCGAAACTACTCGACAAAATAGTATTTAATACATTTACATTACCTCCACTTAATATGACCAAAAGCATATATTGGAGAAGTTAAGATGTTTGTCAAATGGTTTGTATGTTACCACAATCCAAAATATTGAAAGCAATCTAATTATTCGTTGAGCACCCGTTGACGAGGGCACCTATATGTTATGGCATCACCGACTGGGACACCCGAGAACAACTACAATGCTTCGAAAAATAAAGTAAAGGTTCATTTGATCGGATATAAAGAAGTATAAGCACAAGAAAATATGATATAGAAGAACAAAAGAACCGCGATGATCAAAAAGATGGATTTCATTAAGAAAAATGTTCTCACATGGAGAATAGGTGCACAAAGCAGTCACATAGATGGTCACGACACATATTAGGGTTTAACCCTAATGCAAGACTATATACTAATACAATAAACGTAAATACCTTTATTTAAGGGATGTAATCTAATCAACATATAATCTGATCCTAATCACTAAGATTACAAATAAAATATCTATTCTATAAATACAAAGCTATCTATTATTACAAAGTGCCTAACCGTCTAATACACCAAGTATGGGATTTTTATACAAAATATCATGATGTCATTGATACTATATAGACGTCGGTGTTGATGTTGGCGTTGGCACTTATGCTAACGCTGGTGGATAGAGTGTGAATGATGTTTGACTCATCATATCATAAAGTTTGACCTTCCAATCTCCCCTATCTAATAATGTCAAAACTAACCATTAAAAGAGTCATCATGAGAATCTTTAGAGATCTTGTCAGCTTCTTTCAAAATTTGTGGCTTTATCCACTTGAATTCGTCAATTTGAAGATCTTCTAAACATTTGTTGAGTTTAATAGAGATGAACACATGATAACCTTGTTCAAATTCTTTATGACCTATACATTTCGTATGAAGATGAAACAAATAGTCAGTAGAAGCAAGGAAAGTCATCAGTACATCGATAGCACATATGATTTTGACTATCAAGATAACATGTCACACCCCAGCCGCCGGCAGAAACGTCGAGGTGCGCGAAATAAATTAGTAATCATAATTATTGAACATACATTGATCAGTACAAATATAATCCATTATTATTACTAAAAATTAAATCACATTGCTAAATCGTGACACACACCTAACAATCTGACCTTTAAAAAGGTATAATATAAATAGCGGATAGTCTTCTGAGCGAACACTTACGACCTGCTAAATAACCTGAGAATACATGCATTAAGATATGTTAACAAAATTATTGGTGGGTTCTCTAAGTTTTGACACAAAATAGTTTTTTAATCAAAAGTGTATAAAATTTAGAGATAATTACAAAATTAGCCAAATACACTAATTACATTATAGATTTAGCCTAAAAATAAAAAATAAAAATTGCAATTATAACCACTGAAATCGCAGATGGAAATGACCCATATGTGATTTTGCCATTCCATCTGCGAAGGTACAAGCGCCTTGATGAATCAAGTATATAATGAATTATAGAGTTAATTCAAAGTAAGTATGCGAAATTTGAACACCGATGTAAATATGATCTGTTTGGCTCTATTACGCTTTTTCTAAGTTTACAAAGTACAATCAATATTCTGTAAAGACTTCATTACTATGATACTAGTAACATCTCCTATTTATAGGAGAGGAAAGTGTACAAAAAATATACTAAGGACTAGAACATTATGCTTCGAATATTATGCCTTAATAAAATAAAAATATAGAAAGGTTCGAAGACCCCAAATACAAACTTCGGCAATTATAACACTTTGACTCTAACAATCTCCCCCTTTGTAAGAAAAGTCGAAGTCTTTAGTTTGTAAGTAGAGTGATGGAGTAAAGCAAAACTCTTCGAACTTCAGTGTACCAAGAAATAATCTTCTTCATTTCCTTCTTATCGCCTTCATTATTCATTTTACAATGGTTCATGCGAGCAATTAAATTCGTATATTAAGATGTTGAATATCTCTCCACTTCGCTGCCTTGAAACAGAAATCTCTTCGCTTTTCCAGCTTTATCCTTCACAGCAAAAACAATTCCAAATGGCTTTAAATATATTTCTCCATCTGCAAACTTCTTTAAGTCAGCTCGAGTCAATGAAGGTGCCATTGGAACTTTAACTTCCATTCCCTTCGCAGTTGCTAACTCCATATCAATTAGTGCAAGGCACTCATAATAGTTTTCAATCAAATTTTGATGTGAGAAACTCCAAGTTTGAATTACTCAGGATCGGTATTTTGCAAATAGGAGAAAGATTTGTCTTTAAGAAGCAATGCAACTTGTATAAGATCATACAAGTTTATTAGAGGAAAGTTAGCAATGGTGAATTTGCATGTTTTACCATTTGGCCTTGCCACAATGTATTTTACATTATGAACAATATATTCGAAGACCGCATCTTTCTTCATGCTAATCACCTATTTAATCTTGATTAGTGACCAGACTTCCTCAGATGCTTTACCCAGAACTGCATGAAATTGAATCCTCATATGTGTTCCTTCATCCTTTTATTTGAAATTCCCTTCTGCTTTAAATTGAGGCATGATGAACATCATCTCATTAACAGGGAAATCCAACTGACAAGCATCAGTGTTTGTAACCACATAACTCGGTTTTGGCTTCTTTTCAAATGAGTACATGTGGTTAAAGGCAACCAAGGCTTTGATTGTTTCATAATTGTAATGCTTAGTTGGATCACCTTTATTCATACCCTTTGGATCTCTAGCCCTCTGAGTCATGATGCTTTGAACAAGCCTCATTCTCTCGAGTTCAGCTTTAGCTTCAGCCTTCTTTTCTTCCTTGGATTTTTCAATTAAAACTGATTTGCCTTTGTCTTTCGAAGCATATTTTTCAGTTAAGTCTTTTGGCTTCGAACCACTCCCACCAAACTCCAACTATTTACCAATAACAATTCCTTTCGAAATTGTTCGTGTAGTTGGCAATGTTGTAACAATTGTTGAAGTCACTGGTTGAGTAGACACAAACACTGGTTTCGTTGATGGGATGTTCGAAGAAAATACCTTGCCCACAACTTTCTCTTCTTCTTCTGTGGACTTCCTTTCTCCCCCTTGCGTCCCTGTGAAAACAGGAGGGGCAGTTGTTGTGGGAAGAAGACTAGATATGCGAAAGAGTGGAGCAAGTTGCTTGTTTAGAATAGCTTCAAACTGTACAATTTTTTGTGACAAAAATTCAGGAGTGATCAAGGGAGACGAAATTGGTTTTGTGGATATCTCCTTCAACTCTTTCAACAGCTTCATCACTCCTTCAAAATTTTCAGTTTCAGACTTGGAGATTTGAGCAATTTGTGGACTCAAACCTTCATACATTTTGACAAATTTAGTCACTGCATCACATATGATATCGACCTTCTGATGTAAGGACGCATAATCATGTTGAACAGATAAAATTTCTTTGTTCATTTCTTCATGAAGCTCTTGGATTTTCAAATTCACATCCTCTCTCACCTTCTTAACCTCCTGAACAAAAAGAACATGTCGTTCTTTTGTTACGCTTCTTAAATCTTTCACTTATCCTAGAAAATCAGATATTTCATTTTTAAGACGAAGCTCATTTGTTTGATCTGAATAATCAACCTTCTCCATAAGCACTATCTCCGAAGCCTTCAACATACCTGACACTTTGTGTGACAACCTGAAGTTTGCCCCATCGCTGTAACCTGTTTCCGTCTATAAAATTCGTCTTTTTCGAATTGTTTCCGTTTAAATTATAAACTAAGTGATTATTTTGGAGACTTATATTATGACTTAATTGGTATCCAAACACGTTAGAAACTCATGAAAACATCCCAAACTATTACTTAGAAAATTTTTAGTTTTGACCATGTCGGGTTACGACAAATTAATCGGGTACGACCAAAAGCATCGTATAACATCGGTATCGGGTTCCACCGTGTCCCAAAATTGGAACATATTTAAAGTGGTTTAAGCTTCCATTTGAAGATTTTACTCTCTCTCACTAATCTCTCTCTAACCTCTCTCCTAAAACCAAATTTAAGGTCCAAAAACATCAAATTTAAGCTCCAAATCACCAAGGTAATTTCCCTAATTCTTAGTATAGAATCTTAGCCCTTCAAATCCGAGTTCAAACAATCATTTAGGACCATTTTCAGGTGTCTACAGCCTTGTAACATGCTTGGGCCGTAAACACACATATGATGGGCTTTTGACCCTTTAAACCCTTCCAATCGACCTTTGGAGCTTAGATATGGCTATATGACTTAATGTACTGGACTTAGAACACCTTAAATCCAATTTTTGGGGAGCGAACATGAGTTTACTGCCCAAGAACATGCTTGGGCCGTAAACTCATCTTCATGGAGAGTAAAGTCATATTTGAGTGTTTAGATGCCACTTAAACACACCAATAGCCTTGGATTAAAGTCTAGAACCAACCACAATCGATTTAGGGGCCTTAAACATGATGAAAACCCTCCCTATAGGAGTTCACGGCCGTAAACCCCCCAAGGATGGGTTCCTGGGCCGTAAACTCCTATAACATAGTCAAATGATGCCTAAAATTCCATCCAAGGCTTGTAAAATCAGTTTAAATCACATGTGATTGTCCTAGCACCACCAAAACACATTAGGAATGTATGTGGGGGAGTTTACAGCCACAAACTCCTATTTTACTGCTGTAAAATCCATTAAATGGTCCATTTGTAAGTTTAATCCACTCTTATGCCCTAGATTTGATCCTAGCCAATTTTACCAAGTTAAATAAGACCATTTAGCACCTTAAAACCCATTAACCATGAGTTCACGGCCATGAACTCCTATGGTCATAGTCTTAGAGACGTAAACTCCTTAAGGAGTTTACTCTTGAAGAGCAAACTCATTATCTAAGCCCTATATGTCCATAGATGTCACCCGGGTCACTCCAAACACTCGATTTGAAGTGTTTTCGCGTCTTGGCGTGTAAAATCATATCTAATCAGTAATTTAAAGTATAATTAGATACATTTGTGTATCATTTAATATTACATAGGAACCCCGCATGTTTTCAAGCCTCGATCCGATGTTTAGCATCCTAGTCGACACACTTCTCGACTGGTGAGTTCATACCCCTACACTTTTTCAATGTTTTTCATTGTTTTCAGGGGGGAATAAAAGCAAAGTACAAGTAACACTTGTACTCAAAACTAATTTTATATGTGTTGTACTTCATATTACCTATGTTTTTAACACTGACAATCATAACAGATAACCGTTTGAACTTGCATATCACATTATCGTATTGTTTGTGAAAAACGTTATAAATTGTTCTATTTTATATTTTCACAAATGGTTTTCCACATTATAATAGTTAAAAACATAATCTTTGAACTTTGAATAAGGAACTTAGTATATCGTTTTGTCCTCGGTAACACTCCACAGAGATACGCTAGTGGAGGATCGTCTTTGTAGGTAGAACTTAAACAGGACTTTCCGCATTATTACTTGTAGACTTGTTATTCCTATAAATTGGAGACACGTCCTCGGAGAACACTCCACAGAGATACGCGAGTGGAGGACCGCCCCTATAACCAGAATCTCTTAGATAGGGAGCGTGACTTGAGTGTATAGATCTATACGGGATTGATTATCCCGCACCTGGCTGCTAGCTACAGCCGAACCGAAAGGTTCAAAGGTGAGAAAAGACATAAAATATATTGGCCCCGTCTCGAGTCATATCTAGCCTATAGTATGGTTATAGAACTCGCAATTTGGATAACAAAGATTTACTTTTTAGTAATAATGGATATAGTAAATTAATAACCTTAAGAATTTGTTTACTATGATAATCAGGTTTTCAGTATACATCTTTCGATTTAGGAAAATATGGGATATTCCTGGGATATCAATTGAACATAATCAGAACCGTGCAATATAACAGTTAACCAAACATTACTTTTAAGAAAATATGGGATTTTCGTGGGTCGTAACATTTTCAGAAACTAAAAGGAAACTCGTACATTTTCAGAAAACAAAACCGCTTATGAACTCACCACCTTTATGCTGATTTTTAAAATGCTTGTATTGTCAGGTCCGCATTAAACAGGTACCCAATGATCCTTTTGGCGATGACGGAGTACGTAGAAGACACGTCTTACTTTTGTCTCTATATATATACATATGTATCATCACTTGTACAACTTTACTTTTGAACAAATGTAAATTTTAATATGTAATGTAATGGTTGTTTACTTTGCTTACTATGTATATTTGATTTGATACTCAACGAGGAGTCCGCCGCGAAAATGTTTCCGCCTTCGGTTTTCGGGGTGTGATAGATTGGTATCAAAGCCCTTGTTTATAGTGAATGAAGTATACAAAATCTTACATGGTATAAAACTATAAACACTAAGGGACCTAAGTGCTCTGAACTAAAAGTGTACTTCAAAGTATAAGTATTCTCAAAAGTATTCAAGTATACCTAACCGTCGAAATCCATAACTACAAGTAGAACAAAACATAAGTAAATGGGTGTTGTATGTTGCGGTTAAACCTGGGTAGTTATGTAGTCGTGTCTAAGATCAATATAACCTGGCCAACTATATTCATTCGAGACACATCCAACATGTGCTTGGGAGTAACTGTGGTGTTCAACATGCCTAAAACTTACCCTAATACCCCCTAACATTGAACGATGGTCGTAGAGAATCATGAAATACTATGGGAGAATTTCTCGAGCCAATCCTTTGTAGAAATCCTCATTCGAGCGTTGTTCCCTGCTCATTCCTCTAGCGATAAAATTATCTGTTTTGATAACTCTTTCCTGCTTCATCGCTTACTCAAAATATATATCTGTCATATCTCTTGATTCAATTTCGAGGACTTATCATCCTCTCATTCCTAATCTTATTAGATCAAGATGCCTCCAAGAAAGACACCCAGATCAAAGACCAAAAACCCTCCGCCACCCCCTCCTCCTCAAATCGATCTAGTAACACTTCAGGCAGCTGTTACTGCCGCAGTGATAGCCGCCGTGTCACAAATGAACCCCGGTAGTTCAGGAGGTGGCCCCCAGTGCCAAAACCCAGAAGATATCCGGGGACACCAAAAAGGGGGATCCTATAAAGACTTCATGAACGCAAAACCCACGTCCTTTGATGGCACTGGAGGTGTCATTTCCCTCACCCGATGGTTCTAGAAAATCGAATCAATCTTTGAAATTTGTGCCTACTCAGAATCTGATAAGGTGAATTTCACCGCCTGCACCTTCATCGACAAAGCCCTGACTTGGTGGAACGGCCGAGCCAAATCCCTAACTTTACCTGTAGCCGATGCCATGGGTTGGGAAGCCATGAAGGAACTTCTGCTGGCTGAGTACTGCCCTCGGGGCGAAATGTAGATATTAGAGCACGAACTCTCGAATTTGAAGATGAAAGGTTCCGATATTGCCGCTTACACTTCCAAGTTCGATGACTTGGTGCTACTCTGTCCGGGAATGGTTACCCCGAAGAGTAAGAAGATAGGGAGATTCATCTGGGGGCTGACCCAGCCAACAAAAGGAAACGCCATAGCTGCGAGGCCAAATACATACGACGGCGCCAAATGCTTAGCACAAATCTTAATCGACCATAGTGATGACCTTGAAGAAGCAACTACCACTCCTGAACCAATAGATATGAGTGATGAGATTAGAAAAATTAGGTAGAAGAAGAAAAGTCAGAAAGCGTAGGAGTCTTCGAAGAGGCAACAAACTGTGGCAGTTCACGCTGCTACTACCCCTGCAGCTGTTTCTGTTGTTGGATCCTCAGCTCGAACACCTACCAGTAGGTATGCTGGAACCCTCCCTAGTTGTGATAAGTGCAACTATCATCACCTCACTTCCAGCCCATGTTTAGAGGTGTTTTGCAACAGTTGTGGCAAAAAGGGTCACACTGCAAAGAACTGCAAGACACCAACTCAATCAACCAATCAGGCTTCCAGAGCAGGCATTGCTTAGGCCTGCTATGGTTGCGGAGAAGTCAGGCATTTTAAGCGAAACTGCCCCAAGGCAGCAACGGCTGGCAACACCGGAAGAGTCCTAGCAATAGGACGAGAGGAGACAGCCGCTAATCCCACCATCGCCTCAGGTATACTCCTCCTCAACGACTCTTACGCCTGCAATCCTTTTCGATTCTAGTACTAAAAGAAAAATCTGCTAACTATTCATTCATATATTTTCATAATATTATCTCTTCACTAGTAAATGAAACATTCACCATCGAGACGACTAACAGTGGAAAAAGAACTTTATCGATACATCCATAGGTTGTACCTTTACTCTGAACGACCATTATTCATCCATTGATCATATGCCATTTTCCATAAATAGTTTTGATGTTATCTATGACATGGACTGGTTGAGTCCCAATCGTGCTGATACCCTTGCATTGAAAAATCCATCCATCACAATCTCCTTTCTGGTCAGACCCTCATGATCTACGACGATAGATTCGATTCCGACCTTCATATCATTCCGTGCATCAAAACTCAAGAGTTTTCCTGGAAAGGACTGCCATGCATTCCTAGCCCATGTGATCCGTAAGAAAAAGGAAGTTAGAGACGCTGAGAACATCCCTGAAGTCTATGACTTTCCTGATGTATTTCCTGTATAGCTTCCGGGAATTCTTTCCGAACATCGGGTTGAATTTCGCATCAACCTAATTCCTGGAACTATCTCAGTAGCCAAAATGACCGTCAAAACCAATATCCTTTTTCCTCAAATAAATAACCTTTTCGATACACTTCATAGAAACCACCACTTCTAAAAGATAAACTTTAGGTCAAGGTACCGTCAGCTACAAATCCATGAGAGTAATGTTCCGTAGACAGTATGCCGAACTCGATATGATAGCTATAAGTTCATAGTAATGCCCATCAGTCGAACCATTTTTCTTAGTCATGTAGTAGACAATGAAGACATACATGTGGGGCCCTCCTAAGATCAAGGCAATAGAGAATTAGTCGGCACCGAAGGTACCCACAGAAAACCCGTCAAATTCTTGGGTCTCGCTGGCTACTATTGCAGGTTCATCGAAATTTTTTTCCTAAATCGCCAAAACCCTAACCATTCCGACATCGAAAGATGTACCCTCCTGTAAGAGGTCTTACTCTGGAAAGACATGGTACACCTTGTAAAGCATGGAAAACTTAACCCGTGGAATGTTAGACCCTTCGAGATCCTCGTTAGGATCGATTCCATAACCTTCAAACTCCGACTACCTTCAGAACTTAGCAACATCCATCTGGTATTCCACGTCTTTATTCATAAGAAGTGCCTACCCGACGAAACCCTAGTAATCTCTTTGATGAGATTGAAATCAACAGGAATCTGAACCCTATGGAAGAACCGAATCGAAATCATAGATCGAGAGATTAAACATTCGAAACAAACTGTATTCCCTATAAGTGAAAGGTTCCCTGGAACGCTACACTAGGACTCGAATTCACTTAAGAGCGCAAAAATCCAACAAAGTAGAAGTATCCGTATCTTTTCCTAATCCATGATTCGTTTCTAAAGTTTGAATTTTGGGACGAAATTCCCTCTAACGGGGGGATAATGTGACAACCTGAAGTTTGCCCCATCGCCGTAACCCGTTTCCGTCTATAAAATTCGTCTTTTTCGAATTGTTTCCGTTTAAATTATAAATTAAGTCATTATTTTGGAGACTTATATTGTGACTTAATTGGTATCCAAACACGTTAGAAACTTATGATAACATCCCGAACTATTACTTAGAAAATTTATAGTTTCGACCATATCGGGTTACGACAACTTAATCGGGTACGACCAAAAGCATCGTATAACATCGTTATCGGGTAGAATTCCACCATGTCCCAAACTTGGAAAATATTTAAAGTGGTTTAAGCTTCCATTTGAAGATTTTACTCTCTCTCACTAATCTCTCTCTAACCTCTCTCCTCAAACTAAATTTAAGGTCCAAAAACATCAAATTTAAGCTCCAAATCACCAAGGTAATTTCCCTAATTCTTAGTATAGCATCTTAGACCTTCAAATCCGAGTTCAAACAATCATTTAGGATCATTTTCATGTGTCTACGGCCCTGGAACATGCTTTGGCCGTAAACACACATATGATGGGTTTTTGAGCCTTTAAACCCTTCCAATTGACGTTTGGAGCTTAGATATGGCTATATGACTTAATGTACTGAACTTAGAACACCTTGAATCCAATTTTTGGGGAGCGAACATGAGTTTACTACCCAAGAACATGCTTGGGCCGTAAACTCACATTCATGGAGAGTAAAGTCATATTTGAGTGTTCAGATGCCACTTAAACACACCAATAGCCTTGGATTAAAGTCTAGAACCAACCACAATCGATTTAGGGGCCTTAAACATGATGAAAACCCTCCCTATAGTAGTTCACAGCCGTAAACCCCCCAAGGATGGGTTCCTGGGCCATAAACTCCTATAACATAGTCAAATGATGCCCTAAATTTCATCCAAGGCTTGTAAAATCAGTTTAAATCACATGTGATTGTCCTAGCACCACCAAAACACATTAGGAATGTGTGTGGGGGAGTTTACAGCTGCAAACTCCTATTTTACTGTTGTAAAATCCATTAAATGGCCCATTTGTAAGTTTAATCCACTCTTATGCCCTAGATTTGGTGCTAGCCAATTTTACCAAGTGAAATAAGACCATTTAGCACCTTAAAACCCATTAACCATGAGTTCACGGCCATGAACTCATGTGGTCATAGTCATAGAGACGTAAAATCCTTAAGGAGTTTACTCTTGAAGAGCAAACTCATTATCTAAGCCCTATACGACCATAGATGTCACTCGAGTCACTCCAAACACTTGATTTGAAGTGTTTTCGCGTCTTGGAGTGTAAAATCGCATCTAATTAGTAATATAAAGTCTAATTAGATACATTTGTGTATCATTTAATATTACATAGGAACCTCGCATGTTTTCAAGTCTCGATCCGATGTTTAGCATCCTAGTCGACACACTTCTCGACCGGTGAGTTCATACCCCTACCCTTTTTCAATGTTTTTCATTGTTTTCAGGGGGGGGAATAAAAGCAAAGTACAAGTAACACATTTACTCAAAACTAATTTTATATGTGTTGTACTTCATATTACCTATGTTTTTAACACTGACAATCATAAAAGATAACCGTTTGAACTTGCATATCACATTATCGTATTGTTTGTGAAAAACGTTATAAATTGTTCTATTTTATATTTTCACAAATGGTTTTCCACATTATAATAGTTAAAAACATAATCTTTGAACTTTGAACAAGAAACTTAGTATATCGTTTTGTCCTCGGTAACACTCCACAGAGATACGCTAGTGGAGGATCGTCTTTGTAGGTAGAACTTAAACAGGACTTTCCGCATTATTACTTGTAGATTTGTTATTCCTATAAATTGGAGACACGTCCTCGGAGAACACTCCACAGAGATATGCAAGTGGAGGACAGCCCCTATAACTAGAATCACTTAGATAGGGAGCGTGACTTGAGTGTATAGATCTGTACGGGATTGATTATCCCGCACCTGGCTGCTAGCTACAACCGAACCGAAAGGTTCAAAGGTGAAAAAAGTCATAAAAGATATTGGCCCGGTCTCGAGTCATATCTAGTCTATAGTATGGTTATAGAACTCGCAATTTGGATAACAAAGATTTACTTTTTAGTAATAATGGATATAGTAAATTAATAACCTTAAGAATTTGTTTACTATGATAATCAGGTTTTCAGTATACATCTTTCATTTTAGGAAAATATGGGATTTTCCTGGGATAACAATTGAACATAATCAGAACCGTGCAATATAACAGTTAACCAAACATTACTTTTAAGAAAATATGGGATTTTCTTGGGTCGTAACATTTTCAGAAACTAAAAGGAAACCCGTACATTTTCAGAAAACAAAACCGCTTATGAACTCACCAGCTTTATGCTGATTTTTAAAATGCTTGTATTCTCAAGTCCGCATTAAACAGGTTCCCAGTGATCCTTTTGGCGAAGACGGAGTACGTAGAAGACACGTCTTACTTTTGTCTCTATATATATACATATGTATCATCACTTGTACAACTTTACTTTTGAACAAATGTAAATTTTAATATGTAATGTAATGGTTGTTTACTTTGCTTACTATGTATATTTGATTTGATACTCAACGAGGAGTCCGCCCCGAAAATGTTTCCGCCTTCGGTTTTCGGGGTGTGACAGATTTATATCTAAGCCCTTGTTTATAGTGAATGAAGTATACCAAACCTTACATGGTATAAAACTATAAACACTAAGGGGCCTAAGTGCTCTGAACAAAAAGTATACTTCAAAGTATAAGTATTTTCAAAAGTGTTCAAGTATACTTAACCGTCGAAATCCATAACTACAAGTAGAACAAAACATAAGTAAACGGGTGTTGTATGCTGCGGTTAAACCTGGGTAGTTATGTAGTCATGTCTAGGATCAATATAACCTGGCCATCTAAATACATTCGAGACACAGCCAATATGTGCTTGGGAGTAACTGTGGTATTCAGCGTGCCTAAAACTTACCTTAATACCCCAAACATCGAACGATGGTCGTAGCGAATCATGAAATACTATGGGAGTATTTCTCGAGCCAATCCTTTTTAGAAATCCTCATTCGAGCGTTCTTCCCTGCTCATTCCTCTAGCGATAAAATTATCTGTTTTGATAACTCTTTCCTGCTTCATCGCTTACTCGAAATATATATCTGTCATATCTCTTGATTCAATTTGGAGGACTTATCATCCTCTCATTCCTAATCTTATTAGATCAAGATGCCTCCAAGAAAGACACCCAGATCAAAGACCAAAAACCCTCCGCCACCCCCTCCTCCTAAAATCGATCTAGTAACACTTCAGGCAGCTGTTACTGCCGCAGTGATAGCCGCCGTGTCACAAACGAACCCCGGTAGTTTAGGAGGTGGCCCCCAGTGCCAAAACCCAGAAGATATCCGGGGACACCGAAAAGGGGGATCCTATAAAGACTTCATGAACGCAAAACCCACGTCCTTTGATGGCACTAGAGGTGTCATTTCCCTCACCCGATGGTTCTAGAAAATCGAATCAATCTTTGAAATTTGTGCCTACTCAGAATCTGATAAGGTGAATTTCACCACCTGCACCTTCATCGACAAAGCCCTGACTTGGTGGAACGGCCGAGACAAATCCCTAACTTTACCTGTAGCCGATGCCATGGGTTGGGAAGCCATGAAGGAACTTCTGCTGGCTGAGTACTGCCCTCGGGGCGAAATGTAGATATTAGAGCACGAACTCTCGAATTTGAAGATGAAAGGTTCCGATATTGCCGCTTACACTTCCAAGTTCGATGACTTGGTGCTACTCTGTCCGGGAATGGTTACCCTGAAGAGTAAGAAGATAGGGAGATTCATCTGGGGGCTGACCCAGCCAACAAAAGGAAACGCCATAGCTGCGAGGCCAAATACATACGACGACGCCAAATGCTTAGCACAAATCTTAATCGACCATAGTGATGACCTTGAAGAAGCAACTACCACTCCTGAACCAATAGATATGAGTGATGAGATTAGAAAAATTAGGTAGAAGAAGAAAAGTCAGAAAGCATAAGAGTCTTCGAAGAGGCAACAAACTGTGGCAGTTCACGCTGCTACTACCCCTGCAGCTGTTTCTGTTGTTGGATGCTGAGCTCGAACACCTACCAGTAGGTATGCTGGAACCCTACCTAGTTGTGATAAGTGCAACTATCATCACCTCACTTCCAGCCCATGTTTAGAGGTGTTTTGCAACAGTTGTGGCAAAAAGGGTCACACTGCAAAGAACTGCAAGACACCAACTCAATCAACCAATCAGGCTTCCAGAGCAGGCATTGCTTAGGCCTGCTATGGTTGCGGAGAAGTCAGGCATTTTAAGCGAAACTGCCCCAAGGCAGCAACGGCTGGCAACACCGGAAGAGTCCTAGCAATAGGACGAGAGGAGACAACCGCTAATCCCACCATCGCCTCAGGTATACTCCTCCTCAACGACTCTTACGCCTGCAATCCTTTTCGATTCTAGTACTAAAAGAAAAATCTGCTAACTATTCATTCATATATTTTCATAATATTATCTCTTCACTAGTAAATGAAACATTCACCATCGAGACGACTAACAGTGGAAAAAGAACTTTATCGATACATCCATAGGTTGTACCTTTACTCTGAACGACCATTATTCATCCATTGATCATATGCCATTTTCCATAAATAGTTTTGATGTTATCTATGACATGGACTAGTCGAGTCCCAATCGTGCTGATACCCTTGCATTGAAAAATCCATCCATCACAATCTCCTTTCTGGTCAGACCCTCATGATCTACGACGATAGATTCGATTCCGACCTTCATATCATTCCGTGCATCAAAACTCAAGAGTTTTCCTGGAAAGGACTGCCATGCATTCCTAGCCCATGTGATCCGTAAGAAAAAGGAAGTTAGAGACGCTGAGAACGTCCCTGAAGTCTATGACTTTCCTGATGTATTTCCTGTATAGCTTCCGGGAATTCTTTCCGAACATCGGGTTGAATTTCGCATCAACCTAATTCCTGGAACTATCTCAGTAGCCAAAATGACTGTCAAAACCAATATCCTTTTTCCTCGAATAAATAACCTTTTCGATACACTTCATAGAAACCACCACTTCTCAAAGATAAACTTTAGGTCAAGGTACCGTCAGCTACAAATCCATGAGAGTAATGTTCCGTAGACAGTATGCCGAACTCGATATGATAGCTATAAGTTCGTAGTAATGCCCATCAGTCGAACCATTTTTCTTAGTCATGTAGTAGACAATGAAGACATACATGTGGGGCCCTCCTAAGATCAAGGCAATAGAGAATTAGTCGGCACCGAAGGTACCCACAGAAACCCCGTCAAATTCTTGGGTCTCGCTGGCTACTATTGCAGGTTCATCGAAATTTTTTTCCTAAATCGCCAAAACCCTAACCATTCCGACATCGAAAGATGTACCCTCCTGTAGGAGGTCTTACTCTGGAAAGACATGGTACACCTTGTAAAGCATGGAAAACTTAACCCGTGGAACGTTAGACCCTTCGAGATCCTCGTTAGGATCGATTCCATAACCTTCAAACTCCGACTACCTTCAGAACTTAGCAACATCCATCTGGTATTCCACGTCTTTATTCATAAGAAGTGCCTACCCGACGAAACCCTAGTAATCTCTTTGATGAGATTGAAATCAACAGGAATCTGAACCCTATGGAAGAACCGAATCGAAATCATAGATCGAGAGATTAAACATTCGAAACAAACTGTATTTCCTATAAGTGAAAGGTTCCCTGGAACGCTACACTAGGACTCGAATTCACTTAAGAGCGCAAAAATCCAACAAAGTAGAAGTATCCGTATCTTTTCCTAATCCATGATTCGTTTCTAAAGTTTGAATTTTGGGACGAAATTCCCTCTAACGGGGGGATAATGTGACAACCTGAAGTTTGCCCCATCGCCGTAACCCGTTTCCGTCTATAAAATTCGTCTTTTTCGAATTGTTTCCGTTTAAATTATAAATTAAGTCATTATTTTGGAGACTTATATTGTGACTTAATTGGTATCCAAACACGTTAGAAACTTATGATAACATCCCGAATTATTACTTAGAAAATTTATAGTTTCGACCATATCGGGTTACGACAACTTAATCGGGTACGACCAAAAGCATCGTATAACATCGGTATCGGGTAGAATTCCACCATGTCCCAAACTTGGAAAATATTTAAAGTGGTTTAAGCTTCCATTTGAAGATTTTACTCTCTCTCACTAATCTCTCTCTAACCTCTCTCCTCAAACTAAATTTAAGGTCCAAAAACATCAAATTTAAGCTCCAAATCACCAAGGTAATTTCCCTAATTCTTAGTATAGCATCTTAGACCTTCAAATCCGAGTTCAAACAATCATTTAGGATCATTTTCATGTGTCTACGGCTCTGGAACATGCTTTGGCCGTAAACACACATATGATGGGTTTTTGAGCCTTTAAACCCTTCCAATTGACGTTTGGAGCTTAGATATGGCTATATGACTTAATGTACTGAACTTAGAACACCTTGAATCCAATTTTTGGGGAGCGAACATGAGTTTACTACCCAAGAACATGCTTGGGCCATAAACTCACATTCATGGAGAGTAAAGTCATATTTGAGTGTTCAGATGCCACTTAAACACACCAATAGCCTTGGATTAAAGTCTAGAACCAACCACAATCGATTTAGGGGCCTTAAACATGATGAAAACCCTCCTTATAGTAGTTCACGGCCGTAAACCCCCCAAGGATGGGTTCCTGGGCCATAAACTCCTATAACATAGTCAAATGATGCCCTAAATTTCATCCAAGGCTTGTAAAATCAGTTTAAATCACATGTGATTGTCCTAGCACCACCAAAACACATTAGGAATGTGTGTGGGGGAGTTTACAGCCGCAAACTCCTATTTTACTGTTGTAAAATCCATTAAATGGCCCATTTGTAAGTTTAATCCACTCTTATGCCCAAGATTTGGTGCTAGCCAATTTTACCAAGTGAAATAAGACCATTTAGCACCTTAAAACCCATTAACCATGAGTTCACGGCCATGAACTCATGTGGTCATAGTCATAGAGATGTAAAATCCTTAAGGAGTTTACTCTTGAAGAGCAAACTCATTATCTAAGCCCTATACGACCATAGATGTCACTCGAGTCACTCCAAACACTTGATTTGAAGTGTTTTCGCGTCTTGGAGTGTAAAATCGCATCTAATTAGTAATATAAAGTCTAATTAGATATATTTGTGTATCATTTAATATTACATAGGAACCTCGCATGTTTTCAAGTCTCGATCCGATGTTTAGCATCCTAGTCGACACACTTCTCGACCGGTGAGTTCATACCCCTACCCTTTTTCAATGTTTTTCATTGTTTTCAGGGGGGGAATAAAAGCAAAGTACAAGTAACACATTTACTCAAAACTAATTTTATATGTGTTGTACTTCATATTACCTATGTTTTTAACACTGACAATCATAAAAGATAACCGTTTGAACTTGCATATCACATTATCGTATTGTTTGTGAAAAACGTTATAAATTGTTATATTTTATATTTTCACAAATGGTTTTCCACATTATAATAGTTAAAAACATAATCATTGAACTTTGAACAAGAAACTTAGTATATCGTTTTGTCCTCGGTAACACTCCACAGAGATACGCTAGTGGAGGATCGTCTTTGTAGGTAGAACTTAAACAGGACTTTCCGCATTATTACTTGTAGATTTGTTATTCCTATAAATTGGAGACACGTCCTCGGAGAACACTCCACAGAGATATGCGAGTGGAGGACAGCCCCTATAACTAGAATCACTTAGATAGGGAGCGTGACTTGAGTGTATAGATCTGTACGGGATTGATTATCCCGCACCTGGCTGCTAGCTACAACCGAACCGAAAGGTTCAAAGGTGAAAAAAGTCATAAAAGATATTGGCCCGGTCTCGAGTCATATCTAGTCTATAGTATGGTTATAGAACTCGCAATTTGGATAACAAAGATTTACTTTTTAGTAATAATGGATATAGTAAATTAATAACCTTAAGAATTTGTTTACTATGATAATCAGGTTTTCAGTATACATCTTTCATTTTAGGAAAATATGGGATTTTCCTGGGATAACAATTGAACATAATCAGAACCGTGAAATATAACAGTTAACCAAACATTACTTTTAAGAAAATATGGGATTTTCTTGGGTCGTAACATTTTCAGAAACTAAAAGGAAACTCGTACATTTTCAGAAAACAAAACCGCTTATGAACTCACCAGCTTTATGCTGATTTTTAAAATGCTTGTATTCTCAAGTCCGCATTAAACAGGTTCCCAGTGATCCTTTTGGCGAAGACGGAGTACGTAGAAGACACGTCTTACTTTTTTCTCTATATATATACATATGTATCATCACTTGTACAACTTTACTTTTGAACAAATGTAAATTTTAATATGTAATGTAATGGTTGTTTACTTTGCTTACTATGTACATTTGATTTGATACTCAACGAGGAGTCCGCCCCGAAAATATTTCCGCCTTCGGTTTTCGGGGTGTGACAGATTGATATCTAAGCCCTTGTTTATAGTTAATGAAGTATACAAAACCTTACATGGTATAAAACTATAAACACTAAGGGGCCTAAGTCCTCTGAACAAAAAGTATACTTCAAAGTATAAGTATTTTCAAAAGTGTTCAAGTATACCTAACCGTCGAAATCCATAACTACAAGTAGAACAAAACATAAGTAAACGGGTGTTGTATGTTGCGGTTAAACCTGGGTAGTTATGTAGTCATGTCTAGGATCAATATAACCTGGCCATCTAAATTCATTCGAGACACAGCCAATATGTGCTTGGGAGTAACTGTGGTGTTCAGCGTGCCTAAAACTTACCTTAATACCCCAAACATCGAACGATGGTCGTAGCGAATCATGAAATACTATGGGAGTATTTCTCGAGCCAATCCTTTGTAGAAATCCTCATTCGAGCGTTCTTCCCTGCTCATTCCTCTAGCGATAAAATTATCTGTTTTGATAACTCTTTCCTGCTTTATCGCTTACTCGAAATATATATCTGTCATATCTCTTGATTCAATTTGGAGGACTTATCATCCTCTCATTCCTAATCTTATTAGATCAAGATGCCTCCAAGAAAGACACCCAGATCAAAGACCAAAAACCGTCCGCCAACCCCTCCTCCTAAAATCGATCTAGTAACACTTCAGGCAGCTGTTACTGCCGCAGTGATAGCCGTCGTGTCACAAATGAACCCCGGTAGTTCAGGAGGTGGCCCACAGTGCGAAAACCCAGAAGATATCCAGGGACACCGAAAAGGGGGATCCTATAAAGACTTTCTGAACGCAAAACCCACGTCCTTTCATGGCACTGGAGGTGTCATTTCCCTCACCCGATGGTTCTAGAAAATCGAATCAATCTTTGAAATTTGTCCCTGCTCAGAATCTGATAAGGTGAATTTCACCGCCTGCACCTTCATCGAATAGCCCTGACTTGGTGGAACCGCCGATCCAAATCCCTAACTTTACCTGTAGCCGATGCCATGGGTTGGGAAGCCATGAAGGAACTTCTGCTGGCTGAGTACTGCCCTCGGGAAAAATGCAGATATTAGAGCACGAACTCGGGAATTTGAAGATGAAAGGTTCTGATATTGCCGCTTACACTTCCAAGTTCTATGACTTGGTGCTACTCTGTCCGGTAATGGTTACCCCGAAGAGTAAGAAGATAAAGAGATTCATCTGGGGGCTGACCCAACCAACAAAAGGAAACGCCATAGCTGCGAGGCCATATACATACGACAGCGCCAAATGCTTAGCACAAATCTTAATCGACCATAGTGATGACCTTGAAGAAGCGACTACCACTGCTAAACCAACAGAGAGGAGTGATGAGATCAGAAAAATAGGGAAGAAGAAGAAAAGTCAAACATGTAGGAGTCTTCGAAGAGGCAGCAAACTGTGGCAGTTCACGCTGCTACTACCCCTGCAGTTGTTTCTGTTGTTGGATCCTCAGCTCGAACACCTACCAGTAGGTATGCTGGAACCCTCCCTAGTTGTGATAAGTGCAACTATCATCACCTCACTTCCAGCCCATGTTTAGAGGTGTTTTGCAACAGTTGTGGCAAAAAGGGTCACACTGCAAAGAACTGCAAGACACCAACTCAATCAACCAATCAGGCTTCTAGAGCGGGCCTTGGTCAGGCCTCCTATGGTTGCGGAGAAGTCGGGCATTTGAAGCGAAACTGCCCCAAGGCAGCAACGGCTGGCAACACCGGAAGAGTCCTAGCAATAGGACGAGAGGAGACAACCGCTAATCCCACCGTCGCCACAGGTATACTCCTCTTCAACAACTCTTATGCCTGCAATCCTTTTCGATTCTAGTACTAAAAGAAAAATCTGCTAACTACTCATTCAGACATCTTCTTCATATTATCCCTTCACTAGTAAATGAGACATTCACCATCGAGACGACTAACAGTGGAAAAAGAACTTTATCGATACATCCATAGGTTGTAACTTTACTCTGAACGGCCATTCTTCATCCATTCATCATATGCCAGTTTCCATAAACAGTTTTGATGTTATCTGTGACATGGACTGGTCGAGTCGAAATCATGCTGATACCCTTGCATTGAAAAATCCATCCATCCTAATCTCCTTTCTGGTCAGACCCTCATGATCTACAACGATAGATTCGGTTCCGACCTTCATATCATTTCGTGCATCAAAACTCAAGAGTTTTCCTCGAAAGGAGTGCCATGCATTCCTAGCCCATGTGATCCGTAAGAAAAAGGAAGTTAGAAAAAGGAAGTTAGAGACCCCGAGAATGTCCCTAGAACGCTATACTAGGACTCGAATTCACTTAAGAGTGCAAAAATCCAACAAGGTAGAAGTATCCGTATCTTTTCCTAATCCATGATTCGTTTCTAAAGTTTGAATTTTGGGACGAAATTCCCTCTAACGGGGGGATAATGTGACAACCCGAAGTTTGCCCCATCGCCGTAACCCGTTTCCGTCTATAAAATTCGTCTTTTTCGAATTGTTTCCGTTTAAATTATAAATTAAGTCATTATTTTGGAGACTTATATTATGACTTATTTGGTATCCAAACACGTTAGAAACTCATGAAAACATCCCGAACTATTACTTAGAAAATTTTTAGTTTCGACCATATCGGGTTACGACAACTTAATCGGGTACGACCAAAAGCATCGTATAACATCGGTATCGGGTAGAATTCCACCGTGTCCCAAACTTGGAACATATTTAAAGTGGTTTAAGCTTCCATTTGAAGATTTTACTCTCTCTCACTAATCTCTCTCTAACCACTCTCCTCAAACCAAATTTAAGGTCCAAAAACATCAAATTTAAGCTCCAAATCACCAAGGTAATTTCCCTAATTCTTAGTATAGCATCTTAGACCTTCGAATCCGAGTTCAAACCCTTCCAATCAACATCAAATTTAAGCTCCAAATCACCAAGGTATTTTCATGTGTCTATGGCCCTGGAACATGCTTGGGCCGTAAACACACATATGATGGGTTTTTTAGCCTTTAAACCCTTCCAATCCACCTTTGGACCTTAGATATGGCTATATTGATGGGTTTTGAGCATTCTAACACTTCCTAAGTGTACATGCAACCCTAATAACCTTGGATCTATGTTTGTATAATTATCATGCAAAGTTGAATTCCAAGGTTATATTCCTATCTAGCATACATGGGGAACAATTTTAACTTAAAGTATAGATAGAATAACTTACCTTGTTGTTGTTTGTGTTCCTTGAAACCTTGTGAGCCTAGCACCCCAAGTGTGATGCCTCAAATGCTTCACACAACACCAAATGCTCTTGGAAGAACTTATGAGAGAACACACACTTCTCAAAATCGGCCAAGCCCTCTTGTTTCTTAGTGTAGGACCGATTTTAGGTGGAGAACATGTTACTTATATAGTGTTGACACAACAAGGGTTACACCCTAATGTGTCATGACTCTTCATTTCCATGACCCATGGGTTTGTAACTCCCATGGAGCATCCATGGAGCATCCTATGGGTGGAACCCAACTTGATAGTCCATGGAGCCTTTTAGCCCACTATACAAGATATGGATGATTTACATAATCAACCCATATATTTAATTAGTTATCTTTTGATCACATAATTAATTCTAAATTAATTCTTGATCAAACTAATCAAATAATATTATTAATATATTAGAACTTATAATATATTAATAATCTCCAAGTGTTATTTCTCTCATTTAGTCTATCCAATTGCATGATGCCATGCAACCCAAAATGGACCATGCTGGGTCGGGTCAAGTACATACCAGAAATAGTTATGGACTTAGACACCTTATCCAACATATATGACTTAATGTACTGGACTTAGAACACCTTAAATCCAATTTTTGGGGATCGAACATGAGTTTGCTGCCCAAGAACATGCTTAAGCCATAAACTCACCTTCATGGAGAGTAAAGTCATATTGGAGTGTTTAGATGCCACTTAAACACACCAATAGCTTTGGATTAAAGTCTAGAACCAACCGCAATCGATATAGGGGCCTTAAACATGATGAAAACCCTCCCTATAGGAGTTCACGTTCGTAAACCCCCCAAGGATGGGTTCCTGGACCGTAAACTCCTTTAACATAGTCAAATAATGCCCTAAATTCCATCCATGGCTTGTAACATCAGTTTAAATCACATATGATTGTCCTAGCACCACGAAAACACATTAGGAATGTGTGTGGGGGAGTTTACAGCCGCAAAATCCTATTTTATTGCTGTAAAATTCATTAAATGGTCCATTTGTAAGTTTAATCCACTCTTATGCCCTAGATTTGGTGCTAGCCAATTTTACCAAGTGAAATAAGACCATTTAGCACCTTAAAACCTATTAACCATGAGTTCACGACCATGAACTCGTGTGGTCATAGTCTTAGAGACGTAAAATCCTTAAGGAGTTTACTCTTGAAGAGCAAACTCATTATCTAAGCCCTATACGACCATAGATGTCACCCGGGTCACTCCAAACACTTGATTTGAAGTGTTTTCGCGTCTTGGAGTGTAAAATTGTATCTAATTAGTAATATAAAGTCTAATTCGATACATTTGTGTATCATTTAATATTACATAGGAACCTCACATGTTTTCAAGCCTCGATCCGATGTTTAGCATCCTAGTCGACACACTTCTCGACCGGTGAGTTCATACCCCTACCCTTTTTCAATGTTTTTCATTGCTTTCAGGGGGGAATAAAAGCAAAGTACAAGTAACACTTGTGCATAAGACTAATTTTATATGTGTTGTACTTCATATTACCTATGTTTTTAACACTGACAATCATAACAAATAACCGTTTGAACTTGCATATCACATTATCGTATTGTTTGTGAAAAACGTTATAAATTGTTATATTTTATATTTTCACAAATGGTTTTCCACATTATAATAGTTAAAAACATAATCTTTGAACTTTGAACAAGCAACTTAGTATATCGTTTTGTCCTCGGTAACACTCCACAGAGATACGCTAGTGGAGGATCGTCTTTGTAGGTAGAACTTAAACAAGACATTCCGCATTATTACGTGTACATTTGTTATTCCTATAAATTGGAGACACGTCCTCGGAGAACACTCCACAGAGATACGCGAGTGGAGGACCGCCCCTATAACCAGAATCTCTTAGATAGGGAGTGTGACTTGAGTGTATAGATCTATACGGGATTGATTATCCCACACCTGGCTGCTAGCTACAGCCGAACCGAAAGGTTCAAAGGTGAAAAAAGTCATAAAAGATATTGGCCCCGTCTCGAGTCATATCTAGTCTATAGTATGGTTATAGAACTCGTAATTTGGATAACAGAGATTTACTTTTATTAATAATGGGTATAGTAAATTAATAACCTTAAGAATTAGTTTAGTATGATAATCAGGTTTTCAGTATACATCTTTCATTTTAGGAACATATGGGATTTTCCTGGGATAACAATTGAACATAATCAGAACCGTGCAATATAACAGTTAACCAAACCTTACTTTTAAGAGAATATGGGATTTTCTTGGGTCATAACATTTTCAGAAAATAAAAGGAAACTCGTACATTTTCTGAAAACAAAATCGCTTATGAACTCACCAGCTTTATGCTGATTTTTTAAACTGCTTGTATTCTCATGTCTGCATTAGACAGGTACCCAGCGATCCTTTTGGCGAAGACAGAGTACGTAGACGACACATCTTACTTTTGTCTATATATATATATATATATATATATATATATATATATATATATATATATATATACATATGTATCATCACTTGTAAAACTTTACTTTTTAACAAATGTAAATTTTAAAATGTAATGTAATGGTTGTTTACTTTGCTTACTATGTGCATTGGATTTGATACTCAACGAGGAGTCCGTCCCGGAAATGTTTCCGCCTTCAGTTTTCGGGGTGTGACACTTTGGCAATTATTCTTGACTCACACATCTTTAACATTGAATCAACCTCCAAACTGGAAATTGATGAACCTCCTCCAAGATCAACTTGGGATTGAATAATAGAGTTCAACTTTTGATTCAAAATTTTGTATTGTTTCATGGTCATGAGCATGTGATCAGGGAAATCTTCTTCTTCATCTTGAAATTCCAAATCTTCGAATGTTCCTCCAAACCTTTCATGATATGTTTTAGTGGGTGAAGTTGGTTTGGGGGTATCAGTTGATTGAGATGAGAACATATAAGTGATTGGTTAATTGAGGATGTGTTCAAAGGTTAGAGAGATTGTAGTTGAAGTAAGAGGAATAGTTGATGTTGGTGTAACAGAAACGAATGATTCAAAAGGAGTAGAGATAAATGGACCTTCATCTGGATCCTTCTAAAAAATTTCACCCATACCTGAAGTTCTCACCTCCTCAAAAATTGATTTGGCAATCGAAACTTCAGGGGTGAATATGACAGTGGTCTCTGGAATTGAGCTTCTAAGAATAGAGGTGACTTTTGGAGTTTCTAGTACTCTTTCATCCTCTTCAGTAGACTCACTTGAGGAAACAGTCTTTCGAGCCTTCTTCGTCTTCTTCTTCTTTGGTTGAGATAAATGTTTCGCTATATCTTCTGCTACTCGTTTCTTAGATGCGGGAGAAACAGGAACAAGAACCTCACGAAACGTTACTCCTTGATGAGAAAGTTGAGGTTTACGAAGCAATTTTTGAGATGAAGACTTGCGTTTATGCTTGGATTTCATCTTTATTCTTCGAAACATCCCTGTTTTCGAAGGAATAACCACATTTTCTTGTGACTCTTACACTACTGGCGTAATCACTTTTGTTGCTTCGACTGTCACAGCAACACTTTCTTGCTTATGTTTTGTGGATTTTGATGAAGTTGATCCCTTCGCTTTCTTCTCAGGAGAGGTAGGCTCATCTTTCTTCGACTTCTTAGTCTTCTTTGCTTCGCGTGGTAATAAAATTCCCATAGGAATAGAAGAATAGAAGGTTTTTAAATATGCCTGCAACACAAGATTCGAAGCATCCACTCTTTTAAGCATTGCATCGGGAATACGAGCAACACTTGGAAATTCGTCTGCATCATCAACGACCTCCTTTGGAAAATAATAAGACTGAAAAGTAACCTTTTCTTCTTCATTAGAAACCAGAATACCTTCCTTGTTGTAGAAATGTTGTAAAATAAGACTCCAGTACCGAGCACACGAAATGCCATGAACAACATTCGTGTGTTCTACACCTTTCTGGAACTCCTGCCATAGCTATGTTGAATAATCAGCAGGAATATCATAATACAGACTACCCACCATGGCATATATCTCCATTCTTCCTTTATCCAAGCTAACTGTTCTTCTTGTTAAACAACGCAAAAATATTCCAAACAAAAAATTCCATTGTTTTAGAAGACCAGAATTCTTAAAGTCACTGATCTTTGACAATGGGGGCTGATATCCCATTTCATTAAACATATGAATGATTTGAGAGAATTGAAATTCAAGAAATGGAGGTGTATTTGGAATATCAAGAATCTAGCAAAACAGTTTGTTGGAAAGCCTAACCTTTTAATCATTGATTAAAATAAAGGTAATCGAATCAGTGGCTTTATTGTATGTAGCTGTAGATCCTGATTGAGAAAGCCAAGATAATGTAACAGAAAAAGTGTTGAACATTGCTTTTGATAAAAAAGAGTGTTTTAATGCAACAATTAGCAGTTTGAATTCCTCCGGACACTGCGAAAGTTCACCATTTACGTAATAATTGGTAGATTGAATCTTCATAACTGGTACTGAGGATGTATCTTCGGTGGAAGCATCAACATGAGAAGTAGTCGCCATTGTTAGGGTTTGAAGAAGATGAAGAACAGAGAATTTTGGGAATTTTGGAGTGTTTTATCGCGTAAACATAGAATGTATTCTAAACCCCATTATATATGTAATGCTAGATGATTTCAATTTGAAGCGGGATGTATTTAATGAGATCTGACGTGGCACCTTGAAAATCGTACCAGTTCTGCGGAAAGTTAGCCATGCGTTAAAAAGTATCTGTCACATCTCCTAGAAAATCGGGTTGAATACAATACATCACGGTTACACAGCCTGTCACTATCCCCTTTATTGAATAGTAACCGTTAGAACCCTTCGAATGGAGGCAAAGCTCTTTCACTTATGGGATGAAAAGCGAAGTCATATGCCAGATGTTCGAAGACCCTAAATAAAAACTTCGACAATTACAACACTTTGACTCTAACAATCTCCCCCTTTGTAATAAAAGTCGAAGACTTCAGTTTGTAAGTAGAGTGATGGAGTAAAGCAAAACTCTTCGAACTTCAGTGTACCAAGAAATAATCTTCTTCATTTCCTTCTTATCGCCTTCATTATTCATTTTACAGTGGTTCATGAGAGCAATTAAATTCGTATATTAAGATGTTGAATATCTCTCCACTCCGCTGCCTTGAAACAGAAATCTCTTCACTTTTCCAGCTTTATCCTTCACAGCAAAAACAATTCCAAATGGCTTTAAATATATTTCTCCATCTGCAAACTTCTTTAAGTCAGCTCGAGTCAATGAAGGAACCATTGGAACTTTAACTTCCATTCCCTTCGCAGTTGCCAACTCCACATCAATTAGTGCAAGGCACTCATAATAGTTTTCAATCAAATTTTGATGTGAGAAACTCCAAGTTTGAATTACTCAGGATCAGTATTTTGCAAATAGGAGAAAGATTTGTCTTTAAGAAGCAATGCAACTTGTATAAGATCATACAAGTTCATTAGAGGAAAGTTAGCAATGGTGAATTCGCATGTTTTACCATTTGGCCTTGCCACAATGTATTTTACACTATGAACAATATTTTCGAAGACCGCATCTTTCATCATGCTAATCACCTATTTAATCTTGATTAGTGACCAGACTTCCTCAGATGCTTTACCCAGAACTGCATGAAATTGAATCTTCATATGTGTTCCTTCATCCTTTTATTTGAAATTCCCTTCTGCTTTAAATTGAGGCATGATGAACATCATCTCATTAACAGGGAAATCCAACTGACAAGCATCAGTGTTTGTAACCACATAACTTGGTTTTGGCTTGTTTTCAAATGAGTACATGTGGTTAAAGGCAACCAAGGCTTCGATCGTTTCATAATTGTAATGCTTAGCTGGATCACCTTTATTCATACCCTTTGGATCTCCAACCCTCTGAGTCATGATGCTTTGAACAAGCCTCATTCTCTCGAGTTCAGCTTTAGCTTCAGCCTTATTTTCTTCCTTGGATTTTTCAATTAAAACTGATTTGCCTTTGTCTTTCGAAGCATATTTTTCAGTTAAGTCTTTTGGCTTCGAACCACTCCCACCAGACTCCAAATGTTTACCAATAACAATTCCTTTCGAAATTGTTCGTGTAGTTGGCAATGTTGTAACAATTGTTGAAGTCACTGGTTGAGTAGACACAAACATTGGCTTTGTTGATGGGATGTTCGAAGAAAATACCTTGCCCACAACTTTTGCTTCTTCTTCTGTGGACGTCCTTTCTCCCCCTTGCGTCCCTATGAAAACAGGAGGGGCAGTTGTTGTGGGAAGAAGACTAGATATGTGAAAGAGTGGAGCAAGTTGCTTGTTTAGAATAGCTTCAAACTGTACAATTTTTTGTGACAAAAATTCAGTAGTGATCAAGGGAGACGGAATTGGTTTTGTGGATATCTCCTTCAACTCTTTCACCAGCTTCATCACTCCTTCAAAATTTTCAGTTTCAGACTTGGAGATTTGAGCAATTTGTGGACTAAAACCTTCATACATTTTGACAAATTTAGTCACTACATCACATATGATATCGATCTTCTGATGTAAGGACGCATAATCATGTTGAACAGATAAAATTTCTTTGTACATTTCTTCATGAAGCTCTTGGATTTTCAAATTCACATCCTCTCTCACCTTCTTAACCTCCTAAACAAAAATAACATGTCGTTCTTTTTTTACGCTTCTTAAATCTTTCACTTATCCTAGAAAATCAGATATTTGATTTTTAAGACGAAGCTCATTTGTTTGATCTGAATAATCAACCTTCTTCATAAGCACTGTCTCTGAAGCCTTCAACATACCTGACACTTTGTGTGACAACCCGAAGTTTGCCCCATCGCCGTAACCCGTTTCCGTCCATAAAATTCATCTTTTTCAAATTGTTTCCGTTTAAATTATAAATTAATTCATTATTTTGGAGACTTCTATTATGACTTAATTGGTATCCAAACACGTTAGAAACTCATGAAAACATCCCAAACTATTACTTAGAAATTTTAAGTTTCGACCATATTGTGTTACGACGACTTAATCGGGTGCGACCAAAAGCATCATATAAAGTCGATATCGGGTAGAATTCCACCGTGTCCCAAACTTGGAACATATTTAAAGTGGTTTAAGCTTCCATTTGAAGCTTTTACTCTCTCTCACTACTCTCTCTCTAACCTCTCTGCTCAAACCAAATCTAAGGTCCAAAAACATCAAATTTAAGCTCCAAATCACCAACGTAACTTCCCTAACTCTTAGTATAGCATCTTAGACCTTCAAATCCGAGTTCAAACAATCATTTAGGATCATTTTCATGTGTTTACGGCCATGGAACATGCTTGGGCCGTAAACACACATATGACGGGTTTTTGAGCCTTTAAACCCTTCCAATCGACCTTTGGAGCTTAGATATGGCTATATGACTTAATGTACTGGACTTAAAACACCTTGACTCCAATTTTTGGGGAGTAAACATGATTTTACTGCGCAAGAAAATGCTTGGGCCGTAAACTCACCTTCATGGAGAGTAAACTCATATTTGAGTGTTTAAATGCCACTTCAATACACCAATAGCCTTGGATTCAATTCTACAACCAACCACAATCGATTTAGGGGCCTTAAACATGATGAAAATCCTCCCTATAGGAGTTCGCAGCTGTGAAACCCCCAAGGATGGTTTCCTAGGCCGTAAACTCCTATAACATAGTCAAATGATGCTGTAAATTCCATCCAAGGCTTGTAAAATCAGTTTAAATCACATGTGATTGTCCTAGCACCACCAAAACACATTAGGAATGTGTGTGGGGGAGTCTACAGCCACAAACTCCTATTTTACTACTGTAAAATCGATTAAATGGTCCATTTGTAAGTTTAATCCACTCTTATGCCCAAGATTTGATCCTAGCCAATTTGACCAAGTGAAATAAGACCATTTAGCACCTTAAAACCCATTAACCATGAGTTCACGGCCATGAACTGATGTGGTCATAGTCTTAGAGCCGCAAACTCCTTAAGGAGTTTACTCTTGAAGAGTAAACTCATTATCTAAGCCCTATACATCCATAGATGTCACCCGGGTCACTCCAAACACTTGATTTGAAGTGTTTTCGCGTCTTGGAGTCTAAAATCATATCTAATCAGTAATTTAAAGTGTAATTAGATAGATTTGTGTATCATTTAATATTACATAGGAACCTCGCACGTTTTCAATCCTCGATCCGATGTTTAGCATCCTAGTCAACATACTTCTCGACCGGTGAGTTCATACCCCTACCCCTTTTCAATGTTATTCATTGTTTTCAGGGGGAATAAAAGCAAAGTACAAGTAACACTTGTACTGAAAACTAATTTTATATGTGTTGTACTTCATATTACCTATGTTTTTAACACTAACAATCATAACAGATAACCGTTTGAACTTGCATATCACATTGTCATATTGTTTGTGAAAAAAGGTTATACATTGTTATATTTTATATTTTCACAAATGGTTTTCCACATTATAATAGTTAAAAACATAATCTTTGAACTTTGAACAAGAAACTTAGTATATCATTTTGTCCTCGGTAACACTCCACAGAGATACGCTAGTAAAGGATCATCGTTGTAGGAAGAACTTAAACAAGACTTTCCGCATTATTACTTGTAGATTTGTTATTCCTATAAATTGGAGACGCGTCCTCGGAGAGCACTCCATAGAGATACGCGAGTGGAGGACCACCCCTATAACCAGAATATCTTAGATAGGGAGCGTGACTTGAGTGTATAGATCTATACGGGATTGATTATCCCGCACCTAGCTGCTAGCTACAGCCGAACCGAAAGGTTCAAAGGTAACAAAAGTCATAAAAGATATTGGCCCTGTCTCGAGTCATATCTAGTCTATAGTATGGTTATAGAACTCGCAATTTGGATAACAGAGATTTAATTTTTAGTAATAATGGATATAGTAAATTAATAACCTTAAGAATTTGTTTACTATGATAATCAGGTTTTCAGTATACATCTTTCATTTTAGGAAAATATGGGATTTTCTTGGGATAACAATTGAACATAATCAGAAACGTGCAATTTGACAGTTAACCAAACATTACTTTTAAGAAAATATGGGATTTTCTTAGGTCGTAACATTTTCAGAAACTAAAAGGAAACTCGTACATTTTCAAAAAACAAAACCGCTTATGAACTCACCAGCTTTATGCGGATTTTTAAAATTCTTGTATTCTTAGGTCCGCATTAAACAGGTACCCAGCGATCCTTTTGGCAAAGAAGGAGTACGTAGAAGACACGTCTTACTTTTCTCTATATATATATATACATATGTATCATCACTTGTACAACTTTACTTTTGAAAAAATGTAAATTTTAATATTTAATGTAATGGTTGTTTATTTTGCTTACTATGTACATTTGATTTGATACTCAACGAGTAGTCTGCCCCGAAAATGTTTCCGCCTTCGGTTTTCGTGGTGTGATAGATTGGTATCAAAGCCCTTGTTTATTGTGAATGAAGTATACCAAACCTTACATGGTATAAAACTATAAACACTAAGGGGCCTAAGTGCTCTGAACTAAAAGTATACTTCAAACTATAAGTATTTTCAAAAGTATTCAAGTATACCTAACCGTCAAAATCCGTAACTACAAGTAGAACAAAACATAAGTAAACGGGTGTTGTATACTGCGGTTAAACCTGGGTAGTTATGTAGTCGTGTCTAGGATCAATATAACTTGGCCAACTATATTCATTCGAGACACAACCAACATGTGCTTGGGAGTAACTGTGGTGTTCAGCATGCCTAAAACTTACCCTAATACCCCAAACATCGAACGATGGTCGTCGCGAATCTTGAAATACTATGGGAGTATTTCTCGAGACAATCCTTTGTAGAAATCCTCATTCGAGCATTTTTCCCTGCTCATTCCTCTAGCGATAAAATTATCTGTTTTGATAACTCTTTCCTGCTTTATCGCTTACTCGAAATATATATCTGTCATATCTCTTGATTCAATTTGGAGGACTTATCATCCTCTCTTTCCTAATCTTATTAGATCAAGATGCCTCCAAGAAAGACACCCAGATCAAAGACCAAAAACCCTCCGCCACCCCCTCCTCCTCAAATCGATCTAGTAATACTTCAGGCAGCTGTTACTGCCGCAGTGACAGCCATCATGTCACAAATGAACCCCGGTAGTTCAGGAGGTGGCCCCCAGTGCGAAAACCCAGAAGATAGCCAGGGACACCGAAAAGGGGGTTCCTATAAAGACTTCATGAACGCAAAACCCACGTCCTTTGATAGCACTGGAGGTGTCATTTCCCTCACCCGATGGTTCGAGAAAATCGAATGACTCTTTGAAATTTGTGCCTGCTTAGAATCTGAAAAGGTGAATTTCACCGCCTGCACCTTCATTGACAAAGCCCTGAATTGGTGGAACGGCCGAGCCAAATCCCTAACTTTACCTGTAGCCGATGCCATGGTTGGGAAGCCATGAAGGAACTTCTGCTGGCTGAGTACTACCCTTGGGGCGAAATGCAGATATTAGAGCACGAACTCTCGAATTTGAAGATGAAAGGTTCCGATATTACCGCTTACACTTCCAAGTTTGATGACTTGGTGCTACTCTGTCCGAGAATGGTTACCCCGGAGAGTAAGAAGATAGAGAGATTCATCTGGTGGCTGACCCAGCCAACAAAAGGAAACGCCATAGCTGCGAGGCCAGATACATACGACAGTGCCAAATGATTAGCACAAATCTTAATCGACCATAGTGATGACCTTGAAGAAGCAACTACGACTCCTGAACCAACAGAGAGGAGTGATGAGATCAGAAAAATTGGGAAGAAGAAGAAAAGTCAGACAGCGTAGGAGTTTTCGAAGAGGCAGCAAACTGTGGCAGTTCACGCTGCTACTACCCCTGTAGTTGTTTCTGTTGTTGGATCCTCAGCTCGAACACCTACCAGTAAGTATGCTGGAACCCTCCCTAGTTGTGATAAGTGCAACTAGCATCACCTCACTTCCAGCCCATGTTTAGAGGTGTTTTGCAACAGTTGTGGCAAAAAGGGTCACACTGCAAAGAACTGCAAGACACCAGCTCAATCAACCAATCAGGCTTCCGGAGCAGGCATTGGTTAGGCCTGCTATGGTTGCGGAAAAGTCGGGCATTTTAAGCGAAACTACCCCAAGGAAGCAACGGCTGGCAACAGCGGAAGAGTCCTAGCAATAGGATGAGAGGAGACAGCCGCTAATCCCACCGTCGCCTCAGGTATACTCCTCCTCAACAACTCTTACGCCTGCAATCCTTTTCGATTATAGTACTAAAAGAAAATTTTGCTAACTATTCATTCATACATCTTCTTAATATTATCCCTTCACTAGTAAATGAAACATTCACCATCGAGACAACTAACAATGGAAAAAGAACTTTATCGATACATCCATAGGTTGTACCTTTACTCTGAACGACCATTCTTCATCCATTGATCATATGCCAGTTTCCATAAATAGTTATGATGTTATCTATGACATGGACTGGTCGAGTCCCAATCGTGCTGATACCCTTGCATTGAAAACTCCATCCATCCCAATCTCCTTTCTGGTCAGACCCTCATGATCTACGACGATAGTTTCGGTTCCGACCTTCATATCATTTCATGCATCAAAACTCAAGAGTTTTCCTCGAAAGGAGTGCCATGCATTCCTAGCCCATGTGATCCATAAGAAAAAGGAAGTTAGAGACCCCGAGAACGTCCCTGAAGTCTATGACTTTCTTGATGTATTTCCTGTATAGCTTTCGGGAATTCTTTCCGAACATCGGGTTGAATTTCGCATCAACCTAATTCCTAGAACTATCTCAGTGGCCAAAATGACCGTCAAAACCAATATCCTTTTTCCTCGAATAAATGACCTTTTCGATCCACTTCATAGAACCCGCCACTTCTTAAAGATAAACTTTAGGTCAAGGTACCGTCAGCTACAAATCCATGAGAGTAACGTTCCGTAGACAGTATGTCGGACTCGATATGATAGCTATAAGTTCGTAGTAATGCCCATCGGTCCAACCATTTTTCTTGGTCATGTAGTAGACAATGAAGACATACATGTGGGGCCCTTCTAAGATCAAGGCAATCGAGAATTAGTCGGCACCGAAGGTACCCACAGAAAACCCGTCAAATTCTTGGGTCTCGCTGGCTACTATTGTAGGTTCGTCCAGAAATTTTTGCTAAATCGCCAAAACCCTAACCATTCCCACATCGAAAGATGTACCCTCTTGTAGGAGGTCTTACTCTGGAAAGACATGGTACACCTTGGAAAGCGCGGAAAACGTAATCCGTGGAACATTAGACCCTTCGAGATCCTCGTTAGGATCGATTCCATAACCTTCAAACTCCGACTACCTTCAGAACTTAGCAGCATCCATCTGGTATTCCACGTCTTTATTCATAAGAAGTGCCTACCCAACGAAACCCTAGTAATATCTTTGACGAGATCGAAAACAACAAGAATCTGAACCCTATGGAAGAACCGAATCGAAATCATAGATCGAGAGATTAAACGTTCAAAACAAACCGTATTCCCTATAAGTGAAAGGTTCCCTGGAACGCTACACTAGGACTCGAATTCACTTAAGAGTGCAAAAATCCAACAAGGTAGAAGTATTCGTATCTTTTCCTAATCCATGATTCGTTTCTAAAGTTTGAATTTCGGGATGAAATTCCCTCTAACGGGGGGATAATGTGACAACCCGAAGTTTGCCCCATCGGCGTAACCCGTTTCCGTCTATAAACTTCGTCTTTTTCGAATTGTTTCCGTTTAAATTATAAATTAAGTCATTATTTTGGAGACTTATATTATGACTTATTTGGTATCCAAACACGTTAGAAACTCATTAAAACATCCCGAACTATTACTTAGAAAAATTTTAGTTTCGACCATATCGGGTTACGACAACTTAATCGGGTACGACCAAAAGCATCGTATAACATCGGTATCGGGTAGAATTCCACCGTGTCCCAAACTTGGAACATATTTAAAGTGGTTTAAGCTTCCATTTGAAGATTTTACTCTCTCTCACTAATCTCTCTCTAACCTCTCTCCTCAAACCAAATTTAAGGTCCAAAAACATCAAATTTAAGCTCCAAATCACCAAGGTAATTTCCCTAATTCTTAGTATAGCATCTTAGACCTTCAAATCCGAGTTCAAAAAATCATTTAGGACCATTTTCATGTGTCTACGGCCCTGGAACATGCTTGGGCTGTAAACACACATATGATGGGTTTTTGAGCCTTTAAACCCTTCCAATCGACCTTTGGAGCTTAGATATGGCTATATGACTTAATGTACTGGACTTAGAACACCTTGAATCCAATTTTTGGGGAGAAAACATGAGTTTACTTCCCAAGAACATGCTTGGGCCATAAACTCACCTTCATGGAGAGTAAAGTCATATTTGAGTGTTTAAATGCGACTTAAACACACCAATAGCCTTGGATTAAATTCTAGAACCAACCACAATCGATTTAGAGGCCTTAAACATGATGAAAACCCTCCCTATAGGAGTTCACGGTTGTAAACCCCCCAAGGATGGGTTCTTGGGCCGTAAACTCCTATAACATAGTCAAATGATGCCCTAAATTCCATCCAAGGCTTGTAGAATGAGTTTAAATCACATGTGATTATCCTAGTACCACCAAAACACATAAGGAATGTCTGTGAAGGAGTTTACGACTGTAAACTCCTAGTTTACTGCCGTAAACTCCATTAAATGGTCCATTTGTAAGTTTAATCCACTCCTATGCCCTAGATTTGAGCCTAGCCAATTTTTCCAATTTTGATAAGACCATTTGGCACCTTAAAACCCATTAACCATGAGTTCACGGGCGTGAACTCATGTGGTCATAGTCTTAGGGCCATAAACTCCTTAAGGAGTTTACTCTTGAAGAGCAAACTCATTATCTAAGCCCTATACGTCCGTAGATGTCACCCGGGTCACTCCAAACACTTGATTTGAAGTGTTTTCGCATCTTGGAGTGTAAAATCATATCTAATTAGTAATTTAAAGTCTAATTAGATACATTTGTGTATCATTTAATATTACACAGGAACGTCACACATTTACAAGCCTCGATCCGATGTTTAGCATCCTAGTCGACACACTTCTCGACCGATGAGTTCATACCCCTACCCTTTTTCAATGTTTTTCATTGTTTTCAGGGGGGGAATATCTCACACCCCGAAAACCAAAGGCGGAAACGTTTTCGGGGTTGACTCCAAGTTGAGTATCAAATCCAATGTACATAGTATAACAAAGTAAACAACCAATACATTACTTATCAAAGTTTACATTTGTTCAAAAGTAAAGTTGTACATTCGTAATACATAGTATATATGAACAAAAGTAGAGACGAGTCTTCTGTACGCTCCGTCTTCTCCAAAAGATTCGCTAGGTACCTATCTAATGTTGACCTGAGAATACAAGCAGTTTGAAAATCAGCATAAAGCTGTTGAGTTCATAAGATGTTTGCTTTGTGAAAATGTACGAGTTTCCTTTAGTTTACCAGAAAGTTGTTATCCAAAAAAATCCCATATTTTCTTAAAAGAGAAGGTTGGTTAATTGTTAGGTTACACGATTCTGGTTATGTTTAACTATGATCCCAGGAAAGTCCCATACTTTCGTGAAGGTATATTACTAATTGTGAAAGATGTATAGTTATCTGGTTTATTACTACTTTTTAGTTGTGTAACGTTTCCCTAGGAAAGTCCCGTACTTTCCTAAAAGTAAATTTTAGTTATTGAATTTAGATATACTGATTGATTTCCTTTCGTACCTATTGTATTAACTAGGTATTCTGATATTCTAATGGTATTATCTCGAAATATACTTAGATACATATCTGCATATTCGTGTTCTTATTCTTAATCATATACTTATACTTATTCATGTTTTATTCGTATTCGTTACTATATTCATTTCCCTATTCCTACTCCTATTACTATTCGTATTTGTATTCGTATTCGCAGTCGTATTCGTATTCGTAGTCATATTCGTTTCCCTATTCCTACTCCTATTACTATTCGCAGTCGTATTTGTATTTGCAGTCGTATTCGTATTCGTTCTGTTCCTAATTATAGTTTCGTTATCCATTATGTTCCTAGTTATAGATGTGTTATTCGTTCTATTTCTAGTTATAGTTTCGTTATTCGTTCTATTCCTAATTATAATTTCGTATTCGTTCTATTCCTAGTTATAGCTTCGTATTTGTTCTATTCCTAGTTATGGTTTCGTGTTCGTATTTGTTCTATTTCTAGTTGTAGTTTCATTATTCGTATTCGTATTCGAATTAGTTATAATCGAAAATTAGTATATATTATTCGTAGATTATCAAACATAGTTTAGATTAGAACATTTTATCAAGAAATCTATGATTAGTTTGAAAGCTAAATTCGTAAATCGAACTATTTGATAAACACAGTTATTGATATTAGAACATACAGAATGAAAACGATTAAACTGAAAACAATAAGTTTGAGTACAAGATTTCATTGTACTTTTGCTTGTATTCCCCCCTGAAAACAGTGAAAACAGTTGAAAAAGGGTAGGGGTATGAACTCACCGGATGAGAAATGTGGCGAATTCGGATGCTAAGTGTTGGTCCGGGGGTTGCAAACACACGAGGTTCCTAAGTATAATGTAAAGATACACATTTGTATATAATTAGGACTTAGATTGGTTATTTGATAAGGACAATTGTTTCTAGTCACGAAAACACCCCGATACAAGTGTTTGGAGGGACAAGGGTGGCTTTTAGGGACACATATAGTTAGGATAATGAGTTGGGACATCAAAGGAACACTCCTTAAGGAGTTTACGGCCGCATGACCCTCTACCCATGAGTTTACGACCGTAAACTCATGGTGGGGTGAGTTAAGGGCAAAAATGGCTTTAAATCACTTAAGGGAATTTTCTAGTATTGGATTTAAGGGATTGGAAAGGATTTAAATAATCAAAACGATTAATTTATGGGAATTTACGGCCTATCATAGGCTCCTGGCCGTAAACTCCTTAATTCTCATGAAAATGGTGTTAAATGATGCTAAAACAAATCACATGTGATTGGTAAAATTGTTCCAAGGCCTTATATGCATTTGTTTGAAGTTTTGAAAGGGTTTTTGGAGTTTACGGCCATGGAGTATGTTCTATGGCCGTAAACTCTCATATATGGGATTTTGTTATGTTTAAAGCCCTAAAACTATTTTTGGTTGGTCCTTTGATTTATTCCAAGGCTTTTGGTGGTGTTGGATGGCTTTCTAACACCTTAGAAGTGAGTTTACACCCAAGTTTAAGGAGTTTACGGCCCAAGCACATGCCTTGGCCGTAAACTCACACAAACCCTTCAAAAATTATGTTTCAAATGTCCAAATGTTAATACCAATATTCTATAATTCATATCTAAGCCTTGTTTGTGATTTGGAAGGGTTTAAGGTCAAGAAAACCCTATTTATATAAGTTTACGGCCCAAGCACATGCCTTGGCTGTAAACTCCTTCAAACCTTTCAAAATCCATATTTTAAATCTTTTAAGTCCATATCTTGAAGTCATATAGCCATATATAGGTCCCAAAGTTGTCTAGGAGGGGTTTAAGGGCTCAAAACCCTTCAAACTTGGTTTTTACGGCCTAGGCAGCCTCCTGGGCCATAAACTAATATATATTGTGTCCCATTTCATGTTTAAATCTCGAATTTGGAAGCCAAAAATGCTTTAGATTAAGGTTACGAAGGTACCTTAGGGATTTGAGGCCTTAAAATTGAGTTTCAGACCCTTAAACTTGGATTTAGGAGAGAGGTTAGAGAGAGAGTAGAGAGAGAAGGAAAAAGCTTCAAATGAAAGGTTTATCACGTTTATATAGTTCCCAAAACTTTGACACGGTGGAATTCTACCTGATACCGGCCCTAAACGAGGCTTTAGGTCGCACCCGATTAAGTTTTTGTCACCCGGCGGGAATGTTTCTAACTTTTTGAAATGAATACTTTTGGGTTAATTTCATGAGTTCCAAGAGGTTTGGCCACTCATTCAATTATAATAAACGTATAAATTAAATTAGTTTAACCCAAAGCGAGAACGAAACGAATCGACTAACGGCGAAATCTCATGGGTAGAACAAGTTTTCGACGATGGAAAACTTCGGGTTGTTACATTATCCCCCCGTTAGAGAGAATTTCATCCCGAAATTCAAAGATTTGAACTCAATTTTGCAAGTTGAAAAGAGAACCGAGGATGAGTCTACTACTTTGGGTTTTTACGCTCCCAAGTGGAATCGGGTCTCCGCTTGATATTCTAGCGAATCCTCACTTTCAGGATGTGTCTTGGTTTTGTTGGGTAGATATTTCTAAAAGACCGAGACGTGAAGTACCATAGGAATGTTTCTAAGTTTCGAGGTTAACCGAAGTTTGTAGGTTACGGGATCAATCCTAATGAGGATTTCGAAAAGTTCTACATTTATGGAGAGATTTGAATGAATAGATAACAGTTTATCTTTCTAGATTAGAGTTGAAAAAGAACTGCAAGTAAAATGGTTGTCGAAAAGGAATATACCTGGGGCAGCTGTGGGATCGGTGGCTATCTCACCTTGTCCTATAGCTAAGACTCTTCCAGAGTTGCCAGCTGTTGTTGCATTGGGGCAGTTTCTCGTATAATGCCCGACCCTTCCGCAACCATAACAGACCTGACTGATGCCCGCTCCGGGAGCTTGATTTGTTGGTGTTCTACAATTCCGTGCAAGGTGACCCTCTTGGCCACAATATTTGCAAAGTTTTATACGACAGGGACCGGGGATATAGTAGTGGTAACTGCACTGGTTACACCACGGGAGAACACCGGCGTATCCGGTAATAGGTACTTGAGCTGAGGAACCGATGACGGGTACAACAGCAGGGGTAGTGGCAGCATGGACTGTCACCATTTGTTGTCTCTTTGAGAACTCCTGGGAAGGCTGATATTTATCCCCAGCCTCCCAGTACTTTCTTTTCTCACCACTTCTTTCCATCGGCTCAGGAGTAGTGGCTGCTTCCTCTACGTCCTCATTATGGTCAATCAAGATTTGCGCTAGGCATTTGGCGCTGTCGTATGTATCTGGCCTAGCAGCTAAGACGTTTCCTTTGGTTGGCTGGGTTAATCCCCAGATAAACCTCTCAATCTTTTTACTTTCAGGGGTAACCATCCCATGACAAAGAAGCGCTAAGTCGTCAAACCTAGATGTGTAAGCGGCGATATCGGAACCTTTCATCTTCAGATTCCAAAGTTCATGCTCCAACTTCTGGATTTCACCCCGAGGGCAATACTCTGCGTGTAGAAGTTCCTTCATAACTTCCCAACCCATAGCATTTAGCTGTTCCACCAAGTCAGGGCATTGTTGGTAAGAGTGCAAGCGGCAAACTTCACTTTGTCGGATTCTGAACAAGCACAGATCTCGAAGATAGATTCGATTCTTTCTAACCATCGAGTTAGAGCAATGACACCTCCTGTACCATCGAAGAATGTAGGTTTCGCATGCATAAAGTCTTTATAGGAACACTCCTTTCGGTGTCCCTGGCTATTCTCCTGGTTCTGAGGTTGGGGACCACCTCCCGAACTACCGGCGTTCGTTTGCGACATGGCTGCTGAAAATGCTGCAGTTAAAACTGACTGAAGGGTTGCCAGGTCGATTTGAAGAGAAGGTGGTGTTTGAGAAGGGTTGTTGTTGTTCTGCAAGCTAGGTCTCTTTCTTGGAGGCATCTTGATCTAATAAGATCAGGAAGAGAGGATGATAAGCCCTCTGAATTGAATCAAGAGATATGATACAAAGGATATCTCTTTATGGCATACATAGAATTCTATTAAGCGATAAAGCAGGAAGGAGTTATCAAAGAGATAAATTATCGCTAAAGGAATGATTAAGGAGCAACGCTGGGATGAAAAAGTTTATAACGGATTTTGCTCAAGAAATACTCCCATAGTATTTCATGATTCGCTACAGCGACGATTTGTTGTTTGGGATATTGGGTAAGTTTTAGGCATTCCGTACATCACAGTCACTCCCAAGCACATGTTGGCCGTGTCTCGAATGAATATAGTTGGCCAGGCTATATTGATCCTAGACACGACTACATAACTGCCCAGGTTTAATCGCAACGTACAACACCCATTTACTTATGTTTTGTTCTACTTGTAGTTACGGATTTCGACGGTTCGGTATACTTGTATACTTTTGAAAATACTTATAATTGAGGTATACTTTTAGTTCAGAGCATTTAGGCCCTTTTGTGTTTATAGTTTTATACCATGTAAGGTTTGGTATACTCCATTCACTATAAACAAGGGCTCTGACACCAATCTGTCACACCCCGAAAACCAAAGGCGGAAACGTTTTCGCGGTTGACTCCAAGTTGAGTATCAAATCCAATGTACATAGTATAACAAAGTAAACAACCAATACATTACTTATCAGAGTTTACATTTGTTCAAAAGTAAAGTTGTACATTCGTAATACATAGTATATATGAACAAAAGTAGAGACGAGTCTTCTGTACGCTCCGTCTTCTCCAAAAGATTCGCTAGGTACCTGTCTAATGTTGACCTGAGAATACAAGCAGTTTGAAAATCAGCATAAAGCTGGTGAGTTCATAAGATGTTTGCTTTGTGAAAATGTACGAGTTTCCTTTAGTTTACCAGAAAGTTGTTATCCAAAAAAATCCCATATTTTCTTAAAAGAGAAGGTTGGTTGATTGTTAGGTTACACGATTTTGGTTATGTTTAACTATGATCCCAGGAAAGTCCCATACTTTCCTGAAGGTATATTACTAATTGTGAAAGATGTATAGTTCTCTGGTTTATTACTACTTTTTAGTTGTGTAACGTTTCCCTAGGAAAGTCCCGTACTTTCCTAAAGGTAAATTTTAGTTATTGAATTTAGATATACTGATTGATTGCCTTTCGTACCTAATGTATTAACTAGGTATTCTGATATTCTAATGGTATTATCTCGAAATATACTTAGATACATATCTTCATATTCGTGTTCTTATTCTTAATCATATTCTTGTAATTATTCATGTTCGTATTCGTATTCGTTACTGTATTCGTTTCCCTATTCCTACTCCTATTAATATTTGTATTCGTATTCGTATTCGCAGTCGTATTTGTATTCGTAGTCGTATTTGTTTCCCTATTCCTACTCCTATTACTATTCGCAGTCGTATTCGTATTCGCAGTCGTATTTCCATTCGCAGTTGTATTCGTATTTGTTATGTTCCTAATTATAGTTTCGTTATCCATTCTCTTCCTAGTTATAGATGTGTTATTCGTTCTATTTCTAGTTATAGTTTCGTTATTCGTTCTGTTCCTAATTATAATTTCGTATTCGTTCTATTCCTAGTTATAGCTTCGTATTCGTTCTATTCCTAGTTATAGTTTCGTGTTCGTATTTGTTCTATTTCTAGTTGTAGTTTCATTATTCGTATTCGTATTCGAATTATTTATAATCGAAAATTAGTATATATTATTCGTAGATTATCAAACATGGTATAGATTAGAACATTTTATCAAAAAATCTATGATTAGTTTGAAAGCTAAATTCGTAATTCGAACTATTTGATAAACACAGTTATTGATATTAGAACCTACAAAATGAAAACGATTAAACTGAAAACAATAAGTTTGAGTACAAGATTTCCTTGTACTTTTGCTTGTATTCCCCCCCCCCCCCCCACCCTGAAAACAATGAAAACAGTCGAAAAAGGGTAGGGGTATGAACTCACCGGACGAGAAATGTGGCGAATTCGGATGCTAAGTGTTGGTCCGGGGGTTGCAAACACACAAGGTTCCTAATTATAATGTAAAGATACACATTTGTATCTAATTAGGACTTAGATTGGTTATTTGATAAGGACAATTGTTTCTAGTCGCGAAAACACTCCGATACAAGTGTTTGGAGGGACAAGGGTGGCTTTTAGGGACACATATAGTTAGGATAATGAGTTGGGACATCAAAGGAACACTCCTTAAGGATTTTACGGCTACATGACCCTCTACCCATGAGTTTACGGCCATAAACTCATGGTGGAGTGAGTTAAGGGCAAAAATGGCTTCAAATCACTTAAGGGAATTTTCTAGTTTTGGATTTAAGAGCTTGGAATGGATTTAATTCATCAAAATGATTAATTTATGGGAGTTTACAGCCTAGCATAGGCTCCTTGCTGTAAACTCCTTAATTCTCATGAAAATGGTGTTAAATGATACTAAAACAAATCACATGTGATTGGTAAAATTGTTCCAAGGCCTTATATGCATTTGTTTGAAGTTTTGAAAGGGTTTTTGGAGTTTACGGCCATGGAGTATGTTCTATGGCCGTAAACTCTCATATATGGGATTTTGTTATGTTTAAAGCCCTAAAACTATTTTTGGTTCGTCCTTTGATTTATTCCAAGGCTATTGGTGGTGTTGGATGGCTTTCTAACACCTTAGAAGTGAGTTTACACCCAAGTTTAAGGAGTTTCTGGCCCAAGCACATGGCTTGGCCGTAAACTCACACAAACCCTTCAAAAATTATGTTTCAGGTGTCCAAATGTTAATACCAATATTCTATAATTCATATCTAAGCCTTGTTTGTGATTTGGAAGGGCTTAAGGTAAAGAAAACCCTATTTATATGAGTTTACGGCCCAAGCACATGCCTTGGCCGTAAACTCCTTCAAACCTTTCAAAATCCATGTTTTAAATGTTTTAAGTCCATATCTTGAAGTCATATAGCCATATCAAGGTCCCAAAGTTGTCTAGGAGGGGTTTAAGGGCTCAAAACCTTTCAAACTTGGTGTTTACGGCCTAGGCAGCCTCCTGGGCCATAAACTCATATATTGTGTCCCATTTCATGTTTAAATCTCGAATTTGGAAGCCAAAAATGCTTTAGATTAAGGTTAGGAAGGTACCTTAGGGATTTGAGGCCTTAAAATTAAGTTTTGGACCCTTAAACTTGGATTTAGGAGAGAGGTTAGAGAGAGAGTAGAGAAAGAAGGAAAAAGCTTCAAATGAAAGGTTTAACACGTTTATATAGTTCCCAAAACTTTGACACGGTGGAATTCTACCCGATACCGGCCCTAAACGAGGCTTTAGGTCGCACCCGATTAAGTTTTTGTCACCTGGCAGGAATGTTTCTAACTTTTTGAAATGAATACTTTTTGGTTAATTTCATGAGTTCCAAGAGGTTTGGACACTCATTCAATTATAATAAACATATAAATTTAATTATTTTAACCCAAAGCGAGAACGAAACGAATCAACTAACAGCGAAATCTCACAGGTAGAACAAGTTTTCGACGATGGAAAACTTCGGGTTGTTACAGAATAAAAGCAAAGTACAAGTAACACTTGTACTCAAAACTAATTTTATATGTTTTGTACTTCATATTACCTATGCATTTAACACTGGCAATCATAACAGATAACGGTTTGAACTTGCATATCACATTATCGTATTGTTTGTGAAAAACGTTATAAATTGTTATATTTTATATTTTCACAAACGGTTTTCCACATTATAATAGTTAAAACCATAATCTTTGAACTTTGAACAAGAAACTTAGTATATCATTTTGTCCTCGGTAACAATCCAGAGAGATACGCGAGTGGGGTATCGTCTTTGTAGGTAGAACTTAAACAGGACTTTCTGCATTATTACTTGTAGATTTGTTATTCTTATAAATTGGAGAGACGTCCTTGTAGAACACTCCACATAGATACGCGAGTGGACAACCACCCCTGTAACCAGAATCTCTTAGATAGGGAGCGTGACTTGAGTGTATAGATCTATACGGGATTGACTATCCCGCACGTGGCTGCTAGCTACAGCCAAACCGAAAGGTTCAAGGGTGACAAAAGTCATAAAAGATATTGGCCCAGTCTCGAGTCATATCTAGTCTATAGTATGGTTATAGAACTCGCAATTTGGATAAGAGAGATTTACTTTTAGTAATTGTAACAACCCGAAGTTGTTAGTCGCCAAAACCCGTTCTACCCGAAAAATTCGTCGTTATCAAATTCGTTCCGTTTTCACTTTGGGTTAATTATTTAAACTTATATGTTTATTATAATTTAATGAGTGTCTAAACCACTCAGGAACTCATGTAATTAACCCAAAATAATTATTTTCATAAGTTTTAGAAATGTCCCCGCCGGGTGACGGTAACTTAATCGGGTGCGATCAAAAGCCACGTTTAACGTCGTTATCGGGTAGAATTCCATCGTGTCTGTAACACCCCCCTCTGGCACGTATCACAATATTGTCCGCTTTGGGCCACTCGGCACGAGGACTTCCCAGGGGGTCACCCATCCCGGTACTACTCCCGCCCGAGCACGCTTAACTGCAGAGTTCTTATGGGATCTGCTGCCCTCACGGCTTTAAAACGCGTTATGATAGGGAAGGTATCCACACCCCTTATAAGGAATGCTTAGTTCTCCTTCCCAGTCGGTGTGGGATCAGATCTAACCCACTTTCACCCCCATTATAGGGTTCGACGTCCCTGTCGAACACATCGACCCGTGCCCTAGCTCTGATACCATTTGTAACACCCCCCTCTGGCACGTATCACAATATTGTCCGCTTTGGGCCACTCGGCACGAGGACTTCTCAGGGGGTCACCCATCCCGATACTACTCCCGCCCGAGCACGCTTAACTGCAGAGTTCTTATGGGATCTGCTGCCCTCACGGCTTTAAAACGTGTTGTGATAGGGAAGGTATCCACACCCCTTATAAGGAATGCTTAGTTCTCCTTTCCAGTCGGTGTGGGATCAGATCTAACCCACTTTCACCCCCCAATATACAAGTACATTATACAAGTACTACAAGTAGTCATCAAACAATTGGAAAACCCTAGAAGTTCTTGTTAAGTCTATTTTGGGCTAGAACTTCCTTATTGGATCCAAATGGACCAATAAGCTTCCAATTGGACTATCATGGGCTTAGAACTCTAATTGGGCTCTAATTGGACCCACATCTATTTATTTCAACATTGTGAGCCATGTTGGACCTAGAATGAAATAAATTAATGACTATGAATCATAATTAACCTAATTTGACCCTAACAAGTCATAAAAATCACATTTAAATTTATTTGGACCAAAAATCACTCAACTTAACCATGAAAATTGGGCTTAAGTATTTAATGCCCAAACACCCTCATTTCCTCCATTATTCTCGGCCCAAAAGCTCAAGCCCAAGAAGAGGGTTGACCTTAGTGTGCCACCTCCTTATTGTCTTGTGGATCTCCATGCAAATCCATTCCATGTATCCATGCACATCACTTCATGTCTATATCTCCCTCTCTCTTCTTGAACTCGGCCGAGAGCAACACCACACACACACAAAACACTCACAAACTCTCTCTAAAATTCACTCAAGGCTTCTTCTTCTTCTCCATCCAAAATCTCGAAATTTAGGGAGCATTCAAGGAAGTTCTTCCACAAAATCATCATCTAAGGTAAGGTTTTGCTTGGATCTATGACTTGTATTCCTTATTTATCAAAAATCTCTTCCTAATCCATGCAAAAATCATGATCTTGCACTATAGAAACCCCATAAACTCGAAAATTTCATCAAGGAGTGCAAAGGCCAAAAATCACTTCATTTCTTCCATTCTTCCTTCAAAAACCGAATCAACATCCAAGGTGAGTTTCATATCCCCTTATTTTCGGTTTTTATGAGTTTTTGTGGGGGAGAATACAAGAAAAAGTGTAGATCCATCATTATGTGTATGTTGTGGTTGATTTCTATGCTTATGTGTATGTTTTGTATGATTTTGATGATAGATTTAGTATGAAATGCTAAAAATCGAGACATATATCTTATTATAGCATAAAACATACTACTACATTGCAAAGTATACTAAGAAAATGGCTACATAGCTTGACAACACTTAACTTGGGCTAAAAACTCATTTTTTTGACATAAAATGTTGAAAATACAAAGTTAAAGGGCCTAAAGTGAAATATTTCGAAATCTGATGGGTGAGATGAGTCAAAACAGTTTACACAATGTATTTTCTGAAAATATACTATTTAGAGGGTTCAAAACATAAATTCCAAGCTTATTGGGCTAAATATGACATTTTCGGCCCAATAAGGCCCAATATGCGAAATTTTCTAAATCGGAGGACCAAAACTGCATTTTTCTGTAAAACAGTGGACTATAAGTGTTCCATGTGCTTTTCAAAGGCTTAAAATGCTTTTCAAATTTAAAAGGGACCAAAGTTGTAAAATTTTTTCCAAATTGGGTCAAAAATGTAAAAGTTGCGAAAAGGAGGGGCTATAACCGAGAAAACTGAAATTTCAAGGGTTTAAACTGTTTTCTATGATAAATATGCTGGAAAATACTTATTTCAATAATTTGTGGTATAAAAATGTCAAGAAAATTGATTTAAGGACCAAACCGGAATGTTTTTAAATAAATGGGTGAAAAGGGTAAATTCTACAATTAAGGAGGGGCTGAAAAACATAAAATCTTCAAGGCTAGTTAATACATGCAATTTGACCAATTGATGGTACCACGCTTGCCGATGAAATACAATATACTACAATACCAAAAGTCGTTGTTAAACGAATTGGTTCGATCTCGAACCAATAAAAATCCAAAACCACTAACACGACGACGTTACGATATTTCGATTCATAACTAATAACGATGGAGAATTCACTATACATACGAGTGTGCGCAGACGTCTATGCACCATCTTTGGGCCCCAAAAGTGTAAAATCTTGTTCGTTGAGCCTAGCTAGCCCAATGACCTGATCTTAAGGCCCGAAGATCTCTCTCTCTCTCTCTCTTACGAAGTGTTGGGTTTTACCGATCTGACATAACGTAACAGGACTTTCAATGGCAAACGTGCTGCTGGTCCCCAAGGGTCCTTCAGTGCTGCTAGTAAAGTCGGTAACTCACGATTGCGGGTTGGGCTTCGGGCCCTTCGCAATTGCATTTGTCCTGAACGACGCGGGGAAACACCGAGGGTTTCGCACCTTCTCTCCTTCCCTCCGGTCGTGGGACTACACAAGTCCGGGAGGATCGAGTTGTGTGAAGAATTACGAGTGGCACCTAAGGGATCGCTTGTAAGGTTGTCGATTGGACGTTTTCATTAACGTACGTCACAACACTTCACCACCCATTGTACTCTCAATGCCTCCGGAGCTCAATGATTTCCCTCTAACGAAACGAAACAACGGTTTACAAACTAAGTAATACCAAGTGATAGGAAAACGTCGGGTTTTCCTAGGGTTTTCAACAATTACAACTTATGAATTACCGGTCGAATTTTTCACAACTCTTACGCTTACATCTATAGAATTCAAACATGCATACTCATGGATCAACACATATTTTTACACTATTCTATTATTAGAAAATATCGGATTTTCTGATGGGTTTCAAACATTACATTGGATTTCAAACACTACTTATGAACTCACCAACATTTCGTATGTTGATGTTTTTCAAAATACTTGTATTCTCAGGTAACAGATAAGGTGACGGATGATTTATACTCTATGATGTTTGCTGTGGTTTAAGTGATGTTGAACAGTTATTTTGAGAATGTAACGTTTGAACAATGTAACGAAGATAAACACTATCGGTTGTACTATTCCAAATGTTGGTGACGTTTTATGTTATGTTTCATGTATATGCATTGTGATGGTATTCAATGAGTCACGATAGCCCTCGGACGTTTCCGCCGTCTGGTTCGGGGGTGTGACACTGTCCAAGTTGTAGGACCTATATAAACGTGTTTAAGCACTCATTTGAAGCTTTTTCTTCCTCTCTCTACTCTCTCTCTAACCTCTCTCCTAAATCCAAGTTTAAGGGTCCAAAACTCAAATTTAAGGCCTCAAATCTCTAAGGTACTTTCCCTAGCTTGTATTGTAACCTTCTTAGCCTTCAAATTCGAGTTCAAAACATGGATTAAGGCCACATTCATGAGTTTACGGTCATGGAGCATTCATGGGCCGTAAACTCATATAACATGGGTCTTTAAGCCCTAAAACCCCTCCTAAGCAATTTTGGACTTTAGTTATGGCTTAATGGCTTCATGAAGTAGATATATAATATTTAAAACATAGATTTTGAGTCATTTGAAGGAGTTTACGGCCAAGGCATAAGCTTGGGCCGTAAACTCATGTAAATGGGGTTTTCATGCCCTTAAACCCTTCCAAATCACAAACAAGGCTTAGATATGACTTGTAGAATAATGGTATTATCATTTGAACACTTTAAACATGATTTTTGGGGGACAAACAAGAGTTTACGGCCAAGGCATGTGCTTGGGCCGTAAACTCCTCTAAAAGGGGGATTTGGTGCCTTTAAACATGTCCAAATGCCTTGAAACTCAACCAATGACCTTGTGGTAAATCCTAGAATCATCTAAAAATGGTACGGAGACCTTAAACACATCAAACACATGACATAAACAAGTTTACGGCCTAAGCATATAGCCTTTGTCCGTAAACTCATAATGACATGCCAAAATGTCCTTAAACCACCCCTAAAGCCTTTGAATGAATTTTAGAAGTCCTTACAAACAAGTTTTTGGCATTAAAACACATAAAATCACTCTCTAAGAGAGTTTACAACCATGAGAGGGGTCTCATTGGCCGTAAACTCCAAAAACCCCTTCAAAATTTCATACAAATGCATGTAAGGTCTTGAAACAATTTTTGCAATCACATGTGATTTGCTCTAGCACCATTTAACACCATTTTCATGAATAATAAGGAGTTTACGGCTAGGAGCCTATGCTAGGCCATAAACTCCCATAAATGTGTCATTTTGATGTTAAAAATCCATTCCAAGACTTTGAACCAAACCTAGAAAAATTCCCCTAAGTGTTTGAAGTCATTTTGCCCATATTTGACCCCACCATGAGTTTACGGCCATAAACTCATGGGGGATGGGTCTTGTGGCCGTAAACTCCCTAAGGAGTGTTCCTTTGATGTTCCAATTCAATATCCTAAGTATATGTGTCCCTAAATGTCACCCGAGTCCCTCCAAACACTTGTATTGGGGTGTTTTCGTGACTAGAAACAATTGTCCTTATCAAATCGTCAATCTAAGTCCTAATTAGATACAAATGTGTATCTTTATATCATAATTAGGAACCCCGTGTGTTTACAAGCCCTGGATCAACTCTTAGCATCCAAATCGTCACATTTCTCGTCCGGTGAGTTCATACCCCTACGCCCTTTTCACTGTTTTCAATGTTTTCAGGGGGAGAATACAAGCAAACTATAACTGTTTTCAAATCATAATATTGATATGTTTCAAACAATATCTGACAAACTTATAAACTCTTTTACTCCTTATGTATTATGTTGAGCATAAGGAATGATTTATCAGTTACAACTAAATGGATTTTAGTTAAGGAAATAACAAAACTAATCAAATTATTATGGGAATAATTTGGGGTTTCTTTACTATTCGTTTTATCATGTACTAATATCTATATAAGGTTATTAGATAAACTATGTCTGATTCAGTTTATCTCCGTATCATTTGAATGTATTGTCAGATAATTTCATTGTATGTATCTATATTCGATATATTACGTTTCATAATCATCTGTATGTCGATATCGTATGAGAACCATGTGAATAGTTTAGTACTAGTTTGTGAGATAGTCACTACCCTTTATGGATGATCAGGAAATCCTCCCCGGAAGTGTAACCAGAGTCTCCTGGAGGGAGAGCGCGGAATTTGTGAATAGATCTATTCGGGACTGACAATCCCACACCTTAACTGCTAGCTACAGTTAGGCGGGTACGCCTGGGGTGAAAATTTTCTAGATATCGTTTCGACGTCTGACAAACTATTTTGTATCTAGTCCGGGATAGTGATCCCATGGTTTTGTATCTATAACTTGTATGGGATGTTTTTCCCCATGGTCTTTAAGTATATCTTATATGGGATAGTGATCCCATGGTCTTTAATCTATATCTATTACGGGATAGTAATCCCATGAATTAAATCTATATTAAGTACGGGATGATAATCCCATGGTCTAAAGCTATATCTTGTCCGGGATAGTGATCCCATGGTTTCAATCTATATTTCCATATATATCAAATTATCTTGTGTCTAGTCCGGGATGGTAGTCCCATGATCTTAAATCTGTATTTGTATATGTGTCAAACTATTTTATATCTCTTACGGGATAGTGATCCCAAGATTTTTAACATATAGTTTTGTGTATTAAACTATACTTTGTGATATACAAGTGATCTTACAATTAGGAAAATATGGGATTTTCCTGGGGTAAAACACAAAACGTAATCAAATTGGTAACAAATGATAACTAAATTAACTTCAAATAAGAAAATATGGGATTTTCTTGGATAACAAACCTTTTTCGGAAACTAAAGGAAACCGATACATTTTCATAAAACAAAACCGCTTATGAACTCACCAGCTTTATGCTGATTTTCAAACCTCTTGTATTCTCAGGTCCAAGTTAGACAGGTACCCGGTGATATCTTTTGGAGAAGACGGAGTGCTTAGAAGACTCGTCTCAACTTTTTTTAATATGATGCATATGTATATATTCTATAACTTTACTTTTGAAACAAATGTAAACTTTCATATATATGTAATGTAATGGTTGTTTACTGTGATTACTATGTATATTGGATTTGATACACAACGTGGTAGTCCACCCCAGAAATGTTTCCGCCTTTGATTTTCGGGGTGTGACAGTAATAATGGATATAGTAAATTAATAACCTTAAGAATTAGTTTACTATGATAATCAAGTTTTCAGTATACATCTTTCATTTTAGGAAAATATGGGATTTTCCTGGGATAAAAATTGAACATCATCAGAACTGTGCAATATAACAGTTAACCAAACCTTACTTTTAAGAAAATATGGGATTTTCTTGGGTAGTAACATTTTCAGAAACTAAAAGGAAACTCGTACATTTTCAGAAAACAAAACCGCTTATGAACTCACCAGCTTTATGCTGATTTTTAAAATGCTTGTATTCTCATGTCTGCATTAGATAGGTACCCAGCGATCCTTTTGGCGAAGACGGAGTACGTAGAAGACACATCTTACTTTTGTCTATATATATATATATATATATATATATATATATATATATATATATATATGTATATATATATATATGTATATGTATATATATATATATATACATATGTATCATCACTTGTAAAACTTTACTTTTTAACAAATGTAAATTTTAATATGTAATGTAATGGTTGTTTACTTTGCTTACTATGTGCATTGGATTTGATACTCAACGAGGAGTCCGCCCCGGAAATGTTTCCGCCTTCGGTTTTCAGGGTGTGACACATTGGCGATTATTCTTGACTCACTCATCTTTAACATTGAATCAACCTCCAAACTGGAAATTGATGAACCCCCTCCAAGATCAGTTTGGGATTGAATAATAGAGTTCAACTTTTGATTCAAAATTTTGTATTGTTTCATGGTCATGAGCATGTGATCAGGGAAATCTTCTTCTTCATCTTGAAATTCCAAATCTTCGAATGTTCCTCCAAACCCTTCATGATATCTTTCAGTGGGTGAAGTTGGTTTGGGGGTATCAGTTGATTGAGTGGAGAACATATAAGTGATTGGTTGATTGAGGATGTGTTCAAAGATTGGAGAGATAGTAGTTGAAGTAAGATGAATGGTTGATGTTGGTGTAACAGAAATGAATGATTCAAAAGGAGTAGATATAAATGGACCTTCATCTACATCCTTCTAAAAAATTTCACCCAAACCTGAAGTTCTTACCTCCTCAAAAATTGACTTGGCAATCGAAACTTCAGGGGTGAATATGATAGTGGTCTCTGGAATTGAGCTTCTAAGAATAGAGGTGACTTTTGGAGTTTCTAGTAATCTTTCATCCTCTTCAGTAGACTCACTTTGAGGTAACAATCTTTCGAGCCTTCTTGGTCTTCTTCTTCTTTGGTTGAGATAAATGTTTCGCTATATCTTCTGCTGCTCGTTTCTTAGATGCGGGAGAAACGGGAACAAGAACCTCACGAAACATTACTCCTTGATGAGAAAGTTGAGGTTTACGAAGCAATTTTTGAGTTGAAGACTTGCGTTTATGCTTGGATTTCATCTTTATTCTTCGAAACATCCCTGTTTTCGAAGGAATAACCACATTTTCTTGTGACTCTTCCACTACTGGCGTAATCACTTTTGTTGCTTCGACTATCATAGCAACACTTTCTTGCTTATGCTTTGTGGATTTTAATGAAGTTGATCCATTCGCTTTCTTCTCAGGAGAGGTAGGCTCATCTTTCTTCGACTTCTTAGTCTTCTTTGCTTCGCGTGGTAATAAAATTCCTATAGGAATAGAAGAATCGAAGGTTTTTAAATATGCCTGCAAGACAGGATTTGAAGCATCCACTCTTTTAAGCATTGCATCGGGAATCCAAGCAACACTTGGAAATTCGTCAGCATCATCAACGACCTCCTTTGGAAAATAATAAAACTGAAAAGTAACCTTTTCTTCTTCATTAGAAACCAGAATACCTTCCTTGTTGTAGAAATGTTGTAAAATAAGACTCCAGTACTGAGCACACGAAATGCCATGAACAACATTCGTGTGTTCTACGCCTTTCTGGAACTCCTGCCATAGCTATGTTGAATAATCAGCAGGATGATCATAATATAGACTAGCCACCATGGCATATATCTCCATTCTTCATTTATCCAAGCCAACTGTTCTTCTGGTTAAAACCCACAAAAATATTCCAAACAAAAAATTCCATAGTTTTGGAAGACCAGACTACTTAAAGTCACTGATCTTTGACAATGGGGGCTGATATCCCATTTCATTAAACATATGAATGATTTGAGAGAATTGAAATTCAAGAAACGGAGGTGTATTTGGAATATCAAGAATCTAGCAAAACAGTTTCTTGGAAAGCCTAACCTTTTTATCATTGATTAAAAGAAAGGTAATCGAATCAGTGGCTTTATTGTATGTAGTTGTAGATCCTGATTGAGAAAGCCAGGATAATGGAACAGAAAAAGAGTTGAACATTGCTTTTGATAAAACAGAGTGTTTTAACGCAACAATTAGCATTTTGAATTCCTCCGGACATTGCAAAAAGTTCACCATTTACGTAATAATTGGTAGATTGAATCTTCATAACTGGTACTGAGGATGTATCTTCGGTGGAAGCATCAACATGAGAAGTAGTCACCATTGTTAGGGTTTGAAGAGGATGAAGAACAGAGAATTTTGGGAATTTTGGAGTGTTTTATCGCGTAAACATAGAATGTATTCTAAACCCCATTTTATATGTAATGCTGGATGATTTGAATTTGAAGCGGGATGCATTTAATGAGATCCGACGTGGCACCTTGAAAATCGAACCAGTTCTGCGGAAAGTTAGCCATGCGTTAAAAAGTATCTGTCACATCTCCTAGAAAATCGGGTTGAATACCATACATCACGGTTACACAGCCTATCACCATCCCCTTTATTTTATAGTAACCGTTAGAACCCTTCAAATGGAGGCAAGGCTCTTTCACTTCTGGGATGAAAAGCGAAGTCATATGCCAGATGTTCGAAGTCATCAGCCTGAGTTGGTATTACTCAGAACCTCAAGGATTTCATTTTTGTAGTGTGCCAAAGAAAGGTTAGAAAAGAAACAATTAAAAAATATTTGGAATGTAGTGATGTCAAAAATGCAATTTGACACGAATGCAGTTAAACCCCAGGCAAAGGTTGCTGCGTTAATCATCAAGAGAGATGATCAACAGCTTGTGTATGTTCCTGTGAAGTACAATCGACTACTTTTTGATAAGCATCAAAGGGTTTCTTTTAAAAGTAATTCTTGGGTTGGTTCAAAATTTCATTACATGTCAACCTAAACATAAGGTGATAAATTGTAACAGAAATTACTTGTTTGACCAGTGTAGTTAGTGACAAGTTTCCTTTGAAAAATATGATCATGACAAGGATATTCGAATGAAACTCACACTGAAATCATATTCATAAAAAAAAATTGTGTTCTGGATCTTGTTGGGTAGCAAACATCTTGGGTTTTGAATGTTTGATCAATATCACGCATTCGAAATGAATATGATTTGGAGTTTCGAATTTTGGTACGAAAACAAAAGTTTTGTTAATATCTGGAACAATGTTCCACATCAATTCCTTAAGTTTCAAGATGTTTGGGTTTCACTTTCATCATGGACTCATGATGGCAGATCATTAACACAAGTTTTGTATATCTAGATCTCAATGGGTTTGATTAGAGACCTCTCGGACATACGTCTTTGTGTGTGATCATGTAAGAATGTATTGATGAAAAAGATGGGTGTAAGGCACGAAAAGTACCTCTGTTATGTTTTGGACCAAACAGGAAACTCTTAACTCATTGTGAGAAGAGTAAGGTAGCTTAGAGACTAATGTGAATATAAGCCTGATTGGGAAGAATTTTTCGTATGAAAAATTTCATTAAGTCTTTCGTACACACACATTGAGTCATGGAGGCTTTGGTCAACATCCAGCAGCATGCTTCTAGAGATAACCTAACTAATTCGAATAATGAAAAAGATAGTGATGCATACGAAAAAAATATTTTACGTGTCTCCAATACTGTCTGCTTTTTCCCTTCCGAATCATCTGCAAAGGCTGTAACAAAATTCAAAAAAATTAAAAATATTTTTGTTGTTTTTGAATTTTTCTAAAATTAAGACAAAAAAAATGAGAATCTTTTTGGATTTTTGATTTTTCGAAAATTTAAAGACAAAACAAAGGAAAATCTTTTTGGATTTTTTATTTTTCGAAAATTTAAAGACAAAACAAAATAAATCTTTTTGGATTTTTAATGTTTCGAAAATGTAAAAGCAAAAGAAAATCTTTTTGTGTTTTTGATTTGTTGCAAACAAACAAATATTTGACATTCTTTGAAAAGTAACAAATATACGAATTCGAAGAGTTCGAAGCATTGACTATGAATAGTAACCACTGATTCAATGCTAAAGATCAGTGACAATCATGCGTGTTGAGATAAAAATCTCTTAGATCGATTAGATCTTTGAAACAGGTATATAAAGAATGTAAAGCAATGTAAAGCAATACTCAAGAATGGATTTGAATGTGCCGAATGATTAGAACTTTCAATCCTCAACAGAGCTCGATGAAGAACTTCCGCTGTAGAGGATTCTAGGGTTACAAAAAGATATCTTCTACAATTACACCGTAAAAACCCTGATCTATCAGTTCGTAAAAGATGCATGCAAACATTTATAAGTACACAAACCCTAGAAAATAAGATACGGATGGACAGGCCCATACTGCATAAAAGATGGGCTACGAAGCGAGCCCAATAAGCAACACCAACAACCCAAAAATCTCCCCCTTTGCATAAATTGGGGCGAGACCTCACTCCAGCATGCTTGCCCCCGCCACACTTGCTTTCTTGATTGTCTTGAACAGGCAGGGGATGATAGCAAGAAGTGTTTGACGGAAGTGAATGTACCAGTTTATCCTATCATTGAGGTACTTTTTATCACTATCCGTGTTCTGCTTGCAACGATTGATTATACCTAGAACATGCTCCAGACAAGTAGTAGTGTAGAGATGTTTGTCAGCCAAAGCAAACAGGCATTTCTGGCCTTCTGCTCTAGTGAACATGACTGAGTCCAGTTTCGGGTCAATCTTTCCCATCTTCATTCGGTTTATATCGCTAGCAGAACCGACTGGAGTGATGATGGGCTTCTTGCTCAGGATATTAGCAATCTCTTGATCAAGCTTAGCCACCTCCAAAATATAGCAAACTAACATTCTCTTGAAATGGTCTATGATCGGACCATATTAAGCTTCATTGACAAGAAGAATGTTGTGCAGAACGATCCAATCGTGAGGGTTGAGGTTGGGAAGATCAGCCAGAGAGATGGAATGCTCAGATTTTTCAGATCCCCTCAAGACCTTGAATCTGACATTGACAAAGTAACCTTCACGAACAGGCTTGAGTACCCGAACATTAGTTATCTTCTGTACTGAGGTTGAGCAATCCTCAGGTAATAGTCTATAAGCTCCCTATCCACCTTCGGGTGAGGGTGGGGAACTTCAGCTATATGAGCGAACGCATGGAAGATGAAGGCCTTTCGGGTCAGGGGCATGTCGAACTGGGAATCGACTGAGTTGACACGGTCTAGGGAGACGACCGGTTCTAGCCACAGATTGCAAGGGGACTCAATGGCTTCTTTGATGAGCACTTCGAGGGTCCAAGGAGGAAACAGAGTTTTCCTGCTTTCAAGGAGATCATGAGCCTCCTTCATCTTCCTCTCCTTGGCCTCGGCTTCCCTGACTATTCGAGCATTTTCATCCAGCTCTCTCTCTCTGGTCTGCTTCCTGACCAAGCTGACAATCAGCTCTTGATCATCACTTTCATCACTGTCGTCGGCAATTTGTTTGGCTTTGGCTTGAGCACTCAAACCTGATGAAGGACCAGATGTTGGTTTGGGTGCTTTCGGAGGTACAAGTGATGAAAATGGAATAGATTGAGGTATGGAACTTGGAGGGGGTTTCTGTTGAGCTGTGGACTTCTTCTTTTCCCCCCTTGTTTCGGATGGTCCTCCTGCTCAAGAATGCCTTCAATACGGATAAGTAGGGCAAGAGCAGGAGCGAGCTTCTCTGCAAGACTTCGCCTCACCGAATAGTTGAGAATCGGATCATGGGCTTCAATGATATTAGACAAAGCTCCGTGGACATCTAAAACACAACTCTAGACCACAGCTTTCTCGGACCGAAGAGAATCGATCTCCTTCTCGGCTTGGGAGAGCTGATGAGTTGCCAAGGTAAGCTCGGAAGACTTTCGGGCAAGCTCTTCCTTTGTGGTAGATTCGGCGGCAAGAGTGGCTTGGAATGAGAGAAGACGATCCGCAACCGAAGACTGAAATGATTGGTTGTCTTCTTTGAGTTTTTGGCGGAAGCTGGCAATTTGATCTTTTTCCGTTTCGAAGGAATGGACCAGCTTCTCCACAACGGTGCGGATCTTCTTAGTGTTTGTCTTTGATGCCTCCTGCAAAGACTCCAGCCAGATCTGGGTGTCTTCAAATAGTTTTTCGACTTTTTTGGTCATTACAGCACTAGCCTTTGTGGATTTATCAATGGCAGCAGCAGCCGAGCTGATGGAGGCTTCATGTGCTTTGGTGAGTGACTCCACCATACTTTGAATAGCAGCCTCTGAAAAGTGAGATGTTGAGGAGGAGGAAGAAGCCACAAGATTGTCAATCTTCTCGTGGAGTTCCTTGATGTGCTTTTTAGTGACCGGAGCATCATCATCATCATCACTCTGAAGTTGATAGGGGCTGTAGTAGATGGAGTCAAAAACGTTATCCTCTCCTCCCAGAAAGGTTTCGGTATCAGTAGATGGAGTGGGAGATAAGGGTACAGTGGGTGGTTCGGTAGTGATAGTGGGTTCGGGTGCAGATGTAGGTTCGGGTTGTGAAGTAGAAACCCCCCGTATCAGATACATTGGTTAGAACCTCACGGGTGGTAGTGGTGGTGGCTTCTGTAAAAAGTGGTGGGGAAGGGGGGTTGTTGTGGTTTGAATAGAAGTAGTTATGGAGGGAATAGAAATAGGGGTAGATATGGAGGGAATGGAAATGAAGGAGGTTATGATGGGAATGGAAGAGGTGGGTATAGGAGAAGGGGAAGGAGGTTTTGATGAAATATGTACCTCATGATCATGTGAGTGAGGCGGGGTTTCGCCTCTAGCTGACTCATCTGAGTCAGAGTGGTTCTCTTCCGAGTCGCTGGAGGAAGAAGAGAGAATAAGTTTTCTCTTGGGTTGGACTCTCTTCTTCTTCGCTGGTGGGGAAAGATCTGGTTTTGAGGGTTTTTTCTTCTTAGGAGAAGGACCCTTTGCCCCCTTTGCTGCTTTCTTTATCTTCCCTTGCTCTGGTTTCTTTCCTCTAGCAGCAGGTTTATCTGCATCAGTAATGGACTGAACCATTTCAGCAGAAAGGTCCCTTGGGCCCGAAGGACGAAAGTCCTTGTAGGCTTTCATGATGATGCTCTCCTTGGACACCCCAGCGGACATAGAGTCCGGAATGGATCCGACGAAAGAAAATTTTGTCGGATCGGTGACAATAATTTTGGTGGTGTGGAAGACGCTGATGTTGGAGAGAAGGGAACCTGCAACAGTAGGAACATGAAGTTTATCCATAGTCGAGAGGAGGAGGCTAGGCTCTGAATGAGTTGCGAGAGGAGGCTAGGCTTGGTGATGAGCATCCAGAACCTGGCGTAGGATACCTCAGTGTGGCGAGAGGAGGAGGCTAGGCTCTGAATGAGTTGTTGCCCTAGAACCGAGCCATAGTCGAGGTTAAGGCTGTGATATAGACCATAGAGAATGGTCATAAACAGTTTGTTGGCCCCATCAGAACCAGAACTACGCTCAGAGAGCCCTTTGAATAGAATGGTGAAGAAACCATTCCATGGAGGAGGGAGACACGATTTCTTGAATCTTGTGACCGTTGTAAGAATCTCCGTGTAACCCATATTGTAGAACATCAAAAATAATTGCCCGACGGTAATGGTGTCGGGATTAACCCTAGATTCATCGGCTTCAAAGCCTAGGAGCCAACAGAATCTTTGCTTAGAGATGGAGGTCTTGTGTGAAAGAAGATCATAGTAGATGCGATCCACTGATCTGTCATAATGGGCTGTGGAGAAGACCTGGGAAAGGCATTCCATTGTTACAAGCTCAACTTTGGAAAGAGTGAGCACCAACAGAGAGTATTTGAGGCACTCCACCATGGGATACATGTAATTCTCGTAAGCCTTAGGGTTGACATCAATCACCAGACTTGGTTGAGCACGGATTGGAAGAATATTTGTGCGGGAGGAGGTTTCCTGAACTGATGAAGAATCTGCCACGGTTGAAGGTAGAAGATGATGAACATTAGATGAGAAATCATCCGATTTTGCTCGTTTGAGTTTTAAATGTGGTAAATTGGGAATGAAGCAAATGTGTTCCTTTTATACCGTGGGTAGAGGAGAGAGAAAGATCATCCCCAAATCTTCTTGATACAATAAAACGGTTTCGGATTTGACTGAAGCACGAGGGTTGGCACTCCCGATGATTACGCATGAGAGAGAAGAACTGTTCCGTTTTGCACGCGTGCCCATCACCTCACTATTGAGGCCGTTACTCTGTCGGCTGAGTCAGCATCTTATCTGTTTAATAGCTGTCATCCAAACATAAGATTAAAAGGTAACTGAACGAGAAGTTTGGAAAATCAAATATTTTCGTGCATAGAGTGTGAAAGATAAGGAAATAAAGTGAGATCTATATGGGAAGTTGTGATGTCAAAATAGACACAAAATAGTTGATTCCGGGCACGAATCACTTTCTTCAAGGTCAAGAGAGACCTTAAAGTGTTTGTTTGGATTCCCGTTGAATTACGATCAATCACTTTCTAAGAAGTGTGGAAAGGAATCTGAAACGACCCAAAAATCACGACTAAAAATTTCTTTAAAAACATTACTAGAATCATATTTATAAAAAACTGTATCATAAGTCATAACATAATGTCACACCCCCAAACCAGAACGGCGGAAACGTTCAGGGGCGGAGGACGTCATATTCAGTATCATAACAGTTCATAGAAAGGAAAGTACACACCACCAGATATATTAAAGTTTCCAAGATGTTTACATAATTGTATTCATTACATGTTCAAAAGATAAATACATAAACATCATCCAAAAGAAGTAATTAACGCCAGCGCGTTAATCCCAAAAGTTGATTCCCTAACCTGCTTAGCGGTTCCCTGAGAATACAAGTTATTTCAAAGAAAAAGTGTCAACAATTAAGTTGGTGAGTTCATAAGTAGTTTAGAAAAATTGGATGCCATTCCAAAATGGGTGTATATTTTCCAGAAAACGCAGCATTTCAAATGTAAAGAGTTGTGATTTGTTGTGTTGAGAGTGAATGTATTAGATCCAGAAAATCCCATATTTTCCCTAATGGTTGAGATACGAGTTGTTGTGTTTTCCAAGAAAACCCTTATTTTCTTATAAAAGTATGAAATGCATATAAATGTTCGTGTTATAAGATGTAAATAATTGCACCAGGAAAATCCCTTATTTTCCTATTAGTTGTTTGGTTTGTATGCAGGAGAAACCCTTATTTTCCTAACATAAATGGCAGTCTCTAAGACCGAAAATCGCAAGAAACCGACGTTCTCAAAAGTTGTGTCATAGTTTTATATAGTAAAACTATACGAAGATCGCATTTATTAGATGAAGAATAATTTTAATAGCTACTCGTTCATAAAAGCATAATACCATAATAATTGTATATCCGATGAGTTTTTTAACCATACTAAACATAATATGCCTGTAACGACGTTCTTCAGGCGTCGCAGCGTTATGACAACTATCACCCCAAAAGACGGACTGTAGCTAACAATCAGGGCGCGGGATCATGACTTCCAGTATAGATCTATACACATTTGACACGTTCTCCGAATGGGAGACTCTGGTTATAGGCAGGACTTGCAGCATTACTTTCTAATAAAGAAATGTAACGTTTGAAGATATACACGTCTCATGGATTCTCAACTAAGCCCGTATTAAAGTGATAGTTTTCTATGCAAAGTTTATCCTTTTTCACAATGTTTGACAAAGCAAAATCATAAGTTTTTAGAATGTATAAAACGACTTAACAATGAAAGTTACTTTGAAATCATTATATACTTTGTATAATGTCTAATGCACGCAAAGTATGACAAGAGTTTTCCATAATAGTAATGAGTTCCAAGTGATTTATTCGATAAAACAAGTGAAGTGAAACTTTATAAAATACACGATAATAACCGTATGTTTACTTGTATTCCCCCCCCCCTAAAAGAGTATAAAAGCATTTAAAATGTATTTAAAGTGTGTTTGAAAGGGGTATGAACTCACTTGAAAGTTTGAAGATAGCAAGATGGAAAACCGGGCAGAGTTTCATCTCGAGAAATGGATTTTCCTCGGAAATCTCGGGATTCCTCAGGAGAAAAATCGACCTTCGGGACTTGCACAAAATGACCAGGGCTTCGGGGTAGTGCGAGCACGGAAAACGAGGTAAAACGCAAGAAAAAGGAGAGAGAATTGGCCATTTTCCCGGGAACCCTCGCATGCTATTTATAGGGGGGATTGAGAGGCCTCGTACGCAGCGCATACGCATACGTCATGCATGACCGAAGCCTGGACTGCCTCGGCCTCGGATGGGATGGCTCAGGCAGTTGGGTCGGATGGGACAGCGGGTCGGACGGGCGGGTCGTATGCCTCGCATAGGGCGACGTGGACGGTTTGAGGCCAAGTTCCTCGGGTACGCGGGGCTTACAGGAGTACGCAGCGCGTACCTCGGATGAGGACGCTGACTCCCCTTCGGATAATACCGAAGTTTTAATAAAAAAAATATATAAATTATTTATCAAACTTCGAAAATTCATATCTCCTTCATACGAACTCCGTTTTTGACGTTCTTTATATCCCCGCGAAGGTGAGACTACGATCTACAACTTTCATTTAGATTCCGTTGCCAAATTCCGGAATTATTTTTATTATGTATTTATTAAAATGATGTGATTAAGGAATTTCTTTAAAAATTCATAACTTATTCATACGATGTCCGATTTGAGCGTTCTTTTTATGCATGTTTGTAGTTTAACGATATCTACGACTTTCATTTAGACACCTAAGGTCAGAAAGTGTTTTATTGAAACTTTGCGTTTTTACGCAACTTCGTATTGCCGGTTTTTGTCGTAAAACTTAGAATGATCATAACTTCTTCGTTATAACTCGGATTTTTGTGTTATTTATATGTTTGAAAACCTTAAGACGATAACTACCACATAGTGTACTCCAAATAGAGTTTTTGAATACTTCATTTTTCGATGATATTCTAATTCCTTTCTCAAAGAGGTTACAGGGCTCGATTTTTACTAACTTGAAATAGCAGGTTGTTACATCATCCCCCCGTTAGAGGGAATTTCGTCATGAAATTTTAATACAAAAGAAGATTCTTAGGGGCTGGGGAAGAGATGTGGATACTTCTGTTGCATTTGATCTTCTCGTTCCCACGTGAACTCAGGTCCCCTCTTAGCATTCCATCGAACCTTTACTATTGGAATGCGACTCTGTTTAGTTCGTTTAACTTCCCTATCCATGATCTCGACGGGTTCTTCCACAAAGTTAAGATTTTCATTTAGTTCGATCTCATCGAGTGGAATTACAAGTGTTTCGTCGGACAAACACTTCTTCAGGTTTGATACGTGGAATACTGGATGTACTTTGTTAAGCTCTATTGGAAGTCAGAGTTTCTAGGCTACTGGACCAACCCTTGAAATGATTTCGAAGGGTCCAATGTACCTAGGATTTAGTTTCCCACGCTTTCCAAAGCGTATCATGCCCTTCCAGGGTGAGACCTTCAGTAGTACCCGATCGCCAATCTGAAATTCCAAGGGTTTACGTCTTTTGTCGGCATAGCTCTTTTGCCTATCCCTCGAGGATTTCAGTCGTTCTCGTATTTGCACGATCTTTTCAGTAGTTTCTCCGATGATCTCTGGACCAGTGAGGGTGCTATCAGGGACTAGACCTTTTGCTAGTTGTGTGTCGCCCACTTCCGTCCAGCACAGAGGTGATCTGCACTTATGGCCGTAAAGGGCTTCAAATGGAGCAGTATTGATACTAGTATGATAACTATTGTTATAAGAGAACTCAACCAAAGGTAAGTGAACATCCCATGCTTTACCAAAGTCGATTACACATGCTCGCAACATGTCTTCCAAGGTTTGGATCGTTCTTTCACTCTGTCTGTCAGTTTGGGGGTGATAGGCTGTACTCATGTCCAATCTTGTTCCCATGGATTTTTGCAATGATTGCCAGAATCTAGACGTGAATCTGCTGTCTCTATCTGAGATGATAGACATTGGCACTCCATGGAGTCGTACGATCTCTCGGATGTAGATTCTCGATAGCTTTTCCATTTTATCAGTTTCCTTGATCGGTAGGAAATGAGCGGACTTGGTTAATCTATCGATGATTACCCAAATAGTATCTTGGCCACCCTGAGTTTGGGCAATTTCGTTATGAAGTCCATGGAAATCTGCTCCCATTTCCATTCAGGAATTTCAGGTTGTTGGAGTAGTCCTGAGGGTTTCTGGTGTTCTATTTTGATCTTGGTGCAAGTCAAACACTTGCTCACATATGTAGCGATCTCTGCTTTCATGTTTGGCCACCAGTAGAGTTGTTTGAGATCTTGATACATCTTCTCTGACCTGGGGTGTACGGAGTATGGAGTCTTGTGTCCTTGCTCATAACTACCTCTCTAAGTCCACCAAACTTGGGCGTCCATATTCGGTTCATGAGGTAGCGTGCTCCGTCACTCTTGATTTCTAAATTCTTGTCCATTCCCCTAAGGGTCTCACCTGTCACGTTTTCGGGTTTCAGGGCCTTTATTTGAGCTTCCTTGACTTGTGTCGACAGGTGCGAATGGATTGACATGGCTAATGACTTCACTCTTCGGCCAAAGTACTCCTTACGACTAAGGGCATCTGCCACGACGTTAGCCTTTCCTGGATGATAGCGAATCTCACATTCGTAGTCGTTGAGCAATTCAACCCAACGTCGTTGTCTCATGTTCAACTCCTTCTGGTCGAAGATGTGTTGTAGGCTCTTGTGGTCTGTAAAGATAGTGCATTTGGTACCATATAGGTAGTGTCTCCAGATTTTAAGAGCGAAGACCACCGCCCCAAGTTCTAAATCATGAGTGGTGTAATTGACCTCATGCGTTTTCAGTTGTCGTGAGGCATATGCAATAACCTTTCCCCTCTGCATTAGTACACATCCCAGCCCTTGCTTCGAAGCGTCGCAATACACCACAAAATCTTCGGTCCCTTCTGGGGGAGAAAGGATGGGCGCACTACAAAGGGCCTGTTTCAAAGTCTGAAATGCAGCATCTTGCTTTTCTCCCCAATCGTAGGTCACACCTTTCTGGGTTAAGGCGGTAAGAGGCTTTGCGATGCTGGAGAAATTATGGATGAACCTTCGGTAATAACCAGCAAGACCTAGAAATTGGCGAATTTCTGTTGGTGTAGTTGGCGCAGACCAGTTCTTGATAGCCTTGATTTTTGATGGATCCATGTAGATTCCTTCCTTGCTGACCACGTGACCGAGGAAGTCCACCTTTCTAATCCAAAATTCACATTTTGAGAATTTTGCATATAGTCTCTCAGTCCGTAACGTCTCTAAAACTTGCCTCAGATGTTGACCATGCTCTTCTTTATTCTTTGAATAAATGAGTATGTCGTCTATGAATACTATCACGAATTTATGCAAGAATGGACGACATACCCGATTCATTAGATCCATGAACACGGCCGGGGCATTGGTTAGTCCGAACGGCATCACTACGAACTCGTAATGTCCATATCATGTTCAGAAGGCCGTCTTGGCAATATCACTCTCCAGGACTCGCAGCTGGTGATATCCCGACCTCAGATCGATCTTGGAGAAGTAGTTGGCTCCTTGGATTTGGTCGAATAAGTCATCGATTCGGGGTAGGGGTATCGGTTCTTGATGGTAAGTTTGTTGAGTTGTCGGTAGTCGACGCACATTCTCAATGATCCATCCTTCTTTTTCACGAACAGTACGGGTGCTCCCCATGGCGAGAAGCTCAGCCTGATGAATCCTTTTCCAAGTAGTTCATTCAGTTGGCTGGATAGCTCTTGCATCTCTGCCGGGGCTAATCGATAGGGTGCTTTGGCTACTGGGGTAGCTCCGGGAACTAGATTGATTCGGAACTCAACTTGTCTCACGGGTGGTATTCCCGGAAGGTCCTCGGGAAAAACGTCGGCAAAATCGCGTACGTCGGGCACACTCTTGATGTCTTGGACTTCGCGTTTCACATCTACAACATGTGCCAAGAACGCGTGACACTCCTTGCGTAGGCATTTCCGAGCTTGGATACTTGAGATGATACGAAGAGTGGTACTTGGTTTGTCGCCCAAGACAATGAAAGTTTCGCCGGTTGGCAGATTAAGGCGAACGGCCTTATCGTAACATAGAATGTCCGCATGATGAGAACTCAGCCAATCCATGCCAATGATGACATCGAAACTCTTAATCGAGACTGGCATGAGGTTGATTGAAAAGGGATTATCGTTTAAAGTTAGGGTGCAGTTTAAGTATATCTCCTTAGTGCCTTCGGTTTTCCCGTTGGCCATTTCTACTATGAATGGTTCACTTAATGATTGTGGTATTGATTTTAGCAGGCCTTTAAAGTCGTGACTCACAAAACTCCTTTCTGCTCCACTATCAAACAAAATGCATGCATACGAGTTATCGAGAAGAAACGTACCTGTAACAACAGTAGGGTCCGCAATGGTTTCATCTTGTCCCATTGCGAAAACTCGTCCCCTTCCGCCGGTATTCCGGTTGTTTGCCTTTGGGCAGTCCCTGCGGTAGTGCCCCGTGTCTCCGCACTCAAAGTAGGCGCGGCTTACCCCAGTATTAGTAGTGGGGACGGATGGTTGGGTTGGCCCTTTGCAATAGCGGGCTGTATGTCCCTTCTTATTACACTTGGTGCATTGAAGATCAGGGCAAGGACCGTGGTGGTGGAAGCTGCATCGGTTGCATTTAGGAAGTTTCCCATTATATGAGCTTGTGGGGGCAGGGTTCACAGGTACAGTCATAGCATGGGTCGCTATTACTTGTTGTTTCTTGGGGTTTTCCTAGAGAGTTTGTCCCCTCCTTTTGTTCCAAGGCCTACTCTGGCCCTGAGCCTCCCTAGGTGGATTTGCGGTTGTTGAAATGATACTGGGTTTTACTCCGTGGTCGATGAGTCATTGAGCCAGGCGTTTAGCGCTGTTGTAGGTAACAGGGCCGGAAGCTAGGACTTGCCCTTGAATCTGGGGTGACAACCCCCAAATGTACCTTTCAACCTTCTTTGATTATGGGTTGACCATGGTAGGGCACAGTGCAGCGAGGTCGTTGAACCTAGCTGTGTAGGTGACTAGGTCAGACCCAGTCATTTTCAGATTCCAGAGCTCCTGCTCCAGCTTTTGCACTTTGCCCCTTGGGCAGTATTCTTCCAGTAGTAGAACCTTTAGATCGTCCCAACTCATGGCGTTGGAGACAGTGAGCGTCACTGAATTCACATGGCTTTTCCACCAAGTGAGGGCTCGATCCACGAAAGTGCAAGCAGCGAACTTGACTTTGCTTGCTTCTAGGCATGAGTAGATCTCGAAGACCGTTTCAGTCTTCTCGAACCATTGCATTAGTGCAATGACTCCCCCAGTTCCATTAAAAGTTTTTGGCTTAGCGTTAGAGAACTCCTTGTAAGTACATTCTCTTCCTTGACCATGACCAGTGCCATGATTTGGATGATTCGTGCTGCTTCCCGCCCCTCCATTTCCGTGAGAGTTTATTTGCGAGAGGGCTGCAGTTACTGCTGCTGTGATAGCAGCCTGGACCATGGCTGGATCATAAGCTAGTGGTGGAGGTGCTGGTGGTATCGTGCCCGGCCTGGGCCTTAGGTTTGGACGATGAGGCATCGTGCTGCCAAAAGAAAAAAAAATATGGAAAAATTTATAAGTTTTGGCAGTTCAGAGTTGAATGATATTGAGTTAACTTCTAATAGGTCTAAGAAGTTGGGTTTGACTGACACAATGTCTTGAGCTTGAAATTAAAGTTTGAATAGATGTACCAATGAATCGAACGAATTGCGCATGATTAACGACAACAAGAAAAGGGGTATACCCTTATATATATTAAACATATAGTTGTGTTACAGCGGGGTCTAGACAAAATTTTTTGGCCTTTCTAAAGGCCTCCGATTATAGAACAATTTAAAGAAGATAATACTTTTATCCGAAGTCCTAATTTATAACAAAATTTGAGAGTTGGGCAAGTACTACTTATGGTGCGCTTTGCGTTTGGAGCTCGACTCCGTGTCGGACTGCTTCGACTCCATGAGGCGTCTATCAAACGCAGCTTGTTGTTCTCTTAATTCTGCGAAGGCCGCATTTGCTTGTGCTTGAAACGCTTCGGCGCGAATGTGGATGTCGTTCTGCAACAACTCTAGGCGGTTGATATCGGCCGTGTGGATTTGTACTTCCACATTGACCTCTCGGATTCGGTTGGCTTGCACTCTGGATTGATAGCACTGGTTGGCGAGTTTGCCAACCATGACCGGAAGTGCTTGGTCGGCTGATCCCCCGCCTCTCACATCATAGAAGTCTCGGCACATGCTGTAAGGAGGGTGTAAGCTTTTTTGTTGGCTCCAATGATGGAGGTGACTTCCCCACACTGGAGTGGGTCCTTGGAAATTCCTCACGTGGACGGGAGATTGTGGGATTGGTGGATTTATAATTTCTGGCTCCGAATCCGTGCCAGAGTCATCCCCTCCCTCCAAATCTATAGGCTCTTCGTCTTCTTCAGGATCTTCTTCAATCCACCCTCCATTACCTTGGTTGGGGTAGTAGGGGTCATTGGGGTGATGGAATCCCGCCATTTAGACTGTACGAGAATAGAGTTAAAAGTTTACTATAAGCTAGAGCACATGAAACTTACCCTTAAGTTTAATGGTTGACGGCACTCGAATACTCCCTCAATATTCTTTAGCGATATGCTTTTGGTAAGTTTTAAATTTGTTGTCCATTACAAACACTCCTTGGCATACGTTAGTCGACTCTTGGACAAATATAGTTGATCAGGCTATATTCTTCCCAGTTCCGATTACATGTCCCAAGGCGTACCTGTGCTGCACAACTTATTTATAATACTTCTAAAGTTATTTACTATGAAACTGTTATTAGTATAAAAATGAGTGCATGCTTACCTTAAAACTAATTAGGTTTACTTTCAAAAGTATGAATTTTTCTCAGAGTGTTTTTGCCCAGTTGAGTTTATAGTTGTATATCAAAAAGGAATGGTTTTGATATACTTAATTCCCTATAAACAAAGCTCTGATACCAATCTGTTACACCCCCAAACCAGAACGGCGGAAACGTTCGGGCGCGGAGGACGTCATATTCAGTATCATAACAGTTCATAGAAAGGAAAGTACACACCACCATATATATTAAAGTTTCCAAGATGTTTACATAATTGTATTCATTACATGTTCAAAAGATGAATACATAAACATCATCCAAAAGAAGTAATTAACGCCAGTGCATTAATCCCAAAAGTTGATTCCCAAACCTGCTTAGCGGTTCCCTAAGAATACAAGTTATTTCAAAGAAAAAGTGTCAACAATTAAGTTGGTGAGTTCATAAGTAGTTTAGAAAAATTGGATGCCATTCCAAAATGGGGTGTATATTTTCCAGAAAACGCAGCATTTCAAATGTAAAGAGTTGTGATTTGTTGTGTTGAAAGTGAATGTATTAGATCCAAAAAATCCCATATTTTCTCTAATGGTTGAGATACGAGTTGTTGTGTTTTCCAAGAAAACCCTTATTTTCTTATAAAAGTATGAAATGCATATAAATGTTCGTGTTATAAGTTGTAAATAATTGCACCAGGAAAATCCCTTATTTTCCTATTAGTTGTTTGGTTTGTATGCAGGAGAAACCCTTATTTTCCTAACATAAATGGCAGTCTCTAAGACCGAAAATCGCAAGAAACCGACGTTCTCAAAAGTTGTGTCATAGTTTTATATAGTAAAACTATACGAAGATCGCATTTATTAGATGAAGAATAGTTTTAATAGCTACTCGTTCATAAAAGCATAATACCATAATAATTGTATATCCGATGAGTTTTTTAACCATACTAAACATAATATGCCTGTAACGACGTTCTTCAGGCGTCGCAGCGTTATGACAACTATCACCCCAAAAGACGGACTGTAGCTAACAATCAGGGCGCGGGATCATGACTTCCAGTATAGATCTATACACATTTGACACGTTCTCCGAATGGGAGACTCTGGTTATAGGCAGGACTTGCAGCATTACTTTCTAATAAAGAAATGTAACGTTTGAAGATATACACGTCTCATGGATTCTCAACTAAGCCCGTATTAAAGTGATAGTTTTCTATGCAAAGTTTATCCTTTTTCACAATGTTTGACAAAGCAAAATCATAAGTTTTTAGAATGTATAAAACGACTTAACAATGAAAGTTACTTTGAAATCATTATATACTTTGTATAATGTCTAATGCACGCAAAGTATGACAAGAGTTTTCCATAATAGTAATGAGTTCCAAGTGATTTATTCGATAAAACAAGTGAAGTGAAACTTTATAAAATACACGATAATAACCGTATGTTTACTTGTATTCCCCCCCCCCCCCCTAAAAGAGTATAAAAGCATTTAAAATGTATTTAAAGTGTGTTTGAAAGGGGTATGAACTCACTTGAAAGTTTGAAGATAGCAAGATGGAAAACCGGGCAGAGTTTCATCTCGAGAAATGGATTTTCCTCGGAAATCTCGGGATTCCTCAGGAGAAAAATCGACCTTCGGGACTTGCACAAAATGACCAGGGCTTCGGGGTAGTGCGAGCACGGAAAACGAGGTAAAACGCAAGAAAAAGGAGAGAGAATTGGCCATTTTCCCGGGAACCCTCGCATGCTATTTATAGGGGGGATTGAGAGGCCTCGTACGCAGCGCATACGCATACGTCATGCATGACCGAAGCCTGGACTGCCTCGGCCTCGGATGGGATGGCTCAGGCAGTTGGGTCGGATGGGACAGCGGGTCGGACGGGCGGGTCGTATGCCTCGCATAGGGCGACGTGGACGGTTTGAGGCCAAGTTCCTCGGGTACGCGGGGCTTACAGGAGTACGCAGCGCGTACCTCGGATGAGGACGCTGACTCCCCTTCGGATAATACCGAAGTTTTAATAAAAAAAATATATAAATTATTTATCAAACTTCGAAAATTCATATCTCCTTCATACGAACTCCGTTTTTGACGTTCTTTATATCCCCGCGAAGGTGAGACTACGATCTACAACTTTCATTTAGATTCCGTTGCCAAATTCCGGAATTATTTTTATTATTTATTTATTAAAATGATGTGATTAAGGAATTTCTTTAAAAATTCATAACTTATTCATACGATGTCCGATTTGAGCGTTCTTTTTATGCATGTTTGTAGTTTAACGATATCTACGACTTTCATTTAGACACCTAAGGTCAGAAAGTGTTTTATTGAAACTTTGCGTTTTTACGCAACTTCGTATTGCCGGTTTTTGTCGTAAAACTTAGAATGATCATAACTTCTTCGTTATAACTCGGATTTTTGTGTTATTTATATGTTTGAAAACCTTAAGACGATAACTACCACATAGTGTACTCCAAATAGAGTTTTTGAATACTTCATTTTTCGATGATATTCTAATTCCTTTCTCAAAGAGGTTACAGGGCTCGATTTTTACTGACTTGAAATAGCGGGTTGTTACACATAAATTCTCAAGTATTAATTCAAAACATAATATCATTATCAGAGTCAAACATTCCCAGGCTAACTGACTATGGTGTGTGCACTGCAATCTCCCCGAGCTCCTCTTTTGAAAACTGAGTACCTGAAACCAAAACTGAAAACCGTAAGCACAAAGCTTAGTGAGCTCCCCCAATCAACACATACCATGCAACAACATATAAAGCACATACTGGGCCTTTCCCACTGCATCGGACCAATGTCTGGACTCACTGGGGCCTTGCCCCCTACATCGGACCGAAGTCCGAAAACTGATTGGGACCTTGTCCCCTGCATCGGACCGAAGTCCGGACTAACTAGGGCCTTGCCCGCTGCATTGGACCGAAGTCCGAAAACTGACTGGGACCTTATCCCCTGCATCAGTCTGAAGTCCGGGCTAACTGGGGCCTTGCCCCCTACATCGGATCGAAGTCCGGAAACTGACTGAACATAGCATAACATATCAACTAGCATGAACACATATACTGCATACTACATCGGGCCGTAGCCCAGAACACATAACACATAACACATAGCATATAAATCCTGTCTGAGCCACGAAGGCATCAAACATACTAACTACTGCATCAGACCGAAGTCCGGAAACTACTACTAACTGAACGGGCCGACATTGTGGCCTTAAACCCGTCCCTACTGGAAGGAAACTCACTTGATGCTGCTGAACTGCTGTTGCTAATCCTTTTGACTGCTACCTGACCTCTGACTTCGACTGCTGCTCCACTAGCTCCTCAAGCTACCAATATCAATATAACACTTAGTCCAACTGACCTCCAAAGGTCACTAGGTCAATTCTGGTCAAGGTCAAGATCCTGGTCAAAGTCAACCTTCCGGGTCAACCCTACTCGCCGAGTCTATCTACTGACTCGCCGAGTTCATATGCTCTGGGTCTTTCTTATTCGCGACTCGACTTGCCGAGTCAATCCATGACTCGCCGAGTCCAACTAGGTCCAAGTCCTGTCCTGTCCAACTCGCTGAGTCACCACCCGACTCACTGATTCGAGCTCCAACTTGAAGGGTTTAGGGTTTCGCGATCTGACTCGCCGAGTCCAAGAACAGACTCGCCGAGTCCTAGACAATCTTCAACCAACTCGTCGAGTTGCTCATGCAACTCGCCGAGGCCATGCCTAACTTCAACCGACTCGACGAGCTGCTCATCCTAGTCGTCGAGTTCCTCCTCATCTTCAAGCTACTCGCCGAGTCCACTCGAAGGACTCACCGAGTCTATCCAGTCCTCAATCCATGCAGTGGCTTTTCGAGCCAAACAGAACTTCCAACTCATAGATCCATACTTCTAGGGCCTATTCCCCACGTAAAGTGGCAATCTTTACGTGTAGATTGAGAGATCTATGCTCAAAACACACTAAATTAGGGTTTATGGCAAACATGCTTCTTTAACATGCCAAGGGCTGATACTTTAGGGGATTCAAGACCAAAACCAACATGGATCTGAGGTAGCAACCTCAGATCTGAACCTCCAACTCGGATTGGTTACATAACATACCACAATGACCAAAACTCACATATAAGAATAGATCTAGATGCAAAAAGGGAGTCCAAGCAACAGCTTATTACCTCCAATTGTTCTGAAATGACTCCACAATCCCAGATCTACAGTCCCTTCTTGCACCTCCAAGGTCTTTCTTCCTCCTCCAAGCTTTAGTGCACTCTTCAAGGTAAGATCTAGCTCAAAAACGGATATGGCGGCTAGGGTTTGGTGTTTTGGGGTAGAGAGGCAGTAAAGGAACCCTAGGAAGGAGAATGAGACGCTTATATAGGTTCCAAGTCCCGAATTTAGGGTTTTCCTCGTTCAGACCCAACTCGTCGAGTCTCCTTGGCCGACTCGCCAAGTCGGTCGCTTACACCTCGACCCGGATCCCGCTCGGACTCGCCGAGTCCCTCCATGGACTCGCCGAGTCTCTCCTTAAAATTGAGGTCTTCTTTCTTTTCTTGACTTTCCAAACTTTGGGGTGTTACATAATCTTTTTGTTAGGCATAAAAGGGTGGCTTTCGCTTCAATTTAGAAACCCGGACCTTGACAGAAGACCGAGACTAAATGAAGTACTTGTGAGACCGATGTGGTCTGTTGAACAAGTAGGTTGGATAACAAATATAGTGACTTTGAGAAGATATATAATGGTGAAATCTCAAAAAAATGTAAACTGGATTCTAAGGGAAGAAATGTTATGGTAAATAACAAATTCATAAGAATCGCACAACCAAAGAGAGATTTCATGTTGACCGTCAATTCATGATAGGTATTGAATTTTGGGTTTCACTAAGCGCGTAGTGACACGTGGCTTAGATCATAAACACAGATATTTTGTAAGCATAAACCTCAATGGTTAATTCTGAGAGTCTCAAGGGTTACGATATGGGACCGAAATATGATGGAGAAGAGTAAGGTGGTGAAGAAAAGCGATAGTACCTCTGCAGAAAATATTGTGACCAAGCAGTAAACTCTCAACCCATATGAGAAAAGAGTAAGGTAGCTCAGGATTAGAATATATGGAGCAGCCTTATTGGGAAGACAAGGTTTGTATATACCTAGTCATTAAGGCTTTTATTCAAAATCAGTTGAGGCTTTGGAGAACATGCAGCAGCATGCTTCTAGGGACGCTTAACTAGTTAATATAAAGTATGAGAATCAAACCTATCCCAAGTATTTTTAAACAAGAATGAGACAAAAATATTTTTGGGGATTTTAAAATTGTGAAAAGAGAAAAACCAAACAAAATAAGTAAAAAAAATAAACCGAACCTGAAATGGACCGAACGCTCGGTTCATTTCGGTTCCTAAAATTTTTTTTGGATTTTTGGAAAACAGCTTTACAAAAGGGAAAAACTAATACAGAATAAGAAAGAATAATAAATAAAAAAAATTTGAACCGAACCCGAAATGGACCGAACGCTCGGTTCATTTCGGTTCCTAAAAAAAATATTTTTGTATTTTTAGAAAACGGCTTTACTAAAGTGTACAACCATAGACAACACCTTTTTGAGATTGAGTTAAAATATGTGTTATGGGACCAAACCCGAAATAGACCGAACGTTCGGTTCATTTCGGTTCCCATGTGAACCGAACCCGAAATGGACCGAACGTTCGGTTCATTTCGGTTCATGTCGCTCCTTACTTTTAACTTTGGGATGTAGTCTTTGGTACCGATTCGGATTCCATCATTCCCAGACCATGAAGGATTTTATTGAAACTGGCTTCTGGTAGGGCTTTGGTGAAGATATCTGCCAGTTGATCGGTGGTTCGAACAAAGTGAATTTCGACATTTCCATCCTCCACATGATCCTTAATGAAGTGATACCTTAGTGCTATATGCTTGGTCTTAGAATGTTGCACTGGGTTATGACAGATCCTAATTGCACTTTCTGAATCGCAATATAGTGGGATCTTTTTCATGTTAAGTCCATAATCCCTGAGTTGGCTTTGGATCCATATGACTTGAGATGTGTAGGAGGCGGATGCGATGTACTCTACTTCGGCTGTAGAAAGGGAAACGCAGGTTTGCTTCTTTGACAGCCAGCTGACCAATTTCCCATCAAGGAATTGGCAACCCCCTGTGGTGCTTTTCCTGTCTAAACCACATCCTCCAAGGTCTGCATCAGAGAAGGCTTGAACGAAGAAGCCTGAGTTGGATGGATATCATAGACCGAGAGAGGTAGTTCGCTTCAGATACCTAAGTATATTCTTCACTGCAAGCATATGAGGTTCTCGTGGGTTCGCCTGAAACCTAGCACAATAACATACGGAGAACATGATGTCAGGCCTGCTAGTAGTAAGATACATTAATGACCCAATCATTTGGCGGTATAGCGTAATGTCAACTGTTGGTTTCTCCAGTGAAGGGGTGAGTTTGGTTCCGAATGCCATTGGAACCTTGACCTTTGAATCTCCCATCATACCAAATTTGGCAAGAAGAGTTTTCGTGTATGCTTCCTGGTTGATAAAGATGCCTTCGGGTCCCTGTCTAATATTTAATCCAAGAAAAAAAGTTAATCGGACCCATGGAGCTCATTTCAAATTTAGTCTCCATCAGCTTTCTGAATTCAGCTGTTAAGCTGGGATTCGTTGAGCCAAAGATGATATCATCGACGTAAATTTGTACAATCATAAGGTGGTTACCTTCCTTTTTACGAAAGAAGGTTGGGTCAACCGAACCTTGATTGAATTTAGACATCTTTAAAAACTTTGTTAGCGTTTCATACCAGGCCCTAAGAGCTTGTTTCAGACCATAAACCGCCTTGTCCAAAATATAGCAGTGATTTGGGAACTTCTCATTGACGAAGCCAGGAGGGTGCTCCACGTAGACTGTTTCTTCGAGTTCTCCATTCAGAAAAGCGCATTTGACATCCATTTGGTAGACCTCGAAGTTTTTGTGTGCTGCATAGGCCAGAAAAATGCGAACAGATTCCAGCCTTGCAACTGGAGCGAAAGTCTCTTCATAGTCAATTCCTTCCTCCTGACAGTATCCTTTCACTACCAGACGTGCTTTGTTTCGAATCACATTCCCTTCCTTGTCCATTTTGTTCCTGAATACCCATTTGAGACCAACAACTGATGCATTTTGAGGAGTTGGAATGAGGCGCCAAACTTTGTTCCTTTCGAATTCGTTCAGTTCGTCTTGTATAGCTTGAACCCAATCGGAGTGATCGAGAGCAGTGTTAACTGTCTTGGGTTCAACTTTTGAAACAAAGGAGTTAAACATACAGAATTCTACTTTGGAGAATAGGGAAGTTTGTTTTGCCTTAAGTTGTGATCGGGTCAGAACCTTTTCAGAAACATCACCTACAACTTGAGAGACCGGATGATTTCTGGTCCATTTGATGAGAGGAGGGTAATTTGGATCATAGGAAGGATCCAATTCAGCGTTTACCATCTCTTCTGGTTCGGATTGACTTTCATCGTCATAGAGCATATTGGCATTCTCCCCCTCGAATGAAGAGCTTTCTGGAATAGTCGGACTTTCGGGTATAGTGAAGAGTTCGGGTGCACCGGTGCCTTCAGATGCTGTTGAGTGTTCAGGTGCTACAGTACCTTCGGGTGCTGTTGTGCCTTCTGGTGTTGTGGAGCGTTCGGGTGCTACAGTACCTTCGGGTACTGTTGTGCCTTCTGGTGTTGTGGAGCGTTCGAGTGCTACAGTACCTTTGGGTGCTACAGTATCGGCGTGCTCCCCCTCGACTGAAGCGCTGGAACTGGGCACTCCTTCATTCATTTGCCTTGTAGCATCTTCTACTAGTTGCTTCAGATGATCCACCTTGTTATCTGCTGCGCTGGCTTCCGAGTTAATAGCCTTCTCTGGTTCATCAAATAACTCGACAAACTTCTCAAAGAGATTTGCAATAGATGCTGTGACTTGACCTGTTTGAGTAAAGATTTGACCAGTGGAGTCTTCGTTTGCTGTTGACTTTTTGACATAGCTATCATCAAAGGTCACGTAATACATCTCTTCTATTTTCCTTGAATGTTCGTTTGATACTTTGTATGCTTTAGAAGTGAGAGAATATCCCAGAAAAATCCCTTCATCGGCTTTGACATCAAATTTGTTGCGATGCTCTTTAGAATTGAAGATGAAGCACCGAGAACCGAACACATGGAAGAATTTAACATTCGGTTTCCTATTGTTGATGATCTCATAAGGAGTGAGCGTGAATCGCTTATTGAGATATGACCTGTTCTGTGTAAAACAAGCTGCAGATATAGCATCAGCCCAAAAATATAAAGGGAAAGAAGCAAAACTTAGCATGGTTCGACCTGCTTCACACAAGGATCGGTTTCTCCTCTCGACTATTCCGTTTTGTTGAGGTGTGTAGGGAGCTGAGAAGTTGTGACTAGTTCCTCTTTCTGCCAGGAATTCTTCGAATTCTTTATTTTTGAACTCCAAGCCATTGTCGCTCCTGATGTTCCGAACGACTTTCTTCAGCTGTACTTCCACCTGCTTGATGAACATCTTTAGCTTGTGAGTCGCTTCAGATTTAAGCTTAAGAAAGAACACCCAAGTAAAACGTGAAAAGTCATCAACAATAACAAGAATGTACTTGCTACCGCCGATACTTTCAATTGATGATGGACCACACAAGTCAATGTGAAGTAACTCTAGTGGTTCAACAACTTTTGTGTTTATTATTGATGGATGACTTTGACGACTCTGCTTCCCCATTTCACATGTCGCACACAAATGGTCTTTATCGTACTTGAGCAATGGAAGACCACGAACGTGACCTCCAGTGAGAAGTTTGTTGATATCTTTAAAGTTGATGTCACAACTAGAAATTCTATGTCTTGTAATCACTATACTCAAGTAAATGTTGAAATCAAAAACTCAAAAACAAGTATGATGCTTACTCAATGGGAATCTAAACTCCAATTCACTACATCAAACAATTGGAAAACCCTAGAAGTTCTTGTTAAGTCCATTTTGGACTAGAACTTCCTTATTGGATCCAAATGGACCAATAAGCTTCCAATTGGACTATCATGGGCTTAGAACCCTAATTGGGATCTAATTGGACCCACATCTATTTATTTCAACATTTTGAGCCATGTTGGACCTAGAATGAAATAAATACAAAATTTTGAACCATGATTAACCTAAACTAGCCCAACAAAGTGTAAAAATCATACTATATTTCTTTTGGGACTAAAAACCATCCAACTTAACATCTACATGGGTTAGGACATTAAAGCCCAAATTTTTTTCCTTTCCATTTCAAAGTCTCGGCCCATAAGCCCAAAACCAAGGAGAAGAGTTGACTTAGAGCCTTGCCACCTCACTTATATCCCACATATCTCCATGCATGGACCAACATGCATCTAGGATTGTCAACTCAACTCTCTCTCTTCTCTTCTTATTGAACTCGGCCGAGAGCAACCCCCCCCACACACAAAACACTCACAAACACTCTCTAAATCACTCAAGGTTTCTTTCTTCTTCTCCATCCAAAATCTCGAAATTTAGGAAGCATTCAAGGAAGTTCTTCCACAAAATCATCATCTAAGGTAAGGTTTTGCTTGGATCTATGACTTGTATTCTTTGTTTATCAACAATCTCTTCCTAATACATGCAAAAATCGTGATCTTGCACTCTAGAAACCCCATAAACTCGAAAACTTCATCAAGGAGTGCAAAGGCCAAAAATCACTTCATTTCTTCCATTCTTTCTTCAAAAACCGAATCAACACTCAAGGTGAGTTTCATACCCCCTTGTTTTCGGTTTTTATAAGTTTTTGTGGGGGAGAATACAAGCAAAAGTGTAGATCCATCATTATGTGTATGTTGTGGTTGATTTCTATGCTTATATGTATGTTTGGTATGATTTTTATGATAGATCTAGTATGAAATGCTAAAAACCGAGACATATATTTTATTATAGCATAAAATATATTACTACATGCAAAGTATACTAAGAAAAATGGCCAAATGGCTTGACAACACTTAATTTGGACTAAAAACTCATTTTTTTGACATGAAATGTTGAAAATACAAAGTTAAAGGGCCTAAAGTGAAATATTTCGAAATCTGATGGGTAAGGTGAGTCAAAACAGTTTACACAATGTATTTTCTGAAAATATACTATTTAGAGGGTTAAAAACATAAATTCCAAGCTTATTGGGCTAAATATGACATTTTCGGCCCAATAAGGCCCAATATGCGAAATTTTCTAAATTGGAGGACCAAAACTGCATTTTTCTGTAAAACAGTGGACTATAAGTGTTCCATGTACTTTTCAAAGGTTTAAAATGCTTTTCAAATTTAAAAAGGACCAAAGTTGTAAAATTTTTCCAAATTGGGTCAAAAATGTAAAAGTTGCGAAAAAGAGGGGCTATAACCGAGAAAACTGCAATTTCAAGGACTTAAACTGTTTTCTATGATAAATATGCTGGAAAATACTTATTTCAATAATTTTTGGTATAAAAATGTCAAGAAAATTGATTTAAGGACCAAACCGGAAAGTTTTTAAATAAAGGGGTGAAAAGGGTAAATTCTACAATTAAGGAGGGGCTGAAAACAGAAAATCTTCAAGGCTAGTTATTACATGCAATTTGACCAATTGACGGTACCACGCTTGTTGACGAAATAGAATACATTACAATACCAAAAGTCGTTGTTAAACGAATTGGTTCGGTCTCGAACCAATAAAAATCCAAAACCACTAATACGACGACATTACGACATTACGATTCATAACTAATAACGATGGAGAATTCACTATACATACGAGTGTGCGCAGACGTCTATGCACCATCATTGGGCCCCAAAAGTGTAAAATCTTGTTCGTTGAGCCTAGCTAGCCCAATGACCTGATCTTAAGGCCCGAAGATCTCTCTCTTTTACGAAGTGTTGGGTTTTACCGATCCGACATAACGTAACAGGACTTTCAATGGTAAACGTGCTGCTGGTCCCCAAGGGTCCTTCAGTGCTGCTAGTAAAGTCGGTAACTCACGATTGCGGGTCGGGCTTCGGGCCCTTCGCAATTGCATTAGTCTTGAACGACGCGGGGAAATACCGAGGGTTTCGCACCTTCTCTCCTTCCCTCCGGTCGTGGGACTACACAAGTCCGGGAGGATCAAGTTGTGTGAAGAATTACGAGTGGCGCCTAAGGGACCGCTTGTAAGGTTGTCGATTGGACGTTTTCATTAACGTACGTCACAACGCTTCACCACCCATTGTATTCTCAATGCCTCCGGAGCTCAATGATTCCCTCTAACGAAACGAAACAACGGTATACAAACTAAGTAATACAAAGTGATAGGAAAACGTCGGGTTTTCCTAGGGTTTTCAACAATTACAAATTACGAATTACCGGTCGAATTTTCACAACTCTTACGCCTACATCTACAGAATTCGAACATGCATACTCATGGATCAACACATATTTTTACACTATTCTATTTTTAGAAAATATTGGATTTTCTGATGGGTTTCAAACATTACATTGGATTTCAAACACTACTTATGAACTCACCAACATTTCGTATGTTGACGTTTTTCAAAATACTTGTATTCTCAGGTAACAGATAAGGTGACGGATGATTTATACTCTATGATGTTTGCTGTGGTTTAAGTGGTGTCGAACAGTTATTTTGAGAATGTAACGTTTGAACAATGAAACGAATGTAAACACTACCGATTGTATTATTCCAAATGTTGGTGATGTTTTATGTTATGTTTCATGTATATGCATTGTGATGGTATTCAATGAGTCACAATAGCCCTCAGACGTTTCCGCCGTCTGGTTCGGGGGTGTGACAGTTGAGATGAGAAAGCCTTCGGTGCCACAACCAGCTTTCGTCAGATTGTGCTTTTGATAACAAGCAGATTGCTGGATTCCCTTTGATTGGTTATAGATTTAGGGGAAACATTTCACCTTTACGCTCTGATTTGAGAATAACATTGTTCGTTCGCTTCTCAATAATTTCCAAACCCTCATCATCGAATGAGACCTTGAGACCAGTACCTCCAACAAGCTGAGATACACTGATGAGATTATGTTGCAGTCCTTCTACATATGAAACCTGTTGCATAAGGTGTCTAAGTCCATAACTATTTCTGGTATGTACTTGACCCGACCCGGCATGGTCCATTTGGGTTGCATGGCACCATGCAATTGGATAGACTAAATGAGAGAAATAACACTTGGAGATTATTAATATATTATAAGTTCTAATATATTAATAATATTATTTGATTAGTTTGATCAAGAATTAATTTAGAATTAATTATGTGATCAAAAGATAACTAATTAAATATATGGGTTGATTATGTAAATCATCCATATCTTGTATAGTGGGCTAAGAGGCTCCATGGATTATCAACTTGGGTTCCACCCATAGGATGCTCCATGGATGCTCCATGGGAGTTACAAACTGTCACACCCCAAAAACCGAAGGCGGAATACATTTCCGGGGTTGACTACCGTGTTGAGTATCAAATCCAATGTACATAGTAAGTAAAGTAAAACAAGCATTACATTACATAATAATAGTTTTACAGTTGTTTCAAAAGTAAAGTTTGTACAGTTGTGATACATAGTATATATAGACAAAATGTAACGGGTCTTCATGTACACCGTCTTCATGCAAAAGGATCTTCGGGTACCTGTTCTAACGCTGACCTGAGAACACAAGCGGTTTGAAAATCAGCATAAAGCTGGTGAGTTCATAAGCGGTTTTGTTTTACGGAAATGTATCGGTTTCCTTTCTGTTTCTGAAATGTTATGTACACCAAGAAAATCCCGTATTTTCTTAAAAGTTGGTTATTGTTTCACAAATGTAAAGTATAGTAAGTTTGTACACTGAAAAACATGTTTACTCATGTGAAAATGTATAGTTGGTTATCTGACTGGTTAAACTGTTCTGTTTACTTATCATGTGTTACCAGGAAGGTCCCATACTTTCCTTATTGAATGTTACAAATTGTAAAAGATGTAATGTTATCCATTCTGTGACTCTTTCTAGTTATGTAAGTGTTACCCAGGAAAGCCCCATGCTTTCCTGCATGTATGTATCTTATGTAAACGATGTGAAAGATGTAAAAGATGTAATCGTGATTAGATTTCCATGTTTTCCCCAGGAAGGTCCCGTACCTTCCTGAATGTTAGTTACAGTAAGTAAAAGATGTAAAAGATGTAAACGATGTATAAAGTAATCCATTATTACAGTAAGTAAATCTCTGTTATCCTAATTGCGAATTCCATAACCATACAATAGACTGAAACCTGTGGCAATAAGTAGTCCACATGTGGCAATAAGTCATCCACATACTTATGACTTTCGTTACCCTTGAACCATTTCGGTTCGGCTATAGCTAGCAGCCAGGTGTGGGGTAGTCAGCCCCGTATAGATCTATACACTCAAGTCACGCTCTCTAAATACCAGAGATTCTGGTTATGGGTGTAGTCCTCCACTCGCGTAATCCAGGTGGAGTGTTCTCCGAGGACGTGTCTCCAATCGTACCGGAATAACAAATTTACTAGTAATAATATGAAAGTCCTCCACTCGCGTATGTGCATGGAGTGTTACCGAGGACAAAATAGCGTACGGGTATTATATTCAAATGTTTTAATGTCATGCTTTTAACTGATAAAATGTGGAAAACCATTTGTGAAATACATGTAAAACATACTAGTTTAAAGACTTATTTCACAAATATATGTTACGTGATTTGTATGTTCAATCTGTTATCAGTTGTAGTTATCAGTTATAAAAGCATAAGAATATAAAACACACATTTGAAAACATGTTATGAGTACAAGAATTTCCTTGTACTTTGCTTGTGTTCCCCCCCTGAAAACAGTGAAAACAGTGAAAAAGGGTAGGGGTATGAACTCACCGAACTCGGAAACGTGTCGGTTTTGAATGCTAGACGTCGGTTCGGGGTTTGATTACTCGCGATGAACCTATGTAAAATGATATAATGTCCATATATATACAATTAGAGATACATTCACTAATCATATGGAACATTACATTCCAATGAGGTTAAACACCTCAAAACGAGCATTCGGAGTGACCCGGGTGACGTCTTCGGATTTGTAATGACACTAAGGACTTGGGACATGAGTTTACTCCTCATAAGTAAACATTTTAAGTAGTTTACAACATTTGAACACCCACATACATGAGTTTACAACCGTAAACTCATGTGGGTGAGGTTTTGGTGTTTTAAGGGCTCAAATGGACTTAGGGATTGCTAGAAATGATTATCTAAACACCTTGGAACACTTGAAATGGATTTAAAACATGAGTTTACGGCCACACTCATAGAGTTTACGGTCGTAAACTCACAATGGCTTTGAAAATTTGATTTAAGCTACTTAGGGCAATCACATGTGATTCAAACTAATTTTCTAAGCATTGTTATGAATTTAGAACATCAATTAAGACATTTGTTGGAATTTACGGCCTAGAGGAATGTTCTAAGGCCGTAAACTCTCTTTTACCTTTGAAAAAGATAGTTTTTGGTGCTTAAAACAATCACATGTGATTCTAGAATTTTATACAAACCATTTGGGTGTGTTTGATGCATCTATAACATTGTTTTATGAGTTTACGGCCAAAGAGTATGTTCCTAGGCCGTAAACTCTCATAAATCATACTTTTGTTGTGTTTCAATCCTTTAAACCATTTTTAGATGCATCTAGATTTTACCACAAAGCCATAGATTGAGTTTGGAAGCATTTGAACATGTTTAAAGGCCTTAAATCACCCTTTTAGAGGAGTTTACGGCCCAAGAGTATGTCTTGGCCGTAAACTCTTCTTTGTTGCACAAAAATCAAGTTTAAAGTGTTCCAAGTCTAGATTAGCAAATCCAAGGTTCATGTCTAAGTCTCAACTAGGTTTTGGAAGGGTTAATTGGCTTAAATACCCCTTGTATATGAGTTTACGGCCCAAGAATGCTCCTTGGCCGTAAACTCACTTTTGTCCCTCTAAATCCATGTTCTACATGTTATAAGTTCTTCCCTTTAAGCCCTTAAGTCATATCTAGTGTCCAACTATGCAAAGGAAGGGTTTTAGGGCTTAAAAACCCTTGAAATATGAGTTTACGGCCCATGAATGTTCCATGGCCGTAAACTCATGAATGTTGGTCTATTTCATGATTTGAACTCGAATTTGGATGCCAAATATGTTAGAGATTAAGGCTAGGAAGGTACCTTGGAGATTAGAAGCCTTAATTTTGAGTTTTGATCTCTTAAACTTGGATTCGGAGAGAGGTGGGTAATGTTTAGTGATAATTTGACCAAAGGCTTCAAATGAAGTCCTAAACACGTTTATATAGTGTTTAAGTTTTGGACACGGTGGGATTTTACCCGATACCGGCGTTAGACGGGGTTTTTGGTCGTACCCGATTGAGTTATCGTAACCCGATACGGTAAATTCTAGAATTTTTCCGATCACTAAAGTTGAGTGTTAAAATGATTTCTAAATGTATTAAGACACCCATTAAGTCATTTTAAATGTGTACTAATTAATGACTTAATTAAACGGAGAAATCGGAAATTGGAAATCGGAATGATGATCGGTTGCGCGAAAGAGTTACATTAAAATGATGTAGAAATTTCGGGTTGTTACACAAACCCATGGGTCATGGAAATGAAGAGTTATGACACATTAGGGTTTAACCCTAGATGTGTCAACACTATATAAGAAACATGTTCTCCACCTAAAATCGGCTACACTAAGAAACAAGAGGGCTTGGCCGATTTTTGAGAAGTGTGTGTTCTCTCATAAGTTCTTCCAAGAGCATTTGGTGTTGTGTGAAGCATTTGAGGCATCACACTTGGGGTGCTAGGCTCACAAGGTTTCAAGGAACACAAACAACAATAAGGTAAGTTATTCTATCTATTATTCAAGTTAAAATTGTTCCCCATGTATGCTAGATAGGAATATAACCTTGGAATTCAACTTTGCATGAGAATTAGACAAACATAGATCCAAGGTTATTAGGGTTACATGTACACTTAGGAAGTGTTAGAATGCTCAAAACCCATCAGTGGTATCAGAGCCTAGGCTTGTTTGTTTTTTATTTGTGTTTAAAAGTTGGAAAAAAGTCGAAAATCTTGCTGTCTGCGAGTGGACTCGTCGAGTCTATAGGGAGGACTCGTCGAGTTCATGTGTATCTTCAACCGACTCAGCGAGTGAGTTCATGCACTCGGCGAGTAGGGTCGACTGATTGCAGAATTTCGATTAAGTTGCTGGAAATGAATTAGAAACATTACCCTAAACTATTTTTGTACTAGAAAACTTGTTTTTGGTGGTGTATTGTCTTTGCTAATTCATTTACAACAACTAGTTATCAAAATTACAAAGTTTTAAGTGTAATTTTTGAATGTGTTCATATTCATGTTCTTGTTCTTATGATGTTTTAGATGATCATAGGAATTATTTGTAACCTATGTGGTAGTTTAATTCTTGATCATAATGTGTTTTAATGGAGTCCATAACTTGTCCTCAAGTTATGGAAAACCAAGAGTCACACTTGAATTAAAACCATTAAAAGAACACAAGAGTTAGAAAAATGAAGAGTCTTCATTTTATTACTCTATTAAACTCATAAGTTACAAGAAATGAAAAGTTTTGAAAGTTACAAAACTTGCCCTCAAGTTTTGGAACAAGTAAAGTTAAGTTAAAACTTTAAGTTCCAACCCCTAGAATTTTAAAAGTTAAAATTCAGCCCTTATACTTATATTATGATGATTTAATAATTATATATATATATGTATAAGAATAAAGTCGTCTTACCGCTAGTACGCCTCATTCACGAAGCCGGTCTATAAGGTGGGTATAAGGTTGTTGCCTATAAAATGGTGACTTAATGGGTGTCTACTCTCACCCACCGCTTACTTGACTGGTGGAGGGTCGTTAGCCGAACGGGTAAGACAAGGACTTATAAACTCTCATTCAAAGTATGATGAATATTATAAAGTAACTAAATGTTTTATTAAATTCCCAATCTTAGTTACTTTAGGAAAATGTGAATAAGGTGCTAATCCATGAAATTACACTTTAAACTTTGTCTAAGTCGTTGGTGGAGCGTGTGTGGTTAACCGGCACACTAACTTGGACTTAACAAGGTAGGTAAAGGGCGACTTAAGGTTTATTATAGTATCGGTGGAGGGTGTGTGGTTTACCGGCACATCGATTGAGTGATAAACTTTAAGGGTACCAAGTGATTTGCATGGTTACTTCACACCTCGTTTTGTGATCCTCGGTATCCCAGTCACAAAACTTGGAGGGCACTCTCGAGATTGAAACATGCCTTTGAAAAGTTCATTGAATCTCAAAGAATCTAGGAATTTCTAAGAACCAATTATAAAACCTAATATCTAATATTTCGGTTTTCGTGGTGGAAATTGGTGAATCGTCATTCACCTACCTTTCAAATATGGTATAGCTTAGATTACGGCATACCTTTTCTAAGTTATATTATATTGTGATTGGATCCTAGCCTTAATATTACATTTGGGTGTTTTATTAAGGACTCTCTTAAATCCTTACTAAACTTGTTCTCCTCTTTCAGATGTCTTCAAATAATGCTTCTGGCTCGAATCCTAATGGCTCCTTTACTCTTATAAGTTCGTGTGGGAAAGTCACCTTTGAAGGATCCAACTTCAATGAATGGATCAGAAACATCAGGATGATTACTCGCTACGGGGACAAAGAATATGTCCTTGACAAGGAGCTTAAGGAGATTGATGAGACCACTGCAACTCCTCAGGAGATTGCTGACTTTCAGGCACATGAAAGGGATGCTACGAAAGTAGCATGCATCATGATGGCCACAATGACAGCAGAACTCCAAAAGTCCTATGAGGATTTCTACCCTTATGAAATGCACCAAGATTTGATGGAAAGATACCATCAAAGTGCAGGACAAGAGAGGTACGAAATCATCTGCTCCATGATAACAACCATGATGAAGGACGGGGATTCCGTCACGAGCCACATGCAGAAAATGCAAAGGTATGTGGATCGATTGCTGAAGCTTAATGTGAACTTCCCTGAGGAGCTTGCAGTAGATATAATTTTGCGCTCCTTACCATCGTGCTATGATCAATTCCGCATGACATATCACATGAATAAGGAAGAGGTCACACTCAGCAAACTTCAGGGACTTCTCAAGACTGCAGAATCAGGTCTTAAGGGGAAGTCGGTTGCTATCACTCCTACTCCAAACTCAACTCCGGTTTTGGCAATCGGGAAAAGTCGAGGGAGGAAGAGAAAGAGATCTTCGAAGGGTACCAAGGCTCGGACCCTTGATGGCTCTTCTTCAAGTGGAACCAAGAAAGGTTTCATTACTCCTTCTTCTAATCCAAAAGAGGCTGAATGCTTCTATTGCCATGAAAAATCACATTGGAAGCGAAACTGCCCAAAGTACCAGCACGATGTGAAGGCTGGGAAAGTTAAACCCAACCATGCAGGTATTTACACTATCATTTCTAATAACTCACCCCATTCGAAATCTTGGGTCCTTGATACCGGTTCTAGTATTCACATTTGTTGTGACTTGCAGGGACTAAGAAGAAGTGAGAATGTGGAGCAAGGAAGAATAAACTTGATCATGGGGAACAGGAAAGTTTCACCTGTCACCAATATTGGAGTTTATACTTTATCGCTATGTAGTGGGTTTAGTTTAGATTTAAATAAATGTTGTTACTTTCCAGGAATGGCAAGAAATATTATTTCCTTTCATGCATTGTACAAACAAGGTTTCACCTTTTCATTTGATAATGAAGTTGGTTCTATTGATGCTTTCTTTAATAATGTTCTTTATTTTAAAGCATTACCTTGTGATGGTGTGTATGAAGCTGTATCTATTGTAGATAACTCAGGAAATAATGTTTTGTGTATTGATTCTACTAATAATAATAACGTGGATAAAGCATCATTATGGCATTGTTGTCTTGGACATATAAGCAAGAAACGCATAGGCCAACTCCAAAAGGATGGAGTCTTGGAGTCCTTTGACCTAAAGTCAGATGGTAATTGCGAATCATGCTTACTTGGAAAAATGACAAAGTCACGCTTCATAGGCTCGTGTGAAAGAGGTGAAAGTTTGTTGGACCTTATACACACGGATGTGTGTGGACCATTCAAACATGCCACAAGGGATGCTAATCGTTATTATTTGACTTTTACTGATGATTATAGTAGATGTGGATATGTCTACTTAATCAAGCATAAGTCAGAGACTTTCGAGAAGTTTAAGGAATTTAAACAGGAAGTCGAGAATCAATTGGGCAGGAACATTAAGATGCTTCGATCCGATCGAGGTGGTGAGTATCTTAGTTCAGAGTTCCTCGACTATCTAAGGGAATGTGGGATTGTCTCACAATTGACACCTCCCAGGACACCGCAGTTGAATGGTGTGGCTGAGAGGCGTAATCGAACCTTGTTGGACATGGTTCATTCCATGATGAGTCAAGCTTCGCTACCAATCTCATTCTGGGGGTATGCCTTAGAGACTGCCGCCCATATCCTTAATCTAGTCCCTACAAAGAAAGTTGCCGAAACTCCTCACGAGATGTGGACTGGTAAAGTACCTAAACTAGACCACATCAAGATTTGGGGTTGCGAGGCTTTCGTGAGACGCGAGACTCATGATAAGCTCGAACCCCGAAGCGAGAGGTGTATTTTCATCGGCTACCCACAACAATCCTTTGGTTACCTCTTCTACAAACCTAGTGACAATGTGGTCTTTGTAGCAAGAAGAGGAGTCTTTCGAGAAAGAGAGTTTATAAGCCAAGGAGAGAGTGGGAGGCAAATTGATCTTCAAGAAATTCAAGAGTCAAGTGGTGAAGGAACTTCAAACTCTAGCCCTCAACTTGAAGAGGAAACTCCTGTTGAGCCAATTGACGAATCTGTACCTCTGAGGCGTTCCACGAGAGTTAGGAGTGCACCTGAGCATTACTATGGATTCCATATTACTGCAGAAGTTGAGACACTTATTAGTGATGGAACACTAGAAAGTCAAGATGACCCTAACAGCTACGAGGAAGCCATGGCACGCCCCGAGTCTGCTAAATGGAAAGAGGCTATGGATAGCGAGATACAATCCATGTATGACAATCAAGTTTGGAACTTGGTTGAGAATGTACCAGGTCGAAAGACTGTAGGGTGCAAATGGGTCTTCAAGAAGAAGACCGACATGGATGGTAAAGTACACACTTATAAGGCTAGACTGGTTGCAAAGGGCTTCTCTCAAATTCCTGGAGTGGATTATGATGAGACCTTTTCTCCGGTAGCCAAGATTAAGTCTATTCGGGTTCTGTTAGCCATAGCCGCATTTCATGACTATGAAATTTGGCAAATGGATGTCAAAACCGCTTTCCTTAATGGAAAGTTGGTTGAAGATGTTTACATGAGTCAGCTAGAGGGTTTTGTCAGCAACGAGTACCCTAATAGAGTGTGTAAGCTTGAGAAATCCATTTATGGGTTAAAGCAAGCACCTCGCAGATGGAATATTTGCTTTGATGAAAAGGTCAAGGAATTTGGCTTTTCTAGGAGTGAAGATGAATCTTGTGTGTATGTCAAGGCTAGTGGGAGTATAGTTAGCTTCTTGGTATTGTATGTGGATGACATACTACTCATAGGAAACGACATTCCAACCCTGCAGGAAGTATAATCCTGGCTTGGAAAGTGTTTCGCTATGAAGGACCTTGGTGAAGCTGCATATATTTTAGGGATAAGGATCTTGAGAGATTGGAGTAAAAGACTAATTGGACTTAGTCAAAGTACCTACTTGGATAAGGTGCTGAAGAGATTCAGCATGCAGGACTCCAAGAAAGGAGAGTTGCCCATCCAGAGTAACGCCAAACTGAGTAAGACACAAAGCCCTAGCACTGAGGCTGAGATAGCACAAAGGAGTCGAATACCTTATGCTTCGGCTGTAGGATCGATCATGTATGCTATGACGTGTACTCGACCTGATGTAGCTTTTGCCCTGAGCATGGTTAGCAGGTTTTTGGGGAACCCTGGCAAGGCACATTGGACTGCGGTAAAGAATATTCTCAAGTACCTACGAAGGAATAAGGACTGGGTCCTTACCCTCGGTGGGAGTGATGACTTGAGAGTTGTAGGGTATAGTGATGCTAGCTTCCAGACTGATATGGATAATTTCCGCTCTCAGTCGGGCTGGGTCTTTACTCTAAATGGAGGAGCAATTTCTTGGAAGAGTTCCAAGCAAGAGACAGTGGCAGATTCTACTTGTGAATCAGAGTATATTGCAGCTAGCGAGGCGGCAAAGGAGGCATTATGGCTGAGGAACTTCATTGGAGACCTTGGAGTTGTACCAGCTATTAAAGAGCCAATGGAAATTTTCTGTGATAGTGAAAGTGTTGTTACCTTAGCAAAGGAACCAAGGGATCACGGGAGATCCAGACACATCGACAGAAAATACCATTTCATCAGACATCGGATCGAAGAAGGACTCCTCGTGGCAAAGAGGGTATCATCAGATAAGAATCCGGTAGATCCCCTCACGAAGGGACTGACTCGGGTTAAGCATATCCAACATGCTCGAAGCATAGGGTTAAAGGATGATATTAGATTTAGTAGTTAGATAACCTCGAAATTTGTAAAGTGTAATTGACATCTGATGATGAATAAAAATGTTTTTATTTATGAGTAAAATGTTGCTATCTCATGTCGATCGTTTACTATATTTCTTTTGCATGTTTTGACTACCAGAATAATTTTGTTTGGTATAACATATTATTCAAACCTCCACAGACGGTCATATGTCGGAAGTAGGTATGAATCAAGACTGTCATGGTTGGTTGTAGAGGTCTTGGACAAGGCTACAACAATCATGAGTGCTCATAAGTTCTGAGCATTGGACTCAACCCACGCTCACTGGAATCACTTCATGGAATTCTATCTCGAGTGATCGTGAGATGGTAATATCATATAAGTCTTCAAACCTAGAGATATGATTTGTTACTTACAATACGAAAACGCATTGGTAACTCGATGTTATAAAACGTGCTCTTGTGTGTAATTCAATGAGTGGTAGCACAAAAATTTGAGTCGAAGTTTATCTGTTCCTTCTTGGATTAGAAGCTGATATATGGGCCCCTCGATGATTTTGTTTTGACGTATGTACCGGGCCCGGTCAGAACTAAATTGATGTGTTCAATGAAGTTCTTTGTCAAACAAATCGGAAATCGGGAAACAAACTGGTGGACAATAAGTAAGACATTGTTCCATGTGTTTGTCCGACTGATATCTAGAACAGAGGATTATATGATCACATATCTTAAATGGCGTACCATCATCTTCTCAGTTCCGAGAAACCTTGTAAAGAGCTACGATTGCCGATAGGTTCCTGAAGTCATACTTGCAGTAATAGTTATTAGACTTATCCAAGTGGGAGACTGTTGGATAAGGTGTCTAAGTCCATAACTATTTCTGTTATATACTTGACCCGACCCGGCATGGTCCATTTGGGTTGCATGGCACCATGCAATTGGATAGACTAAATGAGAGAAATAACACTTGGAGATTATTAATATATTATAAGTTCTAATATATTAATAATATTATTTGATTAGTTTGATCAAGAATTAATTTAGAATTAATTATGTGATCAAAAGATAACTAATTAAATATATGGGTTGATTATGTAAATCATCCATATCTTGTATAGTGGGCCAAGAGGCTCCATGGATTATCAAGTTAGGTTCCACCCATAGGATGCTCCATGGATGCTCCATGGGAGTTACATACCCATGGGTCATGGAAATGAAGAGTCATGACACATTAGGGTTTAACCCTAGATGTGTCAACACTATATAAGAAACATGTTCTCCACCTAAAATCGGCTACACTAAGAAACAAGAGGGCTTGGCCGATTTTTGAGAAGTGTGTGTTCTCTCATAAGTTCTTCCAAGAGCATTTGGTGTTGTGTGAAGCATTTGAGGCATCACACTTGGGGTGCTAGGCTCACAAGGTTTCAAGGAACACAAACAACAACAAGGTAAGTTATTCTATCTATTATTCAAGTTAAAATTGTTCCCCATGTATGCTAGATAGGAATATAACCTTGGAATTCAACTTTGCTTGAGAATTAGACAAACATAGATCCAAGGTTATTAGGGTTGCATGTACACTTAGGAAGTGTTAGAATGCTCAAAACCCATCAAAACCTTCCTGATCATGAAGTCACCGTTTGTAATCATTCCATAGTCTTTTATGGTTCCGAAGGAGTTGTTCCCGAACTTAACATTTCCACTGTTTGAAAGAGACCTGAATTCCCTTAGCTCTTCCTTCCTCCCTGTCATGTGACGTGAGTAGCCACTGTCGATATACCATTCTTCGTTGAACTGCTCGTCACTGATAACCTGCACAAATTAAACAGATTTAGGAACCCAAAGTTTCTTGGGTCCACGTGAGCCTTTCACAGGAACAACAGTAGTAAGAGAGATGTCAACAAAATATGTTCTTTTTATTAACGTTGTTTCATCTTTCTTTTTAATGGTGAAAACCTTAATCTTAGTGGGATTTGATGCTTTTGGTTTAGCCTCGGATTTAACTGACGAAACCTTTGATTTCCCTTTCAGGTCAGTTGGAGATTTAGGTTTTTGAGTTTGAGTAGAATTGGATTTAGAATGGGGTTGAGAAGAAGAATGATTGGAAGAATTAGAAGAGTTAGAATGAGAAAATTTAGACTGAGATGATTTCTTGACATGATATTCTAGGTGACTCTTTCGGTTTTTATTATCAGTAGGACCGAACCTAAAATTTTGGTCTCTTTTGCTCTGTGAACCGAACTCCTGCTTTCGGTTGATACTGTTCTCTGAACTGAACTTCTGCTTTCGGTTGATACTGTCCTCTGAACCGAAATTCTGCTTTCGGTTGTTATTTCTCTCTTGAGATCCAACATTATTTTTCTCTAACTTTAAATTTTTGTCATGATATGAGAAATAGGCATTTTGAGACTGCCAAAACTGTTTTCTTTCAGAAAGATTCTTCTTGTATCTCTGATTCCTTTGTCGTTTTTAATTTCTCATCTGTTTCAGCTGATGATGGATGCTCGCCTTTTGTTTTTGATTGGTGTCAACAGGTCCACTTTGAACCGATGATGATTCACTTGAATCTGCTTTTTCTTTAGGAACATCTTTTGTACCACTAGTACTCGGCACGTCAATGTTATCAGGCTTCTTCAATGGCTCAGGAATATATCTTCCTTTTGTCTTCCTGGATGTTTGCTCTGATAGACCAACAGTTTCATCAGCATTGTCGATAGGAGCCGACCAGAAGAACTCATCACAACCATCAGCATTGTCTTCGTTTACAATGGTTATGAGTTCGACTGTCTGATGTTCGGTTACACCTGTGACCTTATACACCTGATTTGGTGTTGTCCTTACCTTTTGGTAAACAACAACTTTTTCTTCAAGTTCCGGGGACTTTTGTTGGGACAAGCGAGCGAACTCCACAGAATTTTCTGAGATGAGATTTTTGCGGATTTCAGGTTCACTCTTGACAAACTCAGAGCAGTCAACTTCATCCTCTACAGAAATTTCACTCATGTCATTATCCTCATTAAGCTCAGATGCATTTTCAACATCAATTTTATTTTCTGAGCTCAAATTGGCATTCAATGAGTCAAATTTTTGTATGGTTTCGGTCCTTAGATTCAGTTTGTCATTTTCATCCAAAAGGTTTTTCAGCATGTCCTTATGGTCTTTGGACTTAATAAAAGATTCAATTTTATCTAGACCATACATATATGTCGGATTAACATCCTCAGACGAAACCACACTTTCACAATTGAATGCTTCAGCGTCGATTTCATCCTCCTTAAACTCAAGAAAAGGCAAAATCATACGATGAATTTTCTACCCTATTTCACAGTTCAAATAAAGTTGAGTGATAGTATTGTAAAGACGCTTAGCAATCAAACAAAAAACATTTCGCTGTTTCAAAAGTTGAAAATTATCTCTTTGCAAATAAATGTTTTCGTCCTTGGTTTTGATTAACTCTGACTCCTTCAGTTCGATCCACATCCTCCGTTCCTCACTCTTTGAAGACACCCTGCTTATTTGGTCAGTTAGGTTAGAATTAGTGACTCGAGTTTGACTTAAGCTGCTGTCTAGATGAGAAATTCTTGAATTAACATTTTGTAATTCTTTTTCATATGAGCATTGTGGGACTTTAAATGAAACAAAACGGATTGTACCTTCTTGATCAGTTCATCAAGCTTGTTGAATTGCACACTGAGCGGTTTTGCCGTAAAGCACATGTCCTGTTGCTCCTTCGTGTCTTTGTTCCCGCCATCTGTGTTATATTCCCTCATCTGAGATACATTGGACACCATCAAGCATCTTCCACTGCTCTCCTTCTCTTTCGCCACATAAGCTTTTCCATGAGAAGGCCTTCTTACTTCATCATCCTCGGAGTCAGTTGACCAAACCTCCACTCCTCCGAATTCATCATTTGCTATCGAACCCTGCACAATCAAAGCATTCATAGACAGGTTAGCAGTAGATTTCATCTTCCTGATCTCATCCAGCCTTTTCAGCAACAACGCTTCTTCATCTTTTTCCTCGTCCTTTTCTGCCATTTTCTTGAGGACACAATCTTTAGCATAGTGATTCTTTCCTCCACAGTAATAGCAGCTCACTCCCGAATCTCCTTCAGCTTTCGGTTCCTTCTTTGATTATTCTGCTTTCGGTTCATCTTTGACCTTCTCAGAGTTATAACTTCCCTGCCAATTGCGGTTCTTGTTGGTGGGAAATCTTTTCTTGATGAACCTCTTGGGGTTTGATAACATCATAGCATAGTCTTCAGAAGTAAGATCATAATCTTCTATGTTGAGGTCTTCATCTTCCATCGCAGCTTTACTTTTGGATTGTAGGGCCAAGGAACCCAGGCTTGAAACTACATTTTTCTATTGTAGTACGATCTTTTCTTGAGATTTCAGAATGCCCACCAGTTTCGCTAGAGAATAAGATTTGAATTGCTCATACGCTTTAACTGTGGACACTACAGCTCTCCACTCATATCCGAGGCCGTTCAAAAACATGAGTTTCTGCTCAATTAACTTCCTTTCAATATCATGTTTAATCATCTTGCTAAGAAGATGATTGAAGCGATCGAACGTTTGAGTCACAGTTTCTTCGACTCCCTGCTTGAATTCACCAAACTCGGATAAGAGTAAGGTTTGAATGGAATGTTCAAGATCTTCGTCCGTAGAATACAATTCTTGAAGCCTGTCCCATATTTCTTTGGTAGTAGTGCATGAACTCACCAGCCTAAAAGTGTCAGATTGAAGAGCGAATCTGATTAATCTCAATTCTTTAATATTGCACTGAAATTTATCTTTTTCGTCTTGGGCAACATCTTTAACATATTTCAAAAGATCATTATACTCCTTTTGAGTTTTAATAATCCTTGAAGTTGCAGAGTGAGCAAAGGGTCCCGATACGATTGCTTCCCAGATGAGGTATCCATTGTCCTCAGATCCTATAACATAATCTTCAAAGTGATTTGCCCAGACTTCATAATCTTGGGTGTAAAGGATGGGAATCTTCGTTGTTGATCCAATGCTATTCGAAATATTAATGGGATTAGATGGCGACTCGTCCATGCTTGATCGAATAATCTGTTTGAAAGATTAGACTTGTAATATATAATATTAGGGCAAAACGAACAAGTAATGAGATACGTCAATAATGGGGTGACGGCTCAATAAATATTAGTTAATGCGGAATAAACCCTAATAGCTTCTTTCACAGAAGAGATGTGTATGAATTACACAGCCTCCTGCTCTGATACCAATTGTTGACATAAAAATCTCTTAGATTGATTAGATCTTTGAAACAGATATATAAAGAATGTAAAGCAATGTAAAGCAATACTCAAGAATGGATTTGAATGTGCCGAATGATTAGAACTTTCAATCCTCAGCAAAGCTCTATGAAGAACTTCCACTGTAGAGGATTCTAGGGTTACAAAAAGATATCTTCTACAATTACACCGTAAAAACCCTGATCTATCAGTTCGTAAAAGATGCATGCAAACATCTATAAATACACAAACCCTAGAAAATAAGATACGGATGGACAGGCCCATACCGCATAAAAGATGGGCTAGGAAGCGAGCCCAATACGCAACACCAAGAACCCAACAATGCGAATTCGTAGCGGTCGAAGCGTTGACTATAAACAGTACTTGCTGAATGCTAAATGACTTTGTTCATAGCCTCTGACATATTCTTTTTCGCTTATTGTTTGTCTTTTTCGCATGGAACAGAATTTCCATCGATCATTCCAAGACCTTCTATTATTCGTAGTAGAGACTTTTCTTCCAAAGCTTTCGTGAAAATACCAGCTAACTGATCAGTTGTTTTCACAAAATGAACTTCAATATTTCCATCCTCCACATGATCTTTAATGAAATGATAACGAAGAGTAATGTGTTTACTCTTTGAATGCTGCACAAGATTATGACAAATTCTTATTTCATTTTGAGAATCAAAATATAATGGAATCTTTTTCATATTAATTGCATAATCATGTAATTGACTTTAAATCCATATTATTTGCGAAGTGCATGCAGTAGCAGCCACATATTTTGCTTCAACTGTGGAAATCGACACACATGTTTGCTTTTTCCAATGCCAACTGACTAATTCGCCATCAAGTAATTGGCATCCACCACTTGTGCTTTTTCGATCAAGATTACAACCACTCAAGTCTTCATCTGAGTATGCTTGAACGAAAATTCTTGTTTTCGAAGGATACCACAATCCTAACTAAATAGTGCCTTTAAGATAATGAAAAATATTCTTCACAGCAGTAAGATGTGGTTAGCGTGGATTAGACTGATACCTAGCACAATTACACACAGAAAACATGATATCAGGTCGGCTTGCTGTAAGATAAAGTAACGAACCAATCATGCTCCTATATAACGTTATATCAACAATAGGTTTGTCTAAGGATGGTGTTAACTTTATGCCCGTTGCCATTGGTACACGAAGCTTTGTGCTATTTGTCAATCCAAACTTTTAAAGCTGATTTTGCGTATATTTTTCATGATTGATGAAAATCCCTTCTCTGTTTTGACGAATATTCAATCCAAGGAAGTTATTGATTTTTCCCATCATGCTCATTTCAAACTTGCTTTTCATCAAGTCTTCAAATTCTTTAGACAAAGTAGGGTCAATCGAGCCAAAAATAATATCATCAACATAAATTTGAACAAGCATAAGATGATTCCCTACTTTCTTTCGAAATAGTGTGGGATCAACAGATCCTTGTTTAAATTTAGATTGTTTCAAGAATGATGTAAGTGTTGCATACCATGCTCGTGGTGCTTATTTTAGACCATAAACTGCCTTGTCTAAAATATAAACATGATTAGGAAATTCTTTGTTAATAAAACCTGGGGGTTGTTCCACATGAACCGTTTATTCAAGCTCTCGATTAAGAAATGCACATTTCATGTCCATTTGATAAACATCAAAATCATTGTGAGCTGCATAAGCCAGAAATATTCGAACCGCCTTAAGTGTTGAGATAGGGGAAAATGTTTCTTCATAATCGATTCCTTCTTGTTGTGAATAGCCTTTTACAACAAGTCTGGCTTTATTTCGAATAATGTTTCCATCTTTGTCGATTTTATTTTTAAAAATCCATTTTACCCCGATAATCGAAACATTTTCAGGTTTAGGAATTAATCTCCAAAGCTTGTTTCGTTCGAATTCTGACAATTCCGATTGCATTGCAACAACCCAATCTGAGTGTTCCATTGCATTCTTAATTGTTTTTGGTTCAATTTTAGAGATGAAAACATTAAACATACAAAATTCTTGATAAGTATTCAATACCTCATTCTTTGCACGAATTTGAGCTCTTGTTAACACTCCTTCTTGTGGATTCCCAATCACTTGATCCTTCGGATGGTCTCTAGTCCATTTTTCCATGGGTGGATATGCTGGATCAAATTCCAAAGGAGCATCTTCAAATATTTCATCATATTCTGAGTATGCATTCGAACATGCATCATCAACATTATGCGCCCCCTCAACAACATGCTCCCCCTAAATTTCAGCATTCAATTGTTCTTGCTCCCCCTCGAAAAAATGCTCTTCATCATTCAAAGTATTCGAATCCAATTGCTCCTTCTCCAGGGACTATCATTCATAGGTTCGCCTTCTTGAGGAGTCGATGATGATTCATCAGTAAGTTTTGAAAATTCTGGAATGTGATTATCAGGAGCATGAACCTCAGCATCAACTGCATGATCCGAGATGCCAAAAATTAAATCATAATCAATATCATCCATTTGTATAGTGTAACAACCTGTCATTTCAAGTCAGTAAAAATCGAGTCCTGTAACCTCTTTGAGAAAGGAATTAGAATATCATCGAAAAATGAAGTATTCAAAAACTCTATTTGGAGTACGCTATGTGGTAGGTATCGTCTTAAGGTTTCCAAACATATAAATAACACAAAAATACGAGTTATAGCGAAGAAGTTATGACCATTCTAAGTTTTCCGACAAAAACCGGCAATACGAAGTTACGTAAAAACGCAAAGTTTCAATAAAACACTTTCTGACCTTAGGTGTCTAAATGAAAGTCATAGATATCGTTAAACTACAAACATGCATAAAAAGAACGCTCAAATCGGACATCGTATGAAAAAGTTATGAATTTTTAATAAAATTCCTTAATCACGTCATTTTAATAAATAAATAATAAAAATAATTTCGGAATTTTCCAACGGAATCTAAATGAAAGTTGTAGATCGTAGTCTCACCTTGGCGGAGATATAAAGAATGTTGAAAACGGAGTTCGTATGAAGGAGATATGAATTTTTGAAGTTTGATAAATAATTTATATATAACTTTTATTAAAAACTTGGTATTATCCGAAGGAGTCAGCACCTAGGGCCGAAGTACGGGCCGCGTACCCTCGTACGCCCCGCGTACTCGAGGCCACGGCCTCAGATCGTCCACGTCGCCCCTATGCGAGCCTACCCACCCCCCCCCCCCCCCGTCTCGTCCGAAGCGATGCAGCCGAGGATGCGGTCAGCAATGACGTCCCGTACGCACCACGTACGGGAGTACGCCCCGTGTACGTGTGCCTTCCAGCCCCCTATAAAAGGGATGCGAGGGTTCCCCGAAAAATTGCTCATTCACTCTCCTTTTTTTGCATTTTGCCTCGTTTTCCGAGCTCGCACTACCCCGAAGCCCTGGTCATTTTGTGCAAGTCCCGAAGGTCAATTTTACTCCCGAGAAATCCCGAGAATCCTGAGGAAAATCCATTTCCCGAGACGAAACTCTGCCCGGTTTTCCATCTTGCTATCTTCAAACTTTCAAGTGAGTTCATACCCCTTTCAAACACACTTTAAATACATTTTAAATGCTTTTATACCCTTTTAGGGGGGGAATACAAGTTAACATACGGTTATTATCGTGTATTTTATAAAGTTTCACTTCGCTTGTTTTACCGAATAAATCACTTGGAACTCATTACTATTATGGAAAACTCTTGTCATACTTTGTGTGCATTAGACTTATGCAAAGTATGTAATGATTTCAAAGTACCTTTCATTGTTAAGTCGTTTTATACATTCTAAAAACTTATGATTTATGCTTTGTCAAACATTGTGAAAAATGATGAACTTCGCATACAAAAACTATCACTTTATACAGGCTTACATGAGGATCCATGAGACGTGCATATCTTCAAACGTTACTTTTCTTTATTAGAAAGTGATGTTGCAAGCCCTATCTATAACCAGAGTCTCCTGTTCGGAGAACGTGTCAAATGTGTATAGATCTATACGGGAAGTCATGATCCGGCGCCCTGACTGTTAGCTACAGTCCGTCCTTTGGGGTGACAGTTGTCATAATGCTGCGACGCCTGAAGAACGTCGTTACAGGCATATTATGTTTAGCATGGTTATAAAACTCATCGGATATACAACTATTGTGGTTTATGATTTTATGAACGAGTAACTGTTAAAACTATTCTTCATCTAACAAATGCAATCTTCGTATAGCTTTATTATATAGAACTATGATACAACTTTTAAGAATATCGTTTTCTTGCAACTTTCGGTCTTAGAGACTGCCAGTCATGTTAGGAAAATAAGGGTTTTTCCTGTATACAAACCAAACAACTAATAGGAAGATAAGGGATTTTCCTGGTGCAATTATTTACAACTTATGACACGAACATTCATATGCATTTCATACTTTTATAAGAAAAAAAGGGTTTTTCTTGGAAGACACAACAAATCATATCTCAACCATTAGGGAAAGTATGGGATTTTCTGGATCTAATACATTCATTTTCAACACAACAAGTCATAACTCTTCACACTGGAATTACTGAGTTTTCTGGAAAACATACACCCATTTTGGAATGGCATCCAATTTTTCTAAACTACTTACGAACTCACCAACTTAATTGTTGACACTTTTTCTTTGAATTAACTTGTATTCTCAGGGAACCGCTAAGCAGGTTTGGGAATCAACTTTTGGGATTAACGCGCTGGCGTTAATTACTTCTTTTGAATGATGTTTATGTATTTATCTTTTGAACATTTAATGAATACAATTATGTAAACATCTTGGAAACTTTAATATATATGATGGTGTGTACTTTCCTTTCTATGAACTGTTATGATACTGAATATGACGTCCTCCGCCCCCGAACGTTTCCGCCGTTCTGGTTTGGGGGTGTGACATATAGATTCAGTTTCAATTTGTGTTTCTTGTAAAATTAGATAATTCGAAAATTGATGTTCATTTGATTTAACATAATAACCATCGAATGTGAGATTGAATGTTTCTTCCACTTTTCGTGTTTGGTTATTTAACACTCGATAAGCCACTGAATTGTGCGAATATCCAAGAAAACTCCCTTCATCAGCTTTTGCTTGAAATTTCGAAAGATGATCCTTGAGATTTATAATAAAGCACCTACATCTGAAAACATGAAAGAACTTCACATTAGGTTTTTGATTATTCAGAATTTCATATGGTGTAATATTAAATCTACGATGTATGAACGATCTGTTTTGTGTAAAACTGATGGGTTTTGAGCATTCTAACACTTCCTAAGTGTACATGCAACCCTAATAACCTTGGATCTATGTTTGTCTAATTATCATGAAAAGTTGAATTCCAAGGCTATATTCCTATCTAGCATACATGGGGAACAATTTTAACTTGAATGATAGATAGAATAACTTACCTTGCTGTTGCTTGTGTTCCTTGAAACCTTGTGAGCCTAGCACCCCAAGTGTGATGCCTCAAATGCTTCACACAACACCAAATGCTCTTGGAAAAACTTATGAGAGAACACACACTTCTTGAAATCGGCCAAGCCCTCTTGTTTCCTTAGTGTAGCCGATTTTGATGGAGAATGAGATCTTTATATAGTGTTGACACATCTAGGGTTACACCATGTAAACCCTAATGTGTCATGACTCTTCATTTCCATGACCCATGGGTTTGTAACTCCCATGGAGCATCCATGGAGCATCCTATGGGTGGAATCCAACTTGATAATCCATGGAGCCTCTTAGTCCACTATACAAGATATGGATGATTTACATAATCAACCCATATATTTAATTAGTTATCTTTTGATCACTTAATTAATTCTAAATTAATTCTTGATCAAACTAATCAAATAATATTATTAATATATTAGAACTTATAATATATTAATAATCTCCAAGTGTTATTTCTCTCATTTAGTCTATCCAATTGCATGGTGCCATGCAACTCAAATGGACCATGCCGGGTCGGGTCAAGTACATACCAGAAATAGTTAGGGACTTAGACACCTTATCCAACAGTCTCCCACTTGGATAAGTCTAATAACTATCACTGCAAGTATGACTTCAGGAACCGATCGTCAATCGTAGCTCTTTTCAAGGTTTCTCGGAACTGAGAAGATGATGGTACACCATTTAAGATAAGTGATCATATAATCCTCTGTTCTAGATATTAGTCGGACAAATACATGGAACAATGTCTTACTTATTGTCCAACAGTTTGTTTCCCGATTTCCGATTTGTTTGACAAAGAACTTAATTGAACACATCAACTTAGTTCTGACTGGGCCCGATACATGGGTCAAAAACAAAATCATCGAGGGGCCCAGATATCAGCTTCTAATCCAAGAAGGAACAGATAAACTTCGACTCATATGTTTGTTCTACCACTCATTGAATTACACACAAGAGCACGATTTATAACATCGAGTTACCAATGCGTTTTCGTACAATCAATGCATAACCAACTTGTAAGTAACAAATCATATCTCTAGGTTTGAAGACTTATATGATATTACCGTCTCATGATCACACAAGATAGAATTCCATGAAGTGATTCCAGTGAGCGTGGGTTGAGTCCAATGCTCATAACATATGAGCACTCATGATTGTTGTAGCCTTGTCTAACACCTTAGACCCCTGCAACCAATCATGACAGTCTTGATTCATACCTACTTCCGACATATGACCGACTGTGGAGGTTTGAATTATATGTTATACCAAACAAAATTATTCTGGAAGTCAAAACATGCAAAAGAAATATAGTAAACGATTGACAAGAGATAGTAACACTTTACTCATAATTAAAACACCTTTTATTCATCATCTAATGTCAATTACACTTTACAAATTTTGAGGTCATCTAACTACTAAATCTAATATCATCCTTCAGCCCTATGCTCCGAGCATGCTGGAGATGCTTAACCCGAGTTAGTCCCTTCGTGAGGGGATCTGCTGGGTTCTCATCCGATGATACCCTCTTTGCCATGAGGAGTCCTTCTTCTATTCGATGTCTAATAAAATGGTATTTTCTGTCGATGTGCCTGGATCTCCCGTGATCCCTTGGTTCCTTGGCTAAGGCAACATCGCTTTCACTATCACAGAAAATTTCCATTGGCTCTTTAATAGCTGCTACAACTCCAAGGTCTCCGATGAAGTTCTTTAGCCATATAGCCTCCTCTTCCGCCTCGCTCGCTGCAACATACTCTGATTCACAAGTGGAATCTGCCACTGTCTCTTGCTTGAAATTCTTCCAAGAAATTGCTCCTCCATTTAGGGTAAAGACCCAGCCTGACTGAGAGCGGAAATTATTCCTATCAGTCTGGAAGCTAGCATCACTATACCCTACAACTCTCAAGTCATCACTCCCACCGAGGGTAAGGACCCAGTCCTTAGTCCTTCGTAGGTACTTGAGAATATTCTTTACCGCAGTCCAGTGTGCCTTGCCAGGGTTCCCATGAAACCTGCTAACCATGCTCAAGGCAAAGGCTACATCAGGTCGAGTACACGTCATAGCATACATGATCGAACCTACAGCCGAAGCATAAGGTACTCGACTCATTTCTGCTATCTCAGCCTTAGTGCTAGGGCTTTGTGTCTTACTCAACTTGGCGTTACTCTGGATGGGTAACTCTCCTTTCATGGAGTCCTGCATGCTGAATGTCTTCAGCACCTTATCCAAGTAGGTACTCTGACTAAGTCCAATTAGTCTTTTACTCCGATCTCTCAAGATCCTTATCCCTAAAATATAAGCAGCTTCACCAAGTTCCTTCATAGCGAAACACTTCCCAAGCCAGGACTTTACTTCCTGCAGGGTTGGAATGTCGTTTCCTATGAGTAGTATGTCATCCACATAAAATACCAAAAAGATAACTATACTCCCACTAGCCTTGACATACACACAAGATTCATCTTCACTCTTAGAAAATCCAAATTCCTTGACCTTTTCATCAAAGAAAAGATTCCATCTGCGAGGTGCTTGCTTTAATCCATAGATGGATTTCTCAAGCTTACACACTTTATTGGGGTACTCGTTGCTGACAAAACCCTCTGGCTGACTCATGTAAACATCTTCAACCAACTTTCCATTAAGGAAAGCGGTTTTGACATCCATTTGCCAAATTTCATAGTCATGAAATGCGGCTATGGCTAACAGAACCCGAATAGACTTAATCTTGGCTACCGAAGAAAAGGTCTCATCATAATCCACTCCAGGAATTTGAGAGAAGCCCTTAGCAACCAGTCTAGCCTTATAAGTGTGTACTTTACCATCCATGACGGTCTTCTTCTTGAAGACCCATTTGCACTCTACAGTCTTACGACCTGGTACATTCTCAACCAAGTTCCAAACTTGATTGTCATACATGGATTGTATCTCGCTATCCATAGCCTCTTTCCATTCAACAGACTCGGGGCCTGCCATGGCTTCCTCGTAGGTGTTAGGTTAATCTTGACTTACTTGTGTCCCATCACTAATAAGTGTCTCACCTTCTCCAGTAATATGGAATCCATAGTAATGCTCAGGTTCACTCCTAACTCTCGTGGAACGCCTCAGAGGTACAGATTCGTCAATTGGCTCAACAGGAGTTTCCTCCTCAAGTTGAGGGCTATAGTTTGAAGTTCCTTCACCACTTGACTCTTGAATTTCTTCAAGATCAATTTGCCTCCCACTGTCTCCTTGGCTTATAAACTCTCTTTCTCGAAAGACTCCTCTTCTTGCTACAAAGACCACATTGTCACGAGGTATGTAGAAGAGGTAACCAAAGGATTGTTGTGGGTAGCCGATGAAAATACACCTCTCGCTTTGAGGTTCGAGCTTATCATGAGTCTCGCGTCTCACGAAAGCCTCGGAACCCCAAATCTTGATGTGGTCTAGTTTAGGTACGTTACCAGTCCACATCTCGTGAGGAGTTTTGGCAACTTTCTTTGTAGAGACTAGATTAACGATATGGGCGGCAGTCTCTAAGGCATACCCCCAGAATGAGATTGGTAGCGAAGCTCGACTCATCATGGAACGAACCATGTCTAACAAGGTTCGATTACGCCTCTCAGCCACACCATTCAACTGCGGTGTCCTGGGAGTTGTCAATTGTGAGACAATCCCACATTCCCTTAGATAGTCGAGGAACTCTGAACTAAGATACTCACCACCTCGATCAGATCGAAGCATCTTAATGTTCCTGCCCAATTGATTCTCGACTTCCTGTTTAAATTCCTTAAACTTCTCGAAAGTCTCTGACTTATGCGTGATTAAGTAGACATATCCATATCTACTGTAATCATCAGTAAAAGTCAAATAATAACGATTAGCATCCCTTGTGGCATGTTTGAATGGTCCACACACATCCGTGTGTATAAGGTCCAATAAACCTTCACCCCTGTCACACGAGCGTGTGAAGGGAGACTTTGTCATTTTTCCAAGTAAGCATGATTTGCAACTATCATCTGACTTTAGGTCAAACGAGTCCAAGACTCCATCCTTTTGGAGTTGGCCTATGCGTTTCTTGCTTATATGTCCAAGACGACAATGCCATAATGATGCTTTATCCAAGTTATTATTATTAGGAGAATCAATACACAAAACATTATTTCCTGAGTTATCTACAACAAATACAGCTTCATACACACCATCACAAGGTAATGCTTTAAAATAAAGAACATTATTAAAGAAAGCATTAATCGAACCAACTTCATTATCAAATGAAAAGGTGAAACCTTGTTTGTACAATGCATGAAAGGAAATAATATTTCTTGCCATTTCTGGCGAATAACAACACTTATTCAAATCTAAATTTAACCCACTACTTAGCGATAAAGTATAAACTCCAATCTTGGTGACAGGTGTAACTTTCCTATTCCCCATGATTAAGTTTATTCTTCCTTGCTCCACATTCTCACTTCTTCCTAGTCCCTGCAAGTCACAACAAATGTGAATACCACAACCGGTATCAAGGACCCAAGATTTTGAATGGGGTGAGTTATTAGAAATGATAGTGTAAATACCTGCATGGTTGGGTTTAACTTTCCAATCCTTCACATCTTGCTGGTATTTTGGGCAGTTCCACTTCCAATGTGATTTTTCATGGCAATAGAAGCATTCAGCCTCTTTTGGGTCAGAGGAAGGAGTGAAAAAACCTTTCTTGGTTCCGCTTGAAGAAGAGCCATCAAGGGTCCTAACCTTGGTACCCTTCGAAGAGCTCTTTCTCTTCTTCCATTGACTTTTCCCGATTGCCAAAACCGGAGTGGAGTTTGGAGTAGGAGTGTTAACAACCAACTTCCCCTTAAGAGCTGATTATGCGGTCTTGAGAAGTCCCTAAAGTTTGCTGAGTGTGACCTCTTCCTTATTCATGTGATATGTCATGCAGAATTGATCATAGCACGATGGTAAGGAGCGCAAAATTATATCTATTGCAAGCTCCTCAGTGAAGTTCACATTAAGCTTCAGCAATCGATCCACATACCTTTGCATTTTCTGCATGTGGCTCGTGACGGAATCCCCATCCTTCATCATGGTTGTTATCATGGAGCAGATGATTTCGTACCTCTCTTGTCGTGCACTTTGATGGTATCTTTCCATCAAATCTTGGTGCATTTCATAAGGGTAGAAATCTTCATAGGACTTTTGGAGTTCTGTTGTCATTGTGGCCATCATGATGCATGCTACTTTCGTAGCATCCCTTTCATGTGCCTGAAAGTCAGCGATCTCCTGAGGAGTTGCAGTGGTCTCATCAATCTCCTTAAGCTCCTTGTCGAGGACATATTCTTTGTCCTCGTAGCGGGTAATCATTCTGATGTTTCTGATCCACCCATTGAAGTTGGATCTATCAAAAGTGACTTTCCCACACAAGCTCATAAGAGTAAAGGAGCCATTAGGATTCGAGCCAGAAGCAGCATTATTTGAAGACATCTGAAGGAAGAGGACAAGATTAGTTTAGATATTAAGAGAGTCCTTAATAAAACACCCAAATGTAATATTAAGGCTAGGATCCAATCACAATATATTATAACTTAGAAGAGGTATGCCATAATCCAAGCTATAACATATTTGAAAGGTAGGTGAATGACGATTCACCAATTTCCACCACGAAAACCGAAATATTAGATATTAGGTTTTATGACTGGTTCTTAGAAATTCCTAGATTCTTTGAGATTCAATGAACTTTTCAAAGGCATGTTTCAATCTCGAGTGTGCCCTCCAAGTTTTGTGACTGGGATACCGAGGATCACAAAATGGGGTGTGAAGTAACCATGCAAATCACTTGGTACCCTTAAAGTTTATCACTCAATCGATGTGTCGGTAAACCACACACGCTCCACTGATACTATAATAAACCTTAAGTCACCCTTTACCTACCTTGTTAAGTCCAAGTTAGTGTGCCGGTTAACCACACACGCTCCACCAACGACTTAGAAAAAGTGTAAAGTGTAATTTCATGGATTAGCACCTTATTCACATTTTCCTAAAGTAACTAAGATTGAGAATTTAATAAAACATTTAGTTACTTTACAATATTCATCATACTTTTAATGAGAATTTATAAGTCCTTGTCTTACCCGTTCGGCTAACGACCCTCCACCAGTCAAGCAAGCGGTGGGTGAGAGTAGACACCTATTAAGTCACCATTTTATAGGTAACAACCTTATACCCACCTTATAGACCGGCTTCGTGGATGACGCGTACTAGCGGTAAGACGACTTTGTTCTTATATATATATATATATATATATATATATATATATATATATATATATATATATATAATTATTAAATCATCATAATATAACTATAAGGGTTGAATTTTAACTTTTAAAATTCTAGGGGTTGGAACTAAAGTTTTAACTTAACTTTACTTGTTCCAAAACTTGAGGGCAAGTTTTGTAACTTTAAAAACTTTTCATTTCTTGTAACTTATGAGTTTAATAGAGTAATAAAATGAAGACTCTTCATTTTCAAACTCTTGTGTTCTTTTAATGGTTTTAATTCAAGTATGACTCTTGGTTTTCCATAACTTGAGGACAAGTTATGGACTCCATTAAAACACATTATGATCAAGAATTAATCTACCACATAGGTTACAAATAATTCCTATTATCATCTAAAACATCATAAGAACAAGAACATGAATATGAACACATTCATAAATCAAAACTACACTTAAAACTTTGTAATTTTGATAACTAGTTGTTGTAAATGAATTAGCAAAGACATTACACCATCTAAAACAAGTTTTCAAGTACCAAAACAGTTTAGGCTAATGTTTCTAATTCATTTCCAGCAACTAAAGTCAAAATTTTGCAACCTGTCGATCCTACTCGCCGAGTGCATGAACTTACTCGCCGAGTTGGTTGAAGATACACGTGAACTCGATGAGTCCCCCCTGTAGACTCGACGAGTCCATTCGTAGACATCAAGATTTTCGACTTTTTTCAACTTTTAAGCACAAATAAAAAGCAAACAAGCCTAGGCTCTGATACCACTGATGGGTTCTGCGCATTCTAACACTTCCTAAGTGTACATGCAACCCTAATAACCTTGGATCTATGTTTGTCTAATTATCATGCAAAGTTGAATTCCAAGGCTATATTCCTATCTAGCATACATGGGGAACAATTTTAAGTTGAATGATAGATAGAATAACTTACCTTGTTGTTGCTTCTGTTCCTTGAAACCTTGTGAGCCTAGCACCCTAAGTGTGATGCCTCAAATGCTTCACACAACACCAAATTCTCTTGGAAAAATTTATGAGAGAACACACACTTCTTGAAATTGGCCAAGCCCTCTTGTTTCCTTAGTGTAGCCGATTTTGATGGAGAATGAGATCTTTATATAGTGTTGACACATCTAGGGTTACACCATGTAAACCCTAATGTGTCATGACTCTTCATTTCCATGACCCATGGGTTTGTAACTCCCATGAAGCATCTATGGAGTATCCTATGGGTGGAACCCAACTTAATAATCCATGGAGCCTCTTAGTCCACTATACAAGATATGGATGATTTACATAATCAACCCACATATTTAATTAGTTATCTTTTGATCACTTAATTAATTCTAAATTAATTCTTGATCAAACTAATCAAATAATATTATTAATATATTAGAACTTATAATATATTAATAATCTCCAAGTGTTATTTCTCTCATTTAATCTATCCAATTGCATGGTGCCATGCAACTCAAATGGACCATGTCGGGTCGGGTCAAGTACATACCAGAAATAGTTATGGACTTAGACACCTTATCCAACAAAAACATGCAGTTGAAACAGCTTCAGCACATAGATATTGATTAGGAAATTCTTCGTTAATAACACCTCTCCACACTCAAATCTTCATCCTCCAAGACTAATCTTCAAGGTAGACACGAAAATCTTTCACTTTTCCTTACTTTTCTTCTTGTTTTTAAATGGTTTTTCTTGTATTTCTTCTTGATGATGATGGTGGTAGGGTTTCACCCAAGAACAACATGCATGTTGTTTAATGGTGAAATCCAAGGACCAAAACCTATGTCAAACACTAAAGTTCAGATTTTTACAAGTTTGGAAGATTCAAACACCTTATGCTTTCAAGTATTTCTTTTAAAAACATCACTATGACAAACATATGTCCATGCATGGTCTTCAAACCGTGATGGATGTGATGAACACCAAGCTAATGAGCTTGATGATCAAAGTACATTGTTAATAGTGCATTTAAACGATTTTGTCTATAAAAATATCTAAAATTTATTTTCTGTTCAAACCAAAATTTTTCCAGATTCCCATTAAGGTAATATGAACATTTGGAAAATTTCAAGAGTTTTTATCTTTTCTTTGATTTACTAAAATTGTTACAAGAAAACACAGGCATAAATCACATAAAATACTTCCAGAGGTCTATAAATCCGGAATAAATTCGTGGTTGACCCCTACGGTGAATAATGACCCCTCATTAAATTTCATCGATTTTTGTTGCTGTTTAATATGATTTTCCATTTTCTTTTTGTTTGGGTACAATAAATTACAAAACCACATTAGAGAGTGTGAAAATTGTATCTAAGAATTTTCGCCGCGCTTACCTGTGGTGGTAGACTCAGAAAAAAAATCTCGGAAGTTTTCATCATGCCTTCCTATTTTTCCCAATTTTTGGTAATTATAATGGCCTAAAAATAGGAAAAATAGTTCTGATTATCCAAAATTCGTGAAATTTTACCAGAACATCGTGTTGTACAGTAGGAGGTTACATAAAAATTTTGTTGATTTTTCTCTACTATAAACTAGTTCTATCCTATTTTCTAAGGTTAATCACACTTAAATACACATAAATACCCAAAAACGGATTATACAATATGAAAACCACTTTTGGTATTTTTCCCAGAAAAATATCTTTTATATTTTTCCAAGCCTAGTTATGTATTATAACAGTTAAATAAAAAGTTTAAGTAATTTTGTAAACTGTTTTCTATTTATTCCAATTTTTATTGGAATAAATGCTCATAAATCATAAAATATAATTAAACAGCTTGGAAATCCATTTTTATATTTTTTCGAGCTTTTATCCTTTGAATGCTATTTTTCGTGAATTCCTCTTGTTATAAAGGCTTAAAAATTTGGAAAATAGTTAACCATATCAAAAATTCAAGGAAACTTTTCTGGAAAACCTCTATTGTATTTAGAATGAAAAATACAAGGTTTGACAATTTTTGGAAACTATTTGATAATATTTTACATTTTTAGGAATATAAAACACCTTTAAATGTGTTGAAACACTCTTAAATTTATATTACCAAATCTGGAAAATTAATATCCCAAAGTTGTATTAATCGCATAACTTGTAGAATTTCATGATTTCAAAAAAAGTGTAACCAATCAATATACAATCCAATATTAGAACATAAATTGGCATTTCACTATATGTAGAGTTTAATATATTAGCATTAGATTTCGACATGGAAACTCACTAGTGTGTTTTTGATGTCGTAGGATCCCGGTATTAAGATGTTGGTGTATTCCGAGGCACCACTTGTATCTACTTGAAACATTGTGAGTATTCATGCACTTCCCTATTTTCAGTTTTTATGTTTTGGGGTGGAAAAGCATGTCCAGAAAACCTATTATTTGCATGTTGTATTTAAATTTATTTGTATCAAACATGATTGCTGTTGTATTGCTATGTCTCTCTATGTATGTCTATGCAACACAGAACATGAGAACTTATCGTACTAAGGCCCTTCCCTTATCTCTAACCATTAACTCTTTGAGCCAATGGTTATTATGGATAGCGCTATTAGGAATTGACAACTCCTCACTCGCCCTATTGCTGGAGTGCATGATACCATATTCATCAATGGAACGATAACCATAGATCTTGATAGGGCTTCAGTCATAGGTTTGGTTGAGACTCATTGTTTGCTCATACACATACAAACTCGTTTCTCGTTATAGCAATAAACTTGTATTTATTAATAGCAATCAACTTTGTTTCTCATTAAAGCAATTTACTTGTATTTAACAAAAGCCTTATTCAAGTTCGATTTTATAAACTTGTGAACTCACCAACTATTTTCATAGTTGACGCTCGTTTTACATGCTTTTTCAGGAAATAATTAGTAAGTGGATATAAAGATTCATCATCATAGAGTATGCTGCATCGTGTTGAAGTTATTTATAAAGTTATCTTTGAACAATGTTATTTTGGAAAAACTTGTATTTTGTTTCTTTTGAAGCTATGGGTTGTAAACTTTTAAATACTACTATGGTGATGTATCTTTATCTTTTGCAATGAAACCGTTATCGCTGTCATATCTTGCGTTTCCGCTTTAGCGGGGTGTGACAGAAGTGGTATCATAGCTAAAGTTATAGATAACATCAGTTTTCCTTTAAGAAAACACAACCTATAACCAAAACTTATAAAGAAAATCTTTTTTTTACGTCAAACATTTTACTAGTATAATTAGTTTGGGAGTTGTATCGTTGGACCTCAATTAAACATAGCCTGATCACCTATGTTTAATTAAGGAAAGATTTATACAAAGCCTGAGCTAATTATAATGGGAATATGTTTAACAAAAATATTTGAGAAAACTTTATTTCAAAAATTCAAAAGATTAATTTTGGTGTGTGTAAGCATTGCATATTATAGGCATGCATTGTCATTTATTTCATATCTCATTGAAACTATGTCTCAGTCCACTATGTCAACATCGTCATCTTCCCGCGCTATCGCCTCAACCGATGAGTCCGGCTACGTCACTATTATCCCTCGACGTAATCCGCCAGCCTCGGTAGAAGAAGACCCATCGGAAGACACGGAAGATAAAGGAAACTCGGTGGAGATCAGCAATCACAACTCCCCGAGTCAACGACGTGAGGCATCACCTGCATCGGTGTTGCTGTAACAACTCGAAGATTCGTATCATTTCTTGTAACCCTTTTCGTAACTCATTTCGATAATCCGAACACCGTTTCCAATTTCATTTCCGATTTCGTCATTTAATTAGGTCATAATTGTGGGACTTCTATTATGACTTAATGAGTGTCTAAACATGTTTAGAACTCACATTAGCACTTCATATTAATAATTGGAAACATTTTAGAATCGACCATATCGGGTTACGGCAACTCAATCGGGTGTGACCAAAAGCACCGTATAATGTCGGTATTGTTGGATTAGTGTCTAAGTCCATAACTATTTTGGTATGTACTTGACCCAATGGTGCATGGTCCTTTTGGGTTGTCTTCACCAAAGCAACTTGATTGGAGAAATATATAGAGAGAGAGGATAATATGATTTATTAATATGTTATAAGAATAATATATTAAAGGAGAAATCATATTTGTTTAATTAATATTGGTCAATAATTAATTAGGAATTAACTTTGTGATCAAGTGTAATTAATTAAACTAGAGGGGCTGATTTGTAATTATTTGATAGTAACAAAATAAAGTAAGGATTATCTTATTATTAGGGTGAATGAATTTAAGGTGATAAGGCCTTAGAATTCAACTATGATAAGGATTCAAGGATTATCTTATGGGTTGCTTTGTGGATAAGCAACTAGATAAGGATAATGACTGAAACCTATCTCTACACCTATATAAAGACCCCAAGGCTCATGAATTCGTGTATCCCTTCCCAAGAAGTCCTAAGGACGAATTCTAACCTCTCTCCTCTCTCTTTATACCTTCTCCGTTTGCTCTTGGTGTTTGTAAGCCATTAGAGGAGTGATATTTGTGACTCTAAGCCTTCCAAAGTCAATTCAAGGAGGAATTAGGATTGTTATTGCTACATAACAATCTAGGTAATATCTTAAACCTAATTATATGTTAATATCGATTTCTATATGCTAGAATTAGGGTTTATAGTCTTGGATTCAAAGCATGTACATTAGAGAAACCTAGATCCAAGCATTAGGGTTTGTATGAGCACATAGGATGTCTTATGACTAAAACCTATCAGTGGTATCAGATCCTAGGATGGTTTCAATTGTATTGATGCATTGTATATCTGAAAATTTTGATTTTTTGATGTTCTAGAGGCTGGACTCGCCAAGTCCATAGCTGAACTCGCCGAGTCCAGGGTGACTCGACGAGTCCAGGCTTGACTCAACGAGTCAACTCGTCAGATAGTGTTTATCTCGGGATTTCTTGCAGTTTTTGCATATGGATAGTTACCTTATCATGTTAGATCAATATTAATCCGATTATATGATATATTTGACTATATTTTTGATCTAATTGAAGATATTTATCAATTAATAAGATAATTGTTTCCTTATAAGATAATTGATTAATTATTTTGAGTAAATTGATAAATTGTTTTGCAAGAAATCATTAAATAAATCAAATATGGATAATTATGTGATTAAATGTTAATTTAAAATTATTTGTTATTTGATCATTGTTGTTATGAAAAGTTTCACATTTTACCCTTTAGGTTTTATAGTTTAAATTTGAACCCAAAGGTTTTGTTGTTTTGAAATTTAAATAATTGAAACCCTAATGTTTTTGAAAGGTTTCGAAACTTGCCCTCAAGTTTTGGAATTTAAAAGTTGATTAACAGTTAATTAGGAATGTTAAATTCTAAAACCCTAGTAATGTTTTGAAAAGTTCAAATACTCCCTTATGGTTTTATTAATTGATTAAGGTGTATAATTAAAAGAGATTTAATAAATCCATAAAAGTTTAGGTTTACAATTTAATTGAATTAAAAGTATAATTGATAAATTTGATCACCTAATATTTTAAAAGTGTAAAATGCACCCTATACTATATATAACATTAAAAGTCTAACATTATATATATGTATGAGTAAAAGTTAGTCTTACCGTTAGTAGGCCTCATTCACGAAGCTGGTCTATAAGGGGTGTTTAAGGAAATTGCCTATAATATGGCGATTGAATGGGTATCCACTCTTACCCACCGCACTCTTGACTAGTGGAGGGTCGTTAGCCGAACGGGTAGGATAGGATGAAACCTTCCATTATATGTATAATGAAATACAAAGTAACTAAATGTTTTGCAAATTCCTAATCTTAGTTACTTAGGCAAAAGTGAATTGATGCAATTCCATGAAATTATACTTTGTGCCCTTGCGAAGACGTTAGTGGAGCGTGTGTGGTTTACCTACACACTAAATGGTTCTAAGCAAGGGTAGCAAAGGGTGACTCAATGTTTGTCATAGTTCGGTGGAGCGTGTGTGGTTTACCGGCACATCGAATAGGTGACTGTAACATGTGAGGGCACCATGTAACTTTGCATGGTTATTCACACCCGCTTTGTGATCCTCGGCATCCCAGTCACAAAGAAGAGGGGCATATTGAGATTTAAACATGCCATTGAAATATTCAATGAATCTCAAAGGATCTAGGAGTTTTCATAGATTTAAAACTTAAATTTCTTTTTCGTTTTTCAGGGTGGAAATTAGTGAATCGTCATTCACTTACCTTCAAATATTCTGCAACTAGATTACGACATCCCTTTTCTAGGTTGTAGCGTATTGTGTTGGGTCCTAGCCTTAGTATCTCATTTGGGTGATTTACTAAGGACTCAATCAATCGATCAACTAACTTGAATTTGTTTTCTCATGTTTTGTAGATGTCAAAGTTCGACAACTATGGTCTTCCTAAATCCCGTGGAACAAGCATTCCACATGAAGATGATATTCCACGATTCGATCGAGGAACAAGAAATCAAGCTTCACTTCCTCCTCCTCCTCCAATTATTCTCCCTAACCCATAAGATTGTAAAATTGAAAGGTTCAATATCACTCAAGCCCTTTTGGCAAGTAAACATAAAGAAGGAAAGTCGGTGTGTGCACACGTCTTAGGGATGAAGTCACACATTGATAGGTTAAGAATGATGGGATCCGTTGTCGGTGAAGAGATGGCTGTTGATTGGGTTCTTCAGTCACTTTCTAACTCGTATAGTGAGTTCGAGAGTACTATATGATGAACCACGATGTGACCCTTATTGATCTCACCTATATGCTTATTGCTGCTGAATCAGCAACGGTTTGGCACAATAGAAAAGCAAAGTTGATTGGTGAATCTGCCTTCAAGACCTCTATGGATATAAACAATGGCAATCAAAGACATGCAATGATCGAAAAGTTTGATCATAAGAGAAAGGCGTTGTCTGAAGTAGTTCCATGTGTTGTTCCAAAAGAGTCAATTTGCTTTTATTGCCAAGAGAAGGGGCATTGGAGACGAAGTTGCCCTATTTACCTAAGAGATCTAAGAGATGGTAGAGTCAAAAGTATTACTACACTTCAGGTAAAATCCACTGTCTAATGCCGCTAAGTTCCTATTCATTGATTCTTAATACATGGTGTGATAAGATTGCATTTGAATGTTTTGCAGGATCGGTGAAAAGAAAGGAAGCTTGATAAGAGAGCAAGATGAATCTAATCACAAGAGATGGATCTCGATCGCATGGACTTGAAGATTGGATTTTGAGCTTAGATAGTTATGATAGAGTTGTTAGAAATTTTCCTTTTACATAGTTTTCAATAGATTTTGCATTGTAAGGACAAATGTTTTTCCGCTGCTTTTATAAATAAAATAAATTTTGTTTGACTTATTTATTTATTTGTTTACTTCCTTGCAATGAAATCGTTATGAAAATTGATGTTTGCATATTTCTACAATGAATGGATATGATTCTTAGTTATGTTATTTATGGAAATGTTGAGAATTTACCAAATAGGGAGAGTTTCTTATCGCCCAATTTTCAATTGGACTGAAATTTGGAATCACGCAACTTGGTTGCATGATGAATGAGAAATTTCATATTTGGAAATTAGACAAATTCGTTGACAAAGTATCAAGTGAAGGACTAGGAGATCGAGTACACAAAGTTGTGTGTTGATCAAGTTCACCATAAGAGTAACAAAGATATTCGTCATGATTTACTAAAGGCTTAGTAAATATGATTACACTTACAAGATTATGTATAATTCGAAATTGATTAAAAGGGTTTAAATCAATAGCAAAACGAATAAGAATCAAGTAGGCAGAAAGATAAAAGTTTCTCCATTCTAAGAAGAAGGGAGAGTACCTTTTATGCTTTATGATAGGTCTTTATGATTAAGAACCATATCTCAATTGATCCTCTAAGTAAGTCTTAGTACAATTGTATGTTTAAGAAGAGGAATCAAGAATTGAAGAAATGGTTAAATCAAAAGTCAATCATAATTCGTTCCAATAACAAGTCTTAAAGTTAAGATTGTGACAATGAGTGAAAAGTATAAAGATTTACAACATTCATCAAATGTGGAAAGTTGTGATGTCTTGGATAAGACAAAGTCCAACTAGGACCAATTTATGAAGTGTTTTGATAAAAGCTACACTAACTCTTGAATAATTGTTTGCCAAGAAATGGTTATTGACAAGAGAATCTTATATGTCAAGGAGTCAGTGGTAGTCTTAATGGTCTTGAAAGGTTTCAAGAACAAATCAAATAAACCTTATTGATCATCACTAGCACACGAGTTGAGGTTTTGCAACCTATCGTGTTGACATTATTTTGTTTCTGTGTTATTCTAATTAAGTTAATTATGCATGTGAGTTCTTTGAGTTCTCCTTTTTAATGCATAAAAGGCAAGGCACCATGATCAATGAAAGGTACATTGATAGGAAAAAGGTGAGATGCTTAACTACTTGGAAGACTTAGTGGGCAGCTGTGCTACCATAAGGCAAGAAATCAAGATTAAGAAAGTTTGGTCCATATGAATTTGAATTTGTCGTAAACTTTGCTTTTAACAAATTCACATGGATAGAAACACATACACCGTTTAAAATCTAAGTGTCATAAGATTTCCTCCTTCATGAAAATGATTGTGAGGAAATGCTTTCACTAAGAAAGGTTTTAATAAGATAGTGATTGTAAAATTGCATTCTCGTATTCGATTATGGTCACGGTATCCCTTTCCATGATTTGAATTGTGAGGTTTGGCAATTAGTCTTAATTGTTTAACACACACATATGAACTATCTAAGGCAAAGGTGTATAAGTTCAAGAATCCTTGATAAAAGATTATCAAAGCATTAAGTATTAGAAACATGGAAATTCAATAGGTATTGTTTTTCTGAAAGCTAAGATGTTTATGAATACATGTCGAAGCTAGTGGGAGCATAAGTGTTATGTTTTATAGTAATCATCATGATAGTGGGAGCATAAAAGTTATGATTCTATGATTATTGTGGAAAGTATTGCAAGTTGGCAATATTAATTATAGAAAAACAAGAGTTATACCTTGCAAAGTCTTAAGGGTTGTAAAGTTGTTTTGCTATAATTAAGGGAGAGAATATTATGCTTCATTTCAAATCTAAAGGCTTAGGTTGAGAAATGTTAATAAATTTAGTCAAAGGTACATAGTGTGTTCTTAAAATTTCGATTATGATTACGGAATTCCTTTTCACAATTCGAATTTTGAGAACATAGCAAATAGAACATTGTGCATCGTGTCCCATACGCTTTAGGTATAGGATCGATTGCAAATGCTTTAATATTTGACCATTCTAAAATTTTCCAAATGTCTAGCACATTCAGAGGGAAAAGGGACTAGAATTGGTTTTGACTAAATTAATTAAACAACCATCAAAGGACAATCCAAAGTTCGATGAGGATTGGTTGCCTGTGAGTAGTTGGAAGCATGGTATTGAATGGACCATATCGACCTTATTATGTATAGAAAAGATTCTATTAAGAATAAGTTGTCATATGGAAAATATGGAAGCGTGTCCATATTGGGAAGTAAATATTGAAAATCTATGACTAGATTAGAAACTTTTATGCAAAAGGATGTTCAAAGAAATGTACTTTGAGTGAGAGACATCATATCTAAGGAATTGTCTTGCAACAATCTCCAATAGAAGATTTTGTAACATCATTAGCAATAGTCTTTGTGACTTTGGTGCAGTGACATTACAAAAGGATCATTGCATAAAATGTTAGAATCTAGCATATTCTATAAGCAGCAAGAATTTGATATTCTTTCACTTATGGAAAAGGATTTGGAGTTGTGAAATGAGAATGATTGGTAATGTGTTCAATGTGATCTATTTCACAAAGTAAGAACCATAGGTGAACATTGTGTGCATGCTAGGAGCATGGGACAAGTGTAATAATTCAAGTAAGAAGTTGATTACCCGAAACGACAAATAATAAGTAATCGATATGGTGATAAATAAAAGGTATTGTATTTATACTCAAAGGGTTGAGGCCATATGGGATTAGTAGTATTCTTGTGTTTCACTTTGCATGTTTTGACTTCCAGAATAATTGAGTTTATTAAGAATAATCGAATTATTCAAACGGGCCACAGTCATTCATATGTTGGAAGTAGGTATAAATGAAGACTGTCATGAATTGGTGTGTGGATTGTCTAAAAGAGTATTAGACATAAGCAAATGTTTGTTGGAACATTCATGAGTGCTTATGAATATGAATTTGAGCATTGCATTAAACCCACGCTCACTTGGATCACTCTATGAATTGTATCACGAGTGATTGGTGAGATGATAACATCTTATATTCTTGAAACTGAGATGTGGGAGTTGTATCTTGCTAATCGGTTGCACATTGATAATATGAAAACGCACTAGTCACTTGGTGTTATAAAACATATTGTTGTGTGTGATTTGTTTAGTGAGTGCAAGCAAGCATTGTATCAAAGTTTACCCATTCCTTTTATTCAAAGTAGAATAAAAGCGATATATTTGGGCCCCTCGATGGTTTAGTGATGACAAACGTAAATGCTCGGCCGAGCTAGGGCTAATTTGATTTGTTCAATTAGTCTGTCATCATAAATCAGAAATCGAGAAGTAGTACAAAGAGAATGATTAGAAATCATATCTCATATGATATCTAGAATGGAGGAATATATGATCCCTTATCTAAGGACACGCGTATCTGATAGGATCAGAGTTGATAGCGGCTTTGGAAAACTACGATTGCAGATCAGGATATGAAGTCATACGAATAATAGTTATTAGACTTATCCAAGTGGGAGACCGTTGGATTAGTGTCTAAGTCCATAACTATTTTGGTATGTACTTGACCCGATGGTGCATGGTCCTTTTGGGTTGCCTTCACCAAAGCAACTTGATTGGAGAAATATATAGAGAGAGAGGATAATATGATTTATTAATATGTTATAAGAATAAAATATTAAAGGAGAAATCATACTTGTTTAATTAATATTGGTCAATAATTAATTCGGAATTTATTTTGTGATCAAGTGTAATTAATTAAACTAGAGGGGTTGATTTTTAATTATTTGATAGTTACAAAATAAGGTAAGGATTATCTTATTATTAGGGTGGACAAATTTAAGGTGATAAGGCCTTAGAATTCGACTATGATAAGGATTCAAGGATTATCTTATGGGTTGCTTTGTGGATAAGCAACTAGATAAGGATAATGACTGAAACCCTATATCTACACCTTTATAAAGACCCCAAGGCTCATGAATTCGTGTATCCCTTCCCAAGAAGTCCTAAGGACGAATTATAACCTCTCTCCTCTCTCTTTATACCTTCTCCATTTGCTCTTGGTGTTTGTAAGCCATTAGAGGAGTGACACTTGTGACTCTAAGCCTTCCAAAGTCAATTTAAGGAGGAATTAGGATTGTTAATGCTACATAACAATCAAGGTAATATCTTAAACCTAATTATATGTTAATATCAATTTCTATATGCTAGAATTAGGGTTTATAGTCTTGGATTCAAAGCATGTACAATAGAGAAACCTAGATCCAAGCATTAGGGTTTGTATGAGCACATAGGATGTCTTATGACTAAAACCCATCAGGTATCGGGTAGAATTCCACCGTGTCCAAAACTTAGGCACTATTTAAAGATGTTTAAGCTTCCATTTGAAGCTTTTGCTCTCTCTCTCTCTCAAAACTCTCTCTCTAACCTCTCTCCTCAACCAAAGATTCAAGGTCCAAAACATTGATTTAAGGCTCAAAATCTTTGAGGTAACATCCCTAGCTTGTTGTATAATCTCTTAGGCCTTCAAATTCGTGTTTAATCTATCATTTTGGATCTAGAACATGTGTTTACGGCCAAGGAGCATGCTTTGGCCGTAAACACTTAATAATGGGGTTTTACAGCAATTTATCCCCTCCAAATCATCATTGGGACTTAGATATGACCTTATGGCTTACCAACCCGGACTTAGAACACCCTAGACATGGATATTTAGGGACAAACATGAGTTTACAGCCAAGGAATGTGCTTGGGCCGTAAACCCCTCAAACATGGGGAGTAAACTCATTTAAAAATGTTAGAAAGCCATGTAACTTCACCAAAAGCCTTGGAATAAATCCTAGAATCATCTAAAAATAGTTTGGGGACCTAAAACATGTAAAACACCTTCCAATTAGGTGTTTACGGCCATGGCACCACAAGAATATATTCATGGGCCGTAAACTCCATTTAACATGTCAAATGGTACCCTAAATTAGTTAGAATCACATGGTACGGCCAAGGCTTGGAAAATTAGTTAGAATCACATGTGATTGTCCTAAGCTTCACAAAATAATTATGGATTGAGCTTGGGGGATTTTACGGCCGTATACTCCATGTTTACAGCCATGAACTCCCATAAATGGTGTATATGTTGATACAATCCATTCCTTGACTTTAGAAAAATCCGTTCTAGCATTTCCCATGTCCATTTAAGTCATTAACACTTAAAATCACCCAAACATGATTTCACGGCCGTGAACTCATGTATGTAGGGTATATATGGCTGACAATTTGTTAGGTAGTTTACTCTTGAGGAGTAAACTCAATTCCCAAGTCCCTCGCATCATTACACGTCCGTAGATGTCACCCAGGTCACTCCAAACACTTGTTTTGAAGTGTTTTCGCTCATTGGAGTGTATTATCATATCTAATTGTTGGTTTAAAGTCTAATTAGATACCTTTAGATACAATTTCATATTACATAGGAACCTCACATGCTAACAAGCCCCGAACCAACATTTAGTATCCGAAACAGTTGCGCCTTCTCGTCTGGTGAGTTCATACCCCTACCCTTTTTCACTATTTTTTACTGTTTTCAGGGGGGATACAAGCAAAGTACAAGGGATTACTTGTACTCAAAACTTGTTTTACATGTTTGTGTTTCATAATTCATATGCTTTTGACACTGATAATCATAACAGATAACATTTTGAAACTTGCAGGATAATCATATACATTATTTGTGAAATTAGTTGTAAACTGTTATGTTTATTATTTCACAAATGGTTTTCCACATTTTTATCAGTTAAAAGCATGACATTAGAACCTTTCAACATAAAACTTTGTACATTGTTTTGTCCTCGGTAACACTCCACAGAGATACGCGAGTGGAGGATCATCGTATTATTACTAGTAAATTTGTTAGTCCTATATAATTGGAGACATGTCCTCGGCGAACACTCCACAGAGATACGCGAGTGGAGGACCGCAACCAGAACCAGAATCTCTTAGATAGGGAGTTTGACTTGAGTGTATAGATCTATACGAGGCTGACTACCCTACACATGGCTGCTAGCTACAGTCGAACCGGAATGGTTCAAGGGTGACGAAAGTCATAAGGTGATGTGGACTACTTATTACCATATTTAGTCTTATTGTATGGTTATGGGACTCGCAATTAGGATAATAGAGATTTACTTAATAGTAATAATGAATAAGGTAATTAATTTACTTTGTAACTATTAGTTTTATATACGTGTTAAAACTAATACATTTCACAAGATAACCAGGTTTTCAATATACATCTTCACATTGGTAACCAACATTCAGGAAAATACGGGATTTTCCTAGGGAACATTGTACATAACCAGAAAAGTGTAACAAACCAGATAGCTTTACATTCACAAGAGTAAACATGTTTTCAGTGTACAACTTTACATTACATTTTGGGAATTCAATAACCAATCTTCTTAAGAAAATACGGGATTTTCATGGTATGTGTAACATTTTCAGTAACGGACAGGAAACGTGTACATTTTTTACAAAACAAAACCGCTTATGAACTCACCAGCGATATGCTGATTTTCAAACCGCTTGTATTCTCATGTCAGCGTTAGATAGGTACCCGAAGATCCTTTTGTTCGAAGACGAAGTGCTCAGAAGTCCCGTTTCATTTTGTTCATATATACTATGTATCACTTGTATAAATTTACTTTTGAAACAAATGTAAACTTTTCTATATGTAATGTAATGGTTGTTTTACTTTACTTACTATGTGCATTGGATTTGATACACAACGTGGAGTCAATCCCGGAAATGTTTCCGCCTTCGGTTTTCGGTGTGTGACAGATTGGTATCAGAGCCTTGTTTATAGTGAATAAAGTATACCAAACCTTACATGGTATAAAACTATAAACACTAAGGGGCCTAAGTGCTCTGAACTAAAACTATCCTTCAAACAATAAGTATTTTCAAAAGTATACAAGTATACCGAACCGTGGAGATCCGTAACTACAAGTAGAACAAAACATAAGTAAATGGGTGTTGTATGCTGCTGTTAAACCTGGGCAGTTATGTAGTCGTGTCTAAGATCAATATAGCCTGGCCAACTATATTCATTCGAGACACGACCAACATGTGCTTGGGAGTAACTGTGGTATGCGGCATGCCTAAACTTACCCTAATACCATAAACGTTGAGCCAGTGTTATAAGCAAATCATGAAATACTCTAGGAGTATTTCTCGAGCCAATCCTTTGTAGAAATCTTCGTTCATTCATTGTTCCTTGATCATTCCCTTAGCGATAATTTACTAGCTTTGATAACTCTTTCCTGCTTTATCGCTTATTCAGGATATATAACTGTCATATCTCTCGATTCAATGTAGAGGACGTAACATCCTCTCTCTTTCTTGATCTTATTAGATCAAGATGTGTCCCAGAAAGAGACCTAGCTCAAAGAACAACAACAATCCTCCTCCGCCACCACCTCCTCCTCAATTTGATCTTTCATCGCTTCAGACAGTTCTGACTGTTGCAATGGTAGGAACGATGTCGCAAATGAACCCTGGTAGCTCAGGAGGGGGTCCCCAGCCCCAAAACCAAGAAAATAATTAGGGACACCGAAAGGAGGGTTCCTATAAGGACTTCATGAATGCGCACCAACATCCTTCGATGGCACTAGAGGTGTCATTTCCTTATCCCGATGGTTCGAGAAAATCGAATCCATCTTCGAAATCTGTGCCTGTGCGGAATCTGATAAGGTCAAGTTCGCAGCCGGTACCTTCATTGATAAAGCCTTGACTTGGTGGAATGGCCGAGTCAAATCTCTGACCCTACCCGTAGCCAATGCCATTGGTTAGGAAGCCATGAAAGAACTCCTGATATCCGAATACTGTCCCCGTGGTGAAATGCAGAAACTAGAGCATGAGCTCTGGAACTTGAAGATGAAGGGTTCCAATATTGTTGCATACACTTCTCGATTCGATGACCTCGCACTTCTCTGCCCGGGATTGGTCACTCCTGAAAGTAAAAAGATAGAAAGGTTCATCTGGGGGCTGACCCAGCCGACAAAGGGAAATGTTTTAGCTGCACGTCCGGATACCTATGACAATGCCAAGTGTTTAGCACAAACCTTGATTGATCATAGCGATGCTGTTGAGGAAACCACCACCACTCCTGAGCCAACTCGAAGGAGTGGTGAGAAGAGAAAGTTCTGGAAGAAGAAGAAGGGTCAATCTTCCCAAGGATCTTCCAAGAAACAGAAGACTATAGCAGTCCATGCTGCTACTACCCCCGTTGCTGTTGCTTCTGTTGTGGGAGCCACAGCTCCAACTCCTACCAGCAGGTATGCTGGTAATCTTCCTCTATGTGACAAGTGCAAATATCACCACAACCCTGGCCCCTGCCGAGAACTATCTTGTACCAATTGTGGTAAGAAGGGGCACACGGTCCGATTCTGCAAAGCTCCGGCCCAATCGGCCAATCAATCATCTGGAGTAGGCGTTGGTCAAGCCTGCTATAACTGCAGAGAGGTTGGGCACATAAAAAGGAACTGCCCCAAGAAGTCAATAGCTGATAATACTGGAAGAGTCCTAGCCATCGGATGGGACGAAGCAATCACCGATCCCACTGTTGTCTCGGGTACGTTCCTTCTCGACAACTCATATGCTAGTATTCTTTTCGATTCAGGTGCTGAAAGGAGTTTTGTTAATCATGCATTCAAACATAACCTAAAACATAGTCCCCAACCTTTAACTGAAACGTTTACCGTCGAGATGGATAACGGTGAGAAAGAAAGCGCCAGCGAGGTGTTTGAAGGTTGTACCCTTACCATGAATGACGAATCATTTCCCATCGATCTTATGCCAGTCTCCATTAATAGCTTTTATGTTATCATTGGCGTGGATTGGTTGAGTCCCAATCATGCAGATATCCTTTGTTTTGAAAAAGCCATCCGTCTCAACCTTCCTTCGGGTCAGACTCTCGTAATCTATGGCGATAAACTTAGTTCCAATCTTCGTATCATTTCCTGCATCAATGCTCAAAAGCTCCTATGAAAGGAGTGCATTGCATTCTTAGCCCATGTAATCAATGAGAAACATGAAGTTAAAGACCTCGTGAGCATCCCTGAAGTGTGTAACTTTCCTGATGTATTTCCCAAAGAGCTTCTAGGAATTCCTCCTTAGCGTCAGGTCGAGCTCCACATTGACCTAATTCCTGGAGCTAACCCCGTAGCGAAGTCTCCGTATCGCTTAGCTCCAGCAGAAATGCAAGAGTTATCCAGCCAACTCAATGAGTTGCTCAGTAAAGGATTCATTAGACCGAGTTCCACAACCTGGGGAGCTCCGATATTGTTTGTCAAGAAGAAAGATGGATCCTTCCGGATGTGTATCGACTAGCGTGAGCTGAACAAGTTAACCATCAAAAACCGATATCCTCTTCCGCGGATAGATGACCTATCCGATCAACTTCATGGAGCCAGCTACTTCTCCAAGATAGACCTTCGGTCAGGGTACCATCAACTACGAGTTCTAGAGAGTAATGTTTCCAAAACAACTTTCAGGACTTGGTATGGACACTACGAGTTCGTAGTGATGCCCTTCGGTCTAACCAATGCACCGGCTGTGTTCATGGACCTGATGAACTGGGTGTGTCGTCCCTTCTTAGACAAGTTCATCATCGTGTTCATTGATGACATCCTCGTCTACTCCAGAAGCGAAGAAGACCACAAGCAACACTTGAGGTTAGTGTTGGAGACCCTTAGATCCGAGAAGTTGTACGAAAAATTTTCCAAGTGTGAGTTCTGGATACGGAAGGTAACTGTCCTCGGTCATGTGGTAAGGGAGGAGGGCATTCACGTGGATCCTTCCAAGATTAAAGCGATAGAGAATTGGTTGGCACCGAAGACACCCACATAAATCCGTCAATTCTTGGGTCTCGCTGGCTATTATCAGAGATTCATCCAGAATTTTTCTAAAATCGCCAAACCCCTAACCACTCTAACACAGAAAGGTGTACCCTTTTGTTGGAGTGAAAAGCAAGAATTTGCATTCCAGACGTTAAAGCAAGCCTTGTGTAGCGCACCTGTTCTGTCCCTACCCGAAGGGATATAAGACTTTGTTGTCTATTGTGATGCGTCTAATCAGGGCTTAGGCTGTGTGCTTATGCAAATAGGAAATGTGATTGCTTATGCCTCAAGACAGATGAAGTCACACGAGGTCAACTATACCAAGCATGACTTGGAGTTAGGAGCCGTAGTCTTTGCATTGAAGATTTGGAGACATTATCTCTACGGAACCAAGTGTACAATCTTCACTGACTGTAAAAGCCTGCAGCACATCCTCAATCAGAAAGGCCTAAACATGAGGCAACGACGATGGGTAGAGTTACTTAGCGATTATGAGTGCGAGATTCGCTACCATCCCAGGAAGACCAATGTGGTAGCAGATGCCCTTAGCCTAAAGGAGAGTTCAATTCGAAAGGTGAAGATCCTGACGATGACTATCCATTCCCACTTATCCATGCAAATCCGAGACGCCCAGATAGAAGCCCTCAAACCCGAGAACAAATCCAGCAAAGCCTTAAAGGGAATGGATAAGAAAACTTGAGATCAGAGGTGACAGAGTCTACTATTTCATGGGCCGAATCTAGATTCTGAAGTCCGGAGGGTTCAGAGAGATTGTCATGGAGGAAGCACACAAGACCAGATACTCTGTTCACCCAGGTTCAGACAAGATGTACCTAGATCTCAAGAAACAATACTGGTGGCCGAACATGAAAGCCGAGATCGCTACATTCATGGGCAAGTGCTTGACTTGCATCAAAGTGAAAGTTGAGTACCAGAAACCCTCGGGTCTGCTCCAGTAACCCGAGATACCTGAGTGGAAATGGTAGATGATTACCATGGATTTCATCACCAAGTTACCCAAGTGTCCGAGTGGGTACGATACCATTCGGGTAATTGTCGATCGTTTGACCAAATCTACTCGCTTCATCCCGATCAAATAATCATTCAAAATGGAAAGACTTGCGCGGATCTACATCCAGGAGGTAGTTCGACTGCACGGTGTACCTGCATCCATTATCTCTGACCGAGATAGCAGGTTTACCTCCAGATATTGGCAGTCTCTTCAGAAGTCTCTTGGAACCAAACTAGATATGAGCACGGCGTATCATCCTCAAACCGACGGACAGAGCAAGAGGACTATCCAAACCCTGGAAGACATGCTTAGAGCATGTTTCATTGATTTTGGAAAGCTGTGGGACACACATTTTCCTTTGATCGAGTTCTCGTACAACAACAGCTACCATACCAGTATCAAGGCTGCCCCGTTCGAAGCCCTCTATGGTCGCAAGTGCAGATCCCCTCTGTGTTGGGCCGAGGTAGGGGACATGCAGCTAGCCAAGAGTCGAGTCCCCAACAGTGCTCTCAATGGTCTTGAAATCATCGGTGAAACCACCGAAAAGATCATCCAAATCTGAGAACGACTGAAAGCCTCACGTGATAGACAGAAAAGTTATGCCGATAACCGACGGAAACCTCTGGAGTTCCAGGTTGGAGACCGTGTCCTGTTGAAGGTCTCACCCTGGAAAGGCATGATATGCTTTGGAAAGCGTGGTAAAATTAATCTGAGGTACACTGGACCCTTCTAGATCCTCGCTAGGATCGGTCCGGTAGCCTAGAAACTTCGATTACCTCACGAACTTAGTAACATCCATCCCATCTTCCATCTCTCAAATCTCAAGAAGTGCTTATCCAATGAAAACCTAGTGATTCCCTTAGACGAGATCAAGATCAATGAAAACCTCAACTTCGTGGAGGAACCGTTCGAAATCATGGATCGAGAAGTCAAACGTACGAAACAAAGCCGCATCCCGATAGTGAAGGTTCGCTGGAATGCCAAGCGGGGACCGGAATTCACTTGGGAGCATGAAGACTCAATGAAACTGAAGTAGCCACACCTCTTTCCTGATCCATGATTTGTATCTTAATTCTGAATTCCGGGACAAAATTCCCACTAACGGGGGGATAATGTAACAACCCTAAGATTCGTATCATTTCTTGTAACCCTTTTCGTAACTCATTTCGATAATCCAAACATCGTTTCCAATTTCGTTTCCGATTTTATCATTTAATTAGGTCATAATTGTGGGACTTCTACTATGACTTAATAAGTGTTTAAACATGTTTAGAACTCACATTAGCACTTCATATTAATAATTGGAATCATTTTAGAATCGACCATATCGGGTTACGGTAACTCAATCGGGTGTGACCAAAAGCACCGTATAACGGCGGTATCGGGTAGAATTCCACGTGTCCAAAACTTAGGCACTATTTAAAGATATTTAAGCTTCCATTTGAAGCTTTTGCTCGCTCTCATTACTCTCTCTCTAACCTCTCTCCTCAACCAAAGATTCAAGGTCCAAAACATTGATTTAAGGCTCCAAATCTTGGAGGTAACATCCCTAGCTTGTTGTATAACCTCTTAGTCCTTCAAATTCGTGTTTAGTCTATCATTTTGGACCTGGAACATGTGTTTACGGCCAAGAAGCATGCTTTGGCTGTAAACACTTAATAATGGGGTTTTTGAGCAATTTAACACTTCCAAATCATCATTGGGACTTAGATATGACCTTATGGCTTACCAACCCGGACTTAGAACACCCTAGACATGGAATTTGAGGGAAAAACATGATTTTATGTCCAAGGAATGTGCTTGGGATGTAAACCCCTCAAACATGGGGAGTAAACTCATTTCAAAATGTTAGAAAGCCATGTAACTTCACCAAAAGCCTTGGAATAAATCCGAGAATCATCTAAAAATAGTTGGCGGACCTAAAACATGACAAACACCTTCGAATTAGGTGTTTATGGCCATGGCACCCCAAGAATATATTCATGGGCCGTAAAATCCATTTAACATGTCAAATGGTACCCTAAATTCATACCAAGGCTTGGAAAATTAGTTAGAATCACATGTGATTATCCTAAGCTTCACAAAATAATTATGGATCAGGCTTAGGGGAGTTTACGGCCATAACATCCATGTTACAGCCGTGAACTCCCATAAATGGTGTATATGTTCATACAATCCATTCCTTGACTTTAGAAAAATCCATTCTAGCATTTCCCATGTCCATTTAAGCCATTTAATACTCAAAATCACCTAAACATGAGTTCATGGCCGTGAACTCATGTATGTAGGGGATATATGGCTGAAAATTTGTTAGGGGGTTTACTCTTGAGGAGTAAACACAATTCCCAAGTCCCTCGCATCATTACACGTTTGTAGATGTCACCCGGGTCACTCCAAACACTTGTTTTGAAGTGTTTTCGCTCATTGGAGTGTATTATCATATCTAGTTAGTGGTTTAAAGTCTAATTAGATACCTTTGGATTCCATTTCATATTACATAGGAACCTCGTGTAACAGCCCGGATTTCCAGGTATCTTTTATTCGCATATTTTTGGTGTTTTGTGAGGGGACTCGGCGAGTTGGAGCTCGAACTCGCCGAGTAGGGTCGCGGTTCTGTATGCGGGTTCGCGCTTGGACTTGGTGAGTCCAAGGGATGGACTCGGCGAGTCCGCGCTATTTGATGGAACCCTAATTTTCCGGTCCTAAGCTCTACTTAAAGGATCTTATGGCCCTTCATTGCGGCCACCTTGATCCTTGAGAGCACCAAAGCAGTTGAGAGCTCCTGTGAGTGAGATAAGAGGCTATTGTTCACCAAATTTGTGTTTTTTTGCAAGAAAGGAAGGAGGAAAGTCAAGCTAGAAGAGTTGGGAGCTTGGATCTACTTCCATTTCGCCAAGGGAAGCTTCTTGAGGTATCTTTCAAAGCTTATTTCCGTGTTTATGTTGATATGGTCAAATCTAGGGTTTCTTCTTGCCTTATTTGCTTTGTAATTGAAGTGTGAGAGGTCCCATGGAGATATGGTACCAAGATCTGGACTTTAGCAGGTCCATAAAGTCCCAAATGATATGCTTTATGTCCTTCCTTTTGGGTTGGAGGCTAGGGTTGCCATATTAGTGGTCATTTCTCCAAAATGAACCTTGTAAGTGTTGCATGGTGGCCAAGACTGTGACTTTACGTGATAAATGAGCTTAAGAGGGCCAGATCTATGAGTTTATGGAGCGGATCTGACCTCATAAGCAAGTTTGAGTCGATCCATGGCATGGACTCGTTGAGTCTGAAGAACAGACTCGGCGAGTAGCATGAAGATTGTCCTTAACCACTTAGTGAGTGGTCCTGCCAAGTTATGGTTGACTCAGTGAGTCACGGGAAGTTAGAGAGGGATTGATAGGTGGACTGAGTCGAGTTGGAACTCACCGAGTTGTCCTTGCGACTCGGCGATTTGAGTCGCGGTGGCCCTGTGATTCATGACCAGGTGGAACTCGTCGAGTCAGGTGAGTACTCGACGTGTCAAAGCGAAATCCTTGCGAGTTGGTGAAAACGCTTAGACTCGCCGAGTCGCTCTAGTGCACTCACTGAGTCCGGTCAAAATTGACCATTGACTGTTGACCAGTGTTGACTTGATAGGGATGGTCAACCTTAGTGGTACAAGTATTAATTAGCGATATATGATGTTATAGGAGGATTATAGCTCAGGGGTTCGAGAACGAGTCATTTCCAGGGTTCGCGAGTTATCGAGATATACGAGGTGAGTCTTCTCACTATACTGTACCCGGAAGGGTTTGACTGTGTGACCGGAAGGTCGAATATGATATGAGATATATCCATTATGTATGATAAGTTAATCATTATATGGGCCATGTATGATATGCTTGATATGGGCCGGAAGGCATTATGTTATGGGGCGGAAGGCGTTGTAAAATGGACCGTAAGGTTGACATGGGAAGGATTGGAAGGTTTACCCAGTCGGGACGGAAGTCCCCTGAGACACATGGACCGGAAGGTCAGGGCCTGGAAAGGCGTATGTGCGTAGGTTGTATTTTGGGGAACTCACTAAGCATTTATGCTTACAGTTGTTGTGTTATGTGTTTCAGGTACTAGCGAGGACCGTGGGAAGGCGCCGGCGTGATCGTACACACACTCGGGGGAAACTATTTTTGTGATCTTTGTTATGTAATCGGTCGTGACAATATTGTTTACATTGGAATCTAAATTATTACTCGATGTTTTTGATGTTTGTAAATATGAAAATTTGGTTTTGAAATTTACGTCGTTACAAGTTGGTATCAGAGCCTTGGTTTGAGGGATTCGGGTACACCTTCGGGCATAACTGAACTCAAACCGGGGATTTGAGAAAATTTTAATTAATAAATCAATAAAATTTGATAATTGATTTTTGAAACAACCAAAGAAGAAGGAGTGTGTACGTCAGCCAGCGCCCGAATGGTAAAATCCCCAAAATACTCTTACAATATGTGTTATGAGATATGATATGATATGATACGCATGCTAGTAGACTAGGTATTCGTATTAGGACTAGAGTGGCCTGATTTGTGATGCCTTAGTCTAGGGAAACCTGCTTCTATTAGGTGCTTTGAGAGTGAGTGGGTAACTAGTGCATGGCAAGAATAGAGTACTTAGGATCCGGGGTTTGGGGAGGAGGACTTGGGGTGAATACTGACGTGGTGTAGTTGGTAGTATTGGGATCGTGCTACTAAAGACATCGGCTCAGTGGGCAACCCAAGTAAGAATCCCTGGGTATCAGAGACTGAGTAGGACTGCGTTATCGAGTGCGATTATGTTCGATAGAGTCTCTGATATTTTTATGTTGTATTTCAGAGACATCATGGTTGAACCACGCCACAGACCTGGTACGAGTAGTGTGACTGACGACGAGCTTCATCAGATGATTCATGAGGAGGTAGCTGTAGCGATCCGGGCTGAGATTCCAGAGATGTTTGGGTCTATTAAGACCACGCTGATGGAGACATTTGATGAGCGGTACGCCGTGTTGACTGAGGCCGCAGCCGCTGCAGCTACTGCAGCTGTGGCCGCTGCCAGACCACAGGGAGGTGACTCATTGCTGTTTTGGGAGTTCAGCAACACGAAACCACCTGAGTTTGACGGGATGCAGGATCCGATCGCTGCGATGAGATGGATTGCTGATATCGATGGATGCTTTTACACTTGTTCATGTCCGGAGCATCTAAGGGTACGATTCGCCTTGAACCAGCTCCGCCTGGGAGCAAATGATTGGTGGAAGTTCGTGATGACGAACTTCACTCTGGCAGAGGTTTCAGCTGTGACTTGGGAGAGGTTTACTGTTATGTTCAGAGACGAGTACGTTCCCCAGGTGGAGAAGGAACGGTTGGTTCAGGAGTTCTTGACCCTCAAGCAGGGTAATGATTCTGTCACGGTGATCACGCGGAAGTTTCATGAGAGGTCGATGTTTTGCCCCGAGCAGGTGTCCACGGAGCAGGCTCGGATGAGTCGGTATTTGGGAGTGCTGAGGAGGGATATCCGAGAGTTCGTATCGAACTCCTCATATCAGACTTTTTCTGAGCTTCAGGCGAATGTCAGGAAGCGTGAGACCGAGTTGGAGACCCAGTCCAGGGAGTAGGTCGAGTCTCAACGGGTGGATCGGCGGCCGGCTCAGTCTCAGCCGGCAGCTAAGCGGACCAAGTCCACCGATTCGAGATCCGGAGGTCAGAAGGGTCACACTTGCGGAAAGTGCGGCAAGTGTCACGAGGGGGCATGTCGATCGGGTGCTTGCTACAAGTGTGGCAAGGAGGGGCACATTGCTAGGGATTGCGCCAAGGGATTCATGGTTTGCTTTCATTGCAACCAGACCGGCCATCGGAAGGCTGAGTGCCCCCAGCTTTGCCAAAGATCTACACCTGCTGCCATGGTTACCAAGACTCGGCCAGTGAAGGCCGAGGCCTTGAAGGCTCGTGGGAGAGCTTTCCAATTGACTGCGGAGGAGGTCCGCGCGGCGCCTGATGTTGTAGCCGGTATGTATTCTTTCATGTATTTACCTTTATGCTGAGATATTATGCTTATATTATGATATGCGTAGGTGCTTTTCTTGTGAATTTTGTACCTGCTTTGGTATTATTTGACTCGGGTGTGAGTTGGTCTTTTGTATCGTTGGCTTTTAGCCAGCACATCGTTATTGATCGGGAGGTGATGAGTCGACCCCTGCGAGTTTCTATAGCAAATGAGAAAGCGGTATACGCCACTGAGGTGATTCGAGGATGCGTGCTTGAGATTTTTAGGGTCGAGTTCCCTATAGACTTGGTTCCTATAGCTATGGGGGATGTCTGCGTTATCGTGGGCATGGACTGGTTGAGTAAGTTTGGGGCAGTCATTGATTGTGAGAGACAGCTGGTGACGATTCGATACCCTAGTGGGGGAGTGCTTACGGTTTATGGCGAAGGGACCCGGTGTCGGTCGGCATTTTGTTCGGCTGCCAGGGCAAGGCAGAGTTTGCAACAGGGCTGCAATGGATTCATAGCCTACGTGACGGATACTCGAGTGGCTGCGGGGAGGCCCAAATCGATTGTTGACGTTCCTGTTGTATGCGAGTTTTCGGATGTGTTCCTCGAAGAGTTACCAGGTGTGCCTCCGGAGAGGCAAGTGGAGTTTCGTATCGATTTGGTTCCGGGAGCGGCACCCATCACCAAGGCGCCTTATCGTCTCGCTCCACCGGAAATGCAGGAGTTATCCTCGCAGCTTCAGGAGCTGTTGGGAAAGGGGTTCATTCGACCGAGTAGCTCACCTTGGGGAGCACCGATTTTGTTCGTCAAGAAAAAGGATGGTTCACACCGAATGTGTATCGATTACCGGGAGTTGAACAAGTTGACGGTTAAGAACCGGTATCCGTTACCTAGGATTGACGATCTGTTCGATCAGTTGCAGGGGGCATCTTGGTTCTCCAAGATAGACTTGAGGTCGGGGTATCATCAGATGAGGGTTCGAGAGGAAGATATCCAGAAGACTGCTTTCAGGACTTGTTATGGACATTATGAGTTTGTGGTGATGGCTTTTGGGCTCACTAATGCCCCGGCTGCGTTCATGGATCTTATGAACCGGGTGTGTCGGCTGATGCTGGATCGGTCGGTGATCGTATTCATCAATGATATTTTGGTGTATTCGAGGTCTAGGGATCAGCATGAGGAACATTTGAGGGAGATTCTTGGGGTATTGAGATCGGAGAGGCTGTATGCCAAATTCTCCAAGTGTGATTTCTGGTTACTAGAGGTCTAGTTCCTCGGGCATCTTGTTAACCAAAAAGGGATATTGGTCGACCCAGCCACGATTGAGGCGGTATTGAGGTGGCAGGTGCCGAGATCGCCCACTGAGATCAGGAGTTTTCTGGGTTTGGCTGGATATTATCGCAGGTTTAGCAAAGATTTCTCCAAGATTGTTGTGCTACTTACTAGGATGACCCCGGAAGGGTGCTGTTTTTCATGGGGACCGGAGCAGCAGTCATCATTTGAGACGCTCATCAGAAATTGTGCGAGGCTCCGGTGCTCGAACTCCCGGAAGGGATGGAGGACTTCGTGGTGTACTGTGATGCATCTATATCGGGTTTGTGGTTGGTGCTTATGCAGAGGGGTCATGTGATAGTTTATGCTTCGAGGCAGTTGAAGCCTCATGAGTCGAGATATCCCACCCACGACCTGGAATTGGGGGCTGTGGTGTTTGCCCTCAAGATCTGGCGGTATTATCTTTATGGGGTTCGGTGTACCATCTACACAGATCACAAGAGCCTGATGTACTTGATGGATCAGCCAAGTCTGAATATTGGACAGAGGAGCTGGTTGGATGTGGTGAAGGATTACGATTGTGAGATCCTGTACCACCCAGGCAAGGCTAATATGGTAGCTGACGCGTTGAGCCGTAGGACAGAAAGCGCCTCGATCCGAGATATTTGTTTGAGGTTGATGGTAATGACCCTAATTTTGGATATTATTCGAGGAGCTCAGGCTGAGGCTGTGAAACCAGAAAACCAGAAGAGGGAGCGGGTTGTAGGTCAGGTATCATGATTCATCACGGATGGCCGAGGGCTTATGACTTTTCAGGGTCGGATTTGGGTACCGTTTGTGGGTGGTGCGCGTGCTATTTTGATGGAGGAAGCGCATCGATCGAAATTCTCGATTCATCCCGGGGCTACGAAAATGTATTTGGACCTAAGAAAGGAGTATTGGTGGCCCTGTATGAAAAGGGATGTTGCATGGTTTGTTGAGAGATGCTTGACTTGTCGGCAGGTCAAGGCCGAGCACCAGCGACCACACGGTAAATTACAGCCGCTAGATATTCCCGAATGGAAGTGGGAACAGATTGCCATGGATTTTATCACCAAATTGCTGCGGAATACGAGGGGATTCGATACGATTTGGGTGATCATAGATAGATTGACGAAGAGCGCTCATTTTCTGGCCATCAGCGAGAGCTCTTCTGCGGAGAAGTTGGCGAAATTATACGTGAGGGAGGTGGTATCGCGACATGGGGTGCCGATCTTGATTGTTTCTGATCATGATGTGCGTTTCACTTCCAGGTTATGGAAGAAGTTCCATGAGGAATTGGGTACTAGACTGCATTTTAGTACCGCATATCATTCCCAGACAGACGGTCATAGTGAGCGGACGATTCAGACGCTTGAGGATATGCTCCGAGCATGCGTTTTGGATTTCGGAGGGAGCTGGGACACCTATCTACCTTTAGCAGAGTTTTCGTATAACAACAACCATCATTCGAGCATTGGTACGCCACCCTTTAAGTTGTTGTATGGACGGAGGTGTCGCACCCCCATCTGCTGGGGTGAGGTGGGGCAGCGGGTGATGGGTAGCACGGAGATCGTACTCCAGACGACCGAGCAGATTCAGCAGGTCAGGCAGAGGTTGTTACCACTCAGAGCCGACAGAAGAGTTATGCAGACAGACGCTGGTCCGAGCTGGAGTTTCAGGTCGGCGATCTTGTACTCCTGAAGGTTTCTCCTTGGAAAGGAGCGATTCGATTCAGGAAGAGGGGCAAGTTGGGGCCCCGATACATTGGTCCTTTCCGTGTGATCGCGAGGGTAGGCCGGGTAGCCTACCGTTTGGATTTGCCAGCAGAGTTGGGGCAGATTCATGACACTTTTCATGTGTCGCAGCTGAGGAAGTGTATAGCCGACGAATCAGCAGTGGTTCCATTAGAGGATATTCAGGTAGATGCGAGCCTGAATTGTGTCGAGAGACCAGTGGCCATCAGAGATTGGAAGATCAAGCTTTTGAGGAACAAGGAGGTACCCCTGGTGTTGGTCCAGTGACAACATCGGAAGGGTTCAGAGATGACCTGGGAGCCGGAGCGTGAGATGCGTGAGCAGCATTTGGAGCTATTTGCAGAGCGAGACTTCAAGCCCGGATTTACAGGTATCTTTTATTCGCATATTTTTGGTGTTTTGTGAGGGGACTCGGCGAGTTGGAGCTCAAACTCGCCGAGTAGGGTCGCAGTTCTGGACGCGGGTTCGCGCCCGGACTCTCGAGTCCAAGGGACGGACTCGGGGAGTCCGTGCTGTTTGATGAAACCCTAATTTTCCCGTCCTAAGCTCTATTTAAAGGATCTTATGGCCCTTCATTGTGGCCACCTTGATCCTTGAGAGCACCAAAGCAGCTGAGAGCTCCTGTGAGTGAGATAAGAGGCTATTGTTCACCAAATTTGTGTTTTTTGCAAGAAAGGAAGGGGGAAAGTCAAGCTAGAAGAGTTGGGAGCTTGGATCTACTTCCATTTCGCCAAGGGAAGCTTCTTGAGGTATCTTTCAGAGCTTATTTCTGTGTTTATGTTGATATGGTCAAATCTAGGTTTTCTTCTTGCCTTATTTGCTTTGTAATTGAAGTGTGAGAGGTCCTATGGAGCTATGGTACCTAGATCTGGACCTTAGCAGGTCCAGAAAGTCCCAAATGATATGCTTTATGTCCTTCCTTTTGGGTTGGAGGCTAGGGTTGCCATATTAGTGGTCATTTCTCCAAAAAGAACCTTGTAAGTGTTTCATGGTGGCCAAGACTGTGACTTTACGTGATAAATGAGCTTAGGAGGGCCAAATCTATGAGTTTATGGAGCGGATCTTGTTGGATAAGGTGTCTAAGTCCATAACTATTTCTGGTATGTACTTGACCCGACCCGGCATGGTCCATTTGGGTTGCATGGCATCATGCAATTGGATAGACTAAATGAGAGAAATAACACTTGGAGATTATTAATATATTATAAGTTCTAATATATTAATAATATTATTTGATTAGTTTGATTAAGAATTAATTTAGAATTAATTATGTGATCAAAAGATAACTAATTAAATATATGGGTTGATTATGTAAATCATCCATATCTTGTACAGTGGGCTAAAAGGCTCCATGGACTATCAAGTTGGGTTCCACCCATAGGATGCTCCATGGGAGTTACAAACCCATGGGTCATGGAAATGAAGAGTCATGACACATTAGGGTGTAACCCTAGATGTGTCAACACTATATAAGTAACATGTTCTCCACCTAAAATCGGCTACACTAAGAAACAAGAGGGCTTGGCCGATTTTTGAGAAGTGTGTGTTCTCTCATAAGTTCTTCCAAGAGCATTTGGTGTTGTGTGAAGCATTTGATGCATCACACTTGGGGTGCTAGGCTCACAAGGTTTCAAGGAACACAAACAACAACAAGGTAAGTTATTCTATCTATACTTTAAGTTAAAATTGTTCCCCATGTATGCTAGATAGGAATATAACCTTGGAATTCAACTTTGCATGATAATTAGACAAACATAGATCCAAGGTTATTAGGGTTGCATGTACACTTAGGAAGTGTTAGAATGCTCAAAACCCATCAGTGGTATCAGAGCCTAGGCTTGTTTGCTCTTATTTGTGCTTAAAAGTTGAAAAAGAATCGAAAATGTTGCTGTCTGCGAATGGACTCGTCGAGTTCATGAGTATCTTCAACCAACTCGGCGAGTGAGTTCATGCACTCGTCGAGTAGGGTCGACTGATTGCAGAATTTCGATTTAGTTGCTGGAAATGAATTAGAAACATTACCCTAAACTGTTTTGGTAATTGAAAACTTGTTTTTGGTGGTGTAATGTCTTTGCTAATTCATTTACAACAACTAGTTATCAAAATTACAAAGTTTTAAATGCAATTTTTTGATTGTGTTCATATTCATGTTCTTGTTCTTATGATGTTTTAGATGATCATAGGAATTATTTGTAACCCATGTGGTAGATTAATTCTTGATCATAATGTGTTTTAATGGAGTCCATAACTTGTCCTCAAGTTATGGAAAACCAAGAGTCACACTTGAATTAAAACCATTAAAACAAATACAAGAGTTAGAAAAATGAAGAGTCTTCATTTTATTACTCTATTAAACTCATAAGTTACAAGAAATGAAAATTTTTTAAAGTTACAAAACTTGCCCTCAAGTTTTGGAACAAGTAAAGTTAAGTTAAAACTTTAAGTTCCAACCCCTAGAATTTTAAAAGTTAAAATTCAACCCTTATACTTATATTATGATGATTTAATTATATATATATATATATATATATATATATATATATATATATATATATATATATGTATAAGAATAAAGTCGTCTTACCGCTAGTACGCCTCATTCACGAAGCCGGTCTATAAGGTGGGTATAAGGTTGTTGCCTATAAAATGGTGACTTAATGGGTGTCTACTCTCACCCACCGCTTGCTTGACTGGTGGAGGGTCGTTAGCCGAACGGGTAAGACAAGGACTTATAAATTCTCATTCAAAGTATGATGAATATTATAAAGTAACTAAAATGTTTTATTAAATTCCCAATCTTAGTTACTTTAGGAAAATGTGAATAAGGTGCTAATCCATGAAATTACACTTTACACTTTGTCTAAGTCGTTGGTGGAGCGTGTGTGGTTAACCGGTACACTAACTTGGACTTAACAAGGTAGGTAAAGGGTGACTTAAGGTTTATTATAGTATCGGTGGAGCGTGTGTGGTTTACCGGCACATCGATTGAGTGATAAACTTTAAGGGTACCAAGTGATTTGCATGGTTACTTCACACCTCGTTTTGTGATCCTCGGTATCCCAGTCACAAAACTTGGAGGGCACTCTCGAGATTGAAACATGCCTTTGAAAAGTTCATTGAATCTCAAAGAATCTAGGAATTTCTAAAAATCCAATAAAACCTAATATTTCGGTTTTCGTGGTGGAAATTGGTGAATCGTCATTCACATACCTTTCAAATATAGTATAGCTTAGATTACGGCATACCTCTTCTAAGTTATATTATATTGTGATTGGATCCTAGCCTTAATATTACATTTGGTTGTTTTATTAAGGACTCTCTTAAATCTATACTAAACTTGTTCTTCTCTTTCAGATGTCTTCAAATAATGATTCTAGCTCGAATCCTAATGGCTCCTTTACTCTTATGAGTTTGTGTGGGAAAGTCACCTTTGATGGATCCAACTTCAATGAATGGATCAGAAACATCAGGATGATTACCCGCTACGAGGACAAAGAATATGTCCTTGACAAGGAGCTTAAGGAAATTGATGAGTCCACTGCAACACCCAAGGAGATCGCTGACTTTCAGGCACATGAAAGGGATGCTACCAAAGTAGCATGCATCATGATGGCCACAATGACAGCTGAACTCTAAAAGTCTTATGAGGATTTCTACCCTTATGAAATGCACCAAGATTTGATGGATAGATACCATCAAAGTGCACGACAAGAGAGGTACGAAATCATCTGCTCCATGATAACAACCATGATGAAGGACGGAGATTCCGTCACGAGCCACATGCAGAAAATGCAAAGGTATGTGGATCGTTTGCTGAAGCTTAATGTGAACTTCCCTGAGGAGCTTGCAATAGATATCATTTTGCACTCCTTACCATCGTGCTATGATCAATTCTGCATGACATATCACATGAACAAGGAAGAGGTCACCCTCAGCAAACTTCAGGGACTTCTCAAGACCGCAGAAATAGGTCTTAAGAGGAAGTCGGTTGCTATCACTCCTACTCCAAACTCAACTCCGGTTTTGGCAATCGGGAAAAGTCGAGGGAGGAAGAGAAAGAGATCTTCGAAGGGTACCAAGGTTCGGACCCGTGATGGCTCTTCTTCAAGTGGAACCAAGAAAGGTTTCACTACTCCTTCTTCTGACCCAAAAGAGGCTGAATGCTTCTATTGCCATGAAAAAGCTCATTGGAAGCGGAACTGCCCAAAGTACCAGCAGGATGTGAAGGATGGGAAAGTCAAACCCAACCATGCAGGTATTTACACTATCATTTCTAATAACTCACCCCATTCTAAATCTTGGGTCCTTGATACCGGTTGTGGTATTCATATTTGTTGTGACTTGCAGGGACTAAGAAGAAGTGAGAATGTGGAGCAAGGAAGAATAAACTTGATCATGGGGAATAGGAAAGCTTCACCTGTCACCAAGATTGGAGTTTATACTTTATCGCTAAGTAGTGGGTTTAGTTTAGATTTGAATAAGTGTTGTTACTCGCCAGGAATGGCAAGAAATATTATTTCCTTTCATGCATTGTACAAACAAGGTTTCACCTTTTCATTTGATAATGAAGTTGGTTCTATTGATACTTTCTTTAATAATGTTCTTTATTTTAAAGCATTACCTTGTGATGGTGTGTATGAAGCTGTATCTGTTGTAGATAACTTAGGAAATAATGTTTTGTGTGTTGATTCTACTACTAATAATAACTTGGATAAAGCATCATTATGGCATTGTTGTCTTGCACATATAAGCAAGAAACGCATAGGCCAACTCCAAAAGGATGGAGTCTTGGAGTCGTTTGACCTAAAGTCAGATGATAATTGCGAATCATGCTTACTTGGAAAAATGACAAAGTCACCCTTCACAGGCTCCTGTGAAAGGGGTGAAGGTTTGTTGGACCTTATACACACGGATGTGTGTGGACCATTCAAACATGCCACAAGGGATGCTAATCGTTATTATTTGACTTTTACTTATGATTACAGTAGATATGGGTATGTCTACTTAATCAAGCATGAGTCAGAGACTTTCGAGAAGTTTAAGGAATTTAAACAGGAAGTCGAGAATCAATTGGGCAGGAACATTAAGATGCTTCGATCCGATTTGGAAACAAATGTAAACTTTTCTATATGTAATGTAATGGTTGTTTTAGTTTACTTACTATGTGCATTGGATTTGATACACAACGTGGAGTCAACCCCGGAAATGTTTTTGCCTTCGGTTTTCGGGGTGTGACAGTTGCCACAGCCACCACTTTATGGGCTTCGCATTTGGAGGATGGCGAGGAAGAGTGTTCCCATTCAGGGAAGGATAGCCACCAGCACAGCAGGACCTGGCACGACAGGACCTAGCGAGGTAGGTGTCACAACCCCAAACCAAGGATGGCGGAAACGTCCGGGGGTGGAGGACTTCATGTAGAGTATCACAACAAAGAGTATAATAGTGCTCAAAGTAAATACAACCATCGCAATTATAATTGAAAAAGTTACATCAAAGTACATGTTGACATGATTCACGTCAATTACATTATGATACAAAATGAATTGTTTGACGATTTATCGTCCCATCCTCAAAACGTTGTTGATTTCCTGTTTTCACTGAATTCCTGAGAATACAAGTAGTTTTGAAAAAGTGTCAACACAAAGGTTGGTGAGTTCATAAGAGATTTCGTTAGAAAAATAAATTGTTTTCCTTGTAAAAGCGTTAGAATATGTATCCAGAAAATTCGATATTTTCATTAAAATCTGTGTAATGTAGTCTTATGACCGAAGACCAAAATGTATAAGTAACCTTTCTTACTAATAGAAAATGTTATGTGTTTAAATAGACATGGACGCGTTTGAATTAAATGAAATTTCCGTATGTTCTTATGTTTGTTAATACTTTATGTATATGTAGTCCTAAATCCGAGGACCGAGAAATAACAAGTATTGGCCATACTTAAAGGTATAAATGTGGGTTTAAATGATGTGTAGTCATAATTACCAAAACCAAAAGTGTACAGTAATATCTGTACTCATTGAGATAAAAAGTGATTTTAAATCGACATAAAACCCATTTAGGTTTTATAAATAAAATCCCGTAAACTTTATGGATTGTTATATCCCTATGTGAGTCGCTATAATAACACTATGACTATGTGAACCTGCCACAACGTTTCTCAGGCGTCGCGAAACTGAAATGACATTTGTCACCCGTGGACCTGCAGGTCCCACTGTAGCTAGCAGCAAGGTGTGGGGTGTCAAACCCAATATAGATCTATATACAAGTATCACGTTCTCCCTCCAGGAGATTCTGATTATAACTACCAGGAATTATATCCCGCACTCGGACGTACGGGGAGAGAATGTCTCACAATTTAGGTTAACAAGTTTACGTGAAATGTGTGTGAATGTAAATCTTTTCTGTATGAACGTACCCTTTTTTGTACGAGTGTGTTGTGTGATGTATCATAAACTATACCTATTATAGTTTATCTAAAACGTTTGTAATATGTAAGAACTCTTTTATGGAAATGCATTAATGTTATGAATCCATTAAACTATACTTTTTATAGTTTATTATACGTGTTCTAAAATGAATGTATAATATTTATTATGAATGACTTAGTTTCAGTTCATGATGATAAACTAACAAAGAAACACATTCAATAATTAGAGCTTATGATTATACACTTTGCTCAACATAATACAATGTGTTATGATATTTATATGCTGTTGGCTAACTTTAGCCATTCTGCACTGTTTTGTAAAAATCATAGAAAAATCATACAAAGTTGAAAACTAGATCTATAAATTCTGAGAGTTCGCAAAATGTGTCTAGTTTACTCATAATTTTTATCATGATTTTTGGAAGCATTTAACTTGTCTTAAAATGCTCATATTCACAGACTGGTTCAGATTGTTGTTTGAAATTATAGGCAGTTTTGTAAAAATCACCATAAATTGTAGAAACATCGTATGGATATGTGCAAGTAGTCATTTTAAAGCTAAGAACTTCAACTATTTTCACCTTATACAGTTTTGAAAACAAAAATGTTTAAGTTGCCCAAAACAGTCCGTGAATGGAGTTGAACTTTTCTGATGAAGGCTGTTAGAAAAACTTAGTTATGTTCTTGGTGTTTTAACTTGTATTCCCCCCCCCCCCTAAAAGGTTGAGAAAACATGAAAATGTAGGGGTATAAACTCACCTTGAGTGATTTCAGTAGATAAGTGTTGAAGAAGAGAAGTGTTCAACCCAAGAACACTTGAAGAATCACTTGAAGATTTGAAGCTCTAACACAATTATGATGGAGTTTGTGTAAGATATCCATGATTTGAGTGGAAATAAGTGAGATATTCATAAGGAGAATGAATTATGCTTACCAAATGTGGAGGAAAAACCCAAGATCAGCCCTTGAATCTCGAATTTCTAGAGAGAGGAAGTGAGAGAGGAAAAAGTTTGATCTTCTTGGTGAAATGATAGAAAATGGGAGAAATGAGGAGAGAGGATGAATGTCCAGCTCTCAAAAACGTGGGAAAGAGTGATAATTGAGTGGAAAGGACATTGATGTGACCTAGATAAGGTGGGAAGGTGTGGCTGGTCATAGAGTGGGTGTGGGAGTGGTTGCTTGTGTCATAAGGTAAAGCAATGTCAACACTCCACCTCTTTGTACTTTACCCACTAGTTTTTATTATTTAAATAAAGATTTCATGAAAATAGGATTAAATTGTGAATATTTAAGGTTTATTATGTTAAAATATGATTTTGGGTGAAAATCCCGCGTTAAAATAATTAAAAACGGGCTTTAAACGCAAAACTACGCAAAAACCGGGAAGAAAAGCATTCCCAGCGAGACCTCTCAGTCCTAGGCCGAGGTTCGGTCCTTGCTGAGGACTGTAGCCGGAAACGAAGGGAGGCGAGGATGCGAGAGGAGGAGAGGAAGCGAAGGGACGCTCGGTCCGACGATAAGAGGCGAAAGTGGTTAGACCCGAAATGAGCCGAATGAACAGTAGCCTTCGGGTTCGATTCCTCCTGGGCTCAAGTTCGGTTCCTCCTGGGCTCGGGTTCGGTTCCTCCTGGGCGAAGTTCGGTTCCTATAGGGACCTTCGGGTCCTAAGAGGCTTCGCCCCTTTAAAGCAGGTTTCGGGTCCTTAAGCCTATTTTACTCATTTTTACCCCGTTTTAAGCCGTTTTTGACCCGGTTAAGGGTCGGAATGACCCAAATGACTTCAAAAAGTTACAGAAACTTTTGAGAGAGATTTGGGAGAGATTTGACATTCTTGGAGAGATTTCTCACACAAAGAGATATTTAGGAGATATTTCACATACTTGGAGAGATTTGGGAGAGATTTGACATTCTTAGAGAGATTTGGGAGAGATTCTTGATAAGAAGAGATAGAGTGAAAACGATTGAGAGAGGTTTCATGTGTGGCATTTGCGAGCGTCCGACATCGCAATGCATGGTTCGTAAACCTTGTTAAGCCTTGTTTAAGGATCTTACACACTCCTGATGAGTATGCAACATTGTTTTATCGGTTTGGCTCGCCACATACCACAGTTTTAGGTTAAGGAGATCTAGATGTTCACACTTTTTGCTTTATGATCTCTCATTAGAATAGAGAGTTGTGTAGAAGTTTCATAATGTAAATTCTAGTACCCACGGGCAAATTGAGTCAAACGGTTTGACTTGTTGACTTTAGTTGACTTTGACTTGACCGAAATTTGACGGTTGTCACAGTAGGACCCAGCGTTGCATGAACGAGAGCACCCCCACCACATCGAGTCATAGGGATCCCTGTCAGGAAGCCAGGTATGACCCCGGAGGAGTCCCGGAGGATGCATTCGATGGTAGTGCACCTACGTCACAGCCTCGATGTGATAGTCAGGCATCAGGAGGTATTTAACGAAGTGATGATAGGGATGGAAATCCTATTTCAGCATTCGATGGAGGCTACTGACACTGCTAGTGCTGCTAGACGAGAGGCAGGTCAAGCGATGACGGCATATTATGTGCTTGGAGGGCTATTACTGATTGTGGTGTTGATGTTTCTTGTTGGGATAACGATTAGCACGTGGTTCTGATTTCAGTATTTTATTTTATTTTGTCATGAAACGAAAACCCATGTTGGGTGCCTTTTGGGGAAAAACATTTAAAATTTTATTTTGGGAATTCATATATTGTTTTGGTTTATGACTATTTCAAATGGTGATGAGAAGTTTATTTTATGTTTGAAAACTTTTACTATGAGGTCAAACCCTAGAATTTACTTCGTCAATGGTTGAATAAAAAGATTTTTCTTTTCTTCCCTTTCTAAAATCTATATGCCTAGTATTGATGCAAACCATTAATTTGACAACACTTACGGTTTTCAAAATAATAGTGAACATACATTATGTATTTATACTCTTGTGTCTTAAAACCATATCAGGAAGGCCTAATCGCGGGCACCCACAGAACGAAACACCCAATGTTGCTCAAGTTGTAGGACAACAACTCATGGAAGCAATCCCAAACATTGTTATTCAAGTAACTACGGGACTTAATGCTAACCAAGGAAGTAGTGGAGGAAATCGGGGAAACAATGAAAGAGAATGCAACTACAAGTCCTTTATGGCTTGTAAACCTAAGGACTTCCATGGAAAGGAAGGTGCGGTCGGGTTGCTGAAATGGATTGACAACATGGAGTCGGTCCTTCACATTAGCAAATGCCTCGAGCGCAACAAAGTTGAGTATGGAACTTGCCTACTCCAAGATAGGGCATTGACTTGGTGGAATACTCTAGTGCAAACCCGAGGCCGTGCAGCGGCATATCAGCTAACTTGGGAAGACCTAAAGAAGTTGCTGATAGAGGAGTATTGTCCCAAGGATGAACTTCAGAAGCTTGAATCTGAATTCTGGAACCATTCTATGGTTGGAACACAAATAAAGAAGTACACAGTCCGATTTCATGAACGAGCAAAACTGGTACCTCACATGGTTACTCCTGAGGAGAAACGGATACATCGTTACATCTAGGGTCTGGCACCAGAGATTCGGGGAATGGTTACTTCAGCAAATCCAACTACTATTCAGAGTGCAATAGCTCTAGCAAATTGACTAACCAATGATGTGATAAGGATGGGAGCATCAACAAAGGAAAACTCTAGTAGCAAGAGGAAGCCAGCAGATCAGGGAGAGAAGAAGTATGGAGGAAAGTCAGGGAGGAAGCAGAAAGTCTCAAGAAACTTTATGGTAAGAGCCTAGGAGCAAGAACCAGTGAAAACTCAGGAAAAGGAAGTCATGGAAGTGCAAGAGCGAAAGCAGTACTCAGGACCGGTTACGAAGTGCAATAAGTGTAACTTCCATAAAAAGGGAGCTTTCCCAGTGTGCCAAAACTGTAAACAAACAGGCTATTACTCAAAGTATTGTAAGCTGAATAAGGATGGAAAAAGGGCATGTTACGAGTGCGGGAGTACTGATCATCTCCGTAGAGCATGTCCCAAACTGAACAAGGGGCCTAGTAACAATGGACAGGGCCAAGCCAGACAAAACCTCCAAGGAAATCAAGGTGGGCAGCCAAGAGGTGTAGCCTTTGTGATTGGTGCAGAAGAAGCTCTTCAGAACCCTGAGGTGATAGCAGGTACATTTCTCATGAACAACCATTTTGCATCAGTAATACTCAATGCGGGAGCAGATAGGAGTTTTGTTTCTTTAGCATTTAAACCGTTAATTGACTTGAAATCGAAAAAGATGAGGAATACTTATGCTATTGAACTTGCTGATGGGTATGAAATTAGGGCAAATGATATACTTCCTGGTTGTACTCTGAATTTAGCTGATAAACTCTTTAGCATTGACCTAATTCCTATAGAGCTAGGTAGTTTTGATGTGATAGTAGGAATGGATTGGCTATCCAAAAATAGAGCGGACATTGGTTGTTACGAGAAAGTCATTAGGATACCTCTCCCTAATGGAGAAACCCTTATCATACATGGTGAGAAGCCAGGAAGAAGTTTAAACATTATATCAAGCATAAGGATTCACAAGTACCTGAAGAAGAATTCTTTTGCATTCATGGCCCACGCGCTAGAAAGAGAACCTGAAGCTAAGTAACTCAAGGAGATTTTGGTGGTTCAAAATTATCCCGAAGTGTTTCGGGAGGAATTACCGGTCTACCCCCTTACAGAAAGGTCGAATTTTGGATAGACTTAATTCTCGGAGCGGCACCGGTAGCAAAAGCACCGTATCGCCTTGCACCATCTGGGATGCAAGAACTATTCGGACAACTTCAAGAACTTCTAGACAAGCGGTTTATTCGACCAAGTTCTTCACCATCGGGAGCCCCAGTGTTATTCATCAAAAAGAAAGATGGGTCATTCTGAATGTGCATTGATTACAGAGAGCTGAACAAGCTGACAATTAAGAATCGATATCCCCTTCCTCAAATAGATGACTTGTTCGATCAGTTGTCGGGCGCTTCCTACTTCTCAAAGATCGACCTTCAGTCAGGGTATCATCAACTAAGAATCCACGAAGGGGACATTCACAAAACAGCATTTAGAACACGTTATGGACATTATGAGTTCTTAGTCATGCCTTTTGGACTAACGAACGCACATGGATTTGATGAATAGGGTCTGTAGACCATACCTAGACAAGTTTGTGATTGTATTTATTGATGAAATACTTGTTTACTCGCAAATGAAAGAAGATCACAATAGACATCTGAAGCTAGTGTTGGAGCTGTTCAAGGAGCAGAAATTGTATGCCAAGTTCACTAACTGTGAATTTTGGATTTGGGAAGTACATTTCCTTGGTCATGTGATAGGCAAAAGAGGAATTCATGTAGATCCAGCTAAGATTGAGGCAATCAAGAAATAGGAAGCCCCCAAAACCCTGACAGAAATACGATAGTTCCTAGGATTAGCCGGGTACTACAGACACTTCATTGAAACTTTCTCTAGGATTGCTCAACCATTAACATCTTTGACCCAAAAGGATAGAAAAATTCTCTGGGAAGAGAAACACGAAGAGGCGTTCAAAATCCTGAAAAAAAAAAAGTTGTGCAATGCACCAATTCTGGCTTTACCGGAAGGATCAGAGAACTTTGTAGTGTATTGTGATGCATCTCATCAAGGATTAGGATGTGTGTTAATGCAAAATGATAAGGTCATTGCGTATGCTTCTAGACAACTCAAACCGCATTAGAAGAATTATACCACCCATGATCTAGAACTAGGAGCAATATTTTTCGCTCTAAAGATATGGAGGCATTATTTGTGTGGAACCAAGTGCACCATTTTTACCGATCACAAAAGCCTTCAGCATATCCTAGATCAGAAAATGTTAAACATGCAGCAGAGGAGATGGGTAGAGTTGTTTAGTGATTATGATTGTGAGATACGATATCACCCAGGAAAGGCTAACGTTGTAGCCCACGCTCTAAGTAGGAAAGAAAGAGTGAAACCTTCCCTTGTTAGAGCTTTGGAAATGGTAATACAGACAAGCTTGAAATCTCAAATCATTGATGCCCAGGAGAAAGCGTTATTCAAGGAAAATCTTCCAGGTGAAACCTTACATGGTTTGGAAGAGAGATTTGAAACCAAACCTGATGGAGTTCATTATTTCAAGGACAGGGTCTGGATTCCAAGGTTTAACAATCTGAGAGACATGGTGCTAGAGGAGTCTCATCGATCTAAATACTCAATCCACCCTGGAGCAGATAAGATGTACAAGGATCTTAAAGAGTACTATTGGTGGCCTGGAATGAAAAAGGATATTGCCTTGTATGTCAGAAAGTGTTTCACATGCTCAATAGTCAAAGCTGAACATCAAAAACCATCCGGCTTGTTTCAAAACTTCCTAGAACTGCTAAGGGTCACGACTCAATTTGGGTCATAATGGATCGACTGACGAAATCTGCTCACTTTCTCCCCATTCGGGAAGATTTCAAGATGGAAAAATTGGCCCAAATCTACATCGACAAAATTGTTTCTCTGCATGGTGTACCCCTATCTATCATTTCTAATAGAGATAGTCGTTTTACATCGCGATTTTGGTGGATGTTACAAAAGGCACTAGGAACCAAGATAGATTTGAGCACAACTTACCATTCTCAGACAAATGGGCAAACAGAGAGAACAACACAAACATTGGAAGACATGCTACGAGCGTGTGTCAATGAGTTCTCCTACAATAACAGTTACCACACGAGTATCCAATGTGCTCCATATGAAGCATTGTATGGACGCAAGTGTCGTTTGCCCTTATGCTGGACAGAAATCAGAGACAGTCAATTGACTAGACTCGAACTTATCCAGGAAACATCTGGCAGATTGCTATCATCAAAGATAGGCGTAAAGCTGTCAGAGATCGTCAGAAAAGTTATGCGGACAATCGTCGAAAACCCTTAGAATTCCAAATTGGGGACAAGGTACTTTTAAAAGTGTCGCCTTGGAAAGGGCTTGTATGTTTTGGTAAGAAAGGAAAACTAAGACCAAGATATGTTGGACCCTTTGAGATCATTGAAAGGATTGGTCCGGTAGCGTATAAACTCCAATTACCCCAAGAGTTAAGGGCCATTCGTGACACATTCCACGTTTCCAATCTTAAGAAATGTCTAGCCGACGAAGCATTGATAGTACCTCTGGAGGAAATTAAGATCAATGATAAGCTAAACTTTGTTGAAGAACTGATAGAAATCCTTGACAGGGAGGTAAAACAACTTAAGCGGAGTAAGATTCCAATTGTGAAAGTTCGATGGAACTCAAAACGCGGGCCGGAGTACACCTGGGAGCGTGAGGACTTCATGAAGGAAAAGTATCCACAACTTTTCCCATGCGATGACAAACGATGACATGGAATGAATTTCGGGACGAAATTCTTTTTAAGTGGGGGATACTGTGACAACTGTCAATTCAGGTCATTCTCGGACTCGTGCATCTTTATAAAAACCAATCATGCACAACATGCCATGGCCTAGTAGTATAATTTAGGTCAAAAATCTTTCATAAACTAGGATCCAACTAAGATCTAGGACTAATATACTTGATTCTTACGATTCTAGTAAGTTGCTTAACTACAATAGGAAATGCCAATACCATAATTAGAATGAAACTTCAAACTTTGTTACAATTGAAAAAGGGTACAAAACCCTAAAAATAAATTAAAATATTCTAATTACATTTCAATATGATGGTGAACATCAAACAATGTTCCCAAAACCCTAAAGACCCAAAAATCCAAATTTATAAACCTTAAAGCTGAAAAACTTTATAAAATTTAGCTATAAACTTCCTAATATCAAATTTTTATTAATCAAATTATGGATTATAATCAATGAAATACAAATTTTATTTATTAAACATTAAGAATAATTTATTAGTTAAAAACAAAGATTTTTAAATAAATCAAGAATTACATAAAGAAGAATTTTTATAAAAATTCTTGGGTTTTATAAAAATGAAGAGGGAATTTATTTAATTATAATTTTAGGAGAGAGAGGGCCTTTAATCCACCCAAAATCTAGCCACCCTCTCCCCATGCTCTCCATCTTCCCAAAAACTTCAATCATTAAGATCTAATCCCCACTCTTCCACTTCTTTCTTCACTCTCTCTCACACTCCACCCTTCTAACACTCAAACTCTCTTTCTCTCTCTCTAACACACGAAAATCATCAGCCAAGAACACCTCTCCACACTCAAATCTTCATCCTCCAAGACTAATCTTCAAGGTACACACGAAAATCTTTCACTTTCCTTTACTTTTCTTCTTGTTTTTAAAAGGTTTTTCTTGTATTTCTCTTCCTTCTACACCATTCTTTATGAACATTCATGAACATGTTCATGAATGTCAAGTTTGATGATGATGGTGGTAGGGTTTCAGCCAAGAACAACATGCATGTTGTTTAATGGTGAAATCCAAGGACCAAAACCTATGTCAAACACTAAAGTTCGGATTTTTACAAGTTTTGAAGGTTCAAACACCTTATGCTTTCAAGTATTTCTTTTAAAAACATCACTATGAAAAACATATGTCCATGCATGGTCTTCAGACCGTGATGCATGTGATGAACACCAAGCTAATGAGCTTGATGATCAAAGTACATTGTTAATAGTGCATGTAAACGATTTTGTCTATAAAAATATCTAAAAACCAAAAATTTTCCAGATTCCCATTAAGGTAATATGAGCATCTGGAAAATTTCAATAGTTTTTATCATTTCTTTGATTTATTAAAATTGTTACAAGAAAACAAGGGCATAAATCACATAAAATACTTCCAGAGGTCTATAAATCTGGAATAAATTCGTGGTTGACCCCTATGGTGAATAATGACCCCTCATTAAACTCATTGATTTTTGTTGCTGTTTAATATGTTTTTCGATTTTCTTTTTGTTTGGGTACAATAAATTACAAAACCACATTAGAGAGTGTGAAAATTATCTCTAACAATTTTCGCAGCTCTTACCTGTGAAGGTAGACTCAGAAAAATAATCTCGGAATTTTTCATCATGCCTTCCTATTTTTCCCAATTTTTGGTAATTATAATGGCCTAAAAATAGGAAAAATAGTTCTGATTATCCCAAATTCGTGAAATTTTATCAGAATATCATGTTGTACAGTAGGAGGTTACATAAAAATGTTTATGATCTTTCTCTACTGTAAACTATTTTTTCTTCTATTTTCTAAGGTTAAATAAATAAAAATACACATTAATACCCAAAACCGGATTATACAATATGAAAACCAATTTTGGTATTTTTCCCAGATTACTTACACTGTAAATGATGTTACAAAAAGTTTTGGTAATTTATTTTAACTGTTTATTATTTATTCTTCAATTAATGATTATTTAAGGGGATAGAACAAGGAAAAATAGAAATACCCACTGAAAAATATCTTTTATATTTTTCCCAGCCTAGTTGTGTATAATAACAGTTAAGTAAAAAGTTTAAGTAATTTTGGAAACTGTTTTCTATTTATTTCAATTTTTATTGTAATAAATGCTCAAAAATCATAAAATATAATTAAACATCTTGGAAATTCATTTTTATATTTTTCTCAGCTTAGTAATGTGTAATAACAGTAAAATAAAAAGTTTTAGAATTTTTATCCTTTGAATTCTATTTTTCATGAATTTATGTTGTTATAAAGGCTTAAAAATTTGGAAAATAGTTAACCATATCAAAAATTCAAGGAAACTTTTCTGGAAAACCTCCGTTGTATTTAGAATGAAAAATACAAGGTTTGACAATTTTTGGAAACTATTTGATAATATTTTACATTTTTAGGAATATAAAACACCTTTAAATGTGTTGAAACACTCTTAAATTTATATTACTAAATCTGGAAAATTAATATCCCAAAGTTGTATTAATCGCATAACTTGTAGAATTTCATCATTTCAGAAAAAGTGTAACCAATCAATATACAATCCAATATTAGAACATAAATTGGCATTTCACTATATTTAGAGTTTAGAATTTCATCATTTCGACATGGAAACTCACTAGTGTATTTTTGATATCGTAGGATCCCGGTATTAAGACGTTGGTGTATTCCGAGGCACTACTTGTATCTACTTGAAACATTGTGAGTATTCACGCACTCCCTTATTTTCAGTTTTTATGTTTTGGGGTTGAAAAGCATGTCCAGAAAAACTATTATTTGCAGGTTGTATTTAAATTGATTTGTATCAAACATGATTGCTATTGTATTGCTATGTCTCTCTATGTATGTCTATGCAACACGGAACATGAGAACTTATCGTATTAGGGCCCTTCCCTTATCTCTAACCATTAACTCTTTGAGCCAATGGTCATTATCGATAGCGCTATTAGGAATTGACAACTCCTCACTCGCCCTATTGCTGGAGTGCATGATACCATATTCATCTATGGAACGATAAGCATAGATCTTGATAGGGCTTCAGTCATAGGTTTGGTTGAGACTCATTGTTTGCTCATACACATACAAACTCATTTCTCATTATAGCAATAAAGTTGTATTCGTTAATAGCAATCAACTTTGTTTCTCACTAAAGCAATTTACTTGTATTTACGAAAAGCCTTATTCAAGCTCGATTTTATAAACTTGTGAACTCACCAACTATTTTCATAGTTGATGCTCGTTTTACATACTTTTTCAGGAAATAATTAGCAAGCGGATATAAAGATTAATCATCATAGAGCATGCTGCATCGTGTTGAAGTTATTTATGAAGTCATCTTTGAACAATGTTATTTTGGAAAAACTTGTATTTTGTTATTTTTGAAGCTATGGGTTGTAAACTTTTAAATACTGCTATGGTGATGTATCTTTATCTTTTGCAATGAAACCGTTATCACTGTCATATCTTGCATTTCCGCTTTAGCGGGGTGTGACAACAATCACTCTTAGAACACTCGATTCAATGAATTTAGTGCAGAATCTAATTACAATCTTTGATCTACAGAAGTCTAGATGTAATTCCTGCTCTGATACCTTTTGAACAAAGTTGATTCAAAAACCTTTTGAACAAAGTGAAAATCAGATTATAGATGTAATTCCTGCTCTGATACCAATTGATGAATCAAAGAATCTAGTATAAAATGAATTATAGATTTAATTCAAAGTAAGTATGCGAAATTTGAACACCGATGTAAATATGATCTGTTTGCCTCTATTACGATTTTTCTAAGTTTACAGAGTACAATCAATATTCTGTAAAGACTTCATTACTAAGATACTAGTAACATCTTGATGCGGGCCCTAGTGTGGAGGATCGGGCCCTTGCGTTCCTAGAGGCCCATGAGCGTGTGACTAAAGGGGCTTCACGGAATTGGCCATAACTTTGGCTACGAGTCTCCGTTTCGGGCCTATGAGCAGTCACATCGAATCTTGGAGCAAGGAGCACGTCTAGATAAGTCCCCAAAGGGGACTTACCCATTTTTGAGTCCAAAAATCACTGTCTAAATGGAGTTATGAACAATTTTGTTATTTTTCCTTAATTTTTGGGTTTTGTTTTTGGGTTTGTATTTGGCCCATGGACTTTTAGGGTTTCATTTTAATTTCTCCTTCTTATTTAACTGTTTTTGATGTAATTTGGATGGTCCATCATCAATTTTATGAACTTTCGATTTTCTCCTAAATTTTGTGTGTTAACCCTGATTTGAAGCCAATCCCACATTATTCGTAGAATCAACGTGGTTTGGAAGAGATTGTCCTGGCTATTCTTTTAGAATCAACAGGTTCATTCTTCATTATCTTTGTGTTTTTTTTTTGCACTGCATCAGTTGGTATCAAAGCCGAATTCATGGTTCAAAATGCCTCCGAGGAGAAACAGGATGCCCGCTAATGTTCATTAGCAAGAACTAGAAGAACGTATTATGGCACAAATGGAGGAAAGGATGGATCAAATGGTTGACCAACTGACTGATAGGATGGTCGAACTGATTAATCGAGGAGGGAAAAGGTCTCGAACACATTCTCAAGTGGAAGATGGTGAATTTGGGAACCCGTTCAGCGGTAGTGACGGTTCATATTCTGAAGACGATCTAGAAAGGCATCCAAGGCGTGATCATAGAGGTGACAGTAGGCTTTGGGAGGCCGGAATGAGAATTGATATCCCAGAATTCGACGGGGTCATTTTGAATCTGGAGGGTTCATTGACTGGTTGGTTACTTTCAAGGAAGTTTTTGTGTTCAAAGAAGTTCCTGAAAACAAAAAAGTGTCATTTATTGCTACCAAGCTACGTGGTAGGGCATCTACATGGTGGCAACAATTGAAACTGACACGAGACAGGCTCGGAAAGTCAAAGGTTGTGAATTGGAGGAAGATGAAGAAGTGTTTACGATCCAACTTCCTACCCGATAATTTTCAAAGGTTGATGTACCAACGGCTGCAAAATCTGAAGTAGGGTGCCAAATCAGTTGATGATTACACAACTGAGTTCTACCAATTGATTACCCGGAACAATATCCAGGAGACGGAGGAAAAACTCGTTGCTCGATATATTGGGGGTCTACGGGTCCAAATCATGGACTCTGTAAATATGTTTGACCCGATATCTATTTCTGAAGCACACCAACGGGCGTTGGCTTTTGAGAAACAAAGTCGTCGGGTGGGCGGTTCATCTTCAACTGCCAATATTGGAGGAAGTTTCGGGATGGGTGGTATGGTACCCCGTGTTGTGGCTAATCAACAAAGACCGACATCTAATAGTGTTGGACCAAATTCTAGGACAAATGTTAGTAGCAGCTTGAAGTGTTTTAGTTGTGGGGAGACAGGTCACCGACAATCAGAGTGCAAGAAGGTTGGAAAACATCATTTGTTTGTTGAGCAAGATGATTGGAAAAATGATGATGCCGGTGAAAATTATGAAGATCCCCCTGTGTATGACGAAGAGCATCAATGCGAAGAGGAAGTTGTAACTGGAGATTTGGGGGTAAATTTGGTGGTAAGGCGGTCTTGTTTTACACCAAAAGTTGTTGGTGATGATTGGCTCAAACACAACATCTTTCAGTCGACATGTACTATTTTGGGAAAGGTTTGTACTTTTGTTATTGATTCAGGAAGTTGTGATAACCTTATATCTGAAGAAGCAGTTCAAAAGTTGGCTTTGAAAACAGAAAATCGCCCTAAGCCTTACAAGCTACAGTGGCTTAAGAAGGGTGGCTAGGTCACTGTATCTAAACAAGCCCTTGTTTAATTTTCTGTTAGTACCATGTATACAGATGATGTGTGGTGTGATGTGGTTGCTATGGATGATTGTCATTTGTTGTTGGGCAGACCGTGGGAGTATGATCGTAACATAGATCATAACGGGCAGACTAATACTTACAGTTTCTTGTTTGGTGGTGTGAAGATAACATTGGTTCCCAGTAAGCCAAAGGAGCCAGTTCCGAGACCTTCGGGTACTCTACTGACCCTTAATCAGTTTGAAGACGAGTTGGAGGTGGAAGGTGAAATTTTGTATTACTCGGGAAGGAAGTTGCTAAGGAGGTTGAAATTCCTCAGGCTATGGTTCCTCTGCTAAAGGAATTCGCTGATGTTTTCCCTAATGAATTACTTGATGGTTTGCCACCTTTACGTGACAACCAACATCATATTGATTTACAACCAGGAGCTCATTTGCCTAATAGGCCACATTATAGAATGAGTCCCGGAGAGCATGAGGAGTTGCGACGACAGGTGGAGGACTTGATTTCAAAAGGTCATGTTCGGGAGAGCATGAGCCCGTGTGCTGTTCCTGCTTTATTGACTCTTAAAAAGGATGGTACTTGGCGTATGTGTGTTGATAGTCACGCCATCAATAAGATCACGGTGAGGTACATATTTGATGACCTACTTGACCAGATTAGCAGTGCCTCTATCTTTACGAAACTAGACTTGAAGAGCGGGTACTATCAGATTCGACTTAGGCGTGGGGATGAGTGGAAGACTGCCTTCAAGACTCATGAAGGCTTGTATGAGTGGTTGGTGATGCCTTTCGGTTTATCAAACGCTCCTAGAACATTTATGCGTGTGATGAACCAGTTGTTCAGGCCCTTTATTGGTAAATTTGTAGTCATTTATTTTGATGACATACTTATTTATAGTGCTACTTTTGGTGAGCATGTCAACCATGTGAGAAAGGTTTACACCGTGCTTTGATGGGATATTTTGTATGTAGCTATGAAGAAATGTGTTTTTATGGTTCCTAAAGTCTTGTTCTTGGGGTACGTTGTTTCTGGGAAAGGAATACAGGTAGACGAGTCTAAAGTAGCAGCTGTCAGACAATGGCCAAGTCCAACTACCATCACTGAAGTTCAAAGCTTTCATGGCCTTGCTTCATTCTATAGGAGGTTTATTCCAAACATTAGTTCTATTATGGCACCGGTGATTGATTGTATGAAAGGGAAGACCTTTACTTGGATCGAAGCAGCAAAATCAGCTTTCCAATTAGTAAAACAGAAGGTTACTACATCACCGATTCTTGTATTGCCAGACTTTTATCAAGTGTTTGAATTACACACGGATGCTTCCAAGGTTGGGATTGGAGCAGTTCTAAGTCAAGGAGGACGACCGGTTGCCTATTTTAGTGAGAAGTTGACGGGGCCAAAGCTGCGTTATAGCACTTATGATGTTGAGTTCTATGCAGTGGTCCAAGCTGTAAAGCATTGGCGCCATTATCTATTTCATAAGGAATTTGTTTTGTTCACATATCATGATTCATTAAGACATATTCGCAGTCAAGATAAGGTGTCACACAAACATGGGAGGTGGATGTCGTTCTTGGAAAAATTCACTTTCTTGGTGAAACACAAGTCTGGGATGTCAAATCGGGTGGCTGATGCATTGATTCGGAGGAGTAATTTGCTAGTTTCCATGAGGGTTGGTGTGTCGGGGATGGATGTCCTCATGGAGCAGCTAACGGTTGATCCTTATTTTTCTGTTGTTCTGCAGGGTATACAGTCTGGACAGATGTATGGTTTTCTACTGCATGAAGGTTTTCTTTTCAAAGGCAATCAATTGTGCATCCCTGATTCTAGTATCCGCCTTTAAATCATTAGGGAGTTGCATGGTGAAGGGCATGTCGGCCAAGATCGCACTTTACAGTTGGTACAATCATCTTATTTTTGGCCTACAATGCGCAAGGAGGTGGATAGATATGTTAAACGGTGTCGAATCCGTCAGGTGTCAAAGGGCACATCTACCAATGCAGGACTCTATATGCCTTTGCTTGTTCCTTCACAACCTTGGGTAGACATCAACATGGATTTTGTGTTGGGTTTACCACGTACTCAACGAGGAAATGATTCAATATTTGTGGTTGTTGATCATTTTTCTAAGATGATGCACTTTATTCCTTGCAAAAAGACGACGGATGCAGTTAATGTGGCCTAGTTATTCTTTCGAGACGTCTACCATTTGCATAGATTTCCATCTTCTATTGTTTCAGATCGAGACACTAGGTTTTTGAGTCATTTTTGGCGCAGCCTATGGAAAATGGTGAACACTCACCTCAATTTTAGTAGTGCATATCATCCTCAAACGGATGGCCAAACAGAGGTTGTCAATCGATCCCTTGGTAATATTTTGCGGTGTTTAGTGGGTGATCATGTCAAGACCTGGGATCAAAAGCTTTGTCAAGCTGAGTTTGCTCATAATCATGCTATCAACCGAATTACTGGACATAGTCCATTCCAGGTGGTCTATTCTGTTCAGCCACGGGGACCACTTGATCTGATGTCACTGCTTGTTTCAAGGGTTGTTCCAAAGAAAGTGCAGGATTTTGTTGGAGGACTGGATGATGTTCATAAGGCTATTCATGACAACTTGGTCCGAGCTAACTCCAAGTACAAGCAAGATGCAGATAAAAAACGCAGACAAGTTAATATTGAAGTAGGTGACTTTGTTTGGGCTGTTTTGACTAAAGATCGTTTTTCGTTTGGTGAGTACAACAATCTGTCAGCTAAGAAGATTGGACCGGTGGAGATTGTGGAGAAGATTAATTCCAATGCTTACCGTCTACAGTTTCCAAGCCACATTCGTTGTTCCGATGTTTTCAATGTAAAGCATTTGCTTCCTTATTATGGGGATTCTTCTTATGATGACCATGGTGCACATTCGAGATCGAATTTTGTCTACCCAGGAGGGGATGATGCGGGCCCTAGTGTGGAGGATCGAGCCCTTGCTTTCCTAGAGGCCCACGATCGTGTGACTAAACGGGCTTCACGGAAATGGCCATAACATTGGCTACGAATCTCCGTTTCGGGCCTACGAACAGTCAAATCGAAGCTTGGAGCAAGGAGCACGCCTACATAAGTCCCCAAAGGGGACTTACCCATTTTTGAGTCCAGAAATCGCTTTCTAAATGGAGTTATGAACAATTTTGTTATTTTTCCTTAATTTTGAGGTTTTGTTTTTGGGTTTGTATTTGGCCCATGGACTTTTATGGTTTCATTTTAATTTCTGCTTGTTATTGAACTGTTTTTGATGTAATTTGGATGGTCGATCATCAATTTTATGAACTTTCGATTTTCTTCCAAATTCTGTGTGTTAACCTAGATTTGAAGCCAATCCCATGGTATTCGTAGAATAAATGTGGTTTTGAATAGATTGTCCTCGCTATTCTTTTAGAATCAACATGTTCATTCTTGGTTATCTTTGTGTTGTTTTTTTTGCGCTGCATCAGTTGGAGAGGAAAGCGTACAAAAAATATAGGAGAGGAAAGCGTACAAAAAATATACTAAGGACTAAAACATTATGCATCGAATATTATGCCTTAGTAAAATAAAAATACTGAAAGGTTCGAAGATCCTAAATACAAACTTCGATAATTACAACACTTTGACTCTAACATGCCTAAAGCATAGTTTTGCTTTAGGTACTTGTACCTTCGCAGATGGAATAGTCCATCTGCGATTTGCCTATTCCACCTGCGATTTTCCAAACAAAATACTATAAAACCGTTTTTTCATTTTGTTTGATAACCAGGTTGAATTTTGGCGAGTATCCTAAAATTATCGGCAAAAAAGTGTTAGAAAAATAATTAGTAGTAAAAAAAAAAGATGTTTATTGCGTGAAAGTGTATTTCCGAACCATACAAATAGTGCGGTAAAAATCAGTGACTTGAAACGTTTTATTTTAAATCATCCATTCTTAGAAGTTGGTGATACTGATGCAGTTAGAGTATGTTTAATGTATATTTTGTGTGAAGGTTTTTTGGGAAAATAAATAAATGATCGGGTGCCACAAGATTGGTTTTTTTTTTTAACTGAGAATTTGGATGTCTGGAACAAGTATTTTTTGTTTACTTTGAAAGTTTAATATAATTAATGTTCATATATACATTTGTTTTGTTAGTTTTGCTTGGGGTAGCTATTTATGAGATTTTATCTATGATGACCTTGTGGATACGTAGAACAAGATAAATAAATACTTATCACTGCCTGAGCATCGTCAAACTTTAAAATACTTCGATTCAGAATATACGGCTCCATTTAGGGTATAAAAAAATTATTTATATATAAATGCTTTTATTGTTATGTTAGTTATTTTAATCTTAACTTTTATTAAAATAATTGTAAAAATTGTGGATATGGATATATTAGATGATTCCGGCTGTTCGTGCATGTGGATTTGTATTGAGAAAAAATTAGAGACATGCCTCAGATGAAACAATGGAGTGACACAAAAAAATTGAAATGGGTTGATGTGATTTTCATAGACACAGGTTTATAACTTTTTTTTAAAATTTTTAATAAAATTCATTGTTATACTTTTACATGCATTTTTAATATGTTCAATTTTTAGGAGGGACAACAACCAAGAAATAAAATGCCACCAAGTGACGATGAGATAACTTCTTGTTATTATATGTCATTTCAAGAGTATGTATATGGTGAACGGAAATCAGTTCCATCCCCAGTACGAGACCATTTTAGGAGACAAGGCGAATCTCTATCTAGTATGTCGTCTAGTGGTCGCTCTTATGGTAGAGGTGGGCGTAGTGGGAAACCCAGTTTAGAGGAGGTGTTGAAACGACTACATGAACTTGAGCAATAGGTGTTTATGAACCAAAAACCTAGTGATGTGCTTGTTAATGAAAATCTATGGAATAACATCACTTTTGAGGAGCCTGCAATATTTCAAACAAATTTTGATGAACCAGTTAGTTACACGCTATATTTTTTTTATAATTTATTAACATATTTGAATTTTTTTTTTCATATTTTATAGTTGAAAATGTAGGTTGTAGAAGATGAAGGGATAAATAAAAATAATACAAATGAAAATGTTTTTGTTGATATTGAAGACGATAAGGTTACTACAGTTACAATTTTAATAATTAAATTTTAAGGTGTCTTTCGTTAATAACTATAATGTGTTAATTTTAATATAGGAGTTGGAGGAGAGGAATGAGAATGCGGGTTGTAGTAGGAACAAATTTGATGATGTTGTATTTAATGTAAATGATTATAATGAAGCTAAAGAGGTTATTATACTTACATTTATTTTATTTTATTTAGTAGATTGAAACATTTTTTAATTAGAGATTATTGCTTATTAATTTAGGTGTCGGAGGAAGTTGCTTTAATAATTACGAGAAATCTAAATTATTATGATGATTATAGTTTTGATTGCAAAGAAGTTACACCCGATAGACTGCGGGCTCGAAATCCATCAAATTATTTGTGCCCTCCTTACACTGAGGTATTCGTTTAATTTAAAAGCTTATATCGTAATTGTAGAAATTTATTTTTATGTGAATTATTTGAAAGATAGATATTTAAACATTTGAATATTGTTTTAGTTGCACACGACACCAAAACAAAAAAGAAGACCAAATATGAGGGTTGATATCAAATCAACAAGCCCCGTTTCTCCTCCAACATTTACTGTTGTTCACAACTTCCCCTTGTTGCGCCTGTAACCTTATGTAACAGGCGGTGAGGTTGTGATCCAAAATTATTTATTTCATTCATATGACGTGCAACATCGTTTGTTTAATTTGGTGTTAGAGATTTTTGGAGTGCCTTGTTTGGGCATACACACGACGGATGGTTGGAGGCAGCAGTAAAATAATTTTTAATTTATTATTTTAAAAGTTATTTTTTTTTAGTTAATAACAAAAGTATCATAATTTTGTGCAGCATATCACCATTTGTTATAGACTACAGATAGAGAGACGTTTTGATAGCGACCGACATACAATAATGCCTCTAAATTTTTTTTGTCTTCCATGTTCCGGAGGAAGGGCGTTTATGGCTGGTATTGCTACATACCCAAACTTCATAGTTGCTTGGTGGGATGTCAATACGGTAAACTGAATTTTAGTTTTTGAAATTTTTTTCGATATTGTCATTATGTTTTGGTATTCTAATATGTAAACATAATTTTTTTTTATCCTTATACAAGTCCTAATGCCGATTCATTCATCCCCGAATCACTGATTATTTGGGGAAGTACGATTGGCGTCAATGGAAGTCCATATTTATGATAGTCTCGGTGGAGGGGCTTATGAAAAATTCAACCCTAATGGAACCTTTACCAAATTTGAAGCTCGGGTGGCAGATTATTTAGACAAGATTAACTATTAGGCCCGGAGGAATATCCCAAGGATTCAATTGAATATGCGATTCATTTTCGAAACAAATGTTCCCCAACAATCTAGTCATTTGGGAGATTGCGGTGTTTTTGTTTGTATGTGTATGGAACAATTAGTTTCAGGCCAACCAATACGTGAACTTATTGACCCAAGGAATGCAACTTTAGAGTATCACCAACGGATGGAAAAATTTTATTGGGGGTCGATTCTTGGTCCTATGTACTTGGATTATATATTTGTATATGTAATTGAATATTGGATTTAGTGACCTAGTAATAACTTCAATACTTACAACATAACAATAATACCGCCATTTGTTTTAACGTTACAAGTACATTGCTCTAAACATAACAACAAATACAACAATTTATTTACGTAACAACTTCAAAACTATCAAATCAATATTAAAAAGTTTACATCTTGTAAACACTAATTTCCAAAACGACACCCAACTACAAACCAAGGCTATCTTTAAATTTTTATTTTCTGATTGAAAATGCTTATCAAAGTTAGCTACTTTAGCCATTACCATAGATGATTGGTCATTCTCTTCATCAATCCAACTGATAAACCTGCATTTTGATCCCTGTAAATTTAAACATTGAGAATAAGAATTGTTGCCATATAATCATAAGGGTGTAAATATGAATGAAGTTAAGAACATGATACATATATGGGAAGCATAAAATAATCTTCCTGGGTTTTTAGTTGTACCCGAAATCCTAATGATACGTTCAATTCCGCAACTACAGTATGACATTCGACTTATTTATTCTATCAAATATGAATTTCTTTCGCAGATAAATTTCATGGAGTGACTTTACACCCATTTATATATGTGGGTTATTTACCCCTTCTTGGGAACTATCTGACAACAATGTACTTCGCAGTGGCTTTAGATGGAAACCATGAACCCCTACTCTTAGCAATTGGTTTGGGGACCTTAGAGTGTGAAGAATCATGGAGATGGTTCATGATGAAGTTAAAAGAGTGTTTAGGTGAGGATACAGAGGTTGGTTTCATAAGCAACCTATGTGATAAAATAGACTTTGCTGCTCAGAGTGTCTACTCATATTCGTATCATGGATATTGTCCTAAAGATATAGCTTGGAAAATACATGATTTTGTCGGACATAATGATACGGAAGTCAAAACGTTGTTTTGGAAGTCATGCAATGCATATAGTGTTCATGATTTTTACTTGTGTCTGGAAAGGTTGCAAAGTGCATGTAGGAAACTACCTTTCTGCACCTTGCTTAGGAGTCCAATTTTTTGGTTTGATGATATAGCAATTTCAAAATAGACACGAGCATTTTTCCCAAAAGTACGTTATAATGTTAAATCGATTGATGTCCCTGAAAGTTGCAAATTAGTCCACACGTCAGTTTCCTATAACAACGATAATTGAGTTAATCAATACGTTGATACAATCAAAGTATGCTGAATGGGCTGAAGTGGTGGGTAACTTTATATTTATATTTAGTTTTTTCTTGTATTATTATTTTAAAATTAACAAATTTTGTAAGGAGGTTGTCTAGTGGGGTGACCCCTTATGTTGAAAATAAGGTTCAAAAACGTGTCAACAAGTCTTATAATTGGGTGGCAAGACATTTGTATGGGGATACATTTGAAGTTGATGACAATTTTGCCACCAGCAAAGTACGATTTGAACGTAGGGTATGTAGTTGTGGGAAATGGGAAAAAAGCAGTATACCATCTGCCATGCTATATCATCTCTAAGAACCTATACGTCTGAATCCATTCACGAAATGGTTGATTACAAGTTCACTTCTTTTGTGTATCGAGTTGCATTTGGATCTGAGTCGATGAATTCTATACCATCACATGTGCACTAGGAAATACCAAATGAAAGGGTGGTCCTGTTACCTCCCTAAAAGAAGTGGTTATTCATGTACCTCGTTTGCATTTTATATCCTAATATGTATTTGTTATTTATGTACGACGTTGCATTTTATGTCACGTTATACTAGTTATGCATTAATGTTTTAATGAATTGATTATGGACCTGTTATCTTAATTCATTGTAAATTGCGATTGAGGAAACAACATACATTAAAAGTAAGGGAGATTTATTAACTTCTCACAAAACACACGTACAACAACAAGCAATGTAACTAACAAAAAACAAACAAATTAACCAACATTCATATTAAAAGTGAGGGACACTCTTTAAAAGATTTCACGCATCTTCGTGGGTAAACTCTCTAGCATCAGATTCGAAACGGTACAGCTCCAAAGCCACCTGTATGAGAATGTCTTCATCCATATTCGCATGTTCATTATCTAGCTCGTTATAAATACAATGAAAATTCTTGACCTTTATTTTCAAATCTAGAAACTTTTCTTTGACATCTCTTCTTCTTCGATATTGAGTACACCATATTTGATGGTGAAACAAATGACAGAAACGAGACCAAAATGACCCAGCACGAACTTCTGGCGAACCCGGTGGAAAATCATCCTCTACAGTTACAATCCAAGCTTAAATGAAAGAGACCTCCTCTTCATTGCTCCATCTAATTGGTACAGATGAGTCCGTAGTTGCAAGGGGAAAAGTAATGCGATACAATTAAAATAGATATGAACAACTATTTATAGTGACTCCTTATTTTCCCGGTGCAATGGCTTGTCAACTCAAGTAGTAGTGTATTGTGTTGTCATTCGATGTAATGACTTGTCAACTCGAACAGTGATCCCTTGTGTTCTCAGTTAGTACATTGCGTTCTTTAGTTAAGTTGGACTATGAATTACAGACAAATTAGAAGACTGGAATGCGATATTGTGTATAAACTACTATAAATTGACATTAAGTTAATAAAATTGTTTAATAAACGATGTAACAGTTATTCATATATTATTTTTGAAATTTTACTCTCTTTGTTTCACTAAAAATGAGTTCTATACCATGGATCAATGAGGAGCTCTTGGTTCTTACACGTGCATATATTCATGTGTATGCGACCAACAAATTGAACGATCCAATGTTTTGGACTCGTTCAACCAATATCTCCAACACTGAAAACCGAATGACTACAGCAAACGATCGTGACAAACTGGACATCTTAGCAAGATGGTATGAAAATAAAACAAAAATTCTATTATTCAACGATCTTTATACCAAAATTGACGGCACATGTTTAAATGCTACTGAGGAGGTCATCTTGGAAGATGCTAAGAAGGAATGCAATTCATTAAGTGACGGGTTGGAATTCCAGTTTGACACCCCTTGGAAAATTTTGAAATATATCCCATTTATTTAATATCTATTTCAATTTATTATGTGTGTACTAGGTTATTTTCATGTATTACATATGTATTGGATGCACCTCCAATGTTTAATTTTAATTAATAAATGCTCATTACATTACTTTTCATGATACATTACAATACATTACTAAAAACAATTCCATGAACCATTATACATAAAACATTACAAACATTACTAAAAACAATGAATTAAACTTAAACTATTAAACTAACAACCATTACATGAAACATTAAACTTATAACATAACTACAAACAAACCATTAAAATAAAAAACAAGCCCATTGGTTATTTTTAATGGAAAATAGAGCGGTCTTGTAACACCTGATTCGTGGTACGCAGTTAATTCTTGAAGTATTTATAGTTTCACTGGGGCTCGATGAGTTGGTGGCTTAACTCATCAAGTAGAGTCGTGACCCGGGGGAAGTTTAAGTGACCTACTTGACGAGTCGGGAGACCGACTCGGCGAGTAAGTGATGTTTGATTGAAACCCTAAATTTGAGGGTTTGCATCCTATTTAAACAACTTAGATCCCCCCATCTCATCCTCCATCATCTCTTATACTTCCAGAAATCATTATCTTGAAACCCTTACCTTGTTTGAGTGTTCTAAGGCCATTTTGTGTATTTTAGTGGATTGTGAAGCTTGAAAAGAGGAAAGGAGCTTGGGAGTTCAAGTTGGAGCTTGGAGATCCAGAGATTTTGTTCAATTTCCAGCTCATTTATGGTAAAAAGCTCCTATCTTGGTCATCCATGTAATTAATCATCTTTAGGGCTTGGGTCTTGGTATATTTAGGGCTTTCTAAGCCATTTTCAGGTTGTGAAGTGCATTATGGAGTTATGACTTCACATATGGGGCCATTGGGGGTCTTTATGGCATAAAGATGCCGAATTTGTTGCCATAAACACCCCATGACCATCTTTTATGGTTTTTTGAGCCAAAGAACCCATGCATGTGCTCCAAGCTTGACGCTTTACGTGTCAAATAGGAGGACGAATCTATGGTTTTGATGTGTTAAGACCCATTTAAATCGACTGTATAGTAATGGTCAAGGATGGACTTGGCGAGACGGGGTGTAATTACCACCAAATCCGTTTTGTCGAGGGACCAGATGATAGTATAGAAGGCCTCTCTATTCTTTAGGATCTTAAGGGACCTGGGAATCATGGGACTCGACGAGTGTTAGCACAAACTCGGCGAGTCCAAGGCAGTCTCCCAATATTTGAAAATGGAGTCAATGAGTTGTTCTTACAACTCAGCAAGTCATAGACTGGAGATATTGTTGCAGATGAACTCGAAGAGCTCTTGCTAGACTCGACGAGTGGGGATGGGTTTGTAGTATTCTATGGACGAAGGGAGTCGACGAGTTGGTGGACCAACTTGACGAGTCTCGTCGACCAAATGATGACTTGACTAAGGTTGGACTTTGACTTTTCCTTTGAACTGGATTCATGTTGACCCTTGCTGGGGTTGTGAGTACAAGTTTATATGTTAGAGGGGCTGTTGTGTAAGGATTGAGGAGTCGAGTGTAACGCCCGTAGATCCAGGTTAGTCAATTTAGAGATAATAAGTGTCGACAACGAATTTTCGACAAAAGATTATTTAAAATAAATAATCTTAACCAAGTTGTAGAATATTTCTCAAGGTTTCCATACATATAAAGAACGCCGAAATCCGAGTTATAACGAAAAAGTTATGACCCGTTGAAATTTCGCGACGGAACCGACACGATACCGGGAAACGTAAATAGTGAATTTACGATAGAGCAAGATTTAGCCTTAGCGATCTAAAAAAAAGTTGTAAAATGTGTTAAACTAAGAACATCAATAAAAAGAATGCCCAAATCTGACTTCGTATGAAGAAGTTATGATTTTTCGAAGTTTCGGATTAGTAGTGTACAACCTGAAATTCGAATGTTAGATCGAGCGGTTTTTAGCCGAAACGACCTAAATCAGAATCGAAGATCTCGATAAGAGTAGCGTAACGAGAAAAAGATGGGCGAAAATGGACATCGGATGAAGAAGTTATGAGAATTTAACGGATCAATCCTGTCCCGGTCTGTTAATAATATAAAATTTAAAATTGAATCAAAATTAGCCGGCGGAGTCTAAACCAAAGTTGTAGAGTACGTTCCCACCTTCACGTGGATATAAAGAACGTCGAAAACGGAGATCGTATGCGAAAGTTATGATTTTTAGAAGTCGGAAAGTGAATTTGCGAAATCTGTTGCGAGGGAGATGACGTGGCTCAATCAGGGCCGTCGCTTGCTGATCACGCTTCGCTTCGGATTTACGACACGTCGCTTCGCAGTACGCCCCGCGTCCGAAGAGGTTACGCCCCGTGTAGGTTCGATCTGATCCATACGATGGGTGCAAGACAGCTGTGTCCGAGCTGGCGAGGAGTACGCCCAGCGTAAGGTCCGAAGCTTTGGCTATAAAAGGGGGGCCGAGGCAGCTTCATTTTTCACTCCAAATTCCACTCTCTCTAGCTTCTTTCTCTCTCTAAGTCCCCTAAACCCTCCTAAACCCTAGATAAGGCCCCTAGCACCCTAAGGAAGCCCCGAGGCTCCTGGAGTCCCGAGAAAAAGGAGTTTTTCGGTTTCGAAACGTTGCTCCAATTAAGTTCCGATTTTCGATAAAATTCGTTGTAAGTGTGCTACGCTTACGTAATTTTTAATATAGCTTTGAAATAATTATAGGAATGTTATTAGGTCCTTAAAATAATTATTTGGGCTATTATTATGAGTTATATTGAGCATTATTAACGCTTAATAATAGTCAAACTGATTAATGTGTCGCGGTTATCGTTAAACTAAACCCTAGTGGTCTCGGTACTAGGTTTTATCGAAGGAATATCGTTTTGAGATTATCGAAGCACTGTCCGAGTGCTGAGTCACCACCTACTCAGGTGAGTGCATAGTTACTTTCAGCTTACACATAGATATGAAGTATTTTATATAAATTACGTGTTGTGTGTGTATATTATCTGTATACTTGCTATCTATACAGAATGAACGTTTTATACATGTTTTCAATGATTTAAACTGTATATGTATTTTATATCTACAAAATGTGTTGGGTAAAACATGGGTAGATGTATTAGTTGCTGTGTGATAAAATGAAATAATGAGATGCCTCGTTATAGATGTTCTTGATGATCTAGTCATCTAGCGGAGTATAGATGAGGACCACGGACTATTGTAGACAGTCCAGTGGAACACTAACAGGCTCGCAACCTGTAGGTATTTATTCGAACTATGTGTTTAACCGAACTGTGTGTTTATTCGAACTGTGTGCACTGTGTGCTCACCAGATATACTCCTTCCCAATGATAGTCCTTTGACTAGGTCCCTTGTGTTAAATGTTTTAGGGACGTAATGTGAGGGTAACGGGAATGCGTAATTGGGTTGATTGTTTGATGTTTAAAAATTATAATTATGTTATTGTGGGTTGAAAACCCTATGTGCTCACCAGGTTTCCCAACCTGACCCACTCTGTTTATTTATATCACAGGTGTTGATATGAAGTCACAATACACTGAGAGATTTAAAGAGATGTAGATCACTAGTTTAAATAATTGTAAGTTCTGTTTATGCTTATGTTTCTATATTAACGTTGACATCCCAAACGTTTTAAAATAAAATAAATACGTTTCTTCGAAAATGTTTTAATAACGTATTTACCATGTTTTTCTGGGAACAAATTCCGCAACATTTTTATAAAATGAAGTACTCTGATTTTTATAAAGCATAAACAAAATCGGTCTTTTCTGGCCTTGATTTTGGGGATGTCACATCAAGGAGAGTCGAATTTCACATCGAGGGCAGTGCAGACACTACACGACTTGCAGGTGAGTTTCCTTCTTGTAGGGATGAGTCTATAGCCACAATGTCGAACCACCAGCAAGGGCAGTGTGTAGATGGTTGTCTTTGTGATAATCATCTAGGATTGATGTGCGATATGATTACTATGCTTGATATGATCATTGTATTTGATATGCTTGTTGTGCTTGATATGTATTAGTAATAGCAGGGGTGGAATAGTCCCTGGATACCAGTTGAAAGATACTGAAGGGGAGGGTAGCTCTCGGTTACGGGTTGAAAGATATCGAAGGGGAGCGTAGTTGCGAGTTACCGGTTGAAAGGTACCAAAGGGGAGGGTAGCTCCCAGTTACCGGTTTTTAGATACCGAAGGGGAGGGTAGTTCCCAGTTATTGGTTGAAAGATACCGACGATTATGCATTATTTGGTATAGGTATCATTGGGGAACTCACCAAGCTTTGTTCTTACTGTTTCAGTTTTGGTTTTAGGTACCTCTTCGTCTAAGGGGAAGGAGTCGACGGTGTAGCAACTCGTCACACACACACATATGGATTCCACGTGGAGATTTCTAGGATTGTACATTGATTTTTATTACTTTTGATGATATGGTTTTCAGACACGTTATGATTTTTATAAATTGATATGACAATGGAAATGTTAGGTAAACTATGTTATAAATCTCATATTTTAAAATGAAATTTTTGGCCTTGAAAATTCGAATGTTACAAGTTAGTATCAGAGCCTTGGTTTGAGGGATTCGGACACACCATTGGGAGTGTCTGGACTCAAATCTATGGCTTGAAGGGTTTTTACAAGAAAATAGTTTTCTAAAATCAAAGTTAAAGAATTTTGAGAAAGGACAAGTTATGTGATGCGTGCAAGCGACCGAGCTCAAGTATGTTTTCCCCAAGATACCTATACTTGTTATGTTATATGATATGATTATGAGAAATGCATGCTAAATTAAGGCTACGGGTTTAGGATGATTCCTTGTATGCCTGTTACGTGTTTATGAAAACTGCATGCTAAAATAGGGCTAAGGATCTAGGAAGGATGCCTCGTATGCCTGCTATAGGAGCTCATTGATCCGTATCTTAGAGTTGTTAGTTAGCAGTGAGATAACCTGATTAGGTTATGCTTGAATTAGTTACTCAATGCACGAATGTTGCTTGCTGTGTGCTATATAGGTTCTGGCTAACTTTAACGAACTAGTAAGTGAATATGTAATCGTATTCGCAAGCTAGTTAGGGAAGGGTGGTAGGGACCCCTAATGCAACTGATGGCGGAGAGTAGGTCGGAGGGTGCCTAGGAAAGCCTAGGATGAGATCAGTTGGAAAGGGATAATGGTTAAGGGAATTGGTGAAGTTGAGGCAATCCTTGAGGAAAGTGTGGATAGATGTGGAAGGTAGTATGGGCCCGTACTACTAAAAGTAGAGGATCCATACTCGAGTTAATGAAGGCCAAGATGGAACCAGGAAACTTGGGGAGTGTGTGAGGTCTCTCGAGAGTATGCATGATCCTGACGTTTACGTGTTTTATTTTCAGTATGGTGGTAAAACGACATGGAGCAGGAGGTTCAGGATCTGGATCAGGATCATGATCGGGCTAGGGTGCAGGGTCCAAACAGGTCGATGACGGGCTATGCGAGTTCATCACGTTTGAGATCACGAGAGATATCCTTGAGGCGACCCTGGTTATTTTCGGGTCGATCAAGGAAGGGATTATTAAGTTGATGGAGGATCGGCTCCGGACATTCAGGAATGAGTTCACGTCTGGCCAGACAGGTACGCGCACACTGTGCTTCAAGGACTTCAGGGGGTGGTGTGACAGACTTTCACGGGGTGAACCACCCCATTGATGCCAGGAGATGGATTACACACATTAAGTCTGCGCAGTTGACGAGTTTCTGCTCGGAGGGGTCGAAGGTGCACTTTGCTGCGGGATGTTTGAGGGATAGAGCTAGAGATTAGTGGGAGTCAGTTGGTGACTCGCTGGGAGCCCCAATCATCGAGGCTATGACTTGGTCAGACTTTGTGACCCGATTCAGGGTATAGTTTGTGCCAGTTGTGGAGCTTCAGCAGCTGGCCAGGGAGATGGCCTTGTTGGTACCTCAGTACATAGGGAATAAGGAGATGCGGAAGACCTGGTATCCTGATATGTTGAGGGCTGACATTTGGGAGCATGTTAACTATTCTAATTGCCCAACTCTAGATTCCATGATTGGCGCAACGAGGGAGAGACAGATTGATTTAGAGCACTTCAGGAAGAGGAAAGCAGAGACAAGGCAGGTTTTTGGGGTTTTAGGGAAGAAGCCCAAGGGATTCGATGCTAGGACAAAGGGCCAGCAAGGTCAGGACCACTGTGGAAAATACGATAGGTCACATGAGGGAGTCTAACGCACTGGGTCGGGTTTTAGGCTGCTATAAGTACAGCAAGACTGGGCATTTTGGTAGGGATTGTACTGCCCCTTCCCCTACTGTTCAAATGTCAGACCTGATTTGCTTCCATTACAATCAGAGGGGCCATAAAAAGGCCAACTGCTCCTGGTTGACAGCAACAGTAGCACTAGTGGTGGCACCAACTCCATCAGCGACATGAGTTATAGATGGACGGAAGGTCAAGCCAGAGGCTCTAGTGGTGAGGAGCCGAGCTTTCCAGTTGACAGCTGACGAGGCACACGCTGCACCCGATGTGGTGACGAGTACGATTTCTTCTCCTTAATCTTTTATGTTATCTCGCTATGATTTTGATATGTCATATGTGTGCTATGTTTAGGATCGTTCCATGTCAACGGTATCCCAGTTCAGGTGTTGTTTGATTTGGGTGCTACCTGATCGTTTGTCTCTCGTGCACTCAACAAGAGGTTTCCTGAGTCCTCGGGCATGTTAGATTGCCCTCTAGACGTCGAGATTTTTGATGACCGGTCTGTGCGAGCATCAGAAGTTTTTAGGGACTGTATCCTATGGTTGTACGAGGAGCACTACTTGGTGGATTTGGTTCCCATACCTATACGGGGGAACAAGGTTATTATAGGTATGGATTGGCTAAGCCCCAATGGGGTAGTGATCGACTGCGCGCAATAGTTGGTGCGGATTAGAACCCCAAGTGGGGGAGAGCTGGTGATTCAGGGCGAGAGACCACAACGAGGACCAATCGTGTGATCAACAGCAAGGGCTAGGCGCTACTTCTAGTAGGATTGAGTAGGATATGTCACCTATGTTATGGATACCTGGGAGGCTGGTAAGACGACGATGGGAGATTTGCCAGTGGTACGAGATTTCATGGATGTATTCCCTGAGGAGTTGCTTGGGATACCTCCGGAGAGGCAGGTAGAGTTCATGATCGACCTAGTCTTTGGTGCGGCTCCAATAGCCAAGGCACTGTATCGGTTAGCTCCTCCTGAGATGCAGGAGTTGTCTACACAGCTGCACCTGAGATGCAGGAGTTGTCTACACAGCTGCATGAGCTGTTACACAAAAGATTCATTAGACCGAGTAGTGCACCCTAGGGAGCCCGATTTTATTTGTAAAAAAGAAGGACGGGTCGCATCAGATGTGTATAGATTATTGGGAGTCGAATAAGGTAATGGTGAAGAACTGTTACCCACTCCCGATGATTGACGACCTCTTTGACTAGCTACAGAGAGCATCTTGGTTCTCAAAGATTGATTTGCGTTCAAGTTATCATCAGATGTGGGTTAGAGAGTAGGATGTGCATAAGATTGCTTTTTGGATGCGTTCTCACTATGAGTTCGTGGTGATGCCTTTCGGGCTCACCAGTGCTCCTGCCACATTCATGGATCTTATCTACCACGTGTGCAAAATGATGTTGGATCGGTCTGTGATAGTCTTCATTGATGATATCTTGATTTATTCCAAGATGCGAGACCAACATGAAGAGCACTTACGGGAGGTCTTGGGTACCCTAAGGTGGAAAAGTTATATGCTAAGATCTCCAAGTCCTAGTTCTTATTGCGCGAGGTGTAGTTTCTTGGGTACCTTATTATCTAGTAAGGGATTTCGGTTGACCCGGCCAAGGTGAAGGCGGTGATGAGATGGGAGGTTCCGAGGTATCCATCTGAGATTAAGACCTTTCTGGTATTGGCAGGCTATTATCGGAGGTTCATTCAGGACTTCTCCAAGATAGTCGTGCCCGTGACCCGGTTGATGACGAAAGTCGTGGTCTTCATTGGGGGCCTGAGCACCAGACCGTATTCAAGACATTAAGGCATAGAATGTGCGAGGAACCAATCTTAGCCGTGTCGGAGGGCATGGAGGATTTTGTAGTATACTACGATGCGTCTATCTTGGGTTTGGGCACGGTATTGATGCAGAGAGGACATGTGATCGCTTACGCTTCGAGGCAGTTGAAGTCTCACGAGGTGAGCTATTCGACACATGATTTGGAGTTGGGGGCTGTTTTTTTCGCCTTCAAGATTTGGAGTCATTACCTCTATGGGGTTTGTTGTACCATCTAAACGGACCACAAGAGCCTGAGGTATCTCATGGACCATCCAAATCTAAACATCAGGCTGCATCGGTGGCTTAATGTGGTAAAGGATTATGATTGTGATATCCTCTACCACCTGGGGAAGGCTAATGTCGTGGCCAACGTGCTTGGCCGCAAGGCAGTGCCGATTAGGGACGTCTGTCTGAGGATGACAGTTGTGACTCCGTTGTTGGAGCAGATTTGGGAGGCTCAACAGGAGGTCATAAAGGAGGAACATCGGAAGAGTGAGTGAATTGTAGGTTAGGTTTCCTACTTCAACTATGATAGTCGCGGATTGTTGACTCTTCACCGTAGGATGTGGGTCCCATATCAAGGAGGTGTGTGCCAGGTATTGATGGAGGAGGTGCACAAATCCAGGTTTTGTATCCATCCCGGTGCGACGAAGATGTACAGGGATCTTCGTCTGGACTATTGGTGGCTCTATATGAAGAGGGACGTAGCTTGGTTTGTGGAGAGGTGCCTGACCTGTAGGAAGGTCAAGGCTCAGCACCAGAGACATCACAACAAGGTCCAACCTTTGGATGTCCTGCTATGGAAATGGGAGGATATCACTATGGATTTTATCATGAAGCTTCCTAGGACCGCACAGGGAGTGGATTCTATTTGCGTCATCATTGATCGATTGACCAAAAGTGCACATTTTATTCCAATTTAGGAGAGAATTTCGGCCGAAAAATTGGCCGACATCTATATCAGGGAGGTATTGACATGACACGGGGTACCCAGTTTCAGTGATTTCCGACAGGGATGTACGGTTCACTTCCAGGTTCTAGAACAGGTTTCATGACGAGCTGGGTACTCGTCTGCACTTTAGCATCACCTTTCACCTGCAGAAGGATGGTCAGAGTGAGCAGACCATCTAGACTTTAGAGGATATGTTGCAGGCGTGTGTTTTGGACTTCAGAGGTAGTTGGGATATTTACCTTCCACTGGCGGATTTCTCATATAATAACATCTATCATGCGATTATCGACCGTCCTCCTTTCGAGATGTTGTCTAGGAGGAAGTGTAGGACCCCGATATGCTGGGGTGAGGTGCGACAGAGGGTCATGGGGAGTCTCGAAGTGGTACTCAAGACTATGAAGAGGATCTAGCAGGTTTGGAGCAGGCTTCAGACTGCCCAAAGTCGGCAGAAGAGCTATGCTGACAAGCGTCGATCAGACCTAGAATTCCAGGTTGGGGATATGGTGCACCTGAAGGTGTTTCCTTGTAAGGTCATCATTCGATTCAGGAAGCGGGTCAAGTTGGGCCCCTAGTATATTGGAACCTTTAGGGTTGTTGCCCAGGTGGGGAAGGTGGCATATAGGCTGGATCTGCCGGCCAACGGGTCAAGTTGGGCCCCAATATATTGGACCCTTCAGGGTTGTAGCCCGGGTGGGCAAGGTGGCATATAGGGTGGATCTGTCGGCCAAACTTAGTCAGATTCATAAGACTTGTCATGTTTCCCAGTTACGAAAGTATCTTGGCAATCCTTTACAGGAAAACGAAGAATCTGAGAAACAAGAGAGTGGAACTGGTAAAGATGCAGTGGCAGCACCACAAAGGCTCGGAAAGGACCTGGGAGCCGGAGGACGAGAAGAGGGAGCATTACCCCGAGCTTTTTTAGGACCCAGCAACAGACTTCGAGGATGAAGTCTAAAATAAGTGGGGGAGATTTGTAACACTGGATTCCTGGTACGCAGTTAATTCTAGAAATCTTTATATTTTCACTAGGGCTCGACGAGTTGGTGGTGTAACTCGTCAAGTAGAGTCGTGACCCACGGGAAGTTTAAGTGACCTACTCGACGAGTCGGGAGACCGACTCAGCAAGTAAGTGTTGTTTGAGTGAAACCTTAAATTTGAGGGCTTGCACCCCATTTAAAAAACTTATATCCCGCCATCTCAGCCTCCATCATCCCTTATACTTCCAGAAAGCATTATCTTGAAACTCTAGCCTTGTTTGAGTGTTCTAAGGCCATTTCGTGTAATTTGGTGGATTGTGAAGCTTGAAAAGAGGAAAGGAGCTTGGGAGTTCAAGTTGGTGCTTCGAGATCCAAAGATTGTTTAAGTGTTCTAAGGCCATTTTAGGTTTTTTGGTGGATTGTGAAGCTTGAAAAGAGGAAAGGAGCTTGGGAGTTTAAGTTGGTGCTTGGAGATCCAAAGATTGTGTTCCATTGCCAGATCATTTAAGGTAAAAAGCTCATATCTTTATCTTTCATGTAATTATTCATCTTTAGGGCTTGGATCTTGGTATATTTAGGGCTTTCTAATCCATTTTCGGGTTGTGAACTCCATTATGGAGTTATGACTTTAGATTTGGGGCCATTGGAGTCTTATGAAGTTCCATAAACACCCCATGCACCTTGTAGACCATCTTTTATGGTTTTTTGAGCCAAAGAACCCATGCATGTGCACCAAGCATGAGGATTTACGTGTAACATGTACATTAGGAGTCCAAATCTATGGTTTTTGATGTGTTAAAACCCATTTAAATCGACTGTATAGTGCAGACACTACACGACTAGGAGGTGAGTTTCCTTCTAGTAGGGGTAGGTCTACGGCCACAATGCCGACCAACAAGCAAGGGCGTTGTGTAGATGGTTATCTTTGTGATAATCATCTAGGATTGATGTGCGATATGATTACTATGCTTGAGATGATCATTGTATTTGATATGCTTGTTGTGCTTGATATGTATTAGTCATAGCAGGGGTGGAATAGTCCCTCGATACCGGTTGAAAGATAACGAAGGGGAGGGTAGCTCCTAGTTATCGGTCTAAAGATACCGAAGGGGATGGTAGTTCCCAGTTACTAGGTTAAAGATATTGAAGGGGAGGGTAGCTCCCAGTTACTGGTTGAAGGATACCGAAGGGGAGAGTAGTTCCCAGTTACCGATTGAAAGATACCGACGATTATGCATTATTTGGCATGGGTATGATGGGGGAACTCACTAAGCTTTGTGCTTACAGTTTCAGTTTTGGTTTCAGGTACCTCTTCGACTAAGGGGAAGGAACTGACGGTGTAGCAGTGTGAAAATTCGAATTTTCCATTCTGTACTACATATCAAGTCAATAGAATTCAGAACAGGTACTGTTAACTTTCAAATGATTTGGGATAAGTTTGAACATTTTATCATTTAATCTTTAGGAGATGCCAAGAGAGGGGATACTGTTAGGGTTATTATGTAACAATGACATTTCATACTCCAAGAAATTGGAATTATACGACCCAGACATGGAGTTTGCGGTCCAAAACCCTAGGGGTATATATATGGTCCTTAGCCATATTTATTCATTTGTTCCATTCCCAACTAGAGAAAAGCCAAATTCTCTCTCACGGATCTTCGGCCTTTCGTCCCAAATCATGAGTACTTCTATCTAAGTGTATTATAGGGCTTGATATGTTTCTAATAAACTAGAAATCGTATCAAAACCACAAGATCAAAGAGTTTACGGCCCAAGAACATCTTTGACCGTAAACCCTTCTTTAAGGTACAAATGAGTGCCCTAGTCCCTTCCTTTTGCAATGAAACTGATCTAGACTCATATCCTAATGTATGTAGGACTAGAAAACACCCCAAGAACACCAAAAGTAAGGTGTTCACGGCCCAAGAAGTTCTTGGACCGTGAACCCCAAACAAATCAACCAAAGTGTGCTTTAAACTCTTTGTAAGCCTTGGACACTAGCCTAGATTCATTCCTAGTTAAGTTAGGGATTTGAAATCACCAAAAACACCATACCCGTGAGAGATTACGGTCGTAACCTATAAGGGATTTGGTCCTATGGCCGTGAACTCCTCAAAGGAGTTGAAAGGTGCGCTAATCTCTTCCAAGGACTAAGCCATCAAGTAGCAATACTTCTAAGGGACATGTAAGACTTCAAAACACTAAATAAACTAAGGCTTAGGAGCTTACGGCCGTAAACTCAAGGGTTTACGACGGTAAACTCATTGTTGTTATGGTATTGGAGAGTAAAATCAAGATTGGGGTCCTTTGGAACCTTAAACCCACTAGCCTTGTCCTACAACAACTTAGATGCAATCCTTAGGGCTTATAACACTTATATAAGGTGTTTATCATGTTCTAGGATGTCTTAACATTTTCAATTAGTAGTTTAAGACTAAGTGGGTGCATATATGTGTGATTATATGTTAACTAGGATTTTTGGGTGTGTACAAGTTTTTACTTGACACCTAGCAATCCTACACCATTCAGTTCATTCAATCCACCATCTATAGGTGAGTTCATACCCCTTAATCAATGTTTTAAATGATTTAAATGCTTTAATGGGGGGGGGGATACAAGTAGAAAACGACATGCTATAGAATCAACCACATGTGATTTATAACTGTGTGTTCATCCAACTGATTTCACATGCTTCAAAATGTGATGTATGAAATGGTTTTCTATCTTAAAAATACTTTGTTATCAAATATATTGCTTTTGAAATGTTTATTAAAAGGACATCAAGTCATTGTTAATTATATTTCAAAACTCTTAAATGTCTTACAAACCATTTTCATCTTCATGATCAAAACTATATATCTACACTTATGTTCTTATATATGTATTGATATGATAGCTTTCATCCTTCATTCAGTTTCCCACACTCTAGTGGAGCAAGGGTGTATAAACCTTCTTGGACAATCAATTACCTTCTATTTAACTATTATAGGGATAGTTAGGAGATAGAAAACATTATTCCTATTACAAGTAATTACACCAGAGTCAGTTCATTCATGAGTCTATACTATACATTACATGTTACATGAACACGTCTACATCGATACGCTTACATGAATACATTTACATATATACATTTATTTGTATACACTTACATGGATACTTGTACCTAGATTTAATATGATGAGTTACTAGTACACATTATACGTGTAAATTGCTCAGCCTATCCTACTTCAAAAGGATACCTAGATGGGACTAACCATTCCGAAACCCACCTGTTAGCAACAGAGGTAATGAACATCTACGGATGCCTACGGTTGATACTTATATTAGGGGTACCTTTACGGGACTAACCATTCCTTAAACCTGCTGCCAGCTACAGAGGAAAATGAACAATCTACGGATGTTCAAGGTTATACATTTCGGCAGTCGCGATGTCGAGTTGATCCTAATACAAAAGGCTAACACCTACATGGCTATATTTTTCCTATTACTTTATTTTTTTGATACATTCATAAACGATGAGGTAGACTAGGTACTGTTAGTAATAGTCAAAGAGGGAAAACTATCATTGTTATAGCAAAACACACAGGTCTTGGTAGAAGACTACTTTAAAACATACATGTCTTGGTAGAAGACTACTTTCTAGCATACAGGTCTTGGTAGAATACTACTTTAAAACATACAGGTCTTGGTAGAAGACTAGTTTCAAAACATTCGGGTCTTGGTAGAAGACTACTCTTATACTAATAGGAAATATGGGATTTTCTAGGGTTTTCATACTTATGAATTCACCAACTTTATGCTGATACTCGCTTTCAAAATAACTTGTATTCTCAGGTCACCAGTAGACAGGTACGATGGCCAGGTTTTGAGAAGACGGAGCATAGACAAGACTCGTCTTTTATTTTGATTTCATATTTTGGTGTCTTATTACTATTAAAGAACACACATGTATTAAATATTTACTTTTAATGCAATGGATGATGTTGTTGCTTGTTTACTACTTTGCATTGTTGGGATACTATACATGATGTCCTCCACCCCTGAACGTTTCTGCCATTCTTGGTTTTTGCGGTGTGACAGATTGGTATCAGAGCATTGTTTATAGTGACAGATTGGTTTCTGCCGTTCTTAGAAACATTGCGATCGGAGAAGCTCAGTGCGAAGTTCTCTAAGTGAGAATTTTGGATCCGACGAGTCGAATTCTTGGGCCACATGGTTAGCGAAGAAGGAATACACGTGGATCCTTCCAAAATCAAGGCCATTGATAACTGGTTAGCACCAAAGACATCTACAGAAATTCATCAACTTCTAGGTCTCGCTGGCTACTATCGCAGGCTCATTCAGAACTTCTCCCGCATAGCGAAACCTCTTACAACACTGACCCAGAAAGGCGTGGCCTTTGACTGGGAAGAGAGACGGGAGAGAGCATTCCAAACGCTCAAGCGAGCCTTATGCACCGCACCAATACTATCCCTCCCCAAAGAGATAGAAGACTTTGTTGTCTATTGCGATGCATTAAATCAAGGACTCGGATGTGTTCTGATGCAGCGAGGTAAAGTCATCGCCTATGCCTGAAGACAGCTGAAGACACATGAGGTTAACTACACTACCCACAATCTTGAACTAGGAGCATTTGTATTTGCTCTGAAGATCTGGAGACACTACCTGTATGGTACAAAAAGCATGATCTTTACAGACCACAAAAGCCTACAACACATTTTTGACCAGAAGGAGCTCAATATGAGACAACGACGGTGGGTCGAGCTACTCAGTGATTACGAGTGCGAAATTCATTATCATCCAGGTAAAGACAACGTAGTAGCTGATGCCCTAAGTCGGAAGGAATACTCTGGCCGTAGAGTCAAATCTTTGACTCTAACTATCCATTCACACTTGTCCATGCAAATTAAGGAGGCTCAACTCTACGCTTTGAAACCTGAAAATGTGGCAGGTGAATCCCTGAGAGGGATGGACAAGAACTTGGAAGTCAAGGGTAGCGGAGCCTTATACCTCAAGGATCGGATCTGGAAACCGAAACATGGTGGCTTCAGAGACTTGGTCATGACCGAGGCACACAACACTCATTATTTTGTCCACCCAGGTTCAGATAAGATGTATCTGGATCTTAAAAATTTATACTGGTGGCCTAACATGAAAGCAGAAATTGCTACCTTCGTAAGTAAATGCCTTACTTGCGCGAAGGTAAAAGTCGAATACCAGAAACCCTCCGGTCTTCTGCAGAAACCGGAGATACCAGAATAGAAGTGGGAGTGGATCACTATGGAATTCAGAACCAAGTTGCCCAAGACAACGGGTGGACTTGATACCATATGGGTCATCATTGACAGATTGACCAAGTCTGCACACTTCCTACCCATCAAAGAAAACGAAAAAATGGAGAAACTTACGAGAACCTACATTAGGGAGATTGTACGACTCCATGGTGTTCCCATATCTATTATCTCAGACAAAGAAAGTAGATTCACTTCTAGGTTCTGCCAGTCGTTACAAAGTTCCCAAGGAACTAGGTTGGACATGAGTACAGCTTACCATCCACAGACCGACGGACAAAGTGAGAGAACTATCCAAACATTAGAAGATATGTTGTGAACCTGTGTGATTGAATTTGGGAAAGCTTGGGATACTCATTTACCCCTTGTCGAATTTTCCTACAATAACTGTTATCAGACGCGCATAAAGGCATCTCCTTTCGAAGCCCTCTATGGCCGGAAGTGCAGACCCCTCTGTGCTGGGCTGAGGTGGGTGATACCGAGTTAGCTAAGGGACGAGTTCCCGAAAGCACTCTCATGGGTCCGGAGATCATTTGGCAAACGATAGAGAAGATCGTTTAAATTCGTGAACACTTGAAAGGCTCTACAGACCGACAAAAAAGCTACGCTGACAACCGAAGGAAACCATTGGAATTCAATAACACCCCGTTCTTTAAGTGTTTAATTATGAGTCCCTGAGATTTAAGAGGAAGGGTAATTCTGGTCCTTTTGCGAGAAATGAGTTTCATCTGAGAAGGTTTCGGGCTGGTGTATGTGTTAGAAGCATTGGGCTTCTCGTCACTCTCGTATGAATGATAAGTTATTTGGGAGCGAGTTTAGATTAGAGGAATTGCGGTGTTTTGAAGTTAATCATTGTTATAGCTCTTTGTGGAATAAGAGGGAAATGGTCCCATGCATGCATGGCATGCAATTATTTTGAAGTCTGGCTGGGTACGCACAGCGTAAGGGAGCGATAAGTTGCGGGTGGCTGGGTGAGTACGCCCAGCGTACCAGGGAGGTACGCCCAGCGTACTCTCAAAAACCCCAAACCCTATTTTAGGGTCAGCCACTATATAAGGAACATGTTGGTTAACCCCTTAGCCTCCTTATGCTCATCTTCAACCTCAGAGAAAGCCTAGATCTCGTGTTCTCTCCATTATTGGGTTTGTTTGACCTTGGAAAGCTCTTTTTGGCAAAAGAAAGGCTTGAAGGAGAAAAGAGAAGTTGTCAAAGAAGAAGAAGAACGTGTGGAGCTTGTAGATCTGAAGAGATACCATCCTTTGGAGCTTGTTTGAGGTATAAAGCTTCTTGCTTGACCTTCATATTGTATAGATCTATGTATTTTGAAGCTTTGTCAACATTCTTGTCCCAAAAGTCCTCACCTTGTTTCATATTTTGATTTGGTCAAGATTATCTATCCTTTCAGACCTTTGCAGAGGTCTTGAGTGTGAAAAATGAGGTCCCAAGGGTTGTAGTTGTTCCATGTGTGAGATATATAGGTCTTAATGGATTAAGACCTTGGATTAAGAGCTTAACGACATCCCAAGTGATAAAGTCTGAGACTTTATGAATTCTAATCATAACTGGCCTATGGATCTGAAGTTTGGGCTTAAGAGCTTAAGCCATTAAGAGGTTAAAAGGACTTATTGAGCATTGCAGTTACGCCCCGCGTAACCCTTGATTACGCCCCGCGTAGTGGGCCAAAGCCCCGATCCTCATTCGCGTTTCATTGCAGTACGCCCAGCATACCAAGGAGGGTACGCCCAGCGTACTCCTCCTGTTGGACTTTCATATTTGGGCTTTAAGTTTTGGCCGTTGGTGGACAATTGGTTATTGGGCCTCGTCTGGGAATTCCTTGATAGGGTATTTTGGGCCCAATTATTGTTATGAATATTGGGTCTAGGCCCATTTGGTGAAGTGGGCCCAATTTGGTAAATTGGGCCAATGTTGGACTTTGTTTGAGATTTGGACTTTGGTCTTGGCCCGATAAATGGAAGTATGATTGACCTAATACTTAGTTTGTTATGATGGTTAGTTCGGGATTAGCGGTGAGTTGGTGGTTCGAGAGTTTGCTTCTTCCGTTCAGAGTATCGGCATTTGTGAGGTGAGTTATCCTCACTATATCGATAGGGTCTAAGGCACCAAGGCCGACCCTTTATTGGATTGAGATTCGGATATTGTTGCTATGTTATTGCTTGATATGTTTGCATCCTGGTAGCTAGGATGGTATATGCTAGGGACCTGGTTAAGGTCGGTTTTCCCGATATGTAGAGTGATGTTATGCTAGTGATCGGGTAGGTCGGTATCCTGGTTAGGGTATTGATATGTTATGTGATCTGCTTGATCGATTTGTTGATTAAGAACTGTTATATGATTATTGATGGGTTTTGAGCATTCTAACACTTCCTAAGTGTACATGCAACCCTAATAACCTTGGATCTATGTTTGTCTAATTATCATGCAAAGTTGAATTCCAAGGTTATATTCCTATCTAGCATACATGGGGAACAATTTTAACTTAAAGTATAGATAGAATAACTTACCTTGTTGTTGTTTGTGTTCCTTGAAACCTTGTGAGCATAGCACCCCAAGTGTGATGCCTCAAATGCTTCACACAACACCAAATGCTCTTGGAAGAACTTATGAGAGAACACACACTTCTCAAAAATTGGCCAAGCCCTCTTGTTTCATAGTGTAGCCGATTTTAGGTGGAGAACATGTTTCTTATATAGTGTTGACACATCTAGGGTTAAACCCTAATGTGTCATGACTCTTCATTTCCATGACCCATGGGTTTGTAACTCCCATGGAGCATCCATGGAGCATCCTATGGGTGGAACCCAACTTGATAATCCATGGAGCCTCTTAGCCCACTATACAAGATGTAGATGATTTACATAATCAACCCATATATTTAATTAGTTATCTTTTGATCACATAATTAATTCTAAATTAATTCTTGATCAAACTAATCAAATAATATTATTAATATATTAGAACTTATAATATATTAATAATCTCCAAGTGTTATTTCTCTCATTTAGTCTATCCCATTGCATGGTGCCATGCAACCCAAATGGACCATGCCGGGTTGGGTCAAGTACATACCAGAAATAGTTATGGACTTAGACACCTTATCCAACAGTCTCCCACTTGGATAAGTCTAATGTCTATTACTGCAAGTATGACTTCAGGAACCGATCGGCAATCGTAGCTCTTTACAAGGTTTCTCGGAACTGAGAAGATGATGGTATGCCATTTAAGATAAGTGATCATATAATCCTCTGTTCTAGATATCAGTCGGAGAAATACATGGAACAATGTCTTACTCATTGTCCAATAGTTTGTTTCCCGATTTCCGATTTGTTTGACAAAGAACTTCATTGAACACATCAATTTAGTTCTGACCGGGCCCGGTACATAGGTCAAAACAAAATCATCAAGGGGCCCAGATATCAGCTTCTAATCCAAGAAGGAACAGATAAACTTCGGCTCATATGTTTGTTCTACCACTCATTGAATTATACACAAGAGCGTAATTTATAACATCGAGTTACCAATGCGTTTTTCGTACAATCAATGCATAACCAACTTGTAAGTAACAAATCATATCTCTAGGTTTGAAGACTTATTCGATATTACCGTCTCACGATCACTCGAGATAGAATTCCATGAAGTGATTCCAGTGAGCGTGGGTTGATTCCAATGCTCAGAACTTTTGAGCACTCATGATTGTTGTAGCCTTGTCCAAGACCTCTACAACCAAACATGACAGTCTTGATTCATATCTACTTCCGACATATGACAGACTGTGGTGGTTTGAATAATATGTTATACCAAACAAAAATTATTCTGGAAGTCAAAACATGCAAAAGAAATATAGTAAATGATCGACAAGAGATAGCAACACTTTACTCATAAATAAAACACTTTTATTCATCATCAGATGTCAATTACACTTTACAAATTTCGAGGTTATCTAACTACTAAATCTAATATCATCCTTCAGCCCTATGCTCCGAGCATGCTGGAGATGCTTAACCCGAGTCAGTCCCTTCGTGAGGGGATCTACCGGATTCTCATCTGATGATACCCTCTTTGCCACGAGGATTCCTTCTTCGATCCGATGTCTGATGAAATGGTATTTTCTGTCGATGTGTCTGGATCTCCTGTGATCCCTTGGTTCCTTGGCTAAGGCAACAGCACTTTCACTATCACAGAAAATTTCCATTGGCTCTTTAATAGCTGGTACAACTCCAAGGTCTCCAATGAAGTTCCTCAGCCATAACGCCTCCTTTGCCGCCTCGCTAGCTGCAATATACTCTGATTCACAAGTAGAATCTGCCACTGTCTCTTGCTTGGAACTCTTCCAAGAAATTGCTCCTCCATTTAGGGTAAAGACCCAGCCCGACTGAGAGCGGAAATTATCCCTATCAGTCTGGAAGCTAGCATCACTATACCCTACAACTCTCAAGTCATCACTCCCACCGAGGGTAAGGACCCAGTCCTTAGTCCTTCGTAGATACTTGAGAATATTCTTTACCGCAGTCCAGTGTGCCTTGCCAGGGTTCCCCTGAAACCTGCTAACCATGCTCAAGGCAAAAGCTACATCAGGTCGAGTACTCGTCATAGCATACATGATCGATCCTACAGCCGAAGCATAAGGTACTCGACTAATTTGTGCTATCTCAGCCTCAGTGCTAGGGATTTGTGTCTTACTCAGTTTGGCGTTACTCTGGATGGGCAACTCTCCTTTCTTGGAGTCTTGCATTCTGAATCTCTTCAGCACCTTATCCAAGTAAGTACTTTGACTAAGTCCAATTAGTCTTTTACTCCGATCTCTCAAGATCCTTATCCCTAAAATATAGGCAGCTTCACCAAGATCCTTTATAGCGAAGCACTTTCCAAGCCAGGACTTTACTTCCTGCAGGGTTGGAATGTCGTTTCCTATGAGTAGTACATCATCCACATACAATACCAAGAAGCTAACTATACTCCCACTAGCCTTGACATACACACAAGATTCATCTTTACTCCTAGAAAAGCCAAATTCCTTGACCCTTTCATCAAAGCAAAGATTCCATCTGCGAGGTGCTTGCTTTAACCCATAAATGGATTTCTCAAGCTTACACACTCTATTGGGGTACTTGTTGCTATGGCTAACAGAACCCTCTGGCTGACTCATGTAAACATCTTCAGCCAACTTTCCATTTAGGAAAGCGGTTTTGACATCCATTTGCCAAATTTCATAGTCATGAAATGCGGCTATGGCTAACAGAACCCGAATAGACTTAATCTTGGCTACCGGAGAAAAGGTCTCATCATAATCCACTCCAGGAATTTGAGAGAAGCCCTTTGCAACCAGTCTAGCCTTATAAGTGTGTACTTTACCATCCATGTCGGTCTTCTTCTTGAAGACCCATTTGCACCCTACAGTCTTTCGACCTGGTACATTCTCAACCAAGTTCCAAACTTGATTGTCATACATGGATTGTATCTCGCTATCCATAGCCTCTTTCCATTTAGCAGACTTGGGGCCTGCCATGGCTTCCTCGTAGCTGTTAGGGTCATCTTGACTTACTAGTGTTTCATCACTAATAAGTGTCTCACCTTCTGCAGTAATATGGAATCCATAGTAATGCTCAGGTGCACTCCTAACTCTCGTGGAACGCCTCAGAGGTACAGATTCGTCAATTGGCTCAACAGGAGTTTCCTCCTCAAGTTGAGGGCTAGAGTTTGAAGTTCCATCACCACTTGACTCTTGAATTTCTTCAAGATCAATTTGCCTCCCACTGTCTCCTTGGCTTATAAACTCTCTTTCTCGAAAGACTCCTCTTCTTGCTACAAAGACCACATTGTCACTAGGTCTGTAGAAGAGGTAACCAAAGGATTGCTGTGGGTAGCCGATGAAAATACACCTCTCGCTTCTGGGTTCGAGCTTATCATGAGTCTTGCGTCTCACGAAAGCCTCGCAACCCCAAATCTTGATGTGGTCTAGTTTAGGTACTTTACCAGTCCACATCTCGTGAGGAGTTTTGGCAACTTTCTTTGTAGGGACTAGATTAAGGATATGGGCGGCAGTCTCTAAGGCATACCCCCAGAATGAGATTGGTAGCGAAGCTCGACTCATCATGGAACGAACCATGTCCAACAAGGTTGGATTACGCCTCTCAGCCACACCATTCAACTGCGGTGTCCTGGGAGGTGTCAATTGTGATACAATCCCACATTCCCTTAGATAGTCGAGGAACTCTGAACTAAGATACTCACCACCCCGATCGGATCAAAGCATCTTAATGTTCCTGCCCAATTGATTCTCAACTTCCTGTTTAAATTCCTTAAACTTCTCGAAAGTCTCTGACTTATGCTTGATTAAGTAGACATATCCATATCTACTGTAATCATCAGTAAAAGTCAAATAATAACGATTAGCATCCCTTGTAGCATGTTTGAATGGTCCACACACATCAGTGTGTATAAGGTCCAACAAACCTTCACCCCTTTCACACGAGCCTTGTGAAGGGTAACTTTGTCATTTTTCCAAGTAAGCATGATTCGCAACTATCATTTGACTTTAGGTCAAACGACTCCAAGACTCCATCCTTTTGGAGTTGGCCTATGCGTTTCTTGCTTATATGTCCAAGACGACAATGCCATAGTGATGCTTTATCGAAGTTATTATTATTAGTAGAATCAATACACAAAACATCATTTCCTAAGTTATCTGCAACAGACACAGCTTCATACACACCATCACAATGTAATGCTTTAAAATAAAGAACATTATTAAAGAAAGCATCAATAGAACCAACTTCATTATTAAACGAAAAGGTAAAACCTTGTCTGTACAAAGCATGAAAGGAAATAATATTTCTTGCCATTCCTGGCAAGTAACAACACTTATTCAAATCTAAACTAAACCCACTACTTAGCGATAAAGTATAAACTCCAATCTTGGTGACAGGTGAAGCTTTCCTGTTCCCCATGATCAAGTTTATTCTTCCTTGCTCCACATCCTCACTTCTTCTTAGTCCCTGCAAGTCACAACAAATATGAATACCACAACCGGTATCAAGGACCCAAGATTTCGAATGGGGTGAGTTATTAGAAATGATAGTGTAAATACCTGCATGGTTGGGTTTGACTTTCCCATCCTTCACATCCTGCTGGTACTTTGGGCAGTTCCACTTCCAATGAGCTTTTTCATGGCAATAGAAGCATTCAGCCTCTTTTGGGTCAGAAGAAGGAGTAATGAAACCTTTCTTGGTTCCACTTGAAGAAGAGCCATCAAGGGTCTGAGCCTTGGTACCCTTCGAAGATCTCTTTCTCTTCCTCCCTCGACTTTTCCCGATTGCCAAAACCGGAGTTGAGTTTGGAGTAGAAGTCCCTGAAGTTTGCTGAGAGTGACCTCTTCCTTATTCATGTGATATGTCATGCGGAATTGATCATAGCACGATGGTAAGGAGCGCAAAATTATATCTATTGCTAGCTCCTCAGGGAGGTTCACATTAAGTTTCAGCAATCGATCCACATACGTTTGCATTTTCTGCATGTGGCTCGTGACGGAATCCCCATCCTTCATCATGGTTGTTATCATGGAGCAGATGATTTCGTACCTCTCTTGTCGTGCACTTTGATGGTATCTTTCCATCAAATCTTGGTGCATTTCATAAGGGTAGAAATCCTCATAGGACTTTTGGAGTTCTGCTGTCATTGTGGCCATCATGATGCATGCTACTTTCGTAGCATCCCTTTCATGTGCCTGAAAGTCGACGATCTCCTGAGGAGTTGCAGTGGTCTCATCAATCTCCTTAAGCTCCTTGTCAAGGACATATTCTTTGTCCTCATAACGGGTAATCATCCTGATGTTTCTGATCCATTCATTGAAGTTGGATCCATCAAAGGTGACTTTCCCACACAAACTCAAAAGAGTAAAGGAGCCATTAGGATTTGAGCCAGAAGCATTATTTGAAGACATCTGAAAGAGGAGAACAAGTTTAGTATAGATTTAACAAAAGTCCTTAATAAAACACCCAAATGTAATATTAAGGCTAGGATCCAATCACAATATAATATAACTTAGAAGAGGTATGCCGTAATCTAAGCTATACCATATTTGAAAGGTAGGTGAATGACGATTCACCAATTTCCACCACGAAAACCGAAATATTAGATATTAGGTTTCATTGGTTTTTTTTTATTTTTAGAAATTCCTAGATTCTTTGAGATTCAATGAACTTTTCAAAGGCATGTTTCAATCTCGAGAGTGCCCTCCAAGTTTTGTGACTGGGATACCGAGGATCACAAAACGAGGTGTGAAGTAACCATGCAAATCACTTGGTACCCTTAAAGTTTATCACTCAATCGATGTGCCGGTAAACCACACACGCTCCACTGATACTATAATAAATCTTAAGTCACCCTTTACCTACCTTGTTAAGTCCAAGTTAGTGTGCCGGTTAACCACACACGCTCCACCAACGACTTAGACAAAGTGTAAAGTGTAATTTCATGGATTAGCACCTTATTCACATTTTCTTAAAGTAACTAAGATTGGGAATTTAATAAAACATTTAGTTACTTTATAATATACATCATACTTTGAATGAGAGTTTATAAGTCCTTGTCTTACCCGTTCGGCTAACGACCATCCACCAGTCAAGCAAGCGGTGGGTGAGAGTAGACACCCATTAAGTCACCATTTTATAGGCAACAGCCTTATACCCACCTTATAGACCAGCTTCGTGAATGAGGCGTACTAGCGGTAAGATGACTTTATTCTTATACATATATATATAATTATTAAATCATCATAATATAAGTATAAGGGTTGAATTTTAACTTTTAAAATTCTAGGGGTTGGAACTTAAAGTTTTAACTTAACTTTTCTTGTTCCAAAACTTGAGGGCAAGTTTTGTAACTTTCAAAACTTTTCATTTCTTGTAACTTATGAGTTTAATAGAGTAATAAAATGAAGACTCTTCATTTTTCTAACTCTTGTGTTTGTTTTAATGGTTTTAATTCAAGTGTGACTCTTGGTTTTCCATAACTTGAGGACAAGTTATGGACTCCATTAAAACACATTATGATCAAGAATTAATCTACCACATAGGTTACAAATAATTCCTATGATCATCTAAAACATCATAAGAACAAGAACATGAATATGAACACAATCAAAAATTACATTTAAAACTTTGTAATTTTGATAACTAGTTGTTGTGAATGAATTAGAAAGAACATTACACCATCAAAACAAGTTTTCAAGTACAAAAACAGTTTAGGGTAATGTTTCTAGTCCATTTCCAGCAACTAAAATCGAAATTCTGCAATCAGTCGATCCTACTCGCCGAGTGCATGAATTTACTCGCCGAGTTGGTTGAAGATACACGTGAACTCGCCGAGTCCCCCCTATAGACTCGACGAGTCCACTCGTAAACAGCAAGATTTTCGACTTTTTTTCAACTTTTAAGCACAAATAAAAAGCTAACAAGCCTAGGCTCTCATACCACTGATGGGTTTTGAGCATTCTAACACTTCCTAAGTGTACATGCAACCCTAATAACCTTGGATCTATGTTTGTCTAATTATCATGCAAAGTTGAATTCCAAGGTTATATTCCTATCTAGCATACATCGGGAACAATTTTAACTTAAAGTATAGATAGAATAACTTACCTTGTTGTTGTTTGTGTTCCTTGAAACGTTGTGAGCCTAGCACCCCAAGTGTGATGCCTCAAGTGCTTCACACAACACCAAATGCTCTTGGAAGAACTTATGAGAGAACACACACTTGTCAAAAATCGGCCAAGCCCTCTTGTTTCATAGTGTAGCCGATTTTAGGTGGAGAACATGTTTCTTATATAGTGTTGACACATCTAGGGTTAAACCCTAATGTGTCATGACTCTTCATTTCCATGACCCATGGGTTTGTAACTCCCATGGAGCATCCTATGGGTGGAACCCAACTTGATAATCCATGGAGCCTCTTAGCCCACTATACAAGATATGGATGATTTACATAATCAACCCATATATTTAATTAGTTATCTTTTGATCACATAATTAATTCTAAATTAATTCTTGATCAAACTAATCAAATAATATTATTAATATATTAGAACTTATAATATATTAATAATCTCCAAGTGTTATTTCTCTCATTTAGTCTATCCAATTGCACGGTGCCATGCAACCCAAATGGACCATGCCGGGTCGGGTCAAGTACATACCAGAAATAGTTATGGACTTAGACACCTTATCCAACAATTATATGTTATGTGCACATGGTTGTTTGGACTGGAGTTGGGTTGAGGCGGGTCCCACTTTGTGCTGTAGGCCAAGACACCCAGGGCGGACCGGTTGTTCCGAAGGCCCGGCGACCGGTCCGGATAGGCTGTAGGCCCCACGAGGGCGGACCAGATGTGCCGAGGCTGGGAGAGTGGACCAGGCCGACTAAAGGCCCGATGCGGGCAGACCAGTCATATTGTAGACTCAGAGAGTGGACCAGGTGGGTTGAAGGCCCAGTGCGGGCAGACCAACCACACTGCTGACTCGAAGGACATGACTAGACACGGAGGGTGGACTGAAGGCCGATACGGCGGACCAGTCACACAGTAGACCCGATATGCATGGCTATTCTATGTTCTATTATGTTATGTATGCTATTTATGTTACGGGCCGGAAGGCAATATGTTATGGGCCGGAAGGCAATATGTTTTGGACCGGAAGATCGTAGCCTGGAAGGGTGTATATGTGGTTGGTATTTTGGGGGTATCTCACTAAGCTTTCAGGCTTACAGTTGTGGTTTAAATGTTTTTCAGGTTCTTCAGGAAACTGTGGCAAGGCGAAGGCGTGCTCGTACCGCTCCTCGTGTTTATGTTTATGGCATGATTCTGGGAATACTCTGATAATAAATGTATTGAAAACCTTTTTGTGATAACGTTATTAAAATGGATTGTTTTTGAAAAGTTTAAATTGTGTTGAAATTTTTGGTTGTTACAAGTTGGTATCAGAGCCTTGGTTTGAGTGAATTGGAGGAACATTCGTGTGAATCCAGTCTCAAATCAAGGAGAGTTTTCAAAAAAAGAGAATTTCAAATGGTTTTCAAATTAAGTAAAAAGAGGATGCGGAGGTACCATCAGCCGGAGCCAGTAAGTAACCCCAAAATACCATACATGATAATTGTTTTCGAGCTTTGATAGGACAGCATGCTATTAATAGGCTAGGGATCTTCAGGCTTTCATGATAATGTTGCATGTTTTATGATGCCTGCTAGCCTAGGGTTTCCCTCTGTATGAGATTTCCAGTGTTCCTCTAAGAGTGAGGATCGAGCGCTTTCTATGTGTATTTGTCACTAGGGTGTTGTGGTAGTAATTCATACAAATATGGGTAGGTGTGGAAGGTAGTATGGGCCCGTACTACTGAAAGCACAGGACCCATACGCGTATCAGGGAAACCATGACCTCTAGGGTTGGGTTGAGAGTTGGTTCCCGGGATAGTGGGAAGTGTCTGAGGTATTGTGGTTTATTTTTAGTATGGAGATTTCGAGGCATGCTGGGAGTGGATCCGGGTCAGGATCGGGTGCAGGAGAAGGAGTTTCGGACGGGTTAGTACCGCCCGAGGTTATCGGTCAGATGAGTACACGCGAGTTGGATGCGAGGATTCGTGAGATCCTGCATGATGAGGTTGCTGCATTGTTCCGGGCCGAGCTGCCGAAACTATTTGGTTCGATCAAGACCGCCATGGTGGAGTATTTTGATTAACGCTATGTGACTCTCACTGAGACGGCTGTCGTGGCGGCTACAGTGGCTGCAGCAGCGGCAGGGGGAGAAGCTAGTAGAGGTTTTCAGTATCGGGACTTCGATAATATGAAGCCTCCCACCTTTGATGGAGTTCAGGATCCGATCGTTTCTATGAGATGGTTATCGGACGTGGAGGGGTGTTTCATCACGTGTTCATGCCCTGCTGATCAGAGGGTGAGGTGTGCTCTGAACCTGTTAAGGCTTGGGGCAAAGGATTGGTGGAGATTGACCACGGGGTCATACTCGGATGCGCAGAGGGCTGCGGTTTCATGGGATCAGTTCAGAGAGATGTTCAGCACTCGTTATGTTCCGCAGGTTGAGAGGGAGAGGTTGGCTCAAGAGTTCCTTGAGCTGAAACAGGATTCAGAGTCGGTGATGGAAATGTAACGCTCGTGTTTCTAGGCTAGGCATTAATATTTACATAATGGTCTAGGTTAACCTTTGTAACTCATTTAGAAGAAATAAAAGGGATTATGTGAATTTTATGTGAATTATGTGTTTTATGCTTAATTCTTTGGGTTTATTTAATTAAGAATAAAAATAAGCATCAAAATTAAAGTTTGAGATAAGCCCGATATCTTTACATAAAGTTTTAGTGCTCAAAACAAGGATTTTGGGGATATAAAGAATGCAGAAATCCGAGTTATAACGAAGAAGTTATGACCTGTCGAAGTTTCGCGATAAACCGACACGGTGCCGAGTGTCGTAAAAAGTGAGTTTTTGATAAACTACTTTTATCCTTAGTAATCTAAACGAAAGTTGTAGTATTAGTTAAACCGAGAAGTTCGATAAAAAGAACGCCCAAATCTGACTTCGTATGAGGAAGTTATGATTTTTCGAAGTTTCAGCTTAGCAGTAAATAGCTAAAAACTCGAATTTTAGATCGAGCGATTTTTAGCCAACTCAACCTAAACGATATTTGAATGTCTCATCATTAGGAGCACAACGGTAAAAGGTCTGACGAAAACGGACGTCGGATGAAGAAGTTATGAATTTTTAACGGATTTCTTGTCCCAGTCTGTTAAAAATAATAATATAAAGTTTAAAGTCAAAATTAGCCGACAAAGTCTAAACGGAAGTTGTAGAGTGTAATTTTAGCTACGCGTGCATATAAAGAACGTCAAAAACGGAGGTCATATGCGAAAGTTATGGATTTTAGAAGTTTTTGCACAAAAACCGAGAAAATTCGCATATGTGGCTTCGGCCACGTCACCCTCGCAGCATGCTCGCCACGTGTCTTCACTCCGCATGCGCCACGTATCAGAGCTGCTGAGTCACCTCGCATGCGAGACTACTGCGTGTCACCTCGTGTCCTCTTCTGATTCGACCAAAGGGAGGCCCAATCCGAAGCTCGCAGCTGGACCGAGCCTCGCACCACCCTAGCTCTGAACCTCGCACCGCCTAGCTCCGAACCTCGCATGTGCCCAGTAGACCGCGGTCCAATCAAAAGCTGCCAGCAAGCCCTTCGCACGTGCAGGCCTCGTGCGAGCCACCCCCTGCGAACTCTTGGATCTGCGACGCGTGTCTTCTTTCTGACCCTCCGATCAGAAGCTTCGCCCCTATAAATAGGAGGGTGCGAGACCTCCCGGGTAACTTTGGACTTTTGTCACTTTTAACCCCTAAACCCATATTTTCCTCATTTTAACATCCCGCAAAGCCCCGGTATCGATTGTAAAGCCCGGAATACTCCACGAAGTGCCCGAGAAGCCCAAAAAATTTATCTTTTCGGTTTCGAAGCCCGACTTTTACAGAGCCCGGTTTCTCAATAAAACTCTCGGTTTTATTAGAAACGATCGTTTTAGGAAACGAATTGCTGCCCGATTATCATCAAATCATGTGAGTGTGTGGTTACTTTCACCTTACACATAGATATAAAGTATTTTACATAAAATACGTGTTGTGTGAATATATATTGTTTGTTTATTTGAGATGGGTGCTGAAGGAATGATTTATACATGTTTTTAAATAATTTAAACGATATATGTATTTTTATCTACGAAAAATGTTGGGTAAAACATGGGTATATGAAATAATGGGTATGATGAAAGGTGAGTTGGATAAAGGACATGATCAACAATATTGATCATGAGTTGAGGGTGAGTGGTGAAATTTTAGAGAATCACTTACCCAAATTGTTGGCTCCTGTCATTCAGCAGAGTAGGGATGACAACCATGGACTTTCTAGATAGTCCAGTGGAACACTAGCAGGCCCACAACCTGTCGGTGTAATGAACTATATGTTCATTAGCTGTACTCTAAAAACCCATTGACATGTATTGCAGGAGAGAATACCTGAAAAGAATATTGTCGATAAATCAGAGCTATGGACTTAGCACATGTTGAATAAACTTTGGCAGCTATGGAATTAGTACCAGTTGTATAAACCCCGGTCACGAGATGACTTTTTGTCTATTCCTTAGGATGAATCCTTAGGAAGGAGTGATAGTTGATTCTTAAGTTAAACCCTTAAGAAATAAATAAAATAATGGGGTTTGGGGTAATTTGGTTAATTGATTGATTGTTTAAACATAATAAATTTATGTATTGTGGGTTGAAAACCCTATATGCTCACCAGGCTTCCAAGCGTGACCCACTCAGCTGTTTATATTACAGGTAGAGGACCCCGAGCATAGTCGGATGATGATGATGAGTGAATTTTGGATTATAGGCCAGTAGTTACAAATAATTGTTGTAAGGCTTATAATGTCTTGTTTATGCTTTTGATCTGTATCGGAACATGACATTCCAAGGTTTTGATATGAAAAGGAAATTATATATTTCTTAAAGAAAGGTTTTGACAAACATTTATCATATTTTGTTTTGGGGACCAAATTCCGCAACATCTTTTATAAATATTTCTCTGATTTGATTCTTAAAAAGCATAAATTAAATCGGTCTTTTCTGGCCGAGAAATTAGGGGATGTCACAGTTGGTATCAGAGCATTAGTTTAAGCGAACTAAGAAATATACGATTTCTAGACTTAAACTTAGAATGCTAAGTGATGATTGTGAGATGAGTGTCTACCATAATTTAGACACGAGCACGAGTTTATTTCAGGAAGGATGCATAAAATGCTTCTATGTGCTAAATGTTTTGTGTTATAGCTACAATGATGCTATTATTTGTTCGGATCTATGGTGTGTTGCCGACCGGATCTGGAAACCTTATGTGTGTAGGATTCTAAACATATTACTATGATATTGGAACTAACATATAAACGTTTCAAAGACTTAACATCTAACGAAAATGAATATGTGAATTCACCTACGATTGGTGTATAGATCGAAATGGCGAGTACGCAAAGTGGGTTCGGAAGTGATAATCTACAGCCTGAGCCAATCACGATGACTGGAGTGTAGGCAATGGTACGTACGATGTTAGGTGAACAGATGGAAGAAACAAAACGTTTACTTCAACAAAGTAAGGATGAACTTATTGTGCCAGTACGTTAGGCATCTGTTCTTGAGGCAACTATTAGGGTTGCTAAGTCTATTGAGGAAATGATCAATGACACAACCTCCAAAAAAGTTGAAGTTGGCAAGAAGAGGAAATTTGAGGGGTCTTCAAGGCCCAACAAGAGCAACATATCCTCAAAGTTTGGCAAAAGAATAGATAAAGGAAAATGGTGCAAGAAGTGCAAAAATAAACACTCTGGGAATTGTGACGGGAAGGTGAAGTGCTTTAAGTGTGGAGAAATAAGGCATTACGCCAATGAGGGTACGATTCCCAAGTAGGTGTGTTACGGATGTAAAGAAGAAAGCCATATTTCTAAGAATTGTCCGATGAACAATGAAGTAACAAGGCTAAGTGCACCATCAACGCCAAAGAAATTTCAGGATATCCTTGACGAAGCGTTTAATAACACTAGGAAGTAGAAGTCAAGACTTGATACCTGAAGATCAAGTTACAAAGTAGTAATGTGAATAGTAACAAGTAGTTTAGCCTATGAGAGGCATAGTATAGGGTAAACTTGAACCTTTGTGTAATCGTTTCAAGGAAATAAAATAAACCGGTTTTATCGTTTGATGAATAGAATGGCTGGTGTAATTTTTGAATTTGTCCCAATCATCTGGAATTTCCATCATCAACCAAGTTGAAGTAGAGTTGATCATTGAAGATATGCGTGAAAGAAGTCCTAGTAGAGTCTAGGAAAATTTTATGATTAATTGGACACATTCGTATGTGTAAAATTGCTTTGTGATTTTAGGACTTGGTGACTGCGAGACAGTACTTGTGATGAGTATGAGTAGGTGTGAATAGTAGTAGAGATCTAGACTACTGGAAGCACAGGACTCGCACTTGGATCAGGGAAAGTGACAAGGTTACCAAGAAGCTAATTTGAATCCGTCTTGTTCTAGTCTGTTGTTACCATCGTTTCGGTAATGACTAAGAAGATGATTGTTATTCCGAACTTAGAGGTCATATCAAATTAAGTCCGACCACTATGAGTTTATTATGTGGTTCAGAGAACCAAGTTCGATGTAACATTTGACTTAAGCTAGGAGATTGAAATGAAAGATGATCAAAGCGATCAATAGAAGTATCACACTCATTGTTAAAGAAGTTGGTAGTTAGAAATGATACATGTTGAACTGTGATTGTATCACATTAGAACATAAAAGGAAGGTATAATTTGTTCTAAAATTTGTCCCTAGGAGATCTAAGTCTAAGAAGTGCAGTATACAATGAGAGATCATTAGAACATGACCCATCGGTCTGTTACAATAAATGAAGGAAAATACTTATCCCAAGAAGAAGAAGGAGTCCTCAATAAGGACTTATTTTGTAACTCGAAAGTTACAATTGAAAGTCCTATGGAGATCTAAAGCTTTTTTAGGATTAGCTGGATATTATCGCTGATTTATCGAAGGCTTTTCTTCAATCATGACTCCATTGACAGCTTTGACCGACCAAGGAGCTGTCTATACTTGGAATGAGAAGCATAGGAAGCTTTGAGTGTTAAAGAAGATGTTGTATGAAGCACCGACTATTTCATCACCTAACGGAGTTGATGATTTCACAGTTTAAAGTGATGCCCCTGGAGTTGGGTTAGGTTGTGTTCTGACCCAAAGGTATAAAGTGATAGTGTGTGCATTGAGGTAATTGAAAGAGCATGAAAAGAACTACCCCACTCATGATCTGGAGTTGGCAGTAGTAGTATTCACCCTAAAAATAAAGTAGCACTATCTTTATGGTGCTAAATGCAAACTTTTCACTGATTATAAGAGTCTTCAATATCTCTTTAATCAGAAGGAATTGAACATGAGGCAACGATGCTGGCTAGAGTTACTCAAGAAATACGGCTGTGAGATACTTTACCACCCTGGTAAAGCAAATGTTGTTGCTGATGCTACCAGTCGGAAGGTAAGTCTTGAAAAGAAAAGGGCCAAGAGCGTTAAGAATTAAAGTTGTCTTGACAATTGTGAAAATTATAAAGAAAGCTCAAGAGGAAGCTTTAGAGAAAAAAAATGACCGAAAGAGGAACGTTTGGGATAAAACGTTGGTGTTTGATACAAACGGTCAAGGACTGGAGGTATTCAAAGATAGGATTTGGGTACCTAGGATGGGAGGAATAAGAGGTCTTCTGATGGAAGTGTTGGATTAATGTCTAAGTCCATAACTATAATTGGTAATACTTGACCCGACCCGGCATGGTCCATTTAGGTTGCATACCATCATGAACTTGGATAGACTATAATGAGAGAAATAAGACACTTATGGTTACTAATATATTATAAGTTCTAGTATATTAATAATAAGAATAATAAGATTATTTAATTAGTATTGATCAAGAATTAATCTAGGATTAATTAAGTGATCAAAAGAAGACTAATTAAATATATGGGTTGATTGTGTAAATCATCCATACTTATATAGTGGGCTAATGCTCCATGGATAATCAAGTTGGGCTAAAACCCATAGGATGGTCCATGGATGCTCCATGGTGTATTTGAACCCATGGATCCAAGGAAATGGAAAGCCATGACAATTAAGGATTTACCCTAATTGTAACACTATATAAAGATATTATTCTTGACAAAATCGGCCACTATAATCACATTAAAAAGTGAAGAAGAGGGCTAGCCGATTTCATGAAGTGTAGAACTCTCTCAAGTTATTCTAAGTGTTTGATGATTGTGATTACATTTGAGGCTTCCACACTATTGGGGCTAGGCACTCAAGCTTCATGAAGACTTTCTACATCAAAGAGGTATGTATTCTATCTTGTTACACTCATTGTTTTGTATGCTAGATTAGGATAATACCTTGGATGTTCTTATTTGCATGTATAATAGAGAAAACATAGATCCAAGGTATTTAGGGTTGCATGTACACTTAGGAGTGTTAGAATGCTCAAAACCCAACAGTGGTATCAGAGCCTAGGCTTGTTTTCTTGTTATACCTGCAATAGAAGCTGAAAAAACTAATTTGTTGCTGTTTGATCATCAGACTCGGCGAGTCCATCAAGGGAATCGGCGAGTCCATGCCTAAAAATTGATCAAAACGATCCAACTCGCCGAGTTGGTTCATGAACTCGACGAGTTGGACCCCCATACAGCATATTTTCGAGGTTTTTGGCTAGAAATGGACTAGGAACATTACCCTAAGTTGTTTTTGAACTTATAAACTTGTTTTTAATGTGGTAATGTTCATGCTAATCCATTTTCAAAGATAATTGTCAATAGATTCATGTTTTGTATTGGTTTAAGGTTTAGACTAATTACATGAAGGAGTTTGATATGAATTATCTTGTTCTTATGATTTGCTTAGATTAATAGAAAAGTTAATTGAAATAGTTGTTTTCAATCCATTTTAATCTAAGAGTTGAGTATAAAATGTGTTTGTGTAACTTGTCCTCAAGTTACAAAAATGAAGAGTCTTGTGTCATTGTTTTTTTTTACTCCATAACTTGTCCTCAAGTTATGGAAGTTCAAGAGTCACTTCATTAAAGAGTAAAAGTGTAACCTTAATTAATTCCATAAGTTATAAAAATAAAGAAAAGTTAATTCTCTTATTAGTTTAAAGTCTTCCATAAGTTATGGAACTTGAGTTTTTTGGATTGAAGCTACTTTAAACACATAAGTTGTGGAATTAATTAGTTTTGAATAGTTTCAAAACTTGCCCTCAAGTTTTGGAATTTGAACAGTTTTCTCATATGAATACTTTAATTCCAAGTTAGCCCTTAGAATTCTAAAGAGCTAAAATTCAACACTTATACTATTTATAACATTAATGGTTAATTATTATATATATGTATAAGAACAAGTCGTTTTACCATTAGTAGGCCTCATTCACGAAACCGGTCTATAAGGTGGGTATAAGGTTGTTGCCTATAAAATGGAGACTTAATGGGTGTCCACTCTCACCCACCGCTTGCTTGACTGGTGGAGGGTCGTTAGCCGAACGGGTAGGACAATGACTTTAAATTCTCCCTTCATTAAAAGTATTAATGATAAATACTAAAGTAACTAAAATCTTAATAATTCCCAATCTTAGTTACTTTAGGAAAAATGTGAATTTGGTGCTAGCCCATGGAATTCACACTTTGTACCTTACCAAGTCGTTGGTGGAGCGTGTGTGGTTAACCGGCACACTAACTTGGACTAGTAAGGACCACGAAGGGTGACTTAATGTTTGTCATAGATCAATGGAGCGTGTGTGGTTAACCGGCACATTGATTAGGTGATAATATTAAGGGTACCAAGTGAATTGGTATGGTTATTCACACCTTGTTTTGTGATCCTCGGCATCCCAGTCACAAAATTTGAGAGGGCACACTCGAGATTGAAACATGCCATTGAAAAGTTCAATGAATCTCAAAAGATCTAGGAATTTCAAATCCAATTAAAACCTAATAAATTATTTCCTTCTTCATGGTGGAAATTGGTGAATCGTCATTCGCCTACCTTCAAATATTTTATAGCTTGGATTACGGCATCCCTCTTCCAAATTATAAAATATTGTGTTGGGACCTAGCCTTAATATTTCATATTGGGTGTCATATTAAGGACTTTAAATCAACTATCTTGAATATCTCCCAAAACATGTCTGGTTTAGACATTTATGATCTTCCCAAATCTCTTGAAGATGATGTTCCTCAACATCATGCTTCACTTCCTCTATCTCCTCCAATTATTCTCCCTCACCCACAAGTTCTTGAACAGTTTAAGGTCACTCGAGCCCTATTGGCAAGTAAAGGTCTTGGTGTGGTCACATCTTGGAGATGTAGTCACATATTGACAAGCCGGGAGAGTTGTGTGTCAAAGTCTTGAGAAAGTTGGTGGTTCAATCACTTTCTAAGTCACATAGCGAGTTCTTTTGGAACACCTATGAAAAAGACTATGACAAGACCCTTAATGATTTTATCTATTTGTTAAGATCAACTTTCTCAAAACTTGATGGACATTGACAATAGTGACACAGGAAATCCAGAAAAGCATTCTCTTCCCAATGGAAAGGGATCGGCCATAGTCAACTCGGTTGACCAAATGGTAAAGAGAAAAACTAAGTCTGTGATAGTCACGTGTACCATTATCAAAGGGTCCATATGTTTATAATGCCAAAGAAAGGGGCATTGGTTGCAAAGCTGCCATAATTTACCTAAGGATGTTAAAGTAGATAAGTTTGACTCTACTTCAGGTAAAGTCCACTATCTAACTCTGCTAAGTTTCTATTCTGAGATTCTTGATACATGATGTGAATGGGTCACATGGTGATGTTTTAAGAATCAAAGAAAAGGTAAAGAAACTTAAAGAAAGAATATGCTGAATCTGATCACGTAGATGGATTTCTATCGCGTAGTTTGAAGATCGGATTCTTGAGCTACTTCTTAGGAGTTATAATATATTGCTTTTGAATAGATAACAACAAGGTTTTCAAGTGGATTGTAAGGATAAGTTTTTTCCGCAAAGTTTTAAAATAAAAGAAAAAAAAGGGTTTTAATTTTATTTATTTAAAAAAAAATATCCTTACAATGGCATCTGTGGAAAATTGTTGCTTATATGTTTCCAGTAATAGCAATATTGGAAAGTGGATTTGATTCTTTCATTTGTGGTAGTGTCTGAATTTACCAAATGAAGAAAGTTTTTCATCACCCAAGTTTCAATTGGACAGAAACTTGGAATCATACAAGTTGTATTGTATGATGAATGAGAATTTTCATCCTTGAAAATTAAGACTAATTCTTTGATCACATGTATATGTGAGTCAATTGAAGGACTAAGGAATTAGGTACACTGGGTGTGCACTGGTCAAGGTCCACCACAAAGATTGATTTGTCATGATTTACTAAAGATTAGTAAATATGATTACACTTATAAGGTTAAGTATAATTCTGTAACATTGAAAAGGTTCCAATGTATGGCAGAGCGAATAAGAAGAATCAAATTAGGCAGAAGGATAAAAGTTTCTCAAATCTGAAAAGATGGGAGAGTACTTTAGTATCAGTTTTATGATCATCTTACTGATTTAGAAACCATATCACAAATTCATACTCTAAGGACGTCTTAGTGCATTGTTATGGCTAAGAAGAGAGGTCATGAATTGTTGAATTGTTTAAGATCAAGGAGATGAGTCATACTTCGTTCCAAAACAATTATTAGAGTCATACTCCAAGATTGTAACATTGAGTGACATAAAGTAAGGTTTAAAACACTTATCAAATGTAGTGTGAAATGTTTCTACTCTTGTACATTTGAGATTGGTAAGTTGTGATGTCTTGGATGAGACAAAGACCAACTAAGACCAATTGTGTGAAGTGTTAGTCTTGATAAGAATCCACACTATCCCTTGAATATTTGTTTTGTCAAGGAATGGTTCTTGACTAGGAAAACTTATATGTCAAGGGGACAGTGGGAGCCTTAAAGATCCTGAAAGAGTTTCAAGATTTAATCAAGAGTGAAACCTGAAATTTATCACTAGCACATGACTTACGGTTTGCAACCTATCGTGTTGACATAATTCTCATATCTGTACCTACTTCAAATAAGTTGAATTTGCATGTGAGTTATCAAAGTTCAATCTGGAAGCATTGGTGGGCCTTGTGCTACCAAGGTGACAAGAAAGTAAGATTGAATAAGTTTAATCCATGTAAGGCTGAATTTGTCACTAACCTTATCTTGTGATTATGGTTTTGACAAATTCGCATGGATAGGAACTCATTCACTTTAAAATCTAAGTGTCATAAGGTTTCTCTCCGATTCATGAAAATGATGGTGAGGAAACGCTTTCACTAAGTAGATTTTACGTAGATAGCAATTGTGTTATTTGCATTTTCAAAAGTCGTTAGTGGAGCGCGTGTGGTTAACCGGCACACTAACATGGACTTGTGAGAAATGGCAAATGCCTAAGCAATTGAGACTATGATTACGGCATCCCTTCTCATAGTTCTGAAAATTGTTTAGACACACATGTGAGCTATCTAAGAAAGGATGTATGAATCTAAATTTCAGAAGTCCAGCAGATTTCTGAAAATATGTCAGAGCTAGTGGGAGCATAAGTGTTATGCTGATAATCATCATGTTAGTGGGAGCATGATTATTATGATTAGTATTGCAAGTTACCAATGTTAATTATAGAAAACAAAGTTTCAGTTCGTGAAGTTGCAGGTGTTGAAAAGTTGTTTTGCTATAATTAAGGGAGAGGAAATTATACTTCATTTCAATTCTAAAGCATAGATTGAGATTTTAATCTTCTTTAGTCAAGAATATATAAGAATTTTATGTCTGAATGGTTCGACTTAAGAAAATTATATATATATTGTGTTCTCAAAATTCAATTATGACTACGGCATCCCTCTTCATAGTTCAATTTTGAAAACATGGCAAATAAAAAATATTGTAGCAAAAGACTGGTCTAGTATCATGACTTTATGTGAGACATCATAAATCGTGTCCCATATGCTTCAGATATAGGATCGATTTCATGTGCTATAATATTCATCCTTTCTAAATTTTCCAAATGCTCAGGGCATTTAGAAGGGAAAAGTCTAGAACTGGATATGACTAAAGTGATTAAGCAATTGTCGAGGACAATCTGAGGTTTGCCAAAGATTGGTTGCTCAGGGACATTTGGAAGTATAGTGATAATTCTGGAAGGACCATATTGACATAATCTGTAAGGAGACAACTCTTGTTCAGAAGTGATAGTCAAAATGGGATCTGGAAATGTTTCAAAGTTAGAAATTATTCAATCTATGTAAGATTAGGAAACTTAATGCAAGAAGGATGTTCCCAAGGAGCTGATCTCCTTTGGAATGCTCTGTAATGGTTGTTGTCAAGTCTTTCTGACTTCATGCATAATCATTACAAGAGGATCAATGCATATAAGTTTAGAATCTAACAGATTTCAGTAAATGACATGAATTTAGAATTCTTGCATTTACAATAAGGATTTGGGATTGTGAAATGAGTATCATTGGAATCATGTTCAATTGATCTACATCACAATGTAAGGATCATAGATAAACATAGTGTGCATACTTGGGGTATGGCATAACTATTGTTTAGAAAGACAAAGTGTACATGCTAGGAGCATGGGACGACAGTTGTTTTTATTCAAGTCTTAAGTTGATTATTTGAAACATTGAATAATGTGTAATTAATATGGTGATAAATAAAACTTGGTTTTATTTATATTCAAAAGGGTTCTGAGATCATATTGGATTTAATTATTATTGTGGTTCACTTTGCATGTTTTGACTTCCAAAATAGCTAGGTTATTCTTTCTGAATGACTAAGTTATTTAAACACTCCACAGTCATTCATATGTTGGAAGTAGGTATGAATCAAGACTGTCATGAATCGGGTTTGTAGATGGCTAAATGGGTTTAGTCATGGCAATGGTTGCTACAACATTCATTAGTGCTCATAAGTTATAAGTATTGGAATAAACCCACGCTCACTTGTATCACTTCATGGAATTTATCTCGAGTGATCGTGAGATGGTAATATCATATAAATTTTCAAACCTAGAGATATGAGTTGTTACCTATGACTTGGTTGTGCATTGATTGCACGTAAACGCATCAGTAACTTGATGTTATAAAACGTGCCTTTGTGTACAATTCAACAAGTAGTAGAACAAGAATATGAGTCGAAGTTTATCTGTTCCTTCTAGAAATAGAAGCGATATCTGGGCCCCTCGATGATTTTGTTGTGACCTATGTACCGGCCGGTCAGAACTGAATTGATGTGTTCGATTAAGTTCTTTGTCAAACAAATCGAAAATCGGGAAACAAACTGCTGGACAATAAGTACGACATTGTTCCATGTATTTGTCCGGCTGATATCATGAGAACAGAGGATTATATGATCCCTTATCTAATGGACAAGCCATTGACAAGGTCAGAGTTCAACAGAAGCTTTTGAGAGCTACGATTGCCAGTTGGTTCCTGAAGTCATACGCAATAATACTTTTAGACTTATCCAAGTGGGAGACTGTTGGATTAATGTCTAAGTCCATAACTATAATTGGTAAGACTTGACCCGACCTGGCATGGTCCATTTGGGTTGCATACCATCATGCACTTGGATAGACTATAATGAGAGAAATAAGACACTTATGGTTATTAATATATTATAAGTTCTAGTATATTAATAATAAGAATAATAAGATTATTTAATTAGTATTGATCAAGAATTAATCTAGGATTAACTAAGTGATCAAAAGAAGACTAATTAAATATATGGGTTGATTGTGTAAATCATCCATACTTATATAGTGGGCTAATGCTCCATGGATAATCAAGTTGGGCTAAAACCCATAGGATGGTCCATGGATGCTCCATGGTGTATTTGAACCCATGGATCCAAGGAAATGGAAAGCCATGACAATTAAGGATTTACCCTAATTGTAACTCTATATAAAGATATTATGCTTGACAAAATCGGCCACTAGAATCACATTAAAAAGTGAAGAAGAGGGCTAGCCGATTTCATGAAGTGTAGAACTCTCTCAAGTTATTCTAAGTGTTTTGATGATTGTTATTCCATTTGAGGCTTCCACACTATTGGGGCTAGGCACTCAAGCTTCATGAAGACTCTCTACATCAAAGAGGTATGTATTCTATCTTGTTACACTCATTGTTTTGTATGCTAGATTAGGATAATACCTTGGATGTTCTTATTTGCATGTATAATAGAGAAAACATAGATCCAAGGTATTTAGGGTTGCATGTACACTTAGGAGTGTTAGAATGCTCAAAACCCAACAGGAAGAAGCTCACAAGACCATGTACTCGGTTCATCCCGACAATACGAAAATGTATAGAGATTTAAAACCCTATTACTAGTAGCCGGCGATGAAGCTTGAAGTTGCTAAAGTATGTGGCTGAGTGTGTAACTTGTGCCAGTGTTAAGGCACAAAATCAGAAAACGTATGGGAGTTTAGAACCTTTACCTGTACCCATGGGTAAATGGGAAGATATCACTATGGATTTTGTGACTAAACTGCCCAGAATAAGGAACGGTCACGACATGATTTGGGTGGTCGTTGATCGCTTCACTAAGAGTGGGCATTTCATAGCAACCAAAGAGAAATGGTCTATGGATAAACTTGCGAATTCTTATGTGAAGGAAATTGTGAGGCTTCACAGTGTTTCGTTAACCATTGTATCCGATTGTGACAGCCGTTTTACCTCAAGGTTTTGGAGGAGTCTATAATAGGAATTGGGTACCAAGTTGTGTTTGAATACAACTTACCATTCGCAAACCGATGGTGAGAGGAAATGAACGATTCAAACGTTGGAGGATATGCTGAGAGCATGTACCCTGGAATTTCAAGGTAACTAGGATGAACACTTACCTCTAGTAGAATTCATCTATAATAAAAGTTTCCACTCAAGCGTTAAGATGGCACCTTATCACACTTTGTATGGGGAAAAGTGTCGGATACCATCATATTGGTTGGAAGTTGAGGAAAAGCAGTTTATGGGACTTGAAATAGTCCATTAGATTGTCGAAAAGTTGTAAGTGATTAGGGAAAAAGATGTTAGTTGCTCAAAAGAGCTATGCTGACAAGAAAAGACAATCGATATCATTCAAAGTTGGAGATTTGGTTTTACATAAAGTCTCGTCATGGAAGGGACTTACAAGGTTTGGTAAAAAAAAGCGAAAGTTGAGTCCAAGGTTTATTGAACCATTTAAAGTTCTTCAGAAAATCCGAAAGAAAGCTTACAAGCTAGAACTATCGGAAGAACTAGAGAGTCTTCATAACACCTTTCATATGTGTTATTTTAAAAAGTTCACGGGAGGTGTACCCAACATAATTCCCATTTCTAAACTAAGGTTGCATGAGAACAAGAGGTTAATTGGAGAACCTAACGCAATCGTTAACCGTAAGACTAAGAAGTTGTAACGTAAGATAGTCGATTTAGTGTTTGTACGTTGGAAACATATAAATGGGCCAAATCCCGCCTGGGAAACGGAGAGTGACATAGAGAGTCGCTACTCGTAGTTGTTTGTTGTTGTGTGATTCCGGGGACGGAATCATCCTAATGGGGAAAGAGTTGTAACGCTCGTGTTTCTAGGCTAGGCATTAATATTGACATAATGGTCTAGGTTAACCTTTGTAACTCATTTAGAAGAAATAAAAAGGGATTATGTGAATTTTATGTGAATTATGTGTTTTATGTTTAATTCTTAGGGTTTATTTAATTAAGAATAAAAATAAGCGTCAAAATTAAAGTTTGAGATAAGCCTGATATCTTTACATAAAGTTGTAGTGCTTGAAATAAGGATTTCGGGGATATCAAGAAGGCAGAAATCCGAGTTATAACGAACAAGTTATGACCTGTCGAAGTTTCACGATAAACCGACACGGTGCCGAGTGTCAAAAAAGTGAGTTTTTGATAAACTACTTTTAGCCTTAGTAATCTAAATGAAAGTTATATTATTCGTTAAACCGAGAAGTTCGATAAAAAGAACGCCCAAATCTGACTTCGTATGAGGAAGTTATGATTTTTCGAAGTTTCAGCTTAGCAGTAGACAGCTAAAAACTCGAATTTTAGATCGAGCGATTTTTAGCTGACACAACCTAAACGAGAATTGAAGGTCTCGTCATTAGGAGCACAACGGTAAAAATTATGACAAAAACGGACGTCGGATGAAGAAGTTATGAATTTTTAACGGATATCGTGCCCGGTCTATTAAAAATAATAATATAAAATTTAAATTCAAAATTAGCCGACGAAGTCTAAACGGAAGTTGTAGAGCGTAATTTTAGCTACGCGTGCATATAAAGAACGTCAAAAACGGAGCTGGTATGCAAAAGTTATGCATTTTAGAAGTTTTTGCACAAAAACCAAGAAAATTTGCATATGTGGCTTCGGCCACGTCACCCTCGCAGCATGTTGGCCACGTGTCTTCGCTCCGCATGCGCCATGTATCAGAGCTGCTGAGTCACCTCGCATGCAAGACTACCGCGTGTCGCCTCGTGTCCTCTTCTGATTCGACAAAAGGGAGACCCAATCCGAAGCTCGCAGCTAGACCGAGCCTCGCACCACCCTAGCTCCGAACCTCACACCGCCTAGCTCCGAACCTCGCATGTGCCCAGTAGACCGCGGTCCAATCAGAAGCTGCCAGCGAACCCTTCGCACATGCAGCCCTCGTGCGAGCCACCCCCTGCGAACCCTCGAATCTGTGACGCGTGTCTTCTTTCGGACCCTCCGATCAGAAGCCTCGCCCCTATAAATAGGAGGGTGCGAGACCTCCCGGGTAACTTTGGAATTTTGTCACTTTTAACCCCTAAACCCATATTTTCTTCATTTTAACATCCTGCAAAGCCCCGATATCGATTGTAAGGCCCAGAATACTGCACGAAGTACCCGAGAAGCCTGGAAAATTTATCTTTTCGGTTTCGAAGCCCGACTTTTGCAGAGCCTGGTTTCTCAATAAAACTCTCGGTTTTATTAGAAACGATCGTTTTAGGAAACGAATGGTTGCCCGATTATCATCAAATCATGTGAGTGTGTGGTTACTTTCACCTTACACATAGATATGAAGTATTTTACATAAAATACGTGTTGTGTGAATATATATATATATATATATATATATATATATATATATATATATATATATATATATATATTGTTTGTTTATTTGAGATGGGTGCTAAAGGAATGATTTATACATGTTTTTAAATAATTTAAACTAGATATGTATTTTTATCTACGAAAAATTTTGGGTAAAACATGGGTAGATGAAATAGTGGGTATGATGAAAGGTGAGTTGGACTTAGCACATGTTGAATAAACTTTGGCAGCTATGGAATTAGTACCAGTTGTATAAACCCCGGTCACGAGATGACTTTGTGTCTATTCCCTAGGATGAATCCTTAGGAAGGAGTGATAGTTGATTCTTAGGTTAAACCCTTTAGAAATAAATAAAATAATGGGGTTTGGGGTAATTCGGTTGATTGATTGATTGTTTAAACATAATATATTTATGTATTGTGGGTTGAAAACCCTATATGCTCACCAGGCTTCCAAGCCTTACCCACTCAGGTGTTTATATTACAGGTAGAGGACTCCGAGCATAGTCGGATGATGATGATGAGTGAATTTTGGATTATAGGCCCGTAGTTACAAATAATTGTCGTAAGGCTTATAATGTCTTGTTTATGCTTTTGATCTGTATCGAAACATGACATCTCGAGGTTTTGATATGAAAAGGAAATGATATATTTCTTAAAGAAAGGTTTTGACAAACTTTTATCATATTTTGTTATGGGGAACAAATTTCGCAACATCTTTTATAAATATTTCTCTGATTTGATTTTTTTTAAAAGCATAAATTAAATCGGTCTTTTCTAGCCGAGAAATTAGGGGATGTCACAGGAAATCACCAGGATGTTTACTGAGAGGGCGATGTTTTGCCCTGAGTTCGCTTCGGAGCAGGCTCAGCTGTCCCGATATCTGAGTATGCTAAAGAGAGACATCAGACAGTTTGTGTCCGCGCAGAGGTGCGAGACCTTGTTGGAGTTGCAGGAGACCCCAAGATGGCGTGAGTTAGAGATTGAGTTGCAGATGCATGAGCTGAGGCAAGCTCCGGTGCAGTCGCAGCCGGCGACGAAACGGTCTAAGACCGTTGATTCCAGGATGGGAGATCAGGGCAGCCACGTTTGTGGAAAGTGTGGGAGGGGTCACACCGGAGTTTGTCGGTCCGGTGGTGCATGCCGTAAGTGCGGAAAGGAGGGGCACTATGCGAGGGATTGTCGGCAATCAGTTCCGGTTCGGGATTTGAGAATTTGTTATCATTGTCATCAGGTTGGGCACTTGAGGGTCAACTGTCCACAGCTTGTTGCAGGACCGGTGCAGGCTCCAGCACCGGCCACTTTGAGGATTACAGGTGGAGGTCAGGGTGGAGCGGAGCCCCCAAGGGCTTAGGGCCGTGCTTTTCAGCTTTTAACAGAGGAGGTCAGAGCCGTGTCGGATGCAGCTGTGGGTATGTTCCTTTCTTGATATCTTGTTATCTTGTGATTATTGTGGTGTGTTATTCTCTGCTGGTCGTGTTGTATGGTTTTTTCGCTTTGGTATCCGTTGTTCCTTGAGGGTTTAGTATGGTTATGGATTAGTGTTTCGGGTTTTCGTTGGTTATCATTGTGAGGGTTATTAGTGGAATAATGGCGTTGGTTTGAATGTCGTATAGCATCTGTAGTCTGAGGACGGAATAGTTGAAGATTGAGTTTCTTTCGAGCGGGATGATCAGTGTGGGAACGTATTTTTGCGAAGGTTGCTAGTGCTAGTGGGAATCAGTTTGCGTGTAAGTGTTGAGTTTTGTGCAAGGTTATTTTGGGAGGTCGGTGATAGGGACCGGTGGTTGATAGTCAGTGACCTAAGTGGGGGAGAATTGGAAACTCTCCGGATGGTCGATAGGCCTGAGAGATTGTTTAGCTGCTTGGGATTCAACGGCATTTATGTCAGCCGAGAGTAGGCTGGTATGGGTGAGTAGCAGGCGTGCGGGGCAGAATACAGGCCTATGGTATTGATTGTGGAGGGCCTGGGATCAGGCTGGGAGCGAGTATGTATGATGGAGAAAGAGTTTGGAACCCCTAGAGGGATAGAACAGTATGCATGGGAGGATTTCCCGGAGAGATAACTCGGAATGATGGATGCTAGTTGAGCGGTCCGGATAGATTGAAGGCCGGTAGGCGTACCGGTCAGGCCGAAGGCTCGGGGGACGGTCCAGCCAGACTGAAGGCCATGGAGGGCGGTCCAGATTGGCTGAAGGTTTTGAGAGTGGTCCAGATTGGCTGAAGACCTGGTGAGGTGGTCCAATCATGCTGAAGACTCTTCAGGTATTATTGGATCGGTTCAAGGAATTGGGTTGGGCATCTGGTCATGTGTTAGCATTTGGAGGTCTGGCCCCGAGTATTGATTGTGATTAGTGGAGGTGGTGCATGGACTCGAGAGTCCTTGCGAGCTGGTTCAGGTCATATGTGTTGCATGGATAGCGGTTATGCTATAAGGGAATGCAAACTCTCGGAAGTGGAAGTAGCAACGCAGGGTTATGATGGGAATGGTCCAATTATGGTCTTTGAGCAGCGAGATTACGACAGTGGTATGGGATCACATCCGAGTTGGATGGTTGTTGAGGCTCGGCAGGAATGCATGGATGGAATTTTGGAATTTCCAGATAGATTTGTTTATGTGGTGAAAATGCATCCGGAAGGATGTTTGGAAGTGTCAGCAGTGTATCAGGGTTTTTCTTAACCCGAGGACACGAGAGCCAGTTTGGTGCGGTTATGAGATTGCGGTGGAGAACTCGTGGGAGTTGCTCTAGGGCTGAAGCTTGTGTCATCCTTTCAGCAAGAAAGATAAAGTTGGGTTTCGGATTTTCATGGTTGAGTCTTGGTTAGCCTGGTTCGGTGAATGCCAGGCAGAGCATTGCGGGGATAGTTTCGGAGTAGAGTTTTCACAGGCTTCGAGGATGAAGCCTAATTTAAGTGGGGGAGAATTGTAACACCCCGTTCTTTAAGTGTTTAATTATGAGTCCCTGAGATTTAAGAGGAATGGTAATTCTAGTCCTTTTGCGAGAAATGAGTTTCATATGAAAAGGTTTCGGGCTGGTGTATGTGTTAGAAGCATTGGGCTTCTCGTCACTCTCATATGAATGATAAGTTATTTGGGAGCGAGTTTAGATTAGAGGAATTGCGGTGTTTTGAAGTTAATCATTGTTATAGATCTTTGTGGAATAAGAGGGAAATGGTCCCATGCATGCATGCAATTATTTTGAAGTCTAGCTGGGTACGCCAAGCGTAAGCTGGATGTACGCCTAGTGTAAGGGAGCGATAAGTTGCGGGTGGTCGGGTGAGTATGCCCAGCGTACCAGGGAGGTATGCCCAGCGTATTCTCAGAAACCCCAAACCCTATTTTAGGGTCAGCCACTATATAAGGAACATGTTGGTTCACCCCTTAGCCTCCTTATGCTCATCTTCAATCTCAGATGAACCCTAGATCTCGTGTTCTCTCCATTATTGGGTGTGTTTAACCTTGGAAAGCTCTTTTTGGCAAAAGAAAGGCTTGAAGGAGAAAAGAGAAGTTGTCAAAGAAGAAGAAGAATGTGTGGATCTTGTAGATCTGAAGATATACCATCCTTTGGAGCTTCTTTGAGGTATAAAGCTTCTTGCTTGACCTTCATATTGTATAGATCTATGTATTTTGAAGCTTTGTCACCATTCTTGCCCCAAAAGTCCTCACCTTGTTGCATCTTTCGATTTGGTCAAGATTATCTGTCCTTTCAGACCTTTGGAGAGGTCTTGAGTGAGAAAAATGAGGTCCCAAGGGCTGTAGTTGTTCCATGTGTGAGATATTGATGCGTGTATGGGCTTGATTTAGTGAGTAGGGTAGTGTTTAGGTAAATTAAGAGAGACTAGAAACCACAAATGATATGTGAATGGAAAGAAATAGATAGATTAGTATAGTAACAACTCAAGACCTATTAAGTTGTATACCGATGAAAACAATCCAAGACCTATTGGATTGAGTTCGTATCAAGTCAAGAACACGTCCCAACAAGATAATTTGAGAATTATAACAATAATTCAAAGTGAAAATAATGGTTCTTTGATTAAAATTTGTGCATTACTTTTTCCATGCATAATTTGCCTTTATATGAAGCCTTTATTACAAATTTGGTGGTTACAAGCCAACCAACCAATTATTCATTAAAACTAGTAAATAGAAATTAAGGTAACTCTTGAAAGAACACAAAAAAAAACGTCCATGAGACTTGTGAATGAAAAAAAAATGGCTATGCTTCCTTAAGGAGCCATAAGAAGCATTAAGGAGTCATCATAAGCATTAAAGTGTAACCCTAATCCACCAAAGAGTGTCAAAAACGGCTAGGAGGCTTTATGAAGCAAATAGTAACGTTTTTAGCACTTATGAAGCCTTAAAAATGTTGCCCTAGTCTTCATGCAACCTTAATTCAATTTGTGGGTTACCATGCACAACCCAACCATTGAGCCCAAACCACCTTCTAGCCCACTAGTAATCACTAATCCATCACATTTTGGGCTTTCATGATCCATGCATGGATCATCCCCTCCCCCTTTGAAAGCAATTGACCTCAATTCATTAAGTCCATCATCATCAAGATAAGGTGAAAGATCTCCCACATTAAAGGTAGCATGCACTCCATGGTCTCCTCCTAAATCTACCTTGTAAGCATTATCATTGACACGCAACACCACTTTATAAGGACCTTCGGCTCTTGGCATTAACTTGTTTTTCCTTTTGTAAGGAAAACGTTCTTTCCTCATATGCACCCACACCAAGTCACCATCTTAAAAGACACGTGGTTTCCTATGCTTGTTTGACTTCTGTTTGTACAACTCATTCACAGCTTCAATCTTCTCACGAACTTGTTGGTGTAGTTTCATCATGGCCTTCAACTTGTCATTAGCACCCTTGTGAACCAATTCATCCTTTTGGCAATGGAATCAAATCCAAAGGTATGTAAGGATTCACACCATACACCACCTCAAAAGGAGAGTGACCTGTAGCATAAGTAGAAGAACGATTATAGGCAAATTCAACATGTGCAAGTTTGATGTCCCAATCTTTTTGAGTTTTGCTAACCAACCCTCTCAACAAAGCACCCAAAGTTCTATTAGTAACCTCCGTTTGCCCATCCGTTTGTGGATGATGGGATGTACTAAAAAGTAACTTAGTACCCACTTTCCTCCATAAAGTATTCCAAAAGTAACTTAGAAATTTGGAATCCCTATCAGAAACTATTGTTTTAGGAATACCTTGCAAACGAACCACCTCTTTAAAATACAAATCAGCCACATTAGATGCATCATTGGTTTTATGACATGGCACAAAGTGAGCCATTTTTGAAAACCTATCCACCACCACCATAATGGAATCCTTTCCCCTTTGAGTTCTAGGCAAAGCCATAATGAAATCCATGGACACATCTTCCCAAGGACGAATAGGAACCGGCAAAGGAGTGTAAACACCATGCTTGAAAGTTGTTTTCACCATATGACATGTAACACACTTGCCCACTATGTTGGTTACATCCCCCAACATCTTCAGCCAAAAGAAATGTTCTTTAAGCACCTGCAAAGTTTTTGGTAATGCCAAAATGACCAGCCAAACCACCGCCATGAGCTTCACGAATCAACAACTCCCGTATTGCATGTTTTGGGACACAAAGGCGATTGCCTTTGAATAGAAAGCCATCTTGAATCACAAATTCACCATTAGGACCACCTGCACATTTCAAAAACATATCTCCAAAGTCCATATCAGATTGATAATGGTCCTTTAGAGTTTCAAATCCCAAGAAACGAACATCCAAAGTCACCAATAATGAGTAACGCCTCAAGAGTGCATCAGCCACCACATTGCTTTTGCCATCCTTGTATTTGCATGAAAAATGAAAGGATTGCAAGAATTCCACCCACTTTGCATGTCTTGTGCTCAACGTTTGTTGCCCATTGATGTACTTCAAGGATTCATGATCAGAATGCAAAATAAAATGATTTGCACGCAAATAATGACTCCAATGATCTAAAGCACGAACAATAGCATAAAACTCCTTATCATAAGTGCAATAATTCAAACGAGCACCACCCAACTTTTTAGAAAAATAAGCAATAGGACGTTTGGATTGGATCAAAACAGCCCCAATACCAACTCCACTTGCATCACACTCCACTTCAAATGGTTGAGAAAAATCTGGAAGAGCTAAAGTAGGAGCATCACACAATAATGCCTTGAGTTTCTCAAATGCCTTTTGAGCTTTTTCTCCCCATGCAAAGACTCCTTTCTTCAAACAACCTGTCATGGGACTTGCAATGGTGCTAAAATCACGAACAAATCTTCTATAGAAAGAAGCAAGACCATGAAATGATCTAACTTCAGTGTCACACCCCCGAACCAGACGGCGGAAACGTCCGGGGGCTGTCGTGACTCAATTGAATACCATCACAATGAATATACATGAAACATAACATTATACATCACCAACATTTGGAATGATACAACTGGTAGCGTTTACATCCATTACATTGTTCCAAAACATTACATTCTCAAAAGTAACTGTTCGATACTAAATTAAGCCACAGCAAAACGTCATAGAGTACAATTCATCCTTCACTTTATCTGTTACCTGAGAATACAAGTATTTTGAAAAAACGTCAACATATGAAATGTTGGTGAGTTCATAAGTAATGTTTGAAATCCAATGTTTGTAATGTTTTAAAAAAAATCACCAGAAAATCCAATATTTTCTGAAAATAGAATAACGTAAAAATATGTGAAGATCCGTGAGTATGCTTGTTTGAATTCTATAGATGTAAGCGTAAGAGTTGTGAAATTCGACATGTAGTTCGTAAGTGTACTTGTTGAAAACCCTAGGAAAACCCGACGTTTTCCTATCACTTTGCTTTAGTTATTTTGGGTACTGTTATTTCGTTACGTTAGAGGTATTCGTTGAGCTCCGGAGGCATTGAGTATACAGAGGGTGGTGAATTGTTGTATCGTACGTTAATGAAAATGTCCAATTGGCAACCGTGCTAGTGATCCCTTAGGCGTCACTCGCACTTATTCACACAACTCAATCCTCCCGGACTTGTGTAGTCCCACGACCGGAGAGAAAAAGTGAAGGTGCGAAACCCTCGGTATTTCCCTGCGTCGTTCAAGACCATTGCAATTGCGAAGGGCCCGAAGCCCAACCCGCAATCGTGAGTTACCGACTTTACTAGCAGCACTGAAGGACCCTTGGGGACCAGCAGCATGTTTGCCATTGAAAGTCCTTTTACACACGGTCGAGTCGCATTAGACCCAACTACATGTAAGCAAGTGTCCTTTGGGCCTAAAGATCATGTCATCGGGCTAGCTAGGCTCGACAAGCATGATTTGCAACTTTTGGGCCTAAGGAGTGTACGTCGACGTATTGAGTAATTCCACGAGAGTAAAGAGTTCCAAGAGTTTCATATGTGTATTGAGCGTTATAGTGTTAGTAGTTTTGGATTTATTATTGATTCGAGACCGAATCAATTCGTTTGATAACGATTGTTGGTGATATTGTGTATTGTAATTTATCGATAGTCGTAGTGTCAATCTTTGTTCACAACGAGTGTATTGAATTACCCTTGAAAATTTTCTGTTTACAACCCCTCTTAATTTTGTAAATTTACTTTTTCACGCCTTTAGGTAAAATAATTTCCGGTTTAGTGCTTAAACCATTTTTCTTGACATTTTAACACCAAAAATTATTCAAATTAATATTTTTCAACATATTTTTCATTTAAAACAGTTTAAGTCCCTGAAATTGCAGTTTTCTCGGTTATAACCCCTCTTTTTTGCAATTTTTACATTTTTGGCCCAATTTGGAAAATTTTTGCAACTTTGGTCCTTTTTAAATTTGAAAAGCGTTTTAAACCTTTGAAAAGTACATGTAACACTAATAGTCCACTGTTTTATAGGAAAACACAGTTTTTGGCCCTCCAAAACAGAAAAATTCGCATAATGGGCCCTATTGGGCCGAAATTGTCATTTTTAGCCCATTAAGCTTGAAATTTATGTTTTTGATCTTCCAAAAGAGTATATTTTCAGAAAATACATTATGGAATCTGTTTTGACTCATCCCACCCATCAGATTTCGAAATATTTCATTTTGGGCCCTTTAACTTTTTATTTTTAACATTTATGTCAAAAAAATGAGTTTTTAGCCCAAAGTATGTATTGTTAAGCCACTTAGCTATTTTTCTTGGTATACTTTGTATGTAGTAGTATATTTCATGCTAGTATAAGATATATCTCGGTTTTTAGCAATTCATAACTAGATCTAGCATCAAAATCATACAAAACATACATATAAGCATAGAAATCAACCAAAACATACACATAATGATGGATCTACACCTTTACTTGTATTCTCCTCCACAAAAACTTATAAAAACCGAAAATAAGGGGGTATGAAGCTCACCTTGAGTTGTAGTTTCGGTTTTGAAGAGAGAAAAGAAGAAAATTTCGATCCTAGCAAGTCTCCTTGGTATCTCGAGTTTAGTGACTTCTAAGTTGCATGATCACAAGTTGGAATAGATTTAGAAGAGATTTTTGATGAAATGAAGTAGCTAGATCATGGATTAGTCATCAACTTACCTTAGATGATGTGTTTGTGGGAAAACCCTCCTTGAAAAGCTCTTGATTCTCGAAATTTTTGAAGAAGGAGGAAGGAGATGTCCTTCAAGACTTAGAGAGAATGAAATGAATTTTTGTTAGTGTGTGTGTGTTGTGTTCGGCCAAGAGCAAGAAGAGAGAGGAGAGGAGTGTGGTTCTTGAATTGATTTGCATGAAAACATGAGATGGTGCATGGGAGTCCTATGGATAATTATGAGGTGGCATAGGAAAGTCAACTCTCTTTCTTTGGTTGGGCTTGAGCCGAGATTTGGAGAGAAAAAGATGAGTATTGGGCCTTGTATGCTTAAGCCCATTTCATGGTTATGTTAAGTGATGTTTGGCCCCAATTAATTATAAATGTGATTTTTATGAGCTATTAAGGCTAAATTAGGTTAATTATGGTCCAAAATAGTTCATAATATTTGATTTATTTCATTCTAGGCCCAATATCGCCTAATATGTTGAAATAAATGTAAGTGGGTCCAATTAGAGCCCATTTAAGAGTTCTAAACCCAAGATAGTCAAATTGGAAGTTTATTGGTCCATTAGGCCCAATAAGGAAGTTCTAGTCCAAAATGGACCTAAATAAGAACTTCTAGGGTTTCCAATTGCTTGTTGACTATTTGTAATGCTTGTATGGTGTATTTGATTGCAATTTTGTTGTCACAGAGTAAGCATCATACATGCCCTTATGTTTTTGGATTCATAATCCGACTTAAGTGTTGTAGTTACAAGGCACAAAATTTCTAGTTGTGACATCATCCCCCGTTAGAGGGAATTTCGTCCCGAAATTCTGTTTGAAAGCTAGATTTGAGAACGCTAGAATAGGTGAGGGTACTTTTGCTTCATTTGATCTTCGCGTTCCCAATTGAATTCTGGCCCACGCTTTGCGTTCCACCGTACCTTCACGATCGGGATGCGGCTCTGTTTAGTACGCTTTACCTCCGTGTCCATGATTTCGATTGGTTCTTCGACGAACAGGAGATTCTCATTGATTTCGATTTCATCAAGAGGAATGATAAGGGTTTCGTCTGATAGGCACTTCTTTAGGTTAGAGACATGAAACACGGGATGTACACCGTTTAGCTCTGCGGGTAGTTGCAGTCTGTATGCTACTGGACCAATTCGGGCGACGATTTCGAAAGGTCCAATGTATCGTGGATTTAGTTTTCCCCACTTCCCAAAACGAATGACTCCTTTCCAGGGCGAGACTTTTAACAGTACTCGATCACCGACCTGAAATTCTAAGGGCTTTCGGCGTTTATCAGCGTAGCTCTTTTGTCGGTCACGCGATGCTTGCAATCGAGCTCTGATTTGAACGATCTTTTCCGTGGTTTCACGGATGATCTTCGGTCCCGTTAGTGCTTTGTCCGACGTGTGTGTTTTTGCTAGCTGGGTGTCACCTACTTCAGCCCAACATAACGGTGATCTACATTTACGCCCGTACAGTGCTTCGAAAGGAGCCACCTTGATGCTCGAATGGTAACTATTGTTGTATGAGAACTCGATTAAGGGTAGGTGGGTATCCCAAGACTTTCCAAAGTCTATCACGCATGCGCGGAGCATATCTTCGAGCGTTTGGATGGTTCGCTCGCTTTAACCATCCGTTTGTGGATGATAAGCGGTGCTCATATCGAGGTTTGTTCCCATCGCCTTATGGAGTGATTGCCAAAATCGGGACGTGAACCTACTGTCCCTATCCGAGATGATAGATGTTGGTATTCCGTGGAGTCTCACGATATCTCGAATGTATAAATGTGTCAATCTCTCCATCTTGTACAATTCTTTAATTGGCAGGAAATGGGCAGATTTCATCAGTCGGTCAATTATTACCCATATGGTGTCTAATCCATCTGACGTTTTGGGTAGCTCGGTCACGAAATCCATAGAAATCCCTTCCCATTTCCACTCAGGGATTGCCGGTTGCTGTAACAATCCTGAGGGTTTTTGGTATTCCACCTTTACTTTGGCGCACGTAAGGCACTTACTGACGTAGGTTGCGATTTCCACCTTCATGTTAGGCCACCAATAGTGTTGTTTAATATCCAAATACATCTTATCGGAACCGGGATGAATGGAGTATCGCGTCTTGTGGGCTTCCTTCATGACAACATCTCTAAACCCTCCAAATTTAGGGACCCAAATACGGTTCATGAAATAGTATACTCCATTCTCCTTTGCCTCCAGGTTCTTTTCCATTCCGCGCAATACTTCGCTTGCTCTATTTTCCATCTTCATGGCCTCTGACTGGGCTACTGCAATTTGAGTGGCCAGGTGCGATTGAATGGTTATCGAGAGAGTTTTCGTACAACGATTAGAGTACTCCTTCTAACTTAAGGCATCAGCTACGACGTTGGCCTTGCCTGGGTGGTACTTAATCTCACACTCATAATCGTTTAGCAATTCAACCCATCTTCGTTGCCTCATGTTCAACTCCTTTTGGTTTAAGATGTGTTGGAGACTCTTGTGATCCGTGAAGACGGTGTACTTTGTACCATAAAGGTAATGCCTCCAAATCTTTAGGGCAAAGACTACAGCTCCCAACTCTAGGTCATGGGTCGTGTAGTTTACTTCATGCGTCTTTAGCTGGCGGGATGCGTAGGCTATCACTCTCCCACGTTGCATGAGAACGCAACCTAAGCCCTGATTTGACGCGTCGTAGTAGACTACAAAATCTTCCATTCCTTCAGGCAGAGATAGTACAGGTGCGCTACAAAGAGCTTGTTTCAAGGTTTGAAACGCAATCTCTTGTTTGTCTGTCCATTTGAATGGTACGCCCTTTTGCGTAAGCGAGGTAAGTGGGTTGGCGATCTTAGAGAAGTTTTGAATGAATCTCCTATAGTAGCCTGCTAATCCCAAGAATTGAAGAATTTCTGTGGGCGTTGTCGGGATTGCCCATCCTTCTACAGCTTTGACCTTAGAGGGATCCACATGGATTCCATCTTGGCTGACTACATGACCTAGGAAGTTCACACTTCGCAGCCAGAACTCACACTTAGAGAGTTTGGCGTAAAGTTTTTCTGACCGCAGAGTTTCTAAGACTTGTTGGAGATGTTGGCCATGCTCTTCCTTGCTTCGAGAATAGACGAGGATGTCATCGATAAAAACAATGACAAAGTTGTCGAGGAACGGTCGGCAGGTTCGATTCATTAGGTCAATAAATGCGGCAGGGGCATTCGTTAGACCGAAGGGCATTACGACAAATTCATAATGTCCGTAGCGAGTTCGGAAAGCGGTTTTTGGAATATCCTCTTCCCGGACTTTGAGTTGGTGGTATCCGGACCGTAGATCTATTTTAGAAAAATAACTAGCTCCTTGGAGCTGGTCAAATAGGTCATCGATTCGTGGGAATGGGTAGCGGTTCTTGATTGTGAGTTTATTTAACTCTCTGTAATCGATGCACATTCTAAAAGATCTGTCTTTCTTTTTGACAAAGAGCACCGGAGCTCCCCATGGCGAGTAACTAGGTCGAATAAATCCCTTGTCCAAAAGTTCGCTGAGTTGGCTGGATAATTCCTGCATCTCGGCAGGAGCCAGCCGGTAGGGTGATTTAGCGAGAGGAGTTGCTCCTGGAACAAGGTCGATTCGAAACTCAACCTGTCTCTCTGGGGGTACTCCCGGAAGATCTTCAGGAAACACGTCCGGAAATTCACATGCTACGGGAATGTCTCGAACGTTAATCTCCTCCTTGGTTTTATCCACCACGTGAGCCAGTAACGCCAGATCGTTCCTTCTTAGATATTTCTATGCCTTGATGTACGAAACGAGGCGAAGGTTCATGCTAGATTTGTCTCCGTAAATTACTAGGGTTTCGTGATTTGGAAGACGAAGACGAACGGCCTTCTCATGGCACATAATTTCGGCATGGTGGGGGCTTAACCAGTCCATGCCGATGATCACATCGAAACTCCTAATTGACACTGGCATTAGATCTATTCGAAAGACGTGTTGATTAAGAGTTAGGGTACACCCGGTGTAGATTTCCCCAGTGGATTCGGTTTTCCCATTGGCCATTTCCACCGTATAGGTTTCATTTAGCTTTTGGGGCAGTTGTTTTAATAAATTCTTAAACTTATTGCTTACGAAGCTTCGCTCCGCTCCGGTGTCAAATAAGATGCATGCATAAGCGTGGTTTAAGGGAAACGTACCGGTAACAACAGAGGGGTCTTGAATAGCCTCACCCTGACCCATGGTCAACATCCTTCCTGTTCCTCCATTTCTTAAATTGTTGTTGTTAGGACAGTCTCGCCGGATGTGTCCAGTCTTCCCACATCCGAAGCAGGTGTGGCTAGGCCCTGCGTTATTGCCGCTGGCATGGGTGTTGTTGTTGTTGCGATGGTTGTTGTTGTTGGTTCCCTGATTTTGGTTCTGGGGAGGGTAAGACTTGCAGTACTTTGCAGTGTGTCCCCTTCGGTTGCAACTGGTGCACTGAAAATCCTTGCATTCTCCATAGTGATGGAAACCGCACTTGTTGCATTTGGGAAGATTACCGGAATAAGGTCTGGAAGCATTTGAAGTGGCTGAGGTTGGAGCATATGGTGCGGCTGGAACCGGTGCGGTAACAGCATTAACCGCCACAGTCTGCTGCTTCTTGGAGGTGTCGGGACCCTGGCGCCCTTTCCTCTTATTGTTCTTTCCCCTCTTGCCATCACTTTCCTTCGTCTTCCTCTGATTCGGCAGGCTCGCCATCAACTTCGGCCTCTGGTTCCCCGTCAGATTCCTCTTCGGGGTCTTCCTCGGGCTCCTCCTCAGGCTCTTCCTCGGGCTCCTCCTCAGGCTCTTCCTCGGGCTCCTCCTCTAGCCATCCGTTGTTCCCCTGGTTAGGGAAGTAGGGGTCTCCAGGGTGATGAAAACCAGTCATGCGGTCTGCGAGAGTGCGTAATTATGCTAACGTTATTCCTAGGATGCTACAATTATCGCATAGATCAAGTAGGCGTTCTCTTTTCGGTGGTAGGGGTATAGTTTTAGATTCCCTAGCAATCCCGATCTCATCAGGACGTGTGTTAGTTTTACTTTGGAGAGAATGTAGTTGATCAGGCTACATTCACTCCTTGGTATCACTAAGAACAGTCCCGAATTAACCGAGACACTAGTATTATTTTTGTTTGGTTCGGCGTTATGTTCCTATTCCTAATGCAAGCAAGGGTGTTTTATTTACTTGTTTTGTTCAGAGTTATGTTAGTCCCTCTTTTTGGTTTATAGTTGCATATCCATGTGTGGCTAGATATGCTAGTTCACTATAAACAAAGCTCTGATACCAACCTGTCACACCCCCAAACCAGACGGCGGAAACGTCCGGGGGCTGTCGTGACTCAATTGAATACCATCACAATGAATATACATGAAACATAACATTATACATCACCAACATTTGGAATGATACAACTGGTAGCGTTTACATCCATTACATTGTTCCAAAACATTACATTCTCAAAAGTAACTGTTCGATACTAAATTAAACCACAGCAAAACGTCATAGAGTACAATTCATCCTTCACTTTATCTGTTACCTGAGAATACAAGTATTTTGAAAAAACGTCAACATATGAAATGTTGGTGAGTTCATAAGTAATGTTTGAAATCCAATGTTTGTAATGTTTTAAAAAAAATCACCAGAAAATCCGATATTTTCTGAAAATAGAATAACGTAAAAATATGTGAAGATCCGTGAGTATGCTTGTTTGAATTCTATAGATGTAAGCGTAAGAGTTGTGAAATTCGACATGTAGTTCGTAAGTGTACTTGTTGAAAACCCTAGGAAAACCCGACGTTTTCCTATCACTTTGCTTTAGTTATTTTGGGTACTGTTATTTCGTTACGTTAGAGGTATTCGTTGAGCTCCGGAGGCATTGAGTATACAGAGGGTGGTGAATTGTTGTATCGTACATTAATGAAAACGTCCAATTGGCAACCGTGCTAGTGATCCCTTAGGCGTCACTCGCACTTATTCACACAACTCAATCCTCTCGGACTTGTGTAGTCCCACGACCGGAGAGAAAAAGTGAAGGTGCGAAACCCTCGGTATTTCCCTGCGTCGTTCAAGACCATTGCAATTGCGAAGGGCCCGAAGCCCAACCCGCAATCGTGAGTTACCGACTTTACTAGCAGCACTGAAGGACCCTTGGGGACCAGCAACATGTTTGCCATTGAAAGTCCTTTTACACACGGTCGAGTCGCATTAGACCCAACTACATGTAAGCAAGTGTCCTTTCGGCCTAAAGATCATGTCATCGGGCTAGCTAGGCTCGACAAGCATGATTTGCAACTTTTGGGCCTCAGGAGTGTACGTCGACGTATTGAGTAATTCCACGAGAGTAAAGAGTTCCAAGAGTTTCATATGTGTATTGAGCGTTATAGTGTTAGTAGTTTTGGATTTGTTATTGATTCGAGACCGAATCAATTCGTTTGATAACGATTGTTGGTGATATTGTGTATTGTAATTTATCGAGAGTCGTAGTGTCAATCTTTGTTCACAATGAGTTTATTTAATTACCCTTGAAAATTTTCTGTTTACAACCCCTCTTAATTTTGTAAATTTACTTTTTCACCACTTTAGGTAAAATAATTTCCGGTTTAGTCCTTAAACCATTTTTCTTGACATTTTAACACCAAAAATTATTGAAATTAATATTTTTCAGCATATTTTTCATTTAAAATAGTTTAAGTCCCTGAAATTGCAGTTTTCTCGGTTATAACCCCTCTTTTTCGCAATTTTTACATTTTTGGCCCAATTTCGAAAATTTTTGCAACTTTGGTCCTTTTTAAATTTGAAAAGCGTTTTAAACCTTTGAAAAATACATGTAACACTAATAGTCCACCGTTTTACAGGAAAACACAGTTTTGGCCGTCCAAAACTGAAAATTTCGCATAATGGGCCCTATTGGGCCGAAATTGTCATTTTTAGCCCATTAAGCTTGAAATTTATGTTTTTGATCTTCCAAAAGAGCATATTTTCAGAAAATACATTATGGAATCTGTTTTGACTCATCTCACCCATCAGATTTCGAAATATTTCATTTTGGGCCCTTTAACTTTGTATTTTTAACATTTATGTCAAAAAAATGAGTTTTTAGCCCAAAGTATGTATTGTTAAGCCACTTAGCTATTTTTCTTGGTATACTTTGTATGTAGTAGTATATTTCATGCTAGTATAAGATATATCTCGGTTTTTAGCAATTCATAACTATATCTAGCATCAAAATCATACAAAACATACATATAAGCATAGAAATCAACCAAAACATACACATAATGATGGATCTACACCTTTACTTGTATTCTCCCCCACAAAAAATTATAAAAGCCGAAAATAAGGGGGTATGAAGCTCACCTTGAGTTGTATTTTTGGTTTTGAAGAGAGAAAAGAAGAAAATTTCGATCCTAGCATGTCTCCTTGGTAGATCTCGAGTTTAGTGACTTCTAAGGTGCATGATCACAAGTTGGAATAGATTTAGAAGAGATTTTTGATGAAATGAAGTAGCTAGATCATGGATTAGTCATCAACTTACCTTAGATGATGTGTTTGTGGGAAAAACCTCCTTGAAAAGCTCTTGATTCTCGAAATTTTTGAAGAAGAAGGAAGGAGATGTCCTTCAAGACTTAGAGAGAATGAAATGAATTTTTGTGAGTGTGTGTGTGTTGTATTCGGCCGAGAGCATGCAGAGAGAGGAGAGGAGTGTGTTAGTTAGACCGAAAGGCCTCATGGTCCATTCATACAAGCCATGTTTAGTTTTAAAGGCTGTTTTCCATTCATCCCCTTCACGCATACGAATTTGATGGTAACCACTTCTCAAATCAATTTTTGAGTACACAATAGAACCATCCAACTCGTCTTACAAATCATCAACTCTAGGAATAGGAAATTGGTGTTTTATGGTGATGTTATTAACATCCCTACTATCAACACACATCCTCCAAGAACCATCTTTTTTTGGAACTAACAAAACTGGAACAGCACAAGGACTTAGGCTTTCACGAACATAACCCATTTTCATGAGTTCATCAATTTGTTTTTGCAACTCTTTTGTCACCTCCGGATTACATCTATAGGCAGCTTTATTGGGCAAAGAAGCACCCGGAATAAGGTCAATTTGGTGTTTAATACCGCGGATTGGAGGCAAACCCGGTGGTAATTCGCTTGGAAACACATCTTGAAACTCCAAAAGCAAATCAGCAATAGTGTTTTCTCCATGCACCATCTTCTCCACCTTTGCATGCTCTTTGGCCACAAGCATATAAATAACATCACCTTTATCAAGAACTTGCTCCACCTCCCTTTCACTAGCAAACATAGAAAGATTAGGTTTTTTTACTTGTTTAGAAATCATGGACCTTATGGCCGTTGGGGACATGGGTTTTAACACAATTTTTTTATTATTGTGTTTCAACTCATATTCATTGCTCCTCCCTCTATGTAACACGTCCCTATCAAATTTCCAAGGACGCCCCAACAAAATATGACATGCATCCATAAGAATAACATCACACAACACTTCATCTTCATAAGACCCCATCGTTAAACCAACTCTAACCTGTTTTGTCACCTTTATTTTGCTTCCATCATCCAACCAATGAAGAACATATGGTTTTGGGTGGTTTGTTGTAGACAAACCCAATTTGGTCACCATTTCATTAGAAGCAACATTAGTACAACTTCCATCATCAATAATCAAACTACACCACTTGTCTCTAACCAAACATTTGGTGTGAAACAATTGGTCTCGTTGATCCACATCGGCCACTGTTTGAACCCCTTGAGTTTTAAGGGTTCTAAGCACCAAAACTGTATCATACGCCGGTGCTTCATACTCTACCTCCTCCTCTCCTTCCTCTTCTTGTTGTGTATCATAAAAAATACCCGCCAACCTCTCTTCTTCCTCCAACTCTTCACGATATTCAATGGCCTCCCTTAAAGTCACCACCCTTTTGTTTGGACAAGAATTTTGGTAATGACCAAAACCTTGACACTTGAAACATCTAATTTTCGCCAAACTAGTTTCTTTAGTACCACTAGTAAGTTTAGGAGCAACGGGAACACTACTAGAACCAGAAGGAGTAGAAACAGAATTTTGTCTATTGCTAGACTCGGGCTTGGACCACTACTTTGACTTGGGACTTTCGAGACTTGAACTTGAACTCCCACCATAACGTGCTTTGGTTTGCCCCTCCAACTTCAAACACAAACCACAAAGAGTTCCAAAATCAGCATAAGGATATAACTCCACAACATTGGCAATGTTGTAGTTCAACCCTTTTAGAAAACGAGTCATTTTTTGTTCTTCAATTTCGTCAATATCCCCCATCAAGGACAACTTCTCAAATTCATCAATGTATTCTCCAACACTCATTTTTCCTTGCCTCAAATCAACAATCTTCTTGTAAGTGGCCATTCTATGAGTAGAAGGAACATATCTCTTTCTTAGCTTTCGTTTTAGAGAAATCCAAGAACAAATTTTTTCTTTGCCTTCACGGGTTCTCTTGGCCTTAAGCCCTTCAAACCACAATGAAGCACCACCACTTAGCTTGAGAATGGCATACTTGCAGCTTTTTTCGTCATCCACTTCTTTGTACTCAAACATTCTTTCAATCTTCCTTTCCCACTCCAAGTAGCGTTCAGGATCAGTTCCACCAACAAAGTCAGGCAATTCAGACACCTTCAATTCTTCCACAACCCTATGTTCACCACGGCGGGGTTACCTTCGATTTCCACCTTCTTGGATGTTTCTTAATGCTTCTCGAAGATTTTGTAGGAACTCTGGATCATCAAAATCCATTATGCGCTTTGATACCACTTATGATGCGTGTATGGGCTTGATTTAGTGAGTAGGGTAGTTTTTAGGTAAATTAAGAGAGACTAGCAACCACAAATGATATGTGAATGGAAAGAAATAGATAGATTAGTATAGTAACAACTCAAGACCTATTAAGTTGTATACCGATGAAAACAATCCAAGACCTATTGGATTGAGTTCGTATCAAGTCAAGAACACGTCCCAACAAGATAATTTGAGAATTATAACAATAATTCAAAGTGAAAATAATGGTTCTTTGATTAAAATTCGTGCATTACTTTTTCCATGCATAATTTGGCTTTATATGAAGCCTTTATTACAAATTTGGTGGTTACAAGCCAACCAACCAATTATTCATTAAAACTAGTAAATAGAAATTAAGGTAACTCTTGAAAGAACACAAAAAAAACGTCCATGAGACTTGTGAATGAAAAAAAACGGCTATGCTTCCTTAAGGAGCCGTAAGAAGCATTAAGGAGTCATCATAAGCATTAAAGTGTAACCCTAATCCACCAAAGAGTGTCAAAAATGGCTAGGAGGCTTTATGAAGCAAATAGTAACATTTTTAGCACTTATGAAGCCTTAAAAATGTTGCCCTAGTCTTCATGCAACCTTAATTCAATTTGTGGGTTACCATGCACAACCCAACCATTGAGCCCAAACCACCTTCTAACCCACTAGTAATCACTAATCCATCATATTTTGGGCTTTCATGATCCATGCATGGATCAGATATATAGGTCTTAATGGATTAAGACCTTGGATTAAGAGCCTAAGGACGTCCCAAGTGATAAAGTCTGAGACTTTATGAATTCTAATCATAATTGGCCTATGGATCTGAAGTTTGGGCTTAAGAGCTTAAGCCATTAAGAGGTTAAGAGGACTTATTGTGCATTGCAGTTACGCCCCGCGTAACCCTTGATTACGCCCCGCATAGCGGGCCAAAGCCCTGATCCTCATTCACGTTTCATTGCAGTACGCCCAGCGTGCCAAGGAGGGTACGCCTAGCGTACTCTTCCTGTTGGACTTTCATTTTTGGGCTTTGAGTTTGGGCCGTTGGTGGACAATTGGTTATTGGGCCAAGTCTGGGAATTTATGGATAGAGTATTTTGGGCCCAATTATTGTTATGAATATTGGTTCTAGGCCCATTTGGTGAAGTGGGCCCAATTTGGTAAATTGGGCTAATGTTCGACTTCGTATGAGATTTGGACTTTGGTCTTGGCCCAATAAGTGGAAGTATGATTGACGTAATACTTAATTTGTTATGATGGTTAGTTCGGGATTTGCGGTGAGTTGGTGGTTTGAGAGTCTGCTTCTTCAGTTCAGAGTATCGGCATTCGCGAGGTGAGTTATCCTCACTATATCGACAGGGTCTAAGGCACCAAGGCCGACCCTTTATTGGATTGAGATTCGGATATTGTTGCTATGTTATTGGTTGATATGTCTGCATCCTGGTAGCTAGGATGGTATATGCTAGGGACCTGGTTAAGCACGGTTTTCCCGATATGTAGATTGATATTATGCTAGTGACCGGGTAGGTCGATATCCTGGTTGGGGTAATGATATGTTATGTGATCTGCTTGATTGGTTTGTTGATTATGAACTGTTATATGATTATATGTTATGTGCACATGGTTGTTTGGACTGGAGTTGGGATGAGGAGGGCCAAGACAACCAGGGCGGATCGGTTGTTCCAAAGGCCCAACGAGCGGTCCGAATAGGCTGTAGGCCCCACGAGGGCGGACCAGACATACCGAGGCTCGGAGAGTGGACCAGGCCGACTGAAGTCTCGATGCGAGCGGACCAGTCATACTGTACACTCAGAGAGTGGACCAGGTGGTTTGAAGGCCCGGTGCGGCCGGACCAACCACACTGCAGACTCAAAGGACATGACTAGACTCGGAGGGTGGACTGAAGGCCAATACGGCGGACCAGTCACACAGTAGACCCGATATGCATGGTTGTTCTATGTTCTGTTATGTTATGTATGCTATTTATGTTATGGGCCGGAAGGCAATATGTTATGGGCTGGAAGGCAATATGTTTTGGACCGGAATGTCGTAGCCTGGAAGGGCGAATATGTGGTTGGTGTTTTGGGGGTATCTCACTAAGCTTTCAGACTTACAGTTGTGGTTTAAATGTTTTTCAGGTTCTTCAGGAGACCGTGGCAAGGCGAAGGCATGATCGTACCGCTCCTCGTGTTTATGTTTATGGCATGATTCTGGGAATACTCTGATTATAAATGTATTGAAAACCTTTTTGTGATAACGTTATTAAAATGGATTGTTTTTGAAAAGTTTAAATTGTGTGAAATTATTGGTTGTTACAAATTGCAGGTGGGCGATCGAGTTCTACTGAAGGTCTCACCCTGGAAGGGCTTGATACGCTTCGGAAATGCATGGGAAGCTTAATCCAAGATACATAGGGCCTTTCGATATTCTTGCCTGAATCGGCCCAGTAGCTTACAAACTCAACTTACCATGCGAACTCAGTAACATACATTCTACCTTCCACATATCGAACTTGAAAAAGTGTATGTCCGACGAAACTCTTGTTATCCCACTCGACAAGATCGAGATCAACGAGAGCCTCAACTTCGTGGAATAACCAGTAGAGATCATGGACCGGGAGGTCAAGCAAACAAAGCAGAGCCATATCCCGATAGTGAAGGTTCGCTGGAATACCAAACGAGAATCTGAATTCACTTGGGAACGAGAGGATCAGATGAAACTGATATATATCCTCATCTTTTTTCTTAGTTATATGTAACTGCTTATTTGCTTAAATTCTAATTTCGGGACGAAATTCCTTCTAACGGGGGGATGATGTGACAACCCGAAATTTCCATTCTATACTACATATCAAGTCAATAGAAGTCAGAACAGTTACTGTTAACTTTCAAATGATTTGGGATAAGTTGGAACATTTTATGATTTACACTTTAGGAGATGCCAAGAGAGGGGATGCTATTAGGGTTATTATGTAACAATGACATTTCATACTCCAGGAAATTGGAATTATACGACTCGAACATGGATTTTGCGGTCCAAAACCCTAGGGGTATATCTATGGTCCTTAGCCATATTTATTCATTTGTTCCATTCCCAACTAGAGAAAAGCCAAATTCTCTCTCACGAATCTTCAACCTTTCGTCCCAAATTGTGAGTATTTCTATCTAAGTGTATTATAGGGCTTGATATGTGTCTAATAAACTAGAAATCGTATAAAAACGACAAGATCAAAGAGTTTACGGCCCAAGAACATCTTGGACCGTCAACCCTTCTTTAAGAGACAAATTATAACAACCCGAAATTTTTCGTCGCCAAAACCCGTTCTACCCGAAAAAGTCACCATTATCAAATTCGTTCCGTTTTCACTTTGGGTCAAATTATTTAAACTTATATGTCTATTATAATTTAATGAGTGTCTAAACCACTCAGGAACTCACGTAATTAGCCCAAATATAATTACTTCATAAGTTTTAGAAACGTCCCCGCCGGGTGACGGTAACTTAATCTGGTGCGACCAAAAGCCGTGTTTAACGTCGGTATCGGGTAGAATTCCACCGCGTACAAGTTTTAAGACCTATATAAACGTGTTTTAGCACCCATTTGAAGCTTTTTCCCTCTCTCCCTACTCTCTCTCTAACCTCTCTCCTAAATCCAAGTTTAAGGGTCCAAAACTCAAATTTAAGGCCTCAAATCTCTAAGGTACTTTCCCTAGCTTGTATTGTAACCTTTTTAGCCTTCAAATTTGAGTTCAAAACATGATTTGTGACCACATTCATGAGTTTACGGCCATGGAGTATTCATGGGCCGTAAACTCACAATAAGTGGGTTTTTGAGCCCTAAAACCCCTCCTAAGCACTATTGGACTTTAGATATGGCTAAATGGCTTAATGGAATGGACATATAACATTTAAAACATGAGTTTTGAGGTATTTAAAGGAGTTTATGGCCAAGGCTCATTCTTGGGCCGTAAACTCATATAACTAGGGTTTTCTTGACCTTAAACCCTTCCAAATCACAAACAAAGCTTAGATATGAATTATAGAATATTGGTTTTAGCATTTGGACACTTGAAACATCATTTTTGAAGGGTTTTTGTGAGTTTACGGCCAAGGCATGTGCTTGGGCCGTAAACTCCTTATAAATGGGTATAAATTCAATTCTAAGGTGTTAGAAAGCCATCCAACACCACCAAAAGCTTTGGAATAAATCAAACGACCAACCAAAAATAGTTTTAGGGCTTTAAAAACATCAAAACCCCCACATTTGAGAGTTTACGGCCATAGAACATGTCTCATGGCCGTAAACTCATAAAAGGGTGTCAAATGGTGCCCTAAACTCATTTCTAGGCTTGTGGGAATTTTTAGAATCACATGTGATTAATTTTAACACCTTAAAAACACTAAATCAAGGGGATTTGAGAGTTTACGGCCAAAGATCCCATGCCTAGGCTTTAAACTCCCTTAAGTGTTGCAAATGGTGTTTTTAATTCAATCCAAGCCTTAAGTAAAATTATTCCAAGCATTTCCAAGTGTCCATATCCATTTATGACCCAAATTTGCACCATAAACCACCCTACCATGAGTTTACGGCTGTAAACTCATGGGGAATGGGTGTTTTGGACCAAAAACTCTTGTATAAGTTTATTCATGGGGAGTAAACTCAAGTCCCAAGTCCCTCGCTTCAATTCCCGTCCTTAAACGCCACCCGGGTCCCTCCAAACACTTGTATCGGAGTGTTTTCGCGACTTAAAGCAATTATTCCTAACCAACAATCAATCTAAGTCCTAATTAGATACAAATGTGTATCTTTACATCATAATTAGGAACCTCGTGTGTTTACAAGTCCCGGATCAACTCTTAGCATGCAAACCGTCACATATATCGTCCGGTGAGTTCATACCCCTACGCTCTTTTCATTGTTTTCAATGTTTTCAGGAGGGGGGAGTACAAGCAAACTATAACTGTTTTCAAATCATAACATTGATATGTTTCAAACAATATTTGACAAACTTATAAACTCTGTTACTCCTTATGTATTATGCTGAGCATAAGGAAAGACTTATCAATTACAACTAAATGGGTTTTAGTTAAGGAAATAACAAATCTAATCAAATTATTATGGGAATAATTTGGGGTTCTTTACTGTTTCGTTTTATCATGTACTGATATCTATATAATGTTATTAGATAAACTATGTCTGATTCAGTTTATCTCCGTATCATTTGAATGTATTGTCAGATAATTTCATTGTATGTATCTATATTTACTGTACTATGTTTCATAATCTTCTGTATGTCGATATCGTATGAGAACCCTGTGAATAGTTTAGTACTAGTTTGTGAGATAGTCACTACCCTTTATGGATGATCAGTAAATCCTCCCCGGAAGTGTAACCAGAGTCTCCTGGAGGGAGAGCGCAGAATTTGTGAATAGATCTATTTGGGACTGACAATCCCACACCTTAACTGCTAGCTACAGTTAGGCGGGCACGCCTGGGGTGACAAATTTCTGGATATCATTTCGACGTCTGACAAACGTCAAGGAGGTCTCGTTGTCGTATTAGCATGGTTACCCGACTCACAACATGTATTAATATTAGTTTATTCACAGTTTGGGTTTTAGATTCTATATCACTTTCGGGATAGTGATCCCATGGTATTGTCAAACTCTTTTGTATCTAGTCTGGGATAGTGATCCCATGGTTTTATGCTTACAACTTGTACGGGATGTCTTTCCCCATGGTCTTTAACTATATCTTATATGGGATAGTGATCCCATGGTTTTGTATATATAACTTGTACGGGATGATAATACCATGGTTTAAATCTATATCTTATCCAAGATAGTGATCCCATGGTTTTCAATCTATATTTCCATATAATTCAAATTATCTTGTGTCTAGTCCAGGATGGTAGTCCCATGATCTTAAATCTGTACTTTCATATGTGTTAAACTATCTTATATCTCTTTCGGGATAGTGATCCCAAGATTTTCATCATATAGTTTTGCGTATTAAACTATACTTTGTGATATACAGCTGATCTTACAATTAGGAAAATATGGGATTTTCCTGGGGTAAAACACATCACGTAATCAAATTGGTGACAAATGATAACTAAACCAACTTCACATAAGAAAATATGGGATATTCTTGGATAACAAACCTTTTCGAAAACTAAAGGAAACCGATACATTTTCATAAAACAAAACCGCTTATGAACTCAGCAGCTTTATGCTGATTTTCAAACCGCTTGTATTCTCAGGTCCAAATTAGACAAGTACCCGGTGATCTCTTTTGGTGAAGACGGAGTGCGTGGAAGACTCGTCTCAACTTTTGTTAATATGATGCATATGTTTATCTTGTATAACTTTTACTTTTGAAACAAATGTAAACTTTCATATATATGTAATGTAATGGTTGATTACTGTGATTACTATCTACATTGGATTTGATACACAACGTGGTAGTCCACCCCGGAGATGTTTCCGCCTTCGGTTTTCGGGGTGTGACACAAATGAGTGCCCTAGTCCCTTCCTTTTGCAATGAAACTAGCCTAGACTCGTATCCTAATGTATGTAGGACTAGAATGCACCCCATGAACACCAAGAGTAAGGTGTTCACGGCCCAAGAAGTTCATGGACCGTGAACCCCAAACAAAAGGGTCAAAGTGTGCTTTAAACTCTTCATAAGCCTTGGACACTAGCCTAGATTCGTTCCTTGTTAAGTTAGGGACTTGAAATCACCAAAAACACCATACCCATTAGAGATTACGACCATAATCTATAAGGTATTTGGTCCTAGGGTCATGAACCCCACGAAGGAGTTGAAAGGTGCCCTAATCTCTTCCAAGGACTAAGCCATCAAGTAGCAATACTTCTAAGGGACATGTAAGACTTCAGAACACCAAATAAACTAAGGCTTAGGAGCTTACGACCATAAAATCAAGGGTTTACGACCGTAAACTGATTATTGTTATTGTATTGGAGAGTAAACTCAAGAATGGGGTCCTTTGGAACCCTAAACCCACTAGCCTTGTCCTACAACAACTATTTGCAATCCTTAGGGCTTATAACACTTATATAAGGTGTTTATCATGTTCTAGGATGTATTTACATTTTCAATTAGTAGTTTAAGACTAATTGGGTGCATATATGTGTGATTGTATGTTAACTAGGATCTTTGGGTGTGTACAAGTTTTCACTTGACATCTAGCAATCCTACACCGTTCAGTTCATTCAAACCACCATCTACAGGTGAGTTTATACCCCTTAATCAATGTTTTAAAGGATTTAAATGCTTTAATGGGGGGATACAAGTAGAAAACATCATGCTATAGAATCAATCACATGTGATTTATAACTGTGTTTTCATCCAACTGATTTTGCATGCTTCAAAATGTGATGTATGAAATGGTTTTCTATCTTAAAAATACTTTGTTATCAAATGTATTGCTTTTGAAATGTTTATTAAGATGACATCAATTCATTGTTAATTATTGTTCAAAACTCTTAAATGTCTTACAAACCATTTTCATCTTCTTGATCAAAACTATATCACTACACTTATGTTCTTATATATGTATTGATATGATAGCTTCCATCCTTCATTCAGTTTCCCACACTCTTGTGTAGCAAGGGTGTATAAACCTGCTTGGACAATCAATTACCTTCCAGTTAACTATTAAAGGGATAGTTAGGAGATAGAAAACATTATTCCTATTACAAGAAATTACACCAGAGTTAGTTCATTCATGAGTCTATACTATACATTACATGTTACATGAACACGTCTACATGGTTGAACAAAGCTGTTATGCGAGTCCATTCATCACCTACTAGGAAATGCAGGGGAGCAAGTAACAGTACATCCTCCTTAACACTTAGCTAGCATCGTGTTAGAACGAACACCTCATGGTTGAACAAAGTTGTTATGTGAGTTAGTTCATTCATGAGTCTGTACTATATCTGATTGTTGTCGTTGTTGTCTTTCTCCCATCTCATGGTTGAACAAAGTTGTTATGCGAGCCCATTCATCTCCTACTAGGCAATGCAGGGGAGCAAGTAACGGTACATCCTCCCTAACACTTAGCCAACATCGTGTTAGAACCAACACCTTGTTTCTCGTCTACGGTCGTTTAGAATTGGAACCAGGTACTTCATTCGAAGAAGTTGTTGCATTCGAAAACATTTCTAAATATGGGAGTTGGTTTCGTTTAGGTGATATGGGTGTTTGGTTTGTAGATCTTAAACATCTATTTATATTAATAAATACAGGACTATGAATTACAACTTTGACTACGAAATGGTTGCTTTTGGACTATCATTTGCAGGTTACTATAGTGACTTATCATGTCAAACAGTCACTTATGTCTTATCACTTTAGAGTTTGACTACGATTTCCAGGTTACTACAATGACTTATCATTAATGTGTAGTCATTTCAAAGTTCGACTGCGAATTACAACTCTAACTACGAAATGGTTGCATTTGGACTAGTATGTATAAATACCACTTATAGCACCAGTTTATTATAATCTCGACTTTATTATGAGTTCCTCATAAAATTTTGAAGTTTGGTCATGCAACGAAGTAGATTGTTACTACTGTGATTCAGTCGACCATTTTTTTACACCCTCTTCAGCTGGCCCATATATTTCAGATGAAAAATTTGAAGAATTGAAGAATGTTGAAGAACAACAAGAAAAGGACAAAGAGTCATCCCGACTTCTCACTCAACGTGGTAATGATATTGCATCGGAATGCAAATAAGCTAAATAATGGATAGACCTCAATAAAAAAATCAAAGAGCATGAAGAATGGATAAAAAAGACTAAGAAGGCAATCAAAACGAATGAAAAATGGCTTGATGAGAAGGACGACCAGTTGATACACCTTAGGGTGCAAAAGGATCACTTGGAAGATAAAATGAGAATTAGGGATGACTATATAACAATCAAGAAAGAGAAGTACCCATTGAAGTTCCCTGAGTTTAAATATTAGTTACAAAAATGTTATAACATTATCATGATACACCTTAGGGTGCAAAAGGATCGTTTGTTTTTTTTTTAAAATAACATCTTGTAATCGTTATAATCTGCAAACTAAATATTATAATATAAAATCTTCATTAATAGTTATAATCTACAAACTAAACTAAAAAATGAAAGCATAAAAATTTCTTGTAAGATTTAATACCAAAATTACAATACATAATAAGTTAACAACATATCATTTCAAGGTTTTTTTATATCAAAATCAGCGTCATAGGTTTGTGAGCAACTCGCTGAACCACCAAATATTAAATGCCTGCAGTAGAAATTGTCGTGCGACGTGATCCACTACCGAACGCCCTACCAGTACAATTGTTTCTCATGTGTCCTAGTTGACCACATGTAGAACACTCTTTTCTAATTGGACCCTTACCTTTGGATGGAATGTGATCTGTGTTTCTTGGCCTACCTGGCTGACGTTTATCCATTATAGGTGGCTTAAGAATCATCAAATCATCGGGGATATCCCATTCGGATGGCTTTGGTAAAGGGTTTATTGATTCCTCATATGTTTTCCTTGTTGTTTCGGTAAAGTAAGCATTTAATGCATATCTCAAGCAGTCTTGGTGATTGTTCACTGTTACACATCTTATGACATGACCACAAGGTATCCCATCAAGTTGTCAATGCTTACATGTACATGTCATTTGTTGGAATTCAAAAATCACGTTTGCACCCCGATCAAATAGCAAACACAATCAATTAACAGTAAAGTATAAGTAGAATTGAGAATGAACAAGCTTTCACACACTTTTCTATTAGGAATAACGTTTGGTACAACTTGTGGTTACAGCAACCGTGAACAATGAGGCATCAACAAGTGATAAATGACCTAGCACACCTCTATATATACTGGACTTGGGTCGGCCATGGGTTTACGGCCTAAATAGGTTTACGGCCGTAAACTCATTGTTGGACTGTAAACTACACATATACTACCAAAAGCTATCAGTTGACTCAAAAGAGCCTATTACATAGAATGCCTTGACCAAACCACATATTAGACCCTTCAATCTTCCCCTTGGTTTTGTGCTAGCTTGAAGTCAATCTTTGTTCACAATCATTATATCATCTAGCCCCATAGCTCCATTCCACATTCTCTTATTAATAATCTCAGCAACCATAGTAGTGTACTCTTTCACGGGTGACTCGAATATCTCCTCGGCAACTTGGATCTGATAATTGCTTAAATGATGAATGTCCTATTTTCTAAACTGAAACAAATCCCTTCTATCGTACAACCGAATGCATCCTTCCTTCAGCTTGATGACAGCAGATGTTGAGGTATCATCAAATACCCAATAAAGCATTGAACTCAAGGATCCATCCGGATAACTCTGAAGCACTGGAATTTGTTTTACCTGATTTGTAGTAGGTCACATCACCACTTGGAGGGGATGACTAGTTTTGGGATCAATGATGTTTGGATAGTGCTTTATCATGGATTCAGCAGTCTTCGTTGATGGAAAACCCTTCTTCACTTGATCTTCCAGGAAAATTTTGAAGTTACTTGCTTGTTGATTAATCGTCGTATTTGAGAAAGGATATTAAGACAGCTCTGAAAGATCCACCCTGGTCCAAGAATTAAAGTCATGACAGTCCTTATAGAGCTCTGTATTACCGCTCTTTCTTCGCACAATCCACATTTTCAAGGGATCATGAAAACCCTAAGATATAATTCCCGACCTATCACCATATGTGTCTCTAAAACTTATGGCCTCGAGATCCATAACAGTAATTGTGGATTTGTTCCCGGGTGCGTTTTTGTCAGAACTCCTCTTCGAAGCGGTTCATGATCTGTGAGGTCTCAGCAGTTGGTACAGCAATGGGGTGAGCCTGAGAATAAAGATTAATTCTATATTCATCAGAAGACGTCTTGTACTTAACACCCAAATCTTCTTCAAGCTTCTTCTTGAGATCTAAGTAGCTGGAGGTCAAAAGACTGAAAGGAGCTTAAAGCTCAAAGATCTGCTTGGTCTTTGTAGCTCCATCTTCTTTGAGATCAGAGACTTGAACCTTTAAATTTGTATTCTCACTTAGAAGATCTTCAACTTGGATGTTGATCGTAATGTTTTTCTGATCCAGCACATTTACTCTCTTCTAAAGTTCGTCGATGATAGAATCTTCATCTCTAGACTGACCTTCACCAAAAACGATGCCTTTGGCCTTAGAATTAGTTGCAGCGGTTTGTTCTTGTGCCAAAAACTAAGCCAAATGTACGGAAGCCTCTTCGAGATTTGCCCCTGGGGAAGAGAACCCTGGTGGTACAAAGGAGCCACCTGTTTCAAAAACAGTACTAGGGCCTTCACTTAATGGTTTTGCAGTGACGATTGCAGGAGTGACAGTTGGTGTAGTAGGCATGCCTTGAGATAGGCTAGAATCCAGAAGCCAGACCCTAGGATCTCTTCATCTTCTTTTTGATGGAGGTTGCACAGTCTGGTCTGTTGGTTGATCATCTTGAAGTGGTTCAGATGTAGGCAATGCACTGTCAAGGGGAGGAATCGCTGACACTATCACCGCAGGAGTTGTAGAACCAACTACTTGCTCTTAAGCAAGGGGTTGAATAAAAAACGTCTTCCTTTTCCCTTGTCTCCGTTGCTGGGATAGCAACATCACTAACATTATCCAACAAAGTATTGAGATTTACGCTTGTTAAGAAGTCATCATTTCTTCCAAAAGTCTCAGGAATGTCATCTTGATCAAAGCCAGTAAGATCAAGGTCTTCAAATTGATTAGACTTAGCAGTGTTCTTAGAGCATCCTTCATTGTAATCTCTTTCAACTTGAACATTTTGTAGGTTATGCTCTTCTGCAACTGATACAACGTGAGCATCAGTCTCTTCTCCTTCTTGATCCGACACGGTGATCACATCTCCTTCTGAGATCACCTTTTCTGATGAAGTATGCTCTGGTGAAATCTTGTCTGAAGATCCGTGTGACTCGGTTGCTTCGTTCGGTTCAGAAAATCATCCGAACTTGACCAATGGATACAACCCCTGAAAGACCACCTTCCCCTTGTGGTTTTGTTTAATGATCCCAATGGTGTGAGGGCCCAAAGACTTCATATCGAGTGTTTCTCCATCCTTTACAAAATTAGGAAATTGCTTATTGATGAATAGCTGAACGAAACGAGGGTACATTAGGAAAGTATCTCGAGTAGTGGCATTAATGTTGACCAAAAACTTGTCTAGGATAAACCTAGAAAAGTTAAAACGAATCCCCGCAGCAAGAGAAACAATTGCGCCAGTGTTTCTTAGGGATATCTCATCAGGACCGGACCTTCTGCCGAAGATGTAGCTCACGAACATGTGGGCTAGAAATCTCTAATATGGAGAATCACCCTCGTATCCCATCTTCCTTAATATTCTTTTAGCATCATCAATTCCAATCTCTGTGGGAAAGGTCGGAAGGTCGTTGATCAGCATAGTCTCTCTCACAAAGGTCTCATCAATAACAATCTTGCATCCCTGAATGATCGCATTCACAGTGACAGCTCCATTATCGTCCCTTGTCATTTTGGCAGTCTGCCAGAATTCCCGAATGGTTTTCTGGTAGAGAACCGTGTTCATAGAGATGACAGAGGCCAGACAGCATTCTCGTAATCCGTGAATCATCGATTTGAAGTCCCCATGGGCCAACGGAGGATCAACGGAAACCATAGTCAGGTTGTGCATATCTGGAAATTTTAAAGCTGCCATTTTATCTTCACTAAAACACACCAAGTAAGACAAGAGAGAAACTTAATCAAATAATGTTTTAAATAATTTAATTTTGAGACCAAGAGTGAATAATTAATTAATTAAAAAATTAAATGTCATGATTAGTGGGGAGTTTACGGTCACCGACTGCTTTGCGGTCAACGGGAGTTTACGGCCGTAAACTCGTGACCGCAATCTCGTGGCTGCAAGCTGAGTTTACGGTCGTAAACTCCTTACGGCCGTAAGCTTGGGCCGTAAACTCCAACACATTCTTTTTCGACGATTTCAGGCTCAAAACATGGTTAATCACCGAAAGAAATACATATTCACAATCAAAATCATGGTACCTTTGAAGCTATCGGAGCAATTTCACTAAAAAAACACACAAAAAAAAATCGAAGAGAGAGAGAGAGAGAGAGAGAGAGATGGGGATTGTTTGCGGCCGGAATCAGAGAAATGAGGATGATTTCAGCTGTAAACTCTTTAAATACCATAGAACTCTTTACCTGTTGGGCACACAGTGTAAGGCACAATCCAATACAGTCCAATATTTTTCAAAATTTTCAAAAACAAAACTTTTTGAGGATTAGAATTAAAACTAAAATTAAAAATAAAACAAAATAAAAATAAAATAAAATTAATATGCAAAATTTAAAATTAAAAATAATTATTAGATTTTAACAGTTAATGAAGTAAAATAAAAATAAAAATAAAATAAAAATAAAAATAAAAATAACGATAACACCAAATAAAAATACAACTTATAAAAAATTAATTACCAAGAATAAATTTGTGACACTAAGATCAAAGTTGTTGGATAGCCCTATTCCACTTGTCGGTACCCTTATTTTCTTATCTTCGTCTGATCGATCACCAATATTGTGGTCCACTTAAACACGAAACATTTGTGACCAAATTTGGACAACTTACCAATGACATAAAACACACACACACACACACACACACACACATATATATATATATATATATATATATTATCATGATCAGCCCTAATTCTTAAATAAATTTTTCTTATGACCATTTAACTGACTACAACCAGAGATATTGTTGTCCAACTAAATTGAGTAGCGAGATCTACAGACAAGCTGTATCTGTTCATTTTTAATTGTACTAGAACGTGTTTCCCGCTTCCTGACATGCCCCAACCATCAAGGACTTCCAAAATACTCCTTACACCGGGTGAGCAGATAATTATTAAGAGAGAAGATATATTTAGAATGCATATGTTGTACATCCAGGTCGGATCTCTTCCAATCATGCAAACGATGAAACATATGACTAACTAAAGTTTTAGAGGGATTGAGAAGAGAACGTTGCATATACTGTGTACCAGGTCGGATTATGAGTCACGCAAAGGAGATAGTATGTGGCTAACAGGTAGAAAGAGTTGCATAGAGAGAAGATGCTGAGAGATAGAATTGCATATGTTACAGTCCAGGTTGGATCTCTCGATCACGCAGAGGAGGCAACATATGACTAACAGACAGAAAGTAAGAAAATAACCTTCTACAGACCTAGTTTATTGAAATTCCCCAATCACCCCATCATAACCGGAATTAAGGACAGAATCCGCACGTCGATGAAAAGTTAATCCACAGTTCTAGATATGGGTTATGTTAATGTGACCGGTAGATTCCCATGTATATCTCCCTGCTCAACCTATCCGAGCATGGTGATGTCAGGCTAAACGAATCTAACTAGGTTAATGTTTGTCAAGTCCTTGAATTCATTAAGTTCAACTCTCCCTAGTCAAGTCCATTTAAAATCTTTCATGCCTACCAGCGCATTGAGCACAGAGCATAGACAATTCAATTTAGGTACATTACGCAGATTTAGATTGCCCGTTATCACTTGCTAATATCATTTCCCATCACAACACTTGCAAACAGAACTATCAACAATATTTTTAATTTTCTGGATCTTTTTAATGTTTTTGGATTTTTAAAATTTTTAATATTTTTGGATTTTTGATTATTTCTCCCCCGTAAATTTGTGCATGGGTGAGAATAAAATAAAAAATTAAAGAAAATAAAATAAAAAATTAAAGAAAATAAAATGCACAAATTTAAGTTATCCTACATAAAAAAAAACTTAATCCTCAAAACGAATCATTTTGAGAAATCCCGCAAGCACATCGAAACGAGCTTTGTTAAAAGGCTTAGTGAATAGATCCGCCACATTATTAGCAGTGGGAACCCATTCCAGCCGGATTAGTGAACGTTCATAACAGTCTCTTATAAAATGAATTTTAATGTCGATGTGCTTGGTTTTAGAATGTTGAACTGGATTTTTGGCAATTTGAATTGCGGCCTCAATATCACTGTAAATGGGGGTTTCTAAGTAATTCAAACCATAGTCCAACAGCTGATATTGGATCCAGATAACTTGAGAACAACAGGCAGATGCAGCAACATATTCTGCCTCCACTGTTGAGGTTGAGACAATGTGTTGCTTCTTGCACCGCCACGACACTAGTCTGTCACCTAGATATTGACACCCTCCTGAAGTTTATTTCCTGTCAAGCTCATAGCCTCCATATTTACTGTCAGCAAAAGCATATAAATCAAATTCAAAATTCTTAAGATACCAAAGACCTAATTTTGGGCTGCCTTTGATATACCGAAAAAATCGTTTGATAGCAATAAGATGTGAAAGTTTAGGATTAGTCTGATAACGTGCACATTGACAAACTGCAAACATGATGTCAGGTCGTCTTGTAGTAACATACATCAACGATCCAATCATAGATCTATAGTGTATCTGATCTACGGATTCGCCATCAGGATCTGGACTCAGAAGAGGTCTTTCAGCCATTGGCGTTGATGCAGATTTAGCGTCGCGAAACCCAAACTTACGAAGAATATCCTCCACATACTTGGCTTGATGTAACAGGATTCCAGTTGAATTTTGTTTGACCTGAAGCCCTAGAAACATGGTCATTTCCCCCAATGAACTCATCTCGAACCGCTTCTTCATAACACCTTCGAATTTCTTGCAAAGCTCCGGACTGGTCAACCCAAAAATAATGTCGTCAACATAGATTTGCACAAGAATCTGATCCTTACCGACATGCTTGATAAACAAAGTTTGATCGATAGTGCCACGAGAGTAACCATGCTCGAGAAAATGCTTTGTCAGAGTCGCCAACCACGCTCGAGGAGCTTGATGTAACCCATACAATGCCTTGTCCAACTTGAAGACATGATTAGGAAACTTTGAGTCAACGAACCCAGGGGTTGATCAACGTAGTTTTCTTCCTTCACCTTGACATACAAGAAGGTGGTCTTGACGTCCATTTGGTAAACGTTAAAGTTCATGTAAGAAGCATATGCGAGGAAGATACGAATAGCCTCCAAGCGAGCTACTGGAGCATAAACTTCAGTGTAATCAAGACCCTCAACTGTCGAAACCCGCGAACCACCAATCGAGCTTTATTTCGCACAATAACCCCTTAATCATCATGCTTGTTGCGATAGACCCATCGTGTGTCAAGAGACTTTTTTCCCTTTGGTAACTCAACCAACTTCCAAACTCCGAGTTTTTCAAATTGATGTAGTTCTTCATGCATTGCATCTACCCAGCTGGGCTCATTCAGAGCCATTTCAACATTCTTGGGCTCTATTTGAGAGATAAAGCAAGAGTAAAGACAAGTATTGACATCTCCACTTTGACTTCTGGTTTTAAACCATCGCCCAGTTGACAAATGATGTTTTCGATCGGATGATCGTGTTGAATCCTTGAAGGTATTTCTTGGCTGATATCATTAAAAGAGATAGGAAGAGTATGAATGTTGACACCTCCTTCATTTGCTGATTGAGCCGCTCCAGGAGGTTCTGCTACAAACTCATTTGAAATGATTTCAAGAAAGAGTAATTCCAAAAAGGTTGAAGAGATAGCGGAAGCATCATTAGGCATGAACGCTCTTTCTTTAGGAGTGAGTGGCGTAGTTTCAGCATCAGGAATATCATTTTGGGCTGGAGCTTTTGGACTATCATGTTGCACAGATGACTCCCCCTCAGGCGTGGCAAAGGACTCCCCTTCAAATGGTGAAGATGATACCGTTGGAGGTCTGTAGACAACTTCTTCGTCTTCATCTTCAGAAATATTCTTCGAACCATAGATAGATCCAGATGAGCTACCCGAAGACACATTTATGAATTTGAACAGCGATGTGTAATCAAACAACCAATCCGGACCCACTCTAGCGTCCGTCTCATTTTCTTCCAACCAACGCACATCATAAGATTCCACAATTTGTTTTGTCTTCTTATTGTAGACCCTATAGGGGTGCTAGCCGCATACCCTACGAAGTAACAATCATCGACTTTGGCATTAAACTTCGCGTTGGTTTCTAGGTGAAGAAGGGTGAAAGGGCAACAAATTACACGTAAATCACTGACTGAAGGCTTGTGACCATATAAAATCTCATATGGGGTCTTCATCTGAGCTTTGTTGATCAACATGCGATTCTGAACGTAGCAAGCAGTGTTTATCGCCTCGTCCCAGAAGAAAACTGGTAGTTTGGAGTCACACAGCATCGTCCTTGCAGTGTCTTTTAAAGTTATGTTTCTCCTCTCAGCAACACCATTTTGTTGGGGTTTGTAGCAGAGCTGTATTGACGCATAATACCCTTTTATGTGCAAAAATGATCGAGTACAGAATTCTTCAACTCTGTTCCATTATCGGTACGAAGCGCCTTCACCCGGTTGTTAGTTTTGTTCTCAATCAATACGATGAATTTCTTGATTAGATCAACAACTCCAACTTAGTTGGATAGAAAGAAAACCAACGTAAAACGAGAGAAATCATCAATCACAACCAGACAATAAGAATTTGTAATAATGTTGAGAACATTTACTGGTCCAAACAGATCCGTATGTAGCAATTGTAGCACCTGACTAGTTGAGTTGACCTGTTTTGGCAGGTGTGGTTTTCTATGATGCTTACCTTGGGCACATGACACACACTTCTCAAACGTGATAAATTCTTTGACCGGAAAGCCATAGACCATCTCATTCTTTGCAAGACGATTCAAGTTCTTGGCGTTAGCATGACCAAGTCTTCGGTGCCACAATATTGCAGTTTGTTCTGAGATCTTTGAAAATAGGCAAGTAACTTGTTCTAGAAGATTGCTATTCATATCAATGATGTAGGCATTCGCATCCCTTTTAGATTTTACAAGAATCCACTCTTGTGGAATGACAAATCCTAGCTTGAGAATCATGCTTTCCTTATCAGTGAAATGTGTATAATAGCCTTTATCGCATATTGGGATACACTCAACAAACTGTGCTTCACTTCGGGAGAAAAGTTGATATTTTTGAAACTTAACACCCCATTTGTAACAGTTCCATTTTGAGTATCTTGCCTCCATCTCCACCCGCAAAGGAAATATATCCCCCATTAAAAGATTGAATGTTGTTCAGTTGAGTGATATCTCATGTCATATGCCTGGAGCAGCCGTTGTCGATGAACCAAGGTCTGATGATATTCCCCCACAACTGTCCCTACAAAATGTGCGGGTTTATTTAGATTTGGGAACCCAAATCATTATTTTCATTGGTTGTCCCGATGCCTTTTCAGATTTATTATCATTTAAAGATTTTTCAGAGGACACCGATGATGGATTAGAAGCTAATTTAGGCAACCATTGATAATTAGTTTTTCTAACAGTCCCAGGTGATCTTGAAATCAGATGTTGATTAGTTTGCTTGAAGCACTTGGGTTTTCTACCAGAATTGGTTGAAGACCCACAACTGCTTCCTGACGAAACCGACCTTTGCTTGGCCATGCTCGGTTTTGGCAAACTGCTTGGTACTTTGTTATGAAAATTCCTTTTATGCTTTTGAAAAACAACCCGTTTTCTACTCCGATCATCTTTCCAATCATCATTCTGAGAACGATTTCTAGAGGACTTTCTAGTTAAAGATCTTCCTCTGAATTCGTTCTTTCCTCTTGGAGATTTAAAATCTACAAACATACGGTTTGGATAATTTCTAGCTATATGACCAACAATACCACAATTAAAACAAATCTGTTTGTTATTCTGAAAACTTGTACTACATTGTTCAGATTCGTTTTCCATACAAACACCCTTGCTTCTCTCACATGAACAAGAACAAGAATTAGGTTGTGAGGCAAGTGAGGGTGCTTTAGATGAAAAAACCTATGAAACTGGTGGTTTTTCATTATCATCACAAACACTAGAATTTCCAACCACATTATCCAAAATAGTATCAGAAACTTTAAAACCATTCAAAACAGTATCAGAAGAAGTAGAAACATCACAAAAAGCATTGTCACTTGCAATATTAGAAAAATTATTGTCTTTATTTAAAACTAAAACTTCGGGTTCAGACTCAGTTTTATTTTTAGAAACAGATCCTTCAACTTCCTGCATTGACTGATTCAAGGATTGATCTGCAGGAGAAGTAGAAATGTTAGTACTTTCAACATTAATAAATCCTCCCAAAACAAAACCAGATGCCTTGCCATAAACCATGAATAGTTCATTGGCAATCTCTTCTTTGGACAATGGTTGAAACTGATATGTATGATTGAAAGGAGGAGGCACTTGATTATACCCTAGACCTTTTGATTGATTTTGTTTAAATTGCATGCAGTGGTCTATCAAATTGGCAACTACCTCACTCGATACATCAAATTTTCTAAAGTCAAAATCAGCAGTTTCAAATTTTCCCTTTAATGATTCAATTTCAGCCACTAGTTCAGCATTCTGTTTCTTTATGTAGTCATAATTTTTGCATTTATTTCCTATAGTCTTCTTGCAGTCTCCTAAAGTCCTTTATTTTAGATTCTATTTGGGCCTTAAGAGGTTTTGTTCTTTTTCTAAGTTGGTAACCTTCATACCTAATATCCTCTACTTCTCTTTTTAGTAAGTCATTATGTTCACGTAGAATTGTAAGGTTCTCTACTTCTCTACTTAGTGTCTCAATTTTCTCATGAAGAATTTTAATATAATCAATACAAGCTTGAGAGCATGAGGGTAGACTTACCTCGTTTTTGTTTGGTTCATGAGAAGAAGATACCATATGTGCAAATTGTAGCTCCATCATTTGATCTTCAGCTGCAATAGTCTCAGCAGGAGCATCATCACCAACTTGAGCCAAATGAGCATTTTCAGGTCCTGATATGTTCACAGCCAACATCTGATCCTCCCAGTCAAATGATTGCCCAACCATAGCCTTCTCGTTGTTCACTTCAGCGTCGTTCGATTGTTTCTAACTGCAACTATTGTCCAATCATTGTTTAATCTTTTGTCTAGCTTCAGGCATTTAAGAGCAAAATGACCTGGCTCGTGGCAGTTGAAATAACGTAGCTTTCCCTTGCAAAATCTAACCTTCTTGTCAGCACTTATCCCCCAGTTGTTCTTTCCGGTCTTCTTGGCAAATTGTTTCGCCCTGAAAATAGCCATGGCTATTTGCTATGTGATATCCATCTCTTCAACGTCTTCAGGATGAATCTGATCGAGACCAGAAAATGACAATTGGGGCGGAAGATCTCCAGCCATAAGTGCATTGTAGCAGTTGACAAGGCCTGTAGCCAGAGAGAGGTTTTCATCACCCTCCTTTCCATTTGATGAGGAAGCCACACTGGAGGAAGAAGCAGTTTTAGCAGCCACGAACGATTGGTTTTGAGAGAGAGGCATGGCTGATGCAGCAGGAAGTGAAGTGACTGATGGAGTAGAAAAAGACTGAATTTAAGCTTGCTGAGCAGCAAGGGATTGACCTGTAGAAGAAAAGGAAAAAGATGAAAGAGCATTGTTAGAAGAGATCCCAAGGTTTGCAGCTAAGTATGAGTTCACGTGATTTATCTCTCGCTGTTTGTCATCAATATCACAGGCTTTTATGACTGCCATTACTTCAGCAAGAGAGATCCAGCTAAGATCCTTAGTCTTCTTTATAACAACTATATTCATGTCCCAAGACTTTGGGAGAGCATTCAGTAGCTTCTTATTTATCTCAGACTTGGTGTAAAAGATCTCGGCTACAGTCATTTCAGTGGTAAGAGATGTGAACCGCTGCAGCTATGCTTCAAGAGTTTCTCCAGGAACGTAGTTAAACATATTGAACCGTTGTCGCAGCATATCTTGGCGACTCTCTTTCATATCCTCATTCCCTTCGTAAACCTAGATTAGGGCTTCCTACAAAGCCTTAGCAGAGGTGTACTCCCTAAAACCTTGAGCAATGTCTGGAGATAGAGACATGGTCAGGATTGCCAAATCCCTTTCTTGCTCTTCAACCTTCTTAAAGCCTTCATCTGTGTAATTCTCAATCTTCTTGTCAACCAATTGCCCTGCAAGAGTGGTGGTTATTCTAATAGGATCTTTTATGATGCTTCTCAAGATCTTGAAATCCATCATCTTTATGTACTTTTCAATCATGTACTTCCATTCTGGGAAACCTTCAGCAGACAACAGTCTAGGAATTCGAGTAGTTGTGCCCATTACAGAGTCCAGCTCATGGTGGTGTGTTTGACTTTGAGAATCCATGGATATTAAATTAATATTAAATAGAAATTAAATTATTTAAAAATAAATTAAGTTTCTTGTCAAATGTAATTTCACAATCAGTTTTGGTTTGCGACCGTAAACTGTGTTCACGTTCAGAGAGGAGTTTGCAGCCATAAACTCTATTCACGGTCCGGAATTTACGGTCGGAAGGAATTTCCAATTGATGTTTACGGTCCAAGAATCCAAGTTTCCGGTTGATGAAAAATCCTTATTCACGGCCCAATAACTAGGTTCACGGTTCAAGAACTAATGGGGGTTTGCAGCTGTAATCTAAGTTTACAACAATAAGCTATGGCCGTAAACTCCCAGAAACTTGAGAAAAACGCAGTTTGTGAATGAGGCTTGAAACCCTTTCGCAGCAAACACCAACTTCAGTCGCAAAAAAATAAGAACACGGTCAAAAATCGATTGTAGAATGCTTTTGATTCTGGTTTTGCTCTGATACCACTTGTAAGGTCCTTAAACGGATCTTACCAGTGATCAAATAGCAAACAGAATCAATTAATAGTAAAGAATAAGTAGAATTGAGAATGAACAAGCTTGCACACGCTTTTCTATTAGGAATAACGTTTGGTACAACTTGTGGTTACAGCAGCCGTGAACTCTGAGGCATCAACAATTTAAAAAAGACCAACCACACCTCTTTATAAACTAGACTTGGGTCAGCCGTGTGTTTACGGTCGTAAACAAGTTTATGGCCGTAAACTCATTGTTAGGCTGTATACTACACATATACTACCAAAAGCTATCAATTGACTCAAAAGAACCTATTACATAGAAAGCCTATACCAAACTACATATTAGACACTTCAAGTTCTTTTGTTTTCTTTTACAATATCATCTGCCCAAGGGGTGAGTGTCGTTGTTGCTTCCGCTTAAAAACCAGAAAAATGAAGAAGTTAAGATCAATAACATTTAATAAAACATTAATACTAAAAATTAACTTAATACCTGCAAAGTTACGTCTTTGAAACCACTACTGTTGCATTGTTGTACGAAAAAAATAGATCAACATAAGTATCGACACATTACGTACGTGTCTAGATAATGCATTTATAGACTCCACACTGTTGGACGACATAAGATATTGGTTCCCTCTAAAATGTGCCCTAGACCAAGTTTCTAGATTTATACTTTCTAAGTACTCCCACATTGGTTCTTTTGCCTTTTTCATAACTTCCATGGCAGAGTCAAAAGCATCAATTGTGTATGCCCTACAAGCCTCCCAAAAAATTACTTTGACTGTGTTACTCTTTTGCGAATCTAGATACTATGTTGAAATACAAATGAATACCACATATTCCCTGACAAGCATGAGGAAAAATGTTGGCAATGGATGTTGCTATAGATGGAGACATAAAATTGTAAGCTCCTGCATATTGCCTATGCAATCATGTAGTTTTTGAAAAAACCATGTCCAAGAATCAGAACACTCATTTTTGCATATACCATATGCAACCGGTGATATTTGGTTTTATCCGTCCTTAGTAACTGCAAGTAACATGGTACCTTTGAACTTGCCCTTTAGGTGGGCTCCATCTACTACAAGGGTCGGTTTATAAAAATTAACAGAAGCGCGTACCTACAATACATTGTATATCTATTCAAATACACCAAAATAAAAATGAAAAAAATAATAAAATATTAAAATACTAACCTAACAACCAAGTGTGACGTACAAAAATCCAAGCGATCATCACCATCTGTTTTAATATGTATCACCGTACTCGGATTATGTTTGACCAAATTATGCAAATAAGCTAGAAGTTTGGTAAAAGAATCGTCTTTCGTACTGTTTAACAACAATGATGCATATTTCTTCGCACGTCATGCCTGATGGTATGAGATATTGATATTCAATTGAGAATTCATATCATTAATAATTTCTTTTCCGTGATAAACTCTACTATAATCTTCAGCCAAAACATCAATAAGATATTCACCCAAAACATATTTGTTTACTTGTCGATGATTAAGTTGCAAAATTGTTGAAGAACATGTGTGTACATCAACAAATTTATTCACTTGGAAAAGTCCATCAGAATTTTAATTCCTTTTTCTCTTAGTAACCAAGAACAATTTTTTGAAACACACACAACCTCATACCTTGATTTGTTGGATCTACTTGTTCTCGTTGAAAACGTTCTAGAAGATAGTTTTTACCAATAACCGCTTTAAAAGTTCTTTGTTCTTAAATATACTTTTACATTCAATCTTTTGAAGATTGATGTCTACCATCTGTGTTGGGATATCTTAATTAATATCAACTGGGCATGCTAGTAGAGGGGACATACAATAAAAAAGGTTATCGGGAAACTTGGCTTTAACTTCATCACCCAACTCATCTCCATCTGAATTGCTTTCTAAGTCGGGTATATCTAAACCTACATCAGCAACATCAACATAATCCCCATAAACATGCTTTTTTCATCTTCTTGACGCATATTTTTTTCTTTTTACTTTTATCTACTACACGCCTATTCATAACATTAACTTCTTGTTCAGGAACATCCACACAACGACCACCCAAGCCATTAAGATATGTACCAACATCATCATCACCAACATACTTGTAATTCTCAGGATCCACATAGTGAATACGTGAATAACTAACATTAACATTTTTGAAATTGAGGTGCACTAGGAGTATTGAAAGTACCTATCGGATCGTTGCTCCCTTTATAGTTGCATAAATCACCAACCGATTGATTTCCACTATGACCAGCCTTATTAAACTCATCTCCTTCATCAACCAACACAAACACTTTCACAGCCCTTCCTCCACTACATTTGATTACATTTATCAACATTCTAACATCCATGTCTTCAACTATGGCCATATAATAATTCAATTCAGGATGATGGAAACGAAGACTGATTCTATATTTGTCTAACAAACCAATTTTGCTTCTCGCCAATGATATAAAATCACTATAACTAATAAACTCAGAAAATATCAAAGTGAATTCAGAAATACCTCCCTGTGGACATACGTATTCCAGATTTGTTTCAGTAACTTTCTATCTCCCACCGGCTACAAGAGAAACCAAATATTCAATCATTTTTTAGAGAGATTTTAAAGAAATTTCCTAAAGAAATAACAAGTAAACTGATAATTTTCTATAAACGATTATATATAATAAGGTTATTTTGTAGTCAAACCCATTAATTTCATAGTAAAAAAATTTGAAAAAAACATAAATTCGTAGATGAAAGAGAGAGGAAATCGCAGATAGACACAATCCATCTACGATTTTAGAATGGTAAACCCCTATATATATACAAATTTTCTTTAAAAAAAATACCCCACCTGTGAATGTACAAGTGGCGAAAGCACAACTATGCTTTAGCCACTTGTACATTCGCAAATAGGATGTGAAAATCGCAGATGGACCATTCCCATCTGCGATTTTCCACAAATTAATTAGTATATTTGGCTAATCTTATCATTTTCTCTAAAATTTATTGGATTGACCAGCTTTTATAAATATGTACTTTTCTATAAAAAATATAATATAATTGAGTTATAAAAATGAATTCAACTCATTTGTGAATACAATTTGTTCAAATCCGAAAGTACAAAATTTGGAAAAATACACATAAGTAAATTACACTTATATCAAATTTTTAGGATTCTCATGACCAAAAAATTTAGTTTATATAAGGACTTTGAATACCACTTTATATAAAATAAATTCATATCACACCTTGTGAAAACATAAAATGATCAAATTTACTCTAGAAATCTTTTACAAGCATTTGTATAGCTTATATGTAAAACTCAAAAGTTTCGTATTTAAAACCTTTGTAAAATCGTGTCATGATATTAATTAAGTATTATCTTACTTAATTTGGGAAACACCACTTAACCAGTGGGGAAAACTCCTCCCACATAAATATTGTTTTTTGTATAAAAACAAAGGGTTTGCCTAAATAACTTAGTAACTATAAGTTATTAAACCTTAATCAGTCGTGTCATGATATTAATTAAGTGTTACATGACTTAATTTTAGGTCTTGATGCTTATTGTTTGAGTTACAACCTATACCACTACGTAATGTCGCTTTCAAATAGTATAAGTGAACAAAAACCATGTGTTAACCTAATATGATTCTATACAGTAACAAAACAAAACTTTGATTTTATAATGAGCTCATAACTAAACTCGCGACACAAAACTTTTTGCACCGGCTCATAATAGGGTATGCTATAATGATTCACCTCGTTATAGAACATAGTAATGTTCAATAAAACTGAATGTCAGCGCCCAAATTCATCTCTTCAGATCTTAGTTGTAGCTAGCAACTTCAGGCGGGTGGTCAAACCGTATAAGATAAATACTATGACACTTATACATGTTATTATTCGCTCCTTGCGGATTAACAATTATGAAATAAAGGATTTCTAGTAAGACCTTTGATCTCAGTATCCACCATAACTTAGCCATATAGCTTAGGAAATGATCCTAGCTCTTATGGCTTTAGAAACAAAAGTATCTCATATAGGGAAAAAACCGATTGCGTTGGATCCTAACAGTGTCGATACATCCTTATCCTAAACCTTCAGTAATAGATTCATAGAACACCTATGGTTCTTTTATGTTTAGTAATGATTATTGATTTATGTCTTTTAGTATTTGAGATTCGTAAGACTTATTAAATTTCCAAATTTCTATTGTATGTTATGGAGAAATTTGAGCAACATGACAATTACTTTTATAACATTTTCCAGGTTATAACCAATGTGAAATCAATAATTCTCAAAATATTAAAATAGTTGCATAATTCATATGATATACAATTTATTTGGTAACGATTCTCAAAATCTAAGAATCAATTATGTTATAATATATGACGGATTTCATATTACAGTAAAAATGATTTATATTTTTATAATATTTATGAAAATATAATGTATCGTTTATTTAAACTCATTTCAATGTGACGATCAAGGAGTATAATAATACCAATTGACTTTGATACATTTTCAATTAATTATTATGTATTTGTTCAGTCTTCGTTTATCAACCGTTTAAGCTAATGTACATTTCTTTTGTACATAATTATGTTGAATAGCGTATTTGGTTATATGAATAATGCATTTTCATGATTTTTCAACATATTCATGCATATATACAACAAGTGTTATAATTTATGGTTCGTCAAATAACTTATATCTTTACAGCAATCTAGTTAAAATCTTGTGATTTTTATTAATATTAATAAATATATCACCACAAGTTGTAACTATATCATTTATAGCGTTCTACTTTAACTTATTTGACTTACTGATGATTTATACTGGTTAGATTGCTATTTCATAAAATTTTGACTATTAAGAAAGTATGATGTTATTTTGTGTATAAAGCTTGAAAGTTATTAACACTTTAATAGAAACACGTGTATCCCCCCTCCCTAAATTTTAATACTATGAAAGAAAGGTCGTAGAAACTCACCCTTGAAGCGCAAGTTTGATTTGTTTTGGTGTTGGTTCGTTTTTAAGGAGTTTCGTGTGAGAAACTGTATCTTGATGCCCTTTTGAGATAAACAAACTACATGGACCATTTTGTAATGTTTTAAACTAAAGGGAGGGTTTTTGTAATTATTTAAATCAAATGGGGTTATTTTAAATCTTTTAAAATAGCTGGAAGGAGTGATTTAATTTACAACACAAACAATGGGGCTGTTTTGTCACACTAGTACAATAGAGGGACTAATTTGGTAATAATACATTAAAAATATGGTTGTTGATCAAACAATTACAACAAGTGGTTGTTTTTGCTCTTTTTAAATGAAGAGAGGGACTGATCTTGTACAACTAACGCAATGATGGGGCTGCTTTTGGTCACCTGATAAAAACCATGGAGGGTCATCGTTTTAACTAATCGGTAAGAAAGGAACGAGCGAAGGCATATCAGAAGTAGCAACAAGGGTGGGTTGATGGTTTGGTGGTTGTTGATCCACCATGAAATAGAAGGGGTAAGGGGGGAAAGCCGATCTCCGGTGACCCATGTGCAGGGCCGGCTTAGAGATTTGAAGGGCCTTGTGCTAAGGAGAAAAATGAGGCCCTAAGTATAATTTTTAATATATAAGATAAACAAACATAAGATGGTGCATTGTCGTTACGTAAAATTTAAAAGTAAACAAATTAATTAAAAAGGAACATATGGAATTTTATTAAAAGTTCAAGGGTTAATTGTGTAACTTTTGAAAACTTATTCGTTAAAGGAAGTATTGATTATGAATTATATAGTATAAAATAAGGGTCAAAACTGTAAATTGAATTAAAAATGTCAAAAGGATGTGGACATGAATCGAACCATTACGCTTGTTTAAAAAGAAGAGGATGCGGATGTGCTTATACCAATTGAGCCGCACAAGATTTATGCAATAACTTGAATAAACTAATATATATTTTATTATTAAATATATAATTTAATTAAAACTCGGCCCCTATTTTTCTCAGGGCCTGTGCGGTTGTACCTCTTGCCCCTCTTAAAAATGGGTCTGCCCATGTGGTTTAAACTTCATCTTGTTAGGAAAGGGAAAAATAGAAACACGAACTGAAGCAGAAGTGGTTGTCGATCAAATCACACGGAGGGGTTGCAGTCGGCATCTCCGACGAGCCCATTGTGCTTTCCTTTCTCATCACCAATAGTGAGGGGGCAGGGGTGATTGGGTGGTGTTCATCAGCCAATCACATCGAAGATAGAGGTTGTTTGGGTTGCTACTCAACATCAGAATGGGAAAAGGAGGAGGTGGTTGCGATCGCTGGCTGAAGGTCGTTGGTTTCTTCTATTTATTGGTGATATGAATGGCAGAAAATGAAGGAGAAGGGTCATCATCAACGATTTTCAGTGGTGTGGGTACTTAGGCTGCTCTGTATCGACAGAATATAGAGGAAGGAGAGACTGAAAAACAGACATCGACCTCTTTTCTGGTTGGCTTCCTTTTTCGATGGCGATGCACAAGAGTAAGGGAGAGTGAGCGAGAGCGAGATGTAGAGAGAAATATACTAGATATTTTGGGAAAATAATGAAAATTGCTTCAAAATGAAGCATTTCTCTACACCAAAAGGCTCCACTGGAGTTTATGGTAGATATTTTGGGAATTAATAAGTGTAACTTATTTTATGATGTAAATCTCGATTCATTGATTCTCGTGCTATCATATAGTTTTCTAAACTTTTTCCTAAAGTGCCTTCTTATTGTTCCAATCATGATGATTCCAAAAATGTAGATGGATTTCAGTTTCGACATACCAACCACCGGAAACAACTTTTAAAGTTTCAAGATTAATTGGTTCAGATTTGACAGATTTTTTTGAATATGATTTTCGTCGAGACTAAAATTGTGATAAAAATGAAATAAAATAAAAAACTATAGAATGAGTTCAAAAATGTGCCGAGAAACAATTTACGAGTTTTGTAGCTATCCCAAACGAACATGATTCGATTCAGGAAAATCAGATAAGTATTAATTTCTATAACTTTAAAGATGCATAACTTCTTCATATGATCTCCGTTTTGGACGTTCTTTAAGTCCTCAAAATCAGGAGAATGTAATCTATTCAAATTTCTTATCCATAGCTCTCAGATATAGATAATGCAAAATTTTATTTTTAACTTCACAAATAAATTTAAATTTTTTTGGTGATTTTCCATTCGATCTTCAACGATATATGGTTTGAGAAGTTTGAGATGATCTAAAAGCAATATGCATATAATATCTTTAATATACATTATAAACATAAAATTACATATAATTGGTCCTTAATACATAACGGTTCGCTGTTGTTTGACCGCTAAACTCTAACAAATTTTTACCAATTGTTACATTATCCCCCCGTTGAAATGAATTTTGTTAGGAGATTTAATGAGTAGGCAAAACATTATAAAACAATTGGTGGTGTTTTTATTTTTCTTGATTCACACATGATCTTCATTCATCGATTTAATTCATAACTCATGATCGGATAATCGATCTAATCGCCTTGCTTTAGTACAAGTCTCTACCCAAAAAAGGAATAGGGAATAAGACTGAATCAAATATTTTTAAGGTTGTCGATTGTTATATATAATTCAATCGTATGTACTTTCATAAATAGAACCTCTAGAACAGTGACCTAATACACTTCGTTTAGAGAGGTAGCAAGTGTGTCATCGAACAGACACTCCTTGAGATTTGGTGCATGAAAAGCATCGTGCGTGATGTTTAGTTTTCTAAATATCTTGATATAAATAACATGACCAAATTTCGTTAAGAATTTTGAAGGTCATTTAATTCGCAATTTAACTTGACTTGGTCTCTAAGCCAAATCATTCCTCTAAAAGAGAAGGTGTTTTAAAGTTACACAATCTCTGACTTGGAAGTCGAGACTTAAATGTTTTGTCTTCACAATTCTCTTATCGTTTGTATATAGTCTAAGATAGTTCTCAGGTTCACATAATCTTTTCTTTGATCTCATAATAGATTCTAAGATTAGAATGCAACATATCACCTGCATGTTCTTTGTTCAGTTTTGTAACTCCAATCATTGTTCAACATATCGAGGGTTGACACTCTCATCCATATAAGGCCTAAAATGGTGTGGGCTTTATGCTTGTGTGATAATTATTTTGTAAGAAATCTTAATCAACAACAATGAGTATTCCGTGAATTATCAAAAATCTATCACGTAGGCTCGGAGCTGAGTGATTCTTAGATCAGAATGCAGCGTATCACCTGCATGCTCTTTGTTTAGTTTCGTAACTCCAATCATTGTTCAACATATTGAGGGTTGACACTCTCATCCATATAAGGCCTCAAACGGTTTGGGCTTTATGCTTGTTTGATAATTATCTCTATAGGAAAGCTCAATTAACGACAATAAGTGTCCCATGAATTATCCAAAATCTATCACATAGGCTCGGGTCATTTCCCCTAACGTTTGGATAGTCTTGACCATTGCAAATAATAAGATGTGCTTATTCTCAGGCACATATCCAAGAATTATGATGATTGTCAAGATTGCTTGGTGAATCCACCATCTTAACAAGAGATGATAGAGACTAGCACCTCATAGTCTGACTATATTCTCAGCATAAGTCCTGGTCATCTTTTTATTTTACCCAATTCTTTGATTAGTGGGAAGTGTGTGGATTTAGTCAATCTATGGATCTCTACCTAAATGGAATTGAAACCACTATGGTTCTTGACTAACTTTGGTATGAAGTCCATTGATGCTGGTTCCCACTTTTACTCCGATATTTCTTTATCATTACCTAAATCCTGAGTGTTTTCTGATGTTTTGCCTTAGGTACAGGCTTGTTATTTGTCCACTTCAATGGTAATCTCTGCTTTCATGCATGATCACCATTTTAGTTTCTTTAGATATAAGCACATCTGGTCACATCTCGGATGAATGGGACACTTTAATTTGTGAGTTCCTCCAAGACTATGCTCTTATGTTCACTACACTTAGGCATATAGATTTGGTTTGTCAAGTATCACGTTCTGTCAACCCTAAGGTTTACTTGTTCATATATTCTTTAGAAAGTTTCACTCAAGAAGCGTTTCTATCTCAGAGTCTCGAGTTAAGCTTCTAGAACATGATATGAAAGGTTTGAATCGGTGGTTATAGTTAATACGCATACTCAATGGGGTTTGATAAATTCCTATTTGTTCAAGACATCTACTACAACATTAGTCTAGTCACAATGTTAACAAATCTCACACGCCATTATGAAAAAGAACTCCTCATTTTTGTCATTCAACCAAAACCATAGAAAAAGCCTTGTCTTAATTCATCTATATGTACTTCAATCCTTTTTGTATTTATCATCGTACGAACAAGCTCCGTGTTCGTTTTGGAAGGGTAGGGTTGGTGCAATACACAATAGTTGTTCCAACTACTGACACTTTCTTGCTTATCTTCCCAGATGGACTTTGTTTTCCTTTTGGTATCAATATTGTTCGTGGTTGGGCTTATCTTGGAGAAGTTCCTAATGGATCTCTAATAGTAGCCATCATACATTCTTTTGTTGTTAAAATTCTGATGTTCAAATACTTCATATTTGATTAAGTTCTCCACATTTGATTAAGTCCTTAACATTTTTTCAAATCCTTCACAATTGATTAAATCCTTCACAAGGTTGCTTAAATCGCGGTGAGTTGAGAAGTTCACAACAGTCCATCATCTGATTTTTAAGGTAGGAAGGAAACTTTAGGTTTTTCTCCGACTTGTAATCATAAATTACCATGGTTTTTTAGTTGGTAGATTTAGTCATACAACTTTCTTATAATACAAATTTTAACACAATGATGAGGTAGCCGATTCATACCTATGATAATGTCAAAGCTTCCGCTTGGAATTAACATAAGGTCTATGAGTAAAGATCAATCATTCACTATTTCTTTATCAGTTAAAGGGGGTAGTACAATTACTTGGTGTGTTACGGATATAGACAATGGTATTGGACTTTCGATGGACATACACACGAGATTGATGTGAAAACATGATTAGGTAGGTGTTAGACTAAAATTTATAAAAATTTCACAAGTAGATTTTCGATAGCTCACTAGTTGTCTCTACTCTACAGGCTTTTTACAAATTACCAGGTAAATGAGAAATGTACCAATTACTATTGATGATTTTTGGATTTCATTCCTTGTTTCATTCACAATTACTCTAACTAGATTTGTTACCTCCTTGTTCTATAGTCTTTAGCAGTGCCGCTCCAGACACCTAGTTTCACCATTTTCATAACAAGCTTTTCTTTTATTAGTGCTTGTTCCAGTTTATGTATCTCTCCTCTTGGTGGTAGACTTATGTGATTATCACCTTTAGTGCTTCTCAAGTCGTGGTACAAGTGGATTCAATTCCTATGATTTTCTAATAGTAGCTTCACTAGGTAAATCATGTGTCCATAGGAGTGCAGGTGGGAACTTAACATGACAAGTTTTCTGCATAAAACTTGACATGCAATATTGATTCCATCTTTTCAACCCGAAGTGTTAGCTACTTTTTGTTCGATCATTAACTCGGTTGTAACTATGGAAAGTGATTGTGTTGGTGACAGGTGATCACTCGTTGATCTCTTATGAGACATCACTTTGTCCTATTATGATTTGTTCATGGAGAATGAACCGCGTGAAAATATCATTGTAACTATTAGTGATAGTATTGCAGTTGTGTTAAACGTGTAGAATTGACATGGGTTTCCCCAATAATAACTTCATTATAAGTATTAGGTAACTTTTACAATACTACCAAAGGCAGAATCTAAATGAATAATAAGTGAAAGGAAACTATCAAGTATCGGGACAAGCAGTAACTCACGAAGGAAATATTACAAACAAATTTGATTTCTACTAGATGTTTTGACCATATCTCGAGTTCTAAACTTTTAATTTATTTGAATCGATATGTTTTGGAAACTAGAATCCAATCTTGATTGTGCATTGGTCCAACCATAATTCAACATAGGTGAACAGTTGACATTTAATTGTGGTTCGACTCACATACAATGAGCTTAGTTAAGGTGTTTGACCTAAAACCTTGCGTTGTATTCTTATTTGAGGGTTCGAGTTTATATATATATATATATATATATATATATATATATATATATATATATATATATATATATATTTGTAGGTTAAGGAATGTACCTGACATAAAAGAGTAAGCCCTGGGCTATAGTCACGCTTTTCTAAGAAAGTTCTATTTCACCATAGGCAATGGCTTTTATACCAATCTGTCACACTCTCGGTCGTCAGCAGAAACGCCGATGTGCCTGACGTAAATCAGTAATTAGAGTTCTTGAACATACATTGAACAGTACAAATATAATCTTCTATTATTACCGAAATAGAAATTACTTTGACAATGGCTATTGATAAATCATGACACACGCCTAACAATCTGACATTTACAAATATATAGTATAAATAACGAAAAGTCTTCTGAGTGAACACTTCCGAGCTAATAAATAACCTAAGAGTACATGCATTAAGACATGTCAGTAAAATTGTTGGTGAGTTCTACATGTTTTGACACAAAATATTTTATAATCAAAAGTGTTTTATAAAATTTCTCAGATTTAATATATTTTATAAATAAATACTTTTCTATCAAAAATATAAAATAATTGAGTTATAAAAATGTATTTGGACTCCTTTGTAAATACAATTTGTTCAAATCCAAAAGTACAAAATTTGGAAAAATCACATAAGTAAATAAGACTTATATCAAATTTTTATGGTTCTCATGACCAAAATGTGTTTTCTATAAGGATTTTGAAGACCAGTTTACATAAAATAAATTCATATCACACCTTTTGAAAACACAAAATGACCAACTTTGCTCTAGTAACCTTGTACAAGCATTTGTATAGTTTATATGTAAATGTTTAGGTTCATTTGAGACCATGTTAATTTTGTCAGATAATGAGAAGCAATCTAAAAATAATTTTAAAATACAAAATAAAAGGAAAAATACAAAAAAAAAATTTCAATTATTATTTTCGTCACTTTAATTACCTAAAAAAGTAATTAAAAAAAGGAAAAAATATCTTTTTTTTTTAAATACGTGAAATATTCTAATAGAATATTGCACTGTAAGTATTAATGCGATTTTTAGAATGTTAGAATATTTTACTATTCTACTAGATTTGTCAGATATGTAAAACATTCTAATATTATACTAGAATATTATAATATTCTACTTGAATATTTCACAAATATTTCATAAAAATGGTAATTTTTTAATTTATTTTTATTATTATTATTTTTGGATAAAAAATGACGAAAATAATATTTTAAATTTTTTTTTCAAATAATTTAAATTATTTTGCATTTTAAAAATGTTTTTTTAACTACAAAATGAGTGGCTAGGATTGCGTCTATCCGTCTCATAAAAATATAGTGGTCTCATATTAACCTAACCCTATATGTAAAACTTATAAATTTCGAATTTTTAAACTTTGTAAAATCGTGTCACGATATTGATTAAGTATTGTCTTACTTAATTTGGGAGCCGACACTTAACCAGTGGGGTAAACTCCTCCCACATAAATATTATTCTTTTTGTATAAAAACAAAATGTTTATATAAATAACTTATTAACTTTAAGTTATTAAACCTTAATTGGTCGTATCATGATATTAATTAAGTGGTACATGACTTAATTTCGGGTGTTGACACTTATTGTTTTAAGTCATAACCTATCCCACTACATACAATCTCTTTCAACTAGTATAAGTGAACAAAAACCCCGAATAAACCCAATATCGATTCTATACTGTAACAAAACACAATTGGGATTTTATAATGAATGCATAATTGAACTCGTGACACTACACTTTTTGTACCGACAAGGCATGCGAAAGTTATTCATCTCGTTATAGCAGGTGGTAATGTTCAATAAAACAAAACGTCATTGCCTAAATTCATCTCGTCAGACAATAGTTGTAGCTAGCAACTCCGGGCGGACAGTTAAACCATATAAGATCAATAGTATGACACTTATACTTGTCATTAGTCATTTCTTACGGATTAACAGTTATGAAATTAAGGATTTCCACTAATACCTTTGGTCTCAGTATCCACAATAATATATCCAAATAGCTTAGGAAATGATCCTAGCTCTTATGGCTTTAGACACAAACATAGCTCATATAGGGGAAACCCTGATTGTGTTGGAACCTAACAGTGTGTCTAGGCATCCTAATCCTAAACCTTCTGTTATAGATTCGTAGAACACCTATGGTCCTTTTATGTTTAGGAATAGTTACTGATTTACGTCTTTTAGTATTTGAGTTTCGTAAGACTTATTATATTTCCAAATTTCTATTGTATGCTATGGAGAAATTTGGGCAGCACGACGACTGCTTTTATAACATTTCCAGGTTTCAACCAAATTCTTATAATATTCAAATAGTTGCATAATTGATATGGTATACAATTTATTTGGTAACGATTCTCAAAATCCAAGAATCAGTTATGCTATTATATATGACGGATTTCATATTATAGTAAAAACAATCTATATTTTTATAATATTTATAAAAATATAATATATTGTTTATTTAAATTCATTTCATTGTGATGATCAAGAGTATAATAATAATTGATTTTGGTATATTTTCAATTAATTATTATAGTTTTTTCAATATTCGGTTATTAATCGTTTAAGGTAATGCACATCTCTTTTGTACATAACTATGTTGAATAACGTATTTGGTTATATGAATAATGCAATTTCATGATTTGTCAACATATTCATGCATATATACAACAAGCATTACAGTTTATGATTTGTCAATTAACTTATATCTTTACAACGATCTACTCAAAATCTTGTCATTTTTATTAATATTAATTAATATATCACCACAAGTTGTAATTATATCATTCATAGGGTTCTACTATAACTTATATAACTTATTGATGATTTGCTCATTTTAGATTGCTATTTCATAAACTTTTGATTAATAATAAATTATGATGTTATTTTGTGTATAAAGCTTGAAAATTATCTAACTTTAATAGACATCCCCCCCCCCCCCCCCCCCCTCTGAAATATTAAAATTGTAAAAGAGGGGTCATAGAAAGTCACCATTGAAGCATGAGTTTGATTTGTTTAGGAGTTGGTTCATTTTTTAGGAGCTTCGCGTGAGAAACCGTATCTTGACACACTTTTTGAGTTGAAACAAACTATCAGGGGTGTTTTGTAATGTTTTAAACTAAAGGGAGGGTTTTTGTAATGTTTTAAACTAAAGGGAGGGTTTTTGTAATGATTTAAATAAAAATGGATTATTTTAAATCGTGTAAAATAGCTGGAAGGGCTGATTTGGTTAACAACACAAACAATGGGGATATTTTGTGACACTAGTATAATTGAGGGACTAGTTTGGTAATAATACGTAAACAATGGGGTTGTTGATCAAACAATTACAAGGGTTGTTTTTTTCTCTTTTAAAATAAAGAGAGGGACTGATCTTGTACAACTAATATAACGAGGGGGCTGTATTTTGGTCATCTAATAAAAACGATGGAGGGTCTTTGTCTTTAACTGATCGGGAAGAAAGGAATGAATGAAGGCATATGGGAAGCCACAACAAGCCTGGGTTGATGGTTAGGTGGTGGTTGATACACAATGAAACGCAAGCGGGAAGGGGGAAGCCGATCTACGATGACCCTTGTGGTTTAATCTTCATCTGGTTAGGAAAGGGAAAAAGAGAAACACGAACTAAAGTAGAAATCGTTGGTGCACCGCTGGTGGTCGATCAAGTCGCAACGAGGGGTTGCAGTCGGTGTCTCTGACGAGCCCATTGTGGTTTCTTTTCTCATCACCGGTAGTGAAGGAGCATGGGTGATTGGGTGGTGTTCCTCAGCCAATCACAACGGAGATGGAGGTTGATAGGGTTGCTACTTGACATCAGAAAGGGAACAGAGGAGGTGGTTGCAATTGCCGGTGGAAGTCCGTTGGTTTCTTCTCTTCATTGGTGATGTTCAAGGTAGAAAACAAAGGAGAAGGGTGGACATTTGCAACGATTTTCAGGGGGGTGGTGCTTTGCCTGCTCTAATCGATAGAAGATGGTGAAAGGAGAGACTGAAAAAGAGGCATCAACTTCTTTTCTCGTGGGGTTCCTTCTTCGCCGATGATGTACAACCTGTGAGGGAGAGTGAGAGAGAACAAGATGTAGAGAGAAAGATACTAGAGAGGGGAACGAACATTGCTTCAAAATGAAGCATTTCTCTGCACAAATCAAAAGTTTCCTTTAACTTTATCTTATGGTGTTTATGGTAGATATTTTGGGAAATAAATAAGTATAATTCATTTTGTGATGTAAATCCCAATTTCTTGATTCTGGTGCCATCATACACTTTTCTAAATTTTTTTCAAAAGTGCCTACTTATTTTTCCGGTCATGGTGATTCTAAAAATGCAGACAAATTTAAATTTTGATATACCGAGCTCCACGAAAACTCCTTTTAAAGTTTCGCGATGAAATGGTTCAAAGTCGACAGATTTTTACGAATCTGATTTTGGTCGAGACTAAAATTTGGATAAAAATGAAATAAAATAATAGATTGTAGTGTGAGTTTAAAAGCAGACTTAGAAATAATTTACGAGACTCGTAGATATCCCAAACGAGGTAGTGCACAGTTCGTTTAAGGAAAATTAGATAAATACTGATTTTTATAACTTTAAAGAGGCGTAACTTCTTCATATGATCTCCGTTTTGGACATTCTTTATATCCACGCTATCAGGAGAATGTAATCTATGAAATTTCTTATCTGTAACTCTAAGATATATTTAATGAAAAATTTATTTTTAACGTCACAAATAAATTAAATTTTTTTTTGGATATTTTCGATTCGATCTTCAACGATATATGGTTTGAGTAGTTTGAGATGTTCTAAAAGTAATTATGCATATAATATCTTTAAGATACATTATAAACATAAAATTACACACAATATGTCCATAATACATAATGGTTCGCGGTGGCTTAACCACTAAAGTCTAACCAATTTTTACCAATTGTTACATAAAATATATCGTGTTCAAGTTCCTAGATGAACATGTGTTAAATAGGTTTAATTCTTACTGGCAGATTATTATTGATGTATAGAGTGCCAAATGGAAGGAGATACTTTGTATGTCTGCACATTCTTTTCTTTTGGAGATGTAGTTGAGGATGAGGTCTAAGAAGGAGTAGCTGAAGGCACTAAGTTTAGCCTTTTGACTTTGTTGGTCAGTTGTTGCAGTCCAAATTTCACTTCCTGAGAATGAATGCCCTTATGTTTAGCAATAATATCCTGAATCTGAATCCATTTGGTGTAACCATATTTGATTAAATCATGAGAAAATATAATTTTAGGGTATTTATACTCTGTCTTTTTTCTAACCAAATGAATCTTTAGCGATTCTCCTTGGTTTAGTGCACATGGCCTTGATAATAGGATCATTCTTAGATATTCGACCAAGAATGTCTCCAAACTTCTTTCTATTAGCTCTATGTCACACAGTTCAGAAACCCTTTTTTGTTGGGCAACAATGTTGTTGAAGAGCTTAATATCTACACTTTGAGTATCTAGCCCTCCATCAGCTGAGGCATGCATCTGAGCAAGCTTGGTTGAGCAACATTTTCTTTATCCTTTCATACTGAATCATTGTGCAACAACATTATTTCCATAAATTATTCTAATAGAAGCCTCCATTCCTTAGTCAAATCTTCCAGATTAACTATTAGTCTTATTTTCTTGGAAGAAGGAGCAGCTTAGAAACTATTAGAGACAGAGGAAATACAAGGGCATGAGGAAGTACCATATTCAGTATCATTAGCTCCCCATTAGAAGGGAGCCTTTCTTTTTCTTGGAATGATTTGATCATCATTAGACTCAATGTCACTATGAGAGCCTTGAGGAATCTCCCCCTCAGAGAATGCACCAAGGTAGATAAAATTTAGAGGAACAGTAGTTTGTGTCATGAAATCCACATCCAGAAAAACTTCATAATCTTCATCGGTCTTAGACTAATTATCATTGTTTTCAGGTTCAGGCTCTGGTTCAAACATAGTAACAATAGATATAGCCATATCTTGATTTATCTCTCTGTTTTTAGCATCATCAGCTCGAGGAGATATAGGAGGAATGTTATGAGGATGAGTGGGAGTTTGACAAGGAGAATTTGATAGAGGAGGAAGTTGAAATAGTGCATTTAAATTTAGCTACGTCGCTCTCCAAGTATTTCTCCAATAGATTGGAGGAGGAGATGTTGGGTTGGAACCATCAACAGGAGATAGGGCGGAAACGCACATCCTATGTCCGTAGGACCTTAATTATATACCACCCTCAAGTGTACATTTAACATTAATTGGCTAACCATATTTTTTCCTAGTCTCTATGATTGAACTTGGCTTGTTGCGCGAGTGGGAATCCTAGATTGGTCTATCAAGGATGTTTAAGGAAGGTTGCAAGTGGATGTCATACTTTTCTTGTTCATACTTTCGGGTTCTGGAAGGGAGATGAACTTTTCGACGTTCGCATCTAGTTTGACGTTACGAGCGATGAGAGTTTTGCGATCGAACGAACAAAAGGGTTTGGTATAACATAAACTCAGTCGGACTAAGCGAGACAACGTCGTAGAGTCGCACGTTAAGTTAGTTTGGAAGGATCATTTTGTTAGGACATTGATGCCCCTAGGTGAGTGTCTCTGGTGTTATCTGTGTTTGACTCGAAGTTAACAAGTACTACTAACACGAGGGTTTTGATGTTTTGAAACTATGAACTTTCATGAAATGATTTTTACTAGATCTCTCTATGATAATTTGGTGAGCTTTAATTTGATGAACGTTCTGTATGATGCTTTCGGGGATAAAGTTAAAGCGTTATTTCAGCATCCACACGAAATTGAGGATCCTCCCATGGCCCCTACACAATCTACTTCATGCGACCTTCCAGTTGATCCACCTCCTCCTAGAACAACTATAATTATCGATAGATTTGAAAAGGAACCTGAAGTCAGCAGAGCCTGCATCACAATACAAGGAAGGAATATTCAAGTTTTAGAAAGGATTATTTAAGAATCACTTCAAATTGATGACAGACCAGAATATTCAATGGAAATTGATGTCCATCAAACTCAAGATGTTCTAGACCACATGGGGTATGAGGGAACATTTCCTCTTACCATCAAGAAACTGCATCCTCCCTACTAGAAATATTTAGCTCATGTATTTGTGAGCTGTATTTCTGGTAGGAGATCTAGTGAGAACGAAATCTCTCTGGTCAATACAGGAGCCATCACAGCTTTGGCTTCGGGAATTGAATTTAATTTTTCAAAGTTTATCCTACATGAACTGGTTCTGAATATTAAAGGAAACAAGAGAGACAAATTTTTGATGTACCCAAGATTTCTTCAGATTATTTTCCACGCCATGCATCCTGAGCTGTAAAGAGGAAATGAGACATTGGATCTTATATCTATCAGTCCAAGTGCATTTGGTTTAATGAAGCAGAAAAGAGGAGGAAAGTTTTTTTTTGAAGGAAAATTTCCCTTAATAAAATTTGGAATTTTTGATGAAGATAGTGATCAGTCAGACTCGGAAGATCAATCTATTCCTACAGAGACTAAAGATGTTGTGATTTCAACTTTTAAGCTGGAAATTTAAGAGGTTCATGTTTCTCCTATAGTTATAGTGGCTGAGGATCATGATCAGCTACATCATGTGGAAGTTGAAACACAAATCCATGAAGAAGATGATGAAGATCTTAATGATGATGTGGAGTTTTTGAAAGAGATATATTTCACCGGGATTAGTGATGATATCGCTACAAACATCGAACACGATCTTGACGATGACGAGTTTGGTCCAATTCCGGGGTTTGACAACGACTGTTTTAGAAAGGTCAATGAAGTTGCTTCTTCAGCAACCAAGACTGGGGAAGACAATAATGTTCTCAAGATTTTTCTCTCCTCTTCCAAGACTTTGGAGATTCCTTCATGTCAAAGAGATGTGAATTCAAAGATTCCTCCCTCTATTTCAACTATCTCTACTTCTGCTCCGCTTATTATTGAATCCTCTCAACCCCAAACCTCCCAGTCTTCCTTAGAAAAAAGTCAATCAAATACAAGTATGAAGGTGCCCATTGTCAGCCATGAACCTCAGGTCTTTTCCACTGTTACCACTACTACTGTTTTCACCCCACCAATACAATCAGATGAAGGTGCAAGCACAATGTTTGAGACAGGTGGTTCATCCTCTAACCCAAAATATTCTCCTACAAGACCATCACTGGATGATGCCTCAATCAGATTGGCTAAGAACCTTCCTCAACACAGTCCAACCTCTTCCTCTCGTGCCAAAGGTATATCTTTCACAGAAGAGCATTCAGGTGATGACAAGTCTACTGTGTCAGAACTTCGAGAAGCGATTGGTGTTCTCAGGCAAGAACTAATTGAAAAGAACATCTAACTAGAATAACATGCTTCTTATATAGAAGATCTTAAAGAAAGGGATGAAGAGAAGTCAAAACAGATTAAGGATCTGCAGACGAATCTTAGCTCTGTGACTGCTTTCTACTTTAATTTGAAGATTAATGCTGAAGCCAAGCTCCCAATAAAGATTAACACGAAAAACCAACTACATTTTAGGGGGAGTTTGTGGTCCAATTAGAAAAGAAAGCTATAAACCAAGAGGGATATTGTTGGGTCAAAAATATGGTTAATACTTTGCTTTTCTAGGAAAATATATTTTTCTGTAATTTTGTCGTTTTGTACGGCTGCACATGTGTGTGCGGCCGCACACCTAGTGTACCGCCGCACACGCATGTGTGGATGTACACTCGTGTGCAACTAGGGGCCCATGTCTCATATATATAGGGTGAGGAGAAAAAAAAAAGAGAGGAGCATGTTCTAGAGAGAAGAGTAATGTGTGTGAGAGAATATATGTATATGGAGCATCACTTAATTTATTGAATACGTCATTAGATACATCTTAATTCTTCTTCTCCTTCTCTTCTATTTGATCCCACATCACAAAAGGATAAACAATTTGGAGGATTAAAACTAGAATTATGTAATAGCCCGGATTCCCAAGTATCTTTACTTTCATATTTTTGATATTCTGTGAGGGGACTCGGCGAGTTGGAGGTCGAACTCACCGAGTCGGGTCGCGGTTTTGGGCGGAGGTTCGCGTCCGGACTCGGCGAGTCCGTGCTGTTTAATGAAACCCTAATTTCCCGGTCCTAAGCCCTATTTAAAGGACCTTATGGCCTTCATTTGCGGCCACCTTGAACCCTAAGAGCACCCATACGACTGTGAGCCCTTGTGAGTGTGTTAGGAGGCCATTTGTTCATCATTTTGTGTATTATTGCAAGAAAGGGGGGAGAAGATCAAGCTTGAAGAGCTGGGGAGCTTGGATCTGCTTCTATTTCATCAAGGGAACCTTCTTGAGGTAACTTTCAGAGCCAAACTTCGTATTTTGGGTTGATGTATCAAATCTAGGGTTTCTTCTTGTGTTTCATGGCTTAAATTGGAAGTATGAAAGGTCCCATGGAGATATGGTACCTAGATCTGGACCTTAGCAGGTCCAGGAGGTCCCATATGACAAGCTTTATGTCCATTCTCTTGAGTTAGAAGCTAGGGTTGCCATATTAGAGGTTATTTCTCCAAAATGAGCCTTGTATGCATTGCATGGCGACCAAGACTGAGACTTTACGTGACAAATAAGCTTGGGAAGGCCAGATCTATGTATGTATGGAATGAATCTGACCGCAAAAGCCAGTTTTAGCTGGTGCATGGCATGGACTCGCCGAGTCTGAAGAATAGACTCGACGAGTCGCTTGAAGATTGTCCTTGAGACCCCCCAGTGTGTAGTCCTGACCGAGTTGTGGGTGACTCAGTGAGTCGCAGAGAGTTGGAAAGGTTTTGACAGGTGGACCGAGTCAAGTCGGGGCTCGCCGAGTTGTCCTTGCGACTCGGCGAGTTGAGTCGCGGTGGCCCCGTGATTCAGGACCAGGTGGAACTCGTCGAGTCGGGGGAGTACTCGACGAGTCAAAGTGAAAATCCTTGAGAGTTGGTTAAAACGCGTAGACTCGCCGAGTCACTATAGTGCACTCGCCGAGTCCGGTCCAAATTGACTAAAGACTGTTGACCAAGTCAACCTGTGTTGACTTGATACGGATGGTCAACCTTAGTGGTACAAGTAATAATTATAGATTCATGATATCATAGGAGGATTACAGCTCGAGGGTTCGAGCACGAGTGATTCAAGGATTCACGATTAGCGACTTAGCGAGGCATACGAGGTGAGTCTTCTCACTATAATGTACCTAGAAGGGTTTTGACTGTGTGACCGGAAGGTCGAATACGATGAGATATATGTCTTACGTGTGTTAAGTTATTCATTATATGTGCCATGTATGATATGCTTGATTTGGGCTGGAAGGCAACATGTTATGGGCCGGAAGGCGTGGTCATATGGACTGTAAGGTTGACGTGGGTAGGACCGGAAGGTTTACCCAGTCGGGACGGAAGTCCCCTGAGACACATGGACCGGAAGGTCAAGGCCTGGAAAGGCGTACGTGCGTAGGTTGTATTTTTGGGAACTCACAAAGCATTTATGCTTACAGTTGTTGTGTTATGTGTTTCAGGTACTAGCGAGGACCGTGGGAAGGCGCCGGCGTGATCGTACACACACTCAGGGGAAACCATTTTGTGATCTTTTGTTATGTAATCGGTTGTGACTAAATTGTTACATTGGAACCTAAACTTATTACTCATGTTTTGATGATTGTAAAAATGAAAAATTTTTGGTTTGGAATTTTATGATGTTACAAGTTGGTATCAGAACCTTGGTTTGAGGGATTCGGGTACACCTTCGGGCGTAACTGAACTCAAACCGGGGATTTGAGAAAATTTTAATTAATAAATCAATAAAATTTGATAATTGATTTTGAGACAACCAAAGAAGAAAGAGTGTGTACGGTCAGCCAGCGCCCAAACGGTAAAATCCCCCAAAATACTCTTACAATATGTGTCATGAGTTATGATATGATATGATACGCATGCTAGTAGACTAGGTATACATATTAGGACTAGAGTGGCCTGATTTTGTGATGCCTTAGTCTAGGGAAACCTGCTTCTATGAGGTGCTTGAGAGCGAGTGGGTAACTAGTGTATGGCAAGAATAGAGTACTTAGGATTCGGGGTTTAAGGAGGAGGACTTGGGGTGAATACCGACGCGGTGTAATTGGTAATATTGGGCCCGTACTACCAAGGACACCGGGTCAGTGGGCAGCCCAAGTAAGAATCCCTGGGTATCGGAGACTGAGTAGGACTGCGTTATTGAGTGCGATTATGCCCGATAGAGTCTCTGATATTTTTATGTTGTATTTCAGAGACATCATGGTTGGACCATGACAAAGACCTGGTACGAGTGGTGTGACTGACGAGGAGCTTCGTCAGATGATTCATGAGGAGGTAGCTTCAGCGATTCGGGCCGAGATTTCGGAGATGTTTGGGTCTATTAAGACCACCCTGATGGAGACATTTGATGAGCGGTACGCCGCGTTGACTGAGGCTGCCGCCGTTGCAGCTACCGCAGCTGTGGCCGCTGCCAAACCACAGGGGGGTGACTCGTTGCTGTTCCGGGAGTTCAACAACACGAAGCCACCAGAGTTTAATGGGACGCAGGATCCGATTTCTGCGATGAGATGGATTGCTGATATCGAGGGATGCTTCTATACTTGTTCATGTCCGGAGCATCTGACGGTTCGGATCGCCCTAAACCAGCTCCGCCTGGGAGCAAAGGATTGGTGGAAGTTCGTGACGACGAACTTCACTCTAGCAGAGGTCTCAGCTGTAACTTGGGAGAGGTTTACTGATATGTTCAGAGACGAGTATGTTCCCCTGGTGGAGAGGGAACGGTTGGTTCAGGAGTTCTTGACCCTCAAGCAGGGTAATGATTTTGTTACGGTGATCACACGGAAGTTTCATGAGAGGGCGATGTTCTGCCCCGAGCAGGTGTCTATGGAGCAGGCTCGGATGAGTCGGTATTTGGGAGTGCTGAGGAGGGATATCCGGGAGTTCGTATCGAACTCGTCATATCATACTTTTGCTGAGCTTCAGGCGAATGCCAGGAAGCGTGAGATCGAGTTGGAGACCCAGGCCAGGGAGGAGGCCGAGTCTCAATGGGTGGATCAGCGGCCAGCTCAGTCTCAGCCGGCAGCCAAGCGGATCAAGTCCGCTAATTTGAGATCCGGAGGTCAGAAGAGCCGCACTTGCGGGAAGTGCGGCAAGGGTCTCGAGGGTTCATGTCGATCGGGTGCTTGCTACAAGTGTAGCAAGGAGGGGCACATTGCTAGAGATTGCCCCAAGGGATTCATGGTTTGCTTCCATTGCAACCAAACTGGCCATCGGAAGGCCGAGTGTCCCCAGCTTCGCCAGGGATCTACGCCTGCTACCAGGGTTCCCGAGGTTCGGCCAGTGAAGGCCGAGGCTCCGAAGGCTCGTGGGAGAACTTTCCAGTTGACTGCGGAGGAGGTCCGCGCGGCGCCTGATGTCGTGGCCGGTATGTATTCTTTCATGTATTTACATTTATACTGAGATATTGTGCTTATATTATTATATGCGTAGGTACTTTTCTTGTGAATCATGTGCCTGCTTTGGTATTGTTCGACTCGGGTGCGAGTCGGTCTTTCGTTTCGTTGGCTTTTAGCCAGCACATCGGTATCGATCGGGAGGCGATGAGTCATCCCCTGCGAGTTGCAATAGCAAATGAGAAAGCGGTATACGCCACCGAGGTGATTCGAGGATGCGTGCTCGAGATTTTTGGGGTCGAGTTTCCTATAGACTTGGTCCCTATAGCTATGGGAGATGTTTGCGTTATCGTGGGCATGGATTGGTTGAGCAAGTTTGGAGCAGTCATTGACTGCGAGAGACAGCTAGTGATGATTCGAGACCCTAGTGGGGGAGTGCTCACAGTTTATGGCGAGGGGACCCGGTGTGGGTCGGCGTTTTGTTCGGCTGCCAGGGCAAGGCAGAGTTTGCAGCAGGGCTGTGATGGATTCATAGCCTATGTGATGGATACTCGTGTGACCGCGGAGAGGCCCAATTCGATTGATGACGTTCCGATTGTATGCGAGTTTTCGGATGTGTTCCCCGAAGAGTTACCAGGTGTGCCTCCGGAGAGGCAAGTGGAGTTTCGTATCGATTTGGTTCCGGGAGCGGCACCCATCGCCAAGGCGCCTTATCGTCTCGCTCCACCGGAAATGCAGGAATTATCCTCACAGCTTCAGGAGCTGTTGGGAAAGGGATTCATTTGACCGAGTAGCTCGGCTTGGGGAGCGCTGATTTTGTTCGTCAAGAAAAAGGATGGTTCACATCGGATGTGTATCGATTATCGGGAGTTGAACAAGTTGACGATTAAGAACCAATATCCGTTACCTAGGATCGACGATCTGTTTGATCAGTTGCAGGGGGCATCTTGGTTTTCCAAGATTGACTTGAGGTCGGGATATCATCAGATGACGGTTCGCGAGGAGGATATCCAAAAGACTACTTTCAGGACTCGTTACGGACATTATGAGTTTGTGGTGATGCCTTTTGGGCTCACCAATGCCCCGGCCGCATTCATGGATCTCATGAACCGGGTGTGCCGACCGATGCTGGATCGGTCGGTGATCGTATTCATCGATGATATTTTGGTGTATTCGAGGACTAGGGATCAACATGAGGAACATTTGAGGGAGATTCTTGGGGTTTTGCGATCGGAGAGACTGTGTGCCAAGTTCTCCAATTGTGATTTCTGGTTACGAGAGGTCCAGTTCCTCGGGCACCTTGTGAACCAGAAAGGGATATTGGTCGACCCGGCCAAGATTGAGGCGGTGTTGAGGTGGGAGGTGCCGAGATCGCCCACCGAGATCAGGAGTTTTCTGGGTTTGGCTGGATATTATCGCAGGTTTATCAAGGATTTCTCCAAGATCATTGTGCCACTTACTAGGATGACCCGGAAGGGTGTTACGTTTTCATGGGGACCGGAGCAGCAATCCTCATTCAAGACGCTTCGTCAGAAATTGTGCGAGGCTCCAGTGCTTGCACTCCCAGAAGGGATGGAGGATTTTGTGGTATACTGTGATGCCTCTATATCGGGTTTGGGGGCGGTGCTTATGCAGAGGGGTCATGTGATAGCGTACGCTTTGAGACAGTTAAAGCCTCATGAGTTGAGATATCCCACGCACGACCTGGAATTGGGGGCGGTGGTGTTTACCCTCAAGATCTGGCGACACTATTTGTACGGAGTTCAGTGTACAATTTACACGGACCATAAGAGCTTGAAGTACTTGATGGATCAGCCAAACCTGAATATGCGACAGAGAAGATGGTTGGATGTGGTGAAGGATTACGATTGTGAGATCCTGTACCACCCGGGCAAGGCTAATGTGGTAGCCGACGTGTTGAGTCGTAGGGCAGATAGCGCCCCGATCCGAGATATTTGTATGAGATTGACGGTATTGACCCCGATTCTTGATATTATTCGAGGAGCTCAGGTGGAGGCTGCAAAGCCAGAACATCAGACGAAGGAGCGGGTTGTAGGTCAGGTATCAGGATTTGTCACGGATGGTCGAGGGATTATGACTTTTCAGGGTCGGATTTGGGTGCCATTTGTGGGCGGTGCGCGCACTATTTTGATGGAGGAAGCACATCGATCGAAATTCTCGATTCATCCTGGTGCTACGAAAATGTATTTGGATCTCAAGAAGAAGTAATGGTGGCCCTGTATGAAAAGGGATGTCGCTTGTTTTGTCGAGAGGTGCTTGACTTGTCGGCAGGTCAAGGCCGAGCACCAGCGACCGCACGGTAAGCTACAACCGCTAGAGATTCCTGAATGGAAGTGGGTAAAAATCTCTATGAATTTCATCACCAAGTTACCGCGAAAGAAGAGGGGAGTTGATGCGATTAGGGTGATCGTGGATCGCCTGACGAAGAGCACTCATTTTCTAGCCATTGGCGAGAGCTCTTCTGCGGAGAAGTTGGCCGAGTTATATGTGAGGGAAGTAGTATCTCGGCATGGGGTGCCGATCTCTATTATTTCGGACCGTGACGTGCGTTTCACTTCCAGGTTCTGGAAGAAGTTCCATGAGGAGTTGGGTACTAGGTTACATTTCAGTACTGCATATCATCCCCAGACGGACGGTCAGAGTGAGCGGACGATTCAGACACTCGAGGACATGCTTTGGGCATGTGTGTTGGACTTCGGAGGGAGCTGGGACACCTATCTACCTTTAGCATAGTTCTCGTATAACAACAACCATCATTCGAGCATTGGGATGCCGCCCTTTGAGTTGTTGTGTGGGCGAAGGTGTCGCACCCCCATCTGTTGGGGTGAGGTGGGACAGCAGGTTATGGGTAGCACGGAGATCGTGCTTCAGACGACCGAGCAAATTCAGCTGGTCAGGCAGAGGTTGTTGACCGGTCAGAGCCGACAGAAGAGTTATGCAGACAGACGATGGTCCGAGCTTGAGTTTCAAGTTGGTGATCTTGTACTCCTGAAGGTCTCTCCTTGGAAGGGAGTGATTCGGTTCAGGAAGAGGGGCAAGTTGGGGCCCCAATATATTGGTCCTTTCTGTGTGATCGTGAGGGTGGGACGGGTAGCCTACCATTTAGACTTGCCAGCAGAGTTGGGACAGATTCACGACACTTTCCATGTGTCGCAGTTGAGGAAGTGTATAGCCGACGAATCGGTGGTGGTTCTATTAGGGGATATTCAGGTGGATGCAAGCCTGAATTATGATGAAAGACCAGTAGCCATCAGAGATCGGAATATCAAGGTTTTGAGGAACAAGGAGGTACCCCTGGTATTGGTTCACTGGCAGCATCGGAAGGGATCAGAGATGACCTGGGAGCCGGAATGTGAGATGCGGGAGCAGCATCCAGAGCTATTTGCCTAGCGGGACTTCGAGGGCGAAGTCTTATTCTAGTGGGGGAGAATTGTAATAGCCCGGATCCCCAGGTCTCTTTACTTTCATCTTTTTGATATTTTGTGAGGGGACTCGGTGAGTTGGAGGTCGAACTCGCCGAGTCGGGTCACGGTTTTGGGCGGAGGTTCATGTCCGGACTCGGAGAGTCCAAGGGATGGACTCAGCGAGTCCGCACTGTTTAATGAAACCATAATTTCCCGGTCCTAAGCCCTATTTAAAGGACCTTATGGCCTTCATTTGCGGCCACCTTGAACCCTAAGAACACCCATACGACTGTGAGCCCTTGTGAGTGTGTTAGGAGGCCATTTGTTCATCATTTTGTGTATTATTGCAAGAAAGGGGGGAGAAGATCAAGCTTGAAGAGCTGGGGAGCTTGGATCTGCTTCTATTTCATCAAGGGAACCTTCTTGAGGTAACTTTCAGAGCCAAACTTCGTATTTTGGGTTGATGTATCAAATCTAGGGTTTCTTCTTGCGTTTCATGGCTTAAATTGGAAGTATGAAAGGTCCCATGGAGATATGGTACCTAGATCTGGACCTTAGCAGGTCCAGGAGGTCCCATATGACAAGCTTTATGTCCATTCTCTTGAGTTAGAAGCTAGGGTTGCCATATTAGAGGTTATTTCTCCAAAATGAGCCTTGTATGCGTTGCATGGCGACCAAGACTGAGACTTTACGTGACAAATAAGCTTGGGAAGGCCAGATCTATGTATGTATGGAATGAATCTGACCGCAAAAGCCAGTTTTAGCTGGTGCATGGCATGGACTCGCCGAGTCTGAAGAATAGACTCGACGAGTCGCTTGAAGATTGTCCTTGAGACCCCCCAGTGTGTAGTCCTGACCGAGTTGTGGGTGACTCAGTGAGTCGCAGAGAGTTGGAAAGGTTTTGACAGGTGGACCGAGTCAAGTCGGGACTCGCCGAGTTGTCCTTGCGACTCGGCGAGTTGAGTCGCGGTGGCCCCGTGATTCAGGACCAGGTGGAACTCGTCGAGTCGGGGGAGTACTCGACGAGTCAAAGTGAAAATCCTTGAGAGTTGGTTAAAACGCGTAGACTCGTCGAGTCACTATAGTGCACTCGCCGAGTCCGGTCCAAATTGACTAAAGACTGTTGACCAAGTCAACCTGTGTTGACTTGATATGGATGGTCAACCTTAGTGGTACATGTAATAATTATAGATTCATGATATCATAGGAGGATTACAGCTCGAGGGTTCGAGCACGAGTGATTCCAGGATTCACGATTAGCGACTTAGCGAGGCATACGAGGTGAGTCTTCTCACTATACTGTACCTAGAAGGGATTTAACTGTGTGACCGGAAGGTCGAATACGATATGAGATATATGCCTTATGTGTGTTAAGTTATTCGTTATATGTGCCATGTATGATATGCTTGATTTGGGCCGGAAGGCAACATGTTATGGGTCGGAAGGCGTGGTCATATGGACTGTAAGGTTGACGTGGGTAGGACCAAAAGGTTTACCCAGTCGGGACGGAAGTTCCCTGAGACACATGGACCGGAAGGTCAAGGCCTGGAAAGGCGTACGTGCGTAGGTTGTATTTTGGGGAACTCACTAAGCATTTATGCTTACAGTTATTGTGTTATGTGTTTCAGGTACTAGCGAGGACCCTGGGAAGGCGCCGGCGTGATCGTACACACACTCGGGGGAAACCATTTTGTGATCTTTTGTTATGTAATCGGTTGTGACTAAATTGTTACATTGGAACCTAAACTTATTACTCATGTTTTGATGATTGTAAAAATGAAAATTTTTTTGGTTTGGAACTTTATGATGTTACAAATTAATTTCTACTATTATTAGAATTTTTATTTTATTTTATTTTATTTTATGTTAAAATTTTTAGGAATAATAAATTTCAAATTTTTTAATCCACAAAGTGATTTATTTTTGAAAAAAAATGTTGGAGTATTGGGCTAAGGATTTAAATAATGAAGGGAAGCCCAAAAATTTGAAAAGGTTTATAAGGAGTACGTGGTTCTTTTTGCTGTCACTATTTCCCATTTCAAAAAATCTTTCAACCGGACACGGCTTTTGCTACTCTCTCTCTCTCTCTCTAAAAATTAACCTCCAAAAAATCTTCATTTTTCAAGAAATTGAAGCTTCATACCGGTAATAATTGCTAAAACGACTCCCATAATGCATCTTTGATGCAAAAATGATCAAAAACTCGTGTTTAATCAAAGATTTTGTTTTTCGACGCCGTGTGCGACCGCATACGGCGTGTGCGGCCGCACACGCTGTGTGCAGTTGGATCGTGTGCAACTACACAAACTTGTATGCGGCTAGTGACATGTGCGGTTGCGCACACTTCTTGTGTAATGAATCTCGTGTGCGGCTGCACACATCCACATGTTCGGTTGCATACATTCTCATATGCGGTTGCACACCTAATTGTGTGCGAGCAATCATGAAGAGTTGGAACAAGTATGGTTAAAATTATTTTTACCCTAATGTATGCATGTTTTTCTTTTCAGATTAAAATGGGAGATCTAGAATTTGTAAAAGTTCACAACTCAGCTATCTTTCTTGAAAACCCTCCAGCAGCACAATGATCTAAAATTGATTGTTGAAGGTTTGAAGAAATGTTGTTTGGAACATGCATTGACAACCAACCCAACAATTTATCAAAACTTGATCAAAGATTTCTGGAGAAGTGTGGTCGTGAAGAAAGATGAAAAAGATGAAAAGTACCTTGAAGCCACAATAGAAGGAGAAGAAGAATTAAGAAGAATATAATGATGTATTCAATAAATTGAGTCATGCTCCATATACATAGATTCTCTCACACACATTATTGTTCTCTCTAGAACATGCCCCTCTCTCTTTTTTTTTTCTCTCCTCACCCTATATATATATATATATATATATGAGACATGGGCCACCAGCTGCATACGAGTGTACAACCTCACATGTGTGTGCGACCGTACACAGGGTGTGCGGCCGCACACACATGTGCATCTGTACACATGGTGTGCGGACACACACACATGTGCAGCCGTACAAAACCACAAAACTACGGAAAAATATATTTTCCTAGAAAAGCAAAGTATAAACCATATTTTTGACCCAACAATCCCCCCTTGGTTTATAGCTTTTTTTTCTAATTGGCCCAACATAAACCATGTATAATTACAACTGACCCTAGTGGATTCACTGAGCTATCATAATTTGCTCATCAAGCCTTTAAACCTTATAAGGATTCCGTGGTTTAATCTGGTCGAGAAAGTAATCACAATTATGAACAATTATTGGGGTTTTCGAAAGCGTACCAAAACAGGACAGGGTCCTTTGATGCTTCCTCCTTTTCTGTGGTCAGACTCCTCCTGTTTCCTCAGTATTCTTCTCTGTTGTGCAGTCTCTTTTATAATGTCCTACACTTCCAAAGAGGTAACAATTTGGACTTGTACCAACATTGGTAGTCAGAGTGATGAACTTGACTAGGGTCCAACAACTACGGGAGGTGTGCCCCTTCCTGTTGCATCTAGTGCAATGCAGCACTTGGCAGACTCCATGATGGTGGGAGTTGCATTTGCTGTGCTGTAGGAGATTTCCCAAGAAGGGTATGGTTGCTGTTGGAACATCAGGGTTGATTGGGGTATTGACTGTCCTAATTTGTTGCCTCTCAGTAGGTCTTTGGGTTGAACAACTTCCTTTGAACTTTTGTTTTAGGATGTTAGGTTGGAGATCAGGTGTGTCCTTTCTAGTAGGTACTTGTTGTTGAGATTGGTTAACACCAAGATTTCGATTTTTATTAACACTTCCACCCTCATTTGTGTTGTTAACGCTAAGAACAGCAATGACAGCTGCCACCGCTACTATGACAATAGATTGGAACGTAGCTGAGTCCATCTGGAGGATTGGTGTCTTACATGTGGGTCAGTTATGTTTCTTCGGAGGCATGATCTACTACATGTCATGAAAAGAAGCTTGTGAGCAACGATGCTTGCCTCTGAATGTATCCTATATGATTCTCTATGCATTAAGATTTCCTGTTTTTTCTATCTGACACTCATTGATTCGACCCACATCCCCATGATATGATCCTAGCAAGAATAGAAAAAGATTTGAACGCAATAAAGTTCACATACAATAAACTTACGAACTCCTTGTTGTTCAGGTCCTTATACTAGTTGGATGACTCTCACATTTTCGACGACTCTAGACGCTATGGAGATTTAGCTATAAGGGTAGTTCCGGGGATCAAGTCGATACGGGATTCAACTTGACATTCGGAAGAAATCCCTGAAATGTATTTGGGGAAGACATCAGGAAAGTTGCAGACTTCAGAGATGCTCTCAAGGCCTTTAACTTTTTGTTTCTTGTCAACAACATGAGTTAGGAATGCATGGCATCCCTTTCGCGGATACTTCCAGGATTTCGCACATGAATGATACGAAGGTTTGAATAACCAGTGAGGGGTTCGTCAGAGGGAAAGATTGAGATGAATCGCTTTCTCGAAGAAAAGGATATCAGCACAATTCGGGGCTTAACCATCCTGTGCTGATTAGGACATCGAAGCTTTTCATGGAAATTGATATGTAATCAATGGGGGAAAAGAAATGATCAATTAAGTACATCCTATGATACATGTCTCGAGGCCAAAACAGTGATAGGAGCCTGATAAAGTTGCTTAGTTTGCATGCTATCGATTTAAGGTATACTTTTGACAATGATAATCTTTAACTGATAAATGCTTGTTGCCACTAATACTGAAACTGAGATTACATATATTGCAGAACCCTCGACCTAAAAGTAGGTCTAAGTCATACAAACAAAGAGAAAACATTGACAGCAGGAAAGACAGAGATGTTTACGAATCCTTAAGTCAGCTAGCTGGCGCTCCAAGTCAAGCAAGCGGCTCTCGTATAATGTCTGGTATGCTCGGAGCTCTATGACCTCAGCTCGAGTGACAGCTAGCTCCTATTGCAGAGCTTCATTTTCCCTCATAGTTCTCCTGTGAGTAACTTCAAGATTGAGAATGCGGTTTGTGTTGGCGTCCAAGTCTGCCTCAAGCACCATAGTTTGCTGAATGGCCGCCACGTTTAGGTCGACGTTGTGGGCAACTCGGCGGACTATGATTGGAAGGGCTCTATCTGCGGAGCCTCCCTCATTCACATTGTAGAAGCGGCGATCCCAATTGTACGGGATAGGTTGGACTTGTTCGTGACTGCACCTATCTAGGCTTTCGACCCACATAGGCGTTGGGCCTTCGAACTCAGGTCGGGGTTAGGATTTGGTATGAGGGCTACCTGAGGTAGGTTCTCGACTTCGGATTCCGAGTCAGTCTCTTCAGGAAATGGTTCAGCGAAGTCCTCGTCCAAAGGAATCTCATGGTTCTCTTCTGGCATTGGTTCGAGCTATCCATCATCTCCTTGGTGAGGAAAGTATGGGTCGCTAGGGAGATGGAATCCAGCCAGGCCATCTACGCGAGATGGTGGTAAAGGAATAGTTAATAAGCATTGAATCTAATAATACTTCCAATGTATTATAGCTAGATGCTTGATTCTTGAAGAATGGATCCTTGGGTAAGTTACCGGCTCGGTCGTTATAGCATCCTACAATACTCCTATAGTATTTAAACCCTTACGTTTGGTTCTAGAACTCTTCTGGTATCTAGGTATGTTTTAGCCTTGCTGCAACACCACAGTCACTCCCAAGCTGTCATGTCTCGAATGAATATAATTGATCATGCTATATTGACCCTAGACATGATTACATAACTGACTAGGTTTAACCGCGATGTCTAACATCCAAATACTTTTGTTTTGTTCTACTTATGACACTGGTTCGGGTACTTAGGTATGCTTGTATAAAAATACTTATATTTTTAAAAGTATAATTTTAGTTTAGAGAACTTAGGCCACTTAGTATTTATAGTTGTATACCATGTAAGGTTTAGTATACTTAGTTCACTATCAACAAGGGCTCTGATACCAATCTATCACACCTCCAAACCAGAACGGCGGAAACGTTCGAGGGTGGTTGAGGTGATGCGTTGTATCACAAAAAGTGTATCATAGCAAGTATAGTAAACACAACCGAACATTGAATACATATATGAAAAAGGTTTTACATTGTCTTAATACATAGTTTTGTTCCTATCAAAGTATACTGGAAAGACGTGACTCTAACACTCCGACTTCACCAAAATCCTGGAAGTACTTGTCTACTAAATCCCTGAGAATACAAGCAGTTTTGAAAGAACATCGGCATAAATATGGTGAGTTCACAAGCATTTAGTTTTGGTGGAAAATGTTTCTTTGATCCTTTTGAAAAGTGTTCCCTAAGAAAATCCTATATTTTCTTATGAAAAGCATGTTTGAAAACCCATTCCTTCCATGACTTCCTGATTCATACGAGGTATGTACAATCCAAGGAGTCTCGGAATGAATATGAATATCCATTAGTTATATGTAAGAACAAATATGTTTATGAAAAGCCAAGTTATCCCGGGAAAATCCTATATTTTCCCTAAAAACAGTTATACGTCCTAGAGGTAGAGATGCAAGTTTAGAAATCTGTGATTACTATCAGTATATATAAAAGCAACTTTATTTCTTAAAATAAAACAAATGAAGAGTAGAGTCCATAAATCAAAGTTAGTTTATACTGATTTGTGAGTCGTATAACCATACTTGATATGACCTAGAGACCATTATAACATTCTTCATACGTTAAAGCTATATGACATTTGTTCACCCTAGGCATGGCTGCATAACTATAGCTAGCAGTTCAGGTGTGGGATTGTCAGTCCCGAATAGGTCTATTCACAAATCTCACGCTCTCCCTCCAGGATAGGTACAATATTGAAGTAGAGCCTCACAATTTTGTATAACCAAGTTTACGAGCTAGAGATAGTATAAAACAATATTTATCCTTGAATAAATGTACTTTATACTCCTGAGAATATATATAACATAAATTAAATCTGCCATAGTTTATACATAATCATCCATGAAATCTGAATCGGTAGGAACTACCTAGAGGGTTATCCCAAACTATACCCATTATAGTTTCTTAGAGTTGATATGAAAAATGCTTTGTAAAAACCTCTCTGAAACCTATGAAGATAGATTTCCAAAGTAATGTGTCCCTTATGCTCTACATATTACAAAAAGGAATAAAATATCTGAATATGTTATTAAACATTGAAATCATTGGACTGTATTAATAAGTTTAAAACTTAATAAAATACTTTGAGTTTGACTTATATTCCCCCCTGAAAACATTAAAAACACAGAAAATGTAGTGGTATGAACTCACCTCGGGCGTTTTGAATGTAGAATCCATACGGAATGCAAGATGTTCAAGTGAAGCCTTGAACACGATTTGATCCTAAATAACATGTAATGACACATAAAGGAGTCAAATTAAGGTATTTCTCTACTAAATGAAGGGTCTAATTAATGGTTTGGTCTAGGCTTTCATTGTAATAGGTTCTTTTGTGTCGTTATGTAGTTTTGGTAGCTTGTAAAGGTGTTTATGGCCAGACTGTGAGTTTACGACCGTAAGCCTGTTTACGGCCATAAACCCAAGGTCGGCCCACGTCCACTATATATAGATGCTAGCTAGGTCATTTTATGGTTGTTGATGCCGCATAGTTTTCGGATGCTATTCCACAAGTTGTACCAGACGTTTTTGCTAATAGAAGTGTGTGCAAGCTTGTTTAGATTTTTGTTTCTACATCGTTCTTGTCATTATTGATTGTCTTGATTGTTTGATCACTAGTAAGATCCGTTTCAGGACCTTACAATTGGTATCAGAGCAAAACCAGTGTCAAAGCATCCTACAATCGAGTTTTTGAACATATTCTTCACTGTTTACGATTGAAGTTGGTGTCTGTTGTGAAAGGGTTTCAAGCTTAATTCAAGAATCACGTTTTTCTCGAATTTCTGGGAGATTATGGCCAGAGCTTACGGCCGTAAACACAGATTACGACCGCAAACTCAACTTATTTCTTGAACCGTAAACTTGGTTCTTAGACCGTGAATAAAGCATCTTCAACATCCGAAAACTTAGATTCATTAATCGTGTATAGAAACCGCACACTATTTATGACCGTAAACCCTCGATCGTAAACAGAGTTTACGGCTGTAAACAGTCCTTTGACCATGAACATCTGCTTTGACCGGAAACTCATTTTTTTAAAGAAAATAACTTAAATTTTTATTTAAATAAATAACTTAATTTTTATTTAAATTTAAATGGATTCACAAAGTTAAACACATGACCATGAGTTGGACTCTGTAGTGGGCACAACCACTCAAATTCCAAGACTGCTGTCTGCTGAAGGTTTTCCTGAATGGAAGTACAGGATAGAGAAGTATATTAAAATGAAGGACTTCAAGATCTGGAGAAGCATCATCAAAAATATTGTCAGAATAACCACTACTGTTGCAGGGCAAGTGGTTGATAAAGCGGTTGAAAATTACACTAATGAAGACTTTGAAAAGGTTGAGGAGCAGGAACGGGCTTTGGCCACTTTGACCATGGCCCTGTCTCCAGATATAGCTCAAGGTTTTAGGGAGTACACTTCTGCTAAGGCCTTGTGGGAAGCCCTAATCGAGGTATATGAAGGGAATAAAGACATGAAGGAGAGTCACCAAGATATTTTGTGACAACGGTTTAACATATTCAACTACATTCCTGGAGAAACTCTAGAGGCACAACTGTAGTGATTCACAACTCTTACCATTGAGATGACTGTAGCCGGGATCCTTTTCACAAAATCTGAAATAAACAAAAAGCTACTGAATGCTCTCCCAAAGTCATGAGACATAAATGTGGTTGCTATTAAGAAAACCAAGAATCCAAGTCGGCTCACTCTTTCTGAAATGATGGCGGTCATCAAGGCTTGTGATATTAATGACAAACAGTGGGAAATAAATCATGTGAATTCATACTCTACTACAAACCTTGGGATCTCATCTAACAATTCTCTTTCATCTCTCACCTTTCCTTCTACAGGTGAACCCTTTTCTGCTCAGCAAGCTAAGATTCAGTCCTTTTCCACTCCATCAGCTACTTCACTTTCGTCTGCATCAGCCATGCCATTCTCTCAGAACCAATCATTCATTACTACTCAAGCTGCTTCTCCTTCTAACGTGACTTCCTCCTCAAATGGCAAGGAGGGTGATGAAAATCTTTCTTTTGCTACAGGGCTCGTTAACTGCTACAATGCTCTTGTAGCTGGAGATCTTCTGCCCCAATTGTGATTTGCTGATCTCGGTCAAATTCATCTTGAAGACGTAGAAGAAATAGATATCACATGGCAAATCGCCATGCCAGTTTTCAGGGCAAAACAGTTTGCAAAGAAGACCCAGAAGAACAACTGGGGGATGAGTGCTGATAAGAAGGTGGGGTTCAGCAAGTGAAAGCTATGTTGTTTCAACTGCCATGAGCCAGGTCATTTTGCTCGTGAGTGCCCAAAACCGGACATAAGATTAAACAATGATCGGATAATGGTTGCAGTAGGAAACAATCGGAGCGGTTCTCAAGTCAATAGCGAGAAGGCTATGGTTGTGCAGTCATTTGACTAGGACGATCAGATGCAGGCCCTGAAGATATCAAGACCTGAAAATGCTCATTTGGCTCAAGTTGGTGATGATGCTTCCGCTGAGAGTGTTGCGGCTGAAGATCAAATGATGGAGCTGCAACTTGTACTGATGGTCTCTTCTTCTCCTAAAACAAAGAAAAACAAGGTAATTGAAACACTACGTAGAGAAGTAGAGGACCTTAGATATGAGGGAAAATTATGACTACATAAAGAGATAGAACACTGAGTTAGCTACCGAACTTGAAACATTAAAGGGAAAATTTGAAATTGCTGATTTTGATTTTAGAAAATTTGATGTATCAAGTGAGGTAGTTGCCAACATGATAGACCACTACATGCAATTTAAACATAATCTGTCAAAAGGTCGAGGGTATAATAAAGTGCCTTTTCCTTTCAATCATTCATATCAGTTTCAACCTTTGTCCATGGAGGAGATTCCCAATGAACCATCCATGGTTTATGGCAAGCCATCTGGTTTTATTTTGGGAGGATTTATTAATGTTGAAATTACTAACATTTCTACTTCTCCTGCAGATCAATCCTTAAATCAGTCAAAGCACGAAGTTGAAGGATCTGTTTCTGAAAATAAAACTGAGTCTGAACCTGAAGTATTAGTTTTAAATAAAGACTTCAATTTTTTTGATGCTGCAAGTGACAATGTTTTTTGTGATGTTTATGCACCTTGTAATACTGATTTGAATGGTTTTAAAGTGTTTGATGATGTGGTTGGAAATTCTAATGTTTGTGACGATACTAATGAAAAACCACCAGTTTCACAAGTTTCTCCATCTGATGCACTGTCACTTGTGTCACAACCTAATTCTTGTTCATGTTCATGTGAGAAAAGCAAGGGGGTTGTTATGGAAAACAAATCTGAAAAATGCAATACAGGTTTTAACAATAACAAAGATATTTGTTTTAGTTGTGGTATTGGTGGTCATATAGTTAGGAATTGTCCTAATAGAATGTTTGTACATTTTGAGCCACCAAGAGGAGAGAACAAATTCAGAGGAAGGTATTTAACTAGGAAGTCCTCTAGAACTTGTTCTCGGAATGATGATTGGAAGGACGATTGTAGTAGAAAATGGGCTATCTTTGAAAAGCATAAAAGGGTCATTTATAACAAAGTCGCAAACAGTTTTCCAAAACCGAACACAACTAAGCCAAGGTCAGTTTCATCAAGAAGCTACAAGGGGTCTTCAACCAATTCTGGTAGAAAACCCAAGTGCTCAAGGCAAACTAATAAAAATCCTATTTCAAAACCACCCGGAATTGTTAGAAAACCTAATTATCAATGGTTGCCCAAAATAACCTCCAATCCATCATGTGTATCCTCTGAAAAGTTAATAAATAATTATAAATCAGATAAGGCAATGGGACAACCCATGAAAGTAATGGTCAGGGTTCCTAAATCTAAATGAACTTGCACATTTTGCATGGCCAATTGCGGGGGAATGTTGTCAGACCTTGGTTCATCGACAGTGGCTGCTCCCGACATATGACAAGAGATATCGCCCAACTGAACAACATTCAATCTTTTAAAGGGGGATATGTTTCCTTTGCGGGTGGAGAAGGTAGCAAGATCACTCAGGGAGGAATCGTCACATATAGGGTGTTAAGTTTTGACAATGTCAACTTTGCTGCCGAATTGAAGCATAGTTTATTGAGTGTGTCTCAGATATGCGACAAAGGCTATTCTACACATTTCATTGATAAGGAATGCATGATTCTTAAGCCAGGCTTTGTCATCCTAGAAGAGTGGATTCTTGGAAAATCTAAAAGGCATGGGAAGGCTTACATCATTGATATAAATAGCAATCTTCCAGAACAAGTTACGTGCCTCTTTTCAAAGATCTCAGAACAAAACACAATGATGTGGCACCGAAGACTCAGTCATGCTAATGCCAAAAACTTGAATCATCTTGTGAAGAATGAGATGGTTCGTGGTTTTCCTGTCAAAGACTTTATAACTTTTGAAAGTGTGTGTCATTTGCCCAGGGTAAGCATCACAGAAAACCACACCTGCCAAAACAGGTTAACTCAGTAAGTTAGGTGCTTTAATTGCTACATATGGATCTATTTGGACCAGTCAACGTTCTCAGTATTAATAGAAATTCATAATGTCTAGTTGTGATTGATGATTTCTCTCGTTTTACATGGGTTTTCTTTCTATCCAACAAAGCTGGAGTTGCTGATCTAATTAAGAAATTCATTGTGCTGATTGAGAGCCAAACTAACAACCGGGTGAAGGTGCTTCGTACCGACAATGGAACAGAGTTCAAGAATTCTATTCTTGATCATTTTTTATCAAAAAGGGGTATTATGCATCAACACAGCTTAGCTCACACCCCTCAACAAAATGGTGTTACTGAGAGGGGAAACAGAACTTTAAAATACGCTACAAGGACAATGTTGTGTGACTCCAAGCTACCAGTTTTCTTTTGGGCCGAGGCGATTAACACCGCTTGCTATGTTCAAAATCATGAGTTAATCAACAAAGCTCAGATGAAGACCCCGTATGAGATTCTATATGGTCACAAGCCCTCAGTCAGTCATTTCCGTGTATTTGGCTGCCCTTGCACCCTTCTTCACCTAGAGACCAACCCGAATTTTAATGCCGAAGTCGATGATTGTTACTTCGTAGGGTATGTTTCACGCACCACATATAGGGTCTACAATAAGAAGACAAAGCAGGTTGTGGAATCTTATAACGTGCGCTGGTTAGAGGAGAATGAGACGGATGCTCGAGTGGGTCCGGATTGCTTATTTGATTACAAATCGCTTTTCAAGTTCATAAATGTGTTTTTGGGTAGCTCATCTGGATATGTCTCTGGTTTGAAGAATGTTTCTGAAGACGAAGACGAATAAGTTGTCTACAAACCCCCAATGGTATCCTCTTCACCGCCTGAGGCGGAGTCCTCTACTTCGCCTGAGGGGGAGTCATCTGTACAACCTGATTGTCCAAAATCTCTAGTTCAGAATGATACTCCTGATGCTGAACCTACACAAATTACTCCTATAAAAAGAGAGTTCATGTCTAAAGATGCTTCCACTGTCACTTCAACCTTTATGGAACTACTCTTTCCTGAAAACATTTAAAATGAGTTTGTAGCAGAGTCATCTGGAGCGGCTCAATCACCAAATGAAGGAGGTGGCAATATTCACAATCTTCCTATCTCGCTTAACGATATCAGCCAAGAGATACCCTCAAGGATTCAACACGATCATCCGATCGAAAACATCGTTGGTCAGCTGGGTGATGACGTTAAAACCAGAAGTCAGAGTAGAGATGTCAATACATGTCTTTACTCTTGCTTTATCTCGTAAATGGAGCCCAAGAATGTTGAAATGGCTATGAATGAGCCCAGCTGGGTAGATGCAATGCATGAAGAGTTACATCAGTTTGAAAAACTCAGGGTTTGGAAGTTTGTTGAGTTGCCAAAGGGCAAAAAGTCTCTTGACACACAATGGGTCTATCGAAACAAGCAGGATGATTCAGGGGTTATAGTGCGAAACGAAGCTAGATTGGTGGTTCGCGGTTTTTGTCAAGTCGAGGGTCTTGATTACACTGAGGTTTATGCTCCATTAGCTTGCTTGGAGGCTATTCGTATCTTCCTTGCATATGCCTCTTTCATGAACTTCACTATTTACCAAATGTACATCAAGACAACCTTCTTCTATTGCAGGGTGAAGGAATAAATCTACGTTGATCAGCCCCCTGGGTTCGTTGACTCGAATTTTCCTAATCATGTCTACAAGTTGGACAAGGCATTGTATGGGTTACATCAAGCTCCTCGAGTGTGGTATGCGACTCAAACAAAGCACTTGCTCGAGCATGGATACTCTCATGGCATTATCAATCAAACTTTGTTTATCAAGCATGTCGGTAATGATTAGATTCTGGTTCAAATCTACGTTGACGACATTATTTTTTGGTCGACCAGTCCGCAGCTTTGCAAGGAATTCGAAGGTGTTATGAAAAACCGGTTTGAGATGAGTTCGTTGGGGGAAATGACCATGTTTCTAGGGATTCAGGTCAAACAAAATTCAACCGGAATCCTGCTACATCAGGCCAATTATGTGGAGGATATTCTTGAGAAGTTCGGGTTTCAAGACACTAAATCTGCATCGATGCCAATGGCTGAAAGACCTCTTCTGACTCCACATAGTGATGGCAATTCTGTAGATCAGACTCTCTACAGATCGATGATCGGATCGTTGATGTATCTTACTACAAGCCATCCAGAGGTCATGTTTGAAGTTTGTCAATGCGCACGTTATCAGGATAATCCTTAACTTTCACATCTTATTGCTGTCAAAAGAATCTTTCGGTATATCAAAGGCAGCCCAAAATTGGGTCTTTGGTATCCGAAGAATTATGAATTTGATTTATATGCTTTTGCTGACAGTAATTATGGAGGCTGTCAGCTTGATAGGAAATCCACTTCATGAGGGTGTCAATATCTTGGTGATAGGCTAGTGTCATGGCAGTGCAAGAAACAAGACACTGTCTCAACCTTAATAGCAGAGGTAGAATACGTTGTTGCATCTGCGTGTTGCTCTCAAGTTATCTGGATCCAACATCAGTTGTTGGACTACGATTTGAACTACTTAGAAACCTCCATTTATTGTGATAATGAGGCCGCAATTCAAATTGCCAAAAATCTTGTCCAACATTCTAAATCAAGCACATCGATATTAAAATTCATTTCATCAGAGATTGTTATGAACGTTCACTCATTCGGCTAGAACAGGTTCCCATTGCTAATAATGTGGCAGATCTATTCACTAAGCCCTTTAACAAAGCTCGATTCGATTTGCTAGTGGGATTTTTGAAAATGATTCGTTTTGAGGATTATGTTATTCTGTTTTATTTATTTTTTAAGTTTTCTTTATTCTTCTTAATTTTTAATTGATTTTTGTCTTTCTAGGTAGGTTACTTTAAATTTGCGCATCTTATTTTACTTTTATTTTCATTCTCACCCATACAGAAATTTAGGGGGAGAAATAATCAAAAATCCAAAAACAATAAAAAAAATCCAAAAATCCAAAAACCATAAAAATTCAGAAAATTAAAAAATGATGCTAACAGTCTTGTTTGTAGGTGTTGTGTAACATCCAGGAATATCAAGAGTAGACTTGAAGGGCTAAAAATGAAATTGTATGAGGGCAACTCGGCGAGTCCATGGGTGGACTCGGCGAGTAGGGTCACGACTTTGATCGCGTGTTAAGTGGCCTACTCGGCGAGTCCAAAGATGGACTCAGCGAGTAGGTGCTGAGTGGACAAAACCCTAAATCCGGAGGATGAGTCCTATTTAAAGGACATCATACCCTCTCCCCAGCCTCTTTGATCTCCCTTGAAGTCCAGAAACCCTAGAAAGCGTGATTGTGGAAGATTGGAGTGAATTTGGAGCTTGGGGAAGTGCTTGTTGAAGAAATATTGAAGGAGAAGAGACTTGGATCAAAGGGCTTTGCTTAGATTCAGATTTCTTGCTATTGGGGGCTTCATTTTGAGGTAATATCTCGTTCTTGGGCTGTGTTCTTCTAGATTCATCATTTTGGGGTTGTGTGGGAAGCTTAGATTTGTGGTATCTTGAGTTTGAAGGGTAGCTCCGAGGTTGCTACCTCAGATATGGGGTGGAGAAGGTCTTAAGTGCATTAAAGTCCCTGTTTTTGTGTAATTGATGGAGCTATCTTGTCCCAAACCCAAACCTTAGGGTGAAAATGCCTAGATCTTCTTGGATTCACGTAAAGATTGCCACTTTACATGATGGATGGCCTTAGGAGAAGTAGATCTATGGTTTGGATCATATGCATGGCTTGGAAAGCTTCTGTATGGATTCAGACCCGGTGGTAGTCGGCGAGTTGGATGAAGATGGCCTGGAACTAGGCGAGTTAGAAGAACAACTCGGCGAGTAGGTTGAAGATAGTCATAGACTCGGCGAGTCTAGTCGTTGGGTCCAAGTTTCTTTTGGAAGTGTTGTGACTCGGTGAGTCAAGGGGCGACTCGGTGAGTTGTTTGGGAGTGGGCTCAGAGTTGTTGGACTCGGCGAGTCTCAGGGTGACTCAGCGAGTTGGGTCGCGAATTGAAGGAGGTTTTGCGTATGAGGACTCGGCGAGTAGAATCAGTTAGGGGTAGACTTTGACTTTGACTTTGACCAAGGGTTGGCCAATTGATTTACAGGGGTAATTTGGTAATTATTGGTATTTATTGGATTCAGTCTTTTGGGTATTGACAGTGTTGGAGTTCGAGTCGGAGGCTGCAGCAGCGTGATCTTATCCTTTCAGTCAGCAGTTGCGTGGTGAGTTGTCCTCACTATATCAACAGGGTATAACGCACCAAGGCCGACCCTTTATCAGATTGAGATCCGGGTATTTGTTGTTATGTTATTGCTTTGATATGTTTGCATCCGAGTAGTTAGGATGGTATTCGTTAGAGACCTGGTTAAGGTCAGTATACTGGTATTTAGGATGATGCTATGCTAGTGACCGGTTAGGTCGGTATCCTGTTAGAGTATTTTGTGTTCTGTGATCTGCTAGATCGGTTTGACTGTATATGAATTATTATGTGCTTGTATGTTTATGTGCATATGGTTGTTTGGACCGTAGTTGGGTTGAGGCGGGTCTTGATTCGTGTTGTAGGCCAAGATACCCAGGGCGAACCGGTTGTTCCGAAGGCCCAGCGAGCGGTCCGGATAGACTGTAGGCCCCACGAGGGCGGACCAGACGTGCCGAGGCTCAGAGAGTGGACTAGGCCGACAGAAGGCCCGGGCTGGCAGACCAGTCATACTGTAGACTCAGAGAGTGGATCAGGTGGGTTGAAGGCCCAGTGCAGGTGAACCAACCACACTGCAGACTCGAGGGACATGATTGGACTCAGAGGGTGGACCAGGTGGACTGAAGGCCCGACACGGTAGACCAGTCTCATAGTAGACCCGATATGCATGGTTGTTCTGTGATTCGATATGATATGGCATGTTATGTGTATGGTATATGTGGTTGGTATTTTGGGGGTATCTTACTTAGATTTCGGGCTTACAGTTGTGGTTTAATGTTTTTCAGGTTCTTCAGGAGACCGTGGCAAGGCAAAGGCGTGATCGTATCGCTCCTCGTGTTTATGTTTTATGAAATGGACCTGGGAATACTCTGACAATAAATGTATTGAAAACCTTTTTTAATAACTTAATGAATTAGGATGTTTTTGACAAGTTTAAATTTTTTTGAAATTTTGGGTTGTTACAAGTTGGTATCAGAGCCTTGGTTTGAGTGAATTGGAGGAACACTCGTGTGACTCCAGTCTCAAATCGAGGAAGGTTTTCAAAAGAGAATTTAAAATGGTTTTCAAAATAGGTAAAGGAGGACGCGGAGGTACGATCAGCCGGAGCCAGTAAGTAACCCCAAAATACCATACATGATATTTGTTTTATTGAGCTTTGATAGAACAGCATGCTAGAGTTAGGCTAGAGATCTTCAGGATTTCATGATGTGTTGCCTTATATATGATGCCTGTTAGCCTAGGGTTTCCAATGAGAGATTTCCAGTGTTCCTCTAGTAGTGAGGGTAGAGCGTTGTTATGTATCTTTTCACTAGGGTGTTGTGGTAGTACTTCATACAAATATAGGTAGGTGTGGAAGGTAGTATGGGCCCGTACTACTGAAAGCACAGGACCCATACGCGTATCAGGGAAACCATGACCTCTAGGGTTGGGTTGAGAGTTGGTTCCCGGGATAGTGGGAAGTGTCTGAGATTTTGGTGGTTTATTTTCAGTATTGAGATTTCAGGGCATGCTGGGAGTGGATCCGGGTCAGGATCGGGTGCATGAGAGGGAGTTCCGGGCGGGTCCGTACCGCCCGAGGTTGTGGGTCAGATGAGCACAGGCGATTTGGATGTGAGGATTCGTGAGATCCTGCATGATGAGGTTGCTGCATTGTTCCGGGCGGAGCTGCCGGAACTGTTTAGGTCGATCAAGACTGTCATGGTGGAGTATTTTGATGAGCGCTATGCGGCCCTCACGGAGACGGCTGTCGTGGCGGCTACATCGGCTGTAGCAGCGGCAGGGGGAGGGGCTAGTAGAGGTTTTCAGTATCGGGACTTCGATAATACGAAGCCTCCCACCTTTGATGGAGTTCAGGATCCGATCGTTGCTATGAGATGGTTATCAGATGTGGAGGGGTGTTTCTTCACGTGTTCATGCCCTGCTGATCACCGGGTGAGGTGTGCTTTGAACCTGTTAAGGCTCGGGGTAAAGGATTGGTGGAGGTTGACCATGGGGTCATATTCGGATGCGCAGAGGGCTGTGGTTTCATGGGATCTATTCAGAGAGATGTTCAACACTCGTTATGTTCCGCAGGTCGAGAGTGAGAGGTTGGCTCAAGAGTTCCTTGAGCTGAAGTAGGATTCGGAGTTGGTGACGGAAATCACCAGGATGTTTACTGAGAGGGCAATGTTTTGCCTTGAGTTCGCTTCGGAGCATGCTCAGATGTCCCGATATCTGAGTATGCTAAAGAGAGATATCAGACAGTTTGTGTCCACGCAGAGGTGCGAGACCTTGTTGGAGTTGCAGGAGGCCGCCAGGCGGCGTGAGTTAGAGATTGAGTTGCAATTGCGTGAGCTGAGGCAAGCTCCGGTTCAGTCGCAGCCGGCGAAGAAACAATCTAAGATCGTTGATTCCAGGATGGGAGATCAGGTCAGCCATGTTTGTGGGAAGTGTGGGAGGGGTCACACCTGAGTTTGTCGGTCCGGTGGTGCATGCCGCAAGTGCGGAAAGGAGGGGCACTATGCAAGGGATTGTCGGCAGTCAGTGCTGGTTTGGGATTTGAGGATTTGTTATCATTGTCATCAGGTTGGGCACTTGAGGGTCAACTGCCCACAGCTTGTTGCAGGACCGGTGCAGGCTCCAGCACTGGCCACTTTGAGGATCACAGGAGGAGGTCAGGGTGGAGCGGAGCCCCCAAGGGCTCAGGGTTGCGCTTTTCAGCTGTCAGCAAAGGAGGTCAGAGCAGTGCCGGATGCAGCTGCGGGTATGTTCCTTTCTTGATGTCTTATTTTTTATGATTATGGTGGAGTATTGTTTTTCTATTAGTCTTGTTGCGTGGATTTCGGTATTGTATTCTTTGGTTTTGAGGGTTATGGCTTGGTTATGGATTTAGTGTTTGGAAATTCTTTGGTTATCTTTCGTGAGGATTGTTCGTGGGAATCGGGTGTTGGTCTGGATATCAGGTAGCAGTTGCAGTCTGAGGAGTGGTTAGCAGAGGATCGAGTTCTTTCATGCCGGGATCATCTGTATTCTTATGCGATTAGTGAAGGTTGTTCGTGTTACTGGGAAACAGTTCACGTGAAAGAGTATGTGTCATGACGGGTTGTTGAGGGAGGTCGGTGATGGCGACCGGTGGTTGTTAGTCAGTGCCCTAAATGGGGAGAATTGGAAAATTCTCCAGAAGATCGATGAGCATAGTAGGATGTTTGGCTGCTGGGTTTCAGTAGTGGTTCTGCCAGTCAAGAGTATAGACTGATATGAGTCAGTGGCGGGCGTGCGGGGTGAGATGCAGACCAAGGGTATTTGATTGAGTAGGGCCTGGGATCAGGTCGGGATTGAGTATGTATGATGGAGATAGAGTTCGGAACCCCTAGGGGGGCTAGAACAGTATGCATGGGAGGATTTCCCGGAGAGGTAACTCGGAATGTTGATTGCTAGTTTAGCGGTCCGGATAGACTGAAGGCCAATAGGCATACCAGTCAGGTCGAAGGCTCAGTGAACAGTCCACCTAGACTGAAGGCCTTGGAGGGCGGTCCAGGTTTGCTGAAGGTTATGAGAGTGGTCCAGTTTGGCTGAAGGCCTGGTAAGGTGGTGCAGTCATGCTGAAGACTCTGCATGTGTCGTTAGATCGGTGCGAGGTAATGGTTTAAGTATGTCGCGTTATGTTAGCATTAGAAGGTCTGGCTCCGGATATTGATCATGATAGGAAGTCAAGCGTGGACTTGAGAGTCTTCGCAAGTGGATTTAGAGTATGGATGGTGCATGAGATGGCAGTTATGCCATAAGGAAATGGTGTCGTATTGGGTAAGCACCGTGGCATTTGTCGTAGTGTCAAGGCTGCCAAGTGGATCTCCTTGGTAGGGAAAAAGGGAAAGGAATGTAGCTCCAAGAAGGAATGTAAGTCACGAAAGTGAATTAGTAGTGCAGAGTTATGATTGGGGTGATCCAATTATGGTTATGGCACAGTCTTTGGGGCGGTGGTATGGAATCACGTCCGGTTTGGATTTCTGCCGAGGTTACGGAAGCAAATCTCGAGGGTGTAAAGTCAAGAGGCTCGTAAGGGATGCAGGTATGGAGTTTTGGATTCCCAGCTTGATTTCGGTGAAGGAATTGTGTCACACCCCGAAAATCAAAGGCGGAAACATCTCCGGGGTTGACTCCAAGTTGAGTATCAAATCCAATGTACATAATAATCACAGTAAACAAACATTACATTACATATATATGAAAGTTTACATTTGTTTCAAAAGTAAAGTTTTACAAGATTTACATATGCATCATATAAACAAAAGTTGAGACGAGTCTTCCACTCACTTCGTCTTCATCAAAAGAGATCACTGGGTACCTATCTAACTTGGACCTGAGAATACAAGCGGTTTGAAAATCAGCAAAAAGCTGGTGAGTTCATAAGCGGTTTTGTTTTATGAAAATGTATCGGTTTCCTTTAGTTTCCGAAAAGGTTTGTTATCCAAGAAAATCCCATATTTTCTTATGTGAAGTTGGTTTAGTTATCATTCGTTACCAATTCGATTATGTATTGTATTTTACCCCAGGAAAATCCCATATTTTCCTAATTGTAAGATCGGTTGTATATCACAAAGTATAGTTTAATACACAAAACTATATAATGAAAATCTTGGGATCACTATCCTGAAAGACATATTAGATAGTTTGACACATCTGAAAGTACAAGTTTAAGATCATGGGACTATCATCCCGGACTAAACACGAGATAAGTTGATGTATATATGTAAATATAGATCGAAACCATGAGATCACTATCCCGAATAAGATACAGATTTGGAAAACCATGGGATCACTATCCCGTATAAGATATAGATACAAAACCTTGGGATCATTATCCCGTATAAGATATAGATTTAGAAAACCATGGGATCACTATCCCGTATAAGTTATAGATACAAAACCATGGGATCACTATCCTGTATAAGATATAGTTAAAGACCATGGGGAAAGACATCCCGTACAAGTTATAGGCATAAAACCATGGGATCACTATCTCGAACTAGATACAAAATAGTTTGGTTAATACCATGGGATCACTATCCCGAAAGAGATATAGAAACAAAACCATGGGAACACAATCCCGAAAGAGATATAAAATATAGATGCAAAACCATGGGATCACTATCCCGAACGAGATATAGTTTCTAAACCCAAACTGTGAATAAGCTGATATTAATACATGTTGTGAGTCGGGTAACCATACTAATACGACAACGTGACCTCCTTGACGTTTGTCAGACGTCGAAACGATATCCATAAATTTGAAACCCCAGGCGTGCCCGCCTAACTGTAGCTAGCAGTTAAGGTGTGGGATTGTCAGTCCCGAATAGATCTATTCACAAATTCCGAGCTCTCCCTCCAGGAGACTCTGGTTACACTTACGGGGAGGATTTACTGATCATCCAGAAAGGGTAGTGACTATCTCACAAACCAGTACTAAACTATTCACAGGGTTCTCATAAGATATCGACATACAGAAGGTTATGAAACATAGTACAGTAAGTATAGATACATACAATGAAATTATCTGACAATACATTCAAATGATACGGGGATAAACTGAATCAGACATAGTTTATTTAATAACTTGATATAGACATCAGTATATGATAGAAAGAACAGTAAAGACCCCCAAATTATTCTCATAATAATTTGATTAGTTTGATTATTTCCTTATCTAAATCTCATTTAGTTCTATTTGATAAGTCATTCCTTATGCTCAACATAATACATAAGGAGTAAAAGAGTTTATAAGGTTGTCAGATATAGTTTGAAACATATCAATGTTATGATTTGAAAACAGTTATAGTTTGCTTGTATTCCCCCCTGAAAACATTGAAAACAGTGAAAAAGTCGTAGCGGTATGAACTCACCGGACGAGAAATGTGACGATTTGGATGCTAAGAGTTGATCCGGGGCTTGTAAATACACGAGGTTCCTAATTATAATGTAAAGATACACATTTGTATATAATTAGGACTTAGATTGATTGTTGGATAGGGACAATTGCTTCAAGTCGCGATAACACTCCGATACAAGTGTTTGGAGGGACCCGGGTGGTGTTTAGGGACATGAATGATGCGAGGGACTTAGGAAATGAGTTGGGACTTCAAAGGAACACCCCCTTTAGGGAGTTTACGGCCACAAGACCCATTCCCCATGAGTTTACGGCCGTAAACTCATGGTGGGGTCAAATATGGGCAAAAATGACATCAACACTTAGGGGAATAATTTCTAGACTTGGTTTAAGGACTTGAAATGATTTTAAAACATAAAATAGACCCACTTATGGGAGTTTACAGCCTAGCATGGCTCCATGGCCGTAAACTCCTATTTTTCCAAGAAAATGATGTTAAATGGTTCCAAAACATATCAAATGTGATTAATAGAATTATTCCAAGGCCTAACATGAGTTTACATGGGACATTTGAGGGGTTTATGGAGTTTACGTCCCATGAGACCCCCTCATGGCCGTAAACTCTTCTATAGAGTGCTTCAAGGTGTTTCAAGGTCTAAAACTTGCATTAGAGGACTTCTAAAATTCATCTAAGGGCCTTAGGGGTGTTTGGTTTGCATTCTAACACCATGAATCATGGAGTTTATGGCCCAAGGTAAAACCATGCTAAAACCAATGTTCTATAATTCATATCTAAGCCATACTAGTGATTTGGAAGGGTTTAAGGGCATGAAAACCCTAATTATATGAGTTTACGGCCCAAGAATGATCCTTGGCCATAAACTCCTTCAAACATCACAAAATTCATGTTTTAATTGTTTAAAGTCCATATCTTGAAGTCCCTTGGCCATATCTAAAGTCCAAATGAGTTTACGAAGGATTTTAAGGGCTAAAAACCCTTCAAAATGGTGTTTACGGCCTAGGATGCCTCCTGGGCTGTAAACTCACATATGTTGTCCTAGTTCATGACTAAATGTCGAATTTGGAAGCCAAATATGCTATAGATTAAGGCTAGGAAGGTACCTTAAGGATTTAAAGCCTTAAATTTGAGTTTTGGACCCTTAAACTTGGATTTAGTAGAGAGGTTAGAGAGAGAGTAGAGAGAGAAGGAAAAAGCTTCAAATGATAGGTTAAACACGTTTATATATTTCCTAAAACTTGTACGCGGTGGAATTCTACCCGATACCGACGTTAAACGCGACTTTTGGTCGCACCCGATTAAGTTACGGTCACCCGGCGGGAACATTTTTAAAACTTATGAAATAATTATATTCGGGCTAATTACGTGAGTTCTTGAGTCATTTAGACACTCATTAGAATAAAATAAACATATAAGTTTATACAATTAACTCCAAAGAGAAAACGGAACGAATTTGATAATGGCGATCTTTCGGGTAGAACAGGTTTTGGCGACGAACAATTTCGGGTTGTTACATTATCCCCCCGTTAGAGGGAATTTCGTCCCGAAATTCAAAGAATAAGATATAGATCATGAGTTTGAAATGAGACTCGAATGGATTCGTTACTTCGGATCTTCACTTTCTCAAGTGGAATCGAGTCTCTACTAGGCGTTCTAGTGAATTCTCATTATCGGGACGTGTCTTCGTTTCGTACCTTGACTTTCTCTCAATCTATGATATCAATCGGTTTTCTCATGGAAGTTCCAACCCTGGACGACTTCGGTTTCCTCAAGGAATTACTAGGGTTTCGTTGGGTAGAAGCTTCTAAGGATTCGAGACATGACGTACTGGATAGATGTTAACAAGCTCTACGAGCATCTGAACCCTGACGATTGTAGAATCAATCTTTACGAAGATCTCGAAGAGTATGGCGTGGAACTAAACTTTAGACGTTCGAATGAAATTCCCGGAAACTCTTCGGGACAGACATTTAGTAGAAAAGAGCTACTACCTTCTCGTTTCTCAATGATCACAGAAATGAGGAATGTGTGGTAATTCGTATCAGAGAAACTGTTGAGTTTTAAAGCATGAAACAATACGAAGGTTTGATGCCGAAGATCATGAGAGTTAGGTCGAGGAAAAAGATATAGATAGGCGACCCTCTCGAAACCAAGATAACAACATGAATGAGACTCAGTCATTCCATGTTAAACGTAGCATCAAAGTATTTTCGCGAAAAGTTTCCCATTTAACCGAATGGAACAGAATAGTCCTCTAGACCGAGGATTCAGTCTATAGGTACGAAGTTAGTGTTCTCAATCTCATCGGTTAGTCGTCTCGATGATGCACATTTCGATCACATACGAGGAATTGAGCTTAGAAAACATTCGAATAGATAGATAACAGGTTTCCCTCCAAACACGGGAATCAAAAAGAGTTGCAGGTATAAGAGTTATCAAAGAGAGGTATACCTGCGGCGACAGAGGGATCAGTGGTGGTAGTTGCTTTGGGACAGTTCCTTTTGAAGTGCCCTGTTTCACCACAACTGTAGTAGGCTGGACTGATTCCTGCTCCCGATGATTGGTTCGTTGACTTGGCCGGTTTTCTGCAGGTTCGAGCAAGATGGCCCTTTTTGCCACAGTTGTCGCAGCTCCTTTCGCGACATGGACCAGGGATGCGGTGATGGTAGTTGCACTTACCACACCAAGGAAGGGTACCAGTGTATCCACTGGTAGGAGTTTGGGCTGTAGAACCGACAACTGAGACAGGAACAGGGGCAGTAGCAGCATGGACTGCTACCGTTTGTTGTTTCTTCGAAGACTCTTTCGTACTCGGGGCCTTTCGCTTGTTCCGAGATTTCTTTTTACTTTCACCTCCACTTGTGTCCGACTTGGGAGTGGTAGTTTCCTCTTCAGAGTTGTCTTCGTGATCGATCAAGATTTTCGCAAGACATTTAGCACTGTCGTACGTGTCTGGCTTTGCAGCCAATACATTCCCTTTAGTTGGCTGGGTCAATCCCCAGATGAATCTTTCTATCTTTTTACTCTCCGGGGTAACCATTCCCGGACAGAGTAATGCCAGGTCATCGAATCTTGAAGTATAAGCAGTTATGTTGGAACCCTTCATCTTAAGGTTCCAGAGTTCGTGTTCTAGTTTCTGAATTTCGCCCCGAGGGCAGTATTCTGCAAGCAGAAGCTCCTTCATAGCTTCCCAACCCATGGCATTTGCTACGGGTAAGGTTAAGGATTTGACTCAGCCATTCCACCAATTCAGGGCTTTATCAAGGAAGGTGCAGGCGGCAAACTTGACTTTGTCAGACTCCGAACAGGTACATATTTCGAAGATTGACTCGATTTTCTCGAACCATCGAGTCAGGGAAATGACACCTCCAGTGCCATCAAAGGTTATGGGCTTCGCGTTCATGAAGTCTTTGTAGGAACCCCCTCTTCGGTGTTCCTGGCTGTCTTCTGGATTTTGGGGTTGGGGACCACCTCCGGAGCCACTGGGATTCATTTGAGACATAGCTGCCACCATTGTAGCAGTCAGAACTGTCTGAAGTGATGCGAGATCAAATTGAGGAGAAGGTGGTGGCGGAGGAGGATTGTCGTTGTTCTTCGAGCTGGGTCTCTTTCTTGGAGGCATCTTGATCTAAAAAGATCAGGAAAGAGAGGATTATAAGTCCTCCAAATTGAATCAAGAGATATCGAACAGGGGATATCTCATCAAGACAGATATAGCATCTCACTAAGCGATAAAGTAGGAAAGAGTTATCAAGACAGAACATTTTATCGCTAGCGGAATGATCAAGTAACATCGCGGGTACGAGGATTTTCTATAAAGGATTGGCTCGAGAAATACTCCCATAGTATTTCATGGTTCGCTGCAGCGATGATTCGTTGTTTGAGATATTAGGTAAGTTTTAGGCATGCTGCGTACCACAGTCACTCCCAAACACATGTTGGTCGTGTCTCGAATGAATATAGTTGGCCAGGCTATATTGATCCTAGACACGACTACATAACTGCCAAGGTTTAACCGCAGTGTACAACACCCAATTACTTATGTTTTGTTCTACTTGTAGATACGGATTTCGACGGTTCGATATACTTGTATACTTTTGAAAATACTTATAGTTTTGAAGATACTTTTAGTTCAGAGCATTGAGGCCCTTTAGTGTTTATAGTTTTATACCATGTAAGGTTTGGTATACTCTGTTGACTATAAACAAGGGCTCTGATACCAATCTGTCACACCCCGAAAATCAAAGGCGGAAACATTTCCGGGGTGGACTACCACGTTGAGTATCAAATCCAATGTACATAGTAATCACAGTAAACAAACATTACATTACATATATATGAAAGTTTACATTTGTTTCAAAAGTAAAGTTTTACAAGATTTACATATGCATCATATAAACAAAAGTTGAGACGAGTCTTCCACTCACTCCGTCTTCATCAAAAGAGATCACTGGGTACCTATCTAACTTGGACCTGAGAATACAAGCGGTTTGAAAATCAGCATAAAGCTGGTGAGTTCATAAGCGGTTTTGTTTTATGAAAATGTATCGGTTTCCTTTAGTTTCCGAAAAGGTTTGTTATCCAAGAAAATCCCATATTTTCTTATGTGAAGTTGGTTTAGTTATCATTCGTTACCAATTCGATTATGTATTGTATTTTACTCCAGGAAAATCCCATATTTTCCTAATTGTAAGATCGGTTGTATATCACAAAGTATAGTTTAACACACAAAACTATATAATGAAAATCTTGGGATCACTATCCCAAAAGACATATAAGATAGTTTGACACATCTGAAAGTACAGGTTTAATATCATGGGACTATCATCCCGGACTAAACACGAGATAAGTTGATGTATATATATGTAAATATAGATCGAAACCATGGGATCACTATCCCGAATAAGATACAGATTTGGAAAACCATGGGATCACTATCCCGTATAAGATATAGATACAAAACCTTGGGATCATTATCCCGTATAAGATATAGATTTAGAAAACCATGGGATCACTATCCCGTATAAGTTATAGATACAAAACCATGGGATCACTATCTCGTATAAGTTATAGATACAAAACTGTGGGATCACTATCCCGTATAAGACCATGGGGAAAGACATCCCGTACAAGTTATAGGCATAAAACCATGGGATCACTATCCCGAACTAGATACAAAATAGTTTGGTTAATACCATGGGATCACTATCCCGAAAGAGATATAGAAACAAAACCATGGGATCATAATCCCGAAAGAGATATAAAATATAGATGCAAAACCATGGGATCACTATCCCGAACGAGATATAGTTTCTAAACCCAAACTGTGAATAAGCTGATATTAATACATGTTGTGAGTCGGGTAACCATACTAATACGACAACGTGACCTCCTTGACATTTGTCAGACGTCGAAACGATATCCAGAAATTTGTCACCCCAGGCGTGCCCGCCTAACTGTAGCTAGCAGTTAAGGTGTGGGATTGTCAGTCCCGAATAGATCTATTCACAAAGTCCGCGCTCTCCCTCCAGGAGACTCTGGTTACACTTCTGGGGAGGACTTACTGATCATCTATAAAGGGTAGTGAGTATCTCACAAACCAGTACTAAACTATTCACAGGGTTCTCATAAGATATCGACATACAGAAGATTATGAAACATAGTACAGTAAGTATAGATACATACAATGAAATTATCTGACAATACATTCAAATGATACGGAGATAAACTGAATCAGACATAGTTTATCTAATAACTTGATATAGACATCAGTATATGATAGAAAGAACAGTAAAGACCCCCAAATTATTCCCATAATAATTTGATTAGTTTGATTATTTCCTTATCTAAATCTCATTTAGTTGTATTTGATAAGTCATTCCTTATGCTCAGCATAATACATAAGGAGTAAAAGAGTTTATAAGGTTGTCAGATATAGTTTAAAACATATCAATGTTATGATTTGAAAACAGTTATAGTTTGCTTGTATTCCCCCCTGAAAACATTGAAAACAGTGAAAAAGTCGTAGGGGTATGAACTCACCGTACGAGAAATGTGACGATTTGGATGCTAAGAGTTGATCCGGGGCTTGTAAATACACGAGGTTCCTAATTATAATGTAAAGATACACATTTGTATATAATTAGGACTTAGATTGATTGTTGGATAGGGACAATTGCTTCAAGTCGCGATAACACTCTGATATAAGTGTTCGGAGGGACCCGGGTGGTGTTTAGGGACATGAATGATGCGAGGGACTTAGCAAATGAGTTGGGACTTCAAAGGAACACCCCCTTTAGGGAGTTTACGCCCACAAGACCCATTCCCCATGAGTTTACGGCCGTAAACTCATGGTGGGGTCAAATATGGGCAAAAATAACATCAACACTTAGGGGAATAATTTCTAGACTTGGTTTAAGGACTTGAAATGATTTTAAAAAATCAAATAGACCCACTTATGGGATTTTACGGCCTAGCATGGCTCCATTGCCGTAAACTCCTATTTTTCCAAGAAAATGATGTTAAATGGTTCCAATACAAATCACATGTGATTAATAGAATTATTCCAAGGCCTAACATGAGTTTACATGGGACATTTGAGGGGTTTATGGAGTTTACGGCCCATAAGACCCCTTCATGGCCGTAAACTCTTCTATAGAGTTCTTCAAGGTGTTTCAAGGTCTAAAACTTGCATGGGAGGACTTCTAAAATTCATCTAAGGGCCTTAGGGTGTTTGGTATGCATTCTAACACCATGAATCATGGAGTTTACGGCCCAAGCACATGCCTTGGCCGTAAACTCACATAAGTCCCCCAAAAATCATGTTTCAAGTGTCCAAATGCTAAAACCAATGTTCTATAATTCATATCTAAGCCATACTAGTGATTTGGAAGGGTTTAAGGGCATGAAAACCCTAATTATATGAGTTTATGGCCCAAGAATGATCCTTGGCCGTAAACTCCTTCAAACATCACAAAATTCATGTTTTAATTGTTTAAAGTCCATATCTTGAAGTCCCTTGGCCATATCTAAAGTCCAAATGAGTTTAGGAAGGATTTTAAGGGCTAAAAACCCTTCAAAATGGTGTTTACGGCCTAGGCTGCCTCCTGGGCCATAAAATCACATATGTTGTCCTATTTCATGATTAAATGTCGAATTTGGAAGCCAAATATGCTATAGATTAAGGCTAGGAAGGTACCTTAAGGATTTAAAGCCTTAAATTTGAGTTTTGGACCCTTAAACTTGGATTTAGGAGAGAGGTTAGAGAGAGAGTAGAGAGAGAAGGAAAAAGCTTCAAATGATAGGTTAAACACGTTTATATAGTTCCTAAAACTTGTACGCGGTGGAATTCTACCCGATACCGACGTTAAACGCGGCTTTTGGTCGCACCCGATTAAGTTACCGTCACCCGGCGGGAACATTTTTAAAACTTATGAAATAATTATATTCGGGCTAATTATGTGAGTTCTTGAGTGATTTAGACACTCATTAGAATAAAATAAACATATAAGTTTATACAATTAACTCCAAAGAGAAAACGGAACGAATTTGATAACGGCGATCTTTCGGGTAGAACGGGTTTTGGCGACGAACAATTTCGGGTTGTTACAAATTGTGTAGCAGTGGTTCATCCTGAGGGATGTCTTGAGGGTCGTCAGTGTAATGGGTTTTCCTAACCCGAGGGTGCTAAAGCTTGTTCAGCATGTGCATGCGATTGCAAGAGGAGAAATCATGGGAGTTGCCCTGAAGATTGTGTTTTCTATCAGTTTGGAATGCATAGAGTTGGACCTGGATCGGGAATCCGGTGGTGCATAGTTATTTATAGCTCATATGGTTGGAGTGATGGATGTGATTTGTGTAGTTATTAGAGGGTAAAGTCGGTGGCCGGCTTTTGCGGTGGTTAGGACACCGCGAGCAAGGAGAAAGTGAGTTTATAGGTTCCATGGTTGTGCTTTGAGGAGCCTGGTTGGGTTAATGCCAGGAGTTGTAATGCAAGAGAATTTCTAGAGTTGAGTTGCCGCTTGCTTCGACGACGAAGCCTAATTTAAGTGGGGGAGAATTGTAACATCCCGGAATATCAAGAGTAGAGTTGAAGGGCTAAAAGTGAAATTGTATGAGGGCAACTCGGCGAGTCCATGGGTGGACTCGGCGAGTAGGGTCGCAACTTTGATCGCGTGTTAAGTGGCCTACTCGGCGAGTCCAAAGATGGACTCAACGAGTAGGTGCTGAGTGGAGAAAACCCTAAATCCGGAGGATGATCCCTATTTAAAGGACATCATACCCTCTCCCCAGCTTCTTTGATCTCCCTTGAAGTCCAGAAACCCTAGAAAGCGTGATTGTGGAAGATTGGAGTGCATTTCGAGCTTAAGGAAGCGCTTGTTGAAGAAAGCTTGAAGGAGAAGAGACTTGGATCAAAGGGCTTTGCTTAGATTCGGATTTCTTGCTATTGGGGGCTTCATTTTGAGGTAATATCTCGTTCTTGGGCTGTGTTCTTCTAGATTCATCATTTTGGGGTTGTGTGGGAAGCTTAGATTTGTGGTATCTTGAGTTTGAAGGGTAGATCTGAGGTTGCTACCTCAGATCTGGGGTGGAGAAGGTCTTAAGTGCATTAAAGTCCCTGTTCTTGCGTAATTGATGGAGCTATCTTGTCCCAAAACCAAACCCTAGGGTGAAATGCCTAGATCTTCTTGGATTCACGTAAAGATTGCCACTTTACGTGATGGATGGCCTTAGGAGAAGTAGATCTATGGTTTGGATCATCTGCATGGCTTGGAAAGCTTCTGTATGCATTCAGACCCGGTGGTCCTCGGCGAGTCACATGGGTGGACTCGACAAGTTGCTTGAAGAAAGACTGGAACTCGACGAGTCGGAAGAACAACTCGGCGAGTTGGATGAAGATGGCCTGGAACTCGGCGAGTTGGAAGAACAACTCGGCAAGTAGGTTGAAGATACTCGTAGACTCGGCGAGTCTGTTCTTGGACTCGGCGAGTCTAGTCGTAGGGTCCAAGTTTCTTTTGGAAGTGCTGTGACTCGGTGAGTTGTGTGCGAGTGGGCTCAGAGTTGTTCGACTCGGCGAGTCTCGGGGTAACTCGGCGAGTTAGGTCGTGAATTGAAGGAGGTTCTGCGTATGAGGACTCGGCGAGTAGAGTCAGTCACGGGTAAACTTTGACTTTGACTTTGACCAAGGGTTGGCCAGTTGATTCCAGGGGTAATTTGGTAATTATTGTTATTTATTGGATTCAGTCTTTTGGGTATTGACAATGTTGGAGTTCAGGTCGGAGGCTGCAGCAGTGTGATCTTATCCTTTCAATCAGCAGGGTCTAAGGCAATACCCACTATATCAACAGGGTCTAAGGCACCAAGGCTGGCCCTTTATCGGATTGAGATCCGGGTATCTGTTGTTATGTTATTGCTTTGATATGTTTGCATCCGGGTAGTTAGGATGGTATTCGTTAGAGACCTGGTTAAGGTTGGTATCCTAGTATTTCGGATGATGTTATGCTAGTGACCGGTTAGGTCAGTATCCTGTTAGAGTATGTTCTGTTATGTGATCTACTAGATCGGTTCGAATGTATATGAATTGTTATGTGATTGTATGTTTATGTGCACATGGTTGTTTGGACTGGAGTTGGGTAGAGGTGGGTCCTACTTCGTGCTGTAGGCCAAGATACCCAGGGCGGACCGGTTGTTCCGAAGGCCCAGCGAGTGGTTCGAATAGACTGTAGGTTCCACGAGGGCGGACCAGACGTGCCGAGGCTCGGAGAGTAGACCATGCCGATTGAAGGCCCGGGCGGGCGGACCAGTCATACTGTAGACTCAGATAGTGGACCAGGTGGGTTGAAGGCCCGTTGCGGGCGGACCAACCACACTGCAGACTCGAGGGACATGATTGGACTCAGAGGGTGGACCAGGTGGACTGAAGGCCCGACACGGCGTACCAGTCTCACAGTAGACCCGATATGCATGGTTGTTCTGTGATTTGATATGATATGGCATGTTATGTGTATGGTATATGTGGTTGGTATTTTAGGGGTATCTCACTAAGCTTTCGGGCTTACAGTTGTGGTTTAATGTTTTTCAGGTTCTTCAGGAGACCGTGGCAAGGCAAAGGCGTGATCGTACCGCTCCTCGTGTTTATGTTTTATGAAATGGACCTAGGAATACTCTGACAATAAATGTATTGAAAACCTTTTGTAATAACTTAATGAATTGGGATGTTTTTGAAAAGTTTAAATTTTTTTGAAATTTTGGGTTGTTACATGTTGTGACGGGAAATGATATTATCAAGTGATAACGGACAATCTGAATCTGGGTAATGTACCAAAATTAAATTGTCTACGCTATGTGCTCGGTGCGCTGGTAGGCACGAAAGATTTTAAATGGACTTGACTAGGAAGAGTTGAACTTAAGGAATTCAAGGACTTGACAAACATTGATCTAGTCGGATCCGTTTAGCCTAACATTACGACGCTCACATAGGTTGAGCAAGGAGATATACATGAGAATCTACCGGTCACATTAAATGAACCCATATCTAGGAATGTGGATTAACTTTTCCTCGATGTCCGGATTCTGTCCTTAATTCGGTTTTGATGGGGTGACTGGGGAATTCCAATAAACTAGGTTTGTAGAAGGTTATTTTCCTGCTTTCCGTCTATTAGTCATATGTTGCCTCATCTACGTGATCGAGAGACCCGACCTGGACTGTAACCTATGCAATTCTATCTCTCTGCATCTTCTCTCTATGCAATACTTTTTATCTGTTAGCTACATACTGTCTCATCTGCATGACTGATAATCCGACTTGGTACACAGTATATGCAACATTTTCTTCACAATCCCTCTAAAACTTCAGTTAGTCATATGTTTCATCCTTTGCGTGATTGGAAGAGATCCGACCTAGATGTATAGCATATGCACTCTAAATCTATCTTCTCTCTTAATAATTGTCTGCTCACCCAGTGTAAGGAGTATTCTGGAAGTCCTTGACGGTTGGAGCATATCAGGAAATGGGAAACACGTTCTAATACAATTAAAAATTGAACACATACAAATTGTCTGTAGATCTCGCTGCTCAATTTAGGTGGACAACAAGATCTAGCTGCTCATGTCATTTGTAAATTGTCCAAATTCTGTCACAAATGTTTCGTGCTTAAGTGGACCACAATACCAACGATTGATCAGACGAAGACATGAAAATAAGGGAACCGACAAGTGGAACAGGGTTGTCTAACAACTTTGATCCCAGTGTCAAAAAATCTTTTTTAGTAATTAAAACTTTTAGGTTGTTTGTCTTATGTAATTTTAATTTTATTTTTAATTTTTTTTATTTTATTTATTTATTTAATTGTTAATTTTTAAATTTTTGAAAATTAATTTTATTTTATTTCATTTTATTTTAATTTTAATTTTAATTTTAAATTTAAATATAATCCTCAAAAAGTTTTGTTTTTGAAAATTTTGAAAATACTGGACTGTGCTTTACACTGTGTAGTCAGCAGGCAAAAAGATCAACGATATAAAAGGAGTTTACAGTCGGAATCTCCTTCACTATTTCATTTCCGGCCGCAAACTCTCTTTCTCTATCTCTCTTCGAAAAAATTTCTCGTTTTTTTGTGAAACTGTTTTGATCACTTCGAAGGTATCATGTTTTCAACCAAGAATATGCGTTTATTTCAGAGATTCAACGAGTTTTCAGTCTAAAATCGACAAAAAAGGGATTGTCGGGGTTTACGGCCCAAGTTTACGACCGTGAAGAGTTTACGGTCGTAAACTCCGTTTGCGGCCATAGGCTTACGGTCATGGGTTACGGCCGTAAACCCTCGTTGACCGTAAACTTCCATATGACTTGAAATTTAATTTAAAAAATTAATAATTCATATTTGGCCTCGAAATTAAATCATTTAAAATATTACTTGCTCAAATTTCTCTCTTGTCTTACTTGGTATGTTTTAGTGCAAATAAAATGGCAGCATTAAAGTTTGCAGACATACACAATCTGGCATTGGTTCTCGCTGATCCTCTGGTGGCTCATGTGGATTTCAAATCAATGATTCATGGACTATGAGAATGTTGTTTGGCCTCCGCCATCACCATGAACACTGTTGTCTATCAGAAAATCATACGAGAGTTCTGGTAGACTGCCAAAATGACGAGAGACAACAATGGAGTTGTGACTGTAGACACAATCGTTCAAAGATGCAAAATTGTGATCAATCACTACTAGAAAAATAGCCTTTTACGATGCTCATTGCGCGTCGTAAAAGGCTCAGATGACGCGCAAATGCGCGTCAAGGAAGACCCTGTCATAAAGAGAGACGACGCGCATTTACGACGAGCAATTATGACGCGCGTTTAGGACACGCAATGCGTATCAAGGAAGGCCCTGTCATAAAGGAAGACGACACGCTTACGCATGTCGTAAGCTTACGAAGCGCGTGTTAATGACACGGAATGCGTATCAAGAAAACCTTTGTCAAGAAAGGCCATGTCATAAATGAAGAAGACACACATTTTTGCGTATCATAATTTTAAATGTTTTAAAAAAATATTATTTATAGGTTTATTAATTTTCAAATTAAATAGTACATTAAAAATCTCATAATAAAAAATAAAATACCATAAATAACAAAGATAATTCATTTCACTAATATGTCAAATACAAATAATTATTCCAAAAGTGAGTAAATCATGTTATAAAAAAATGAACTCATTTATATACAATTGCATCATCTAGCTTACTATGTGCCAACAACTCTCTGTGTGTTTACTTTTGCTTGAGTCTCGTTTCCTCCAAAGCTTCTAGCCATGCCAAAATATGATATCTTAAGTCTCGTTTCAAGAACCAAAATCACCTTCAATCACCTGGTTAAACTCTAATGTTGGTAGACTGGGAGTTCCAGAATCAAGTTTCCCATTTAAGGACCAGCCAATTACCAAAAGGGTGAGCGGATGTTTCTTACACCAATGTGTCGTCTACATACAAGGAAAGGGTTACAAACAAGTTAGAAGCAAAAGTAAGAGAGAGAAGAAAAAGTACTTCTTTATGCATCCAAACTCATGTTGTAGTCTTCATTATTCATATGAAAAATATAACATACATTCTTTGCTTATATAGTAAGTATAGAATGAGGATTTCACCATGCATGGAAAAAGAAGAATATCATATGGTTAGTTACCTGATCCACAGGATAATCATTAATAGTTGGACTAGTAAAAAAATCCATAAAATTAATTAATTATTTGGTACCATATAAGGCTTAATGTTAATTGTTAAGTTACCTATTTATTTCGTAATCTTTTATTGGTGAAAGTGAAGTAGTCTTGAGATATTCAATTGTGAGAGGCATATGATGAGTGAAGGGTAATTGATTCGGTTACAAAAAATAGATATACTTGACTTGTCAAAACTTGTAAGGTATAGTGATAGCAAAAAAACCATTTTTGGAATAAATACACTACAATATGAATTATAATTTAAAAAAAAAAACATATGAATGTACGACTATTGGCTCACCATCTTCTTTGCACATGGGGAATTTGGTAGCTCATTGCTTGCATCCTGTCTTTTAAAGAAACATATCAGAAACATGTAAAGATTTGAAATGCAATTAATAGCGTTTATGTAAAGATTTGAAATGCAATTAATAGGGTATGTATCCCTGCAAAGAAAAATGTTAATATTACTCAATTCTCATAAAAAACGCACTAATAGGGTTTATGTGATATATAAAATATAAATCGACTTGCCTTGTGAACAAGATAATCTGCAAGTGTAGTGGCATGAAGATGTCCAGTTGGTAAAGAATTTTGTATTCTTTCATGGTTGGATGTGATCGATAAACCCAATGTGAACTCTTTTTTATTCTCACCGGACCAAATATGGAAGTGCGGTTCTAAATGCAGTTTCTATTCTCGTTGACAACAAGCTTTTGTACTTTATAACTTAAAACACTCTAAAACTTCTGCACAAAATTCATAAAGTCGAGAGACATTTTCCAACCTAGACCTGAAAAAAGAACTTCAATGACCCTTATTTAAACTGCATTAAGAACTATACTTCCACATTTGGTTCTGCCCCTCTGAAATCTTTTAAAAAAACAAGAAAAAACCCAGGCATACAACTCTACCACCACTCAATGATCCTGGTATTTATCATAACACAATCCTTCACCAAATCAACTTGACATTACTGTAGATTCAAAAACGTCAACATCAGTCAAGGCTATCAATATCAAGCTAGAGAAAAGGTAACAAAAGGGAACACATAGTCATACCTTGTCAAGTGCAAGCATCTTTGTCCAGATGAACACAAGAATTTGTTGAAGTTCAGGTGTGGTTAGAGATGCAAGCGGATCGGGTATTACCCCCTACCCGTGGGGATTTGACCCGAACGGATCGGGTATTCCCCGTATTATCAGGTAACGGTTTGGGGATGGAGTTTCAATTTCTTACCCAAAACGGGGACGGGGCGGGGACGGATATACTACTGTCTGCCCCATTTAAGACTCCATATATATATATATATATATATATATATATATATATATATATATATATATATATATATATATATATATATATATATATATATATATATATATATATATATATATATATATATATACACACTAAACTTAACAAAAATCTATTAAATACATATTTAAGTTACCGAGGTATAGTCCATTGAACAGATTAGCATGTGCATGCCTCTTCGATTAAGAGTGTGCCTCTTCGATTAAGCATACATAAGATTTAAATAGGAAAGCTCCAACAATTAAAAATACGTCAACGTAAAATAGCAAAAGTTCCAACAAATAAGAATATGGAAACTTTAAATAGCAAAGTGGTGGGTCAAAACTTTTACTCAAGAATCCATGTTAAAAACACAGTTGTTTATTTATTAAACATCTTTATATTTCAATATTTTAAAACAATTTGATATTTAATATATGGAGAATTAAATAAATTTTGTAATTATTTTTACGTTTTATATTTCCATATCCTTTTTAAAAACATAACTTTATTGCTAAACAGGTACCCATCGGGGATTATTTCACCTGTAACCGTCGGGCATTTGGCGGGTTGGGGTCAGGGATGGGTGTGGAGATCAAAGGTCGGGTTCGGGGGACGGGTATTACAGTATCCGCCAATATCCACCCCCGTTTGCATCCCTAGGTGTGGTTGTTTGCAATAGCTTCAGAACATATGGAAATATTCCCACTGACAAGGCCTAATTCAATATAGCATACAATTAGAAACATGTAACAAGTGATGCAGATTGAGTAAAACTGTAAAAAGGTAAAAACCTAAAATAACCTACCAAATCAACAACCAATGGACCCATATCGATAAATCTTCCAAGAAGCACAGGTGCATGAAACCTATGGCATTGATTGAGTAAAACCTGGAGAACAATAGGCAACTGCTCAGGTGGTTTCTTATGTTCAGACCCATGATCCAGACACACCTCAAACACTGTCAATTGCTTAGTGAAAAGAGCACTTGGCTATAAAATATTAATGCCACATCAACAATTAATCAATAACTTTATCAAGAAAGCATTTGAAGAAGTAACTAGAAAATATCAGTTTAATCATAGACCTAGAATTATGCATTGGGATCCTCGAGGAATGTTGGAAGTTGAGAAAGGCAGATTTCAGCAACAATATCCCATGCATCCCTGTAATGACACGTGGTCAAACCATAACCAAAATAATCAAGATTCAAGAATTATAACATCATAAGCAAGTTGATGTGTTTATTACCACATATGGTGTTAATGATTTGGAGGAAACATCGGATAAGATACAGGGGAACAATTTGCAAAACGCATAATTCTCTCTGCAAGTAAAAAGTTCCGAAACAAACTCGCAACCAAAAGATCTTGCCTGAATAATCTCTGAAACAAATCTACAAAAAGATATAATCATGTACTGATTTCAATCACCAAAGTAAAGAACCATAGTAAAAAAAATGAAAACAAAAAACATTCTCTATCAATAATACTATGTAGAAGCACATTCCAGTCTATTGTGTCTGTAACTGCAGTAAAAAATTCAGTTCAGCTCACCAAGAAGTGGCTTTGTTACCTGCCAATATGTCAAAAAGACATCACTCTTTATGATGACTAATTTAGGAACAGGATTGAATGGCTGGAGGAGATCCATGCATGCATTATGGTTCCATAGACCTAATTTTAGTAGCAATAACCAAATAGTGTTAATCGAAGTCTAAATGCACAATTTGGATGCAAAGAGAAAAGTTAATGCAAGTCACAACTTCCCCAAAAAATTGTTATCATGGCTACAAATGACTATATCCATCATACTTTCCTATCAACAAAATTGGAAGAAGAAATAAAACAAACAGGTGGTGGGTGTGAGAAAAATTGTCTTCTTTCATGAAATGTGCATAATAACGAACCATCATATGTCCTTTGTCATTTTGGATAGTATTAGAAAAATATAATAAACACAAAATAAAAAAATCAATTTTGAATATTTTTCAGTGGAAATCTACAACTGCAGTAGATAATAGTACAATCAATCAAAAATGGGGAAGCCACGTAAAGTGATAAGATAACAAATAATATTATGAATTTCAGAAAGAGTAGAAACCTTGACATTGATTGTAAATTTCTTATTAAGAACAGGGAAAGAATTTGAGAATCTCTTTCAGATACTCTACCCATTTCAGGCGACCTAACTTAACACCCTAATAGCACCACCCCTATATCAGTAACCATTGACTTCGCCGCCCCTAGTAAAGGTGTTAGATATTCCTCTATGTACACCACATCGACAATGATTAACATGTCAAAAGGCAGTTTTAGGGGTTTGATTTGGTCCGAATTAGTCCAATGGAGTTGTACCTGAGAACCTAGGTGATTTTTCCCCGTAGAATCCTGCATATGGATTCAAAGACTCGTCAGAAGCCAGAATTAGGGTAGTAATGAACATATGAAGGTCAATGAGGAATATGAATGAATTTAACCGCATGAATACAATCTGCTTTGGAAGAGTAAAATTGATTAAAATAAGCATTTTGTTTCTATCTCAGGTGAGATAGAGACGAAAGAGAAGAAATTTCTACCTTATTTTCATGTTCATAGGTTAAGAATCATCATACCATTAATTATCACCAATAAACTCACTAATCTCGCATGTTTTGGTTCCCAAATCAGAAAAATAATCAAATTCGTCCCAGAGAAGAAATAAGCCCTAAAGAATGGGCAGAGATAGTTAGCGAGGGAAGGAGGCATACGACAACGACAAACTTCATCATCTTCTTCCACTGCCTGGCGGTGTGTGATTCACGGCTACGACGTGATTAGGGAAAGAGGGAAAAAACCTATAGAAATCGACAACGCCATCTCCAAAATTGACTGGAAAACACCTCCGTTCATCATCACCGGCAGATCCATCCTAGTCTCCCTTCTTTTCGTCACGTCTCACAATAGAGAAACAAGAGGGGAGAGTCGATTGTGAAGATGAAGAAAAGAAGGTAGAAAAGTATCCTCGATCCTTCAAAATTTGGAAGTCTGACATTATTTTTAAGGACGCCCAAAACTGTGAAACGTGAATCAGGGAGTGTCATTGTTTGCGCGTCATTAAAGGCTATTTTTCTTGAAGTGAATGAACAATTCATCAGAGAAACATTATTCATCAATGACCTTCCAAGCTTTCCCACCGAAATTGGTATTGAAGACGCTCAAACGATTTTGAGGAAGATGGGGTATGAGGGCGGTTCTCCACCTACGATGAAAAAAGCTTCTGCTACCCTACTGGAGATTTCTAGCCCATGTGTTCGTGAGCTGCATCTCCGGCAGGAGATCTGGTGCAGATGAAATATCACTGAGAAACATCGGAGTTATAGTTTTTCTCATTACGGGAATTGGTTTCAATTTTTCACGGTTTATTCTGGATGAATTTGTGGCCAACATTAATGTCATCACTCGGGATACCTTCTTAATGTATCCTTGGTTCATTCAGCTTTTCATAAACAAACAATTTACAGACATGATAAAAGAGGGTGATACGCTTGACATGAAGTTCTTGGACCCACACACTATTGGGCTAATTAAATAAAATTGAAAAGGAAAGGTCACTTTTCAAGGACTTTATCCATTAGTCAAATTCGGACGATTTGCTAAGCCGAATGAGGCGTCCGAGTCTCACGGGTCATCTGATAAAATATCTTCAGAACAAACTTTGTCAGAAAATGTGATCTCGCAAGGAGATGTGATCACTATATCGGATCAAAAAGGGGATGAGACAGCTGCTCCTAATATGGTTGTAGCTGATGAGCATGACCTGAGATCAGTTCAAATTGAAAGCAACTACAATGAAGGGTCTTCCATGAATGCGACTAAGACTGATCAATATGAAGACCTTGATCTTAATGGTTTTGATCAATATGATATTCCTATAAATTTTGGAAGCAGTGATGACTTCTTGTCAAATGTCAACCTCAACACTTTGTTGGATAATATCAGTGATGTTGCTCTCCCAACAGCAGAGATAAGGGATACTGAAGATGATCTTGACTCAACACCAATTTCTATAGAGCATGTGGTTGGTTCTTCAACTCCAATGGTGATAGTGTGAGGGATTCCTCCCCTTGATAATGCCTCGCCTACATCTGAACCACTTCAGGGTGATCGCTCAATAGACTAGACCTTGCAGCCTCCATCCAAAAGAAGAAGACGTGATCCTAGGTTTAGTCCTCTGGATTCTAGCTTGACTCACGGCTTGCCGATTACACCAACGACTACTCCTGCTATTGTATCTATAGAACCTTTACGTGAAGGTCCTAGCACCATTTTTTAAGCTGATGGATCTTCTAATCCACCAGGATTTTCTACTCCAAGGGCAGATCTTGATGAGGCCTATGTGCGTTTGGCCCTACATCTTGCCCAAGAACAAACTGCTGCACCTTCTTCTAAAGCCAAAGGAATTTCTTTTAGAGAAGGTCATTCAAGATAAGATGATTATGTGATTGATGAGATTCAGAGGAGATTGAATGTGTTGGACCAGAAGAATATCGAGCTCAGCATTCGAGTTGAATATCTTTTGAGTGAAAATACAAATTTGAAGATTCAAGTTTCTGATCTTCAAGAGGATAGGGCAACAAAGACCAAGCAAATCTCTGAGCTCCAAGCTCATTTCAATCTTCTGACCTCCGGTTATTTTGATCTAAAGAAGAATCTTGAAGAAGATCTCGGTGCAAAATATAAAACATCTGCAAATGAGTATAGATTCAATCTTCATTCTCAGGCTCATCCTATTGTCGTGCCAACTGCTCAGACTTCATGGGTCGTAGACCGTTTTGAAGAAGAGCCTGCTCATGCTCCACATGTTGCAGAGATCATTCGTGACAAACAAGCCAAAGCTGCTCAGAAGGGACAACTCTTGTTCAATAGGAGTTTCGACAAAAACGCACTAGGGAATCAATCCACAATCACTGTTACGGATCTCGAGGCCATAAGGTTTAGAGACATGTATGGTGATCGGCAACACGGAGCTCTATAAAGATTTTTATGATTTTAATTCTTGGACCAGGGGGGATCTTTCAGAGCTGTCCCAATCTCCTTTTTCAAACCCGTCAGATAATCAACAAGAAACTAAGTTCAAACACTTTCTTGAAGATTAAGTGAAGAAAGGTTTTCCATCTATGAAGACTATTGAATATGTAATAAAGCATTATCCTAACGTCATTGATCCTAAAACTTGTCATCCACTTCAGGTGGTGATATGGTCTGCAACAAATCAGGTCAAACAAATTCTCGTGCTTCAAAGTTACCTGGATAGATCCGTAAGCTCTATGCTTCATTGGGTATTTGATGAAACCACATCATCTGCTGTTATCAAACTAAAGGATGGATGTATTCGTCTGTATGATATAATGGATTTGTTCCATTTTAGGAAATGGGACATTCATCATCTAAGCCTTCATCAGATTAAAGTTGTTGAGGAGATATTTGAGTCAGCTGCAAAAGAATACACATCCATGGTTGCTGAGATAATAAACAAGTGCATGTGGAATGGGGTAATTGGGAAAGAAGATGTGATGATTGTTGACAAATATTAATTTCAAGCTATCACCAAATCAAGGGCAAGATTGAAGGGTCTAATTAATAGTTTGGTCCAGTCTTTCGTTGTAATAGGTTCTTTTGTGTCATTATGCAGTTTTGGTAGCTTGTAAAGGTGCTTACAGCCAGACAGTGAGTTTATAGTCATAAGCCTGTTTACGGTCGTAAACCGAAGGCCAGCCGAGGTCTACTATATATACATGCTAGCTAGGTCATTTTATGGTTGTTGAAGCCATAGAGTTTTCGGCAGCTATTCCACAAGTTGTACCAAATGTTTTTCCTAATAGAAGCATGTGCAACCTTGTTTAGATTTCTGTTTCTACATCGTTCTTGTTATTATTGATTGTCTTGATTCTTTGATCACTGGTAAGATCCGTTTCAGGACCTTACACTAAATGTTATGGAGAACCACTCTAAGGACTTGGGATTACGTACACTAAGTGCAAGGAGCTTAAGGATTCCCATGAGGGGGGTGTATAGCCACCTTAAAGGTGTGTGCGGCCATGGGTGTGCGGCCATACACTCTTGATTAGAGGTGCCTTTGTGGTGTTTTCAAGATCCATATTGCATCCATGAAGTGTTCTAGGTCTCTACTCGATTGTAGTGCAATTTAAGGGTCCTAGAAGTGGGTTTGTGGTCCTAGGGTGTGTGTGTGGTCACACATGGGAGTGTGCTTGTAACAACTCGAAATTTCCAGGCATTTATTATTGGTGTATTTTTGTAGAATTGTGAGTGGACTCGGCAAGTTGGAGCTCAAACTTGCCGAGTAGGTTCGCGATTTTGGATGTGGGTTCGCGTCTGGACTCGGCGAGTCCAAGAGTGGACTCGGCGAGTCCAAGAGTGGACTCGGCGAGTCCAAGAGTGGACTCAGCAAGTCCACGCTATGTAATGAAACCCTAATTCCCAGGGTTTGAGACCTATTTAAAGGGCCTTATGGCCGTCATGTGTGCTCATCAATCCATAGAGAGAAACCCTAGAGTACTTGAGCGTTTTGAGAGAGAAAGGAAGGCATTCTTGACCTTTGTGGTGTTGTTTAGCAAGAAGAAGGAGGTCCTAACCAAGAGGAAGCAAAGGAGGTTGCTATACTGTGGATTTGAAGCTTAGATCATCGCACTTGAGGAATTAATTCAGCTCATCTTCTGTTTTATGAAGTATATTTGCATTTAGGGTTTCTTGTGGCCTTTGTTAGGTTGATTTGATGCCCAAATAGTCCTTTTCTAGTGATGAGGCTTTGGATATGGATCCATAGAGGTACAGAGAGCCTCACTCATCAAGCTTTATGAAGAGCAATGGAGGTTCTGACCTTGAGTTGTGGTATTTGGGGCTAAATCATCATATATGGTCATATAGATGTTGTATGTACATCAAGATAGCGACTTTACATGATAAATAGGCTTGGAAGGACTGGATCTATGAGTTAGTGGAATAGATCTGACCTCAGGACTGAGTTTGAGTCGTTGCATGGCATGGACTCACCGAGTCCGATGAACAGACTCGACGAGTAGCATGAAGATTGCCCAGCACCACTCAGCGAGTGGTCTTGCCGAGTTGAGGGATTGACTCAGTGAGTCAGGGAGAGTCAGAGTGGGTTGACAGGTGGACTGAGTCAAGCTGGGACTCGCTGAGTTGTTCTTGAGACTCGGCGAGTTGAGTCGTGGAGGCCCCACAACTCATGCCAGGTGGAACTCGTCGAGTTAGGAGAATACTCGTCGTGTCAAGTGAGGATCCCAGGGAAATCAGTGTATGCGTATAGACTCACCAACTCACTATGGTGCACTCGCCGAGTCCGGTCAAAGTTGACCGTTGACCATTGACCAGTGTTGACCTATGTTGACTTGTTAAGGGATAGTTAACCTTAGTTGGGAAAGTGTTAATTAGAGATGTATTGTGTTATAGGAGGACTATAGCTCGGGAGATCGAGCACTAGTGATTTCAGGGATTTACGAATTACCGAGATACGCGAGGTGAGTCTTCTCATTATACTTTACCTTGAGTAAGTAAATAGAGTTATGTGATACAGTGCTTGTATGCTATATTTATATGTTATGTGTTGCGCTGCATTATTCTTTGTGATTTATGTTGTGCATGTTTACAGAGTTACAACCTGAGGGTTCACAGAGTTTGGGTGCACGGACCCACAGAGTTATAGCCTCGAGTGACTAATATGCGTTATATGTGGTATTTTGGGGAACTCACTAAGCTTTGTGCTTACAGTGTTTGGTGTTATTTGTTTCAGGTACTAGTGAAGACCGTGGGAAGACGCCGTCTTGATTAGTACACACACATGGGATTTATGATTTTGAGACCTTGGGATTTTTGTATTACTTGGATTGAATGTTCAAATACTGTTGTTTTATGAATATTAAGTGAATTATGTTTTATAAAATTTGAAAATTTTGTTTTAACATTTACGGTGTTACAAGTTGGTATTAGAGCCTTGGTTTGAGGGATTCGGGTACACCTTCAGGAGTATTTGAACTCAAACTGAGGATTTGGAAAATATTTTCGAAAAGAAAACCAAATTTTCTAAAAGTAAAAGATTTGTAGAGAAATTCATAGGAGAAACGTGTGTACGATCAGTCAGCGCCCGAACGGTGATTTCCCAAAATACCCTTATATTATATGTTTATGAGATTGTTATGATGTATTCTCTTGCTAAAGTAGGCTAGGTATTCCTATTAGGACTAGAGTGCCCTAATTTGTGACGCCTTAGCCTAGGGAGAGGTGAGCTGCTATGAGATGCTTGAGAGACTTTCGACGAGCATTATGTTCCTCTTTCTGAGGCTGCTGTTGCGGCAGCCACCGTAGCTGTTGCTGCTGCGAGGCCGCAGGGTGGTGATGCGTTGCTGTTCCGGGAGTTCAGCAACACGAAACCACCAGAGTTTGATGGGATCCAGGACCTGGTGGCGGCTATGAGATGGATTTCTGACATAGAGGGGTGTTTCTTCACTTGCTCATCTCCTGAGCATTTGAGAGTACAGTTCGCGCTGAACCAGCTTCGTTTGGGAGCGAAGGACTGGTGGAAGTTTGTGACAGCACACTTTTCGCCTGCTGAGCTTGCGACAGTGACCTGGGAGAGGTTCACTGCCATGTTATGAGATGAGTACGTTCCCCAGGTGGAGAGGAAGCGTTTGGCCTAGGAGTTTCTGACCCTCAAACAAGGCACTGAGTCTGTTACGGTGATTACCAGGATGTTTCACGAGAGGGCAATGTTCTACCCTGAGCACGTGTCCAATGAGCAGGCACGTATGAGCCGGTATTTGAGTATCTTGAGGCGAGACATTCGGGAGTTCGTGGTGAACTCCTCTTACCGGACATTTGTTGAGCTTCAGGAAAATGCCCGGAAGACGGAGATCGAGCTGGAGACTCAGGCTAGGGAGGAGGCTGAGTCTCAGGGGAGGGATCGGCGACCAGCACAATTCCATCCGGCAGCCAAGTGGGCTACACCTGCTGATCCCAAATCAGGGAGCCAGAAGGGCCGCACTTATGGAAAGTGCGGCAAGGGTCATGATGGAGTATGTAGAGCTGGATCTTGCTACAAATGTGGCAAGGAGGGGCATATGGCCAAGGACTGCCCTAAGGGGTTTGCAGTACGTTTTCACTGCAACCAGATCGGACACCGGAAGGCAGAATGTCCGCAGTTGCGGGGATTAGCTCAGGGAGCACTTCAGGGATCTGCCACTGCCGCCATCAGAGCTACCGAGAGTCGGCCAGTGAAGGCCGAGGCGCCGAGGGCACGTGGGAGAGCGTTTCAGTTGACCGCGGAGGAGGTCCGCACAGCGCCCGATGTCATGGTTGGTATGTATTCTTTCGTGTAATTATTGTAATGTTGAGATATTATGCTTATATTATGTTATGCGTAGGTACTTTTCTTGTGAATTCTATACATGCCTTGGTATTATTTGACTTGGGTGCGAGTCGGTCTTTTGTATCTTTGGCTTTTATTCAGCACATCAGTGTTAGTCGCGAGGCGCTAAGTCGGCCTATGAGAGTTTCCATAGCTAACGAAAGGGTGATATATGCCACGGAGGTGATCCGTGAGTGCGTAGTCGAGATTTTCAGTGTTGAGTTCCCGATTGATTTGGTTCCTATTGCCATGGGGGATGTCTGTGTCATTGTGGGCATGGACTGGTTGAGCAGGTTCAGTGCGGTTATCGACTGCGAGCGACAGCTAGTGACCATACGAGACCCTAGTGGGGGAGTTCTTACAGTGTACGACAAGGGTACCCGTTCTGGATCAACGTTTTGTTCGGCCGCTAGGGTGAGGCAGTGTCTACAGTAGGACTGTAAGGGTTTTTTGGCGTATGTGTTGGATACGCGGGTTGATTCCAAGAGGCTGAGGTCGGTGGAGGAGGTTCCTATAGTGCGTGAGTTCCCGGATGTCTTTCCAGAGTAGTTGCCGGGTATGCCTCCCGTGAGGCAAGTAGAGTTCGGTATTGATTTGGCCCCGGGGGCCGCACCTATCACTAAGGTACCTTATCGTCTTGCACCTCCAAAGATGCAAGAGTTATCCTCGCAGCTTCAGGAGCTGCTGGGGAAAGGGTTTATTCGGCCGAGCAGCTTGCCGTGGGGAGTGCCTATTCTATTTGTCAAGAAGAAGGATGGTTCACACCGGATGTGCATTGATTACCGGGAGTTGAACAAGCTGACGGTCAAGAACCACTACCCGTTACCGAGGATCGATGATTTGTTCAACCAGTTGCAGGGAGCATCTTGGTTCTCCAAGATCGATTTGAGGTCTAGATACCATCAAGTGTTGGTGCTAGATAATGACGTCCAGAAGACAACGTTTAGGATACGTTATGGGCATTATGAGTTTGTGGTGATGCCTTTCGGACTCACCAATGCCCCGACAGTGTTCATGGATCTCATGAACCGGGTGTGCAGGCCGATGTTGGATCGGTCGGTGATTGTATTCATTGATGAAATTTTGGTATATTCGAGATCTAGAGAGCAGCATGAGGAACATTTGAGGGAGATGCTCGGAGTTCTGAGATCGGAGAGGCTTTATGCCAAATTCTCCAAGTGTGATTTCTGGTTGCGAGAGGTCAAGTTCCTAGGACATCTTGTTAACCAGGAAGGGATATTGGTCGATCTGGCCAAAGTTGAGGCGGTGATGAGTTGGGAGGTGCCGAGGTCACCCTCCGAGATCAGGAGTTTTCTAGTGTTGGCCGGTTATTATCGGAGATTTATCAAGGATTTCTCTAAGATCGCAGTACCACTCACTAGGTTGACCTGGAAGGGTGTCACCTTTTCATGGGGCCCCAAGCAGCAGGCCTCCTTTGAGACTCTTCGCCAAAGGTTATGCGAGGCCCCGGTGTTAGCCCTCCCGGAGGGAATGGAGGACTTTGTTGTATACTGTGATGCATCAATCTTGGGGTTGGGAGTGGTGTTGATGCAGAGAGGGCATGTGATAGCATATGCATCGAGGCAGTTGAAGCCTCATGAGACGAGGTATCCCACCCATGACCTAGAGTTGGGGGCAGTTGTGTTCGCCCTCAAGATTTGGCACCACTATTTGTATGGGGTTTGGTGTACGATATACACGGACCATAAGAGTCTGAAGTATTTAATGGAACAGCCCAACCTAAATATGCGGTAGAGGAGGTGGTTGGATGTGGTTAAGGATTACGATTGTGAGATCTTGTACCATCCGAGCAAGGCTAATGTGGTAGCCGACGCCCTGAGTCGCAGGGCGGAGAGCGCCCCGTTGCGAGATGTATGTTTGCGATTGACCGTGATGACTCCGGTGTTGGACACCATTCGAGGAGCACAGGCTGAGGCAGTGAGGTTGGAAAACCAGAAGAGAGAGCGAGTTGTTGGGTTGGTATCGGAGTTCGTTACCGATGGTCGGGGGCTTATGACTTTTCAGGTGCGTATTTGGGTATCGTTTGTGGGAGGAACGCGTACCATTTTGATGGAAGAGGCTCATCAGTCGAAATTATCGATCCATCCTGGGGCCACTAAGATGTATTTGGATTTGAGGAGGGAGTATTGGTGGCCCTGTATGAAGAGGGATGTTGCGTGGTTTGTTGAGAGGTGCTTAACCTGCCGTAGGGTTAATGCCGAACACCAGAGACCGCATGGTAAGTTGCAGCCGTTGGAGGTTCCTGAATGGAAGTGGGAACAGATCACCATGGATTTCATCACCAAATTGCCAAGGACTACTCGGGGAGTTGATGCAATTTGGGTGATTGTGGACAGGTTGACGAAGAGTGCTCACTTCCTTGCTATCAGCGGGAGTTCTTCCGCAGAGAAGTTAGCAGAGATGTATGTGAGGGAAGTGGTATCTCGGCATGAGGTGCCGATCTCCATTGTCTCAGACCGGGATGTACATTTCACTTCCAGATTCTGGAAGAAGTTTCATGAGGAGCTGGGTACTAGGCTGCATTTTAGTACCGCATATCACCCCGAGACAGACGGACAGAGTGAGCGGATGATTCAGACGCTCGAGGACATGCTCCGAGCATGTGTATTGGATTTCGGGGGAAGTTGGGATACGTATTTGCCCTTGGCCGAGTTTTCTTACAACAACAGCCATCATTCGAGCATCGGTATGCTACCCTTTGAGCTGTTGTCTGGGAGGAGGTGTCCGACCCCCATTTGCTGGGGAGAATTTGGACAGCACGTTATGGGCAACACTGAGATCGTACTTCAGACGACATAGCAGATCCAGCAGGTCAGACAGAGGTTACTGACTGCTCAAAGTCAACAGAAGAGTTATGCGGAAAGACGCCGGCCCGAACTTGAGTTCCAGGTCGACGACTTTGTGCTCCTGAAGGTCTCTCCTTGGAAAGGAGTGATCCGATTCAGGAAGAGGGGCAAGTTGGGGCCCTGATATATCGGACCATTTCAGGTAGTCGCGAGGGTAGGCAGGGTAGCCTATCGTTTGGATTTGCCAGCAGAGTTGGCGCAGATTCACGACACTTTCCATGTGTCTCAATTGAGGAAGTGTATACTCGATGAGTCGGCAGTGGTTCCATTAGAGGATATTCAGGTGGATGCAAGCCTGAATTATGCTGAGAGACCAGTGGCAATCAGAGATCGGAAAATCAAAGTTATGAGGAACAAGGAGGTACCTTTGGTTTTGGTTCAGTGGCAGCATCGGAAGGGGTCCGAGATGACTTGGAAACCGGAGTGTGAGATGCGCGAGCAACATCAAGAGTTATTTGCAAAACGAGACTTCGAGGGCGAAGTCTAGTTCTAGTGGGGGAGAATTGTAACAGCCCGGAATTTCCAGGTATTTATTATTGGTGTATTCTTGGAGAATTGTGAGTGGACTCAACGAGTTGGAGCTCAAACTCGCCGAGTAGGATCGCGATTTTGGATGCGGGTTCGCATCTGGACTCGGCGAGTCCACGCTGTGTAATGAAACCCTAATTCCCAGGGTTTTAGTCCTATTTAAAGGGCCTTATGGCCGTCATTTTTGCTCACCAATCCATAGAGAGAAACCCTAGAGTGCTTGAGCATTTTGAGAGAGAAAGGAAGCCATTCTTGACCTTGTGGTGTTGTTTATCAATAAGAAGGAGGTCCTAACCAAGAGGAAGCAAAGGAGGTTGCTATACTGTGGATTTGAAGCTTAGATCATCGCACTTGAGGTATTAATTCAGCTCATCTTCTGTTTTATGAAGTATATTTGGATTTAGGGTTTCTTGTGGCCTTTGTTGGGTTGATTTGACGCCCAAATAGTCTCTTTCTAGTGATGAGGCTTTGGATCTGGATCCATAGAGGTCCAGAGAGCCTCAATCATCAAGCTTTATGAAGAGCAATGGAGGTTATGACCTTGAGTTGTGGTATTTGGGGCTAAATCATCATATATGGTCATATAGATGTTGTATGTACATCAAGATAGCGACTTTACGTGATAAATAAGCTTGGAAGGAATGGATCTATGAGTTAGTGGAACAGATCTGAGCTTAGGAGTGAGTTTGAGTCGTTCCATGGCATGGACTCGCTGAGTCCGAAGAACAGACTCGGCGAGTAGCATGAAGATTGCCCAGCACCACTCAGCGAGTGGTCTTGCCGAGTTGAGGGATTGACTCAGTGAGTCAGGGAGAGTCAGAGTGGGTTGATAGGTGGACTGAGTCAAGCTGGGACTCGCTGAGTTGTTCTTGAGACTCGGCGAGTTGAGTCGTGGAGGCCCCACAACTCATGCCAGGTGGAACTCGTCGAGTTAGGAGAATACTCGTCGTGTCAAGTGAGGATCCTAGGGAAATCAGTGTATGTGTATAGACTCGCCAAGTCGCTATGGTGCACTCGCCGAGTCCGGTCAAAGTTGACCGTTGACCATTGAACAGTGTTAACCTATGTTAACTTGTTAAGGGATAGTCAACCTTAGTTGGGAAAGTGTTAATTAGAGATGTATTGTGTTATAGAGAACTATAGCTTGGGAGATCGAGCACTAGTGATTTCAGGGATTTACGAATTACTGAGATACGCGAGGTGTGTCTTCTCACTATACTTTACCTTGAGTAGGTAAATAGAGTTATGTGATATAGTGCTTGTATGCTATATTTATATGTTATGTGTTGCGTTGCATTATTCTTTGTAATTTATGTTGTGCATGTTTACAGAGTTAGAACTTGAGGGTTCACAGAGTTTGGGTGCACGGACCCATAGAGATATAGCCTCGAGTGGCTAATATGTGTTATATGTGATATTTTGGGGAACTCGCTAAGCTTTGTGCTTACAGTGTTTGGTGTTATTTGTTTCAGGTACTAGTGACGACCGTGGGAAGGCGCTGGCTTAATCAGTACACACGCATGGGATTTATGGTTTTGAGATCTTGGGATTTTTGTATTACTTGGATTGAATGTTCAAATATGTTTGTTTTATGAATATTAAGTGAATTATGATTTATAAAATTTGAAAAACTTGTTTTGAAATTTACGGTGTTACAGTGGTACTACACATGGGTGTGTGAGGCCGTACACAGGTGTGTACGGTTGTACACGCCAAATGAAGATCTCCAAAATGTCAATTTCAAATTGCAATAAGTCTAGGGTCATGTCTATCTCGAGTATGAACGTCAAACTCTCAATTTGGAGGGTGTATTAAGAGTGTGCGACCACATTAAAGGGGGTGTGCTGCCGTACTCACTTCCAAACACAAAGAACATGACGAATATTGCACACTTAAGGCTTAGATAGAGTGGTCTTTCATGCATATCAAGTTAGAGGATGAATTACTCATGTTTTTGAAGCTTTGGAGGGTTTGTGGTTGAAGAAGTTTGAGAGAAATGGTGTTGTGTGCTGCCAGGATGTTATAGGAATGAAAGGATAGGGGTCTAGCCTTTATATAGGGGCAGGTGTGTAGCCATGAGGGATGTGGACGTCCGTACACCCATGTGTGCGGCCGCACACTCCTCCAAAAGGGGTGTATGGCCGGATTTCGTCCCTATACGACTACCTGACTCATTCCTAATCTCGACCTTGGTTGTACTTTAGCTTAGAGCGCTTAAACGAAACCTTAAACATTGTTAAAAGGTGATGGAGTCGATTTTAACATTGATAGAAGTTTCGGGTTGTCACATCTATAGTATATGTGTAACCTCAAACCCTTTAAAAGATGACCAAGAGTATTCTAAGAGGATATAGCCGATTTTTGGTGCTCCAAGCTCTCTCTAATTGTCATCCAATTCTTAGTGGTGTTTTGTGAAACATTTGAGGCATCACACTTGAGGTGCTAAGGTCTTGAAAGGCCAACTTATATAAGCTACAACAAGAAGTAGTCATTTAACTAGTTTTATGATTCAAATATCAAATTTGTATTGTAACAACGCAAATTTTCAGATAAAATTTTCATTTAAAATAAAACGGTTTCATTCAACAATAATATTTATTCCAAGTTTCATTTCAAAACACAATTAAAAGAGTCCCCAAGATCTCCAACAATGGCAGTGTGTACGCGTCACGCCGGCGCCTTCCCACGGTCCTCGCTAGTACCTGAAACACATACATACAACTTGTAAGCATAAATGCTTAGTGAGTTCCCCAGTATACGACTTACACACATACGCCTTTCCAGGCCCTGACCTTCCGGTCCACAATACATTGCCTTCCGGCCCGTAACATAATCGCCTTCCGGCCCATAACATATCGCCTTCCGGCCCGTATCATATTGCCTTCCGGCCCATAGCATTCACAACACATAATACATATAACATAACACGCATAGCACATACATCATACATCGTACCTGACCTTTCTATCACATAATATATCATGCATAGCATCTATCTTTCCATTTATAGCATAAATAACACATATCATATACGACCTTCCGGTCTCGCAGTCAAACCCTTCCGGGTGAAGTATAGTGAGAAAACTCACCTCGTAGTATGTAGGCTATAAACTCTTGAAACTACTCGCACTCGATCCGCCAATCTGCAGACTCCCTGAAAAACGTGATCTCTGTGTCCCCAACCTTCAGAACTCAATCCTCTTGATCTTCCTTTGACCAACACCTTGCCTCTTCTTGCCTAACAATCTCCTCAAGGTCTCCAATAGCCTTCCCTTCTCCTTTAGTCGTCCACAGATGCTAGGTGCTTCACAATCGGCCAAAAACGTACAGTGACGGCCTAAGAGGCATTATATACGTTCCAAACTAAACGGCTAGGGTTTCTACTGAACAGCGTCGACTCGCCGAGTCCCTGTCTGGAATCGTCGAGTCCAGTCGCGCATCCGCGACCACGCTTGGGGTCCTACTCGGCGAGTCAGGCACCAACTCGCCGAGTCCCTTCCTAAAATGTCCCCAAAAATAGTTTTAAAACAATACCTGAAATTCCGGGCTGTTACAACTCTCCCCCACTAGAACTAGACTTCGCCCTCGAAGTCTCACTCTGCGAATAACTCCGGATGTTGCTCCCGCATTTCACGCTCCGGCTCCCAAGTCATCTCCGATCCCTTCCGATGTTGCCACTGAACCAACACTAGAGGTATCTCCTTGTTCCGCAGAATCTTGATCTTCCGATCCCTGATAGCTACTGGTCTCTCGGCGTAATTCAGGCTCGCGTCCACCTAAATATCCTCTAACGGAACCACTGCCGTTTCATCGGCTATACACTTCCTCAGCTGTGAAACGTGAAAGGTATTATGAATCTGCCCCAACTCCGCTGGCAACTCTAACCGATAAGCTACCCGACCTACTCTTGCAATTACCCGAAATGGACCTATGAACCGGGGCCCTAATTTGCCCCTCTTTCTGAACCGAATCACTCCCTTCCAGGGAGAAACCTTCAGGAGAACGAAATCACCAACCTGGAATTCCAGCTCGGACCGGCGTCTGTCCGCATAACTCTTCTGTCGACTCTGGGCGGTCAATAACCTCTGCCTAACCTGCTGAATCTGCTCGGTCGTCTGAAGTACGATCTCTGTACTGCCCATCACTCTCTGTCCCACCTCTCCCCAGCAAATGGGAGTCCGACATCTCCTACCATACAACAACTCAAAAGGTGGCATACCAATGCTCGAATGATGGCTGTTGTTGTAGGAAAACTCAGCCAAAGGCAAATGCACATCCCAGCTACCCCCGAAGTCTAACACACACGCTCTAAGCATATCTTCCAATGTCTGAATCGTCCGCTCGCTCTGACCGTCTGTCTGGGGATGGTATGCGGTACTAAAATGCAGTTTAGTACCCAACTCCTCATGGAATTTCTTCCAAAACCTGGAAGTGAATCGTACATCGCGGTCCGAAACAATCGAGATCGGCACTCCATGCCGAGATACTATCTCTCTCACGTATAACTCCGCCAACTTCTCTGCTGATGAACTTTCGTTAATGGCAAGGAAATGTGCACTCTTTGTCAACCTATCCACAATCACCCAAATTGCATCGACTCCTCTGGCAGTTCTCGGCAATTTGGTGATGAAATCCATCGTAATCTGCTCCCACTTCCACTCAGGAATCTCCAATGGCTGCAACTTACCATGCGGTCTCTGGTGCTCGGCCTTAACCCTACGGCAGGTCAAACACCTCTCAACGAACCAAGCGACGTCTCTCTTCATGCAAGGCCACCAATATTCCTTTCTCAAATCCAAATACATCTTCGTAGCACCGGGATGGATCGAGAATTTCGATCTATGAGCCTCCTCCATCAATGTAGCACGCATACCGCCCACGAATGGTACCCAAATCCGACCCTGAAACGTCAGAAGTCCTCGTCCATCCTTAACGAACTCTGAAATTAACCCGACGACCCGCTCCTTCTTCTGCATCTCGGATCTCACAACCTCGACCTGTGCCCCACGAATAGCATCTAATACCGGAGTCATCACCGTCAACCTCAGACATACGTCGCGCAATGGAGTGCTCTCCGCCCTACGACTTAATGCATCGGCTACCACATTAGCCTTGCCTAGGTGGTATAGAATCTCACAGTCATAATCCTTAACCACGTCCAACCATCTCCTCTGACGCATATTTAGGTTGGGTTGATCCATCAGATACTTCAAACTCTTATGGTCCGTGTATATAGTACAACGAACCCTGTACAGGTAGTGACGCCAGATTTTGAGAGCGAACACTACTGCCCCCAACTCTAAGTCATGCGTGGGATACCTCGCCTCGTGAGGCTTCAGCTGCCTCGATGCATAAGCTATCACATGGCCCCTCTGCATCAACACTGCACCCAGTCCCGAAATCGATGCGTCGCAATATACAACAAAGTCTTCCATCCCTTCCGGGAGAGCTAATACCGGGGCTTCGCACAGTCTCTGACGAAGTGTCTCGAAGGAAGTCTGATGCTCGGGTCCCCATGAGAATGTAACACCCTTCCGGGTCAATCTGGTGAGCGGTACTGCAATCTTGGAGAAGTCCCTAATAAACCTCCGATAGTACCCCGCCAACCCAAGAAAACTCCTGATCTCGGAAGGTGACTTCGGTGCCTCCCAACTCATCACTGCTTCCACCTTGGCCAGATCGACCAATATCCCTGCCTGATTAACATGTCCAAGAAATTGGACCTCCCGAAACCAGAAGTCACATTTGGAAAATTTTGCATATAGCTTCTCCGACCTCTGTACCTCAAGGACCTCCCTCAAATGTCCCTCATGCTGCTCTCTAGTTCGCGAATACACTAGGATGTCGTCGATAAATACAATCACAGACCGATCCAGCATCGGCCTGCATACCCTGTTCATGAGGTCCATGAACACTGCCGAGGCATTGGTGAGCCCGAAAGGCATCACCACGAACTCGTAATGCCCATACCGCGTCCTGAATGCTGTCTTCTGGACGTCCTCATCCCGCACTCTTACCTGATGGTACCCCGATCTCAAATCGATCTTGGAAAACCAAGATGCCCCTTGCAACTGATCGGATAGATCATCAATCCTCGGTAACGGATAGCGGTTCTTGACCGTCACCTTGTTCAACTCCCGGTAATCAATGCACATCCGGTGTGAACCATCCTTCTTCTTGACGAACAGAATCGGTGCTCCCCACGGCGAGCTACTCGGCCGAATAAATCCCTTCCCCAGCAACTCCTGGAGTTGCGAGGACAACTCTTGCATCTCTGGAGGTGCAAGACGATAAGGCGCCTTCGCAATAGGCGCAGCCCCCGGAACTAGATCAATACCAAACTCTACTTGTCTCGCAGGAGGTACCCCCGGCAAATCCTCAGGAAAAACATCTGGAAACTCGCGCACCACTGGAACCTCCTCCACTGTCTTCGGTCTCTCGGAAGTCTCCCGCGTATCCATCACATACGCCACAAAACCTTTACATCCCTACTGTAGGCATTGCCTCGCCCTAGCGGCTGAACAAAAAGCTGATCCCGAACTGGTACCCTCGCCGTATACCGTAAGAACTCCCCCACTAGGGTCTCGTATAGTCACCAGCTGGCGCTCGCAGTCAATGACGGCGCTGAATCGGCTCAACCAGTCCATGCCTACAATGACACAGACATCCCCCATCGCAATAGGAATTAGGTCAATCGGGAACACAACCCCGAAAATCTCTAGCACGCATCCCCGAAGAACCTCCGTAGCACAAACCACCCTCTCGGCCGCAATAGAAACGCTCAAAGGCCGACTTAACGGCTCACAACTAATGCTGATATGCTGACTAAAAGCTAACGATACAAAAGATCTACTCGCACCCGAATCAAATAACACTAGAGCAGGCATAGAGTTCACAAGAAAAGTACCTACACATACATTAACATAAGCATAACATTTCGACTTTAAAGTAATACGTGAATGATAGCATAACTGCCACGACATCGGGCGCAGCACGGACCTCCTCCGCAGTCAGCTGGAAGGCTCTCCCGCGAGCCCTCGGGGCCTCGACCTTCGCCGGTCGGGTCTCAGTAGTCCTGGTAGTAGGTGTAGCTCCCTGACGAAGCTGCGGGCACTCGGCCTTCCGATGGCCTGTCTGGTTGCAGTGAAAGCAAACCATAAACCCCTTAGGGCAATCCCTAGCAATGTGTCCCTCCTTGCCACACTTGTAGTAACTACCAACTCGGCATGCTCCCTCATGACCCTTGCCGCAGTTCGTGCAAGTGCGGCCCTTCGGACCTCCCATCCTCGAATCAGCGGACTTGATCCGCTTGGCTGTCGGCTGAGACTGAGCCGGTCGCCGGTCGCCGATCCACCTGCTGAGACTCGGCCTCCTCCCTCGCCTGAGTCTCCAACTCGATCTCGCGCTTCCTGGCGTTCGCCTGAAGCTCAGTGAAAGTACGATAGGTGGAGTTTGACACAAACTCCCGGATATCCCTCCTCAGAACGCCCAAATACCGACTCATCCGTGACTGCTCTGTAGATACCAGCTCAGGGCAGAACATCGCCCTCTCATGAAACTTCCGCGTAACCACCGCAACGGAATCAGTACCCTGCTTAAGGGTCAAGAACTCCTGAATCAATCGTTCCCTCTCCACTGGGGGAACGTACTCGTCCCTGAACATCTCAGTAAACCTCTCCCATGTCACCGCTGAAATCTCCGCCTGAGTGAAGTTCGCCGTCACGAATTTCCACCAATCCTTCGCTCCCAGACGGAGCTGGTTCAAGGCGAACCGTACCCTCAGGTGCTCCGGGCATGAACAAGTGTAGAAGCACCCCTCTATATCGGCGATCCACCTCATCGCAGCAATCGGATCCTGCGTCCCATCGAACTCAGGGGGTTTCATGTTGCTGAATTCCCGGAATAGCAACGAATCACCCCCTTGCGGTCTAGCAGCGGCCACCGCTGCAGTAGCGGTAGTGACTGCAGCTTCAGTCAGTGCGGCGTACCGCTCCTCAAACTCCTCCATCAAGGTGGTCTTAATGGACCCAAACATCTCCGGGATCTCAGCCCGAACTGCCGCAGCTACCTCCTCCTGAATCATCTGACGAATCTCCTCGTCACTCATACTGCTCGAACTTGCTCCGTGGCGTGTCGTAACCATGATGTCTCTGAAATACAACATAAATTATCAGAGACTCCATCAAGTACATTTGTACTCGATAACGCAACCCTACTCAGTCTCCGATATCCAGGGATTCTTACTTGGGTCTTCCACCGACCCGGTGTCTTCGGTAGTACGGGCCCAATACTACCGACCACACCGTATCAGTATTCGTCCCAAATCTTCCTCCCCAAACCCCGAATAATGAGTACTCTACCTCTAGTATGCACTATCTACTTGCACGCTACCAAATATCTCATATAAGCAATCTCCCTAGACTAAGGCATCACAAAACAGGCCGTTCTAGTCCTATCATGTATACCTAGTCTTCTAGCATGCATAAAAATTCATAATTCAGTGCATAACATAACATTGTAAGGTATTCTGGGGATCTTTACCGTTCGGGCGCTGGCTGATCGTACACACTACTCCGTTCTTGTTTACCATTTTACCATTTATAAAAAGTTATGTCTTTATTATTTAAAAGATTTTTCCTCAAATCCTCGGTTTGAGTTCAGTTACACCCGAAGGTACACCCGAATCCCTCAAACCTGGCTCTGATACCAATTGTAACAACGCAAATTTTCAGATAAATTTTTCATTTAAAATAAAACGGTTTCATTCAACAATAATATTTATTCCAAGTTTCATTTCAAAACACAATTAAAAGAGTCCCCAAGATCTCCAACAATGGCAGTGTGTACGCGTCACGCCGGCGCCTTCCCACGGTCCTCGCTAGTACCTGAAACACATACATACAACTTGTAAGCATAAATGCTTAGTGAGTTCCCCAGTATACGACTTACACACATACGCCTTTCCAGGCCCTGACCTTCCGGTCCACAATACATTGCCTTCCGGCCCGTAACATAATCGCCTTCCGGCCCATAACATATCGCCTTCCGGCCCGTATCATATTGCCTTCCGGCCCATAGCATTCACAACACATAATACATATAACATAACACGCGTAGCACATACATCATACATCGTACCTGACCTTTCTATCACATAATATATCATGCATAGCATCTATCTTTCCATTTATAGCATAAATAACACATATCATATACGACCTTCCGGTCTCGCAGTCAAACCCTTCCGGGTGAAGTATAGTGAGAAAACTCACCTCGTAGTATGTAGGCTATAAACTCTTGAAACTACTCGCACTCGATCCGCCAATCTGCAGACTCCCTGAAAAACGTGATCTCTGTGTCCCCAACCTTCAGAACTCAATCCTCTTGATCTTCCTTTGACCAACACCTTGCCTCTTCTTGCCTAACAATCTCCTCAAGGTCTCCGATAGCCTTCCCTTCTCCTTTATTCGTCCACAGATGCTAGGTGCTTCACAATCGGCCAAAAACGTACAGTGACGGCCTAAGAGGCATTATATACGTTCCAAACTAAACGGCTAGGGTTTCTGCTGAACAGCGTCGACTCGCCGAGTCCCTGTCTGGACTCGTCGAGTCCAGTCGCGCATCCGCGACCACGCTTGGGGTCCTACTCGGCGAGTCAGGCACCAACTCGCCGAGTCCCTTCCTAAAATGTCCCCAAAAATAGTTTTAAAACAATACCTGAAATTCCGGGCAGTTACATGTATACTAGTTAGGCTTCATGCTTTGGAAAAAGAATATTACATGTATGGCTAGAGAAAACATTGATCCAAAGCATTAGGGTTGTATGTGCACAATAGGGATGTTGTAGTGCTCAAAACCCATAAGTGGTGTGAGAGCTTAGGCTATTTTCTGTTATATTGATGCAAGGCTAATTGTTCAAAGTTCAAGAAAAACTGAAAACCATTTTCTGCTAGACTGAACTCGATGAGTCCCATGAGGAAGTCCACGAGTTCATGATGAACTCGACGAGTCCATTGGTTAACTCGATGAGTTGGACAGTCTGTTGGCAGTTTTTCGGGTGTTTTGGCCTGAATTGGATTAGGATGATGACCACAAACTGTTTTATATCATAAAATCTATTTTTTTATATGGTAGTGATTATGCTTATCCAATTAATAGATAATTGTCAAAATTTTAAGATAATTGTTAGTTTATATGATAAGCTAATCATTTGTAATTTTTTATTTGAAATTATCTTGCTTTATGAGTTAAATTAGATCAATTTGTTAAATAATAAATTATATGATAATTTTATTAGTTAAATTTGATCTAAATGTTACTTGAAAAGTTACATAACTTGTCCTCAAGTTATGGAATATGAAAAGTCTCATTCATGAAACACTAACTCCTTAAGTTATGGAATTCAAGAGGTTCTAAAGGGTTTCAAAACTTTCCCTCAAGTTTTGGAATTTAAAAAGTCTCATTTATGAAATATTAAAATTCCAAACCCTAGAATTTTAAAAGTTTAAAATTCAACTCTTATACTATTGTAATATTAGAAGTTTAATACATACATATATATATATATATATATATATATATATATATATATATGTATGTATGTATATAAGACAAGTCAGTCTTACTATCAGTATGCCTCATTCACGAAGCCCGTCTATAAGGGAGGGTATAAGGAAACTGCCAATAAAATGGTGGTTGATTGGGTTTCCACTCTCACCCACCGCTTCCTTGATTAGTGGAGGGTCGTTATCCGAACGGGTAGGATAAGACATTAATTCTCATTAAAAAGTATAATTATAATTATTAAGTAACTAAATGTTTTATAAATTCTCAATCTTAGTTACTTTAGAAAAAATGTGAAAATGATGCTATTCCATGAAATTGCACTTTACATCTTGCCAAGTCATTAGTGGAGCGTGTGTGGTTAACTGGCACACCAACTTGGACTAGTAAGGCTGGAAAAGGGTAGCGTGATGTTTATCATAGATCAATGGAGTGTGTGTGGTTTACTAGCACATTGATTAGGTAATAAATGACATCGAGATTACCAAGCACATTTGCATGGTTATTCACACCTTGTTTGTGATCCTCGGTATCCCAGTCACAAACTTGAAGGGCATAATCGAAATTTAAACATGCCATTGAAAAGTTCAATGAATCTCAAAAGAATCTAGGAATTTCAATTCATTTAAAACTTAATCCTCAATTTCATCTTTCATTGTGGAAATTGGTAAATCGTCATTTTCCTACCTTCAAATATTTTGTAATTGGATCACAACATCCCTCTTCCGAATTTTGAAATATGGTGTTGGGTCCTAGCCTTAATATTTCATATGGGTGTTATGTTGAGGATTCTTATCTAATCTAAACTTTGTGTCACACCCTAAAACCGGAACGACAGAAACGGTCAGGGGTGGAGGACGTCATGTACAATATTACAACACAGAATAATAGTAAACAAGTAAACAACATCATCCATTACATTAATAATATAATTTAATACAAGTGTGTTTTGTATAGTTTATAAGACACCAAAAATGTAAATCAAAATATAAGATGTGTGTCGAATGAGCTCCATCTTCTCAAAAGCTGACATCGGTACCTATCTACTGATAATCTGAGAATACACGTTATTTTGAAAGAGCTTATCAACTTTAAAGCTGGTGAGTTCATAAGTATTTTAGTGTCATTGTTTGTATCAAAATGTTTGTAATAGTGTTTGAAGTATGAGTTTGTAAATGATGTAGTAAAAGTATGTGAATGTTTGTAGGTTAAGCAACGTTTGTGATTTTACTCCATCAAGAAATGTACATCTAGAAGGTGTTGAGGTGCTTTCATCATCATGATGCAAAACTGTAATCTACTCCTCTAATCTTCATTCTCTAGACATTAAAAGGGACCTATTCCATCCAAAGGAGGACAATGAAGATATGTTGAGCCCTGAGAGTTTCTATCCAGGTCCAATAGTATTTAGACCAATATACTAGACTGGACATCTCGTTTATTAAGAACTGTCTTGGTTAATACTACATTACACCAACACACTGCCACTGGAATGGTATTAAATACATCTATCGTTATCTTAAAGGTATGCATATGTAGGTTACTTATCATATCCGCATAAGGGACATTCCTAATCTGGGTATGTATTTACCATTGGGAATACATCGGTATCTTAGAAGTCTTATAAACAAACTCTAGTTTTTACTTCTATGAATCACGCCGAACTAATTATGCTCTATGAGGTGACTACAACGTATGTATGACTTTAATTGTAATTGACCATATTTAAAGGACATGTGATTTTGGTTATGATCCTTATGAACCATATGTCATATATGGAGATAACATTATTGTTATTAATCAAGAGAAGCATGGTCTCAACAAAGGGGATAACACTAAGCACATCTCATCAAAATTATGATTTACACATGAACAACAAGCATTTCAAAAGATTTAAGTGCAACATATTGGATTAGAGAAGAATCATGCAAGCTTGTTCACCAAGTCATTAGCAAAGTATTTGTTCCAAAATCATGTCAGGACTTAAGATGCTCTATGAACTACCTAAATGACGTGTGTCATAAACCAATTGTGTGCAAGTAAATATTTCATCCTAATGTATGCATAATACCTTGTTGAGTACCTTTGAGAAGGAGCATCCCGATGAATGCTTGTGTGCTCTTTTTATCTTTAGTTCAAGGGTTTTATCCCATGGGTTTACCTTGACAAAATTCTTCTTAGCGAGACGCAAATTGTATCCCACTATCACTAAGTATTGATCAAATCAAGGGGAATATCCAGCTGAACACTTATTTAACCATTGTAAACTTTTTTGTCCTTCGTTTAGAGTTTTTCCCACTAGGTTTTCATGTAACAATGTTTTAATGCGACACTTCATGTATGGCTATTTCCTTCGTTCAAGACATCCAGATCGTACTCTTTTATCCTTTGACCAAAGTTTTTGTCCTAAAAGATTTTGTCCAACAAAGTTTTTAACGAGACAAATGTTTGATGTATTATCTGAAGATAAAAGACGAAGAAATACAAGTATAATTCAATGTAAATCAAATCACTCAAGGCGGAGTGTTGTAACTTATTGTATAATAATAAGTTTCTTATATTTAAGTCCATAAAAACTAGGAGTTATGTACACAACTCGTACAATCTTTGACTTACCCAACATTTGTCATATATATATATATATATATATATATATATATATATATATATATATATATATATATATAATCAGTGAAGATTTTGGAATGAATCAAGTCATTAAGCTAGTTTTCCATACAATAAAAACATAATTGTTTCATTTGTTTGTGTTCTTTAGCATACAATATTGACTATTACCTGTTTTATATATATATATATATATATATATATATATATATATATATATATATATATATATATATATATATATATATATATATATATAGGTTCAGGTTCATTTGAGATCATTCTAATTTTGTGAGACCGTGAGACCAAATCTAAAAATAATTTTAAAATGCAAAATAAATGGAAAAATCCAAAAATTCTTTTTTTAAATATTATTTTCGGAACTTGAATTAACTGAAAAAAATAAAAAAAATTATAAAAAAAAATAAAAAAAATTCCGTCTTTTTTTTTTTTGAAAAATACGTGAAATATTCTAAATAGAATATTACACTGACATATTTTAAAAAATAATTTTAAAATGCAAAATAAATGGAAAAATCTAAAAATTCTTTTTTTTAAATATTATTTTCGGAACTTGAACTAACTAAAAAAAAATAAAAAAAAATAAAAAAATCTATTTTTTTTGAAAAATACGTGAAATATTCTAAATAGAATATTACACTGTACATATTCTAAAAATAATTTTAAAATGCAAAATAAATGGAAAAATCAAAAAATTCTTTTTTTAAATATTATTTTCGAAACATGAATTAACTAAAAAAATAAAAAAATGCGTCTCACGGTCTCACAAAATATAGGTGGTCTCAAATGAACCTAAACTTTTATATATATATATATATATATATATATATATATATATATATATATATATATATATATATATATATATATATATATATATATATATATATATATATATATATATATATATATGGGGATATTGAAACTTCTTTACAAAAAATGGAAAAAGATAAATTTGTCAGCGTTCTTGCAAAAATAGAAGAAATGGAAAAAAGACTCATGTGTCCTTTCATGTTATTGTTTAAAGTCATGATCTTGATAGTGATTAAATCTAAGGTCAAAATAGTTGCTATCGCCAGTCAAGTTGTTTCTAAACTTATGTCTCCTTATGGCCAAGGCTTTATGGAGTTCTAAATGGATAATTGGTAAAGTGGCTGAATTAGTAATATTGTATGGATGGATAAATTGCTATGTACAAAACGTTCGTAATTTTTTTATATTTTCATATCCATAGTACATATACATTTGTTGATTTACTAATTCATTTACTTTATATATATTTTATACTTTAAGAGTATGAAATAAATTTATTTGTTTATGTAATATTCGTTTTGGTAATTGACCGACTAAATCATCACGTTGATTTTTGTTTTATAAGATAACAAATATATCAATTATTAGTTTAGAGTTCTTAAATGTTAATCGATCCAACAATGCTTTTTTTTTTTTCATCTAATTATGTTGAAACTTATACAACAAATATAATTTATATATTCGACGAATGTTATGTTGGAAAATTAGTTTTATTAATTTCTAAAAACGGGTTTTTTGGTTTTTGAACACAAATTTTGGACTTTAAATATAGTCAAAACGGATATATATTTATATTCTCATCCGTGATATCATTGTCCAAAACGGATTAAAACTAAATGAGAAATTATTTGTTAAAGTAGCGTAGTTGGAAGAAAATAATAAATTAGTTAAGTGAGTTTGAACTCATTCCACATTGGTGGAAGAAAGAAAAAAAAATGGTTTATAACTACAATGACTAGGTACATTTATAAGAGTTATGCAAATCAAGGTTATCTCTTGCGCACGTATGAACGAGGGTGCAAATGCAAGCCGATTTGGCTTGTAGCAGTGTTTGCTAAAACAAAGGGCATAAATACATGGGGGGTTGATTATCGCTCCATGATACATGTTACCTTTTATTACAGGAATTACATACAATGCAAAAACTAGATTGGAATCAAAGAGCAATCAAAATTAGGATTAATGAAGACTTAAGCATAGACGCGTTTCACGTGCTTTCATTGTATTTTTTAGAAAGTGGTTATTGTTTAAATCTTTATGATACTCTTTATGTATCGAGTATAACTTGAAACTTATTAGTTGTATATAAGTTAGTGAATGTTGACTATTCTATTATATTCGGATGTAATGATGCAGCTATTAGTTTCAATTCTCATATTATTAGTTATGATTGTTTGGAGGGAAATCTCTATAAATTATAACTCAACAATTTTTTTATGGATTTTTGATATCATTTAATATTGATGAGCACTTAAATAAAAGAAAACCAGAAGTGGAAATTTCATCTATGTTATGGCATCAATGCTTAAGCCATGCTTAACTAGATATAATGTTAAGACTCATGAAATATGAAGTATTCCAAATCATAACTTCTTAGATTTCGACAATTGTATTAATTGTATGAAAGGGAAAATGAACATGGGAAAAAAGGTCCACAAGAATGTTGGGATTACTAGAAGTGATTCATACCAACATTTGTTAACTTTTTCCCGTGAGCATTAATGAACATAAATTATTTATAACCTTCATTGATGAACTCTCTTACTACATGAATCTGTACTTAATAAACGAAAAATTCATATCTCTAGATATTTTTAAAACTTTTAAGGTTGAAGTTGAAAATCAAATTCTTCCTAAATTAAAAGTAGTAAGATAAGATATTGGTGATGATTTCATAAGGATAATGGGATTGTTAACCAATACATCATGCCTAGGACTTGTAAATAAAACAATGTTATCGAGAGGATAAATAGAGCCCTAAAGGGCACGGTGCGACGAATTCTTGTAAATACCAATTTGACCCAAATGGTATGCATCGAGGCATTAAAATGACAATCTGTCTCTTAAACATAACTCCTTAAAAGTTTGTTACTAAAACTCATTTTAAAGATAACTCCTTAAAAGTTTGTTACTAAAACTCATTTTAAACATAGCTCCTTAAAATTTTGTTCCTAAAACTCATTTTGAAATTTTGATAGGAAGAAAACCAAACTTAAGGTATTTAGTGGAGTGGGGTTGTGTGAATGAAGAAAAACTTTACAATCATCAATCACATATCAACATGAAAATTGTAAGTATTTTCTTCATCAACTATACTAAAAGCTTTAAAGGCTATCAAATTTATGTTTCAGCACAAAGTACCTAAATTCTAGGAATGGAGCATGACTGATTTCTTGAGAATGTCAAAATCAGTGATAGTGGGTTATTGAGGGATTTTATGAAAGATCTAGTATGCTCAAGATTCATATTAAAATGATTTTACTAATTAACATATGATCCTAAAGGTCACACTAACAAAAAATTGATACAATTGATTATTTATTAGAAATTGATTTTAATAAATAATCAATAAACTCTTATAATTAATTGAAAATTATTAATTTATAGGTAATAATTGTGACAACCTGAAATTTATCCCGTCACTATAATCCCTTTTCCGTTAATAAAACTCGTTTTATTAAATTGTTCCGTTAACATTTTGGATTAAGTTAATTAAATTGAAACTTTTATTATGTGACAACCGTCAAATTTCGGTCAAGTCAAAGTCAACTAAAGTCAGTAAGTCAAACCGTTTGACTAAATTTTCCCTTGGGTACAAAAATTTACACTATGAAACTTCTACATAACTCCCTATTCTAATGAGAAATCATAAAGCAAAAAGTGCGAACATCTAAATCTCCTTAACCTAAAACTGTGATACGTGACGAGCCAAACCGATAAAACAATGATGCATACTCATCGAGAGTGTGTAAGATCCTTAAACAAGGCTTAACAGGGTTTACGAACCATGCATTGCGATGCCGGACACTCACAATTGTCACACATGGAACCTCTCTCAATCGTTTTCACTTTATCTCTCTCTCTCTATGTCAAATCTCTCCCAAATCTCTCCAAGTATGTGAAATCTCTCTCAAATATCTCTCTGTATGAGAAATCTCTCCAAGAATGTCAAATCTCTCCCAAATCTCTCCAAGTATGTGAAAACTCTCGCAAATATCTCTATGTATGAGAAATCTCTCCAAGAATGTCAAATCTCTCCCAAATCTCTCTAAGTGTGAGAAATCTCTCCCAAATCTCTCTCAAAAGTTTCCCGTAACTTTTTGGAATCATTCGGGTCATTCCGACCCTTAACCGGGTCAAAAACGGCTTAAAACGGGGTAAAAACGAGAAAACGAGACCTTAGGAACCGAAACCCCTCTTAAGGAGCTGAAGCTCCTTAAGGCCGAAAGTACCCCAGACGAGGACCGAGCCTCTGTTGGCTGAATCCGGAAGACCGAGCCTCTGTTGGCTGTGGCACGCGAGGACCGAGCCTCTGTTGGCTGTGGCACGCGAGGACCGAGCCTCTGCCTCTGTTCGCTTCTCGCACTCTCCGTTCGCCTTCCGCCTCTCTGTCGCTTCCTCTCCTCTCTGTCGTTTCTTCATTCTCTGTCTCTACCCGCCTCTCGGTCTCTGCTCTCTCTTCCCGCCTCTCGGTCTCTGCTCTCTCTTCCTTCCTCTCGGTCTCTGCTCCTTCTCTCCTCTCTGTCTCTTCTCTTCTCTCGATCTCTCTTCTCCTCTCTCGGTTCCCTCTCTCTCTCTTCTCCCCTCTCGGTTCCTACCCTCTCCCTTCTCCCCTCTCGGTTTCTACCCTCCCTCCTCTCGGTTTCAGCATCAGAAGGACGAACCTCAGTCAGATTTCGGAAATTTGTCACTTTTAGCCCATTTTTGATATTTTTAACATTTTAAGCCCGTTTTTCGTGATTTTAAAGCGGGATTTTCTCCAGAAATTATATTTTAACATAATAAACTCTAAATATTCATAATTTAAACATATTTTGATGAAAATCATTATTTAAATAATAAAAATCAAATGGGTGAATTATTAAAGGTGGAGTGTTGACTTTGCCTTATCCAATGTCACAAGCAACCACCCCACACCCACTCTATGACCAGCCATACCTCCCCACCTTACCTAGGTCACTTCAATGTCCCTTACGCTCAATTTACACTCATTCCCACGTTTTTAGAGTTGGAACAAACATCCTCTGTCCTCATTTCTCTCATTTTCCGTCATTTCACTAAGTATCAAACACCACTTTTCTCTCAAACTTTTCCCACTCCAATTTCGAGATTCAAGGCTGATTTTCAAGTGTTCTTCCACTCTTAGTAAGTATAATTCATCCTCCTTATGATTATTTCACTTCATTCTACTCAAATCATGAATATCTTACACAAACTCCATCATATTAGCGTTAGAGCTTCGAATCTTCAAGTGATTCTTCAAGTGTTCTTGGGTTGAACACTTCTCTTCTTCAACACTTATCTACTGAAATCACTCAAGGTGAGTTCATACCCCTACATTTTCATGTTTTCTCAAGTTTTCAGGGGGGGGGGGGGGAATACAAGTTAAAACACCAAGAACATAACTAAAATTTTCTAACATCCTTCATCAGAAAAGTTCCACTCCATTCACGGACTGTTTTGGACAACTTAAACATTTTATTTTTCAAAACTGTACAAGGTGCAAATAGTTCAAGTTCTTAGCTTTAAAATGACTACCTACACATCTCCATACGATACAATTTATGGTGAATTTTACAAAACTGCCTATCATTTCAAACATCAATACGGACCAGTCTGTGATTATGGACATGCATACATACATATTAAGGTTAGCACCACTCTAGAACAAAACAAAAAGTAATGATTGTTGAATATCACAGGTAAGCTCGGGGATGTATGGTCAGTCTTGGGAGTGGCATAGCCTGATCAACTATGCTGGTCCGAGGAGTGATTAGCACATGCCCAAGAATAGTTGTGATATGGCAACAAGTCTAAAAACTTACCAACACTACCACAATGAGAACATTAGAACAGAACATGAGTTTAAAATACTATAGGAGTATTTTGTAATATCATAACTTATATGAAGACTAAATAGACCCTTATTAATAGGTCTATAGTCCCTAAGTGGATACTTTAAGGTTATATATAACTTAGAAATTATAGACTTAGAATTTGTGGTCATTACTTTACTTCCTTTTCCTTGTTTGGATGTGGACCTAGAGTGGGATCACTTATTCAAAGGTCTATCGTATCTTGTTATACGTAATTAGTATGCACTATGTCATTATAGAAGTAACTAATAAGGATTACCCCCCTATAAGTAATTGATAATAGAGTTAGACGCATAGTACTTATCTCCTCCACTTCTATTCTCGCAAATACGGCATAGCAAAATCCTACTTACCGGACGACCCTTACTTTCCTAATCCGAACTCGAGGAATGGTGAATGATTATGAGAAGAATCATAAGCGGGATCGGAGGTAATCAATCCTCCATGCATAGCAAGGGTTCCGTGAACCGTTACGACTATAACGAACCCGTGAACCGTTGGGCAATCGTGATCGAGGGTTGAATGTCGACAACAATGAAAACAACCACCATGTGGAGACCAACGAGGGTGCTATGACCTCAACCACGGGGGACTGACGGACAGAGCCATCCCGGCAAGGACCCGGTGGATCGCGATCATCGTGGATCAAAACAGGAAGACTACAATCTGAGTTCAGAAAACTGCGCGCTACTATAAACCCCACCATCTCATGTACCGGTGACTCAGAATTATACTACTATTCCCGAGACCAACTCTCTTTTTAGGACCTTATCGCCACTCGTGAAGAGGAAAGAGAGTAACAGGGTAGGACACACATCATTCAAAGAAAGGATGATTGTATCCAAGCGTTGATTGGCAAAGCTACAAAATTGCATCGACCTTGCCTCAAGCATCACACGGGATGGATCATCGTAAGTAGAGTTCATGCCGCTCACCAGACCTGGTAAATTAACTTCATAAGTATGCGCTGGTGCTACTCTATTGTAAGTAAAGTCACGACACTACAAATTAAGTGGTCATACTAATCGAGAAATCTATCTACTATCAGAGCCCGCCCATGCACAAATGTGAAGTAGACCTGCATCGAGGTCAAAATTTTCACTGAAACCATGATTTCTAGAGTCATATTAACAAGATGGGCTTAGGATGTACCTAACAGACTCGAAGGACTATCTAGCCTTAATTATATAACTAAGCATACATCAATAGGTCGTGATAAGGACCTAGCTTGGGTCAAGTATAAGGTTTCACTTGGATACAGAACTACTAAAATACATGAGTTTATTATACAAAGAATCTCGTTATAAATTGTTTTCAGAACAACCTAAACAACCGAACTTTGATACAAATCGATATGAGATAAACTTAGTTAGAAAACTCGCGACATATAGCCATCCTAGAAACTCATTATCGTCTCACCTTTAAGCATTTGTTGAGAAGTTTCTTCTTCATAGACCTATGGGTGCGATCATACCAGTACTAATGCACCGGATCCCATCAAAATTCCTCAGCCAAGTTTGTTCGGACAAACATGATTCTAAGAGGAGTAAAGCTTAACGTCCATATGAAACCCACTCCTACCTACTACCATAACTCCATCTCGGGAGCGTTAGCAGAAACACTAAGGATAGTACAGTAATGTGCAAAAATTTATATGCGTAAATATAAATTGTAAGGATTCACTTAAGACAATCATTCCCACTAACGAAGTCATTTTTCATCATGAAACAGAACTATGTCTTCACCAAGAGGCAACAAACCCAGTAGCAAGGTGCCAACACTGCAGATAGACGTTGCTACTTTTCAGGCTGCAGTCACGGCAGCCGTGGCAGCCGTCATGGCGCAATTCAATACTAACAAAGTCAGCAGGGGTGGAAGCGGTACTAACAATACAAATTGTGGTAACAATCAGGGACACCAATGGGTACCTACCAACAAAAATACCTCAGGCCACGAACCTACGAACAAGAAGAGAAAGTTTTGGGACATGAAAGAGCGCCACCAATCTAAAGGATACACTAAAAGACAACAACCTAGGGCCGCCCCTACCATTACAACAGCAGTCATGACACATGCCTCGACACTAGCCTAGAGGTCTGCCACCCAAATGCCTGCGAGACCATATGAGGGATCACTCCCAAAGTGCAACAAATGTGGCTTTCATCACCATGGGGCTTGCCGGGAGATGCACTGTAAAAACTGCAACAGGAAAGGGCATACCGTTCGTTTCTGTAAGGCCTCGACCCATCACCTCCCTTCAATCAACTGCACCAAGGTAGGCCCAGTATGGTACCTATGTGGTGAAATGGGACACTTCAAGAGAGAATGTCCAACTGAGAAGAATGACGAAGGAATAGGAGGAATGTGATGAACACACCATCAGGAGCAGCAAGGGAACCATGTGAGGACTTTTGTAATGTTCCCAACGACAAAACGTTTAAGTACTATATGTTTGTAATGAATTTGGTACGCTTACTAAAGTAAACCTTCCTTCTAAAAAGTAGCTAAAATACTTTCTCTCTCATACAAATCAAACCAAAGACATTCATATGTGACCTTAGGAGCATTACCTGTAAGTTGTGATGACCTTGTCCATACATCGGGGTTAATTTAAAATCAAAATAATAAACTCTTGAAACAGATAATTCCATCCTGACTCCGATTCCATGTCTAGTATTAGGGGTTGAGTGGGGTCACCCACTCGACAATTTCACGATATCAATTTACATACGACGATCATATACCACTCGATCGTAAGGAGACCTGTCAGGAATCATGATATCAAGTATCATTACTGGCTATCGAAAACACACCCACTACTAGTGCTAGACACTGTGGTATGAATCATCTGCAATAATCATAACATTTAACAAAACGGAACACACATAAAAGAAATACAGGACACTCTATCACTCTAGTGATCTCTTCCTTCGAATACAACTTATCTCATGTTATCTAAAAAGATATTGTTGTCGTTATCTAATTTTGATTGATATAGCCCTTGTCTTCCTGATTTAACGACTACAAAAGGGCCTTTCGCCTAACCCCTGAATATCGAAACTATCGTCTCTCATAAACACCCAGCACGGACCTTTGGGTCATCTCTCGCTGTGGAACTCCAAAACACGAACCAGAGGAGTGTCATACTTCCCGAAGCCTTATCACATGTATATACAGGAGACCTTCGGGAATGTCGTGCATGTAGCAGACAAGATTCAAGCATAGAAGCTTGGGACAGATATGGTACGAGTCCTGCCATGAGCTTCGGGCTAAGGTTGCCCAGAAGGACGAGTAAATGTCCTACCATTCAAAAAAGGCCTAGTTGCGTAAACCAAACCCATATACTTCCTACCGAGCTACAAGAGCTGTCAGGTCAAACCTGTCGAACTACTCAACAATGAAATTGAAGAACCAAGCTTCTCACCCTGGAAAACTCTGGTCTTATTCGTCAAGTAGAAAAGCAAATTGCTCATAATTCCATCGATTTCAGAGGCCCCGACAACATCTCCAATAGAAACCTTTACTATCTGCCTCGCATTGACGAATAGGCCGACCAACCTCAAGAAACGAGGTACCCTTCAGGAATTGGACCTGAGATCTGAATATCACCAGTCATGAGTATTGAAGAAGGATGTCCGAGAACAATCCTCCAATTTCGATGAAGATGTTGAAAGTTCGTAGTGATAACCCTCGGATAGGACCATACCCACTCGTTGGATTCATGAACGTAATAAATAGGATATACCATTCTTGCTAGGAGCAGTTCATCATCGTCATTACAAATGACTTACTTATCTACCCTCGTAGTAAGAAGGAAACCAAGGAGAACAGCTACAACAAACCACAGAAGCAATACGATCAGAGAAGTATTACCCGAAGTTCTCTAGATACGAGTTTTGGAATGGAGGAGTTCAATTCTCAAGACACATCGTTACCAAGGTGGAAATTCATAAGGACCCTTTCAATTGATAAAAACCGTTGAGAAACAGTCAGCACCGCAGGTGTTAGCAGAAAGACGCCAAGATTCTGGGTCTCGCTGACCTACCATCTTAATTCCTTTGGAACTTCTCGAAAAATACGAACCCCCTCCCAACTTTGACCCTAAAGGGAGAAACCCTTGACAGGAAGAGAAACAAGAAGAAGAAACCTTTAGAACTCCAGTATAACCGACCAAATTCCTCTAGAAACACTCACTCTGGGAAGGCTTAGTACGCTTCGGAAAGCGTGGAAAGCCAATACCCCAAATAATTGTGTCTTACGAGATTCTTGTCAGAATCAGCCCTGTAACTCGCTACTTCAATCTACTCCCGCGAGCTTGGTAAAGTACACCCTACCCAACACGTCCCAAATTTACAAGAAGAATCTATCCGACGAGACTCTTGCAATTCCCCTCGACGAGATCGAGTTCCACAAGAGCCTCACCTTCTTGGAAGAACCATGGTGACCATGGACCGAGGTCAAGCGGATGAAACAACGCCACTTCCCATTAGTGAAAGTTCGTTGGAATACTAACCAAGGATCTAGAGTCACATGGGAGCGTGTGAGTCAGTCGATTAGGAAGTATCCTCACTTCTCGGCTTGATTATTCATGCCTACTCCTTGCCTAAATTCAAATTTCGGGACGAAATTCCCTCTAACGGGGGGATGATGTGACAACCATCAAATTTCGGTCAAGTCAAAGTCAACTAAAGTCAGCAAGTCAAACCGTTTGACTAAATTTGCCCTTGGGTACAAAAATTTACACTATGAAACTTCTACATAACTCCTTATTCTAATGAGAAATCATAAAGCAAAAAGTGCGAACATCTAAATCTCCTTAACCTAAAACTGTGGTACGCGATGAGCCAAACCGATAAAACAATGATGCATACTCATCGGGAGTGTGTAAGATCCTTAAACAAGGCTTAACAGGGTTTACGAACCATGCATTGCGATGCCGGACACTCACAATTGTCACACATGGAACCTCTCTCAATCGTTTTCACTCTATCTCTCTCTATGTCAAATCTCTCCCAAATCTCTCCAAGTATGTGAAATCTCTCTCAAATATCTCTCTGTATGAGAAATCTCTCCAAGAATGTCAAATCTCTCCCAAATCTCTCCAAGTATGTGAAAACTCTTGCAAATATCTCTATGTATGAGAAATCTCTCCACGAATGTCAAATCTCTCCCAAATCTCTCCAAGTGTGAGAAATCTCTCCCAAATCTCTCTCAAAAGTTTCCCGTAACTTTTTGGAATCATTCGGGTCATTCCGACCCTTAACCGGGTCGAAAACAGCTTAAAACGGGGTAAAAACGAGAAAACGGGACCTTAGGAACCGAAACCCCTCTTAAGGAGCCGAAGCTCCTTAAGGCCGAAAGTACCCCAGACGAGGACCGAGCCTCTGTTGGCTGAATCCAGAAGACCGAGCCTCTGTTGGCTGTGGCACGCGAGGACCAAGCCTCTGTTGGCTGTGGCACGCGAGGACCGAGGCTCTGCCTCTGTTCGCTTCTGCACTCTCTGTTCGCCTTCCGCCTCTCTGTCGCTTCCTCTCCTCTTTGTCATTTCTTCATTCTCTGTCTCTACTCGCCTCTCGGTCTCTGCTCTCTCTTCCCGCCTCTCGGTCTCTGATCTCTCTTCCTTCCTCTCGGTCTCTGCTCCTTTCTCTCCTCTCTGTCTCTTCTCTTCTCTCGGTCTCTCTTCTCCTCTCTCGGTTCCCTCTCTCTCTCTTCTCCCCTCTCGGTTCCTACCCTCTCCCTTCTCCCCTCTCGGTTTCTACCCTTCCTCCTCTCGGTTTCAGCATCAGAAGGCCGAACCTCAGCCAGATTTTGGAAATTTGTCACTTTTAGCCCATTTTTGATATTTTTAACATTTTAAGCCCGTTTTTCGTGATTTTAAAGCAGGATTTTCTCCAGAAATTATATTTTAACATAATAAACTCTAAATATTCATAATTTAAACATATTTTGATGAAAATCATTATTTAAATAATAAAAATCAAATGGGTAAATTATTAAAGGTGGAGTGTTGACTTTGCCTTATCCAATGTCACAAGCAACCACCCCACACCCACTCTATGACCAGCCATACCTCCCCACCTTACCTAGGTCACTTCAATGTCCCTTATACTCAATTTACACTCATTCCCACGTTTTTAGAGTTGGAACAAACATCCTCTCTCCTCATTTCTCTCATTTGCCCTCATTTCACTAAGTATCAAACACCACTTTTCTCTCAAACTTTTCCCACTCCAATTTCGAGATTCAAGGCTGATTTTCAAGTGTTCTTCCACTCTTAGTAAGTATAATTCATCCTCCTTATGATTATTTCACTTCATTCTACTCAAATCATGAATATCTTACACAAACTCCATCATATTAGCGTTAGAGCTTCGAATCTTCAAGTGATTCTTCAAGTGTTCTTGGGTTGAACACTTCTCTTCTTCAACACTTATCTACTGAAATCACTCAAGGTGAGTTCATACCCCTACATTTTCATGTTTTCTCAAGTTTTCAGGGGGGGGGGGGGGGAATACAAGTTAAAACACCAAGAACATAACTAAATTTTTCTAACAGCCTTCATCAGAAAAGTTCCACTCCATTCACGGACTGTTTTGGACAACTTAAACATTTTATTTTTAAAAACTGTACAAGGTGCAAATAGTTCACGTTCTTATCTTTAAAATGACTACTTGCACATCTCCATACGATTTTTCTACAATTTATGGTGAATTTTACAAAACTGCCTATCATTTCAAACATCAATCCGGACCAGTCTGTGATTATGGACTGTTTCACCAAAATTTGAGGTCATTAAAAATCGTGATAAAAATTATAAGTAAACTAGACACATTTTTTGAACTCTCAGAATTTACGGATCTAGTTTTCGACTTCGTATGATTTTTCTATAATTTTTCCAAAACAGGGCAGAATGGCTAAATTTAGCCAACAGCATGTAAATATCATAACACTTTGTAATATGTTGAGCAAAGTGTATAATCATAAGTTCTAATTATTGAATGTGTTTCTTTGTTAGTTTATCATCATGAACTGAAACTAAGTCATTCATAATAAATATTATTCATTCATTTTAGAACACGTATATTAAACTATAAAAAGTATAGTTTGATAAATTCATAACACTAATACATTTCCATAAAAGAGTTCATACATATTACATACATTTTAGATAAATTATAATAGGTATAGTTTATGATACATCACTCAACACACTCGTACAAAAAGGGTACATTCATAGAAGAAAGATTTATATTCACACACATTTCACGTAAATTTGTTACCTATAGTTTGATAAATTCATAACACTAATACATTTCCATAAAAGAGTTCATACATATTACATACATTTTAGATAAACTATAATAGGTATAGTTTATGATACATCACTCAACACAGTCGTACAAGAAGGGTACATTCATACAAGAAATATTTATATTCACACACATTCACGTAAACTTGTTAACCTATATTGTGAGACTCTCTCTCTCTCTCTCTCTCTCTCTCTCTCTCTCTCTCCCCGTACGTCCGAGTGCGGGATATAATTCCTGGTAGTTATAATCAGAATCTCCTTGAGGGAGAACGTGATACTTGTATATAGATCTATATTGGGTTTGACACCCCACACCTTGCTGCTAGCTACAGTTGGACCTGCAGGTCTACGGGTGACAAATGTCATTTTATTTTTCGCGACACCTGAGAACGTTGTGGCAGGTTCGCATAGTCATAGTATGATTATAGCGACTCACATAGGGATATATCAATCCATAAGTTTACGGGATTGTATTTTTAAAACCTAAATGAGTTTTATGTCAATTTAAAATCACTTTTTATCTCTATGAGTACAGATATTACTGTACACTTTTGGTTTTGGTAGCTACAACTACACATCATTTGAAACCACATTTATACTTTTAAGTATGGTCAATACTTGTTATTTCTCGGTCCTCTAATTTAGGACTACATATATATAAAGTATTAACGAACATGAGAACATACAGAAATTTCATTTAATTCAAACGCATCCATGCCCATTTAAGTACATAACATTTTCTATTAATAAGAAAGGTTACTTATACATTTTGGTTTTCAGTCATAAGACTACATTAAGCAGATTTTAAAGAAAATATCGGATTTTCTGGATACATATTCTAATGCTTTTACAAGGAAAATGATTTACTTTTCCAACGAAATCTCTTATGAACTCACCAACCTTTGTGTTGACACTTTTCAAAACTACTTGTATTCTCAGGAATTCAGTGAAAACAGGAAATCAACAACGTTTTGAGGATGGGACGATAAATCGTCAAATAGTTCATTTTGTATTATAATGTAATTGATGTGAATCATGTAAACATGTGCTTTGAAACGTTTTCAATTATATTTGTGTTGGTTGTATTTACTTTGAGCACTATTATACTCATTGTTGTGATACTCTACATGAAGTCCTCCACCCCCGGACGTTTCCGCCATCCTTGGTTTGGGGGTGTGACATATTATGACTTCATAAGTGTCAGAACGAATTAAAATCATGTGATACACCCTCAAATTCTTTAGAAAGATTTCTAGTTTACAACCAAGTTGGGTTACAAACGTTTAATCGGGTACGACCATAAACTCCATTTAATGTCGGGATCGGGTAGATTCCCATCGGGCCGCAAACTCAACCCCTATATAAGGGATTGAGTGGTCACCATTTGAAGCTTTTTCCACCCTCATAACACACAATCTCTCTCTCTCTCTCTCTCTCTCTCTACTCTCTATCTACAAGTCAATTTTGATCCGAAAACCCCACTTTCAAGCTCCAAAATCGTAAGTGATCCTTCCTAGCTTGTTGTTTAGCTTGTTATGCATGCAAATTCGTGTTTAAATCATTCAAAAGCCTCAAAATCATGTGTTTACGGACAAGGAACAACTCCAAAACTGTAAACACCCATAAGTGCGTTTTTGAAGCCCAAAAACCCCTCCAAAACCTTCCTAGTTCTTAGCTATGACTTAGGGACTTACTTGAATGAGCTTAGAACACCAAAAACACGTCATAAGGGGAGTAAACATGAGTTTACGGCCCATGAACATTCATGGACCGTAAACACCTCTTCATAGACCGTAGACACCTTTTTATGGTGTTAAATTGCCCTTGAACACCTCCTATGGCTTGGATTAATGTCTAGAACCAACCACCATCGATATAGGGACCTTAAACATGAAATAAACCATGACCTTAAAGAGATTACGAATGTAAACCCCCAAGGGAAAGGTCCTTTGGCCGTAAACTCCCTTAAGGAGGTCAAATGGTTCCCTAACTTCCGTCCATGGCTTGTATAAAGGACTAGAAACATGTACGCTTAACCTAGAACCATCAAAGCGTGTAATGAAGCGCAAGTAAGAATTTACGGCCGTAAACTTTATGTTTACGACCGTGAACTCCCCTAAATGGTCCAGTTGAAGCTGATGTGTGTGAAACAAACTAGTTTTAAACCTACTTTTAATTATAAAATAAACACACAAAGGCAATGGAACTATCAATTGTGATAAAGCTAAATAAGTACGCTATCGAACATAGGGAATGGTAAATTATAACTAAGAACTAACTTTATCTAAGTTTAAATAATAAAAATGTAACAGCCCGAATCCATGTATTCTTCTATTTTGGGTTATGGTGTTAATTTAGGGTTTCATGATAAGCGAGTACGCTGGGCGTACAAGGCGTACACTGCGCGTACTCACGCGCCTCATTTTGGACGCGTTCACCCTCAAGTACGCGGGGCGTACCCAAGGTTACGCTCGACGTAACTTATCCAGATCTAAAACCCTAATTTCATTTGGAGGCCTATAAAAGGAATGTGTGGCTGAACTTCTCAGCCACCATCCCTCAGAGTGAAACCCTAAAAAGTGTGTGCATTCATTCTTTAGCCTTTTGTCTGTGTATTCTAAGCTTGGTGGTGCCATTCCAATGTTGCAAAGGAGAAGAAGAGCTTATTGGAAAGGCTAGAAGTGGTGCTCAAGTGTAGATCTGAGCTTTGCAAGGGTTAAAGCATCATTATCAGGTAAAAACTTCAGATCTTGTCACTTGGTTCATGTTATATGCTTAAGGTATCATTTTCTAGGGTTTAAGTCCCAAAGGTGGAGACGTTTTGTGCAAATGGCCTCCATAAGCTTAGATACTTCATATTTCTGATCTATTGGAGTTGTAGACTCATAAAAATGGCATCTTGGATGTGGATATTGCACCATGCATGAGATCTAGGTCCTTGAGTTGGAATAGAATGTTGTTATGAGATGTTGGAGCCTTTACAGCCATGCCAAGGCTTAAAGGTCTCGACTTTATGGGTTTCGACACACTAAAAGAGTCGGATCTAGAAATTGGAGTAATTGCTTAATCGATTAAGAACGTAAATGATGAGTGTTGGATTCTGATGGTTATGCTGGGTGTAACTTCCAACACGCGCAGCGTACTGGGTGGAGACCCCGATCCAGGGGATTGGTGATGTACACCCCGCGTACTCTCAGGGTTGACTTTTGTTGACTTTTAGGGTTTTGGTCAACATGAGGACTTTAGGTCAAGGAAGGGTAAAATGGTCTTTTACCCTCTGATGAATGATGATAAGGGGTAAAGTTTTAGTGGTGGAAATCTTTGAGTATTAAATGATATTTTTATGTTTAGGCGAGGTAGAGTCGTCATTGGGATTCGGTGATAGCGAGGACACGAGATCTTAGACTTTCCACGAGGTGAGTTTTCTCACTATACTGTACCCGGAAGGGCTTTTCTTGTGTGACCGGAAGGTCGGATATGTTATGAGTGATATGCATTAAGTTAATCGTTTGTATGTGCTATGTATGCTATGCTTGATATGGGCCGGAAGGCATTATGTTATGGCCTGGAAGGCACGAGCCATAAGGCGTTGTGATGTGGACCGTAAGGTTGACGTGGGTAGGACCGGAAGGTTTACCTAGTCGGGACAGAAGTCCCCTGAGACGCATGGACCGGAAGTTCAGGGCCTGGGAAGGCGTATGCGCGTAAGTTGTATTTTGGGGAACTCACTAAGCATTTATGCTTACAATTGTTGTGTTATGTGTTTCAGGTACTAGCGAGGACCGTGGGAAGGCACCGGCGTGATTGTACACATTGTCGGGGAAAAACTATTTTATAATCATTGGGATGTATTTTGTTTTGATAATATTGTTCACGTTTGAATTTGAAATATTAATCGATGTTTTTGATGTTTACAAAAATGAAAAATTGTTTTTAAAATTTATGTTGTTAGAAGTTGGTATCAGAACCTTGGTTTGAGGGATTCGGATACACCTTCGGGGGTAACTGAACTCAAACCGGGGATTTGTGAAAATTTTTAATTAATAAAATCAATAAAAATTTTATAAGAGGTTTCAAAACAACCAAAGGAGAAGAAATGTGTACGGTCAGCCAGCGCCCGAACGGTAACATCCCCAAAATACTCTTACAATTTGTGTTATGAGATATGATATGATATGATACGCATGCTAGTAGACTAGGTATTCATATTAGGACTAGAGTTGTCTGATTTGTGATGCCTTATTCTGGGGAAATCTGCTTCTATGAGGTGCTTTGAGAGCAAGTGGGTAGCTAGTGCATGATAAGAATAGAGTACTCATGATCCAGGGTTTGGGGAGGAGGACTTGGGGTGAATGCTGATGCGGTGTAGTTGGTAGTATTGGGTCTGTACTACTAAAGACACTGGGTCAGTGGGAAACCCAAGTAAGAATCCCTGGTTATCGGAGACTGAGTAGGGTTGCGTTATCGAGTGAGATTATGCTCGAAAGAGTCTCTGATATTTCTATGTTGTATTTCAGAGGCATCATGGTTGGACCACGCCACAGACCTAGTACGAGCAGTGTGAGTGACGAGGAGCTTCGTCAGATGATTCACGAGGAGGTGGCTGCAGCGATCCGGTCTGAGATTTCGGAGATGTTTGGGTCTGTTAAGACCACACTGATGGAGACTTTTGATGAGCGGTACGCCGTGGTGACTGAAGCCGCAGCCGTTGCGGCTACCGCAGCTGTGGCCGCTGCCAGACCACAGGGATGTGATTCGTTGTTGTTCCGGGTGTTCAGCAACACGAAGCCACCCGAGTTTGATGGGATGCATGATCCGATCGCTGCGATGAGATGGATTGCTGATATCGACGGATGCTTCTACACTTGTTCATGTCCGGAGCATCTGAGGGTACGGTTCGCTTTGAACCAGCTCCGCCTGGGAGCAAAGGATTGGTGGAAGTTCGTGACGGCGAACTTCACTCTGGCGGAGGTTTCAGCCGTGACTTGGGAGAGGTTTACTGCTATGTTCAGAGACGAGTATGTTCCCCCGGTGGAGAGGGAACGGTTGGTGCAGGAGTTCTTGACCCTCAAGCAGGGTAATGATTCTGTCACGGTGATCACTCGGAAGTTTCATGAGAGGGCGATGTTTTGCCCTGAGCAGGTGTCTATGGAGCAGGCTCAGATGAGTCGGTATTTGGGTCTGCTGTGGCGGGATATCCGGGAGTTCGTATCGAACTCGTCATACCAGACTTTTGCTGAGCTCCAGGCAAATGCCAGGAAGCGGGAGATCGAGTTGGAGACCCAGGCCAGGGAGGAGGCCGAGTCTCAACGGGTGGATCGGCGGCCGGCTCAGTCCGAGCCGGCAGCCAAGCGGACCAAGTCTGCCGATTCGAGGACGGGAGGTCAAAAAGGTTGCACTTGCGAAAAGTGCGGCAAGGGTTACGAGGGGGCATGTCGATCGGGTGCTTGCTACAAGTATGGAAAGGAGGGGCACATTGCTAGGGATTGACCCAAGGGATTCATGGTTTGCTTTCATTGCAACCAGACCGGCCACCAGAAGGCCGAGTGCCCCCAGCTTCGCCAGGGATCTACGCCTGCTGCCAGGGTTATCGAGACTCGGCCGGTGAAAGCCGAGGCTCCGAAGGCTCGTGGGAGAGCTTTTCAGTTGACCACGGAGGAGGTCTGCACGGCGCCTGATGTCGTAGTTGGAATGTATTCTTTCGTGTATTTACTTTTATGACAAGGTATTGTGCTTATATTATGATATGCGTAGGTACTTTTCTTGTGAATTCTGTACCTGTCTTGGTATTATTTGACTCGGGTGCGAGTTGGTCTTTTGTATCGTTGACTTTTAGCCAGCGCATCGGTATTGAGCAGGAGGTGATGAGTCGACCCCTGCGAGTTTCTATAGCGGATGAGAAAGCGGTATACACCACTGATGTGATTTCAGGATGCGTGCTCGAGATCTTTGGGGTCAAGTTCCCTATAGACTTGGTTCCTATTGCGATGGGGGATGTCTGCGTCATCGTGGGCATGGACTGGTTGAGTAAATTTGGGGCAGTCATTGACCGCGAGAGACAGCTGGTGACTATTCGAGACCCTAGTGGGGGAGTGCTTACTGTGTATGGCGAGGGGATCCGGTGTAGGTCGGCATTTTATTCGGCTGCCAGGGCGAGGCAGAGTTTGCAGCAGGGCTGCAATGGATTCACAGCCTATGTGATGGATACTCGAATGGCCGCGGGGAGGCCCAATTCGGTTGACGACGTTCCTGTAGTATGCAAGTTTTCGGATGTGTTCCCCGAAGAGTTACCAGGTGTGCCTCCGGAAAGGCAAGTGGAGTTCCGTATCGATTTGGTTCCGGGAGTGGTGCCCATCGCCAAGGCGCCTTATTGTCTTGCTCCACCGGAAATGCAGGAGTTATCCTCGCAGCTTCAGGAGCTGTTGGGGAAGGGGTTTATTCGACCGAGTAGCTCACCTTGGGGAGCGCTGATTTTATTTGTCAAGAAAAAGGATGGTTCACACCGGATGTGTATCGATTACTGGGAGTTGAACAAGTTGACGGTTAAGAACCGGTATCTGTTACCTAGGATCGACGATCTGTTCGATCAGTTGCAGGGGGCATCTTGGTTCTCCAAGATAGACTTGAGGTCGGGTTATCATCAGATGAGGGTTCGGGATGAAGATATTCAGAAGACTGCATTCAAAACTCGTTATGGACATTCTGAGTTTGTGGGGATGCCTTTTGGGCTCACCAATGCCCCGACTGCGTTCATGGATCTTATGAACTGGGTGTGCAGGCCGATGCTGGATCGGTCGGTGATCGTATTCATTGATGATATTTTGGTATATTCGAGGTCTAGGAAGCAGCATGAGGAACATTTGAGGGAAATTCTTGGGGTATTGAGATCGAAGAGGCTGTATGCCAAATTCTCCAAGTGTGACTTCTGGTTACGAGAGGTCCAGTTCCTTGGGGACCTTGTTAACCAGAAAGGGATATTGGTCGACCCGGCCAAGATTGAGGTGGTGTTGAGATGGGAGGTACCGAGATCGCCCACTGAGATCAGGAGTTTTCTGGGACTGGCCGGCTATTATCGATGGTTTATCAAGGATTTCTCCAAGATCGTCATGCCACTTACTAGGATGACCCGGAAGGGTGTTGCATTTTCGTGGGGACCGGAGCAGTAGTCCTCATTCGAAACCCTTCGTCAGAAATTGTGCGAGGCCCCGGTGCTTGCACTCCCAGAAGGGATGGAGGATTTCGTGGTGTACTGTGATGCATCTATATCGGGCTTAGGGGCGGTGCTTATGCAAAGGGGACACGTGATAGCGTATGCTTCGAGGCAGTTGAAGCCTCATGAGTCGAGATATCCCACCCATGACCTGGAATTGGGGGCTGTGGTGTTTTCCCTCAAGATCTGGCGACATTATCTTTATGGGGTTCGGTGTACCATCTACACGGACCACAAGAGTCTGAAGTACTTGATGGATCAGCCAAATCTGAATATGGGATAGAGGAGATGGTTGGATGTGGTGAAGGATTACAATTGTGAGATCCTGTACCACCCGGGCAAGGCTAATGTGGTGGCCGATGCGTTGAGCCGTAGGGCGGAAAGCGCCTCGACCCAAGATATTTGTATGAGGTTGTCAGTGATGACCCCGATTTTGGATACCATTCGAGGAGCTCAGGATGAGGTTGCGAAACCAAAAAACCAGAAGAGGGAGCGAGTTGTAGGTCAGGTATCAGGATTCGTTACTGATGGTCGAGGGTTTATGACTTTTCAGGGTCGGATTTGGGTACCGTTTGTGGGCGGTACGCGTACTATTTTGAATGAGGAAGCGCATCGATCGAAATTCTCGATTCATCCCGGGGCTACGAAAATGTATTTGGACCTAAGAAAGGAGTATTGGTGGCCCTGTATGAAAAGGGATGTTGCATGGTTTGTTGAGATATGCCTGACTTGTCGACAGGTTAAGGCCGAGGACCAGTGTCCGCACGGTAAATTGCAGCCGCTAGAGATTCCCGAATGGAAGTGGGAACATATTACCATGGATTTTATCACCAAATTGACGCGGACTGCGAGGGGATTTGATGCGATTTGGGTAATCATGGATAGATTGATGAAGAGCGCTCATTTTCTAGCCATCAGTGAGAGCTCTTCTGCGGAGAAGTTGGCAGAATTATACGTGAGGGAGGTGGTATCGTTATTGGATTAATGTCTAAGTCCATAACTATAATTGGTAAGACTTGACCCGACCCGGCATGGTCCATTTGGGTTGCATACCATCATGCACTTGGATAGACTATAATGAGAGAAATAAGACGCTTATGGTTATTAATATATTATAAGTTCTAGTATATTAATAATAAGAATAATAATATTATTTAATTAGTATTGATCAAGAATTAATCTAGGATTAATTAAGTGATCAAAAGAAGACTAATTAAATATATGGGTTGATTGTGTAAATCATCCATACTTATATAGTGGGCTAATGCTCCATGGATAATCAAGTTGGGCTAAAACCCATAGGATGGTCCATGGATGCTCCATGGTGTATTGAACCCATGGATCCAAGGAAATGGAAAGCCATGACATTTAAGGATTTACCCTAATTGTAACACTATATAAAGATCTTATTCTTGACAAAAATCGGACACTAGAATCATATTAGAAAGTGAAGAAAAGGGCTAGCCGATTTCCTGAAGTGTAGAACTCTCTCAAGTTATTCTAAGTGTTTTGATGATTGTGATTCCATTTGAGGCTTCCACACTACTGAGGCTAGGCACTCAAGCTTCATGAAGACTTTCTACATCAAAGAGGTATGTATTCTATCTTGTTACACTCATTGTTTTGTATGCTAAATTAGGATAATACCTTGGATGTTCTTATTTGCATGTATAATAGAGAAAACATAGATCCAAGGTATTTAGGGTTGCATGTACTTTAGGAGTGTTAGAATGCTCAAAACCCAACAGTGGTATCAGAGCCTAGGCTTGTTTTCTTGTTATACCTGCAAAACTGCTTAAAAAATCGAAAGTGTTGCTATTTGATCATCAGACTCGGCGAGTCCATCAAGGGACTCGGCGAGTCCATGCCTAAAAATTGATCAAAACGATCCAACTCGCCAAGTCGGTTCATGCACTCGACGAGTTGGACCCGCAGACAGCATATTTTCGAGGTTTTTGGCTAGAAATGGACTAAGAACATTACCCTATGTTGTTTTTGAACTTATAAACTTGTTTTTTAATGTGGTAATGTTCATGCTAATCCATTTTCAAAGATAATTGTCAATAGATTCATGTTTTGTATTAGTTTAAGGTTTAGACTAATTACATGAAGAAGTTTGATATGAATTATCTTGTTCTTATGAGTTGCTTAGATTAATAGAAAAGTTAATTGAAATAGTTGCTTTCAATCCATTTTAATCTAAGAGTTGAGTATAAAATGTGTTTGTGTAACTTGTCCTCAAGTTACATGAAGAGTCACATTAAAGACTCATAAAACTCATAAAAGTTGGTAATGGTTACAAAATGAAGAGTCTTTTGTCATTGAAATTTTTTTTATGACTCCATAACTTGTCCTGAAGTTATGGAAGTTCAAGAGTCACTTCATTAATAAATAAATAATTAAATAAAGTGTAACCTTAATTAATTCCATAAGTTATAAAAATAAAGAAAAGTTAATTCTTTTATTAGCTTAAAGTCTTCCATAAGTTATGGAACTTGAAGAGTTTTTTGGATTAAAGCTACTTTAAACACATAAGTTATGGAATAAATTAGTTTTGAATAGTTTCAAAACTTGCCCTCAAGTTTGGGAATTTGAAAAGTTTTCACTTATGAATACTTTAATTCGAAGTTAGCCCTTAGAATTCTAAAGAGTTAAAATTCAACACTTATACTATTTATAACATTAATGGTTAATTATTATATATATGTATAAGAACAAGTCGTTTTACCATTAGTAGGCCTCATTCACGAAACCGGTCTATAAGGTGGGTATAAGGTTGTTGCCTATAAAATGGCGCCTTAATGGGTGTCCACTCTCACCCACCGCTTGCTTGATCGGTGGAGGGTCGTTAGCCGAACGGGTAGGACAATGACATTAAATTCTCATTAAAAGTATAATGAATATTATAAAGTAACTAAATGTTTTATTTAATTCCCAGTGTTAGTTATTTTAGGAAAAATGTGAATTTGGTGGTAGCCCATGGAATTAACACTTTGTACCTTACCAAGTCGTTGGTAGAGCGTATGTGGTTAACCGACACACTAACTTGGACTAGTAAGGACCACGAAGGGTGACTTAATGTTTGTCATAGATCAATGGAGCGTGTGTGGTTAACCGGCACATTGATTAGGTGATAATATTAAGGGTACCAAGTGAATTGGTATGGTTATTCACACCTTGTTTTGTGATCCTCGGCATCCCAGTCACAAAATTTGAGAGGGCACACTAGAGATTGAAACATGCCATTGAAAGTTCAATGAATCTCAAGAGATCTAGGAATTTCAAATCCAATTAAAACCTAATAAATCATTTCGTTTATCTTGGTGGAAATTGGTGAATCGTCATTCACCTACCTTCAAATATTTTATAGCTTGGATTACGACATCCCTCTTCCAAATTATAAAATATTGTGTTGGGTCCTAGCCTTAATATTTCATATTGGGTGTCATATTAAGGACTTTAAATCAACTATCTTGAATATCTCCCAAAACATGTTTGGTTTAGACATTTATGATCTTCCCAAATCTCTTGAAGATGATGTTCCTCAACATCATGCTTCACTTCCTCTATCTCCTCTAATTATTCTCCATACCCCACAAGTTCTTGAAAAGTTTAAGGTCACTCAAGCCCTATTGGCAAGTAAAGGTCTTGGTGTGGTCACATCTTGGAGATGTAGTCACATATTGACAAGCCGGGAGAGTTGGGTGTCAAAGTCTTGAGAAAGTTGGTGGTTCAATCACTTTCTAAGTCACATAGTGAGTTCTTTTGGAACACCTATGAAAAAGACTATGACAAGACCCTTAATGATTTTATCTATTTGTTAAGATCAACTCCCTCAAAACTTGATGGACATTGACAATAGTGACACAGGAAATCCAGAAAAGCATTCTCTTCCTAATGGAAAAGGACCGGCCATAGTCAACTCGGTTGACCAAATGGTAAAGAGAAAAACTAAGTCTGTGATAGTCCCGTGTACCATTATCAAAGGGTCCATATGTTTATATTGCCAAAGAAAGGGGCATTGGTTGCAAAGCTGCCATAATTTACCTAAGGATGTTAAAGTCGATAAGTTTGACTCTACTTCAGGTAAAGTCCACTATCTAACTCTGCTAAGTTTTTATTTGGAGATTCTTATTACATAATGTGAATGGGTCACATGCTGATGTCTTTTAAGAATCAAAGAAAAGATAGGAAGCTTAAAGAAGTATATGCTGATTTTGATTGTGAAGATGGGTTTCGATCGCATGGTTCGGTAATCAGAATTTTGAGCTGTTGCTTAAGAGTTATAATATATTGCTTGTGAATAGATAACAACAAGGTTTTCATGTGGATTGTAAGGATAAGTTTTTCTGCAAAGTTTTAAAATAAAAGAAAAAAAGGGGTTTTAATTTTGTTTGTTTTAAAAATATCCTTACAATGGCATCTGTGGAAAATTGTTGCTTATATGTTTCCAGTAATAGCAATATTGGAAAGTGGATTTGGTTCTTTCATTTGTGGTAGTGTCTGAATTTACCAAATGAAGAAAGTTTTTCATCACCCAAGTTTCAATTGGACAGAAACTTGGAATCATACAAGTTGTATTGTATGATGAATGAGAATTTTCATCTTTGAAAAATTAAGACTAATTCTTTGATCACATGTATATGTGAGTCAATTGAAGGACTAAGGAATTAGGTACACTGGGTGTGCACTGGTCAAGGTCCACCAAAAAGATTGATTTGTCATGATTTACTAAAGATTAGTAAATATGATTATACTTATAAGGTTAAGTGTAATTCTGTAATATTGGAAAGGTTCCAATGTATGGCAGAGCGAATAAGAAGAATCAAATTAGGCAGAAGGATAAAAGTTTCTCAAATCTGAAAAGATGGGAGAGTACTTTAGTATCAGTTTTATGATCATCTTAATGATTTAGAAACCATATCAGAAATTCATACTCTAAGGATGTCTTAGTGCATTGTTATGGCTAAGAAGAGAGGTCATGAATTGTTGGATTGGTTAAGATCAAGAAGATGAGTCATACTTCGTTCCAAAACAATTCTTAGAGTCTTACTCCAAGATTGTAACCTTGAGTGACATAAAGTAAGGTTTAAAACACTTATCAAATGTAGTGTGAAATGTTTCTACTCTTGTACATTTGAGATTGGTAAGTTGTGATGTCTTGGATGAGACAAAGACCAACTAAGACCAATTGTGTGAAGTCTTAGTCTTGATAAGAATCCGCACTATCCCTTGAATATTTGTTTTGTTAAGGAATGGTTCTTGACTAGGAAAACTTATATGTCAAGGGGACAGTGGGAGCCTTAAAGATCCTGAAAGAGTTTCAAGATTTAATCAAGAGTAAAACATGTAATTTATCACTAGCACACGACTTAAGGTTTGCAACCTATCGTGTTGACATAATTCTTATTTCTGTACCTACTTCAAATAAGTTGAATTTGCATGTGAGTTATCAGAGTTCAACTTGGAAGCATTGGTAGGCCTTGTGCTACCAAGGTGACAAGAAAGTAAGATTGAATAAGTTTAATCCATGTAAGGCTGAATTTGTCACTAACCTTATCTTGTGATTATGGTTTTGACAAATTCGCATGGATAGGAACTCATACACTATAAAATCTAAGTGTCATAAGGTTTCTCTCCGATTCATGAAAATGATGGTGAGGAAACGCTTTCACTAAGTAGATTTTACGTAGATAGCAATTGTGTTATTTGCATTTTCAAAAGTCGTTAGTGGAGCGCGTGTGGTTAACCGGCACGCTAACATGGACTTGTGAGAAATGACAAATGCTTAAGCAATTGAGACTATGATTACGGCATCCCTTTTCATAGTTCTGAAAAATATTTAGACACACATGTGAGCTATCTAAGAAAGGGTGTATGAATCTAAATTTCATAAGTCCAGCAGATTTCTGGAAATATGTCAGAGCTAGTGGGAGCATAAGTGTTATGCTAATAATCATCATGTTAGTGGGAGCATGATTATTATGATTAGTATTGCAAGCTAGCAATGTTAATTATAGAAAACAAAGTTTCAATCCGTGACGTTGCAGGGGTTGAAAAGTTGTTTTGCTATAATTAAGGGAGAGGAAATTATACTTCATTTCAATTCTAAAGCTTAGATTAAGATTTTAATCATCTTTAGTCAAGACTATATATGAATTTTGTGTTGGAATGGTTCAACTTGAAGAAATTCTATATATATTGCATTTTCAAAATTCGATTATGATTATGGCATCCCTCTTCATAGTTAAATTTTGAAAACATGGCAAATAAAAAATATTGTAGCAAAAGACTGGTCTAGTATCATGTCTTTATGTCAAACATCATGAATCATGTCCCATATGCTTTGGATATAGGATCGATTTCACGTGCTATAATATTCATCCTTTCTAAATTTTCCAAATGCTTAAGGCATTTAGAAGGGAAAAGTCTAGAACTGGATATGACTAAAGTGATTAAGCAATTGTCGAGGACAATCTGAGGTTTGCCAAAGATTGGTTGCTCAGGGACATTTGGAAGTCTAGTGTTAATTTTGGTAGGACCATATTGACATTTTCTGAAAAGAGGTAACTCTTGTTCGGAAGTGATAGTCAGATGGGACTATGGAAATGTCTCCATGGGTGGAAGTTATTCAATCTATGTAAGATTAGAAAACCTTAATGCAAGAAGGATGTTCAAAGCAATGTACTTTGAATATGAGACTTCCGTTCCATAGAAGTTGAGCTTCTTTGGAATACTCTGTAATGACTAGTGACAAGGTTTTGGTGACTTTGTGAATAATCATTACAAGAGGAACATTGCATAAAAGTTTAAATTCTAACAGTTTTTTTTGGTAAATGATAGGAATCGGGAATTCTCACATTTACAATAAGGATTTAGGATTGTGAAATGAGTATCATTGGAATCATGTTCAATTGATCTACATCACAATGTAAGGATCATAGACAAACATAGTGTGCATACTTGGGGTATGGCATAACTATTGTTTAGAAAAACAAAGTGTACATGCTAGGAGCATGGGACGACTGTTGTTTTTATTCAAGTCTTAAGTTGATTATTTGAAACATTGAATAATGTGTAATCAATATGGTGATAAATAAAAAGTGTTTTTATTTATATTCAAAAGGGTTCTGAGACCATATTAGATTCGATTATTATTGTGTTTCACTTTGCATGTTTTGACTTCCAAAATAGCTAGGTTATTCTTTCTGAATGACTAAGTTATTTAAACACTCCACAGTCGTTCATATGTTGGAAGTAGGTATGAATCAAGACTGTCATGAATTGGGTTTGTAGATGGCTAAATGGGTTTAGTCATGGCAATGGTTGCTACAACATTCATGAGTGCTCATAAGTTATGAGTATTGGAATAAACCCACGCTCACTTGTATCACTTCATGGAATTTATCTTGAGTGATCGTGAGACGGTAATATCATATAAATTTTCAAACCTAGAGATATGAGTTGTTACCTATGAGTTGGTTGTGCATTGATTGCACGTAAACACATCAGTAACTTGATGTTATAAAACGTGCCTTTGTGTACAATTCAACAAGTAGTAGAACAAGTATATGAGTTGAAGTTTATCTGTTCCTTCTAGAAACAGAAGCGATATCTGGGCCCCTCGATGATTTTGTTGTGACATATGTACCAGCCGGTCAGAACTGAATTGATGTGTTCGATTAAGTTCTTTGTCAAACAAATCGAAAATCGGGAAACAAACTGTTGGACAATAAGTACGACGTTGTTCCATGTATTTGCCCGGCTGATATCATGAGAACAGAGGATTATATGATCCCTTATCTAATGGACAAGTCATTGACAAGGTCAGAGTTCGACAGAAGCTTTTGAGAGCTACGATTGCCAGTTGGTTCCTGAAGTCATACGCAATAATAGTTTTAGACTTATCCAAGTGGGAGACTGTTGGATTAATGTCTAAGTCCATAACTATAATTGGTAAGACTTGACCAGACCCGACATGGTCCATTTGGGTTGCATACCATCATGCACTTGGATAGACTATAATGAGAGAAATAAGACACTTATGGTTACTAATATATTATAAGTTCTAGTATATTAATATTAAGAATAATAAGATTATTTAATTAGTATTGATCAAGAATTAATCTAGGATTAATTAAGTGATCAAAAGAAGACTAATTAAATATATGGGTTGATTGTGTAAATCATCCATACTTATATAGTGGGCTAATGCTCCATGGATAATCAAGTTGGGCTAAAACCCATAGGATGGTCCATGGATGCTCCATGGTGTATTTGAACCCATGGATCCAAGGAAATGGAAAGCCATGACAATTAAGGATTTACCCTAATTGTAACACTATATAAAAATCTTATTCTTGACAAAAATCGGACACTAGAATCACATTAGAAAGTGAAGAAAAGGGCTAGCCGATTTCATGAAGTGTAGAACTCTCTCAAGTTATTCTAAGTGTTCTGATGATTGTGATTCCATTTGAGGCTTCCACACTATTGGGGCTAGGCACTCAAGCTTCATGAAGACTTTCTACATCAAAGAGGTATGTATTCTATCTTGTTACACTCATTGTTTTGTATGCTAGATTAGGATAATACATTGGATGTTCTTATTTGCATGTATAATAGAGAAAACATAGATCCAAGGTATTTAGGGTTGCATGTACATTTAGGAGTGTTAGAATGCTCAAAACCCAACAATCGCGGTATGGGGTTCCGATGTCGCTTGTTTCAGATCGGGATGTGCGTTTCACTTCCAGGTTTTGGAAGAAGTTTCATGAGGAGTTGGGTACGAGACTGCATTTCAGTACCGCATACCACCTGCAGACGGACGGACAGAGCGAGCAGACGATTCAGACGCTTGAGGATATGCTCCGAGCATGTGTTTTGGATTTTGGAGGGAGTTGGGACACCTATCTACCTTTGGCAGAGTTTCGTACAACAACAACCATCATCCGAGCATTGGTATGCCACCCTTTGAGTTGTTTTATGGGCGGAGGTGTTGCACCCCCATTTGCTGGGGAGAGGTGGGGCAGCGGGTGATGGGTAGCATGGAGATTGTACTCCAGACGACCGAGCAGATTCAACAGGTCAGACAGAGGTTGTTGACCGCGCAGAGTTGCCAGAAGAGTTATGCGGATAGGCTTCGGTCCGAGCTCGAGTTTCAGGTTGGTGACCTTGTGCTCTTAAAGGTCTCTCCTTGGAAAGGAGTAGTACGATTCAGGAAAAGGGGAAAATTGGGACCCCGGTATATTGGAACCTTCAGGGTAATTGCTAGGGTGGGCAGGGTAGCCTACCGGTTGGATCTACCTGCTGAGTTGGGGCAGATCCATGATACCTTTCATGTCTCGCAGTTGAGAAAATGTATTGCCGACAAGTCGGCAGTGATGCCATTAGATGATATTCAGGTGGATGCAGGCCTGAACTATGTAGAGTGACCAGTAGCGATCCGGGATCGGAAGGTTAAGGTTCTGAGGAACAAGGAAGTACCCCTGGTACAAGTGCAGTGGCAACATCGGAAGGGGTCTGAGCTGACATGGGAGTCTGAGTCTGAGATGCGGGATCAGTATCCAGAGTTATTTTCAGTATGAGACTTCGGGGGCGAAGTCTGGTTCTAGTGGGGCAGAATTGTAACAGCCTGAATCCAGGTATTCTTCTATTTTGGGTTATGTTGTTAATTTAGGGTTTCATGATAAGCGAGTACGCTGGGCGTACAAGGCATACGCTGCGCGTACTCACGCGCCTCATTTTGGACGCGTTCACCCTCAAGTACGCGGGGTGTACCAAAGGTTACGCCTGACGTAACTTATCCAGATCTAAAACCCTAATTTAATTTGGAGGGCTATAAAAGGAATGTGTGGTTGGACTTCTCAGCCACCATCCCTCAGAGTGAAACCCTAAAAAGTGTGTGCATTCATTCTTTAGCCTTTGTGTTGTGTATTCTAAGCTTGGTGGTGCCATTCCAAGGTTGCAAAGGAGAAGAAGAGCCCATTGGAAAGGCTAGAAGTGGTGCTCAAGTGTAGATCTGAGCTTTGCAATGGTTAAAACTTCATTATCAGGTAAAAAGTTCGGATCTTGTCACTTGGTTCATGTTATATGCTTAAGGTATAATTTTCTAGGGTTTAAGTCCCAAAGGTGGAGACTTTTTGTGCAAATGGCCTCCATAAGCTTAGATACTTCATACTTCTAATCTATTGGAGTTGTAGACTAATAAAAATGGCATCTTTAACGTTGATATTGCACCACGCATGAGATCTAGGTCCTTGAGTTGGAATATAATGTTGTTATGAGATGTTGGAGCCTTTACAGCCATGCCAAGGCTTAAAGGTCTCGACTTTATGGGTTTAGACACACTAAAAGAGTCGAATCTAGAAGTTGGAGTAATGGCTTAATCGATTAAGACCGGAAATGAAGAGTGTTGGATTATGATGGTTACGTTGGGCGTAACTTCCAGTATGCGCAGCGTACTGGGTGGAGACCCCGATCCATGGGATTGGCGATGTACGCCCCGCGTACATCTAGCAGTACGCCTCGCGTACTCTCAGGGTTGACTTTTGTTGACTTTTAGGGTTCTGGTCAACATGAGGACTTTAGCTCAAGGAAGGGTAAAATGGTCTTTTAACCTCTGAGGAATGATGATAAGGGGTAAAGTTTTAGTGGTGGAAGTCTTTGAGTATTAAATGATATTTTTATGTTTAGGCGAGGTAGAGTCATCATTGGGATTCGGTGATAGCGAGGACGCGAGATCTTAGACTTTCCACGAGGTGAGTTTTCTCACTATACTGTACCTGGAAGGGCTTTTATTGTGTGACCGGAAGGTCGGATATGTTATGAGTTATATGCATTAAGCTATGCTTGATATGGGCTGGAAGGTATTATGTTATGGGCCAGAAGGCATTATGTTATGGGCCGGAAGGCATATATGATACGGGCTGGAAGGCGTTCTGATGTGGACCGTAAGGTTGGCATGGGTAGGACCGGAAGGTTTACCTAGTTCGGATGGAAGTCCCCTGAGACACATGGACCGGAAGGTCAGGGCCTGGAAAGGCATATGCGCGTAAGTTGTATTTTGGGGAACTCACTAAGCATTTATACTTACAGTTGTTGTGTTATGTGTTTCAGGTACTAGCGAGGACCGTGGGAAGGCGCCAACGTGATTGTACACATTGTCGGGGAAAAATATTTTATGATCATTGGGATGTATTTTGTTGTGATAATATTGTTCACGTTTGAATTTGAGATATTAATCGATGTTTTTAATGTTTACATGTAACTGCCCGGATCCCCAGGTACCTTCATTTTCATATTTTTGATATTATGTGAGGGGACTCGGCGAGTTCGAGGTCGAACTCGCCGAGTCAGGTCGCAGTTTTGGGCGGAGGTTCGCGTCCGGACACAGCGAGTCCAAGGGATGGACTCGGCGAGTTCGCGCTGTTTAATGAAACCCTAATTTCCCAGTCCTAAGCCCTATTTAAAGGACCTTATGGCCCTCATTTGCGGCCACCTTGAACCCTAAGAGCCCCCATAGGACTGTGAGCCCTTGTGAGTGTGTTTGCAGGCCATTTGTTCATCATTTTGTGTGATATTGTAAGAAAGGAGGGAAAGGATCAAGCTTGAAGAGTTGGGGAGCTTGGATCTGTTGCTATTTCATCAAGGGAGTCTTCTTGAGGTAACTTTCAGAGCCAAATTTCGTGTTTTATGTTGATGTGTCAAATCTAGGGTTTCTTCTTGCATTTCTTGGCTTGAATTGGAAGTATGAAAGGTCCCATGGAGATATGGAACCTAGATCTGGACCTTAGCAGGTCCAGGAGACCCCATATAACGAGCTTTATGTCCATTCTTTTGAGTTAGAAGCTAAGCTTGCCATATTAGAGGTTGTTTCTCCAAAATAAGCCTTGTATGCATTGCATGGCAACCAAGACTAAGACTTTACGTGACAAATAAGCTTGGGAAGGCCAGATCCATGTATGTATGGAACAGATCTGACAGCAAAAGCCAGTTTTAGCTGGTGCATGGCATGGACTCGCCGAGTCTGAAGAACAGACTCGATGATTCGCTTGAAGATTGTCCTTGAGACCACCCAGTGTGTAGTCCTGACCGAGTTATGGGCGACTCAGTGAGTCGCAGAGAGTTGGAAAGGTTGTGACAGGTGGACCGAGTCAAGTTGGGACTCGCCGAGTTGACCTTGCAACTCGGCGAGTTGAGTCGAGGTGGCCCTGTGATTCAGGCCCAGGTGGAACTCGTCGAGTCGGGGGAGTACTCGACGAGTCAAAGGGAAAATCCTTGAGAGTTGGTTAAAACGCGTAGACTCGCCGAGTCCGATCCAAATTGACTAAAGACTGTTGACCAAGTCAACTTGTGTTGACTTGATATGGACGGTAAACCTTAGTGGTACAAGTAATAATCATAGATTTATAATATCATAGGAGGATTGCAGCTCGAGGGTTCGAGCACGAGTGATTCCAGGATTCACGATTAGCAACTTAGCGAGGCATACGAGGTGAGTCTTCTCACTATACTGTACCCGGAAGGGTCTTGACTGTGTGACCGGAAGGTCGAATATGATATGATATATATGCCTTATGTGTGTTAAGTTATTCGTTATATGTGCTATGTATGATATGCTTGATTTGGGCCGGAAGGCGTGGTCATATGGACTGTAAGGTTGACGTGGGTAGGAACGGAAGGTTTACCCAGTCGGGACGGAAGTCCCCTGAGACACATGGACCGGAAGGTTAAGGCCTGGAAAGGCGTACGTGCGTAGGTTGTATTTTGGGGAACTCACTAAGCATTTATGCTTACAATCGTTGTGTTATGTGTTTCAGGTACTAGCGAGGACCGTGGAAAGGCGCCAGCGTGATCGTACACACACTCAGGGAAACCATTTTGTGATCTTTTGTTATGTAATCGGTTGTGACTAAATTGTTACATTGGAACCTAAACTTATTACTCATGTTTTGATGATTGTAAAAATGAAAAAATTTTGGTTTGAAATTTTATGACGTACAAGTTGGTATCAGAGCCTTGGTTTGAGGGATTCGGGTACACCTTCGGGCGTAACTGAACTCAAACCGGGGATTTGAGAAAATTTTAATTAATAAATCAATAAAAAAAATTGATAAGTGATTTTGAGACAACCAAAGAAGAAAGAGTGTGTACGGTCAGCCAGCGCCCGAACGGTAAAAATCCCCAAAATACTCTTACAGTATGTGTTATGAGATATGATATGATATGATACGCATGCTAGTAGACTAGGTATACATATTAGGACTAGAGTGGCCTGATTTTGTGATGCCTTAGTCTAGGGAAACCTGCTTCTATGAGGTGCTTGAGAGCGAGTGGGTAACTAGTGTATGACAAGAATAGAGTACTCTGGATTCGGGGTTTGGGGAGGAGGACTTAGGGTGAATACCGACGCGGTGTAATTGGTAGTATTGGGCCCATACTACCAAGGACACCGGGTCAGTGGGCAGCCTAAGTAAGAATCCCTGGGTATCGGAGACTGAGTAGGACTGCGTTATCGAGTGCGATTATGCCCGATAGAGTCTCTGATATTTTTATGTTGTATTTCAGAGACACCATGGTTGGACCATGACACAGACCTGGTACGAGTGGTGTGACTGACGAGGAGCTTCGTCAGATGATTCATGAGGAGGTAGCTGCAGGGATCCGGGCCGAGATTCCGGAGATGTTTGGGTCTGTTAAGACCACACTGATGGAGACTTTTGATGAGCGGTACGCCGCGGTGACTGAAGCCGCAGCAGTTGCGGATATCGTAGCTGTGGCCGCTGCCAGACCACAGGGAGGTGACTCGTTGTTGTTCCGGGTGTTCAGCAACACGAAGCCACCCGAGTTTGATGGGACGCATGATCCGATCGCTGCGATGAGATGGATTGCAGATATCGAGCGATGCTTCTATACTTGTTCATGTCCGGAGCATCTGAGGGTTCGGTTCGCCCTGAACCAGCTCCGCCTGGGAGCGAAGGATTGGTGGAAGTTTTTGATGGCAAACTTCACTCTGGCAGAGGTCTCAGCTGTGACTTGGGAGAGGTTTACTGATATGTTCAGAGACGAGTATGTTCCCCCGGTGGAGAGGGAACGGTTGGTTCAGGAGTTCTTGACCCTCAAGCAGGGTAATGATTCGGTTACGGTGATCACGCGGAAGTTTCATGAGAGGGCGATGTTCTGCCCCGAGTAGGTGTCCACGGAGCAGGCTCGGATGAGCCGGTATTTGGGAGTGCTGAGGAGGGATATTCGGGAGTTCGTATCGAACTCGTCATATCAGACTTTTGCTGAGCTTCAGGCGAATGCCAGGAAGCGTGAGATCGAGTTGGAGACCCAGGCCAGGGAGGAGGCCGAGTCTCAACGGGTGGATCGGCGGCCGGCTCAGTCTCAGCCGGCAGCCAAGCGGACCAAGTCTGCTGATTTGAGATCCGGAGGTCATAAGAGCCGCAGTTGTGGGAAGTGCGGCAAGGGTCACGAGGGGGCATGTCGATCGGGTGCTTGCTACAAGTGTGGCAAGGAGGGGCACATTGCTAGGGATTGCCCCAAGGGATTCATGGTTTGCTTCCATTGCAACCAGACTGGCCATCGGAAGGCCGAGTGCCCCCAGCTTCGCCAGGGATCTTCGCCTGCTGCCAGGGTTCCCGAGGTTCAACCAGTGAAGACTGAGGCTCCGAAGGCTCGTGGGAGAGCTTTCCAGTTGACTGCGGAGGAGGTCCGCGCGGAGCCTGATGTCGTGGCCGGTATGTATTCTTTCATGTATTTACATTTATACTGAGATATTGTGCTTATATTATTATTTGCGTAGGTACTTTTCTTGTGAATCATGTGCCTGCTTTGGTATTATTCGACTCGGGTGCGAGTTGGTCCTTTGTTTTGTTGGCTTTTAGCCAGCACATTGGTATCGATCGGGAGGCGATGAGTCGTCCCCTGCGAGTTGCTATAGCAAATTAGAAAGCGGTATACGCCACCGAGGTGATTCGAGGATGCGTGCTCGAGATTTTTGGGGTCGAGTTTCCTATAGACTTGGTCCCTATAGCTATGGGGGATGTTTGCTGTGACAACCCGAAATTTCCATTGTACGAACATTATCTATTCAATAGAAGCTAGTCCAGTTTCTGTAAATTTCAGACTTGTCCGAACAAGTTTGTGTATATTAGGGTTTACATTTCTGGACGTATCAGGAGAGTGGATGCTCCTGTAATTGTGAAACTTGAACATTTTAAGTTTCACAATGTTATAGTCCGACTTCCGGAATAAAAATATTTTCTGTCAAAATATTCCAGGACTATAAATAGATTTCTGAATTTAATTAATTCATTATTCACAATTCCAACTATAGAAAAGCCAATTCTCTCTGACGGATCTTCGGGTTTTCATCCCGGATTGTGAGTCTACTTTCCTAAACGTGTTTTAATACTTGTTATATGCTTTATAACATCAATTACATGTCCAAAATACAAGATCCGTGAGTTTACCGCCCAAGAACGTTCTTGGGGAGTAAACTCCAAAATGGAACTTTAAGGCTTCCTAGTCCCATTCCCTCGATATACAATGTGTAAAGGACCTTGTGTATGATCTTTAGAGACTAGAAAGCATCCAAAACCAACAAGTTACTGGAGTTTACGGCCAAGGAACTTCTTGGGCCGTAAACCCCTTTTTAAGGGACATAAATGCCCTAACTTGCCTCCTTGAGCCTAAGGACTTTGACCACTAATACTTGTGCTTATTTTGGACTTCAAAACACTTCAAAATGATAGAATTATAGGAGTTTATGGCCAAGGAAGGATCTTGGGCCGTAAACCCCTTTTCTAAGGGTGAAATGCACCACAAACACCCCTAAGGCCTTAAGACAATTTACTTTGAACACATGGGACTTGAATGGGGATCAAAGGACTTCATAATCACTCCTTAAAAGGAGTTTACGGCCAAGGAACATATCTTGGGCCGTAAACTCCAAGTGATGACCTAAATGTGTGCATCTTGTCCCCATTAGCCTTAGATAAAATCATGGAAGCCATCCTTGATGTGCAAGTACCTCAAATGAATTAAAAGCCATCACCCAAAGGAGTTTACGGCCGTAAACTCTAGGGTATATGGACTATAGGCCGTAAACTCCCCTATGGAGCATTCTACGGCCTTAAACTACTTCATGTATTATTCTAACAAAGGTAAAAGTGTTCTTGGATCAAGATAACACTTTAAAACACCCAAAACCACCATGTGAGGACTTCACGGCCATAAACCCATGAGTTTACGGCTGTAAACTCCAAAGGGTGGGGTTTGTTGGGTGGTGAACTCTTATGCAAGGCCATTTGATGTTTCAAACCCTTTTGCCTTGTACCGCATCAACTTAGATGCAACCATTAGGACCTATAACACTTATGCAAAGTGTATACATGTTCCTAATTGTGTTAACTTACTTTGTTAAGTTATTATGTGGCTAATTAGTTATATATATGCTTCTTATATGATAACTAGGCTCGAACGTGTGAACAAGTCTCCGTTTGACACTTAGCACGGTACCCGATACATCAATTCAATCTACTCACCACAAGTGAGTTTATACCCCTTTAATCAACCTTTGAAATACTTTTAAATGTTTTAAATACTTTATGGGGGGGGGGGGGAATACAAGTCAAATACTTATAGTTATTACATCAATCACATGTGATTGCATTAATCACATGTGATTAATAACTAGAAAACCAATGATTTTATCACTGTTCAACTGTTTATCAAACTATTTCACTTCAAATGTTTTACAAACTCTTTTTACTTATCAAATGCTTTTATTAAACTTTGTTTTATTTCTTATAAATTGCATGCCCATATATGTATATATATAAGTAATGTTTAAAGGGCTTAGGAAGGCCATCCGCCCTATTTCCTTTTCGCGCACTGAGATGTGGTCTGGTGGGATTTCGGGTGACCATCCGAAGGTCGTTTCAATATTAGTTATATATCATATATACATGTATAGACATAAAAGTACTTCCATATTCATATTTATCAGTACATCAATAGTTAGTTACCATCGGGGTAACACAATACATATACTAGAAACAATACATATACAATGATGCTAGAAACAATACATATACATATACTAGAAACAATACATATACAATGATGCTAGAAGCATTACATATACATATACTAGAAACAATACATATACATATACTAGAAACAATACATATACAATGATGCTAGAAACAATACATATACATATACTAGAAACAATTCATATACAATGATGCTAGAAACAATACATATACAATGATGCTAGAAACAATACATATACAACTATACTAGAATGAGAAACAGTACATATACATTCATACTTTATTATTGTGATTTAAATCGGAGCATGACTTAACTGTCATGGCTTGAGTTGTAGCCAGAATTCTCTTGAAGGGAGAGCGTGAGTTTGCGTATAGATCTATACTGAATTGAAAATCCTACACCTTGCTGCTAGCTACAGCCGGACCTGCAGGTCTGCAGGTGCCAAACGTCATTCCGTTATTACGACCATTCATTTGTCGTTGTTACTAGTCGATAGTATGGTGCAATTTATCACGTAATGCCTTAATATAAATTCGGTTTAAGGTAGTTAGTACAACAGTAGTTCTTATAATACAAGGCTACAGTACTACAATGATTTACCCATTACATATTTTTAGTGATAACCTCACTTAAACGTTTATGTACAAACTATATTTTGTTAAATGAGAGTTACATTTGGGAAATTACACACTTTTACATCAAACGAGCATACAAAACCTTTAAGCCTTGGTAGAAGGCTACTTTAATAGAAAATATAGGTTTTTCTGAGAGATTCAAACTTTTACAAACAATTGCAAACCTTTACATACATTTTACAAACTTATAATTTATACATGTTCAAACATTTTTGGATGACAAATACCGACACTAAAATACTTATGAACTCACCAACTTAATGCTGATAAACTCTTTCAAAATAACTTGTATTCTCAGGTCATCAGTAGACAGGTACCGAGGCCAGCTTTTGAGAAGATGGAGCGCATTCAAGACTCATCTTATTATTTTAATATACGTTATTTTTGGTGTCTATACTGTACAGAACACACTTGTATTAAAATTATATATTTAATGCAATGGATGATGTTGTTTGCTTATTTACATTTACTGTGTTGTGATACTTACATGAAGTCCTTCGCCCCAGAACGTTTCCGCCGTTCTTGGTTTTGGGGTGTGACAGATTGGTATCAGAGCATTGTTTATAGTGAATCAAGTGTATCAACCCATAAAAGATATACTAAACTATAAATCTATTTGGGATTAAAACACTCTGACCAAGAGTCTATACTTAAAATACTAAAATATTTAATTAAGTATACTAGTTTACATTCATACTAAAACCAGTGTCACAATGACAAGAACAAAAGTATTACGATTGTTAAATATCACAGGTAAGCTCGGGGATATATGGTCAGTCCTGGGAATGGCATAGCCTGATCAACTATGCTGGTCCGAGGAGTGATTAGCATATGCCCTAGAATGGTTGTGATGTGTTAACAAGTCTAAAAACTTACCAACAATACCACAAGAAGATTCAATAGAACCTAAACTTAAAATACTATAGGTGTATTTTGTACTACCAACTACTTGTATACTATATCTTTATACCTCTCTTCTCGCGTAGATTTAAATGGCTGGATTTCATCACGGCGACCCGTACTTTCCAAATGAAGGCAACACAGGGTGGCTCGAAGCAGAGTCTGACGATGAACACCCAATCTCGTTGGATGATCATCAAGCTGAAGGCTTCTCAGATGGATCAGACTTTGAGCCCGAAGTCAACAACCTACCTCTAGTAGGTCAAGCCCCGAAAAAAAACCCTCGACCATCTTTTCTAAGTCCCACTCCCTTGTGGGTAGATAATTTGAATCGCTGGAGTGACGAACAGGGTCAACCCTTACCATACTTTGGGGACCGAACCTTTTACAACGTCAGCGATGGCGGCTCTCTGCTGACCGAGCTCTACCTGTCCTTATCCGTAGAATAGCTCGTAATGTCGAGCAAGGTCGAGCAGCCATCGACCGGGTCGTGGAGATTGATGCCAACTCTGGTGTCAATACAGTCCACATTCACCGTCTCGAAGAAGATATGGAATGGACCCGGAGAACCAATGAAACCCTACAGCAACGTCTGGCTGCCTCTCAAGCAGAAGTCATGGAACTTCGAGCTCGTCAAAGGGCTCATGAACGACACCTTCAAGAGGTGGTACGGCAAATGAGAGACCTCAGGGTTCTCCCGAGGAATACTCATCGCCGTTAGATGATGTCTAGTACATCATTATCTTTTGGGTTAAGGATTTGCCTTTTAACATTTGTGCTCTAAGTAGCACTTATCTGTAAAATATTCCTAACTTTCAGTACTCTAATTAGGAATCTAAGAACTGTCAAACTTTCCGTATGGTATGATGTAAGACCTACTGTTAGGTCAATTTTCATTGAACTCATTACATCAGTAATACCAGTATTATTGACAACTACTTACACTGTGGGAAGAATCTTTACATTTGGGTTTTCCTACACATCTTTTTGGTTATGAACACAAACACTCATTCAATTGTTGGGCTATGGTTAGTTAGTCCATGTGTCATTCGCACATTACTTACAAATTGATTCTTACCACTTTTCTCATCTTTCTAAACTTATAGTTGAAAGATGCCTCCTCGCAAATCTACCCGGAATAACCCTACACATCCACCACCTCCGGTCATTGATACAGCAGCCCTAAATGCTGTCGTAGCTGCAGCAGTGGCAACTACCATGGCACAATATCACTCTACTGATGCCAGAAGAGGTGGAACCACGGTTAACTCCATTCCGGTTGAAACTCCTGTGCGCTCGAGAGAGTGTTCTTACAAGGATTTCACCAACTGTAAGCCGAAACCCTTCCATGGGACCAGCGGAGTCATTGCTCTCTCGCAATAGTTCGAGAAGACTGAATCAGTCTTTGAAATTTGTTCTTGCCCTGCTGCGAGCAAAGTCAAATATGCCGCATGCACCTTCGAAGGGAAGGCACTGACGTGGTGGAACAGCCACGTTAAATCTCTAACTCTCGTCGTGGCCAACAACATAGGCTGGGATACGATGAATGGCCTCATGACTGAGGAATACTGCCCGAGGGGCGAGATCCAGAAACTGGAACAGGACCTTTGGAGCCTGACCATGAAGGGCACCAACATTATCGCTTACACTGCCCGTTTTAGCGAACTGGTGGCCCTCTGCCCTAATATGGTTCCCACTGAAGGGAAGAAGATTGAAAGGTACATATGGGGGCTAGTTCCTCCATATCAGGGGAATGTCCTATCATCAAACCCCGCTACCTTCGATAGTGCCAAGCGACTGGCACAGTGACTCATTGACCATGGTGTCAAAACCCCTGCAACCACAACAACCCTAGCCATCTCAGAACCATCCAAACCCGCTGACACCAAGCCGAAGTTCTGGGATGACAAGAAGAGGCAGCGAGCTGCCAAGAAGCAGCAAATTGTGGCAGTACATGCCGCAGTAACCCCTGCTGCTACTGCTCCGACGAAGCAGTATGCTAGAAGTTTGCCGAAGTGCAACAAATGCAACTTCCACCACAACGGCCCCTGCCGTGAAATGCAGTGCTCTAACTGCAACAGGAAAGGACACACCGTCCGTTTTCTGTAAATTCCCGGTGCAACCGATCATGCAAGTCCCTGGCTCTGGCGCGAGCTCAACTTGCTATGGATGTGGCAAAACAGTCCACTATAAGAGGGACTGCCCCAAAGCGAGAAATGCTGGAGGAGCAGGGAGAGGGAAGGTACTAGCTATAGGCCACGGGTAAGCAGTCGCTGACCCGACAGTGGTGACTGGTACGTTCCTCCTCGATAACTCCTATGCATGCATTCTGTTCGATAGTGGAGCAGAGTGAAGCTTCGTAAACCACAAATTTGCTCGCATGCTTAAACCACAACCACACGCACTTAAAGAACAATTCACAGTAGAAATGGCTAACGGCAAAACATAAAACACCAATAGCATATACTTAGGATGTATCCTAACCCTAGATAACCATTCATTCCCAATCGACCTCATGCCGGTCTCAATAAAAAGCTTCGATGTTATCATCGGCATGGATTGGTTGAGTCTTCATCGTGCCAACATCATGTGCTTCGAGAAAGCAGTCCGACTAAACCTTCCATCTAACGAAACTCTTATAGTCTACAGCGACAAACCTGGTGCGAGTCTTCGCATTATATCAAGTATTCAAGCACAGAAATATCTGCGCAAAAAATACCACGCATTCCTTGCTCACGTCGTTGACACGAACCTCGAAACGAAAGAACTCAGGAACATTCCAGTAGTGAGCAACTTTCCCGACATTTTCCCAGAAGAACTACCTGGATTACCTCCGCAACGACAGGTCGAGTTCCGTATCGACTTAGTCCCAGGAGCTACCCCAGTAGCCAAGTCGCCCTACCGATTAGCACCAGCGGAGATGCAGGATTTATCTGGTCAACTTAACGAACTGCTCAGCAAGGGCTTCATAAGACCAAGCTTCTCACCTTGGGGAGAACTAGTCTTGTTCGTTAAGAAGAAAGACGGATCATTCCGTATGTGTATCGACTACAGAGAACTCAACAAACTGACTGTCAAAAATCGTTACCCTCTACCTCGCATAGACGATCTATTTGACCAACTGCAAGGGGCGAACTATTTCTCCAAAATTTATCTAAGATCCGGATATCACCAGTTACGAGTGCTAGAGGAGGATGTCCCAAAGACAGCCTTCCGAACTCGTTACGGACACTACGAGTTCGTGGTGATGCCATTCGGATTGACCAATGCGCCAACAGTTTTCATGGATCTGATGAACAGAGTATGCCGACCTTACTTGGATCAGTTCGTCATCGTTTTCATTGACGACATCCTGATCTACTCCCGAAGTAAGGAAGAGCATGGCGATCACCTACGACTAGTTTTAGGAACTTTACGAACGGAGAAACTTTATGCGAAGTTCTCGAAATATGAATTTTGGATCCGAAGAGTCGAACTCTTAGGACACGTGGTAAGCGAAGAGGGAATCCACGTGGACCCATCCAAAATTAAAGCCATTGAGAACTGGTCAGCACCCAAGATTCCGACAGAAATCCGTCAATTTCTAGGTCTTGCTGGCTACTACCTCAGATTCATTCAGAACTTCTCCCGAATAGCGAAACCTCTTACAACCCTGACCCAGAAAGGCGTGGCCTTTGACTGGGAAGAGAAACAAGAGAGAGCGTTCCAAACGCTCAAACGAGCCTTGTGCACCGCGCCAATACTATCTCTCCCCGAAGGGATAGAAGACTTTGTAGTCTATTGGGATGCATCGAAGCAAGGGCTCGAGTGTGTTCTGATGCAACGAGGTAAGGTCATCGCCTACGCCTCCCGACAGTTGAAGACACACGAAGTTAACTATACGACACACGATCTTGAGCTGGGAGCAGTGGTGTTTGCTCTGAAGATCTGGAGACATTACTTGTATGGAACGAAGAGCACTATCTTTACCGACCACAAGAGTTTACAACACATATTCGATCAGAAGGAGCTCAACATGAGACAACGACGGTGGGTCGAACTACTCAGTGATTACGAATGCAATATTCGTTATCATCCGGGTAAAGCTAACGTAGTAGCAGACACCCTGAGTCGGAAAGAATATTGTGGTCGCAAAGTCAAATCATTGTCAATAACCATCCATTCACACTTGTCTAATCAAATTCAGGCGGCCCAACTTGAGGCCATGAAACCTGAAAATGTGACGAGTGAATCCCTTAGAGGAATGGACAAGAATTTAGAAGCCAAGGGTGACGGAGCCTTATACTTCATGGATCGGATTGGGACACCGAAACACGGTGGTTTCCGAGACTTAGTCATGACCGAGGCGTACAACACTCGGTATTCTGTCCACCCAGGTTCAGATAAGATGTATATGGATCATAAAAAGCTATACTGGTGGCCTAATATGAAAGCAGAGATTGCTACCTTCATAAGTAAATGCCTTACTTGCGCAAAGGTAAAGGTCGAGTACCAGAAGCCCTCTGGTTTACTGCAACAACCAAAGATTCCAGAATGGAAGTGGGAGCGGATCACTATGGATTTCATAACCAAGTTGCCCAAGACAACGGGTGGACTTGATACCATATGGGTCATCGTTGATAGATTGACCAAGTCTGCACACTTCCTGCCTATCAAAGAAACCAACAAGATGGAGAAACTTACGAGAACATACATTAGGGAAATCGTACGACTACATGGTGTGCCTATATTCATTATCTCTGATAGAGATAGTAGGTTCACCTCAAGATTTTGGCAATCACTACAACATTCCCTAGGAACAAGGCTGGACATGAGCACAACCTACCATCCACAGACTGACGGACAGAGTGAGAGGACGATCCAGACTTTAGAAGATATGTTACGTTCTTGTGTAATTGACTTTGGAAAAGCGTGGGATACTCATTTACCCCTCGTCGAATTTTCCTACAACAACAGTTATCATACGAGCATAAAAGTAGCACCATTTGAAGCTCTCTACGGCCGAAAGTGCAGATCCCCTCTGTGCTGGGCTGAGGTGGGTGATACCCAATTAGCTAGAGGGCAAGCTTCTGACAGTACTCTCACTGGTCCGGAAATCATTCGGGAAACAACAGAGAAGATCGTTCAGATCCGTGAACGATTGAAAGCCTCTAGAGACCGACAAAAGAGCTATGCTGATAAACGCAGAAAACCTTTGGAATTACAGGTGGGAGACCGAGTCCTTCTCAAAGTCTCACCCTGGAAGGGCTTGTTACGCTTCGATAAGCGTGGGAAGCTAAATCCTAGGTACATAGGGCCTTTCGAGATTCTCGCAAGAGTCGGCCCCATAGCTTACAAACTTGATTTACCCGGCACACTTCGTAACATACATTCTACATTCCACGTATTTAACTTGAAAAAGTGTCTGTCCGACGAGACTCTCGTAATCCCACTCGACGAGATCGAGATCAACGAGAGCCTCAACTTCGTGGAAGAACCTGTAGAGATCATGGACCGTGAGGTCAAGCAGACGAAGCAAAGCCGTATCCCTATCGTGAAGGTTCGCTGGAATGCCAAGCGAGGACCAGAATTCACTTGGGAACGCGAGGATCAGATGAAACTGAAATATCCTCATCTTTTCGCTTAGTTATTTGTAACTTCTTATTTGCTTAAATTCTAATTTCGGGACGAAATTCCTTCTAACGGGGGGATGATGTGACAACCCGAAATTTCCATTGTACGAACATTATCTATTCAATAGAAGCTAGTCCAGTTTCTGTAAATTTCAGACTTGTCTGAACAAGTTTGTGTACATTAGGGTTTACGTTTCTTGACGTATCAGGAGAGTGGATGCTCCTGTAATTGTGAAACTTGAACATTTTAAGTTTCACAATGTTATAGTCCGACTTCCGGAATAAAAATATTTTCTGTCAAAATATTCCAGGACTATAAATAGATTTCTGAATTTAATTAATTCATTATTCACAATTCCAACTAGAGAAAAGCCAATTCTCTCTGACGGATCTTCGGGTTTTCATCCCGGATTGTGAGTCTACTTTCCTAAACGTGTTTTAATACTTGTTATATGCTTTATAACATCAATTACATGTCCAAAATACAAGATCCGTGAGTTTACCGCCCAAGAACGTTCTTGGGGAGTAAACCCCTTTTTAAGGGACATAAATGCCCTAACTTGCCTCCTTGAGCCTAAGGACTTTAACCACTAATACTTGTGCTTATTTTGGACTTCAAAACACTTCAAAATGATAGAATTATAGGAGTTTACGGCCAATGAAGGATCTTGGGCCGTAAACCCCTTTTCTAAGGGTGAAATGCACCACAAACACCCCTAAGGCCTTAAGACAATTTACCTTGAACACATGGGACTTGAACGGGGATCAAAGGACTTCATAATCACTCCTTAAAAGGAGTTTACGGCCAAGGAACATATCTTGGGCCGTAAACTCCAAGTGATGACCTAAATGTGTGCGTCTTGTCCCCATTAGCCTTAGATAAAATCATGGAAGCCATCCTTGATGTGCAAGTACCTCAAATAAATTAAAAGCCATCACCCATAGGAGTTTACGGCCGTAAACTCTAGGGTATATGGACTATAGGCTGTAAACTCCCCTATGGAGCATTCTAGGGCCTTAAACTACTTCATGTATTATTCCAACAAAGCTAGAAGTGTTCTTGGATCAAGATAACACTTTAAAACACCCAAAACCACCATGTGAGGAGTTCACGGCCATAAACCCATGAGTTTACGGCCGTAAACTCCAAAGGGTGGGGTTTTTTGGGTGGTGAACTCTTATGCAAGGCCATTTGATGTTTCAAACCCTTTTGCCTTGTACCGTATCAACTTAGATGCAACCATTAGGACCTATAACACTTATGCAAAGTGTATACATGTTCCTAATTGTGTTAACTTACTTTGTTAAGTTATTATGTGGCTAATTAGTTATATATATGCTTATTATATGATAACTAGGCTCGAACGTGTGAACAAGTCTCCGTTTGACACTTAGCACGGTACCCGATACATCAATTCAATCTACTCACCACAAGTGAGTTTATACCCCTTTAATCAACCTTTGAAATACTTTTAAATGTTTTAAATACTTTATGTGGGGGGGGGGAATACAAGTCAAATACTTATAGTTATTACATCAATCACATGTGATTGCATTAATCACATGTGATTAATAACTAGAAAACCAATGATTTTATCACTGTTCAACTGTTTATCAAACTGTTTCACTTCAAATGTTTTACAAACTTTTTTTACTTATCAAATGCTTTTATTAAACTTTGTTTTATTTCTTATAAATTGCATGCCCATATATGTATATATATATATAAGTAATGTTTAAAGGGCTTAGGAAGGCCATTCGCCCTATTTCCTTTTCGCGCATTGAGATGTGGTCTGGTGGGATTTCGGGTGACCATTCGAAGGTCGTTTCAATATTAGTTATATATCATATATACGTGTATAGACATAAAAGTACTTCCATATTCATATTTATCAGTACATCAATAGTTAGTTACCATCGGGGTAACACAATACATATACTAGAAACAATACATATACAATGATGCTAGAAACAATACATATACATATATTAGAAACAATACATATACAATGATGCTAGAAACAATACATATACATACACTAGAAACAATACATATACGTATACTAGAAACAATACATATACAATGATGCTAGAAACAATACATATACATATACTAGAAACAATACATATACAATGATGCTAGAAACAATACATATATAATGATGCTAGAAACAATACATATACAACTATACTAGAATGAGAAACAGTACATATACATGAATACTTTACTATTGTGATTTAAATCGGAGCATGACTTAACTGTCATGGCTCGAGTTGTAGCCAGATTTCTCTTGAAGGCAGAGCGTGTGTTTGCGTATAGATCTATACTGGATTGACAATCCTACACCTTGCTGCTACCTACAGCCGGACCTGCAGGTCTGCGGGTGCCAAACGTCATTCCGTTATTACGACCATTCATTTGTCGTTGTTACTAGTCGATAGTATGGTGCAATTTATCACGTAATGCCTTAATATAAATCCGGTTTAAGGTAGTTAGTACAACAGTAGTTCTTATAATACAAGGCTACAGTACTACAATGATTTACCCATTACATATTTTCAGTGATAACCTCACTTAAACGTTTATGTACAAACTATATTTTGTTAAATGATAGTTACATTTGGGAAATTACACACTTTTACATCAAACGAGCGTACAAAACATTTAAGCCTTGGTAGAAGGCTACTTTAATAGAAAATATAGGTTTTTCTGAGAGATTCAAACTTTTACAAACAATTGCAAACCTTTACATACATTTTACAAACTTATAATTTATACATGTTCAAACATTTTTGGATGACAAATACCGACACTAAAATACTTATGAACTCACCAGCTTAATGCTGATAAACTCTTTCAAAATAACTTGTATTCTCAGGTCATCAGTAGACAGGTACCGAGGCCAGCTTTTGAGAAGACGGAGCGCATTCAAGACTCATCTTACTATTTTGATATACGTTATTTTTGGTGTCTATACTGTACAGAACACACTTGTATTAAAATTATATATTTAATGCAATGGATGATGTTGTTTGCTTATTTACATTTACTGTGTTGTGATACTTATATGAAGTCCTCCGCCCCAGAACGTTTCCGCCATTCTTGGTTTTGGGGTGTGACATTTGCGTTATCGTGGGCATGGATTGGTTGAGCAAGTTTAGAGCAGTCATTGACTGCGAGAGATAGCTGGCGATGATTCGAGACCCTAGTGGGGGAGTGCTCACGGTTTATGGCGAGGGGACCCGGTGTGGGTCGGCGTTTTGTTCGGCTGCCAGGGCAAGGCAGAGTTTGCAGCAGGGCTGTGATGGATTCATAGCCTATGTGATAGATACTCGTGTGACCGCGGAGTGGCCCAATTCGATTGATGATGTTCCGGTTATATGCGAGTTTTCGGATGTGTTCCCCGAAGAGTTACCAGGTGTGCCTCCGGATAGGCAAGTGGATTTTCGTATCGATTTGGTTTCGGGAGCGGCGCCCATCGCCAAGGCGCCTTATCGTCTCGCTCCGCCGGAAATGCAGGAATTATCCTCGCAGCTTTAGGAGCTATTGGGAATGGGATTCATTCAACCGAGTAGCTCGCCTTGGGGGCGCCGATTTTGTTCGTCAAGAAAAATGATGGTTCACATCGGATGTGTATCGATTATCGGGAGTTAAACAAGTTGACGGTTAAGAACCGATATCTGTTACCTAGGATCGACGATCTGTTCAATCAGTTGCAGGGGGCATCTTGGTTTTCCAAGATTGACTTGAGGTCGGGATATCATCAGATGAGGATTCGCGAGGAGGATATCCAAAAGACTGCTTTCAAGACTCGTTATGGACATTATGAGTTTGTGGTGATGCCTTTTGGGCTCACCAATGCCCCAGCCGCATTCATGGATCTCATGAACCGGGTGTGCCGACCGATGCTGGATCGGTCGGTGATCATATTCATCGATGATATTTTGGTGTATTCGAGGACTAGGGACCAACATGAGGAACATTTGTAGGAGATTCTTGGGGTTTTGAGATCGGAGAGACTGTATGCCAAGTTCTCCAAGTGTGATTTCTGGTTACGAGAGGTCCAGTTCCTCGGGCATCTTGTGAACCAGAAAGGGATATTGGTCGACCCGGCCAAGATTGAGGCGGTGTTGAGGTGGGAGGTGCCGAGATCAGGAGTTTTCTGGGTTTGGCTGGATATTATCGCAGATTTATCAAGGATTTCTCCAAGATCGCTGTGCCACTTACTAGGATGACCCGGAAGGGTGTTGCATTTTCATGGGGACCGGAGCAGCAGTCATCATTCGAGACGCTTCGTCAGAAATTGTGCGAGGCTCCAGTGCTTGCACTCCCGGAAGGGATAGAGGATTTTGTGGTATACTGTGATGCCTCTATATCGGGTTTGGGGGCGGTGCTTATGCAGAGGGGTCATGTGATAGCGTACACTTTGAGGCAGTTGAAGCCTCATGAGTCGAGATATCCCACGCACAACCTGGAATTGGGGGCGGTGGTGTTTGCCCTCAAGATCTGGTGACACTATTTGTACGGGGTTCGGTGTACGATTTACACAGACCATAAGAGCTTAAAGTACTTGATGGATCAGCCAAATCTAAATATGCGACAGAGGAGGTGGTTGGATGTGGTGAAGGATTACGATTGTGAGATCCTGTACCACCCGGGTAAGGCTAATGTGGTAGCCGACGCATTGAGCCGTAGGGCGGATAGCGCCCTGATTTGAGATATTTTTATGAGATTGACGGTTTTGACTCGGATTCTGGATATTATTCGAGGGGCTCAGGTGGAGGCTGCAAAGCCAGAACACCAGAAGAAGGAACAAGTTGTAGGTCAGGTATCAGGATTTGTTACGGATGGTCGAGGGCTTATGACTTTTCAGGGACGGATTTGGGTGTCGTTTGTGGGCGGTGCGCGCACTATTTTGATGGAGGAAGCACATCGATCGAAATTCTCGATTCATCCTGGTGCTACGAAAATGTATTTGGATCTCAAGAAGGAGTACTGGTGGCCATGTATAAAAAGGGATGTCGCTTGGTTTGACGAGAGGTGCTTGACTTGTCGGCAAGTCAAGGCCGAGTACCAGCGACCGCACGGTAAGCTGCAACCGCTAGAGATTCCCGAATGGAAGTGGGAACAAATCTCTATGGATTTCATCACCAAGTTACCGCGAACGGCGAGAGGAGTCGATGCGATTTGGGTGATCGTGGATCGACTGACAAAGAGCGCTCATTTTCGAGCCATTAGCAAGAGCTCTTCTGCGGAAAAGTTGGCCGAGTTATATGTGAGGGAAGTAGTATCTCGGCACAGGGTGCCGATCTCGATTATTTCGGACCGACGGACGGTCAGAGTGAGCGGACAATTCAGACACTCGAGGACATTCTTCGGGCATGTGTGTTGGACTTCAGAGGGAGCTGGGACACCTATCTACCTTTAGCAGAGTTCTCGTATAACAACAGCCATCATTCGAGCATTGGTATGCCGCCCTTTGAGCTGTTGTATGGGCGGAGGTGTCGCACCCCCATCTGTTGGGGTGAGGTGGGACAGCAGGTTATGGGTAGCACGGAGATCGTGCTTCAGACGACCGAGCAAATTCAGATGGTCAGGCAGAGGTTGTTGACCGCTCAGAGCCGACAGAAGAGTTATGCAGACAGGCGACGGTCCGAGCTTGAGTTCCAAGTTGGTGATCTCGTACTCCTGAAGGTCTCTCCGTGGAAATGAGTGATTCGGTTCAGGAAGAGGGGCAAGTTGGGACCCCGATATATTGGTCCTTTCCATGTGATCGCAAGGGTGGGCCGGCTAGCCTACCGTTTAGACTTGCCAACAGAGTTGGGACAGATTCACGATACTTTCCATGTGTCGCAACTGTGGAAGTGTATAGCCGACGAATCGGTGGTGGTTCCATTAGGGGATATTCAGGTGGATGCAAGCCTGAATTATGCTGAAAGACCTGTAGCCATCAGATATCAGAAGATCAAGGTTTTGAGAAACAAGGAGGTACCCCTGGTATTGGTTCAGTGGCAGCATCGGAAGGGATCAGAGATGACCTGGGAGCCGGAACGTGAGATGCGGGAGCAGCATTCGCAGCTATTTGCCTAGCAGGACTTCGAGGGCGAAGTCTTATTCTAGTGGGGGAGAATTGTAACAGCCCGGATCCCGAGGTACCTTCATTTTCATATTTTTGATATTCTGTGAGGGGACTCGGCGAGTTGGAGGTCGGACTCGCCGAGTCAGGTCGCAGTTTTGGGCGGAGGTTCGCGTCCGGACTCGGTGAGTCCAAGGGATGGACTCGACGAGTCCGTGCTGTTTAATGAAACCCGAATTTCCCGGTCCTAAGCCCTATTTAAAGGACCTTATGGCCCTCATTTGCGGCCACCTTTAACCCTAAGACCCCCATATGACTGTGAGCCCTTGTGAGTGTGTTTGGAGGCCATTTGTTCTTCATTTTGTGTGATATTGCAAGAAAGGAGGGAGAGGATCAAGCTTGAAGAGTTGGGGAGTTTGGATCTGTTGCTATTTCATCAAGGGAGTCTTCTTGAGGTAACTTTCAGAGCCAAACTTTGTGTTTTGTGTTGATGTGTCAAATCTAGGGTTTCTTCTTGCATTTCTTGGCTTGAATTGGAAGTATGAAAGGTCCCATGGAGATATGGAACCTAGATCTGGACCTTAGCAGGTCCAGGAGACCCCATATGACAAGCTTTATGTCCATTCTTTTTAGTTAGAAGCTAAGCTTCCCATATTAGAGGTTGTTTCTCCAAAATAAGCCTTGTATGCATTGCATGGCAACCAAGACTGAGACTTTACGTGACAAATAAGCTTGGGAAGGCCATATCTATGTATGTATGGAACGGATCTGACCGCAAAAGCCAATTTTACCTGGTGCATGGCATGGACTCACCGAGTCTGAAGAACAGACTCGATGAGTCGCTTCAAGATTGTCCTTGAGACCACCCAGTGTGTAGTCCTGACCGAGTTATGGGCGACTCAGTGAGTCGCAGAGAGTTGGAAACATTTTGACAGGTGGACCGAGTCAAGTTGGGACTCGCCGAGTTGACCTTGCGACTCGGCGAGTTAAGTCGCGGTGGCCCTGTGATTCAGGCCCAGGTGGAACTCGTCGAGTCGGGGGAGTACTCGACGAGTCAAAGGGAAAATCCTTGAGAGTTGGTTAAAACGTGTAGACTCGCCGAGTCACTATTGTGCACTCGCCGAGTCCGGTCCAAATTGACTAAAGACTGTTGACCAAGTCAACCTGTGTTGACTTGATATGGACGGTCAACCTTAGTGGTACAAGTAATAATCATAGATTTATAACATCATAGGAGGATTGCAGCTCGAGGGTTCAAGCACGAGTGATTCCAAGATTCACGATTAGCGACTTAGCGAGGCATACGAGGTGAGTCTTCTCACTATACTGTACCCGGAAGGGTCTTGACTGTGTGACCGGAAGGTCGAATATGATATGAGATATATGCCTTATGTGTGGTAAGTTATTCGTTATATGTGCCATGTATGATATGTTTGATTTGGGCCGGAAGGCAACATGTTATGGGCCGGAAGGCGTGGTCATATGGACTGTAAGGTTGACGTGGGTAGGACCGGAAGGTTTACCCAGTTGGGACGGAAGTCCTCTGAGACACATGGACCGGAAGGTCAAGGCCTGGAAAGGCGTACGTGCGTAGGTTATATTTTGGGGAACTCACTAAGCATTTATGCTTACAGTCGTTTTGTTATGTGTTTCAGGTACTAGCGAGGACCGTGGGAAGACGCCAGCGTGATCGTACACACACTCGGGGAAACCATTTTGTGATCTTTTGTTATGTAATCGGCTGTGACTAAATTGTTACATTGGAACCTAAACTTATTACTCATGTTTTGATGATTGTAAAAATGAAAAATTTTTGGTTTGAAAATTTATGACGTTACATTACAAAAATGAAAAATTGGTTTTAAAATTTACGTCGTTACAAAAAAGGGGTTTTTCTCTAGTTTTACAAGACTAGAAACTTACAAACTATTACTTAAACTAAAAACTAGAAAAGCGAACATTCAACTAAATTCAATGACGAAGGGGACTTCTGTTTAGTTCAACTCAATTGATCCTATGGTTGATATTATGGTAATAGTGCAATGGATTAATTCTTCTATTGGCTACCGATTCAAGTAATTAGCTTCGCGTTCGCTGCACTAATCATTAAAGAACAAACTACTCAAATAGTGATAAGTTGTCTAATTCAATTTAATTCAATAGGTTATTTATTCGGGTTAATTCAGACATGTAATAGCTAACTAATTTGGTCCTTTACTTAACCTCTTGTTGATGGTCATCACACAAGCTTACGCATGAATTTACCTATTTTTCTATTAATTCTAGTTTCACAATCGCTAATCCTAGTCATATAACAAAGTGGTCACATAAATTATATGAGGTAGCAATTAGGAGATGTTCATACAACTTAATTAACTTCCTAATAACAGAAAAATAGTTTTCAATCACACATGAGGTTCTTTAACAAGCTAGGATCAACAAAATCACCAATATTAAATCAATCCTACCATAAATAATCAATCCATAGTATCAACTTTGTCTCCCCAAACAGATGTTTAAAGGTTTTAGTTGATGATTGAGGTAATTAACAACATAAAAACGAAATATAAAAGTCTAAACATAATGAAGAACAATAGATTAAAGTAAGAATGCTGTAGGTTTGCCTCAAATCTTCTTCAGAATTGGTTTTAGGGTTGTATCTTCGTTCTCCAGCTCTCTCCTGACTCTGATTGGTAGCTTGCTTCTCCTCAAGGGTTCCAGAATTTTTTATGTCGATCTGGAAAGCTGTATATATAGATTCGAACCGACTCGCCGAGCCCATCACTTGATTCCCGTGCACGATAAGTCTTAGAGCCCTTATCTTCTCGATCCTTCGACACGACTCGCCGAGTAGGCGACCCTACTCACCGAGTTCCTTATGTTTTAAACATTTTTTCTCCTTTGTTCAACTCCCGAGCTGCCAACTGCTTCTGCTGCTTCCTTTGGCGCCAAAGCTTTGCTTTTGGACTGAAAAGACAATTCAAACACTTTTAAGTATCTTTTGTCCATGATATGCAATAAATTAGCTAATAAATGATAAAAATCTATACTTAATATAAGACTAAATATGCAAATATAAAAATACCCCACACTTGACTTTTGCTTGTCCCCAAGCAAAACTAAATTTTAACACATTAGAATCACATAAGACAACTCCAATCGAACCCAGCCATTATGCCAAGACCGCAACGCATGCATTTGTGTTTAAAATTTTCGTAATAACCCTCCATACTCCAAATACTCACAATCCTCAGAAACATCCGCCCACTTTTTCTGAACAATGCTCATTTTAGGCATCCCTCCGAATCCATCCCCAGAAAACCTCTTAACCTCAAGGTATTTTTGGTAGAGCAACCCAAACATACATAATCTAGACAATTACAATTTATGATATCACACATTGGAGCCCTTTGGAAATTTTCATTTCTTTGACATTTGATCTTTAATTTCTTTGAATTCACCACCTTGTTGTTTAATTTTTGGTATCTTCAAGTTTTTTGAATTTCTTCAGAATTTTTGATCTTTGAACTTCATACTTTAACTTTGGTGCTCCAAAAATTCTTCAAACTTTTCTTGTAATTCTCTCTCTCTCTCTCTCTCTCTCTTATTATTTTTTTTACATGTAACTCACTTTTTTCACTCAAAACCCTACATGCTTAAGTAGGGGCGCTCAACTTCAACCTTTATTGGCTAAAGATAATAATTTTCCTGGATACATTTTTGGTACACGATGCTAAACATATTGCATCCTTAAAACTAAGTGAGGTCGTGTTTTTGTCCCATGATTTCACTGGAATAAGGAAGCCACAAATGCACTAGAACATATATAGGCTTAACTAAACATTTGGGTTTTCATGCAATCATCAACATAATTCTAACATGGAATCCGGATTACTTTTTACCAAAAGTTTCTAAATTAAGCTCTAAGTAACAATTTTTGTATGCAAGAGTGTAATTTTTTTTAAAACAGACCTAAATTAGGATATTAGAATTCTAAATTTACTAAGATGTAACCAACCCGCTACCCCACACTTAATTTATGCAACGTCCCCATTGCATATTATGCATGAAAAAAACATGAAATATAGAGAGAATTGGATCAAACTCACCTGGGATAGTAGTTGCGAAGGTGGTTTTCTTCAATTAAGCTCTACTTCAATCGACTTTAGCCATGGAAACAACGCATCCATATCTCGGACATCAAATCACACGTGGGTAGCTTTAAATGTGCAGGAAAAATATTACAAAATCTTAGAGAATTGATTGCAAAGAATAAATGGTCAAGTAGAGTATCCATCAGCCTTAAGTCAGCAGCCTTTGTGGAGGATAAATATAGGACTCGTCGAGTCAAAGAACGACTCGTCGAGTAATTACGCAAAATTGTTGAAATCATGAAAATGAACTGCGACTCGTCTAGTAGGTTATATGCACTCGGCGAGTGGGCTTCAAAACCTCTCATAGCTTCTAGTGGGCTTCAAAACCTCTCATAGCTTCAATAAACATTCACTCATAAACCCTCTCGGACCGGACTCAACACTAAAAGGCAATACGTCGATCTTTCTTGACTCGTTTCCATGTTTTTCTCTCATACTCTACACTTCTTATGCAAGCATTTCCTAAACAAAATTATGAAATAAACCAAGGCAAATAGAACATTAAACACAAAAGAGATTTAAGACCTAATTAAAAACTTAAAACACACCAAAAAAAATAAAAAAACAAATAAAAATTGTTCCATAAGACATAAAAAAAACTAATCATCCTCTTCCTCATCATGACCATGCACAACCCCACTCCCATCAGCTCCACTCTGCCTTGCGTTAATGACCTCATCCCAAGCATGAATGTAGGGAAAGTTACCCCCATCAATGTGTGGAATATGGAAATGGTCAAAAAGTCGCACATGGGATTCGCTGCTAAAATTAATACCCCTCACAATTTGATCTTGGAGCCTCCTCATCTCGGCATTGTACCAATCTGTAACGACCGAAATTTCGAAACAATTAAAACTTTTCAAAAACAACCCATTTTTAATAACGTTGTTACAACAAGGTTTTCAATACATTATTTAACAGAGTATTTCCCAGGTCCATTTCATAAAACACCAACGCAAAGAACGGTACGATCACGCCTTTGCCTTGCCACAGACTCCTGAGAACCTGAAAACATAAAAACCACAACTGTAAGCCCAAAAGCTTAGTGAGATACCCCCAAAATACCAACCACATATACGCCCTTCCAGGCCACAACCTTCCGGTCCAAACAAATCGCCTTCCGGCCCATTGCGTAATGCCTTCCGGCCCATAACATATCGCCTTCCGGCCCGTAACATAAAAGCATATATATATCATGACAGAACATAGAACAACCGTGCATACCGGGTTACACTCCAGACCAGACAACCATACACATAACATGTAATCATATAGCAGTTCATAGTTAGCAAATCGATCAACAGATCACATAACATATCATTACCCTAACCCAGATACCAGCCTAGCCGATCACTAGCATAACATCACCCTACGACTCAGCCAACATAATAATTATGCACATACGACTTTCCAGGCCATGACCTTCCGGTCCACATCGCATTGCCTTCCGGCCCGCAACATGTAATGCCTTCCGGCCCATATCCCGCAATATCATACAACAGATAATTACCCGGATTTCCATCCGATAAAAGGGTCGGCCTTGGTGTCGTAAACCCTATAGATATAGTGAGGATAACTCACCTTGAAACTGCCGACTGAACATATAACCCGAACTGCTCCGATCCCTGATACGATCTCCACCACTGGACAGCCACCAATGCACTGAACTCAAAACCATAATCAACAATTACCAAAATACCCCTGGAAACCACTGGTCAACCCTTGGTCAAAGACTGGGTCAAATTCAACCCCAGATTGACCCTACTCGCCGAGTCAACCCTACGACTCGCCGAGTTCCCAACTCAAAACTTCACTCAATCCGCAACCTAACTCGCCGAGTCACCCCGAGACTCGCCGAGTCCAACAACTCTGAGTCCACTCGCACATAACTCACCGAGTCATCCCTTGACTCGCCGATTCTTCGACTCAACCAGAAATATTGGGACTCTTCGACAAGATTCGCCGAGGTGTTCATCCAAATCGTCGAGTTCCAGGCCATCTTCATCCAACTCGCCGAGTTGTTCTTCCAACTCGTCGAGTCTCAGCTTGTCTTCAAGCAACTCGTCGAGTCCACCCATGTGACTCGCCGAGTACCACCGGTCTGAATCCATATAGAAGCATCCCAGGCCATGCAATTGGTCCAAAACATAGATCTAGCCCCTACAACCCGTCCATCACGTAAAGTGGCAAACTTTACGTGAATCCATGAAGATCTAGGCATTATACACATTAGGGCTAAGGTTTGGGACAAGATAGCTTCCTCCAACACTCAACACAGGGACTTTCCTGCATTCCAACTCTCCTCCTTTCCAGATCTAAGGTAGCAACCTCAGATCCAACCTCTAGACTCCAAAGTAACCCAAGATAAGTTTCCCCTCAAACCCCAAAATGAAGAGACAAGATAACAACAGCCCAAGAACGAGATATTACCTCAAAGGAATGCCCCAATCTACAAGGAACTCGAATCCAAGCAAAACCCCTTGCTCCACACCTTTAAACTTCCAATCTTTCTTCAACAAATACTTCTCCAAGCCCCAATCCACTCAACAATGGTGCCTCTCCATGATTTTAGGGTTTCAGGGACTCAAAGGGTGATAAAGAGGCTGGGGAGGAAATATAATGCTCTTTATATAGGGCTCAAACCCGAGAATTAGGGTTTTCTCCACTCAGCGCCTACTCGCCGAGTCCATCTCAATGACTCGCCGAGTCGGCTATTTAACACGCGACCAAGTCATGACTCTACTCGCCGAGTCCATTCATGGACTCGACGAGTCACTCTTTCCCAAATTACACTTTTAACCCTTCCATTCAACTCTTGAAATTTCGTGATGTTACACTATCCATTGGTACTTCGTCATTGTCCACCGGAATCATCGGCGGTTCCTCCTCCACTTCCCGATCACGTCTCGATCTAACCCTCCATCCCGATGCCTCGGGCCCAATCACCAGATCGTCATGTGGGATAGTATAATGACCTCCTCCGTAATCTTCAATAATGCGTGCCCTCCGAAAAAGAATAGGATTAAAGGGAGATGTCAGAATCTCCGTCAGCAAGCTCCAAGCACCGCTAGTCATTAACCTGTAAGAGTGGGCTAAACGTGTCACGAACATGCCACCATTAATTTTTGAAGTTTTGCGGTCCTTGACCGCTCCCTCCACCAAGTATGAAGGGATGCACCATGGAATGTTGAAAAAAGTATCGAGTGTAATGATGCTCCAAAGAAAGAAAACATCAAGGTTAGAAACCTTGTCATCATCTTTCCTTTGGTTAATGGTGTTCGAAATAAACTGGTGAATAAGGCAGTGTGTAGGGGATCGTATGCTCCATTCCTGAGCCGACTTTGGAATGTAAACTTTATTGGCAATCTTACTCCACCAACTTGAACTTGTGATCCCATCCAGAAATGCTTTATGGCAATGCTCCAGAAATGTACGAAATACATCCGTCTTGACCACATGATGGTCATATATCCCCAATCTCCAAGCTAGTTCGACCATAGAACAATGACGAAGCTCGCTCCCAAGGCAAAAAGTAACACTTACAGGGTTGTAATTATCATCCACACCTTGAAAATGTATTGTGGAAAAGAACTCCAAGCACAACTCACGATAGATCGGTTCTCGAATATGGAAGACACGACTCCATCCATCACATGTGATGGACAATCCATTGTGTACAAACATCTTGACCATATAAGGGGCCAACTCTTCTTCATAACGAATGCTCCCCAACCATTCCCAATCAATTGTATTGGGAACACATATCTCTTTTTTCTTGATCTCCTCAAGCTTCTTCTTCCAATTATTCCTTGTTGAGTTTGAGTTGATTTGTGGGAAGTGTAACCAAGGAAAATCTCCTTGACTTCCTCGAGAGATTCGTCCACATGAAAACATGGTTCCTTTGGTGATGACATTTGAGAATTTTGAAGAAAAATTGAAAAACTTGATGAGTGCTTGAGAGAGAAAGCAAAGGGTAGGCGCACGACGAGTATGAGTGGGATATGATCTCATTAGGGTTAAAAACCCTAGTTTTACCAGATGTAAAAAAATATAACTATTAATTTTTTTCTGTAAATAACATCGACTAGTTGAGTCAGGGTCAGACTCGGCGAGTACAGTCGCGAATTGCAACTCATCCGGATGCTGAATAGACTCATCGAGTCAAGGTCAGACTCGGCGAGTCACTTGCTAAAATTTCAAAAATTATATTTTTATCCATGTATTTATGAAAAAAATATTTAAACCACCCCACACTCATACCATGCGTACTCTCAAGCAGTCATGATTGATGATTTAGAAGATGAAAATAGAAAAAGAAAAAGATTAAAGAAAGCAAACCCTCATGATGGGTTGCCTCCCGCCCAGTGCTTCTCTTTAAGGAGTCGTTAGCTGGACTCCTTGCCATCTACGTTTCTTCATTTTCCTGCATTGGGAATGCCTGTCTCAATTCTTCTCTCTTTTTCCTTGTGGCATGTTCTTCAATTGCAAGCATGTTCCTTTTCCCCTTCTTCCTCTTCACCCCACTCTTCGGACCCATCCTTTGAACTCCCTTTTCTTCAAACTTAATGACTTCATATGTAGAAAACACTTGGGCTCGAGGTTTGGTTAACTTGATCACTGTATTTCTGGAAGAGTTATTAGTATTGCCATTCCATGCCTTTGCATTCTCCTTTTCTCCCAAGCTTGCCTCCTCGTCAAGTTGAGTTCCCTCATCTTCTTGTATAATTGAATTAAGGTAAGATATTTGAACATCTTGGAAGTCATAATGTTTTACAAAAACTCTGCCATCCACTGCTAGACCTTCCAAAGTATTAGGATAGATCTTCATGTCAAGAACATGCAAGGAGTTGGTAACATGCACGTCAAGGTTGTCTTCTTTTTTGCACTTTATGATGGGACTCGTCGAGTCTATCAAAGCGACTTAGCGAGTCAGAGCGTATTCCATCAAATCCTTTGTTTCTTCTGGACCAACTCCCCCAAGCAACCTCTCCATCTCTTCTAATTCTTTATCAGCCTCAAAGTTTTCTTCAGACGATAGCAAAAACTTACTTGGATCTTCTTTTTGATAGGGTGCAAGTTCTTTTTGAAGTATTTCATCATCCAAATGAATGAAGGAAATGTCTTCTTTTCTTGCTTCCTCTTGCTTATTCGCTGGTATAGCTTTAAAAATAGTTGACTCATGTCCTACCCTCCATGTTAGTGTGGACTCGCATACATCTATTAATGCGCATGCGATATTCAAAAATGGTCTCCCAAAATAATTGGCATTTTGGGGTCTTCTTCCATATCAAACACTACAAAGCCAACGGGGAATACAAATTTGTCAACTTGTATGAGAAGATCCTCACAAACACCTCTTGGACGAATGATCGTCTTATCCGCCAAATGGATCTTCATATTAATAAACCTTGGCTCCGGTAACTGCAGCTTCTTGAAGAACGAAAAAGGCATTAAGTTTATACTTGCACCCGAATCGGTCAATGCTTGAGTGGTAACTATATTTCCAAATTGGCAAGGAATCGAGATTCTTCCCGAATCGCCCTTCTTTTCTGGTAGATCATTCAATATTAATTCCGCAACTTCCGCCATATCCTTCCTAGTAGCAAAAAGTCCCTTAAGCAAGTTTCAATATTTGGGTGTTTGAAGCATTGTTTCAACAAATGGAATGTTTACTTGAAGGGCTTTAACATGTTCCATGAAAGCTCTGTATGCCTTGAACTTTTCATCAGGTATGGCTCGGATTGGGAATGGCAAAGGATGGTTGTAAGGCTTTAAGGAAACAACGGATTCGCGATCAGGGCATGGACTCGTCGAGTCCATTAGAGGGACTTGATGAGTCTGGTCAGGTTTAGCTGAACTCAACCCTTCTGTCTTCTCTGCATGCACCTTAGTTGAGACCTTCTATGTAGGGTTCATTGGAATGAAAATTTTTCCATAGCTAGAGGTTATAGCATTCACATTCTCCATTCTTGGATTATTCTCGGTTTTACTTGGAAGTTCACCTGGTATTCTCTCGTTCACTTGATGTACAAGTTGACCTAGTTGTTTCTCAATGTTAAGAATAGATGATTGCTGATTACCAAGTATATTCCTAGTCTCATGTATTGCAACATCATGATCATTGTGCCTTGTCTCGGACACAATTATAAATCTTGTGAGCATTTCTTCTAAATCGGTTCTTTTTTCCGTAACCGGTTCTTCCTTTTGATAGAAACCCCTCTCTTTTTGCTTATATTTCTCTTCCTTTGCCTTTTTGTATTCTTCGTACGGGAGCCATTCCTTCTTTGGTTCTGCTAATTCTCGTCGTATATGTCCCCACTTGAATAGAAATCTTGCGCAATTTTGTTTCCATTCTCATCAAAATGAGTGTCTTTAGTTAGGTGCGACCCCCCTACAATTTTCACATCCTACCCAGATAGCGTGGATTGTTTGATCCATCTTCGTCATTCTTTTGTCTAAACTGTCTGGTTTAGCCATCATTGTTGCCATGCTATCGTTGACCATGTTCACAACCCCCTGCTTACTTTATTTTGTGGGTTGTGATATTCTCTAGAGTGTCTAGAGAGTTCTTCAATTAATTCTTTGAATTCCGGGGGTGGCTTCCTTGTGAGCGGGCCTTGCGAATCAAATAACTGCCTTGTGGTGACATTGACTTCGTCATAGAAGATGGAAACTTCTTGTTGGCTATGAAGGTCGTGGTGTGGGCAATTCCTTAGCATGCTTTTGTACCTTTCCCAAGCTTCATATAGCGACTCTCCAGCTTGTTGTTCAAAGTTAGCAATGGCCTTCTTCAACTTGGCTATTTTGGAAGATGGTCAAAAGTGATCAATAAATTCTTTTTTTCATCTTAGCCCGTGTAGTGACTGACCCGGGAAGGAGTAACTTGAGCCAGTCTTTTGCAGCACCTTTGAATGTAACTAGGAGCATGCGAAGTAATTGAGTCTCGCGAGGCACATTTGGAACATTAAAGTAATCCGCTACATCATTGACTTCATCCAAGTGCTTGTAGGCATCTTCGTGGTCTTTTCCATAGAAAGGAATCTCCTTTAGTCGCGCGAGTATGTGGACCTTTAGTTCGAAAGTAGTAGTAGCGGGAATTGTGGGTTACACAAGTCCCGGGCCGGTGTCATCACGCATCCTTCTCTTCCATTCCCCGATGGGGATTTCATCGATGTTAGACATGACAATGGCTAATTCGTCGTCAAAGTAGGATTCGTGCCCGAAAGTGGGATCTTCTTCTCCTTTGGTTTCGTACTCGGTGTCCTCTTTGATTGGGTCTTCTATTGCTATAGAGGTGTTGGAAGCTCCTGATTTGCAGCTCTTCCTTTTGCTGTAAACAAACTTTAAATTCTTTAGCGGCGAGTTCTATGAAGAAACAGACTCTCCAACGAATTTTCCTTTGTTCTTCCTTAGGGCGGACTTCGGGTCTTCTAGTGGGGGAACCAAAGGTGTATCAGCTCCTCCGGTCACAAAACAACTACAAATAAAACACAAAAAATGCGTAAAAAGAACAAAAATAAAATAGAAACTAAAACTGTGAGCAGCGATGGACTCGCCGAGTTGCCACGAGTGCACTCGGCGAGTTCAAGGCGAAAACAGAAAAATTTTCTAATTAACTTATTAAAGCGGATATTTATTAAAACCTATACTAACTACTAAATGGCCTAAGAATTAACTTTGTGAAAGATAAATCCCACAGAGAAGGATCAATAAAAATAGAAATTAGTGCTAATTTAGAATCGTTCTCCGGCAACGGCGCCAAAAACTTGATGTGTGTGAAACAAACTAGTTTTAAACCTACTTTTAATTATAAAATAAACACACAACGGCAGTGGACCTATCAATTGTGATAAAGCTAAATAAGTAGGGTATTAAACACAGGGAACGGTAAATTAAAACTAAGAACTAATTTTATCTAAGTTTAAGTAATAAAAAAGGGTTTTTCCCTAGTTTTACAAGACTAGAAACTTACTAACTATTACTTAAACTAAAAACTAGAAAAGCGAAGATTCAACTAAATTCAATGACGAAGGGGACTTCTGTTTAGTTCAACTCAATTGATCCCATGGTTGATATTATGGTAACAGTGCAATGGATTAATTCTTCTATTGGCTACCGATTCAAGTAATTAGCTTCGCGTAAGCTGCGCTAATCCTTAGAGAACAAACTAACTCAAAGAATGATCAGTTGTCTTGAAGAGTAAACTCCCTAACTAGGCAATACGCTCCTTTGATGCAACCCGTATCATTCCTAACACTTGAGATAAAGTGTTTTCGCTCATCGGAGTGTATCATCTTACTTAGTTAGTGGTTCAATGTCTAATTAGATACAATTATGTATCACTTCATGTTACATAGGATCCTCGTGCGTGTTCAAGCCCTAAATTGACACTTAGCATCCTACCCGACACATTCTCATCTGGTGAGTTCTTACCCCTACACCATTTTCCTTGTTTTTCATGTTTTTAAGGGGGGGGGGGGGGGAATACAAGCAAAAGTACAAGAAAACTTGTACTCAAAACTTATTATTTCATATGATATACATACATGTTAGTATGTTTTTAACACAGAAACCGATTTATCAATCGACTCAGAAACTAACTTGTAGAGTTAGTTTTCAAAACTAAAACAAGGAACTTGTAAACTTCATCATAAAATGTTATATTTTATGTTATATTTTATAATTTATGAAGGGTTCATGCAAATCATAAAACAGGACTAATATTAACATTATACTCCTTTGGATGTCACCGGAGCTTTGAAAATACAACTAATAATATACTCCTCTGAGTGTAATCAGAGCTTCGAAAATAAAAATATTATTAAAGTATGGTAGATACTCATGTATGGATAGGTAATCACCAACTTTTAAGGAAAATATGGGTTTTTCCTGGGATAACTTAACCTTTCATAAACAGGCTATATAACTATTGGATAACTAAACTTCTCTTATAAGAAAATATGGGATTTTCTTGGATAACGATTTTTCATGAAATCAAAGGAACATTTTATTTCACCTGAAATCAAACAATACATGCTTATGAACTCTCCAGCTTTATGCTGATATTTTTAAAACTGCTTGTATTCTCAGGTTCTTGTTAGACATGTATCCCACGTACTTTTGGAGAAGACGGAGCGTATAGAAGTTTCGTCTTTATTTTTGTTCAAACTGATGTTTACATAAAACATGTATTATTTTGCTTTCAAACAAATGTAAATATTTCTATGTAATGTAGTGGTTGTGTTTATTATGCTTGCTATTTACATTAGTTGTGATACTTTACATGACGTCCTCCACCCCGGAATGTTTCCGCCATCGGTTTCGGTGTGTGACAATAATAATTTTCATAGTAAGATTACATAATTCATATGGTATGAATTATTAAGTCAAACACAACATTTTGGACCATAAGCACTTTTTGTTTTTTACCAAAAGTTTAAGGCTTGTATTCTATAAAGGATGTTATAAAATTTACAAATCTCTTTTGCTTTTTACTGTGACATCCCTGAATTTAGTTCTAAAACTGTAGGCATTCAGTTCACTGCGAACTTCTTTGTAACCTCACCTATTGAGCTTTAATGCATATTTGAAAAACAAATAGTGTCATTACCATTAAAATAAGATATGATATGGTATATTACTTTCAGTTGTGGAAAATCTCAAAGGAATCAAAAAACACAAACAGCAACCCTAGTTAATACGTTCAAAAAACTGAATTACGTATTAAGTATATGTGAGCAAAGCAAACACTTTGGTATCGTAGTACATGTTCACATATTTCCGAAAATATAAAGAATGTCCAAAACGGAGTTTGTATGCAAAAGATACGACCATTATAAGAAATAAAACCAATATAATACTCATTCTCTTTAAATTGCTAAAACTATTTCCATCCATTGAGCCACTTGTACACCTCATTTGGAAATCCCGAGAGAATTTTTGGACTCAGGTTAAGGTTTATTATTAAATTCAATACTTGAAATATTTTTAGTAAAAATATTTGTAAAATTCAAAAAATCGAATGTTTCGGGGCAATTAGACGCGAAACATTAAACGCAATTTTCCGGAGTTCTACAAATCAAAAAATTAATCCGTTTGGGTTTTTGGAACCCTTGAACTTGGCTTTATCATTTGCTACTTTTGAAAAAAAATATTATGTGTCGAGATCTTGGCATGTAAAACTAGGATGGGTTTGGGCCATTTTTGAGGAAGGCACATCACTAGATCCCACCCTAGCTTGGATGAATGAATGAAATCAACCACTTTTGTCTTCTCCTTCCCCATTGCTCACATACCCTCTCCGTTCACCACCTTACTATCTTGAGTGTACTCTTCTTCCAAAGGACATGCATGAGACATTGAATAAAGAAAGATGCATGGCTTTATAAATAAAATAAAAAAATAAAATTATGGTGCAAGTCATTGTTTAAAGGCCTTACTTGGGCTATAAAAGGAGAGCTTGGCTCTCCATTTTCATTCAAAAATTTGTAGCAAAAGACTTCCTCACTTCCGCTCCCCCTCTTGCTCTTTTTTCTCGGTTTGGAACCTACCATCAAGAACAACCTTAAACCACCACGGCCCCACCCCATATCCCCTATTTTTTATCAAACACCAGCAAAACATCCCCTTATAATTGCTTATGATTCCCCCTCCTCCCTCCCTCTCGTTCGATGCCGATAGAGGTGAAAAACAAAGGCAACAAAGTTATCAGAGCAGCTCCGCCACCGTACTGCGACCTACCGCCGCTGCTAGGCAGCCTTCGGCCACCATCTTTCCACCTTGTGTTGGTATTTCCTTGATTTTTTCCAAGTTCTAGACTCAAGTTTTATTATTTATTTTTGGGTGTTACAAGTCCAAAATTCAGATTCAAAGTTAGTTGCTAATCGGTACTATCTTGCGGTGCTTCCCAAACAAATGACATTCTCACCTCAAAACTAAAAATTTCACATTAAGGTGAGTGCTTACAATCCCTTTTTAATGTTTTTTCGTATCTTGGGAGGGGGGTGGGGGGGGGGGAATACATGTGCTTATATATATTTTTATGGAAAACATAGTACAAACAACATTATCATTTTATGTGGAAATGCTTCAAAACCTAGTTATTAAAAATGTTAGTATGACAAGTAACATGTTGTGGTATTTTTCCAAACTAATATACATATATTTTATATTGTTTAAAATGAAAGATCTAGTAAAAATAACATATGCCATTTTACTACAAAACCTTATGATTTTATGTGATACTTGTATGTCATAAATCTTAGGTCATAAAATGTTATCAACTTTATAGCAGTTCAAAGACCAAACTTACTTCATGCATATATATATATATATATATATATATATATATATATATATATATATATATATATATATATATAAGTTATAAATATTATAACTTAGAACATATACGTGTACTTATTAGCAATATTTTGAAACGTACCTCTTTATAAAAGTGAGTACATTACTCTTTTATGTATATACCAATCATACTCGACTTTATAAACTTTATGTAATTCATTCTCCCTGGTGACTTATCAACATACAAGTATGGGCTGAGAGCTATTAACATACCTTAGTTAAGGGCATTATAGTTAGACACTATTCATTAGCTAAGTCTAAATACTTCCCAAACCCAGAACACTATAACCGTTAATCCTTAGAGCGAGATATGTATGTGTAGATGTATACGGGGTTGACATCCCCACCTGTGGTTTCTAGCTTCAACCTCGACTGATCAATCGAATCAGGTGATAAGTATCTACATTCATTACGATGACATACAATGAACCATTGAAGGGGGTTACATTCAGTCACATAGCTCGGTTACAATACAAACTATAAACATTAACTAGAATCTCTCTCCCTCACTACAAACCATAGACTTGGTCTCACTCAAAACTATTTTCAGTATGTCTTCAAAGCTTATCTAAAGACTCTTTAAAAATACTGTTTTAAGTATGGTTTTACTTACAAAGAAAATACTTTTTGAAAGTTTGTTTTTAAAAAGTATCATTACTTTTGTTAGCAGAAAACCTGTAACCTTCACCAACCTTGTGTTGATCCTCAAAACTACATGTATTCTCAAGAAATCAGTATTCAAGAATTTTAGACAACTGAATGGTCATTGATTCAGGAAATCTAGTTTACTAGTTTTTTTTTTTTTTAAATCTTCCGACCTGTTTAAGGCAATTAATGTATTATACTATTATCTGTAAGAACCTTGTACTAAAAGATTAAGATGGAATACAAATGTTGTTTTTTATTGTTGTACTTGTGTTATTGTTTATTCAAAAGATTTAAAGCGTAAGAAAGCATGCACGAAGCATATAGGGACATAGGTGTCTAAAAGTTTAAAAACCTAATGGTTAAAGACTTCACCTTATGCATTAAGAGAGATGAGGCTTTCATTTTTTATCTTGTACTTGTAATGGCTGAAAATCTACTGTTTCTCACCCTCTCATTATCTTGTAAAGTACGAATTAGTTTACTTGCACTTCTCTTGGTCTCTTTGGTTCATATTTTGATATGAAATATATCTTAATAGTTCTTAAGAGTTTAAGATTAGCATCTACATCAAGTTGGCTTCATGTTGGTGTCTCAAAAGTTCCACATTATCCAGTAACTTCCAAAACTCCAAAGAGGACACAAAAAACTAAAAAGGTTGTTATTTCTTCATCTTCTTCTTTACTTCTTGTTTTAATCTTTCTACAACTTGCAAGATGATCATTGGTGGGTGTAATTTTGTTATGTTATTTTCGATAAAACTAAGTCTTATGTTTTACATTTTACTAGTTTATAAAACTAATTATGATATAAAACTCAACATTTGGTATCAAGAGTCATGTTACATGTTTTGTTAGATTTCATGATTTTTGGAAATCTTAGTTTTTGGAGAATTTATATAACTTGTTTTTGTATAAAAATAAGTTCATACATATTTTCTTTGACAACTTCTTAATTGTTATTTTCTTTGACAAAAATTTACATGCATTTTTGTCACTTAAAGTTGTCTTAGAAAAAAATGTTGTTTTATGTTAATATGTGTTTTTAGAGTGTATAAATAAGTCATTGACCATGGTGTTGTTGTTGTATGATTTATTAAAATGGTTTGTAATATTCTTTTATTCATAAAATATGTAACAAAATGGTAGCTAGTTTTCATCTTTGTTATTTTATGTAATAAATTAGTTTTAGACTATAAAATGTAACAAGATGAAGAATATGACCATTTTTTGATGATCAGGTGTTGCTTATGGTTTTATAATACTTTTTATAAAAGTTTATAATTTTATAAAAGTTCTATAAAATTGGTACAAAGTAGAATGTCAAAACAAGTGGGAGCTTGAAGTCAACATGAAGAACAACTTGAAGATTTTGGTCTATTTGGTCCCTTAGGAAAGGACTTGACATTTTTTTGTTGGCTCATTAAAGTGTCACAAGAACTTAGTTTGTTTTACACTATTATGCATGCTTGTGTTGTTTATTTTTATACAAACATGTGTGTGGTTGATTAATTAAATTTTCACAAACTCAAACTATTTTTTGGACAAAATAAACTTCACATTGAGTTTGTTTTTTCCAAAATTTATAATGTGGACGTAAGATGTAACAAGTTTTTACATTAAAATAAAAATTGGTTTTATTAAATGTTAATAACGGAAAAGTTTGAAATTGTAAAATTATAAGTGTAAAATTGTGATTTTATAACATATTCAAACTCCAAAATATTAATAGTAAAATGAAGTTTTATTATGTAATAAATAAGGTTCGATATGGTTCGAACTCAAACTTAATATTGAATGTTACTGTTAAAATTGAACCGCATCAAAATATAAAACCGGATTTTATATTTAAACCTTATATGTGATATTTTGAAAAATCAATACCATGATTAATTGGATGCATGCAATTATCATGATATCATATGTTTTTAAAACTAGTATTATAAAACATAAAAGACCATTTAATTCATTTTGAAAAACACTCGCACATCTCTTGAATGCACTAGAGGGATGAAGCATACCTAATCGTTTAGTGTTATCTTTTGATGGACAGGGTGTATTAGTGATTTCTATAACCAAGTTATAGGCCGATTACACAAGTTTTTCAAATTGGATGATTTGATCGGAATACTTTGTGATAAAGGATACCTAAGCAAGAGAGTTCTGAGGCATAGATGGCATCAAAGATGTCTAATTAAGTTTGTAGTTAGTGATCCCATAAATCTAAGAATTATATAGTAAGATATAATTGATAATCTATTCAATCAGATTGAATTAAAATGGATGGGATAAATGATACCTGACCATTTATTTGTTTTGCAACTTGGATCCTAGACGTTAATAATTAATGTTTTTGGAATCTACAAGGGTATTAATTCTTAAAGAGTTTAAATATTTAAAATACTAAATGACTTTTGTTAAATTTTGTAGATGAGAACAAAATCCAATCTGACTACACTTTGTCAGTTCGATCTTGTAAATCAACGTGAACATTTAACATTCGACCGGTACACAATTATCCAATGGATGTGTGTTTTGAAAGACAATCTCCAAGGGGAAATTAAATTGTATGTTCTTAAAGGACCTATTTTAGAACAACCTGATATTAAGAACATACTGAATCATAATGTTTGATGGAAGCATTACAATGATTCTGATGATGTTTCAATAGTGTAAGGTCACACCTTATGTCTTGATGAGTCAAACAATCTCCATGCTATTTGTCAGTGTTAAAGTCTATGACATTGCTAGAGTCAGCGTATCAATTCCATCAACATTAGCATGTGGTTAGTGTTTACTATCATTATTCTATGTAATCTTTTGTATATTAGATAATGATATGTATAAGTATAGAATAGATAGCATATCTGATATCCTTGTGATGAGGATCAACTCGAAATATATATTAGACGCAACCCTCCAATCAATGGATATTCTTGTATAGATTAGTATATATCAAGATTAGGGTAAACCCTAATGTAGAGTTTGTCTTGGTAACTGTCTTTATGACAAACCATCTTCTTGGTGAAGAAAAAACCTTTCTTGGTGAAAGACAATTTAGAGAACTTCCAGTGTTATTTACTTTCTGTTCTTTGGTTTCTCAAATTAGTTTACTTTTGTTCTTTATATTTGAAGTATATCTGATCGATACAAACATTCACTTGGTATCAGAGCACGTTTTTGATACACTCAAGTAATCATGTCGACCACTTTCAATCCAAAATTATCTTTTTGCTACAAGATCCCTCTATTTGATAAACACAACTTCTCTGCTTGGAAACCAAAGGCTATGGAAGCTCTCGAGTTCATGGACTTTGATATGCTCGACATCATCAACAAAGGTCATGTCGCCACTATGCATCAATCACCTAATGATAGTGCATGTGGTAGTAAGCTGAAATGGAAATATGTGCCTGGACATAACAAGGAAGAGAAAATGTTGTTGAATCTCGATGTAAAGGCGAGAATTGCTATTGGTAACTCACTCCCTTATTATGTCTATAATTTGTTTCAAAACTATTCAACCACTCAAGAGATGATGAATACACTATCATCTGCTATAGAAAAAGAAAACTCTTCAAATGGTGAAGATAAGTGTCTCATGGCCCAGATCATTAAATCTCACATTGACACTTCAATTGGCATCGTTGGGATACTAGATGCTGATCCTTCTCAAGCTACTACAGACCTTTAGACAGTGATGAGATAAAAACTCTTAGATCGATTAGATCTTTCACAAGTACGAAAAAAGTAATCAAACAGTTTAAGAATAATATGAGTAAGAACACAAAACATAATCAAACTTATGCTTATGATTCAAACAAAGTCACGCCTCAGCAGAGCTCGATGAAGAACTTCCGCTGTAGAGGTGAGCTAGGGTTTACAGTAGTTCTCAAACTAAAACAATCAAAGCGCGAACATCTTAGTCTGCATGCATGCAACTTATATACTAAACCCTAATACAAAATTATGCACGGCTGGACAGGCCCAATACCAGCATTCAAACTGGGCTATGGACCGAGTGCATGACGCAACCCAATAGACTCAACAGACAGAATGGGACACTACATCAACATATCAGGTAAAAAAACTCCTTAACTACTCTTCTGTTGGAAACATCAAAAAAGATGATATGATTGATCACTTACGTTTCACTTTATTGGTCTCAAATAAGGGAAGATCTTCTCTTAGTTTTGAGTTAAAGAAACTAAAAGAAAAACACTACTTTTTTGAAAAATCTCTTTTGTATAAAAAAAGGAAAACACATGTATCTCGCTAACCAATAATTTTCTTCACACTGAAAAAGAAAAATTTGTTGATCATGCTATATGTATTCAACTCATTTGAAAAACCGGACTCCTTCTTACTTTAGTGTCACAATAATTATTAATGCTCAGATCAGGGTGAGAAAATTAGTGGATGCGACATAGAAGGTGCTATTCTTTAACCAAAGTTGAGATAAGTGTGAGAAAATTCTTGGAGGTGATATAGAAGGTGCTATTTCTCTAACCTAAGTTGTTGAGACTAAACAAACCTTCCATAAAGCTAACTGTTTAAAAGAAGATTTTAAGGATAGATTTGTGAGCACTTATTTTATAAATCAAACTTGAATTGATACTTACTACTCCACTGATTCTAACAGTGTCAACAAATGTGTTATTCAATTATATGCTCTTGATCTGTCACATCCCGGAATTTAGGTCAAAGACTATGAACGATCAAGTTCATAGTAAGTCTCTTGGTTATTTGACTCATAGAGTTTTAGTGCATCTAAAGTAAAATAAATGAGTTATTTCAACTATTATAAGATACCGGATGTTATCATACTTCCGAATGTATAAATTTACAAACAAACCAAATAGCTCTAACAACAACCTTAGGAATGCATTTGAAAAATTGAAATTTTTGTGTTAAGCCGTTGTGAAAAAACAAACACTCTAGTCTCGTAGTACGTGTTTCCCTGTTTCTGAAAATATAAAGAACATCCAAAATGAAGTTCGTATGCAGAAGATATGACCGTTAGAATCCAAAAACCAGTATAATACTTATTTTCTTCAAACCTCTAAAACCATTTCTATCTGTTGAGGGACTTGTTGGGTTTGAATGTTATTTGTGAGGTGTTGAAGTCAACTGTAGCTTGATAGGATTCGAAGTTTGTATGTTAGATTCGAATATATGTATTTTGTAAGGGTAGCTTGATTTTCGAAGCTTTCATGTATACGCCCTTATGTACTTTTTGTCGACATCATTTATTCCTATAAATAGGGATTGGTACTAGGGTAAGGGTAACGAGTGTAACAAGTTTTCACTTTACTCTCTCATTCCTGTACTTATTTTGGAGGGATAATAGAGCCAGATAGATCTTATTTACTTTCTGTGTTCTCGATTAGATATGTACTCTGATTTCTTTCATTTTACTCGATTTATTCAAACTACACTCAGTATTAGAGCACGATTCTGTCTAGTGATTTCTATTTTTTCTCTCGCTATCAAAAGTTTTTGAATCGCTATTTTTGGCTCAAAATTTTACCGGTTTTTTTTATCTAAAAACCTGATCTAATCATTAGATTTGATTTGATTCTGTGTTCGGTTTTTTCAATCTAGTACTCTATCATCTTTTTCATAAATATTTTTTCAACAGATTCCAATTTTTGAAGCTTTTCATTATTCTAGTCTCTACAATAATGATGAACTTTAATATGAGCACAATGTTTGAATTTTTCATCTTCTTGGATTGTTGACCAAAATTCCAATGTTCATCCTAGAATACTATGAATAATGGGCTGATAGGATGGAAGATTATATGAGTGGGGTGGATGAAGACCTATGGCAATGCATCAATAGTGGAAAATTTCATCCGTCAATGCTTGCAGATGTCGGAAGTGCTGGTTCATCTGTTGATGTTACTGCTCAAGCTGAAAAACAGAAAGCAAATGACAAACGATGTATGTGTGAACTACGTGGTGCTCTTCCACTAGTTGTCTACAACTATTTTCGTGGATGCAAAACAGGTAAACAAATCTGAGATACTTTGAAAGACAAGTATCAAGTGTGTGAGAAGTCAGACAAAAAGGAGAATTCAGACAAATGGAAGGTGAAAATATTGAACTCTACTATAATCTTCTTAATGAATTAGTCTTCAAATGCAGTTGATATGGAGTCAATCGTTCAATTCTCGAATTCAACTTAACCTTTCTGATGGAACTTCGAAAGTAGTGGTGAAATGTTAGTCTTATGATCAAGACTCAACAAAGCTTTTAAAATTACTCTTTGGGTGATCTCTACAATGTTCTGAAAGCTCATGAAAGTGAGATAAATAAAATAGTTGAAGAAGCAAAAGTGACTTTTGGAGGTCCTCTGGGATTAGTTTCAAATGTGTCAGGGAAAGAAACCGAGTTTGAGTCTGTTGAGAATGAAGGTTCTGATAATGAAGAATCCATCATGAGCTTGGATAACGAAGTTGTGGCGTTTAATTTGAATAATAAAATGAAGATGTTTTACAAAAAATCCATTTAATCTGAAGTTTAAAGGAAGTTATTCCAAATGAAACTCATCTAGGACGAATGTAAGAGAGGAAACGAAGGTGGAGAAGAAAGAAAACAAGTTTGAGGTTGAGAAGCCAGAAAGGAAATTGAAGGGTGATTCTGGTTTCGATTGTCATTACTGTAATGGTGCGAACCTTATGGCAATCAAATATATGTTGAGGAAGAAAGAAGAGAAGAAGGAGAGGGTGAAGTACGAAATCTATTATATGGAGAGGCTAGAGGAGGTGAGAGCGAGAACGAAGGGAATGTCTTTGGTTGCTAGAGGAAGTGGAAAAGGCGATGGAACATACCAAATATGGTCATCTGGAAAAGATGATGAGGCAATGTGAAACCCCACACATAGAGCCATGTATGCAAAGTATGATGAGGGAAGCGAGGAGGAAAAGTGATAATAAGTCTCCAATGACTTCAAAGGTACGTTCTCTTCTTGAATCCTTTGAAATTCCTTTCGGTTCATATAATGCTATTCTATCTGACTTTGATGATACATTATCTTATGTTAATGACATGCTTATTTATGTTAATAGTGACACTGAAAAATCTAAAACCTTACTACTTGAATCCCAGAAAAGGTTGGAGTCGAAGAGAAGTAAAATAGATCATTTAGAATTGCAATTAAATAATGTTTCTTATGATAGTGATAGTTTGAGAATAGATAATTGTATTATGCTTAAGCAATGAAACATATATTGTAATTTTGATAAGAGACTCTATGCAAAATTGATTGATTTACATCATTCATCACACATAAGTAAAGAACAACATACAAAACTTTTTCCCTTCTTGACATTCGAAAGGGAAAATATTGATTCAATTTCCTATGACTATGAGAAAAAAAATTCTAAGTTTGACAAGTTCCCTAATAACTCATATGCATATGGTATTGTTAAGATAGATGAATGTTTAGATGCAAATGATTTGGTTAATATTGTGAACGAGACCTTGACCAAAAACAAGCAAATGAAAATTTTGTAAAAGACTGAGAATTTGACATCTGACTTTCAAAAGAATTATGCTAATATCAAAGATGATTCTGACAAGATTAGTGAAATTGAGGCTGAGGAAGATGTTGATTATTCTCAGTTTTCAGCCCTTAATGTCACCTCGATAAACAAGGGTAAAGAAATTTGTGATGATTCTTTGGTTAAAGCTGACCCTGACCAACCCTCAATATCAAAAGTTTGTGACTATGATCATGTGATTGTCAAAGATAGTAAAATTGATGGTGGTAATGCTGATGAAGATGTTCCAACTGAAACAACTATTCCAAGAGTTGTTGTTGATCAAGTGTATGAGGAAACAGAGAAATTTAAAAGGTGATGAAGGAAAAAGGTCCTCATTATCTTAAATCGAACTGTATTGTTTATCCAAAATTCAAATGCATTGTTGATGTGGTGTTTCCAAATCAATTGTTTGTTAGCTCAGGCAATGGAGATAAAGTGAAACCTGAGATCAACAAAATTGTTGATGAAGACAACAAAAAAGTAACGGATGAATGGTTTTTCTCAAATCAAAGCACAGTTGAAAACAATCTTAACAAAAACTCATCGAATTTTCAAAGACAAAAGCCAAAAAGAGTTTGGGAAGTAAAGAAAGAAAAAGTAAATGATAACAAACAAACAAATGCACATGTTTCTCAAAATCAAAAGACTAAAGCTCAACTTTCAATGATGAAATTCAAAAAGTTTCCAAAGAAGAAGGAATTTCGATATTAAAAGCTCGAAATAAGGTTTATTAGAAGAATGTCAAGTCTTTGAAGAAACAAAAAGATATTTATGAAAAATCTTATGTTCAGAAAGTGACTGAACAAGTGCAAAACTTTTCTAAAAACATGTATTTTGTTAAGAAGAAACCTGCTTTAAAACAAAAAGATTTTCCAAAAAGGAATTCAAAGGTTTCAAGTCCATATTAAAAATTGATTTTTCAAAAACCAAGAAATGAGAATTTTGTTAAAAACCAACAACAAATGAATTTTTCTCCTAATCTTCAAAACAAAAGATTTTCCCAAAATAATTTTCATAGAAATGGTTTTCAATCAAATGAACCAAATACTTTTCATCAATTTCGAAGTCAAAGACGATTTTCAAATGATCAAAAAGTTTTTAATCAAACATCTATCGGTTATAACAAACATTTTCAAAACCATTACCAACCACATGCAAAACCGAAGTTTCCAATATGAAATTTCAAAAAGCTGGAACTCAAAGGAAAAAGAAATGAATCTTTCAAACCAAAACAACCTTACTTTACCAATCCTATTTTGAAGAAGTAAATTAAACCTTCCTTTGTCAAAGAGAAATCCGCTGTAAAGAATATTAATCACCAGCTCGAAGGCCAAGGAAAGCCTTATAAAAATGGAAAGTTTTCTCAAGAAGAAATCAAGATTGCTTACGAAAGCTACTTGAATGATTCATCAAATGGGAGTTCGTCATCGAAAGAATAGAATCTATCAGTTTGAAAGTGGAAAGTTGTTCCCAATACAAAGGTTAAAGAAAAATGATTTATTGATGGAAAACCATTGAATGAATCGAATCTCTAAACCATTGAATGATTTCATTTCGATACCTAAGTCTATAGAAGTTGACTTTATGGATAGTTTAAAGTCTAAAGTTTGTAATTGGGTATTAGGATCTCATTTCATAATGCATTAAATTTAATCACTAAGGACCCAAAAAGCCTTGGGACCATAAATTTTTTCCTTTGATTGCAAGGTTTATATGACGATCAATACGATGAACATTGGTACATCGATAGTGGTTGCTCACGTCACATGACCAATAGAAAGGAAAACTTGCAAGATTATCGAAGTTTGGAAAATGATGGTGTGGTGAAATTAAGAAAAAATAAAAAATGCAAGGTTAAAGGATATGGAAAAGTAACCAATGGGAATTTTATAGTTACCCAAGTGGCATGTCGAAGGTCTTCAACACAACTTGATAAGTGTTACACAACTTGTTGTGGGCACTGGTAATCAGGTAGTATTCGATGAAGAAGGAAGTGCCATTTCGAAAAAAGAAACTAAAGAAGTTTTGCTCAAGTTGAAGAGAAAAGGAGATATGTTCACTCTGAACATCAAGCCAATTGTTGGTGTTCATTCTATATGCCTGCTTTCAAAGGAATCGTTTGATCTAAGCTGGCTGTGGCATCGAAGACTTTCTCATTTAAATTTCAAAAATTTGAACAAATTGGTGGTAAATGATATTTTTATAGGCTTGCCCTTTTTAAAATTTGATAACGATTCATTGTGTGAGGTGTGTGAATAAAGGAAGTAGCATCAAGGTCACCCAATCGTCATCGATTCGAAGATCATTGAACCTCTCGAACTACTTCACATTGACCTTTGTGGACCTTCGAATGTTGAAAATATCAAAAAAAGAGGTACATATTGGTCATTGTCGATGATTTTTGAAGATTCACTTGGGTTTACATTCTTTGACAGAAGTCTGAAACTACTCAAGTAATGGTCAATTTTATTAAGCATATCGGTCTCAGTTTACGAAAGAAAGTGAGAAAGATCAAAAGTGGCAATGGCACAAAATTAAAGAATCAAGTTCTTGACTCATTTCTGAATGATCTTGGAATTGCACATAACTTTTCATCTACTTACACACTACAACAAAATGGTGTTGTCGAAAGATGGAACATATCACTATGCGAAGCACCAAGGACGATGCTCACATATGCAAATTTACCTCAATATATGTGAGCCAAAGTATTTTTTACAGCATGTTTCACTCAAAACCGATATTTTATTCGTCGTCGTTTTAACATCACCCTTTATGAAATAATCAACAATCGAAAACCAAATGTGAAAATTTTCCTTGTTTTTGGTTGCAGGTGCTTCATTATAAACCTAAAGGATACCATTTTGAAATTTCAATCAAAAGCTGGTGAAGGGATATTCTTAGGATTACTCACATAACTCTGTTGCATATCAAGTGTTGAATAAGCGTACAAGGAAGATTAAAGAAACTTTCAATCTAGCTTTCGATGATTATTTTGTTAAACATGTAGAAAAGATTTTCCAACAGAAGCCTATTTTAAACAAAACTACTGATGACTCATCAATTAGAAATTATTTCGATTTTGATAATGACTTTAATTTTTTGTGTTCCTGATAGGGAAATCGATGCGGAAATTCATGCTAATGACAACCAGATTCCTGAAGTATCAATACATTCTGATGATTCGACTATAACTCAGGATGATGGTACTTCACAATCCACAATGAATCCTATGATACATATCAAAAGTCACCCAGTGTTGCAAGGTGATCAAGTGGAGGGGAGCACTTGAATTTAGTACCTAATGTTGAGGGGTCAATACATTCGGGGGGGGGGGGGGGATGGTCATACGAATGCAGATGACGAGGGAAGCATCATAATATTGATCCAATTGTTGAGGGGGAGCAAAATGGATCTATACCAAATACTTCTATACACAAACTGATGTTTTCCATGATGTGTTTGCTAATGTGTCGAATGCAGGTGAAGGTTCTAAAACGGATGAAATGTTTAAAGATGCACCTTTGCATTTCGATCCTACATATGTACCACTAGACAGATGGACAATAAATCATACCAAAGAACAAGCTTGGGGTGATCCTTAAGCTGGAGTTTTAACAAGAGCTCGACATTGTGCAAAGAATGAGGTATTGAATGTTCGTAAATTTTTTTGCATGTTAATGTTTTCATTTCGAAATTCGAACCTAAATCTATCAATGCTAATTTGGAAGATCCTGACTAGATTATTTCCATGCATCTGAACTTGCCGAATTTGAAAGAAATAAGGTTTAGAGACTTGTTCCAAAACCTGAGGATGTATCAGTTATAGGATTAAAATGGATTTTTAAAAATAAAACTGATAAAGAAGGAAATGTCGTCCGAAATAAAGCAAGGTTGGTTGTCAAAGGATATTCGCAACAAGAAGGTACTAACTATAACAAAACCATTGTCCCTGTCGCGAGAGTCGGGGCTGTTCGAATATTTCTTGCTTATGCAACTCATAAAGACTTCGACGTTTCACCAATGGATGTCAAGTGAACTTTTCTTAATAGTGTTTAAAAGACACTATGTATGTTGAACAACCACCAAGTTTTGTAAATGACAAATACCTTGATCATTGCTATATTCTCGATAAAGTTTTCTATGGGTTAAAACAAGCACCTCGAGCCTGGTATACAACTCTTACCAATTTCTTGAAACTCTCAAAATTTAAACAAGGATCTATTGATCCCACTATATTTCGAAAGAAAGTAGGGGATCATTTGATGCTCATTCAAATTTACGTAGATGATATTGTTTTTGGCTCGACTGACCCTTCATTGTCTAGATAATTCTAGAATATGATGAAAAGTCAATACGAAATGAGCATGATAGGTAAGATAAATAATTTTCTGCGATTGAATATTCGTCAGACCAGGGATGGAATTTTTATTAATCAAGAAAAGTATTCTCAAAACTTACTTGAGAAATTTGGCGTGATGAATAGTTCCATATTTAAAGTATTGATGGATGTTGGCACGCGCTTAGGACCTTCGTTGGACAAGCTTGCTATCGATATAACATTGTGCATGAGCATGATTGGTTCATTATTATACTTAATTGCTAGTAGATCTACTTTAATGTTCGTTGTTTGCAAATGTACATAGTATTAGTCGAATCCCAGAGAACCTCACTTAACAGGTGTAAAGAATATATTTCGTTATTTGAAATGAACTATATCATTGGGTTTATGGTATCCTTGGAAGTCCAGTTTCTTTGTTCAGTCATATTCTGATATAGATCTTGGTGGTTGTGAACTCAACAGGAAAAGAACTTCTAGTGCGTGTCAACTTTTGGACGGGAAGTTTGTTAGCTGGCAATCGAAGAAACAAACACGTGTTTCGATTTATTTAGTAGAAGTTAAATGTGTTGCTACTATAGCTTGCACTTCTTAAGTCATATGGATACAAATCCAACTTCATGATTATGCAATCAAAGTGCAGAAGATTCCCTAGTATTACGATCTCTAAAGTGCCATACACACATACCATAATCCTGTGCAACATTCGAAGACCAAACATATCGCACTTCGATATCATTTTATAAAATATCACATCGAGGACGGAAAGATAGAGGTTCACTTTATAAAGACAATGGATCAACTTCCTAACATCTTTACTAAACCTTTGGATGAGAAATATTTCCTAGGGCTTTTTTTGGGTTTAGGAATGCTTGATGCTAGTGTTGTTTCCTGTTCATCATCATAGTGTAAAACCAAGAGGAGTTCACTTGTCACTGAAGGAATCAGACGTTGTTGTTCACTGTTCAACGTCCGACATGCTTCACTTTTGAAATATCTGTGAACAGTTCTGATTATGCTTCATTTCTAAGAACGCTTGTTGTGTCGATGGACCAAATATTGATGTCAATATCTTTCACTTCATTTGTTTAGTAAAGTTTTATTGTTTTTATAAATCAAAAAGATCAAAAAGATTTTATTTATTTTATCTTTTCCTTTCAAAAACACCAAAAACTCCAAAAATATTTTTTCTTTTGTCTTTCTATTTCAAAACAAAAATTTTAAAAATATTTTCTTATTTTTATCTTTTCATTTCAAAAACAAAATTTTCAAAAATATTTTCTAATTTTTGTCTTTTCATTTCAAAAACAAAAAACCAAAAATATTTTTCTTTATTTGTTTTTGTGTGTATAATGATTTTCTTTGTAGATCTATCAACATATTTTAATTGTCATTGCTTCGTTACTAGGGATAGGTATCAATTCGATTCTATGCACCAGCTAGGTGTCCCTAGAAGCATGTTGTTGTATGTCGACCTAAGCTTCATAGACTCCATATGTGTTGAAGCCTTAATGGATCACTCACTAAGAGGCTTCCTTCCTAATTGGGCTATATTCCTATTAGTCGACGAGCTACCTTTCTCTTTTAATTTGTAGAGGTACGTATTGGTTCTTTATCAATATTTTTCATCAACTTAATTCTTCATGATGCACACACTTCACTTGTGTATCCTTGATTTATGGTAAAAACCATTCAAAATGTAGATACTGCACAAGTCTGTGTTCATGATCCTGATTCATGAGACCATGATGATGGTGAAACCTAAAATTTCCAACTAAGAAAGGAATTGACGGTGAACTTTATGTTCAATATTTTAATGAAATAATTGTATATGTACCTTTCTTCGATATTCAAAATAATATTTCTTTAGTTTTGAGTGGTCTTGATAAAATGTTCTTATCCCCATACATTTTTGCCCAACAAGATCCATCACCTACTTTTTCTTGAAATATGATTTACGTCAGAATATTAGTTTAAACCTTTTGTCACTTACCAATTTATCTAACCTTCACTTGTTACTGACTATACTAGTGATACAAGTAATTTTGATCATTAAATTCACACTTATGTTAAGTTGTGATCATGAACAAAATTGTGCCTTACTTTGAAGCTTATCTAAAAGAAGCCCTTCGATACTTCTTTACAAGTATTCGATGTAATTCATGGGATAGCACGAAAGCAGTTCGATATGTCTCTTGATATTGAATGAAGACGTCTTTGACTTGGATCCATCTGCTTTTACATGAAGTGATTATTTGATGTCACTGTATGCATATTTTTTTTTTGTCTTGGTTCCCACTATTTCGTTCGCACACTATAGCACAAAAATCCTCGGGGTTCTTGGGTATTACCAATTCACACCTAGATTTCAAAAGTCTAGCAATGATTTTGTTTCTAAAACCCAAAGCGAATGAGCCTTTCCTTGTAACGAAGGTTTAGTGAAGGTTCTTATACTATTAGGGCAAGCGAAACAATTGATTTATGTGATGGTTTGGTTGTGTCATGGTTTTCAATGAAAAAGTACTCATCACTTTTCAAGCGTGCCATGTTTTACGGCAACTGGTCCATTTTTGAAGGGTCCATGTGGCATGATTTTATTGATAACCGCTTCAAATTCAAATTGAGATCTAAGCTTAAATGGATTTTAGGGGTTACAAATTCACGCTTTACATATTATAGATGAAGATTTCCCCCAAATTCTCTTTCCTAATACTTATCCTTTCTCTAAAACGTTCAAACCCTAACAATGGCAGAAACTACTCATGTTGATCCTTCTCAGACAACTGATAATGCTTAATCTCAACCCTTTATGAAGATTAAAAGTTCTAATTATAGGGTGCAGTTAGATGCTACGAAATACCCAGAAGAACTGAAGATGTTGATAGTGTCTCTCAATCATTCCATTCTTTCCACTGTGATGACTGCTTCTTTCTTTGTGCCGATGACCTGGTAATCCTTAGCAGGTTTTACAACCATATTCAACAAAACCTCCAAAGTGGTTACATTCCAGTTAACCAACGATAATAAGTATAAGTATCACACCCCCAAACCGGAACGGCGGAAACATTTAGGGTGCAGAGGACGTCATGTTCAGTATCATAACAATGCACAATAGTAAAACAAGCAACAACATCATCAATTTCATTATTACTATAATTTATACATGTGTGTTCTGAATGTAATTGTAGGACACCAAATAAATATATATATATATATATATATATATATATATATATATATATATGTCAAACTAAAAGATGAGTCTGAAAGTGCTCCGTATTGTCAAAACCTGGCTGTATTTACCTGTCTACTGGTGACCTGAGAATACAAGTTATTTTGAAAGAGTAGATCCGCATTTAAGCTGGTGAGTTCATGAGTATTATAGTGTCCAAAAGTTTACATTAGTTTGATGAAAATGTTTCTAAACGTTTGAATTTAAATGTTTGTAAGTGTTTGATGTAAATGTTTGTATACTTCAGAGAAAATTCTATATTTTCTACTAAAATGGAAAGTAGTCTTCTACCAAGACCCAACTGATATGTATGTTTGTTCTTTTGAAAAAACGAGTCTTTTTCCCAAGTATCTAAATGTGATTACCAGAAAATAGTTTACATTACCTTTTATGTGAGAAGATCACTATACAAATGTAATGGGAAAATAAAGACGCGCTTTAGTATTGTATATAGTAAATACTGAAGTGCTAACTACCTTAAAACCAATTTGTTTAATTAAGGTAAAATGTGATGAGATTATAACCATGCTTGATTGACTAGTATAAAACACGACGTTCCAAAGACATCGAAATGGTATGACATTTGTCACCCTTAGACCTGCAGGTCCCACTGTAGCTAGCAACAAGGTGTAGGATGGTTAACCACGTATAGATCTATACACAAACTCACACTCTCCCTATAGGGGACTCTGGTTACAAAACATGACACACCAGTAAAATGTCATGCCATGAAGTAGTGACTCACATTAATGTTATCATTGTTATTGTATTTGTATAGCATGTTCCTTCTATTGTAGTGTATAGTATGTTCCTTCCTGTTCTAGTGTGTAGTATGTTTGAACTGACTAATCTATGAATTGACTGATGTAAGATATATTGTTCTAGAAATAGTAAGTAGTAATCCACTAAACTATACCTATTATAGTTTACTAGTATAATTTTTTTGACTGTTACTTATGCATAGAAAAGACTCAGTTACTTACCAAGCAACTAAGTTAAGTATAATCTTTAAAGTGGGCTTAATATTCAAATACCTATTTAATAAGTATACCTATAATTTAAATGACATTCAGACTAGTGATCCTACCTCGAGCCCACAACCAAACAAGGAACAGGAGTCAAGCTATCTAGCAATAGTCCTAAGTTTGTTAGAGCATACTTATACGTAAATAGATGGAAGAATATGATTTGATATAAAGATGTTTATAAAAGCTTTAAAAGATTTTTCAACAAGTTTGAGTATAAGAAATCCTTTTGAATGTTGTTTTAACATGTAAAATGAGGAACACAATTTCATTATGTTATACTTGTATCCCCCCGCCCCCTAAAATCATTTAAAAGTATTTAAAAGCGTAGTTGTAGGGTATAAACTCACCTATAGTTAGTGATTCGGATAACTGATTGATATAGGATGCTAAGTATACAATTAGAAGTCTTGAGCACAAACAGATCCTATTAAGCATTTAATAACACATATATGTATGTAATTAGTGTATATAACAACTAAACATGTAAGGGAACAACCTTACAGACTACGAAACATGTGAAATGAAGTGTTACAATCACATGTGGTTGTATGAAAGGAGTTCACGGCCGCACAAGGAAGTGTTCACAACCACACATGAGGTGTTTATGGCCAAGGATTGTTCACGACCACACATGAGGTGTTTACGGCCCTAGGCTTTATCCTATGAAGGGTTTGCGTCCACTTGAAGGATTCACGGCCACATCAAGATCTTATGAAAGGTTCATGACCACATGAAGGGTTCACGACCGTGAAATCTTGAAGATCATCAAAATTTGGTTGTTTCTTGGTTGGAAATCAAGAGCTTCTAATGGATAACAAGTATAAGGAAAGGATACTTACTTATTGGAAGTCTTGAAGGTGTTTTTCGGCCCCAAGAACAAGTGTGTGAGAAATGAAATCATAGATTTTCACTTGAATAAGAAGGATATCAAGAAAGAATGGAAGAATCACTTATTCTTGATGATAATTGAGAGAGAACTAAGAATTCTTGACTTGGTGATGTGAGAAATGAATAATAATGAAGGATCTTCATACTAATGAAGATGGGTTCACAGTTGGCCATGGGTTTACGACCGTAAATCCTGGTTTGCGGCCATGAACTCCTTATAAAGGTGGTTTCGGCTTGATTGCAACTCAATGAACTTAAGTTAACGAATCCTAACACAAAACCTTGAATGTACTAGGCTTAAAAATCTCATACAGACCCTTAATAAAGGCAAATATAAATAGAAACAAGTCTGAATTTTGATTTAATTAAATAGCTTTACAAGATAGAAATTTCTAGTTGCCACAATAAGCTTGCGAAGAAACAGTTCGCTTAAATCTTAAACATTCCCACTGTTGAACCTTATTATGAGGTTAAAAATGAATAGGTGATTCACATGTTCAATAAGATAGGTCATCAACGCCCACTCACCAAAATCAGTATGTTTAAAAAGTCTTCTTTGTCGTGTATCTGGAATTTCTTTTTTGGGATATTTCTTAGATGTTTGATTGGTCGAAGTGTTGGTCTTGATAAGGCTAAACATGAGGTTTATTAGATGATTACTACTTAATATTATGATCTGCAAGTTGATTATGCTTCTCAAGTATGGATGGAATTTGGTGCTAGTATCTCGCATATCAATGTAGCAAATGGTGTGTCGTGTGCTAGACATTGGAGTCTGATTCTTCAACATCTTTATGAGAAGGAAGGGATTCTTTTTCACCACATGTTACGAAAGCATAGTTTACCATTTATCAACATCCCAAAACTATTAAAGATGATTTGGATGGTTTTCCTAATGTTGTGAGAATTTCGGATGCTATACGTAGAAAGATGGATCCGACGAGTCCTGTTTTTATTGCTTATCTTACCATAATCAATCCAAATGTTGAAGTAGTTGTGTTATTACCGTAGGGAATTGGAGGTACTTTAAAGAATGGAAAAGCTTCTATAAGATCCTCAAAGGTTGACAAACCTAAATCTGCTCCTAAGACAGTTGAGATGGAGGTAACAAAGCTTGTTAATGAAACCGTTGTTCAGGATGTTCCAAAAAAATAGTGCCATCCAAAATAGGTATTCTTAAGAGGACGAAAAAGCCTGCTCATAGACCTCATCATTCACCTAAAAGGAATCCTATAATTGAAGAAGTTCCTGAGCAGACTCTTTCTTCACCTAAATGGAGTTTTTCATCGAAGCTACAAAAGATTCAAAAACCCCAGATTAATTGAAGGGGGTGCTTATTCGTGAAATCCCAACTCCAGTTTCTCCAACTTCAAAGAAATGAAGAGCTCATGATATGATCATGAAAAATAAAAAGAAGAAGATGCAATTGGAAGTTTCTGTTGAAGAATTCATTTAGGATACTGATTTTGAAGATGAGGGTACTCCATCTCCAATTCGAACAGAGGACATGGGTTTCACATCACCGCACATGGGCTCTCCTTTCGAGTCAAATATCAAGGCAGTTGGAAGTCCTAGTGGATTTTTGAAAGCATCTAATGTGGACATAACCACTAATTTGGGTGATCTTTCTAATCTTTTCGTCCCTGGGTAGACTTAAGTCATACAACCCGAAGTGTCAATAGCCGAATCGGTTTCTGAGGAAGTTCATGATGGGTTTTGAGCACTACAACATTCCTATGATGTACATGAAATGCTAACGCTTTAGATCTAGTTTTTTCTCAAGTTATACATGCAATTCTTATTTATCCAAAGCATGAACCCTAAGTAGCATAAAATTTTCGAGATTTATAACATAAAACAATGTTAGATGAATACCTTTTCCTTGTAGCTTGTACACCTTGACCTTCAAGAGCTTAGTGCCTCAATTGTTACACCTCTAGTGAGTCATAAAAACCAAGTAGCAATTAGAAGAATACGAGATAGGTTTAGAGGCTCTAAAATTTGGCTAGGGTTCTGTATGAAACATAGGGTGACGATTTTGGGAGCCTTGGGGTTCCTTTTATAGCTGAGATGCTAGGGTTTCTGACTGGAATTGTAATTCTCTGCTTAGGCCTTAAGCAATCCAATAGATCCTTCCAGAAGCCCCCTTTGGACGAAATCTATATGGGCTACACATAGAATTTCGTCCACCCCTTCCTAAGGATCCATAAGCCCAACCTACAACTATCATATAATTGCAATATCAGTCCTCGTAATTTAATTAGTCTCTTTTGATCACCAAATTAATTCCAAATTAATTTCTTATAAATACTAATTAAATAATATGATTTCTAAATTAATATATTATTCTTATAATATATTAATAAATCACAATTAACATCTTTGTCCATAATTAATCCTATCAAATTCTTATGGTGAAGGCAACCCAAAAGGATCATGCTACTATCGAGTTAAGTACATCCTAATTATAGTTATGGGCTTAGAAACTTAATCCAGTAGTCTCCCACTTAGATAATTTTAATAACTATAACTGCCAATGCCACTTCAAAATCCGATTAACAATCGTAGCTCTCAAAAGTCGATGTCGAACTCCGACCTAGCCAATGACGCGTCCTTTAAATAAGGGATCATATAATCCCCCATTCTGCAAGATATCGTGTGGACAATGACATGGAACATAATTATTCTCAATGTACAACAGTTTGTTTCCCGATTTCTAATTCGTTTAACATAAAACTTAATTGAACACATCAATTTAGTCCTGACCGGCCCCGACACATAAGTTAACAAAAATCATCAAGGGGCCGAAGATATCTCTTTTACCCTCTTAGGATAAAAGGAAAAAATAAAGTTTAACTTTTATGTTTGTACTATTTACTCTTGAAATCGTATACAACAACACGTTTTATAACATCAAGTTACTGATGCGTTTACACATTCTCAATGCACAACCAACTTGTAAACAACAACTCATATATCTCGGTTTAATGATTATACCATATTATCACCTCACAATCACTCGTGATAAATTCCATGAAGTGATGCAAATGTGTGTGGGTTTAATCCAATACTCAAATCTTATTTCAAATGTACTCATGAACGTTGGAGCAAACTTTTGCTATGTCTAAGAACTTAGGTGCTGTTTGTTTGTTTTTTTTTTCTTTTTTTGAAAAAACCTCTTCAGACCTCTTATTGTTGCGTGACGCAGCACACGTGCAACACTTTTCATCTCCTAGGTTTTTGTTTTTCAGAAGTCTTCGGATTAAAAAATATTTGCATGTGTTTTTCTTGGCTCAACACTTGTATTGCCTCTTCCTACCTCTGCCAACCTCTTCTTCTTCTTTTTTTCTTACTAAAATATTGATTATATATTGCTGAAATCTTATTTCAAATTTTTTTTGTTTTTTTTTATTCTTGTTGATTTTTTTATTCTTTTTTTTATATTGAATAATAATAATTTGTTAATGAAATATCATAATTTTATGCTAAAAATTCTTTATTTTTTTGTTAAAATATCATTATTTTTTGCTGAAATATCATAAATTATTACCGAAATGTCATACATTATTAAATTTTTGGAATTAAAAATCTATTTTCGTATTATAAAATTAGTTTATTTTAATTTTTTAATATCTGCAACAACATACAGATGTTAAAAAAACAAACACGCTTCTTATTACAGTCTGCAGCCGTTTGGTCCACCTCTTCTACTGCATAGGATTTCAGAGGTGGTCCACAAACTTTATAAATTTTTGCTTCAAAAAAACAAACAACACCTTAGACAATCTACTAATGAATTCATGACAGGCTAACCTGATAACTTAATCCCAAGGTATGATGGACTGTGGATAATTCGAATAATCCTATTATTCAGGAAGTCAAAACATGCAAAAGTGAAACAATAGTAAACATTTGACACAAGATAGTAACTTTTAATATAATAAAACTCCTTTACTAATCATCAAATGTCAATTACATTTTAAGTATTACAAGTTTCTAAACATCTACCTAATCACTAAAACTAATATCGTCCTTCAGACCAATGCTCCTTGCATGTTGTAAGTGTTTAACCTTGCTTAGACTCTTTGTTAGCGGGTCTGTTGGGTTCTCCTTTGTCACACCCCGAAAACGAAAGGCGGAAACGTCCCCAGGGTTGACTCCAAGTTGTGCATCAAATCCAATGTACATAGTAATCACAGTAAACAAACATTACATTACATTTATATGAAAGTTTACATTTGTTCAAAAGTAAAGTTATACAAGTTATACATATGCATCATATTAACAAAAGTTGAGACGAGTCTTCCACGCACTCCATCTTCATCAAAAGAGATCACCGGGTACCTGTCTAACTTGGACCTGAGAATACAAGCGATTGGAAAATCAGCATAAAGCTGGTGAGTTCATAAGCGGTTTTGGTTTATGAAAATGTATCGGTTTCCTTTAGTTTCCGAAAAAGTTGTTATCCAAGAAAATCCCATATTTTCTTATGTGAAATTGGTTAAGTTATCATTTGTTACCAATTCGGTTATGTATTGTATTTTACCCCAGGAAAATCCCATATTTTCCTAATTATAAGATCGGTTGTATATCACAAAGTATAGTTTAACACACAAAACTATATAATGAAAATCTTGGGATTACTATCCCGAAAGACATATAAAATAGTTTGACACATCTGAAAGTGCAAGTTTAAGATCATGGGACTATCATCCAGGACTAAACACGAGATAAGTTGATGTATATATGTAAATGTAGATTGAAACCATGGGATCACTATCCCGAATAAGATACAGATTTGGAAAAACCATGGGATCACTATCCCGTATAAGATATAGATACAAAACCTTGGGATCATTATCCCGTATAAGATATAGATTTAGAAAACCATGGGATCACTATCCCGTATAAGATATAGTTAAAGACCATGGGGAAAGACATGGATTTAGAAAACCATGGGATCACTATCCTGTATAAGATATAGATACAAAACCTTGGGATCATTATCCCATATAAGATATAGATTTAGAAAACCATGGGATCACTATCCCGTATAAGATATAGTTAAAGACCATGGGGAAAGACATGGATTTAGAAAACCATGGGATCACTATCCCGTATAAGATATAGATACGAAACCTTGGGATCATTATCCCGTATAAGATATAGATTTAGAAAACCATGGGATCACTATCCCGTATAAGATATAGATACAAAACCATGGGTTCACTATCCCGAACGAGATATAGTTTCTGAACGCAAACTGTGAATAAGCTGGTATTAATACATATTCACAGGGTTCTTATAAGATATCGATATACAGAAGATTATGAAATATAGTACAGTAAAGTATAGATACATACATGAAATTGTCTGACAGTACATTCAAATGATACGGGGATAAACTGAATCAGACATAGTTTATCTAATAACTTGGTATAGATATCAGTATACGATAGAAAGAACAGTAAAGACCCCCAAATTATTCCCATAATAATTTGATTAGTTTGATTGTTTCCTTAACTAAAATCCATTTAGTTGAAATCGAATAGTCATTCCTTATGCTTAGCATAATACATAAGGAGTAAAAGAGTTTATAGGTTTGTCAGATATTGTTTGAAACACATTAATGTTGTGATTAGAAAATAGTTATAGTTTGCTTGTATTCCCCCCTTGAAAACATTGAAAATAGTGAAAAAGCCATAGGGGTATGAACTCACCGGACGAGATACGAGACGGTTTGGATGCTAAGAGTTGATCCGGAACTTGTAAACACATGAGGTTCCTAATTATCATGTAAAGATACACATTTGTATCTAATTAGGACTTAGATTCATTGTTGGATAGGGACAAATGCTTCAAGTCACGATAACACTCCGATACAAGTGTTTGGAAGGACCCGGGTGGCAATTAGGGACATGAATGACACAAGGGACTTGGAAAATGAGTTGGGACATCAAAGGAACACCCCCCCTTTAGGGATTTTACAGCCAAAACACCCATCCCCATGAGTTTACGGCCGTAAACTCATGATGGGTGGTTTATGGTACAAATTGGACTTCCAACACTTAGGGGATAATTTCTAAACTTGGTTTAAGGACTTGGAATGATTACAAAACATCAAATAGACCCCCTTTATGGGAGTTTACGGCCTAGCATGGCTCCAAGGCCGTAAACCCCTATTTACCCAGGAAAATGATGTTAAATGGTGCTAGAACAAATCACATGTGATTGGTAGAATTTATCCAAGGCCTATCATGAGTTTGCAAGGGACTTTTGGGGTGTTTATGGAGTTTACGGCCCATGAAACCCCCTTCATGGCCATAAACTCTAATATAGGGTGCTACAAAGTGTTTCAAGGTCTAAAACTTGTATGCAAGGACTTCTAAAATTCATTTAAGAGCCTTGGGGGTGTTTAGTTTGCATTCTAACACCAAAAATATTGGAGTTTACGGCCCAAGAACAAGCCTTGGCTGTAAACCCTTAGAAATCCCACAAATGATGTGTTTTAGGCCATCAAAGTATTTTTGGTTGGTCCCTTGATTTATTCCAAGGCTTTTGGTGGTGTTGGATGGCTTTCTAACACCTTAGAATTGGATTTATGCCAAGTTTTGGGGAGTTTACGACCCAAGCACTCTCCTTGGCCGTGAACTCATCTAAATCCCCCAAAATTCATGTTTCAAGTGTCCAAATGCTAGAATCAAGGTCCTATAATTTATATCTAGGCCATAGAAGTGATTTGGAAGGGCTTAAGGGCATGAAAACCCTAATTATACGAGTTTACGGCCCAAGAATGATCCTTGGCCGTAAACTCCTTCAAACATCACAAAATTCAAGTTTTACATGTTTAGAGTCCATATCTTGAAGTACCATAGCCATATATAAAGTCCAAACTAGTCAAGGAGGGGTTTAAGGGCTCAAAACCCATCATTTTTGGTGTTTACGGCCTAAGCATCTTCCTGGGCTGTAAACTCATACATTGTGTCCCATTTCATGATTAAGTGTCTAATTTGGAAGCTAAACATGCTATAGATTGAAGCTAGGAAGGTACCTTAAGGATTTGAAGCCTTAAAATTGAGTTTTGGACCCTTAATCTTTGGATTTTTGGAGAGAGGTTAGAGGGAGAGTAGTGAGAGAAGGAAAAGCTTCAAATGAAAGCTGAAACATGTTTATATATTTCCTAAAATTTGCACACGGTGGAATTCTACCCGATACCGACGCTAAACGCGGCTTTTAGTCGCACCCGATTGAGTTTCCGTCACCCGACGGGAACATTATAAAAACTCATGAAATAAATGTTTTTGGGCTAATAACATAAGTTCTTGAGTGATTTAGACAATCATTAGAATAAAATAAACATATAAGTTTATACGATTAACTCCAAAGAGAAAATGGAACGAATCCGATAACGGCGAATTTCCGGGTAGAACGGGTTTTGGCGACGAACAAATTTCGGGTTGTTACATTATCCCCCCGTTAGAGGGAATTTCATCCCGAAATTCAAAGAATAGGATATAGATCATTAGTTTGAAATGAAACTCGAATGGATTCGATATTTTGGATCATCACTTTCTCAAGTGGAATCGGGTCTCTACGAAGATTTCGAAACATACGATGTGGAATTAAACTTTAGACGTTCGAATGAAATTCCTGGAAACTCTTCGGGATAGACATTTAGTAGAATGAGCTACTAACTTCTCGTTTCTCGATGATCACAGAAACAAGGAATGTGGTAATTCGTACCAGGAAAACTCTTGAGTTTTAAAGCATGAAACAATACGAAAGATCGATGTCGAAGATCATGAGAGTTAGGTCGAGGAAGAGATATAGACGGGTGACCCTCTCGAAACCAGGATAACAACATGAATGAGACTCCATCATTCCATGTTAAACGTCGCATCAAAGTATTATCGCGAAAGGTTTCCCATTTAACCGAATGGAATAGAATAGTCCTCTGGACCGAGGATTCAATCTTTAGGTACGAAGTTAGTGTTCTCCATCTCATTGGTTAGTCGTCTCGATGATGCACATTTCGATCGCATATGAGGAATCGAGCTTAGAAAACATTCGAATAGATAGATAACAGGTTTCCTTCCAAACACGGGAATCGAAAAAAAATTGCAGGTATAAGAGTTATCAAAGAGAAGTATACATGCGGCGACAGAGGGATCAGTGGTGGTAGTTTCTTTGGGGCAATTCCTTTTGAAGTGCCCTGCTTCACCATAATTGTACCAGGCTGGGCTGATTCCTGCTCCCGATGATTGGTTTGTTGATTTGGCTGGTTTTCTGCAGGTTCGAGACAGATGGCCCTTCTTGCCACACTTGTCGCAGCTCCTTTCGCGACATGGACCAAGAATGCGTTGATGCTAGTTGCACTTACCACACCAAGGAAGACTGCCAGTGTATCCACTGGTTGGAGTTTGGGCTGTAGAACCGACAGCTGAGACAGCAATAGGGGCAGTAGTAGCATGGACTGCTACCGTTTGCTGTTTCTTGGAAGACTCTTTCATACTCGGGGCCTTTCGCTTGTTCCGAGATTTCTTTTTGCTTTCACCTCCACTTGTGTCTGACTCGGGAGTGGTAGTTTCCTCATCTGAATTGTCCTCGTGATCGATCAAGATTTTCGCAAGGCATTTAGCGCTGTTGTACGTGTCTGGCTTCGCAGCCAAGACATTCCCTTTTGTTGGCTGGGTCAATCCCCAGATGAATCTCTCGATCTTTTTACTCTCCGGGGTAACCATTCCCGAACAGAGTAATGCCAGGTCATCGAATCTTGAAGTATAAGTTGTTATATTGGAACCCTTCATCTTAAGGTTCCAGAGTTCGTGTTCCAGTTTCTGAATTTCGCCTCGAGGATAGTATTCTGCAAGCAGAAGCTCCTTCATAGCTTCCCAACCCATGGCATTTGCTACGGGTAAGGTTAAGGATTTGACTCGGCCGTTCCACCAAGTCACGGCTTTATCAAGGAAAGTGCAGGCGGCAAACTTGACTTTGTCAGACTCCGAACAGGCACATATTTCGAAGATTGACTCGATTTTCTCGAACCATCGAGTCAAGGAAATGACACCTCCAGTGCCATCAAAGGTTGTGGGCTTCGCGTTCATGAAGTCTTTGTAGGAACCCCCTCTTCGGTGTTCCTGGTTGTCTTCTGGATTTTGGTGTTGGGGACCACCTCCGGAGCCACCGGAATTCATTTGAGACATAGTTGCCACCATTGTAGCAGTCAGAACTGTTTGAAGTGATGCGAGATCAAATTGAGGAGAAGATGGTGGCGGAGGAGGATTATCGTTGTTCTTCGAGCTGGGTCTCTTTCTCGGAGGCATCTTGATCTAAAAAGATCAGGAAAGAGAGGATTATAAGTCCTTTGAATTGAATCAAGAGATATTGAACAAGGGATATCTCATCAAGACAGATATAGCATCATACTAAGCGATAAAGTAGGAAGGAGTTATCAAAACAGAACATTTTATCGCTAGTGGAATGATCAAGTAACATCGCGTATACGAGGATTTTCTACGAATTATTGGCTCGAGAAATACTCCCATAGTATTTCATGGTTGCGCTGCAGCGACGATTCGTTGTTTGAATGTTAGGTAAGTTTTAGGCATGTTGCGTACCACAGTCACTCCCAAGCGTATGTTGGCCGTGTCTCGAATGAATATAGTTGGCCAGGCTATATTGACCCTAGACACGACTACATAACTGCCCAGGTTTAACCGCAGTGTACAACACCCATTTACTTATGTTTTGTTCTACTTGTAGTTACGGATTTCGGCGGTTCGGTATACTTGTATACTTTTGAAAATACTTGTAGTTTTGAAGATACTTTTATACAGAGCACTGAGGCCCTTTAGTGTTTATAGTTTTATACCATGTAAGGTTTGGTATACTCTGTTCACTATAAAGAAGGGCTTTGATACCAATCTGTCACACCCCGAAAACCAAAGGCGGAAACGTCCCCGGGGTTGACTCCAAGTTGTGTATCAAATCCAATGTACATAGTAATCACAGTAAACAAACATTACATTACATTTATATGAAATTTTACATTTGTTCAAAAGTAAAGTTATACAATTTATACATATGCATCATATTAACAAAAGTTGAGACGAGTCTTCCACGCACTCCGTCTTCATCAAAAGAGATCACCAGGTACCTATCTAACTTGGACCTGAGAATACAAGGGGTTGGAAAATCAGCATAAAGCTGGTGAGTTCATAAGCGGTTTTGGTTTATGAAAATGTATCGGTTTCCTTTAGTTTCCGAAAAAGTTGTTATCCAAGAAAATCCCATATTTTCTTATGTGAAATTGGTTAAGTTATCATTTGTTACCAATTCGGTTATGTATTGTATTTTACCCCAGGAAAATCCCATATTTTCCTAATTATAAGATCGGTTGTATATCACAAAGTATAGTTTAACACACAAAACTATATAATGAAAATCTTGGGATTATTATCCCGAAAGACATATAAAATAGTTTGACACATCTGAAAGTGCAAGTTTAAGATCATGGGACTATCAACCAGGACTAAACACGAGATAAGTTGATGTATAAGTTTGAAGATCGGATTCTTGAGCTACTTCTTAGGAGTTATGAGATATTGCTTAGGAATAGATAACAACGAGTTTTCATATCGATTGTAAGGATAAGTTTTTTCGCAAAGTTTTAAAACTAAAAGGAAACTTTTTTATTTTAAGTATCCTTAGAATGACATTTGTGAAAAGTTGTTGCTTATAAGATTCCGCTGATAGCAATATTGGAAAGTGAATTTGATTCTTTCATTTGTGGTAGTATCTAAATTTACCAAATAAGGAAAGATTCTCATCACCCAAGTTTCAAGTGGACCAGAACTTGGAATCATGCAAGTTGTATAGTATGATGAATGAGAACTTTCAGCTTGGAAAAATTAAGACTAATTCCTTATATGAATAAGGAAAGGACTAAAGGATCAAGTACACATTCTTGTGCACTGGTCAAGTCCACCACAAAAGATCAAGAAGACTATTCGTCATGATTTACTGAAGTTCGGTAAATATGGTTATACTTATAAGTTTAAGTATAAGTTTGTAGCATTGGAGAAGTTTCAATGTGAGACAGTACGAATAAGAAGAATCAAAGTATGATAGAAAGATAAAAGTTTCTCCAATCTGAAAAGATGGGAGAGTACTCATGTTTATGATCATCTTAATGATTAAGATACCATATCACAATTGTTCCTCTAAAGTCATCTTAGTGCATTCTTATGACTAAGAAGAGGAATCTTGAATTGTTGGAATGGATAAATCAAGAAGATGAGTCATACATCGTTCCAATACAAGTCTTAGAGTCATACTCCAAGATTGTAACTTCAGTGACATGTCTTAAAGAAGGTTTAAAACACTTGTCAAATGTCAGAGTAAAAGTATCCTAGTCTTCTACATTTGAAATTGGTAAGTTGTGATGTTTTAGATAAAACAAAGACCAACTAAGGCCAATTGTGTAAAGTGTTTCTCTTGATTAGAATCCACACTATCTCTTGAATATTTGACAAGAGAGTCTTATATGTCAAGAGGACAGTGAGAGTCTTAAAGGTCTCGAAAGTCTCAAGAACTAATCAAGAATAAAACCTGAATTTCTTCACTAGCACATGACTTGAGGTTCATAACCTATCATGTTAACATATTTTGTGCCCATTCTAATTAAAGTTGGCTTTGCATATGAGTTCTTAGAGTTCTTAATTGATTGCACAACAACTTGGAAGCAATGGCAGGACCTTGAGCTGCTAGGTGGCAAGAAATTAAGATCGAGTTCAGTCCATATGAGTTTGGATTTGTCATTATCCTTGTCTTGTGACTATGGTTTTGATAATTCACATGGATAAGAACACATATACCATTAAATCTAAGTGTCATAAGGTTTCTCTCCGATTCATGAAAATGATGGTGAGGAAACACTTTCACTAAGTAGATTTTAGCTAGATAGCAATTGTGATATTTGCATTCTCAAACTCGTTAGTGGAGCGTGTGTGGTTAACCGGCACACTAACATGGACTTGTGAGAAGTGGCAAAGGTCTAAACAATCGAGACTATATTACGGCATCCCTTCTCATAGTTCTTAAAATTGTTTAGACACACCTGTAAGCTATCTAAGATAAGGTGTATGATTATGATAAAGTTTTATCAAAGCAATCTAGTATCGAAAATCTGAACATTGGTAAGAAAGTCAATAAAGTATTGATTTCTAAAAGTCCAACTAATTTCCGAGTACATGTCAAAGCTAGTGGGAGCATTAGCGTTATTATAATAATCATGATGTTAGTGGGAGCATGATAACTATGATAAGTATTGCAAGTTAGCAATGTTAATTATAGAAAACAATGAGTTTCAATTGGGAAAGAGTTGTTTTGCTATAATTAAGGGAGAGGAAATTATAATTAATCTCAAATCTAAAAGCGTAGATTGAGGTTTTAATCGTATTTAGTCAAGGATATATATATATATATATATATATATATATATGAATTTCATGTTGGAATGACTCAACATAAGAAAATTCTATACATGGGTCCATTATTTGCGTTCTAAAATTCGATTATGATTACGGCATCCCCTTTCATAATCTGAATTATGTGAACTTGGAAAATTGAAATGGAAATATTATAGCAAAAGACTGGTTTAGTCTTTATGTGATACATCATGAATCGTGTCCCATATGCTTCGGATATAGGATTGATTACATGTGCTATATTGATATGTTCTAAAAATTTCCAACTGCCTAGGGCATTAAGAAGGGAAAAGGTCTAGAATTGGATATGAGTAAAAGGATTAAACAATTATCGAGGACAATCTAAGGTTTACCAAAGGTTGGGTACTTAAAGATAGTTGGAAGTATAATGTTAATTCTGGAAGGACCATATTGACATAATCTGTAAGGAGGCAACTCTTGTTCAAAAGTGATAGTCAAAATGGAATCTGGAAATGTTTGAAAGTTAGAAATTATACAATCTGTGTAAGATTAGGAAACTTAATGCAAGAAGGATGTTTCCAAGAAGCCGATCTCCTTTGGAATGCTTTGTAATGGTTGTTGTCAAGTCTTTCTGACTTTGTGCATAATCATTACAAGAGGATCAATGCGTATAAGTTTAGAATCTAACGGATTTCAGTAAATGGCATGAATTTGGAATTCTTGCATTTGCAGTAAGGATTTGGGACTGTGAAAAGAGGATCATTGGAGTTATGATCAGTTGATCTATTTTACAATGTAAAGATGATAGACAAACATAGTATGCATACTTGGTGTATGGCATGACTAGTGTTTAGAAAACATAGTGTACATACTCGGAGCATGGGATAGGTAATGTTTTAAATTCAAGAATAAAGTTTATAGCCAAAAGACTATACAATGAATAATGTGTAATCATATGGTGATAAATAAAAGGTGTTTTATTTATGTTCATAGGTTTTGATACCATATTGGATTCAATTATTATTGTGTTTCATTTTGCATGTTTTAACTTCCAGAATAACTAGGTCATTGTTTTGGATGACTAAGTTATTCAAACCATCCACAGTCGATCATATGTTGGAAGTAGGTATGAATTCAGACTGTTATGGGTTGGCTTCTAGAGGTCTAAGATGTTGGACAAAGGGCTACAACACTCCTGAGTGATCATGAGACAATAATATCTTATATTCTTCAAACCTAGAGATGTGAGTTGTTACTATGAGTTGGTTGTACGTTGATTGCATGAAAACGCATTCGGTAAGTCAATGTTATAAAACGTGCCTTTGTGTATGATTCAACAAGTAGTAGAACAAGCCATATGAGTCGAAGTTTATCCATTCCTTTTACCTTCAGGATAAAAGTGATATATGTTGGACCCTCGATGATTTAGTGATGACAAATGTAAGTGCTCGGCCGGGCCAGCACTGATTTGATTTGTTCAATCAGTCAGTCATCATAAATCGGAAATCGGGAAACACCAAATGGACAGAGAGAATGATTATAATCCATATCTTAGTCCATATGATATCTAGAATGGAGGAATATATGATCCCTTATCTTATGGACAAGTCATTGACAAGGTCAGAGTTCATCTACAAGGTTAGAGTTCGACAGAAGCTTTTGAGAGCTACGATTTCCAGTCGGTTCTTGAATTCATATGCAATAATAGTTTTAGACTTATCCAAGTGGGAGACAGTTGGATTAATGTCTAAGTCCATAACTATAATTGGTAACACTTGACCCGACCCGGCATGGTCCATTTGGGTTGCATGGCTTCTTGCATTTGAATAGACTAAAATGAGAGAAATAACACTTAAGTTTGTTAATATATTATAAGTTCTAATATATTAATAAGGTTATTTAATTAGTATTAATCAAGAATTAATTTGAAATTAATTAAGTGATCACAAGGAGACTAATTAAATATATGGGTTGATTGTGCAAATCATCCATTCTTATATATGTGGGCTTGTAATCCAGGATTCCTTATGTTGGACTAAGTCCATGGGGCGACCCATGGATACTCCATGGAAGTTAAAATCCATCGAGCATAAGGAATGGGTAAAGTCATGAGTTACATGGTGTAACCCTAATATCCACCATATAAAAGAATCCCATGGCTCAATAAATCGTGCAATATGTGGGAATGTGAGGGCTACACGATTTCAAGGAGTGTTCAAGTTTCTCTCAAGTTATTCCAAGTGTATTTTGTGTTGTGTGAACCATTTGAGGTGTCACACTTGGGGCACTAGGCACTCAAGCTTCATGAAGACTTTCTACATCAAAGAGGTATGTAATTCTAACTTGATATATATTCTTATGAATCATATTATTATGCTAGTTAGGGTTGATACCTTGGAAATTTCATATTTGCATGTATAATAGAGAAAACATAAATCCAGGGTATTTAGGATTGCATGTACACTTAGGAGTGTTAGAATGCTCAAAACTCAACAGGTATTTGTCACACCCCCAAACCAAGGATGCTGGAAACGTTCGGGGGTAGAGGACTTCATGTATAGTATCATAACCACAATTACAATAGTAATTGAATCAAACACAACCAACACATATATAATTGAAAGATTTACATCATTGTATGAATTACATGCTTCCAAATAAATTACAATATGTTGACAAAAATGTGAAATGTTTCACGCCTTAACATCCCATCCTCAAAATGCACTTGGTTACCTGTTTAGTTATTTCCTGAGAATACAAGTTTTTTCACAAAGGTTGGTGAGTTCATAAGCTTTTGTTTTGAATTGATAAAAGCCTTTCTCTTGTAAGAGTAATGTTTGTTCCAGAAAAATTCGATATTTTCCTTAAAATGTGTAATGTAGTCTTATGTCTAGAGACCGAAATGTATAAGTAACATTTTTTACTTATAGTAAATAATCCAAGTTTAAGTCTACATAAAATCTTTAAATTTCAATGAAATTCCCGTAAAATCCTATGTTTGTTAATACTTTCTGTGAGTTATTGTAACCATGCTATGACCTAGTTAGAATGAAACGACGTTCTTCAGGCGTTGAAAATGTTATGACATTTGTCACCCCAGACTTGCCGGTCTAACTGTTGCATGCAGTTAAGGTGTAGATTTGTCATACCCAATATAGATCTATATACAACTATCACGCTCTCCCTCTAGGAGACTCTAGTTACAATACAAGACTTATTGGTAAATCTGAAGCGAATGTCTCACAAAGTCATTAATGAATTTACGTGTAATGTAATGAAAATACCTTTTGTATAAATGTACCCTTTTTGTATGAGTGTGTTATGTAATGTATCCTAAACTATACCTATTATAGTTTATCAAAACAAGGGTAGTAGTAGTGATGTACATAAACTATACTTAACATAATTTATCCAAATGTTCGTATGTAATGGATGTACTTTGATTATAATAATTTGTTATTTTCCATGCTTTATATGGCAAAAATCCATTTGTTAACTGTTATATGTCAATATATTAGGATGAAATGTCATATATTGCAATCACATATAACCACATAAAGATACACACCTTGCTAAACATGTTACAAGGTGAAACTAAATTGATAGCATTTTTCTATTATTAACATTTTCTATTACTGTTCTTAGAAAATTTGTAGAAATATCATCAAAGGTCCAAATCCAAATCTGTAAAGTCTGAGTGTTTGGAAAATTAGTATAGTTTGTCCATAAATTTTCTCATTATTTTTAGTGACCTCCAACTTAGGTGAAAACGTCCGTAATCATAGAGTGGTCCGAATTGGTTCTTAAAATGATAGGCAGTTTTGTAAAAATCACGATAAATTGTAGAAAAATCGTATGGAGATGTGCAGGTAACCATTTTAAAGCTAAGAACCGTGAGTACTTGCAACTAAAACTGTTTTGAAAACTAAAATTCTTAAGGTGATCAAAACAGTCCATAACTGAGACCCAACGTTTCTGATGAAAGCTGTTAGAAGCATTTAGTTGTGTTCTTGGTGATTTAACTTGTATTCTCGCCCTTAAAGCTCAAGAAAATACGAAAATGTAGGGGTATGAACTCACATTCTGTGATTTCAGTGGATGAGTGTTGGAGAAGAGAAATGGTCAACTCAAGAACTCTTGAAGAAGGCTTGAAGATTTTCGAGAATCTAACACCAAAGGGATCGAATTTGTGTGAGCAACCCACGATTGGAGTAGAATGAAGTGTAATAGTCACAAGGAGGATGAATTATACTTACCAAGAGTGGAAGAAAACTTGATGATCAGTCTTGAAATCCCGAAATTGAAAGAGAAAGTTTGAGAGAAAAGTTGTGTTTGATCTTTGTTGGAAATGAGAGAAGTGTGTAAGAATAAGGAGAGAGAGAAAGAGGGAGTTAATCCAGCTCTAAAACATGGGAATGGCTGGAAAAATGATGGGAAAGTACCTTGACATGACCAAGGTAGGGTGGGAGGAGTGGCTGGCCATAGAGTGGGTGAGGGGGTGGTTGCTTGTGTCATAAAGTAAAGCAAGGTCAACACTCCACCTTAGTTATTCCAACCACTATATCTTGAATAAGATGTGCATTCAAAACGTGATTAATTAAGACATATGGGTCTTAATATGTTAAAATAAAGCTTTGGGTGAAGATCCCCCGTTAAAAAAATTAAAAACAGGCTTAAAATTGAGTCGTGGCTGAAAACCGGGTAAAAGATGGAAAATTTCCGAAGTCTGGGCGAGGTCTCGGCCTCAGCTGCCTAAAACTGGAGTGGCTGGGCTTCTGGTGCAGATCCGAGAGAGAAGGGAGGTTGCGGTCTGCAGGCAAGATCGTAGCAGGGGCTTGGTTCCGGGTTCAGCAGCTCCGGGCTTGGTGGCTGCGGGTTTGACGACTACAGCTCTGGGCTTCGGCTCGGTGGTTGCGGTTGGATGGTTGCGGCTACCCAAGAGCCTCGGTTCATGCTGCTTTCGGCCCAAGAGAGTTCGGCCCTAAGAGGCTTCGGCCCTATGAAGGGGTTTCGGGTCTTTTAGGTATTTTCCCCGTTCTAACCCCGTTTTAAGCGATTTTTGACCCGGTTAAGGGTCGGGATGACCCGGATGATTTCAAAAAGTTACAGGAACTTTTGAGACATATTTTGGAGAGTTTTGGGAGAGACTTGGGAGAGATTTCAAGTAGAAAGAGATAGAGTGAAAATGATTTAGAGAGGTTCCATTTATGACCTTTTTGGGCATCCGACTTCGCAATGCAAGGTCCGTAAACCCCGTTACGCCATGTTTTAGTGTCCTACACACTCCCGATGAGTGTGCAATAGTGTTTTATCTCTTTGGTTCATTGTTTAGCACTATCAAGGCTAAGGAAAATTAAACACACAAATTTTCCAAATGATGTTTTCTCATTAAAATAGCGAGTTATACAGTAATTACATAACGTAAACCCTAATATACAAGGGTTAACTGCATCGTCCGGTTTGACTTCTTGACTTTGTTTGATTTTGACTTGACCCGAAATTGACTACTGTGACATCATCCCCCCATTAGAGGGAATTTCATCCCGAAATTTACCTTCTAACTAGGACTTCTAGAGTTTGGGAAAAGATGCGGGTATTTTTGTTTCATTTGATCTTTGCGTTCCCAGGTGAACTCGGGTCGTCATTTAGTGTTCCAACGAACCTTCACTATAGGAATACGACTTTGTTTCGTTCTTTTGACCTCCCAATCCATAATCTCAACTGCTTCTTCCACGAAATGGAGACTCTCAATAACTTCAATTTCGTCGAGGGTTATTACGAGAGTCTCATCGGATAGGTACTTTTTCAATTTGATACATGGAAGGTAGGGTGTACGTTATTAAGCTCTTGAGGTAATCAAAGTTTGTATGCTACTGACCAAATCCTGGCAAGGATTTTGAATGAACCAGTGTACCTTGGATTAGTTTCCCGCGTTTACCGAAACGTATCATTCCTTTCCAAGGGGAAACTTTTAGTAGCACACAATTGCCCACATGGAATTCCAAGGGTTTGCATCGTTTTTCTGCGTAACTCTTTTGTCGATCTCGAGACGCTTTTAGTCTTTCTCAGATTTGGACTATCTTTTATGTGGTCTCCCTGATGATTTCAGGACCAGTGAGGGTGCTATTAGAGACTTGCCCTATAGCTAGCTGTGTATCCCCCACTTCAGCCCAACTCATGGGTGATCTGCCCTTGCAGCCGTAGAGAGCTTCGAATGGGGCGACTTTAATGCTAGTGTGATAGCTATTATCGTAGGAGAACTCGATAAGCGGTAAATGAGTATCCCATGTCTTACCAAAGTCTATCACACAGGCTCTCAACATGTCTTCTAATGTCTGTATGGTTTGCTCGCTCTACCCGTCGGTTTGTGGATGGTAGGCCATACTCATGTCAAGCCTAGTTCCCAGAGATTTCTGTAGGGACTGGAAAAATCGTGAGGTGAACCTACTATCTCGGTCAGAGATAATGGATATTGGTACACCGTTCTGTCGCACAATCTCCTTGACGTACGTCCTGGTTAAGTTCTCTATCTTGTCGGTTTCCTTTATCGGGAGGAAGTGCACGGACTTGGTCAATCTGTCTACGATTACCCATATGGTGTCAAGCCCACCCAATGTCTTAGGCAGCTTGGTTATGAAGTCCATGGTTATCCGTTCCCATTTCCAGTCGGGTATACCCAGCTGTTGTAGTAGTCCTGATGGCTTCTGGTATTCTACTTTGACCTTAGCGCAAGTCAAGCACTTGCTCACATAAGTAGCAATTTCAGCTTTCATGTTTGGCCACCAGTATAACTTTTTGAGGTCTAGATACATCTTATTTGACCCTATATGGATGGAGTATCGAGTCTTTTGCGCTTCGTTCATTACGATGTCTCGGAACCCACCAAACTTCGGTGTCCAGATTCGGTTCATGAGATAACGAGCTCCATCATCCTTGACTTCTAAGTTCGTATCCATTCCCCCTTAATGCCTCACCTGTCATGTTTTCTGTATTTAAGGCTTCTAGTTGAGCTTCATTGATCTGTGTGCTCAGGTGTGAATGGATTATCATGGTTAAGGATTTTATTCAGCGGCCTGAATATTCTTTTTTGCTTCGGGCATCGGCCACTACATTGGCCTTGCCCAGATGGTTGCGGATTTCGCACTCATAGTTGTTCAGCAGCTCTACCCATCTTCTTTGTCACATGTTGAGCTCTTTTTGATTGAGGATATGCTGAAGACTTTTTTGATCGGTGAAGATTGTGCACTTTGTGCCATAGAGGCAGTGCCTCCATATCTTTAAGGTGAACACTACTGCTCCCAACTCAAGGTCGTGGGCAGTATAATTATCTTCGTGTGTCTTCAGTTGCCTTGATGCGTAAGCGATGACCTTCCCTCTTTACATGAGCTGGCATCCAAGGCCTTGATTTGAAGCATCACAATATACTACGAAGTCACTAGTTCCTTCTGGAAGAGACAAGACCGGTACGCTGCACAGGGCTTGCTTTAACGTTTGGAAAGCGGCTTCCAATTTATCTCCCCACTTAAGCATCACAGCTTTTTGAGTCAAGGTGGTGAGCGCTTTAGCGATATTGGAGAAATTTTGGATGAACCTTCGGTAGTATCCAGCGGGTCCTAAAAATTATCGAATTCCTGTCAGCGTCGTAGGTGCTGACCAGTTTTTGATCGCCTTGATTTTTGAGGGATCCACATGTATCCCTTTCTTGCTAACCACGTGGACAAGGAATCCTACTTCTCGAAGCCAAAGTTCGCACTTTGAAAACTTAGCATAAATCTTCTCGGCTCTTAGAGTCTCCAATACTAGTCGCAGATGTTGGCTGTGCTCTTTCTCGCTTCTCGAATAGACCAAGATATCGTCGATGAACACGACCATGGATTTGTCTATGAAGGGTTGACACACTCGGTTCATCAGATCTATGAACACCGCAGCTACGTTTGTTAATCCGAATGGCATCACTACAAACTCGTAGTATCTATAGCGAGTTTTGAATGTCGTATTGGGGATATCTTCTTCTTGAACTCGCATCTGATGATAACTCGACCTCAAGTCGATTTTGAAAAGTAGATTGCTCCCTGAAGTTGGTTGAAGAGGTAGACGATTCGGGGTAGGGATATCGATTCTTGATGGTAAGTTTGTTTAACTCCTGATAATCGATGCACATGCGAAAGGATCCGTCCTTCTTCTTTACAAAAAGGATTGGTGCTCCCTTAGGTGAAAAGCTTGGTCTGATGAACCCTTTGCTCAACAGTGCATTCAACTTGCTGGACAGTTCTTGCATTTTTGCTGGTGCTAGGCGGTATGGAGTTTTAGCGATGGGGGTAGCTTCGGGAATTAAGTCAATTCAGAATGCGACTTGTCGCGCGAATGGTACACCTAGCAGATCTTTTGGGAATACATCAGGGAAGTTGAACACTTCCGGAATGTCCTTGATATCCTTCACCTCTTGTTTCTTATCTACGACGTGGGCTAAGAATGTGTGGTATTCCTTTCGGAGATACTTTTGGGCTTTGACGTAAAAGATGATTTGTACATTTGCACTAGGTTTATCACCATAGATGAGAAGGGTTTCGCCATTTGGCAGATTAAGGCGAATGGGCCTTTCATAGAATGTCGGCACGATGAGAACTTAACCAATCCATGCCCACAATTATGTCGAAACTTTTTATTGTGACTAACATTAGGTCAATTTTGAATGAATGATTGTCTAGAGTGAGGGTACACCCTGAGTATATATCATCAGTGCACTCTAATTTTCCATATGCCATTTCTACTATGTATGTATCTTCTAGTGATTGTTGGTTTTGTTCAAGTCATTGTTTTATTGATGGCTCACAAAACTCCTCTCCGCTCCACTATCAAATAGTACGCATGCATAAGAGTTACTGAGGAGAAACGTACCGGTAACCACTATAGGATCCTTGACTGCTTCCCCATGTCCTATTGCCAGGACTCTCCATAGACCATTGGCATCAGGGGCTTGTGCTTTGGGGAAATTCCTCCTGAAGTGTCCTACTTCACCACATCCATAGAAGGTTTGGCTTGCCCCTGCATTGGCAACTTCGTTGATTGGTCGAGATGGCGCTTTATAGAAACAAGTGGTATGCCCCTTCCTATCGCAGTTTTTGCAGTGCATTTCCCGACAAGCACCAGTGTGGTGAAAGTTTCAGTTGTTGCATTTAAGGAGATTTCCAGCATATTGCTTCAGTGGTGCTGGAGTGGTAGCAGTAGTGACAGCACGGACAGCCACAGTTTGTTGCTTCTTGGCGGGGTCCTATGCCGGTTGCTTCTTTCTATTGTTTCAGAACTTCCTCTTGTTGTTCCATCCTTTAGCTTGGTCGGTGGTGGCAATCATGGTACCACAGCTGGCCCTGTGATCGATAAGTTGTTGTGCCAATTCCTTGGCCCTTTCAAAGATAGCAGGTTTTGAGACCAGTACGCTATCCTGAATCTGGGATGATAGCCCCCAGAGGTATCGTTCCTCCTTTTTCTCCTCCAGAGTGACCATTGTTGGACAGAGAAGTGCTAGGTCATTAAATCGGGCAGTGTAAGTTTCAAGATCTGTGCATGGCATCCTGAGGTTCCAGAGTTCTTCTTCAAGCTTCTGTATTTCACCCCTCGAGCAATACTCCTTTAGTATGAATGTTTTTAGGTCTTCCCAGCTTATGGAGTTAGCCACTGTTGGAGTAAGTGATTTAACTTGGCTATTCCACCAAGTGAGAGCCCTATCGGTGAACGTGAATGTTTCATACTTGACCTTGCTCGTTTTGAGACAAGCATAGATTTCGAAGACTACTTCGTTCCTTTCGAACCATTTCATCAGTGCGATGACTCCCCCGCTTCTATTGAAAGAATCGGGTTTGCCATTGGTTAAGTCCTTGTAGTTGCATTCATTTGTGTGCCCCAAACTTTCACCTTGGTTAGAGGGTGTTGCACTAGATTCGAATCCCCCTTTACCATTTGTGCCGATTTGCGACATAGTTGCTGCCATAACTGCTGCTACTGCAGCCTGGAACATTGCCAAATCAAATTATGGAGGTTGCGGCGGAGGTGGTGCTGCACTGCTAGAAGGTCTAGGTCTTTTCCTTGGCAACATAGTTTTGTCATAGCTTTTAGAATGACAAGTCGGTAAGACTTCAATAGTAATAACGAGTCGAGTGTTACTTGTTTTATCTCATTTGTATTATATCCCGACTTTATTACATTAGCAAGTAATTCATAAAAAAAAGCTTATGCAATTAAACTTATGAATTAAATAGTGGTGACTAAAACGGAGTCATGTTTTCGGTTCCGCATCTGACCCACTCCTAATATTCGCTCGATGTACCCCAGTTCTGTGTAGTTAAAATTTTAATAAGCTGTTGATACTAATGAGTCTTCCCTAAGTCCACAACCAAACAAGGAACATGTCATAAGGCGGACTCACCATTTGTAGGTCGATTACTTCTTTAACTACACATAACAACGAGGTACACTTAAAAATCCTAGAGTTATCATTTGTAAATTGTTTGTAATACCACATAGTAAAATATCCTGTCAACATCTAATGAAGTAAAATGCATGCTAAATTCAATGATAAACTTTTAGTAGATATTGTTTTGGAGAAAATTTGACCTCATAAGGGTCTACATTACATCAATGTAAAAGATAGTTTTGACAGCACAAAAGCCCTTTGAATAGTGTAATAACTTAGTCGTAAGGTCAGCCTACATACAAAAGAGTAGCACCAACGCATACTATAACATCCAGATTTCCAAGTACTTTATTTAATTATTATTTTGGAGATTTTGAGAGAGACTCGGTGAGTTGATGCTTAGACTCGCCGAGTAGAGTCGCGAATTTTAATCCGGTTTAATGACCGAACTCGATGAGTCGACTAGTGGACTCAGCGAGTCTACATTGTTTAATGAAACCCTAATTTCCGAGGTTTGATACCTATTTAAAGGCCCTTAAGGCCTTCATTTGCGGCTACCAGTTGATAGAGAGAGACCCCAGAGTGTGTGAGTGTTTTGAGAGGGAATGGAAGCCATTTTTGATCCTTGTGTGGGTGATTTTGCAAGAAGAAGGTGAGCAAGGCAAGAGGAAGCCGAAAAGGGAGCTAATCTGTGGATTTCAGAGCTTAAGAACTTCATTTTGAGGTACATATTCTATCCTTCTTCAGTTTTGGGTGTTAATCCTTGAGAGTTAGGGTTTCTAGCCCATTTAGAGTATGATTGTTAGTGAACTTGGCCCCTTCTTGTCTTGAGGCTTCGAAAATGGATCCAAAGAGGTCCAGAGACCTTAAATACTTGATCTTTATTGAGTGTCTTGGAGAGATATGAGTTTCGGATGGCATATTGAGGCCATTTCTTTAAATAGAGCCATGGGGTCCTTGCATGGGCATCAAGATCCAAACTTGACGTGTTTTTATTGCTTTAGAAGGCCAGATCTATGAGTTAGAGGAATGGATCTGACCTCAGCAACTTATTTGAGCTCGAGCAATGTATGAAATTGCCGAGTCCCAAGAACAGACTCGGCGAGTAGGGCTAGGGTTTCCCGTAAGTCACTCAGTGAGTAGCTTGTCGAGATGGGGGAATGACTCGGTGAGTCAGAAGGGGGTAGAGGATTACAGGTGGAACTCACCGAGTCTATAATTAAACTCGAAGAATTGAGTCAGGTTGGCCCCGCGATTCTTGCTAGGTGTAACCTGTCGAGTAGGGGGAAGGCTCGACGTGTCATGAGAGGCTAGAGAGATAGTAGACACATGTAGAATCGCTGAGTCGCCCAAGTGCACTCGACGAGTCAGGTCAAAGTTTGACCGTTGACTTTGTTGACTTTTAGGGATTGGTCAACAACGGGGTCTTTGAGGGATTTACCGAGACATCTGAGGGTACTAAGAGAGGGTTGGGTCTAGTCTCGAGCGTTATATTTATGAGCGTATTTTACTTTAAGTGATTAGGCGGATGCTAGACTATACTTCTACCGAGTCACGGATTTACCGAGACATCTGAGGTGAGTCTTCTCACTATACTTTAGCTTGAGTGGTAATTAGAGTTATGTGATAGTGTTATTGTATGCTATTTATGTGATGTGTTGCACTGCATTATTTCTATGTGATTTATGCCATGTGTACATCAGAGTATATCAGAGTTAGAACCGGAAGGTTCACAGAGTTAGGACCAGAAGGTCCACAAAGTTAGGGCCCAAGGGCCCACAGAATTGTAGCCTCAAGTGGCTAGTATGTGTTACGTGTGGTATTTTGGGGAACTCACTAAGCTTTGTACTTATAGTGTTATGTGTTATGTATTTCAGGTACCAGTGATGTGATGGGTTTTGAGCATTCTAACACTTCCTAAGTGTACATGCAACCCTAATAACCTTGGATCTATGTTTGTCTAATTATCATGCAAAGTTGAATTCCAAGGTTATATTCCTATCTAGCATACATGGGGAACAATTTTAACTTAAAGTATAGATAGAATAACTTACCTTGTTGTTGTTTGTGTTCCTTGAAACCTTGTGAGCCTAGCACCCCAAGTGTGATGCCTCAAATGCTTCACACAACACCAAATGCTCTTGGAAGAACTTATGAGAGAACACACACTTCTCAAAAATCGGCCAAGCCCTCTTGTTTCTTGGTGTAGCAGATTTTAGGTGGAGAACATGTTTCTTATATAGTGTTGACACATCTAGGGTTAAACCCTAATGTGTCATGACTCTTTATTTCCATGACCCATGGGTCTGTAATTCCCATTGAGCATCCATGGAGCATCCTATGGGTGGAACCCAACTTGATAATCCATGGAGCCTCTTAGCCCACTATACAAGATATGGATGATTTACATAATCAACCCATATATTTAATTAGTTATCTTTTGATCACATAATTAATTCTAAATTAATTCTTGATCAAACTAATCAAATAATATTATTAATATATTAGAACTTATAATATATTAATAATCTCCAAGTGTTATTTCTCTCATTTAGTCTATCCAATTGCACGGTGCCATGCAACCCAAATGGACCATGCCGGGTCGGGTCAAGTACATACTAGAAATAGTTATGGACTTAGACACCTTATCCAACATGATGAACGCGGGAAGGTGTCGGCATGATCTGTACACACACCCGCGGAGTTTATTATGATTCGTTCTTGGGAAATGTTTTGTGAACAATGATACGAAATAATGAGATTTTATTAATGAATGTGTGTGAAAATGTTTAAAATTGTCTTAATTTTACGGTGTTACAAGTTGGTATCAGATCCTTGGTTTGAGGGATTTAGATGCATCTTCGGGCGTATCTGAACTCAAACTGAGGATTTGGAATTTTTTTTGACAACAAAACAATTTTAAAAAGAGTTTTGAGAAAAACAGAGCAGAGCCGTGTATACGATCAGCTAGCCCTGAACGGTGATTTCCCAAAATACCCTTGTGTTGTATTTCAGAGAGGCATCATGGTGGGGACGCGCCACAGACCAGGGACTAGTGGAGGGGGTGTTAGTGACGATGAGCTCCGCCAGATGATTCGTGATGAGGTGGCTGCTGCCATCCGTGATGAGATTCTAGAGATGTTCGGGTCTATCAAGACCACCCTAATAGAGACATTCGACGAGAGATACGCTGCTCTTTGTTTGTGGTATTGTTGTTGCAGCCACTATAGTTGTAGCTGCGACTAGACCGCAGGGTGGTGATGCGTTGCTGTTCCGGGAGTTTAGCAACACAAAACCACCTGAGTTTTATGGGACCCATGATCCGATTGCAGCGATGAGGTGGATTTCAAACATCGAGGGGTGTTTTTTCACCTGCTCGTCTCCAGAGCATTTGAGAGTCCGGTTCGCGTTAAAACAACTTCGCTTGGGAGCGAAGGACTGGTGGAAGTTTGTGACGGTGCACTATTCGCCTGCTGAGCTTGCTGTAGTGACTTGGGAGAGGTTCACTGTTATGTTCCGAGATGAGTACGTTCCCCAGGTTGAGAGGGAGCGTTTGGTACAGGAATTTCTGACCCTCAAGCAAGGTACTTAGTCTATCATAGTGATTATGAGGAAGTTCAATGAGTGGGCGATGTTTTTCCCGAAGCATGTGTCCTCCGAGCAGGCACGTATGAGTCGCTATCTGAGCATTTTGAAGAGGGATATACGGGAGTTTGTGGCGAACTCGACGTACCATACATTTGCTGAGCTTCAGGCAAATGCTCGGAAGAGGGAGATTGAGTAGGAGACCCAGGCTAGGGAGGAGGCTGAGTCTCAAGGGAGAAATCGGCGACCGGTGCAGTCTCAGCCGACAGCCAAGCGGGCCATGCCCGCTAATCCGAGATCTGGGAGACCGAAGGGCCAAACTTGTGGCAAGTGCGGCAAGAGCCACGATGGGGTGTGCAGAGCGGGGTCTTGCTACAAATGTGGCAAGGAGGGGCATATAGCCAAGGATTGCCCCAAGGGGTTTGCAGTATGTTTTCATTGCAACTAGACCGGACACCGGAAGGCAGAGTGTCCAAAGTTGTGAGGGACAGCTCAGGGAGCATCTCAGGGATCTGCCTCTGCTACAGTGAGAGCTACAGACCATCAGCCCGTAAAGGCCGAGGCACCGAAGGTACGAGGGAGAGCCTTCCAGTTGTGTAACACCCAAAGTTTTGAAGGCCAAGAAAGGAAAGAAAAGCCCTAATTTTAAGGGTTGACTTAGTGAGTCCAAGGAGGGACTCGGTGAGTCCGAGCGGGATCCGGGTCGAGGAGTAAGCGAACGACTCGGCGAGTCGGCCAAGGTGACTCGGCGGGTCTGGTCTAAACGGGGAAAACCCTAATCCCGGGAGTTGTAACCTATTTAAAGGGTGTTATGTCCCTGCCTCAGCCCCCATATCACCCTAGAGAACCAGTACACCCTTAATTTCGTGAGAGCTTCCATCATTTGAGAGATAAAGCTTGGAGGAAGGAACTTTGGGAAAGGAACTTGAAGATCAAGTAGGTTGCTTCAAAGGAGGAGGTGTAGATCCGAGATCTAGTTCAGTGGTGTTCATCTTGGAGGTAACAAGCTGCTATTTTCCCTTCTTTTCACCTAGATCTATGTGTCTATTTGGGCATTCATGGCATTAGAGTGACCTTTCGAGCTAGGGGTTCAGATATGAGGTTGTTACGTCAGATCCATGCTTATTTTGATCTAAAACCCCGTAAATTATTAGCCCTTGGATTGATTTTGAAGCCCCTTGGCCTTAAACCCTAGTTTATGGCATATTTTGCCTAGATCTCCTTGTCTGCACGTAAAGTTTGCAACTTTACTTGTGGATTAGGCTTGGGAAGGGTAGATCTATAGCTTGGAGTCCATGCATGACTCAAAAGTCCTCTGCATGTAAGGAGATCTGAAGGGACTCGACGAATCCTTTGAGTGGACTCGGCGAGTAGCATGAAGTTGTGGAGAAACTCGACGAGTGGGATGAACAACTCGTCGAGTCGTATGAAGATTTCCTTGTACTCGACGAGTCTGTTCTTGTACTTTGCGAGTCAGATCACGAAGCCCCAAACCCTTCGAGTTGAAACTCGAATCAGTGAGTTGGGTGGAGACTCAGTGAGTTGGTCAGGTCAGGACTCAGAAATCGGTAGACTCGGCGAGTTATGGACTGACTCGGCGAGTCGTGTCGCGAATAGAGGGAATCGGATCATTTTAAACTCGGCGAGTCAGTAGGGTTGACCTGGAAGGTTGACTTTGACCAGGACCTTGACCTTGGACCAGGGTTAACTTGGTTGTCTTTCGGGGGTCAGTTAGACTCAGTGTTGCATTGATATTGGTAGTTCGGGGAGCAAGGGGAGCAGGAGTACCGTGAGTTGTCGGGCAGCAGCTAGTGAGATCATCAGCAAGTTCAGCCAGTGCAGGTGAGTTACCCTTTGTGTGAATGGGTCTAAGGCCACAATGCCGGCCCATGTAGTTATGAGTAGAAGACCCGGGGGTTAGCCCTAGGCACAATTTGCTAGTATGATTTTCAGGACGAGGTCCAGTAATAGCGGGCGGGTGCCCAAAGAATTGTTTATATGATAGTTTATACTTGTTGTTTGTGTGATACACGTATGTGCCTAGTAGGGAGGTGAGTGTGGGCGAGGTCCCGTATCTCACCAATAGCAGAGTGTGTATGGGGTTCCATATCTCATTAGTAGCAGCTTAGGGGCGAGGCCCAAACTAGAACAGGAGTGAGAGTGGGCTAGGCCCGTACCTCACTACCATTAGGAGCGTGGACGGGGTCCCACGACTCATCAGTAGGAGGACATGGGCGAGGCCCAAGATAGGCAAGGCCTTAGGACAGAACCAGTTGCATGTTTTAGTTATGTGTTGTGAAATGTTTATGTGTTATTATTTGTTGGCGGGCGAGGCCCTGTGACAGGCAAGGCCTAAGTAAAACAGATTTGTATCCGAGCGGGGCTTGACGCCTGGCGGGGCTTGGATCGGCGGGGCCGTTGAAGTGAGCGAGGCCCAAGGTAGGGGGCGAGGCCCATGATAGAGGGCGTTGCCCAGTACGTGCAGTATGTGGTTATGCATGCTATGTGGTAGGGTGGGGAACTCACTAAGCTTCGTGCTTACGGTTTTCAGTTTTGGTTTCAGGTACTTCCGGTAGCGGAGGGAAGAGCTCGGGGTGATCGCATGGCACACACACCATAGATTAGACAGCCTGGGAATGTTTACTCTGATAATAAACATGTGTTTTGAAAACTTATACTCATATTATGTTTTGGAAATGATGGTTTTACCTTGAGTAGTGAATTATTAAAAGAAATTTTTGGTCTTAAATATTGGGTCGTTACAAGTTGGTATCAGAGCCTTGGTTTGAGGGATTCGGACATGCTCTCAGGTGTATTTGAACTCAAACTGAGGAATTGGTAAGGAAGTTTTCAAAATGGAAAGATACTTTTGTAAAAAGAGTTTTGAGAAAGAAAATGGTTTTAGTAAAGTAAAAAGAATTTAGAAAGAAAAGAACTTTGAAATGAGAAAAGAGGTGTGGTGCATGCAATCAACCGAGCTCAAGTAAGTACCCTAAAATACCCATACGGGTTTATGATTTGATTATCAGTTAATAGAACAGCATGCTAGATTAGGACTAATGATCTAGGGAGGATGCCTTATGTGCCTATTATATGTGCTTTTGATCTGCATGATAGTGCTGAATAGTTAGTAGTAGGATAGCCTGATTAGGTTATGCCTGAGTTTAGGAGCTGTGTTGCATGCTAGTTAAGATTCTTGCTATGTGGATATGATTGCTTCAGTATGTTATGCCTAGACTTTCACTTGTCTGAATGTTGCTTGCTTTGTGCATTGTGGGATTCGAAGTGATGGGAGTTAGCCATTAGGTAGATACGTCACGTCGCATGTGATCGGGGTTGAATAATCTCAGAGTGTTGGATTTGGTCCTATTGTGCAGCTCTTGTTTGAGTCCAACCGTTGTAGGAACGAGTCTTTTACTTGAAGGATTATCTGAGCCTCATCACATGTGATGGTATCCAGGTAATGGCTAACTGGCATTGCAAGGAGGCCTTCAGCAGCTGAGGATTGGTTTGAGTTGAGTCAAAGGTTTCCCTAGGGTAAGCCTAGGATGAGGTAGTGCTGGGAGCAGTAGTAGTAGAAAAGGGACCTGGTGGAGTCAAAGCAGTTCTTGAGGAAAGTACGGATAGATGTGGAAGGTAGTATGGGCCCGTACTACTAAAAGCAGAGGATCCGTACTCGATTCAGGAAAGGCCGAGACAAGACCGGGAACCTGGTAGTGAGTATGTTTGGTCTCGCAACAGTGAGGAGTATTCTGATAATGGTTATGTTATATGTTTCAGTATGGTGACATTGCAAGAGGGACCAGCGAGCGGATCAGGCGCCGGAGAGGGATTGGGCTCAGGTTTGGGGGTCGAGCAGCTCGAGGAGCGGATGAGAGAGTTGATATCAGCCAAGGTGACGCGCAATATTCTAGCTCAGATTCCTGTGATCTTTGGCATGGTCAAGGAGGGTATATTGGAGATTCTGGATGAGAGGATGGGAGCCTTCCGTACTGAGATGATGGCCTTGTTGGGAGCGCGTACCTTGACATTTCGGGAGTTCCGGGCTTGCGGGTCACCAAATTATCATGGGGCTAGGGACCCCATCGCTAGCAGCAGATGGTTGGCTGATGTTGCCAACGCATTCCGTACGAGCCGGTGTCCTGAGGAGGACAAGGTCAGACTCGCTTCCTGTCTTCTGAAGGATAGAGCGAGGGATTGGTGGGAGGAGATTGATCATGCTTTGGGTGATGATGCCGTGTTGGACGCGATGACTTGGAGTGATTTCTCAGCTAGGTTCAGAGCAGAGTTTTCGCCGATTATTGAGATGCATCAGTTGGCTCAGGAGTTTCAGGATTTAACACAGACTACTGAGACAGTGGCGGAGATCACCGCCAAGTTCAGGGAGAGATCCCTTCTTGTTACGCAGTATGTTGCGGATGAGGAGATGAAGAAGGCACGATATCATGATATGCTAAGGGATGACATTAGGGAGTTCGTGAGCAGGTCCGGTTGTAAGACGTTGGAAGATATGATTTCTCGGGCCAGGGAGAGGAAATTGATTTGGAGTAGATCCAGAAGAGGAAGTCGGATGAGGTTCAGGTAGCCGCGAGTTCGGGAATAAGGCCCAAGGGATCGGATTCAAGATCGAGGGATCATCAGGACCGCAGTCGATGCGGAAAGTGTGGCAGGATGCACGGAGGCGCGTGCAGGAGTGGTAGTGGCGGCGAGTCTAGCTGTTTCAGGTGCGGTCGGACTGGTCATTTTAGCAGAGATTGTACTGTTACCATCACCCAGCGATCAGACATGATATGTTTTCACTGCAATCAGCGGGGCCACAAGAAGGCCCAGTGCACTAGTTTGTTTTCAACAGGACGGGTGATGGCACCTGCTCCTGCAACCTTAAGGATCACAGACGACCGTCAGGGCCGTGGGGAGGCGACTGCGGTAGGAGGCAGGGCTTTTTATATGGCTACTTTGGAGACGCGAGCAGCGCCAGACATTGCAGGTATGCGATTTCCGTTTTCAGTTCTTCTATTTGTGCATGATGTTATATTGTTATGGTTCTGCATCATTATCTGTATGAGTATTTTATTTTTGAGCGGGTCGACTATGATCGAGTTATATGCCATCTACATAGCTTGGATATTGGTTAGTAATTAAGGGATGGGCTATATCGAAAAAGGTTACTTAGGGTGCAGTATCTGTAGCATGTCTTGGAGAGACTCGGTATGTCTCGCTAGTTCGGAGCCGTATAAGTTTTAGAATGGTCAGGTTAGACCCTTAGCTATGGTAAGCTTAGGATTCCTCAGCGGATTGATTATGGTAGCAAGGATTGGGATTTCACTTCATTGAGCGTCGAGGTGTAAGCAGGATCGAAGTGGGGGAGAATCCTCCGAGTGTATAAGGGTAAGGGCACGCAAATCCAGATCGGGTATATGATTTCTGAGAAGGAAAGGAGGTAGTTCATTGTTTGACGGATTGAGTAGTTCAGGGTTGGGAGTTTGAGAAACTTCCCATCAGTTCGTGTGTGTAAAGGGTAATGGTGAGTGTGTGGTTCGGATTCAGGTTAAAGGGTCGCCTGTAGGACTCGTGTGAGTCGAAATGGAGATATGGAGGTCAAATAGTAGGAGATGTTCTCGTGTTAGCAGTCAGTGGTGGAAAGTGATGTAAGACTACAGGGCAGCCGTAGCATTCACTAGCAGTTAGTGGTGGAAGTGCTGTCAAACTACAGGGCAGCCGTAGCATTCTGTAGTAACTTCGTTGCGGAGTCGGGGCGAGGCCCTTATCTACTAGAATTCAGATAGGGATCGGAAATGGGGAATGGGTGAGGATGGTACTGAGTTGCCTGTAGAGCCCATGAGAGGTGAGACCTTGGGAGAGGCCACTCTAGGATATAGTCGGGTGAGACCCGTGGGCGAGGCCCGTATGAGAATAGCAGTATAGGTGAGACCTGAGAGCAGGGTTGCTCAGTAGTATGGTTGGGTGAGACCCGTGGGCGAGGCCTGTAACAGCCCGGAATCTCAAGTATTGTTGAAATTATATTTATGGGGTGTTTTAAGGGGGGACTCGGCGAGTTGGAGCCAGACTCGCCGAGTAGGATCGCAGACCTGGTCGCGGGTTCGCGACTGGACTCGACGAGTCAGATAGGGACTCGGCGAGTCTGCGCTGTTTAGCGAAAACCCTATCCGTTTAGGTTTGGGACGTATATAATGAGCTTATAGGCCTTCATTGTCCGTCTTTAGCCTACTGAGAAGAACCCTAATCGGTTGTGTGCATCTGGAGCAAGGATTGAAGGCCATTGGTGATCTTGAAGAAGTTATTGTGCAAGGAAGAGAAGGGCTTGGCTAAAGGAACAGCAAGGGAATCACATTCTGAGGATTGGAGACACAGAGAGCACATTATCCAGGTAAGGATTCGTGTATACTCTGCTATGGTGATGTATTTAGAGAATTAGGGTTTATGGAACCCTTTTATGGATAGATTGAATGTTACCCTTGTTCCCCAAACGATTGTAACCCTGTATTAGGACCCTTGGAGGTCCAGAATATCCCATGTCTGTGCATTTCGGGAATTGGTGAAGGTTTTGGATTGAAATCCTTATGCCTTAGGTCAACATGTAAATTATAAGTCTTGGGGTGTATCATGAGCACCTAAATGAAGACCTTATGTAATGGACCAGTCGAGGAAGGCCAGACCTATGAATGGTCGGAGCAGTTATGACCTTAGGAAGCAGTTTGCGCGACTGCATGGCATTGACTCGCCGAGTCAGATGAGCAGACTCGGCGAGTAGCTTGAAGAATAACTGGGACTCGTCGAGTTGTTCATCAGACTCGGCGAGTGGAGTCGGGGTGGCCCCGCGATTCTTCCAGGAGTAACTCGTCGGGTCAAGGAGGATACTCGACGAGTAGAAGGGAAAACTTAAAGGATTGGAGGACGACTAGACTCGCCGAGTCGCCAGAGTACTCGCCGAGTCCGGTCGAGTTGACCGTGGACCGTTGACCAGAGTTGACCTATGTGTAATTTCTTAGGGTCAGTTGTCTTGAAAGATAAAAGTATTAATAAGAGAATACATTACCCAGGGAGCTTGAAGCTCGGCGGATCAAGTGCAAGTGATTTCAGGAGTTGCTAATTTCCAGTATCCACAAGGTGAGTCTTCTCACTATACTGTACCCAGAAGGGTTTGACTGTGTGACCGGAAGGTCGGATATGATTTGTGTTATACGTGCTATAAATGGTAAGGTATTTGCTATGCGTGCTATGTATGTTTATACAGGCCGGAAGGCAATATGTTATGTGACTGAAAGGTTGGATATGATATATGATATATGTGTTATATGTGTTAAGATTAATGTATTAATTGTTGTGTATGTTTATGGGCCGGAAGGCAATATGTTATGGGCCGGAAGGCAATATGTTATGGGCCGGAAGGCAATATGTTATGGGCCGGAAGGCAATATGTTACGGGCCGGAAGGCGACTATCTCATGGGCCGGAAGGCAATGTGCAGTGGACCGGAAGGTCAGGGCCTGGAAAGGCAATGTGCAGATGTTAAAACGACAAACATGCTTCTTATTATAGTCTGCAGTCGTTTGGTTGACCTCTTCTACTGCAGAGGATTTCAGAGGTGGTCCACAGACTTTATGAATTTTTGCTTCAAAAAAACAAACAACACCATAGAAAATCTACAAATGAATTCATGACATTCTAACCTCATAACTTACTCCCAAAGTATGATGGACTGTGGATAATTCGAATAATCCTATTATTCAGGGAGTCAACACATGCAAAATTGAAGCAACAGTAAACATTTGACACAAGATAGTAACTTTACACATAATAAAACTCCTTTATTAATCATCAAATGTCAATTATATTTTAACTATTTCAAGTTTCTAAACATCTATCTAATCACTAAAACTAATTTCGTCCTTCAGACCAATGCTCCTCGCATGTTGTACGTGTTTAACCTTGCTTAGACTCTTTGTTAGGGGATCTACTGGGTTCTCCTTTGATGATACCCTCTTGACTCCACGGAGTCCCTCTTCTACTCGATGTTTGATGAAGTGATATTTTCTTTTGATGTGTCTAGATCTACCATGATCTATTGATTCCTTGGTTAAGGCAACTGCTCCTTCGTTATCACAGAAAATTTCCATAGGCTCCTTTCTGGATGGTACAACTCTGAGGTCTCCAATGAAGTTCTTCAACCATATTGCTTTATTCGATACTTCACTCGCTGCTATGTACTCCGATTTGCACGATAAATCAGCCATAGTCTCATGCTTGGAGCTTTTCCAAGTGATTTACCTTCCAATCAGGGTAAATACCCATATCAACTGAGAGCGGAAGTTATCTATGCCAGTTAAAAAGCTGGCGTCACTGTACCCTATCACTCTCAAGACATCACGCCCACCAAGGGTAAGGACCCGCTCCTTAGTCCTTCGCAGGTACTTAAGAATGTTCTACACTGCGATCCAATTAGCTCTACCCAGGTTCCTTAGATATCGGTTAACCATGCTCAATGGAAAAGCCACATCAGGGCGAGTACACAACATAGCGTACGTGATCAATCCAATTGCAGAAGCATATGCACTCTAATCATTTCCTCTATCTCTACATTGGTACTCAGGCTCTGTGTCTTACTCAGCTTGGTATTTGTCACACCCCCAGACAAAGGAAGCCAGAAACATCTGGGGGTGGAGGACTTCATGTATAGTATCATAACCACAATTACAATAGTAATTCAATCAAACACAACCAACATATATATAATTGAAAGATTTACATCATTGTATGCATTACATGTTTCCAAATAAATTACAATATGTGGACAAAAATGTGAAATGTTTGACGCCTTAACGTCCCATCCTCAAAATGCACTTGGTTACCTGTTTAGTTATTTACTGAGAATACAAGTTGTTTGAAAAAGTTTGGTGAGTTCATAAGCTTTTGTTTTGAATTGATAAAAGCCTTTCTCTTGTAAAAGTAATGTTTGTTCCAGAAAAATCCGTTATTTTCCATAAAATGTGTAATGTTGTCTTATGTCCAGAGACCGAAACGTATAAGTAACATTTCTTACTTATAGTAAATATTGCAAGTTTAAATAGACATAAACTCTTTAAATTTCAATGAAATTCCCGTAAATTCCTATGTTTGTTAATACTTTCTGTGAGTTATTATAACTATGTTATAACCTGGTTGGCCTGGAACGACGTTCTTCAGGCGTTGGAAATGTTATGACAATTGTCACCCGAGACTTGCCGGTCTAACTGTCGCATGCAGTTAAGGTGTGGGTTTGTCAAACCCAATATAGATCTATATACAACTATCACGCTCTCCCTCCAGAATACTCTGGTTACAATACAAGACTTATTGGTAAATGTGAAGCGAATGTCTCACAAAGTCATTAACGAATTTACGTGTAATGTAATGAAAATCCCTTTTGTATAAATGTACCCTTTTTGTATGAGTGTGTTATGTAATGTATCATAAACTATACCTATTATAGTTTATCAAAACAAGGTAGTAGTAGTGATGTACATAAACTATACTTAACATAATTTATCCAAATGTTCATATGTAATGGATGTAGTTTGATTATAACAATTTGCTATTTTCCATGCTTTATATGGAAAAAAATCCATTTGTTAACTATTATATGTCTATATATTAAGACGAAATGTCATATATCGCAATCACATACAACCACATAAAGATACACACCTTGCTCAACATGTTACAAGGTGAAATGAAATTGATAGCATTTTTCTGTTATTAACATTTTCTATTACTGTTCTTAGAAAATCTGTAGAAAAAACATCAAAGGTCCAAATCCGAATCCGTAAATTCTGAGAGTTTGGAAAATTAGTATAGTTTTTTCATAAATTTTCTCATGATTTTTAGTGACTTCCAACTTAGGTGAAAACGTCCATAATCACAGGCTGGTTCGGATTGGTTCTTGAAATGATAGGCAGTTTTGTAAAAATCACCATAAATTATTGAAAAATCGTATTGAGATGTGTAGGTAACCATATTAAATCTAAGAACTGGAACTACTTGCACCTAAAACAGTTTTCAAAACTAAAATGCTTAAGGTGATAAAAAAACGTCCGTAAATGAGACCCAACTATTCTAATGAAAGCTGTTAGAAGCATTTAGTTGTGTTCTTGGTGATTTAACTTGTATTCCCCCCGTTAAAACTTAAGAATATACGAAAATGTAGGGGTATGAACTCACCTTGTTTGATTTCCGTGGATGAGTGTTGGAGAAGAGAATCTAACACCAAAGGGATGGAATTTGTGTGAGCAACCCATGATTGGAGTAGAATGAAGTGTAATAATCACAAGGAGGATGAATTATACATACCAAGAGTGGAATAAAACTTGATGATCAGTCTTGAAATCCTGAAATTGAGAGAGAAAGTGTGAGAGAAAAGTTGTGTTTGATCTTTGGTGGAAATGAGAGAAGTGTGTGAGAATAAGGAGAGAGAGAGAGAGAGAGAGAGAGAGAAGGAGTTGTTCCAGCTCTAGAAAATGGGAATGGATGGAAAAATGATGAGAAAGTACCTTGACATGACCAAGGTGGGGTGGGGGGAGTGGCTGGCCATAGAGTGGGTGAGGGGGTGGTTGCTTGTGTCATAAAGTAAAGTAAGGTCAACACTCCACCTTAGTTACACCATGTTTTAGTGTCCTACACACTCCCGAATGAGTGTGCAATGGTCTTTTGTCTCTTTGGTTCATTGTTTAGCACTATCAAGGCTATGGAAAATTAAACACACGAATTTTCTAAATGAAGTTTTCTCATTAAAATAGCGAGTTGTGCAGTAATTACATAACGTAAACCCTAATATACAAGGGTTAATTGCATCGTCCGGATTGACTAGTTGACATTGTTTGACTTTGACTTGACCCGAAATTGACTACTATAACAGTATTGCTTTGGATCGACAATTTTCCATTCTTGGAATTCTCCATGCTAAAACGTTTCAGCACCTTGTCCAAGTAAGTACTTTGACAAAGTCCTATTAGTCTTCTACTTATGTTTCTCAATATCCTTATCCCTAGAATATAAGCAGCTTCTCCTAGATCCTTCATAGTGAAACACTTCCCAATCCAGGACTTAACCTCCTGCAAGGTTGGGATGTTGTTTCCTATGAGCAATATGTCATCAACATACAAAAGTATAAAGCTAACTATATTACCACTAGCCTTCACATAGATACAGGACTCATCCTCGCTTGTTGAAAATCCAAACTCTCCGATTTTATCATTGAAACAAAGATTTCATCTGTGAGACGCTTGCTTCAACCCCTAAATTGATTTCTCAAGCTTGCACACTCTATTAGGGTATTTGACATCCACAAACCCTTCTAGCTGACACATGTAAACATCTTCATCCAACTACCCATTAAGGAAAGAAGTTTTGACATCCATCTACCAAATTTCATAATCATGAAACGCAATGATAGCCAACATAACCCTAATAGATTTGATCTTGGCCACTGGTGAGACGGTATCATCGCAGTCAAACCACGAGGTTTGAGTAAATCCCTTCGCAAACAATCATGCCTTGAGTGTGTGCACTTTCACATCCATGTTGGTCTTCTTCTTAAAGATCCACTTGCACCCCGACCGTCTTACGACCCAATACATTGTCAACCAATTACCAAACTTGATTGACATACATGGATTGAATCTTGTTGTCTATTGCCTCTTTCTATTTTGCAGACTCTGGGCCTCCCATGGCTTCCATGTATTGGTTAGGTTCATCCAAATTTATTAGTGTACTATCAATGATAAACGTATCACCTTTAGCTGTTGTATGGAAACCATACAACACAGGTGGAACACTAACTATATTGGAATGTATTAGAGGTAAGGAATCATCAACTGGTTCAACATTAATCTCTTCCACATGTTGAGTGCTAGTGTTAGAGGTTCCTTCATCGCTTGACTCTTGAAGTTCTTCAATGTCAATTTTCCTTCCAATATCCTCTTGGCATATGAGTTATCCCTCGCAGAAAACCCCTCTCCTCGCAATGAAGACAACATTTTCACTTAGTCTATAGAAGATATATCTAAAAGACTTATGTGGATAGCCAATGAAAATACACCTCTCACTGCAAGGTTCAAGCTTGTCGTGAGTATCTCATCTTATGAAAGCCTCGCAACCCCAAACCTTTATATGTTCCAACGAGGGAACCTTCCATGTCGATATCTTATGAGGTGTTTTGGCAACCTTCTTAGTTACGACTAGATTAAGGATATGGGTGGCAGTCTCTAAGGCATACCCCAGAATGAGATAGGTAGCAAAGCTTGAATTATCATGGAATAAACCATGTCCAAAAGGTTCGATTGCGCCTCTCAGCCCCACCATTGAGTTGTGGTGTCCTAGGCGGAGTTAATTGTAAAGCAATTCCACATTCCTTAAGATAGTCGTGGAACTCGATACTAAGATACTCACCACCCTTATTGGATCTGAGGATCTTTATCTTCCTGCCCAATTGATTCACCACTTCTTGTTGAAACTCTTTGAACTTTTCCAAGCTTTCCGACTTGTTCTTAATTAAGTAGATATACTCATATCTCCTATAATCATCGGTGAACGTAACATAGAAGCGTTTAGCATCCCTTGTGGTGAATTTGAAGGGCCCACACACATCGGTGTCTATGAAATCCAACAATCCATCACCTCTTTCACAAGTACCAGTGAAATGTGATTTAGTCATCTTTCCAAGCAAACACGATACGCACGTGTCATCCGACTTTAGGTCAAACGACTCCAACACTCCATCCTTTTGGAGTTGGGCTATGCGCTTCTTGTTCATATGTCCAAGATGACAATGCCACAAGCATGCCTTGTCCAAACCATTGGATGAATAAATATGCAACACGTTATTCCCTAAGTTATCTACAACCATCATAGTTTCATATGTACCATTACAAGGTAATGCTTCAAAATAAAAAGTACCATTACAAAATCATTTATAGAACCAACTTCATTATTAAATGAAAATCTAAAACCTTGTCTATACAAACCATGAAAGGAAATAATATTCCTCGTCATTGTTTACTAGTAGCAAAAATCGGTCAAATCTAATCCTAACCCACAACAAAACACTAACGAATAAACTCCAATCTTGGTGACATCAGACACTCTCTTATTCCCCATGATTAAGTTTATCTTCCCATGCTCCACATCCATACTTCTTTTTAGCCCCTGCAAATCAGAAAAAATGTGAAAACTACATCCTATATCAAGGACCCCAAGAACTTGGTTGCGATCAGTTATTAGATTGGAAAGTATAAATACCAGCGAAGGTGGGCTTTATCTTCCCATGCTTGATATCTTGCAGATACTTCAGGCAGCTTCATTTCCAATTCCCATTGTCGTGATAGTAGAAGCACTCTGCATCTTTTGCATTGGATGAGGGAGCAATAGAACCACCTTTTCCTTTGGACCCATTTGAAGAGGATCCATTATGAGACTTTTGATGGGTTTTGGTCCTAAGACATCCTATGTGCTCATACAAACCCTAATGCTTGGATCTAGGTTTCTCTATTGTACATGCAAGTTATCCAAGACTATAAACCCTAATTTTAGCATACATATAATCATATTAACATGAGAATAAGTTTATAGTGTTACCTTGATTGTTATGCAGCAATAACAATCCCAAATATCCTTGTATTGACTTTGGAAGGCTTAGAGTCACAAGTGTCACTCCTCTAATGGTTCACAAACACCATAAGCAAGAGGATGAAGAGGAGAGAGGATTGAGGCTTCCCAAAACATATAGAAACCCTAACAAGAAGCTTAGCGACGTTTTTGAGCCTTAAGGAGTCTTTATATAGTTGGGCTATTAGGGTTATCTAACAAGGAAACCCTAAATTAGATGCTTAAGCCTTTAGCAACCCATGGACCCTTCTAATTAAGGCCTTGGACGATTTCATATTGGCTTCTCCCATAGAATTCGTCCACCCCTTAATATAAGGCAATCCATGGCCCAAATTGCAATTATCTTATAATTACAATTCCAGTCCCTTAAGTTTAATTAATCTCTTTTAGTCACAAAACTAATTACCAAATAATTATTGACTAATATTAATTAAACAATATGATTTCTCCTTTAATATATTATTCCCATAATATATTAATAAATCATATTTAATCCTTTCTCTCCATAATTCATCCTATCAAGTTGCTTTGATGAAGGCAACCCAAAAGGACCATGCACCATCGGGTCAAGTAGATACCAAAATATTTATGGACATAGACACTAATCCAACAGTCTCCCACTTGGATAAGTCTAATAACTATTCTGCGCATGACTTCAGATCCTGATCTGCAATCATAGCTTTCCAAAGCCGCTGTCAACTCTGATCCTATCAGATACGTGTGTCCTTAGATAAGGGATCATATATTCCTCCATTCTAGATATCATATGAGACATGATTTCTAATCATTCTCTTTGTACTACTTCTCGATTTCTGATTTATGACGACAGACTAATTGAACAAATCAAATTAGCCCTACCCCGGCCGAGCATTTACGTTTGTCATCACTAAACCATCGAGGGGCCCAAAGATATCGCTTTTATCCTTCTTGGGATAAAAGGAATGGATAAACTTTGATACAATGTTCGCTTGCACTTACTCAACAAATCAAACACAATAATATGTTTTATAACACCAAGTTACTAGTGCGTTTTCATATTATCAATATGCAACCGATTAGCAAGATACAACTCACACATCTCGGTTTCAAGAATATAAGATGTTATCGTCTCACCAATCACTCATGATACAATTCATGGAGTGATCCAAGTGAGCGTGGGTTTAATCCAATGCTCAAATTCATATTCATAAGCACTCATGAACGTTGCAGCAAACATTTGCTTATGTCTAATACTCTTTTAGACAATCCACACACCAATTCACGACAGTCTTCATTCATATCTACTTCCTACATATGAACGACTGTGGCCCGTTCGAATAATTCTATTATTCTTAATAAACTCAATTATTATGGAAGTCAAAACATGCAAAGTGAAACACAAGAATAATACTAATCCCATATGGCCTCAACCCCTTGAGCATAAATAAAACACCTTTTATTTATCACCATATCGATTACTCATTATTTGTCGTTTCGGGTAATCAACTTCTTACTTGAATTATTACACTTGTCCCATGCTCCTAGCATGCACACAATGTTTACCTATGGTTCTTACTTTGTGAAATAGATCACATTGAACACATTTCCAATCATTCTTATTTCACAACTCCAAATCCTTTTTCATAAGTGAAAGAATATCAAATTCTTGCTACTTATAGTATATGCTAGATTCTACCATCCTATGCAATGATTCTTTCGTAATGTCACTGCACCAAAGTCACAAAGACTATTGCCAATGATATTACAAAGTCCTCTATCGGAGATTGTTACAAGACAATTCCTTAGATACGATGTCTCTCACTCAAAGTACATTCCTTTGAACATCCTTTTGCATAAAGGTTTCTAATCTAGTCATAAATTTTCAATATTTACTTCCCAGTATGGACACGCTTCCATATGTTCCATATGACGACTCATTTCTTAATAGAATCTTATCTATTCATAATAATGTCAATATGGTCGATCCAATACCATACTTCCAACTACTCACAAGCAACCAATCCTCGTCGAACTTTGGATTGTCCTTTGATAATTGTTTAATTATTTTAGTCAAAACCAATTCTAGTCCCTTTTCCCTCTAAATACGCTAGACATTTGGAAAATTTTGAATGGTCAAACATTAAAGCATTTGCAATCGATCCTACACCCGAAGCGTATGGGACACAATGCACAATGTTTTATTTGCTATGTTCTCAAAATTCGAATTGCGAAAAGGAATTCCATAATCATAATCAAAATTTTAAGAACACATTATGTACCTTTGACTAAATTTATTAACATTTCTCAACCTAAGCCTTTAGATTTGAAATGAAGCATAATATTCTCTCCCTTATTTATAGCAAAACAACTATACAACTCTTACGACTTTGCAAGGTATAACTCTTGTTTTCTATAATTAATATTGCCAACTTGCAAAACTTTCCATAATAATCATACAATCATAACTTTTATGCTCCCACTATCATGATGATTACTATAAAACATAACACTTATGCTCCCACTAGCTTCGACATGTATTCATAAACATCTTAACTTTCAGAAAGACAATACCTATTGAATTTCTTAAGTCCATGTTTCTAATACTTAGTGTTTTGATAATCTTTTATCAAGGCTTCTTGAACTTATACACCTTTGCCTTAAATAGTTCATATGTGTGTCTTAACAATTAAGACTAATTGCGAAACCTCACAATTCAAATTATGGAAAGGGATACCGTAACCATGATCGAATTCGAGAATGCAATTTTACAATCACTATCTTTTTAAAATCTTTCTTAGTGAAAGCATTTCCTCACAATCATTTTCATGAATGAGGAGATCTTATGACACTTAGATTTAAATGGTGTATTTGTTCCTATCCATGTGAATTTGTGAAAACCAAAGTTTACGACAAATTCATACTCATATGGACTGAACTTTCTTAATCTTGATTTCTTGTCTTATGGTAGCATAGCTGCCCACCACGTCTTCCAAGTAGTTAAGCATCTCACCTTTTTCCTATCAATGTACCTTTCATTGATCAAGGTGCTTTACCTTTTATGCGTTCAAAATGAGAACTCATAGAACTCACATGCATAATTAACTCAATTTGAATGGCATAGCAACAAAATAACATCAACACGATAGGTTGTAAACCTCAACTCGTGTGCTAGTGATGATTAGGACTCCCACTGACTCCTTGACATATAAGATTCTTTTGTCAATAAACATTTGTTGACACCCAAATATTCAAGAGTTAGTGTAGCTTTTATCAAAACACTTCATAAATTGGTCCTAGTTGGCCTCTGTCTTATCCAAGACATCACAACGTTCCACATTTGATGAATGTTATAAACCTTTAATACTTTTCACTCATTGTCACAATCTTAACTTTAAGACTTGTTATTGGCACGAAGTATGATAGACTTCTTAATTTAACCATTTCTTCAATCCTTGATTCCTCTTCTTAAACATACAATTGTACTAAGACTCACTTAGAGGATCAACTGAGATATGGTTCTTAATCATTAAGATCTATCATAAAGCATAAAAGCTACTCTCCCTTCTTCTTAGAATGGATAAACTTTTATTTTTCTGCCTACTTGATTCTTCTTATTTGTTCTACTATTGATCTAAACCCTTTAATAAATTCAGAATTACACTTAATCCTGTAAGTATAATCATATTTACTAAACTTTTAGTAAATCATGACAAATATCTTTGTTACTCTTATGGTGAACAAGATCAACACACAACTTTGTGTACTTGATCTCCTAGTCCTTCACTTGACACTTTGTCAATGAATTTGTCTAATTTCCAAATATAAAATTTCTCATTCATCATGCAACCAAGTTGCGTGATTCCAAATTTCAGTCCAATTGAAATTTGGGCGATGAGAAACTCTCCCTATTTGGTAAATTCTCGACATTTTCATAAATAACATAACTAAGAACCATATCCATTCGTTGTAGAAATATGCAAACATCAATTTTCATAACGATTTCATTGCAAGGAAGCAAACAAATAAATAAATAAGTCAAACAAAATTTATTTTATTTATAAAAGCAGCGGAAAAGCATTTGTCCTTACAATGCAAACTCTATTGAAAACTATGTAAAAGGAAAATTTCTAACAACTCTATCATAACTATCTAAGCTCAAAATCCAATCGTCAAGTCCATGAGATCAAGATCCATCTCTTGTGATTAGATTCATCTTGCTCTCTTATCAAGCTCCCTTTCTTTTCACCGATCCTTCAAAACATTCAAATGCAATCTTATCACATCATGTATTATGAATCAATGAATAGGAACTTAACGGAGTTAGATAGTGGATTTTAGCTGAAGCGTAGTCATACTTTTGACTCTCTCATCTCTTAGATCTCTTAGGTAAACTGGGCAACTTCGTCTCCAATGCCCCTTCTCTTGGCAATAAAAGCAAATTGACTCTTTTGGAACAACAGATGGAACTACTTCAGACATCGCCTTTCTCTTATGATCAAACTTTTCGATCATTGCATGTCTTTCATTGCCATTGTCTATCTCCATAGAGGTCTTGAAGGCAGATTCACCAATCAATTTTGCTTTTTTATTGCGCCAAACCGTTGCTGATTCAGCAGCAATAAGCATATAGGTGAGATCAATAAGGGTCACATCGTGGTTCATCATATAGTACTCTCTTACAAACTCACTATACGAGTTAGGAAGTGACTGAAGAACCCAATCAACAGCCATCTCTTCACCGACAACGGATCCCATCATTCTTAACCTATCAATGTGTGACTTCATCCCTAAGACGTGTGCACACACCGACTTTCCTTCTTTATGTTTACTTGCCAAAAGGGCTTGAGTGATATTGAACCTTTCGATTTTACAATCTTGTGGGTTAGGGAGAATAATTGGAGGAGGAGGAGGAAGAAGTGAAGCATGATTTCTTGTTCCTCGATCAAATCGTGGAATATCATCTTCATGTGGAATGCTTGTTCCACGAGATTTGGGAAGACCATAGTTGTAGAACTTTGACATCTACAAAACGGGAGAAACAAATTGAAGTTAGTTGATTGATTGATTGAGTCCTTAGTAAATCACCCAGATGAGATACTAAGGCTAGGACCCAACACAATACGCTACAACCTAGAAAAGGGATGTCGTAATCTAGTTACAGAATATTTGAAGGTAAGTGAATGACGATTCACTAATTTACACCATGAAAAACGAAAAAGAAATTTAAGTTTTAAATCTCTGAAAACTCCTAGATCCTTTGAGATTCATTGAACATTTCAATGGCATCTTTAAATCTCGATATGCCCCTCTTGTTTGTGACTGGGATGCTGAGGATCACAAAGCGGGTGTGAATAACCATGCAAAGTTACATGGTGCCCTCACATGTTACAGTCACCTATTCGATGTGCCCGTAAACCACACACACTCCACCGAACTATGACAAACATTGAGTCACCCTTTGCTACCTTTGCTTAGAACCATTTAGTGTGCCGGTAAACAACACACGCTCCATTAACGTCTTCGTAAGGGCACAAAGTGTAATTTCATGGAATTGCATCAATTCACTTTTGCCTAAGTAACTAAGATTGGGAATTTGCAAAACATTTAGTTACTTCGTATTTCATTATACTTATAATGGAAGGTTTCATCCTATCCTACCCGTTCAGCTAACGACCCTCCACTAGTCAAGAGTGCGGTGGGTAATAGTGGATACCCATTCAATCGCCATATTATAGGCAACTTCCTTAAACACCCCTTATAGACCAACTTCTTGAATGAGGCCTACTAACGGTAAGACTGACTTTTAATCATACATATATATAATGTTAGACCTTTAATGTTATATATATAGTATAGGGTGTATTTTACACTTTTAAAATACTAGGTGGTCTAATTCAACAATTATACTTTTAATTCAATTAATTGTAAACCTAAACCTTTTATGGATTTATTAAACTTCTTTTAATTATACACCTTAATTAATTAATAAAACCATAAGGGTGTGAATTGAACTTTTCAAAACATTACTAGGGTTTCAGAATTTAACATTCCTAATTAAACTCATCATCAATATTTAAATTCCAAAACTTGAGGGCAAGTTTTGAAACATTTCAAAACATTAGGGTTAGAATTTAAATATACATCAAAATTAAACTTTTTAATCAAAATTTAAATTCCAAAACTTCAGGGCAAGTTTTGAAGCCTTTTTCAAAACATTGGGGTTTTAACTATTTAAATTTGAAAACAACCAAAACTTTGGGTTCAAATTTAAACTATAAAACCTAAAGGGTAAAATATGAAACTTTTCATAACAACAAGGATCAGATAAAAAATAATCTAAATTAACATTTAATCACATAATTATCTGTATTTGATTTATTTAATGATTTCTTGCAAAACAATTTATCAATTTAATCAAAATAATCAATCAATTATCATATAAGGAAACAAATAGCTTTAATTAGATCAAGAATATAGTCATATATATCATAAAATCGGATTTATATTGATCTAATATGATAAGGTAACTATCCATAAGCAAAAAAACAGCAAGAAATCTCGGATATACCTCTGTCTGATGCTCGAACTCGCCGAGTACCACACTGTACTCGACGAGTTGAGGTCTACTCGTCGAGTACACTATGGTACTCGCCGAGTTCCTCAGCCAAAAAGCCCAAAAATCAATTTTGCAAACATCTCAAGCAACAATACAATAGAAACCAATCAAGGCTCTAATACCACTGATGGGTTTTGGTCATAAGACATCCTATGTGCTCATACAAACCCTAATGCTTGGATCTCGGTTTCTCTATTGTACATGCAAGTTATCCAAGACTATAAACCCTAATTCGAGAATACATATAATCATATTAACATGAGAATAAGTTTCTAGTGTTACCTTGATTGTTATGCAACAATAACAATCCCAAATCTCCTTGTATTGACTTTGGAAGGCTTAGAGTCACAAGTGTCACTCCTCTAATGGTTCACAAACACCATAAGCAAGAGGATGAAGAGGAGAGAGGATTGAGGCTTCTCAAAACGTATAAAAACCCTAACAAGAAGCTTAGCCACGTTTTTGAGCCTTAAGGAGTCTTTATATAGTTGGGCTATTAGGGTTATCTAACAAGGAAACCCTAAATTAGATGCTTAAGCCTTTAGCAATCCATGGAACCTTCTAATTAAGGCCTTGGACGATTTCATATGGGCTTCCCCCATAGAATTCGTCCACCCCTTAATATAAGGCAATCCATGGCCCAAATTGCAATTATCTTATAATTACAATTCCAGTCCGTTAAGTTTAATTAATCTCTTTTAGTCTCAAAACTTATTACCAATTAATTATTGACTAATATTAATTAACCAATATGATTTCTCCTTTAATATATTATTCCCATAATATATTAATAAATCATATTTAATCCTTTCTCTCCATAATTCATCCTATCAAGTTGCTTTGGTGAAGGCAACCCAAAAGGACCATGCACCATCGGGTCAAGTACATACCAAAATAGTTATGGACTTAGACACTAATCCAACAACTTTCCCTTGTGATTCTTAGAGGGAGATTTCCTCTTCTTCCCTTCCCATGTCCAATATCCAATACTGGGCCAACAACAGTAGGAGTGGTTGTGATAGCTTTGCCTTTCAACCGAATTTCAGCAGTCCTTAACAATCCTTAAAGCTTGCTCACTGTGACTTCCTCCTTGTTCAAATGATAAGTCATCTTGAACTGATCATAACGAGGAGGAAAAGATTGGAGAATGATATCAATCTTTAACTCTTCGTCAAAGTTGACATTCAACTTAAGCAAACGATCCACCTAACTTTGCATTCTTTGCAAGTGGCTCGTGATGGACTCTTCATCTTTCAACTTGGTTGTTATCAACGAGGCAATGATGTCGTACCTTTCTTGATGCGTGCTTTGATGGTACTTTTCCATCAAATCTTGGCACATCTCGTATGGCCAGTAGTCCTTGTAGAACCGCTGCAGCTCAAGAGTCATAATGTCTACCATTATACACAACACCTTTGTCACGTCTTTTTTGTGAGCCCTATACTCAGCTATTTCTTCAGCAGAAGCACTGATTTCGTCTATCTCTTTGAGATTTTCGTCAAGGATGTATTCTTTCTCCTCATATCGGAGGGCCACGCAGATGTTGCAGATCTAATTATTGAAATTGGACCCATCGAAGGTGACCCTCCCACAAATGTTCATAGGAGAAAAGGAGCTTGAGGGGTTCGAGCTTGAAATGTTGTTTGAGCTAGGCATCTGAAAAGGAAACGAAACAGAGTTTAGATTAGATAAGAATCCTTAATATAACACCCAAATGAAATATTAAGGCTAGAACCCAACACTATAATTCACAATTCGGAAGAGGGATGTCATAATCCAATTGCAAATTATATGAAGGTAAGTAAATGATGATTTACCAATTTCCACCATGAAAAACGAAATGAACACTTAGTTTTTAAATGAATTGAAATTCCTAGATTCTTTCGAGATTTATTGAACTTTTCAATGGGATGTTTAATCTCGATTATGCCCTTCATATTTGTTACTGGGATACCGAAGATCACAAACAAGGTGTGAATAAATATGCAGATTAGCTTTGTACTCTCGAGTCATTTACCACCTAATCAGTGTGTCGGTTAGCCACACACGCTCTATTGATCTATGATAATTCTCGAGATACCGTTTGCTACCCTTGTCAGTCCAAGTTAGTGTGTTAGTTAAACACACAAGCTCCACTAATGACTTTGATAAGGTGCAAAGTGTAATTTCATGGAATAGCATCATTTTCACATTTTTCCAAAAGTAACTAAGATTGGGAATTTATATAAACATTTAGTTACTTTATAATAATCATTATACTTATTAATGAGGAACTAATGTCCTATCCTACATGTTCGGCTAACGAACCTCCACTAGTCAAGAGTGTGGTGGGTAAGAGTGGATTCCCAATGACGGTCATTTTATAGGCCACTTCCTTAAACACCCATTATAGACCAACTTCATGAAGGAGGTCTACTAACGGTAAGACTGACTCATCTTATTCATTTATATAAGTATTATCCTTTTAATATTATAATACTATAAGGTTTGTATTTTAAACTTTTAAAACACTAGGGTTTTAGAATTTCATATTTCAAAATTAAAACTTTTTAATCAAATTTTAAATTCCAAAACTTGAGGGCAAGTTATGAAACTTTTCAAAATTTCTAGATCAAATTTAAAACAATTAAATTATTCATATATTTTTTTCCTTATCAATATTTGACCTAATCCAATTAATTTGGTAAGATAAATACAAATCAAAATTTACAAATAATTAATTTTATCACATAATCTTGTAATTATCTTCAAATTTGATCATTGTCTTGTAATTAGATGATGCTAATCATTACCATAATATAAAATTTGAATGTTATCAGTTAAAACAACTTATGGTAATTATCCTTATCTAATACAGGCTTAAAATCCGAAAATCCTGCAATCAGACGAGTCAAGTCGTCGAGTCAGGATTTGGACTCATCGAGTTGCCTCAACTTGTCGAGTCCTACAGTGGACTCGTCGAGTTTATATGGCAGAGTCCAGATTTTGATTGTTTTCAAATTTGAACAATTAACCATGGCATCAAAGATAATAGAAAAACACCCTAAGCTCTGATACCACGAATGTCTTTTGAGCACTACAACATTCCTATGGTGTACATGCAACCCTAATGCTTTGGATCAATGTTTTTCTCAAGTTATACATGCAATTCTAATTTATCCAAAGCATGCACCCTAACTAGAATACAATTTTCAAGATTTATAACATAAAACAAAGTTAGATGAATACTGAAAGTCCCAAAAGCATGAACCAACTAGTAATGAATCGAAATCACTAAGCAAGGGCGGAATCAATGCAAAGTAAATCAAGAACAAATGCGTAATCAACCCAATGCACACGATTATATTGAAGAAATCGTCTAGTATAAAGTAGATCTTCACAATGGTTGGCCTTCACAATAATATGAAAAAAAAAAAGCTAAACTAGAACCGACCATATAAGTCTCCTTAGATATGGAACACAATTATACAGGGAAACCCTAAACCCAGCTTGCCTAAGGACCGAAATCAAGACTGATTTCTGTCCACACCTAACTAAAAACCCATATTAAGACTCAATAAATGAATAACAAAGCATAACATGTACATGCCAATAACAAACAAACAAGGTAGGACCTAACAATCTCCCCATTGTTTTGATGCTACCTTGATCTCAAGGCTTGTCAACAATCATCACATCTGAGTCCCCCAAAGCACCTACCCACATCCTCTTGTTAATGATTTCTGCAACCATAACAGTGAATTATTTGGCTGTAGTCCTGAAAATATCATCTTTGATGACGATCTGATGACCAGCAAGAGTATGAATATGACGCTCACCAAATTGTAAAAGATCCTTCACTTCAAGAAGATGAAGTACACCATTTGGAAGCTTGATAACAGTAGTGGTTGTAGCTACATCAAAAACCCAATATGCCATATTATGCATAGAACCATCAGATGATTGCTGAATAATAGGAATTTGTTTCATTTGCTTGGTGGGAGGCCACATGACATTCTTCACGATTTGGTTGGTGTTGGGATCAATTACACTTTTGGCTTTCTTAAAAGGACTTTGCAATCTTCATCCTATCAAAATTTATCTTCACTTTATTTTCCAAGAAGAGCTTAAATTCAGTTCCACGAGGATCATTTGATGGGTTTTGGAAGGGGCACGAGCTAATTTTGAATGATCTACCTTAGTCCAAGAACTAAATTCATTTTGATTCTTGTAGTACTCTACATTATCACTAGTTGTTTTGACAGCCCATATATCCTTTTTATCGTGAAATCCCCATACCTTTATACCCAACCGATCACCATACTTAGCTGTGAATCTCCTTTTATCAAGCTCAATGACACTTAATTGAGGCCAATCTCCACGGATTTTTTGATTGTAGTTTTTCATGAAAAGAAATTGTCTTTTTTCCTTGAGCTTTGGCTTCCTTCTGAGCTCACTTCAAGATTATTCTTCTATGGTTAGAATTAGTAGGATCATCCTCAAATTGGTCAATAAGGCAAAATTTAAAAACAAAAACAAACAAAACATAAAACTAAGAAAGTAATAATAATAATTTTCTTCTCATTGCTCAAAATATTTCGGTATAGTCTCCTTGAGTCTCACCTAAAGTCCTTTAAGTCTACATTGGTTTAATAAAATGTATTAAACCCTTTACAGGGAAGTTTCTAGTTTTGTATACAGAAAAGTATGATTTGAAAAGTATGCTTTATACTAGAAGACTGTGCATTGAATTAGTGTCCTATGACTTGACTCATACCTAGTACCGCTTAAAATGACTTAATGTGTGCAGAACATATATATAACTAAGATCGAATAGATAATAGGTTGGGTGAATCTGCTCTGTGCCCACAACCAAACAAGGAATAGGAAATGAAGCAAAGGACACACATCCTCTTACATGTCAGATACTATTTATATATATCCCTTAATGTATACATTATGGAATCATAAGGTTAGCATTATGGTCCTTTTCTACTGAATGTACTACACCTGACTGTTATGTTTGTCATTTGTAAAGTATAAGTACTATAGTATTGTATAAAGTGACTACTATTGTACTAATTGCCTTAAATTGAGTATTAAGGTATAATGTGATGGTTAGATCCCATACTAAATGCTCTCCCTGTCAAGAGATTCTGGGAACCAAACACGACCTCTTCAATAATTGCAAGCTATAAACATCCACATTAAAATTATATGATCATGTATACCCAGTATAACTATCACCTTTTTTTAGAACAATGCGTTAGTGATTCATTGGTATAGTTATATCCTATAAGTGTTCCATGCTATAGCGCCTTGTTATGTTTGTTCTGTTATCATATATTGTATCTTCCTCCCTGTTTCTCTTTATTGTGTGTTCTCTTATGTTATCGTGTATTGTATCTAGTATGAACTGACTCTTTAAACTATACCCATTATAGTTTACTAGTGTTTAACCTGAACTATTGTTGAAAAGACTCATTGTACAACTAAGTTACGTCCGTACTTTAAAAATGGAGTTTTGCTAAACTACGAAGTAACATAACTTTAAAAGAGCTTTTTGAAATGTTTTGATCACTTATAAAAACATAAGAAACCTTTTGAAAGATATTTATATCATATACATACACAATTATGATTGTGTTCAACTTGTATTCTCCCCATTAAAAGCATTTAAAATAGTTAAAAGATTCATTACGGGGTATGAACTCACATGATGTGGGTGATTCAAACGGGTATGCGTGTATGGATGAGAAGTTCCACGAATGAAGTTGCGAGACATAACAAGTGCTAAATGACATATAATGACACATATTGGCATGATAATAGTGTTTATAACCAACTATATGAAAGGAAACACCTTCCGGGACTAGGAAACACTTTGACCAAGTGTTGAAATTATTCCAACAGAAATCACATGTGATTAATCAAAGGAAGGTAAAATGGCACTCACATGAGTTTACTACCATGGGTTTACGGCCCAAGGGAGTCTACAACCATAAACTCATGGTGAAACATGGCTAAGAGTGAGTTTGAAGGCTAGGGATGCTTTAGGGACTTTTGTTATATATTTGCATGAGAAAGACCCACCCATAGGAGGCCCTTGATGAGTTTACGGCCAAGCATGGAGCTTACTACCGTAATCTCATAGACATTATGAAATGGGAGTGGTTTAAGGTCATACAATCATCATGGAAGATTTCTAGGTCACTAGCTTTGCATATTATAGGGTTTTAAGGCTCAAACATGTCCTAACATTGACTTTACGGTCAAGGAAGATCTTGGGCTGTAAACTCATGATGTTAGTGGGAAAATGTGTGTTTCAATTCTCTAAGCATGAGTCCTAACTAGATATGAAGTATAGTGAAGAGTACTTACGATCTAGAAGCTTGAAATGGTTGATATTGGCCAAGAACACTAGTGTGTGTTCTTGGTGTTCTTGGTGAAACTTGAAGATCTAAACAAACATGATTTTCATGGATGAAATCAATGTATGAAGCTAGTTAATAAGATGTATCAACTAATCAAGGGATAGAACACTTACACTTTTGAAGATTTAAAGTGATTTTTGGATGATAGTTGAGAGAGAATGAGGGAAAATCAGCCAAGGAAAGGAAAGAATGGAAGAAATGGCCAATATATATATATATATATATATATATATATATATATATATATATATATATATATAAAGATGAGTTTACGGCCCCCTTGAGTTTACGACCGTAAACTCTTGGTAACTTGATCATAAACTCCTCTTGATGGAGTTTAAGGTTTGGATGCTATAATGTGGCTGTAGAAGGTACTTCTTAACACTCATTCCCTAAGTGTATTAGGCTAAAACTCCTTAGAAAGACCCTTAACAAGCCTAGAACTCATTAGAAACGAGTTTTACTCTCAGTTGAGTTGATTGACTGGGCTTTAAAAATCAAAAAAATTTCGGGTTGTCACAGTTATGAGAACTCACATGATAAATGACAATACGTTAATTTACGTGAAATTGACAATACACTTATTTTTACGCGGAAACACATGTCTTTAAACGGTTTTATAAACGAATAAAACTACATGTCATTAAGTTAAGTATGGTAATATATTTACACTTTTCGGTCTTGGGGCAATTAAGACAACAAATCAGCTTTAAGGAAAAATATAGGATTTTTCCGGATAAACGAAATTACTTTATTATAAGTAAAATTAACAACACACTTATTTCTACGCGAAAAAACAGCTCTTCAATAGTTTTATAAATAAATAAAACTCACATGATAAACAACTATATGTGGATTTTTACATATAAACACATCTCTTCAAAAACCTTTATATTAATATAAAGCTAGTTAGAAGGATTTTATGTATTGAAAATACTTGTACTTTCCAGTCTTGGATCATATTAGACTACAGCTCAACTTATGGAAAAATAAAGATTTTTCTAGGATAAACATCATTATTTTACAAGCAGACGATTTACAATCTAATTTTCTGGAAACAAGTACGATTACTTATATAATATCAAAGTATCATTATTTATGTATAAGAAACTTATAAATTTATGTCTTAGTGTACTAAGACTAGATTCCATTCAACTAATAAGAAAATATAAGAATTTCCTGGAGAAACACACGGACTTTTCCAAAAGAATAAACAATATACTTTCTATAACACAAACTCTTATGAACTCACCAACTTTAATGTTGACACTTTTTCAAACCACTTGTATTCTCAAGAAAGTTAGTAGACATGTACCTTCTCAGGCGTCACGAAGACGGGGCATAGTAGTATTACGTTTTATCTTTTGTATTAGTATTATGTAAATCAGGAAATGTTTTGAACACAATGTAAATTATATATTATCAATACAATGATTATTGTTTCCGCCGTTCTTGTTTGGGGGTGTGACACGACTTCATCCAATCTTTTGCATCGGTTCATCACAAGGTCTTCATAGAAGAATGAATCCTTTCTTAGTCCCATTTTAAAAGCTTCTACAACGGGGGCCATGTCGATGTTTGGGATGCTCATACATTCCCTACCAAACCTATTAACAAAGTCCCTAAGTTTTTCCTTAGGATCCTGAACCACCCGGTAGAGATCACTAGTGATCTTCTTGAAGGTTTTGCTGCAACAAAATTTGTTATTCAAGATATTAACTAAGTTTGCAAATGAAGTAATAGAGTATGGGGGAACGTTTAGCATCCATTTAAGGGCTGATCCTGTAAGGGTCAAACCAAAGCATTTGCATTGGCAAGCTTCCTTCAAGTGCCTTGGGATGGTAATGATCTCCATCCTTTCTCTGTATTGGGCTATATGCTCTTTAGGATCTGTAGTTCCATCGTATAGCATCATGGTGGGAGTTTGGAAGCACTTAGGAACTTCGATATCGACTATCGCGAGAGCAAATCTCAAGATCCTATAGCTTGTAGGAGATGCTTATAGTGTTGGTTACACTAGAGATCATTTGGCTTAATTACTAAAGTTCCTTGGCCATGTTTTGGTCTATTCCTGCATCAACGTTAGTATAGTTAGTATTAATAGTATTGAAGTTTAAGAAGTTACTAGAATGAAGGTTTCTAAGAGTGTTGAAAGGATCATTGAGATCATTGATAATGGATGCTCAGTTGTCCATAGTTTCCCCCCAGGGTGACGCCATAAAGGTAGGAATCATGTTCTTTTGGCGATTTTCTGAGGATCCTACATTATCGAAGTCTAGGATCCTTGGTTGCACAACTATGGGCATTCTTTCCTAGGATTTTTGAAATTCCGCCTTCGTCCTCTCCACTTCTTTGAGTAGTGCTCTATTCTCCTCATGTTGTTGGGTCACCTATTAGCGCCATTTTCCTCATCATAGCGAAAAATAATGCAGTAGTGATTGAGACAGTTGGATCCTCGAGCCTTAAGGATCCCAAACATAATGGATTAGTGATTGCGGGGGTGATTTTCTTGGAAGTGTTAGGCGTTTTCCTCTAAGTAGGGGTTCACTCGGAAGAGGTGGTAGGTTTCTGGTTGGAATGGAAGGAGCAAAGGACGAAGAGAGGATCGGTTGTGTGGACATGATTTTTTCAAGGATTTTGAACACCACATACCACGGTGGGCGCCAAATTGTTTTGGTAAAAAATTACACAAGTAGTAATCAACCAAATTGAATGAGAGACTGTGATGTTTAGATTGTGTAATATAAAATGGTAAAAGAGAGTGACACAATGGTTTACATGGAAATCCCTTGATCCTTTCTATAATCTCCAACATAAAACCTTGGGAGGTGCTAATGATCACCTACCTTGATGATTTTATTGATATAAAATGAAGATTATAGTGAGTTGTTTGTAAGAATGAGTAAAGAATTTTGTATAGTAAACTTAAACTGAAAACAGTGTGTCGTGTGCAGATTACAAGTGTCAATTTATAGTCTAAACTAGCCAACAAGATGTCCGATATTTCCAGGATCCTTTATAACCAACTTCATGAACTTTATTTAACCTAGTATTCTGGGTCTTCAACATTCTTAAGATGATTCTTTGTTATTAATTGGTCTTCCCTTGACTACTTCTACACACGTGTTAATTATAGACAAAATATGATCATTACAAATATTAATAAAAATAATAACAGTAATTAGCCGGGATCCTAAAGTAGCTGAAGATCATGCATATGTGAGAATCAGGAATATTGTAAGGATCCTGGCCCTAACAAGCGATATGACTCTTCTTTTTTAAAGAGAATACCCACGTAAACCTTGAAAATTCGTCCACAATGACGAGAGTGTATTTCATTACGACTCTTGACTTAACCGGAATTGGTCCAAAAAGATCCATGTGAAGAAGATGAAGAGGTTTGCTAATGGAAGAGCAACACTTTGGTTTGAAGGAAGACTTGATTTTCTTTCCCTTTTCACACCCTGAGCACAACTTATCCTTAACACACTACATCTTAGATCCTCGACATGTTCCTTAAATTCAAATGTAATAGCATCTTGTGCCACAAATAATTTAGATGAGATTAAGCACGAGGAAAAAAGCAGCAATGAAGAGAGTTGTCAGCAGAAAACATATCCAAAACTTAAACATCATTTTTCCAATTATTAGATAGAACAATGACATTCTTTTGATCAATAACATTTCCTTCTTGTTGAAGAGCACTTCATAGCAAGCCTCATACAGTTGGTTGATTGAAATAAGATTATGCTAAAGACCTTTCACATAAGAAACATTCTTGAAAAAAACATAATGGCACTTGATAGATCCATATCCCTTTGTAGCTCCCTTGCCATTATCTTTACATATAACAACCATACCATCTTTTTTTATGAAATCTTCTAAGGGAGAATTGAATCTTGTCATATGTCTTAAGCAACTATTGTCTACATACCAAATATGTTCTTTAACCCGAAACTAAAATATACAATAAGCCCAGAAACAAAAACAAAACAAAAAATACACAAAAACTACACTGACTCATTTCACAATGGTTCAGTCAATAAAAGATATTATAACAATCAGCAGGGACACAATTCAACGAGTTTCCCTTGTCGATCCACTTATCATTACAAGTCATGATGTTGTATGTGCGAACAGAGTTCTTTTAAAAAATCTACTTGCTGACTTTATGAGAAGCATCGTTGCATCGATAACAAAATTTGATTATAGGATCCATTCTGTGACAACCCGAAACTTTTATCGGTACAATTGATCTGTATATCAATATTACACTCGAATCTATCATCTTCTAGCAAAATTGTGGGTCCATATGAGTGCCTTAGTCTTAGTATAACCTATATATGAGTCTTAAGAAGGGTTAGAAAGTGTGTAGCATCATAAAATCGAGCCAATCACACCAAAGAAAGTGAGTGCGGCCGCACACCTGAGTGGGCGGCCAGCCAGCCGCACACACACCCCAACCACACACCAGACCCTATATATTGGAGAGGACCCCTACTAATGCAGTATCGAAGGACTTTAGGTGATTAACTCTGTAATACCTTTGTTTATATATCATGGTTATATATCATTAGTACCCAATAGGTCGTCGGATGTGTGCCTTCCGCCTTAACTCCTGTTCCTTTTTTGGTTGTGGGCTTAGGATAGATGCACCCTATTAATTATCTATTCGATATTAGATTATATATAGCCAGTATAAACTAAGTAATTATAGAAGTAATCACTATGGTCACAATTTTACTATAAGAAATAAGGGTTTTCTTAAAGATTCTTTTCATAAAATATAAAGGAACCATTACAATTAACTCCATGAGTAACAAGCGAATACACCATAGTTATATACATCAAGGACCTAACAAACAATGGGATGTGTGCTATCCGCTTTACTTCTTGTTCCTTGTTTGGTTGTAGGATTAGGGCAGAAACGCACAGTCAGTTGTTTATTTACTCCGAGTTCTATATAACTTGTATTCATTTAGTACTCATAGAAAGCATTGTAGAATCATTTTTACGTATCGTTCATCTAAGTAGGAAATATAGGATTTTCTAGATGTATTGGTGAACTTTTTGAAAACATAACTTATAAATTAATTCATTTCAACTATATTTTTCAACAACTTTATACAACCTACATACATCACTATAATCTTATGAACTCACCAGCTTAATTGCTGATAAACTCTTTCAAATAACTTGTATTCTCAGGAAACTAGTAGACATGTACTCGTGCTGGGAATTCGGAAGATGAAGCAATATAGCTCCAAGTCTTGTTTTGTTCTTTGCTTATGTACTCTATGTTTTGTGAACACACACATTGTAACCATTTTATTTTTAATTAAATGGTTGTTCATTACTTTGCTTACTATGGTGCATGTCTTGTGATACTAAACATGACGTCCTCCAACCCCGAACGCTTCTGCCGTTCCGGTTTTGGGGTGTGACAATAACCGTGCTAACTAATGATTTACCTACCACAACGTTCTTCAAGCATCGTAATGTTTGATATTTGTCACCCATAACCTATCGGTCGTGATGTAGCTCACAACCAAGGTGCAGGGTCATCAATCTCGTATAGATCTATACACAAGTATCACGCTCTTCAGGAGGAGCCTCGAGTTATAAAACAGGACTTCCATGTATTCCTTGGTAGCTATAACGAAGACGATGTCTCACAAATTTCCAATGACTTTACGTATTTTTGAAATAAAACCATTTGTATATAAAATTGTGTCAAAACTAGAAATTCTCCGATCCGAAATACAAGTCAAAAGGGGTCTTGTATATGTAATAGTTATAACTATATTACTAATATTATGTTATAGTAATGTAATTATGCTACCATAAACTTGTTGGGTTTTGAGCAATCTAACACTCCTAAGTGTACATGAAACCCTAAATACCTTGGATCTATGTTTTCTCTATTATACATGCAAATATCAACTTTCCAAGGTATTGTATTATTCTAACATACAAAACTTTGAATAACACAAGTTAGAATAACATACCTTTTGTTGGTGCTTGTCTTCACGAAGCTTGAGTGCCTAGTGCCCCAAGTGTGACACCTCAAATGGTTCACACAACACCATAAGCACTTGGAATAACTTAGAGAGAAATTAGAGCACTTCATGAAATCGTTTTGCCCTCACCCTCACACATAGTGTACAATTTCTTAAGCCATGGGATTCTCTTATATGGTGGCTATTAGGGTTACACCATGTAACTCGTGACTTTACCCATTCCTAATGCTCCATGGATTTTAACCTCCATAGAGCATCCATGGATTACCCCATGGACTTAGTGCAACATAAGGAATCTTGGATCACAAGCCCACACATATAAGAATGAATGATTTACACAATCAACCCATATATTTAATTAGTCTCCTTTTGATCACTTAATTAATTCCAAATTAATTCTTGATCAATAGAAATTAAATAACCTTATTGATATATTAGAAATTATAATATATTAATAAACCTTAAGTGTTATTTCTCTTATTTTAGTCTATCCAAGTGCATGATGCCATCCAACCCAAATGGACCATGCTGGGTCGGGTCAAGTTTTACCAATCATAGTTATGGACTTAGACATTGATCCAACAGTCTCCCACTTGGATAAGTCCAAAAATATTATTGCAAGTATGACTTCAAAACCCGAATAGCAATCGTAGCTCTCAAAAGGTTCTGTCGAACTCTGACCTTGTAGATGAACTCTGACGTTTGTCAATGACTTGTCCATTAGATAAGTGATCACATATTCCTCGGTTCTAGATATCATATGGACTGATACATGGATTATAATCATTCTCTCTGTCCATTTGTTGTTTCCCGATTTCTGATTTATAACGACTGACTAATTGAACAAATCAAATCAGTCCTGGCCCGGCCTAGCACTTCCATTTGTCATCATTAAATCATCGAGGGGCCCACAGATATCGCTTTTATCCCGAGGGTAAAAGGAATGGATAAACTTCTACTCATATGCTTGTACTAACTATTTGTTGAAACATACACAAAGGCACGTTTTATAACATCGAGTTACCAATGCGTTTACATGCAATCAATGTATGACCAACTCATAGTCAACAACTCATATCTCTAGGTTTGAGGAATATAAGATATTATCGTCTCATGATTCACTCGTGATAAAATCCATGAAGTGAATCCAAAGGAGCGTGGGTTGAATCCAATACTCAGCCCTTATGAGTACGCATGAATGTTTTAGCAACTATTACATTGTCTAAAGCACTTTAGACAAATCATACAAGCCAAATTCACGACAGTCTTGGTTCATACCTACTTCCAACATATGACCGACTATGGATGGTTTGAATAACTTGTTCATTCGGGAGAATGAACTAGTTATTCTGGAAGTCAAAACATGCAACGTGAAACACAAAATAATACTAATCCTATGGCCTCAACACTTTGAGCGTAAATAAAACACCTTTTATCTAAGCACCATATTGATCACTCATTATTCATGTTTCGATTAATCAAATTAATACTTGAATTGAAACATTAGTGATGCCATGCTCCAAGCATGCATACTATGTTTCTCTAAACAATAGTTATGCCATACTCCAAGTATGCACACTATGTTTACGTGTGGTCATCTCTTTGTGAAATGTATATCAATTGAACATAACTTCAATGATCCTAATCTCACAATCCCAATCCTTATTGTAAATGTAAGAATACCAACTTCTTGTCATTTACCGTAATCTATGCAATGATCCTCTTGTAATGATATTCACACAAGTCACAAAGACTTGGCAACAAAAATTACAAAGTATTCCAATGGAAAGCAATTCCTTGGAGATGAAGTCTCAAATTCATAGTACATTCCTTTGAACATCCTTCTTTGCATTTAGTTCTTTAATCTTACACAGATTCAAAGAATAACCTCCACCTATGGACACAATTCCATATTCCCATCTTGATCATCACTTTTGAACAAGAGTTGCCTCTTTCCAAAATATGTCAATATGATCCTTATTCTATACTTCCAATTATCCATGGGTAACCAAACTTTGGAAAACCCAAAATTGTTCTCCACAATTGCTTAATCATCTTAGTCATATCCAGTTCTAATCCATTTTCCCTTCTTAACGCCCTAAGCATTAGGAAAATTTAGAATGGATGAATATTATAACACATGCAACCGATCCTATATCCGAAGCATATGGGATACGATTCATGCTATAATATTTTTTATTTGCCATGTTCTCATAATTCGAACAATGAAGAGGGATGCCGTAATCATAATCGAATTTTGAGAAAGCAACATATATAGAAATTCCTTATGTTGAACAATTCCAACATAACATTCATATATATTCATGACTAAAGTTGATTAAAATCTCAATCTAAGCTTGTAGAATTGGAATGAAGTATAAATTCGTCTCCCTTAATTATAGTAAAACAACTTTTTCAAAGCAAGTTGAAACTTTTGTTTTCTATAACTAACATTGCTAACTTGCAACCTAATCATCATGCTCCCACTAGCATAATGACTATTATCTATCCAGCATAACACTTTATGCTCCCACTAGCTTTGTCAGGTACCTAGAAATCAGTCAGATTTCTGATACTAGATTGTCTTGATAAGACTTTATCAAATCATACACCTGGAGTCTAATCCTTTCCTTAGATAGCTCACATGTGAGTCTAAACCTTTTCCATTCTCATTAGTTAGTGTGCCGGTTAACCACACACGCTAACGACATGAGAATGCAAACTTCACACTTTCTATCCACTTAAATCTACTTAGTGAAAGAGTTTCCTCACTATCATTTTCATGAATCGGAGAGAAGCCTTATGACACTTAGATTTAATGGTGTATGTGTTCTTATCCAAGTGAATTGTCAAAACCATAGTCACAAGACAAGGATAATGACAAGTCCAAACTTATATGGACTGAACTCAATCTAATTTCTTGCCACCTGGCAGCTCAAGGGCCTTCCATTGCTTCCAAGTTGTTATGCAACCAGTTGAGAACTCTTAGAACTCCAATGGAAAACCAACTTTAACTGGAATGGGCACATAATATGTCAACACGATAGGTTACAAACCTTAAGTCGTGGTCTAGTGATTAACAAAACTCTTGATTAGTTCTTGAATCTATCTTAAGATCCTTTTAAGGCTCCCACTGACCTCTTGACATATAAGATTCTCTTTTTCAAGAACCATTATTTGACAAAAAAGAATATTCAAGAGTTAGTGCAGATTCTTATCAAGTTAAACACTTCTCACAATTGGTCTTAGTTGGTCTTTGTTTTATCCAAAACATCACAACTTACCAATTTCAAATGTACAAGAGTAAGAACACATTTTACTCTACATTTAACAAGTGTTATAAACCTTTCTTAAGATTATGTCACTCAAGGCTTAATCTTGGAGTATGACTGTAAGATTTAATTTTGGAACGAAGTATAATTTATCTTTTGATCTAACCATTTCAACAATTCACGATTCCTCTCCTTAGTCAAACAAAATGAAATAAGGTGTTCTTAGAGGATCAATTGTGACATGGTTTCATAATCACTAAGATAACCATAACACAAAATACACAAGTACTCTCCCATCTCTTCAGATTTGAGAAACTTTTATCTTTCAGCCTTATTTGATTCTTCTTTTTCATTCTGCCATACATTGAAACTTTTCAAATGTTTCAGAATTACACTTAAACTTGTAAGCATAATCATATTTACTAAACTTCAGTAAATCTTATCAACCTTTGTGGTGGACCTGACCAGCACACAACCAAGTGTACCCAATCTTTTAGTCCTTCACTTGAGTCACATGCGAATGTGAACAAGGAATTAGTCTTAATTTATCAAAGAAGAAAATTCTCATTCATCACACAATACAACTTGCATGATACCAAGTTTCTATCCAACTGAAACTTGGGTGATGAGAATCTTTCCTTATTTGGTAAACTATGACACTACCACAAATGAAAGAATCAAATCCATTTCCTATATTGCTCATCAATGGAAACATATAATCAACAATTTTTCACAAATGCCATTGTAAGGATACTTAAAGTAAATAAAATCAAAACCATTTTTCTTTTATTTTAAAACTTTGCGGAAAAATTAATCCTTACAATCCATATGGAAAACTTGTTTTTATCTATTCCTAAGCAATATATCATAACTCTTAAGTAACAGCTCAAAATTCTGATCACCGAACCATGCGATCGAAATCCATCTTCGCGATCAGAATCAGCATATACTTCCTTTAAGATTCTTCACCTTTTCTTTGATTCTTAAAACATCAACATGTGACCTCGTCACATTATGCAATAAGAATCTCAGAATAGAAACTTGCTAGAGTTAGACAATGGACTTTACCTGAAGTAGAGTCAAACCTATTGACTTTACCATCCTTAAGATGTTTCAGGTAAATTTAGCAGCTTCGCAAGCAAAATCTTTCCTTTGGCAACAGAATCATATGGACTCTTTGGAAACGTACATGGAACTATCACAGACTTAACCTTTCTCTTTACCATTTGGTCAACCGAGTTGACTATGGCCGGTCCCTTTCCATTGGGAAGAGAAAGTTTTTCCTGGACCTCCAATGTCACCATTTTCACTGTCCAAATAGGTTTGGAAAGTAGATCTTCCAATCCAATTTGCTTTAGTAATGCTCTAAATCATTGCTAATTTAGCATCATCGAGCAAATAGGTAAGGTCATTAAGGGTCTTGTCGCAACCTATCATCAAGGAGTGACTGAAGAACCAAGTCAGCAGCCAGCTACCTCGAGACTTCGACACCCGACTCTCCCGACTTGTCAATATGTGGCTTAATCCCCAAGATCTAAGCACATATAAACTTTGCTTTCCAATAGGTATTGAGTGTGACAACCCTATTTTTCCCAAAAGCATTGTAAACATTCGAAAGCTAAAAACAACGAAATTAACCTCGAAAATAAAGTGTTCAGGTATCTAAGTTGGGATGCATCGAATATTAGATATCATGCCCAGGTTTCCAAAAACATAAAGAACACTCAAAACCGAGTTATATTGAAGAAATTATAACCACTCGTATAATTACAACACGACGTTAAAACATAATTTGACGTATAAAGTGGAATCTCAATAAAATACGTTTTAGCCTTAAAGTATCTAAACAAAAGTCGTAGATCTCGTTGAAAGATGAGCGTGCATAAAAAGATCGCCCAAATTGGATCTCGTATGAAGAAGTTACGAATTTTCAAAGTTTCGTAACAGTAGTAGAGGGCTAAAAACTCGGATTAAAGATCGAGTGTTATTTAGCTATCGCCATCTAAACGGAAGTTGAAGATCTCCTCGGTGGTAATAAAACAATCAAAAGACAAACGAAAACCGACGTCGAATAAAGAACCTATGAAATTTTAACGAACTTTAGGAGGCCCGGCCTATTAAAATTATATCATTAAAAATAAAGTCAAAACTAGCCGACGGAGCCTAAATGAAAGTTGTAGAGCATAATCTCACCTACGCGTGGATATAAAGAACGCGAAAAACTGAGCTCGTACGCGAAAGTTACAGAATTTAGAAGTTGGAAGCAGGGATTACGCCCCGCGTACTCTGGGAGTACGCCCCGCGTACTAGACCCAGAGTCGAGTCCCATCGGCCCGCCCAAGCTACGCCTAGTTAGCCAGGAGTCGTAAGCCATGACGCATTATTATGCCCTGCGTAACCGAAGTACGCCCCGCGTAACTGACTACGCCCTGCGTACTCCGGAAGTACGCGCCGCGTACGAGGATCTCCAGCCCTATAAATAGAGGGCATAAAACTCGAGTTTTGGCACACCTTCACAATTTCTCAGCATTTCTCCCTGTTCCAGAGGCCATTTCATTGCCTTGGTTTCCGCACTTGAGCCCCCGACGAAAGATTTACGTTGCATAGATCCCCGAAGAGCCCGACGATGCAACTATCCGCGATCGAAACTCTGCTCAACTCTAGCCCCTCTCTTCAAACTTAACGAGTGAGTTCATACCCCTACTTTTCAATCCTTTTTCATGTTTTAGGGGGGAAATACAAGTACATTACACGTTAAAAGTATCGTTTTCTAAACATAAATACAAATTCTAACTTCGAATATCGATACAAACATCTTACGTATACAAGGGCGATTATATCACTAAGTTATGTCTACGAAATGAAACATACTATCTGAAAAACTATAATGGGTATAGTTAGCAAGTCAATCCTACATTTTTATACAATTTGAAAAACGAAACACTTTCAAAAGAAGTAAGGTCATTTCATTGTAAATCTATTTATACTAGGTAATGTGAGACATTTAAACTTCAACGTACATTTTTGTATGCATTTCAAGTCCTGTATTATATACCATAATCTCTTGGAGGGAGAGCGTGATACTTGTGTATAGATCTATACGGGATTGAGAATCCCGCACCTAAACTACTAGCTATAGTTAGACCAGCAGGTCTGGGGTGACAAATGTCATAACACTGCAACACTTGAAGAATGTTGTTACAGGGCGTCAGTGTCATCAGTATGGTTATAAAACTCACATAAAAAGTATAAAACAAGATTGGTTTACGAGATTCATATGTGCATCGTAGTTTTTCCTACATTATATTTCCATACTAAATTATTGTCATCATTTGTTTATAAAAGTTACTAACACATTCCAACTTGGGAACCTTTTTCATTACACAAGAAAATATTGGATTTTCTAAAAACCTCGTTTACCAAATTACTACCAAAAGGATTATACTTTTCAACTCGGAACACTCATGAACTCACCAACTTAATTGTTGACACTTTTCAAAACCACTTGTATTTCTCAGGGAATCAGTGATACAGGTAAACTACCAGCTTTTGGAAGAAGGAACACAAAGGGTGTTTTTATCATTAAACATTTATCATCATATTGTAATATTCTTTTGATAACATGTATAACGCAACAATATATGTTTTCATTTTTATATATATGATGGTTGTGTTACTTTCTTTACAATATTCAATCGTTGTGATACTACGTGAAGTCATCCACCCCCGAATGTTTCCGCCATTCTGGTTTGGGGGTGTGACAGATTGGTATCAGAGCATTGTTTATAGTGAACTAAGTATATCAAACCACATAAGATATACAAACTATAAACACAACGGGAACCAAAAACCCTCTGATAACAACATTTTCATAGAAGTATATTTTTTTTAAATATATACGTTTTTTACTGCACGTATCAGTCTCGCGTCATGACAAGTTTTTCTAAAAAGTAGTATGGCAAGTTGCAATACCACGATCGAGCCTTGGGGTATGTAATCAAATCAAGAATAAATATAGCCTGATCAACTATATTTATCTTGGATTTGACCAATATACGTCGAGGAATGGTCGTAGTAGTCAACAAGCCAAAAACTTATAAAATCTAAATTCGCTAAATTGAAATAATATAAGTCTATTATTAAACGATAAAACATTGCGCTCAGTAAAGATGTAAATAGGCTTAGGGAGTCGTTAATTAGAAATTTCTTTTGTTATAAAAATCTCATACCTCTATCCCAGTACAGACAAATGGCCGGATTTCCTTTACCGGGAGACCCCTACTACCTAAATCAAGGTAACGGCGGCTGGATAGAAGAAGACCCGGAGGAAGACCCAGAGGAAATCGAAGAAGAAATCGAAGAAGAAATCGAAGAAGAAGTCGAAGAAGAATTCGAAATCGAAGTCGGAGAGGAATACGAAGTCGATGAGGAGATCGTGGAAATTTCTAGCGGAACAGATTCCGAACCAGAAGTAATCGACCCTCCCATCCCCCATCCTCCAGTGATCAGGCCACATCAACCGGGACCCATTCCCATCTGGGGAAGCCACCTCTACTACTGGAGCCGTCAGCAAGGTGTACGCCCTCTATTTGGCATGTGTCGGGATTTTTACAATGTCAGTGGAGGAGGCTCAGCTGATCGAGCACTTCCCGTTGTCGTGAACGCTATAGCTAACCAGAACTACCAGGCAGACCAACAAGCAACCAGAATTCGAGAGATCAATGCTGCTACCCAAGGTAACGCCTCCGACATCAGCCGTTTGGAAGGACTACATGAGAATATCCAAATCTACACGAGGACACTACTGAGCCAAATGATAACAGCTCTAGATGATATAAGAGAGATGAAAGAACAACAAGCGGAATTCGAGAGGCGACTGATGGGAGTCAAACGGTCAGATGACGAATCCAGCTCCAAACGCCACAAGTAGAGTTTGTTCAAGCTCCAACAAATTTTGATATAGACTAGGACCGCGGATAAAGTTTTTCTCTTATTTTCTTTTGTATCTGTAAACGGAGACCTCATAGGTAGGTCAAATTTTCCTAGAAGCATAATGAAACACACCTTAGGTGTGACATATATATATATATATATATATATATATATATATATATATATATATATATATATATATATATATGCAGTGCCTCTTTATATACCTCTCGAAATTAATTAAATTGTTATATCTAATTTGAAACCAAAAACTAAAGTCAAAACAAATTACAAGCTACGACTAACCCTCAACTACACGATTGTCAAAACATTAGAAACTTATAGTATTCATTCTTATTTTCTCTACCAGAACATGCCTCCTCGTAGAACAACACGCAGAAACTCAACTCCAGCACCACCTCCACCACCTCCTCCAACTATGGATGCAGCTATGTTCCAAACTGCTGTAACGGCCGCTGTAACCGCGGCGATGGCTCAAATGAGCAACAATGGGTCGGGAGGTGGAATAAATAGCTTTACCAACGGCCCAAGCCAAGGCCGTACTGGAGTCTGCACTTACAAAGACTTCACTAATGGAAAACCTATTCCCTTTTATGGAACTGGAGGAGTATTGGCTCTGTCCCAATGGATACAGAAAACGGAAGCCGTATTTGAAATTTGCGCATGCCCGGAAGAAAGCAAAGTAAAATTTGCTGCCTGTACATTCTCTGAACGCGCCTTGACATGGTGGAACGGCCACGTCAAGACACTAACCCTGGTGGTGGCAAAATCCATGGGTTGGGAGAATTTGAAGCGAATGCTCCTACGGGAATACTGCCCAAGGGGCGAGATTCAGAAGCTGGAACAAGAATTGTGGAACCTTTCGATGAAAGGATCGGACATCGCAGGCTACACCAATAGGTTCAGCGATTTGGTAACACTTTGTCCTGGGATGTTGATTCTAGAAAGCCAAAAAGTGGAGAGGTACATCTGGGGATTATCACCCCAACTGCGAGGAAGTGTGCTAGCTTCCAAGCCCATGACCTTCGACAGTGCCAAAGAACTGGCGCAATCTCTTGTGGATCATGGCGTGTGCCAAGGAGTCACGACTATCGTAACTGAACCAACCAAAGGGAATAATGACAACAATAACAACAGCAAGAAGAAATACTGGAACAAGAGGAAGGGACTAACCTCGCAAGAACCTTCAAAGAGACAAATGGTGGCGGTTCATGCTGCTACTACTCCCTGCACAACTCCTACAACTTCGACGCCAACAAAACAATATGCAGGGAACTTTCCCGTTTCTGTAACGCACCAGCGCGGCCATTCACTCAAGTTCCTGGTACTGGAGTAAGCCAAGCATGTTATGGATGTGGAGAAACCGGGCATTTCAAGAGGGACTGCCCCAAGACAAGGAATGTTGGTGGTATTGGGAGAGTGCTGGCGATAGGTCAAAATGAAGCAATAACTGATCCAACAGTAGTTACGGGTATGTTTCTCCTCGACAACATTTATGCATGCATAGTATTTGATTGCGGTGCGGAGAGAAGTTTTGTGAGCCATAAATTCAAACATCTACTTAACCAGAGACCCCAACCACTTAATAAAATATTCACTGTAGAAATGGCTAATGGAAAAACAGAAAGCACAAGTGATATGTACGTCGTGTGCACATTAAATTTAAACGAACACTTATTTCAAATCGACCTTATGCCCATTTCGATAAGAAGTTTTGATATAATCATCGGTATGGACTGGCTGAGTCTTCACCATGCCGACATCCTTTGCCATGAAAAGGCCGTTCGTCTCAATCTTCCCAACGGTGAAAATCTCATCATATATGGAGACAAACCTAGTGCAAAATTACAAATCATCTCCTGTATTAAAGCACGAAAATATCTTCGCAAGGAATACCATGCCTTTCTAGCCCACGTAGTAGACCAGAAGAAAGAACCAAAGAACATTAAAGATATTCCAGAAGTCTGCAACTTCCCAGACATTTTCCCCGAAGATCTCCCAGGAATTCTACCGGAACGTCAAGTCGAATTCAGAATCGACTTGATTCCCGGAGCCACCCCAGTAGCAAAGTCACCTTACCGTTTAGCTCCAGCCGAGATGCAGGAACTATCCAGTCAATTGGACGAGCTGTTGAGCAAGGGATTCATCAGGCCAAGCTTCTCACCATGGGGTGCACCAGTCCTATTCGTGAAAAAGAAGGACGGATCTTTTCGCATGTGCATCGATTATCGAGAACTGAACAAACTGACAATCAAGAACCGATATCCCCTTCCACGTATAGACGATCTTTTTGACCAACTACAAGGAGCGAGCTACTTCTCGAAAATCGACCTAAGATCCGGTTATCACCAGCTACGAGTACTAGAAGGAGACATCCCCAAAACGGCTTTTCGAACACGATATGGTCACTACGAGTTTGTAGTGATGCCCTTCGAATTAACAAACGCTCCAGCAGTGTTCATGGATTTGATGAACCGAGTATGTCACCCCTTCCTGGACAAATTCGTGATTGTGTTCATAGATGATATACTCATCTATTCTAGAAACCAGGAAGAACACAGCCAACATCTCCGCCAAGTTCTGGAAACATTAAGGGCAGAGAAACTTTACGCCAAATTTTCCAAGTGCGAATTTTGGATTCGTGAGGTGGATTTTCTAGGACACGTAGTAAGCAAGGAAGGGATACACGTGGATCCCTCGAAGATCAAAGCAATAGAGAATTGGACGATTCCAAGAACCCCTACAGAGATCCGACAATTTTTAGGACTCGCCGGGTATTACCGAAGGTTCATACAGAATTTTTCCAAGATTGCCAAGCCACTCACCACACTAACTCAGAAAAATGTGACCTTCGACTGGGGAGAAAAACAAGATGCCACATTTCAAACGCTAAAACGAGCATTATGTAGTGCGCCCATCCTAACCCTGCCAGAAGGGACGGAGGACTTCGCGGTCTATTGTGATGCATCAAACCAAGGACTCGGGTGTGTCCTGATGCAACGAGGAAAGGTCATCGCCTATGCCTCAAGACAACTAAAGACGCATGAAGTGAACTACACAACGCACGATATTGAGCTAGGAGCAGTCGTTTTCGCTCTAAAGATATGGAGACACTACCTCTACGGCACAAAATGCACGATCTTCACTGACCATAAAAGCCTTCAACATATTCTCAACCAGAAAGAACTCAACATGAGACAAAGACGGTGGGTAGAGCTACTAAGTGATTACGAATGCGAAATTCGATATCACCCCGGAAAGGCTAATGTAGTGGCGGATGCACTCAGTAGGAAGGAATACTCAGGTCGCCGAGTGAAGTCCCTAACTATGACGATCCATTCCCACCTGTCCACGCAAATCAAGGAAGCCCAAATAGAAGCCTTGAAATCTGAAAATGTGGCAGGAGAAACCCAAAGGGGAATGGATAAGAATCTTGAAACCAAGAACGACGGAGTTCGTTATTTCATGGATCGAATATGGACACCAAAGTTTGGTGGATTCAGAGAAATCGTCATGGACGAAGCCCATAAAACACGATACTCCATACACCCCGGCTCCGACAAGATGTATCTCGACCTCAAGAAGTTGTACTGGTGGCCGAACATGAAAGCCGAAATTGCTACCTACGTGAGTAAATGTCTGACGTGCGCTAAGGTCAAAATAGAATACCAAAAGCCTTCAGGTTTATTACAACAACCAGAAATACCCGAATGGAAGTGGGAGCGGATAACTATGGATTTCATAACCAAGTTACCCAAAACGACAAACGGACTCGACACCATTTGGGTAATTGTCGACAGGTTAACTAAATCAGCGCATTTCCTACCGATCAAAGAGACGGATAAATTGGAGAAGTTAACGGGTAATTGTCGACAGGTTAACTAAATCAGCGCATTTCCTACCGATCAAAGAGATGGATAAATTGGAGAAGTTAACAAGGACGTACCTCAGGGAAATTGTACGACTGCACGGTGTGCCCGTATCCATTATCTCGGACCGAGATAGTAGATTCACCTCAAGATTCTAGCAGTCGCTACAAAGAGCTTTGGGGACAAGACTAGACATGAGTACCGCCTATCACCCTCAAACCGACGGCCAGAGCAAGAGAACCATACAAACCCTAGAAGACATGTTGAGAGCCTGCGTAATCGATTTCGGCAAAGCATGGGACACACATCTACCCTTGGTCGAGTTCTCGTACAACAATAGCTACCACACCAGTATCAAAGTTGCCCCGTTCGAAGCCCTCTATGGCCGCAAGTGCAGGTCACCTTTATGCTGGGCCGAAGTGGGAGACACCCAACTAGCAAAAGGACAAGCAACTGACAACACACTTACTGGGCCAGAAATCATACGGGAAACTACGGAGAAGATTGTTCAAATCCGAGAACGTCTAAAGGCATCAAGGGATAGACAAAAGAGTTATGCAGATAAGAGACGAAAACCCTTGGAATTCCAAGTTGGAGACCGTGTCCTACTAAAAGTCTCGCCTTGGAAAGGATTGATACGCTTCGGAAAACGTGGGAAACTGAACCCCAGATACATCGGACCATTCGAGATCCTTGCGAGGATCGGTCCAGTGGCTTACAAACTTAGACTACCTCAGGAACTCCACAACGTACACCCTACCTTTCATGTATCAAACCTAAAGAAATGCTTATCCGACGAGACCCTTGTCGTCCCTCTAGACGAAATTGCAATAAACGAAAACCTCCAATTTGTAGAGGAACCGGTAGAGATCATGGATCGGGAAGTCAAAAGGACTAAACAAAGCCGCATACCTATCGTAAAGGTCCGCTGGAACGCCAAACGAGGACCTGAATACACCTGGGAACGAGAGGATCAAATGAAACAAAAGTACCCGCATCTTTTTCTTAATTTGTAATATCTATCTTAGATTAAATTTCGGGACGAAATTCCCGTAACAGGGGGATGATGTGACAACCCTATTTTTCCCAAAAGCATTGTAAACATTCGAAAGCTAAAAACAACGAAATTAACCTCGAAAATAAAGTGTTCAGGTATCTAAGTTGGGATGCATCGAATATTAGATATCATGCCCAGGTTTCCAAAAACATAAAGAACACTCAAAACCGAGTTATATTGAAGAATTTATAACCACTCGTATAATTACGACACGACTTTAAAACATAATTTGACGTAAAAAGTGGAATCTCAATAAAATACGTTTTAGCCTTAAAGTATCTAAACAAAAGTCGTAGATCTCGTTGAAAGATGAGCGTGCATAAAAAGATCGCCCAAATTGGATCTCGTATGAAGAAGTTACAAATTTTCAAAGTTTCGTAACAGTAGTAGAGGGCTAAAAACTCGGATTAAAGATCGAGTGTTATTTATGTTGGGTTTTGAGCAATCTAACACTTCCTAAGTGTGCATGCAACCCTAATAAACCTTGGATCTATGTTTGTCTAAATACATGCAAAATAATAATTTTCCAAGGTTTATAACCTATCTAACATGGCATGGGGAACATTTCAACATAAAAAGAGTTAGAAGAGATTACATACCTTTTGGTGTGTTGGGTTCTTAGGAGTTTGAGGGCCAAGCACCAATAGTGTGAATGCCTCAAATGGAATCACAAACACCACAAACTCTTGGAAAACTTTGAGAGAGTATATACACCTTGTATAAATCGGCCACACACATGCACACACACACTAGAACACTAGCTTTCTCTTAGTATATCTTAGGCTCTTTTTCATGCTCCATAAGTATGCTTATATAGTATGCATGGTTAGGGTGAAACCCTAATAACCCATGTCTTTTCCTTTTCCAAGGATCCATGGGTTAAAAGCTCCATGGATCATCCATGGACTTCCACATAAGCCTAGCCCATTAACAAATGAGTATTAGCCCACACTATATAAAACAAATAGCTCATAATTTAATTAGTATTCCTTTTAATCTCTAAATTAATCCATAATTAATTTAAGACTAAAACTAATTAAATAACGTAACTTCATATTAATATATTATAACTCATAATATATTAATAAACATATGTGTATAACTCTCATAAAATTATCCATAATAGTTTGGATGAGATGCAACCCAAATGGACCATGCCGGTCGGGTCAAGTATATACCAAATAAGTTATGGACTTAGACACCTTATCCAACAGACTCCCACTTGGATAAGTCTAATAACTATATTTGCCTATAACTTCAGGAACCAACCAACAATCGTAGCTCTCGAAAACTCCCTCGAACAATGAAGACTCTGTCGAACTATGAAGCGCCATTTTAGATAAGTGATCACATAATCCTCTGTTCTCATGATATCAGCCGGACAAACACATGGAACTATGTCTTGCTTATTGTCTAGCAGTTGTTTCTCGATTTTCCGATTTGTTTGACGAAGAACTTCACTGAACACATCGGTTTAGTTCTGACCAGGCCTGGTTCATGGGTCAACACAAAATCATCGAGGGGCCCGGATATCGCTTCTATTTCTAGAAGGAACAGATAAACTTCGACTGATATGCTTGTTCTACTACTTATTGAATTGTACACAAAGGCACGTTTTATAACATCAAGTTACTGATGCGTTTACGTGCAATCAATGCACAACCAACTCATAGGTAACAACTCATATCTCTAGGTTTAAAGATTTATATGATGTTATCGTCTCACGATCACTCGAGATAAATTCCATGAAGTGATACAAGTGAGCGTGGGTTTATACCAATACTCATAACTTATAAGTACTCATGAATGTTGCAGCAACCATTGCCATGTCTAAACACCTTTAAGGCATCTACAAACCCAATTCATGACAATCTTGATTCATACCTACTTCCGACGTATGATCGATTGTGGAGGTTTGAATAAATTAATTATTCTGGAAGTCAAAACATGCAAAACTGAAACAATAGTAAATAATTGACAATGATAGTAACACTTTACTCATAAATAAATCACAAATTTTATTCATCATCAAACGTCGATTACATTTTACAAGTTTCAGGAAAAATTATCTAATCTGTAAAACTAATATCGTCCCTCAGCCCGATGCGTCTCGCATGCTGAAAATGCTTAACCCTCGTCAGTCCCTTCGTAAGGGGATCTGCAGGATTCTCATCTGACGATATCCTCCTTGTCACAAGGAGTCCTTCTTCAATATTGTGTCTTAAGAATTGATATTTTCTGTCAATGTGTCGGGATCTGCCATGATCTCTTGGTTCCTTGGCTAAGATAACCACAGCATTGTTGTCACAGAAAATCTCTATAGGTTCCTTAATAGCTGGTACAACTCCAAGGTCTCCGATGAAGTTCTTTAGCCATATCGCCTCCTTCGCTGCTTCACTCGCTGCTATATACTCTGATTCACAAGTCGAATCAGCCACCGTCTCCTGCTTGGAACTCTTCCAAGAAATTGCCCCTCCATTTAAGGTAAAGATCCAGCCCGACTGAGAGCGGAAATTATCCCTATCAGTCTGAAAACCAGCATCACTATACCCTAATATTCTCAAGTCATCACTGCCACCAAGGGTAAGGACCCAATCCTTAGTCCTCCGCAGGTACTTGAGAATGTTCTTTACCGCGGTCCAATGAGCCTTGCCAGGGTTCCCCTGAAACCTGCTGACCATGCTCAAAGCAAATGCCACATCAGGACGGGTACAAGTCATAGCATACATGATCGAGCCAACTGCGGAAGCATATGGTAATTGGCTCATCTCAGCTATCTCTGCCTCTGTACTCGGACTCTGAGTCTTACTCAGTTTGGTATTGCTTTGGATCGGTAAATCTCCTTTCTTGGAATTCTCCATGTTGAACCTTTTCAACACCTTATCCAAGTAGATACTCTGACTATGTCCAATTAGTCTTCTACTCCTTTCTCTTAATATCCTTATCCCTAGGATATAGGTAGCCTCCCCTAGGTCCTTCATAGCAAAGCACTTCCCAAGCCAGGACTTAACCTCCTGCAAGGTTGGGATGTCATTTCCTATGAGTAGTATGTCATCCACATACAGTACCCAGAGGCTAACTATACTCCCACTAGCTCTGACATACACGCAAGACTCATCTTCGCTTCTCAAGAAGCCAAACTCTTTTACCTTCTCATCAAAACAAAGATTCCAGCTACGAGATGCTTGTTTTAATCCATAAATGGATTTCTTAAGCTTGCATACTCTATTAGGGTACTCTGCATTGACAAAACCCTCTGGCTGATTCATGTACACATCCTCAGCCAACTTACCATTAAGGAAAGCGGTTTTGACATCCATTTGCCATATTTCATAATCATGAAATGCTGCAATGGCTAACATAACCCTAATAGATTAATCTTGGCTACCGGCGAGAAGGTTTCATCATAATCAATACCTTGAGTTTGAGTAAAACCCTTCGCAACCAGTCGAGCCTTATAAGTATGCACTGTTCCTTCCATGTCGGTCTTCTTCTTGAAGATCCATTTGCACCCGACTGTTTTACGGCCCGGTACATTGTCAACCAAGTTCCAAACTTGATTGTCATACATGGACTGTATCTCGCTGTCCATAGCCTCCTTCCATTTAGCAGACTCCGGGCCTGCCATGGCTTCCTTAACACTGCTAGGTTCATCCAAATTTACTAGTGTACTATCACTAATAAACGTATCACCTTCCATAGTAATATGAAAACCATAATAAAACGAAGGTGTGTTCCTAACCCGTGTGGAACGTCTCGGAGGTACAGACTCGTCAGCTGGATCAACAGGAGTTTCCTCCTCAGGTTGATTGCTAGTGTCTGAGGTTCCTTCACCAATTGATTCTTGAATTTCTTCAAGATCAATCTGCCTCCCACTGTCTCCTTGGCTTATAAATTCTTTCTCGCGAAAGATCCCTCTTCGTGCTACAAAGACCACATTCTCACTGGGTCTGTAGAAAAGGTAACCGAAGGATTTCTGTGGGTAGCCGATGAAAATACACCTTTCACTTCGGGGTTCAAGCTTATCATGAGTTTCACGCCTCATGAAGGCTTCGCAACCCCAAATTTTGATGTGGTCCAAATTGGGAACCTTCCCTGTCCACATCTCATGAGGTGTTTTGGTAACCTTCTTTGTAGGGACTAGATTAAGGATATGGGCGGCAGTCTCTAAGGCATACCCCCAAAAAGAGATTGGTAACGAAACTCGACTCATCATAGAGTGAACCATGTCCAACAAGGTACGATTACGCCTCTCAGCTACACCATTCAGCTGTGGTGTCCTGGGAGGAGTCAATTGTGAGACAATCCCACACTCCTTAAGATAGTCATGGAACTCGGTACTAAGATACTCACCACCTCGATCGGATCGAAGCATCTTAATGTTCCTGCCCAATTGATTTTCTACTTCCTGCTTAAATTCCTTAAACCTTTCAAAGGTTTCGGACTTATGTTTGATTAAGTAGACATACCCATATCTACTAAAATCATCAATAAAAGTCACATAATACCGATTAGCGTCCCTTGTGGCGGTTTTGAATGGCCCACATACATCAGTATGTATTAGGTCCAACAAACCTTCACCCCTCTCACAAGTTCCAGTGAAGGATGATTTTGTCATTTTTCCAAGTAGACAAGATTCACAACTATCATCTGATTTAAGGTCAAATGATTCCAAGACTCCACTCTTTTGGAGTTGGCCTATGCGTTTCTTGTTTACATGTCCAAGACGACAATGCCACAATGATGCTTTATCTAGGCTAGTAGAAGAATCAATATACAACACATTATTTCCTAAGTTGTCTACAATCGACACAGTTTCATACATGCCATCACAAGGTAATGCTTTAAAATAAAACACGTTATTAAAGAAAGCATTAATACCACCACATTCATTATCAAACGAAAAGGTAAAACCTTGTTTGTACAAAGCATGAAAAGAAATAATATTCCTCGCCATTTCAGACGAGTATACACATTTATTCAAATCTAATTTTAACCCATTATTAAGCAACAAAGTATAAACTCCAATCTTGGAAACAGGCGAAGCCTTCCTATTCCCCATGATCAAGTTTATCTTCTCGTGCTCCACATCCTCACTTCTTCTTAGGCCCTGCATATCAGAACATATGTGAATACCACATCCTGTATCAAGCACCCAAGAGTTAGAATATGTTGAGTAATTAGACAATATAGTGTAAATACCTGCATAGGTGGGTTTCACTTTCCCATCCTTTAGATCCTGCAAGTACTTAGGGCAGTTTCGCTTCCAGTGTGCCTTTTCATGGCAATAAAAGCATTCAGCATCCTTTGGAATGGCAGAAGGAGTGACAGAACCGTTCTTAGTCTTTGATGAGGAGCCTTCAAGAGACTTTCCCTTGGTACCCTTCGAAGGGTGCTTCCTCTTTTTCCCTTTGCCTTGCCCAATAGCTAAAACAGGGGTAGAAGTTGGAGTAGGAGTAGTAGAGGTAACAACCGCTTTACCCTTAAGACCGGTTTCCGCGGTCTTCAAGAGTCCTTGAAGCTTGCTGAGGGTAACTTCCTCCTTGTTCATATGATATGTCATTCGAAAATGATCATAACAAGAAGGTAAGGAGTGCAAAATGATGTCAATTGCTAACTCCTCGGGGATGTTAACATTCAGCTTCAGCAAACGGTCCACATACCTTTGCATCTTTTGCATGTGGCCCGTGACGGATTCACCGTCCTTCATGCGGGTAGTTATTATGGAGGAGATGATTTCATACCGCTCCTGACGAGCACTCTGATGGTACCTTTCCATCAGGTCTTGGTGCATCTCAAAAGGGTAGAAATCTTCATACGACTTTTGGAGCTCGGCTGTCATCGTGGCCATCATGATACATGCCACCTTAGTAGCATCTCTCTCATGAGTCCTGAATTCAGCGATCTCCTCAAGAGTAGCAGTAGACTCATCAAGTTCTTTTAACTCCTTATCGAGGACATATTCCTTGTCCTCGTAACGAGTAACCATCCTGATGTTCCTAATCCAATCCATGAAGTTGGAACCATCAAAGATGACCCTCCCACAAAGATTCATGAGAGAGAAAGAACCAGTTGGGTTAGAGCCTGAAGCATTAGTGTTGGAAGACATCTGAAAGAAGAAAGTAAGTTTAGATTAGATATTTAGGATCCTTAATAAGACACCCAAATGTAATATTAAGGCTAGGATCCAATCACAATATATTACACTTAGAAGAGGGATGCCGTAATCTAAGTAATAATATATTTGAAAGGTACGCGAATGACGATTCACCAATTTCCACCATGAAAACGAAATGATTTATTAGGTTTAATTGGATTTGAAATTCCTAGATTCTTTTGAGATTCATTGAACTTTTCAATGGCATGTTTCAATCTCGATTGTGCCCTTCAAGTTTTGTGACTGGGATGCCGAGGATCACAAAACAAGGTGTGAATAACCATGCTAACTCACTTGGTACTCCTAATATTATCACCTAATCAATGTGCCGGTTAACCACACACGCTCCATTGATCTATGACAACATTAAGTTACCCTTCGTGATCCTTACTAGTCTAATTAGTGTGCCGGTTAACCACACACGCTCCACTAACGACTTGGTAAGGTACAAAGTGTGAATTCCATGGATTAGCACCATGTTCACATTTTCCTAAAATAACTAAGATTGGGAATTAAAAGAGTTTAGTTATTTTATAATATTCATTATACTTTTAATGAGGATTTAAAGTCATTGTTCTACCCGTTCGGCTAACGACCCTCCACCGATCAAGCAAGCGGTGGGTGAGAGTATACACCCATTAAGTCACCATTTTATAGGCAACAACCTTATACCCACCTTATAGACCGGCTTCGTGAATGAGGCCTAATAACGGTAAAACGACTTATTCTTATACATATATATAATAATTAACCATTAATGTTATAAATAGTATAAGGGTTGAATTTTAACTATTAAAACTCTAAGGTTTGGAATTAAAGTTTATTAAAGTGTGTGAAACTTTACAAATTCCAAAACTTGAGGGCAAGTTTTGTAACTTTGCAAAACTCTTCATTTCATAACTTATGAATTAAAGGTTCATAAAAATGAAGACTCTTCATTTTCATGTAACTTATGTGTTTTAAGTGTGTGTTAAATGAAAGTGACCTTTGGTAATCCATAACTTGAGGACAAATTATGGACTCCATTAAAAACACATAAATGATAAAGAATTAATTCTAAACAATTCAGCAAATAATTCCTATCATTTTCTAAATTCATAAGAACATGAACATGATCATCAAAAATTCAAGAATTATATGAACACGTAAAATCATGGATTTTTGATATATGCTATTGTAAATGGATTAGAACAACCATTACACCAACTAAAATAAGTTTTATAACACCAAAACAATTTAGGGTAATGTTTCTAGTCCATTTCCAGTAGCAAAAGTCGAGATTCTGCATTCTTTTGATCCTACTCGCCGAGTGCACGAACGGACTCGTCGAGTAGGTTAAAGTTTGCCTTGGACTCGGCGAGTCCCCCCAATGGACTCGGCGATTCGACCATGCAGACAGCAACGATTTCGACTTTTTTCACTATTTTGCATCAAGTATCAAACAAGCAAGCCTAGGCTCTGATACCACTGTTGGGTTTTGAGCAATCTAACACTTCCTAAGTGTGCATGCAACCCTAATAAACCTTGGATCTATGTTTGTCTAAATACATGCAAAATAATAATTTTCCAAGGTTTATAACCTATCTAACATGGCATGGGGAACATTTCAACATAAAAAGAGTTAGAAGAGATTACATACCTTTTGGTGTGTTGGGTTCTTAGGAGTTTGAGGGCCAAGCACCAATAGTGTGAATGCCTCAAATGGAATCACAAACACCACAAACTCTTGGAAAACTTTGAGAGAGTATATACACCTTGTATAAATCGGCCACACACATGCACACACACACTAGAACACTAGCTTTCTCTTAGTGTATCTTAGGCTCTTTTTCATGCTCCATAAGCATGCTTATATAGTATGCATGGTTAGGGTGAAACCCTAATAACCCATGTCTTTTCCTTTTCCAAGGATCCATGGGTTAAAAGCTCCATGGATCATCCATGGACTTCCACATAAGCCTAGCCCATTAACAAATGAGTATTAGCCCACACTATATAAAACAAATAGCCCATAATTTAATTAGTATTCCTTTTAATCTCTAAATTAATCCATAATTAATTTAAGACTAAAACTAATTAAATAACGTAACTTCATATTAATATATTATAACTCATAATATATTAATAAACATATGTGTATAACTCTCATAAAATTATCCATAATAGTTTGGATGAGATGCAACCCAAATGGACCATGCCGGTCGGGTCAAGTATATACCAAATAAGTTATGGACTTAGACACCTTATCCAACAATTTAGCTATCGCCATCTAAACGGAAGTTGAAGATCTCCTCGGTGGTAATAAAACAATCAAAAGACAAACGAAAACCGACGTCGAATAAAGAACCTATGAAATTTTAACGAACTTTAGGAGGCCCGGCCTATTAAAATTATATCATTAAAAATAAATTCAAAACTAGCCGATGGAACCTAAATGAAAGTTGTAGAGCATAATCTCACCTACGCGTGGATATAAAGAACGCGAAAAACGGAGCTCGTACGCGAATGTTACGGAATTTAGAAGTTGGAAGCAGGGATTACGCCCCGCGTACTCTGGGAGTACGCCCCGCGTACTAGACCCAGAGTCGAGTCCCATCGGCCCGCCCAAGCTACGACTAGTTAGCCAGGAGTCGTAAGCCATGATGCATTATTACGCCCCGCGTAACCGAAGTACGCCCCGCGTAACTGACTACGCCCTGCGTACTCCGGAAGTACGCGCCGCGTACGAGGATCTCCAGCCCTATAAATAGAGGGCATAAAACTCGAGTTTTGGCACACCTTCACAATTTCTCAGCATTTCTCCTTGTTCCAGAGGCCATTTCATTGCCTTGGTTTCCGCACTCGAGTCCCCGACGAAAGATTTACGTTGCAGAGATCCCCGAAGAGCCCGACGACGCAACTATCCGCGATCGAAACTCTGCTCAACTCTAGCCCCTCTCTTCAAACTTAACGAGTGAGTTCATACCCCTACTTTTCAATCCTTTTTCATGTTTTAGGGGGGAAATACAAGTACATTACACGTTAAAAGTATCGTTTTCTAAACATAAATACAAATTCTAACTTCGAATATCGATACAAACATCTTACGTATACAAGGGCGATTATATCACTAAGTTATGTCTACGAAATGAAACATACTATCTGAAAAACTATAATGGGTATAGTTAGCAAGTCAATCCTACATTTTTATACAATTTGAAAAACGAAACACTTTCAAAAGAAGTAAGGTCATTTCATTGTAAATCTATTTATACTAGGTAATGTGAGACATTTAAACTTCAACGTACATTTTTGTATGCATTTCAAGTCCTGTATTATATACCATAATCTCTTGGAGGGAGAGCGTGATACTTGTGTATAGATCTATAAGGGATTGACAATCCCGCACCTAAACTACTAGCTATAGTTAGACCGGCAGGTCTGGGGTGACAAAGTCATAACACTGCAACACTTGAAGAATGTTGTTACAGGGCGTCAGTGTCATCAGTATGGTTATAAAACTCACATAAAAAGTATAAAACAAGATTGATTTACGAGATTCATATGTGCATCGCAGTTTTTCCTACATTATATTTCCATACTAAATTATTGTCATCATTTGTTTATAAAAGTTACTAACACATTCCAACTTGGGAACCTTTTTCATTATACAAGAAAATATTGGATTTTCTAAAAACCTCGTTTACCAAATTACTACCAAAAGGATTATACTTTTCAACTCGGAACACTCATGAACTCACCAACTTAATTGTTGACACTTTTCAAAACCACTTGTATTTCTCAGGGAAGCAGTGATACAGGTAAACTACCGGCTTTTGGAAGAAGGAACACAAAGGGTGTTTTTATCATTAAACATTTATCATCATATTGTAATATTCTTTTGATAACATGTATAACACAACAATATACGTTTTCATTTTTATATATATGATGGTTGTGTTACTTTCTTTACAATATTCAATCGTTGTGATACTACGTGAAGTCATCCACCCCCGAATGTTTCCGCCATTCTGGTTTGGGGGTGTGACAGATTGGTATCAGAGCATTGTTTATAGTGAACTAAGTATATCAAACCACATAAGATATACAAACTATAAATACAACGGGAACCAAAAACCCTCTGATAACAACATTTTCATAGAAGTATATTTTCTTTTAAATATATACGTTTTTTACTGCACGTATCAGTCTCGCGTCATAACAAGTTTTTCTAAAAAGTAGTATGGCAAGTTGCAATACCACGATCGAGCCTTGGGGTATGTAATCAAATCAAGAATAAATATAGCCTGATCAAGTATATTTATCCTGGATTTGACCAATATACGTCGAGGAATGGTCGTAGTAGTGAACAAGCCAAAAACTTATAAAATCTAAATTCGCTAAATTGAAATAATATAAGTCTATTATTAAATGATAAAACATTGTGCTCAGTAAAGATGTAAATAGGCTTAGGGAGTCGTTAATTAGAAATTTCTTTTCTTATAAAAATCTCATACCTCTATCCCAGTACAGATAAATGGCCGGATTTCCTTTACCGGGAGACCCCTACTGCCTAAATCAAGGTAACGGCGGCTGGATAGAAGAAGACCCGGAGGAAGACCCAGAGGAAATCGAAGAAGAAATCGAAGAAGAAATCGAAGAAGAAGTCGAAGAAGAATTCGAAATCGAAGTCGGAGAGGAATACGAAGTCGACGAGGAGATCGTGGAAATTTCTAGCGGAACAGATTCCGAACCAGAAGTAATCGACCCTCCCATCCCCCATCCTCCAGTGATCAGGCCACATCAACCGGGACCCATTCCCATCTGGGGAAGCCACCTCTACTACTGGAGCCGTCAGCAAGGTGTACGCCCTCCATTTGGCATGTGTTGGGATTTTTACAATGTCAGTGGAGGAGGCTCAGCTGATCGAGCACTTCCCGTTGTCGTGAACGCTATAGCTAACCAGAACTACCAGGCAGACCAACAAGCAACCAGAATTCGAGAGATCAATGCTGCTACCCAAGGTAACGCCTCCGACATCAGCCGTTTGGAAGGACTACATGAGAATATCCAAATCTACACGGGGACACTACAGAGCCAAATGATAACAGCTCTATATGATATAAGAGAGATGAAAGAACAACAAGCGGAATTCGAGAGGCGACTGATGGGAGTCAAACGGTCAGATGACGAATCCAGCTCCAAACGCCACAAGTAGAGTTTGTTCAAGCTCCAACAAATTTTGATATAGACTAGGACCGCGGATAAAGTTTTTCTCTTATTTTCTTTTGTATCTGTAAACGGAGACCTCATAGGTAGGTCAAATTTTCCTAGAAGCATAATGAAACACACCTTAGGTGTGACATATATATATATGCAGTGCCTCTTTATATACCTCTCGAAATTAATTAAATTGTTATATCTAATTTGAAACCAAAAATTAAAGTCAAAACAAATTACAAGAAACGACTAACCCTCAACTACACGATTGTCAAAACATTAGAAACTTATAGTATTCATTCTTATTTTCTCTACCAGAACATGCCTCCTCGTAGAACAACACGCAGAAACTCAACTCCAGCACCACCTCCACCACCTCCTCCAACTATGGATGCAGCTATGTTCCAAACTGCTGTAACGGCCGCTGTAACCGCGGCGATGGCTCAAATGAGCAACAATGGGTCGGGAGGTGGAATAAATAGCTTTACCAACGGCCCAAGCCAAGGCCGTACTGGAGTCTGCACTTACAAAGACTTCACTAATGGAAAACCTATTCCCTTTTATGGAACTGGAGGAGTATTGGCTCTGTCCCAATGGATAGAGAAAACGGAAGCCGTATTTGAAATTTGCGCATGCCCGGAAGAAAGCAAAGTAAAATTTGCTGCCTGTACATTCTCTGAACGCGCCTTGACATGGTGGAACGACCACGTCAAGACACTAACCCTGGTGGTGGCAAACTCCATGGGTTGGGAGAATTTGAAGTGAATGCTCCTACGGGAATACTGCCCAAGGGGCGAGATTCAGAAGCTGGAACAAGAATTGTGGAACCTTTCGATGAAAGGATCGGACATCGCAGGCTACACCAATAGGTTCAGCGATTTGGTAACACTTTGTCCTCAGATGTTGATTCTAGAAAGCCAAAAAGTGGAGAGGTACATCTGGGAATTATCACCCCAACTGCGAGGAAGTGTGCTAGCTTCCAAGCCCATGACCTTCGACAGTGCCAAAGAACTGGCGCAATCTCTTGTGGATCATGGCGTCTGCCAAGGAGTCACAACTATCGTAACTGAACCAACCAAAGGGAACAATGACAACAATAACAACAGCAAGAAGAAATATTGGAACAAGAGGAAGGGACTAACCTCGCAAGAACCTTCAAAGAGACAAATGGTGGCGGTTCATGCTGCTACTACTCCCTGCACAACTCCTACAACTTCGACGCCAACAAAACAATATGCAGGGAACTTGCCTAAGTGCAGCAAATGCAACTACCATCACCACGGTAATTGCCGCGAGATGTACTGTAAGAACTGCGACAGGAAAGGGCACACAGCCTATTTCTGTAAGGCACCAGCGCGTCCATTCACTCAAGTTCCTAGTACTGGAGTGAGCCAAGCATGTTATGGATGTGGAGAAACCGGGCATTTCAAGAGGGACTGCCCCAAGACAAGTAATGTTGGTGGTATTGGGAGAGTGCTGGCGATAGGTCAAAATGAAGCAATAACTGATCCAACAGTAGTTACGGGTATGTTTCTCCTCGACAACATTTATGCATGCATAGTATTTGATTGCGGTGCGGAGAGAAGTTTTGTGAGCCATAAATTCAAACATCTACTTAACCAGAGACCCCAACCACTTAATAAAATATTCACTGTAGAAATGGCTAATGGAAAAACAGAAAGCACAAGTGATATGTACGTCGTGTGCACATTAAATTTAAACGAACACTTATTTCAAATCGACCTTATGCCCATTTCGATAAGAAGTTTTGATATAATCATCGGTATGGACTGGCTGAGTCTTCACCATGCCGACATCCTTTGCCATGAAAAGGCCATTCGTCTCAATCTTCCCAACGGTGAAAATCTCATCATATATGGAGACAAACCTAGTGCAAAATTACAAATCATCTCCTGTATTAAAGCACGAAAATATCTTCGCAAGGAATACCATGCCTTTCTAGCCCACGTAGTAGACCAGAAGAAAGAACCAAAGAACATTAAAGATATTCCAGAAGTCTGCAACTTCCCAGAAATTTTCCCCGAAGATCTCCCAGGAATTCCACCGGAACGTCAAGTCGAATTCAGAATCGACTTGATTCCCGGAGCCACCCCAGTAGCAAAGTCACCTTACCGTTTAGCTCCAGCCGAGATGCAGGAACTGTCCAGTCAATTGAACGAGCTGTTGAGCAAGGGATTCATCAGGCCAAGCTTCTCACCATGGGGTGCACCAGTCCTATTCGTGAAAAAGAAGGACAGATCTTTTCGCATGTGCATCGATTATCGAGAACTGAACAAACTGACAATCAAGAACCGATATCCCCTTCCACGTATAGACGATCTTTTTGACCAACTACAAGGAGCGAGCTACTTCTCGAAAATCGACCTAAGATCCGGTTATCACCAGCTACGAGTACTAGAAGGAGACATCCCCAAAACGGCTTTCCGAACACGATATGGTCACTACGAGTTTGTAGTGATGCCCTTCGGATTGACAAACGCTCCAGCAGTGTTCATGGATTTGATGAACCGAGTATGTCGCCCCTTCCTGGACAAATTCGTGATCGTGTTCATAGATGATATACTCATCTATTCTAGAAACCAGGAAGAACACAGCCAACATCTCCGCCAAGTTCTGGAAACATTAAGGGCAGAGAAACTTTACGCCAAATTTTCCAAGTGCGAATTTTGGATTCGTGAAGTGGATTTTCTAGGACACGTAGTAAGCAAGGAAGGAATACACGTGGATCCCTAGAAGATCAAAACAATAGAGAATTGGACGATTCCAAGAACCCCTACAGAGATCCGACAATTTTTAGGACTCGCCGGGTATTACCGAAGGTTCATACAGAATTTTTCCAAGATTGCCAAGCCACTCACCACACTAACTCAGAAAAATGTGACCTTCGACTGGGGAGAAAAACAAGATGCCGCATTTCAAATGCTAAAACGAGCATTATGTAGTGCGCCCATCCTAACCCTGCCAGAAGGGACGGAGGACTTCGTGGTCTATTGTGATGCATCAAACCAAGGACTCGGGTGTGTCCTGATGCAACGAGGAAAAGTCATCGCCTATGCCTCAAGACAACTAAAGACGCATGAAGTGAACTACACAACGCACGATCTTGAGCTAGGAGCAGTCGTTTTCGCTCTAAAGATATGGAGACACTACCTCTACGGCACAAAATGCACGATCTTCACTGACCATAAAAGCCTTCAACATATTCTCAACCAGAAAGAACTCAACATGAGACAAAGACGGTGGGTAGAGCTACTAAGTGATTACGAATGCGAAATTCGATATCACCCCGGAAAGGCTAATGTAGTGGCAGATGCACTCAGTAGGAAGGAATACTCAGGTCGCCGAGTGAAGTCCCTAACTATGACGATCCATTCCCACCTGTCCACGCAAATCAAGGAAGCCCAAATAGAAGCCTTGAAATCTGAAAATGTGGCAGGAGAAACCCTAAGGGGAATGGATAAGAATCTTGAAACCAAGAACGACGGAGTTCGTTATTTCATGGATCGAATATGGACACCAAAGTTTGGTGGATTCAGAGAAATCGTCATGGACGAAGCCCATAAAACACGATACTCCATACACCCCGGCTCCGACAAGATGTATCTCGACCTCAAGAAGTTGTACTGGTGGCCGAACATGAAAGCCGAAATTGCTACCTACGTGAGTAAATGTCTGACGTGCGCTAAGGTCAAAATAGAATACCAAAAGCCTTCAGGTTTATTACAACAACCAGAAATACCCGAATGGAAGTGGGAGCGGATAACTATGGATTTCATAACCATGTTACCCAAAACGACAAACGGACTCGACACCATTTGGGTAATTGTCGACAAGTTAACTAAATCAGCGCATTTCCTACCGATCAAAGAGACGGATAAATTGGAGAAGTTAACAAGGACGTACCTCAGGGAAATTGTACGACTGCACGGTGTGCCCGTATCCATTATCTTGGACCGAGATAGTAGATTCACCTCAAGATTCTGGCAGTCGCTACAAAGAGCTTTGGGGACAAGACTAGACATGAGTACCGCCTATCACCCTCAAACCGACGGCCAGAGCAAGAGAACCATACAAATCCTAGAAGACATGCTGAGAGCCTGCGTAATCGATTTCGGCAAAGCATGGGACACACATCTACCCTTGGTCGAGTTCTCGTACAATAATAGCTACCACACCAGTATCAAAGTTTCCCCGTTCGAAGCCCTCTATGGCCGCAAGTGCAGGTCACCTTTATGCTGGGCCGAAGTGGGAGACACCCAACTAGCAAAAGGACAAGCAACTGACAACACACTTACTGGGCCAGAAATCATACGGGAAACTACGGAGAAGATTGTTCAAATCCGAGAACGTCTAAAGGCATCAAGGGATAGACAAAAGAGTTATGCAAATAAGACACGAAAACCCTTGGAATTCCAAGTTGGAGACCATGTCCTACTAAAAGTCTCGCCTTGGAAAGGATTGATACGCTTCGGAAAACGTGGGAAACTGAACCCCAGATACATCGGACCATTCGAGATCCTTACGAGGATCGGTCCAGTGGCTTACAAACTTAGACTACCTCAGGAACTCCACAACGTACACCCTATCTTTCATGTATCAAACCTAAAGAAATGCTTATCCGACAAGACCCTTGTCGTCCCTCTAGACGAAATTGCAATAAACGAAAACCTCCAATTTGTAGAGGAACCGGTAGAGATCATGGATCGGGAAGTCAAAAGGACTAAACAAAGCCGCATACCTATCGTAAAGGTCCGCTGGAACGCCAAACGAGGACCTGAATACACCTGGGAACGAGAGGATCAAATGAAACAAAAGTACCCGCATCTTTTTCTTAATTTGTAATATCTATCTTAGATTAAATTTCGGGACGAAATTCCCGTAACAGGGGGATGATGTGACAACCCTATTTTTCCCAAAAGCATTGTAAACATTCGAAAGCTAAAAACAACGAAATTAACCTCGAAAATAAAGTGTTCAGGTATCTAAGTTGGGATGCATCGAATATTAGATATCATGCCCAGGTTTCCAAAAACATAAAGAACACTCAAAACCGAGTTATATTGAAGAAATTATAACCACTCGTATAATTACGACACGGCGTTAAAACATAATTTGACGTAAAAAGTGGAATCTCAATAAAATACGTTTTAGCCTTAAAGTATCTAAACAAAAGTCGTAGATCTCGTTGAAAGATGAGCGTGCATAAAAAGATCGCCCAAATTGGATCTCGTATGAAGAAGTTACGAATTTTCAAAGTTTCGTAACAGTAGTAGAGGGCTAAAAACTCGGATTAAAGATCGAGTGTTATTTAGCTATCGCCATCTAAATGGAAGTTGAAGATCTCCTCGGTGGTAATAAAACAATCAAAAGACAAACGAAAACCGACGTCGAATAAAGAACCTATGAAATTTTAACGAACTTTAGGAGGCCCGGCCTATTAAAATTATATCATTAAAAATAAATTCAAAACTAGCCGATGGAGCCTAAATGAAAGTTGTAGAGCATAATCTCACCTACGCGTGGATATAAAGAACGCGAAAAACGGAGCTCGTACGCGAAAGTTACGGAATTTAGAAGTTGGAAGCAGGGATTACGCCCCGCGTACTTGACCCAGAGTCGAGTCCCATCGGCCCGCCCAAGCTACGACTAGTTAGCCAGGAGTCGTAAGCCATGACGCATTATTACGCCCCGCGTAACCGAAGTACGCCCCGCGTAACTGACTACGCCCTGCGTACTCCGGAAGTACGCGCCGCGTACGAGGATCTCCAGCCCTATAAATAGAGGGCATAAAACTCGAGTTTTGGCACACCTTCACAATTTCTCAGCATTTCTCCTTGTTCCAGAGGCCATTTCATTGCCTTGGTTTCCGCACTCGAGTCCCCGACGAAAGATTTACGTTGCAGAGATCCCCGAAGAGCCCGACGACGCAACTATCCGCGATCGAAACTCTGCTCAACTCTAGCCCCTCTCTTCAAACTTAACGAGTGAGTTCATACCCCTACTTTTCAATCCTTTTTCATGTTTTAGGGGGGAAATACAAGTACATTACACGTTAAAAGTATCGTTTTCTAAACATAAATACAAATTCTAACTTCGAATATCGATACAAACATCTTACGTATACAAGGGCGATTATATCACTAAGTTATGTCTACGAAATGAAACATACTATCTGAAAAACTATAATGGGTATAGTTAGCAAGTCAATCCTACATTTTTATACAATTTGAAAAACAAAACACTTTCAAAAGAAGTAAGGTCATTTCATTGTAAATCTATTTATACTAGGTAATGTGAGACATTTAAACTTCAACGTACATTTTTGTATGCATTTCAAGTCCTGTATTATATACCATAATCTCTTGGAGGGAGAGCGTGATACTTGTGTATAGATCTATACGGGATTGACAATCCCGCACCTAAACTACTAGCTATAGTTAGACCGGCAGGTCTGGGGTGACAAATGTCATAACACTGCAACACTTGAAGAATGTTGTTACAGGCCGTCAATGTCATCAGTATGGTTATAAAACTCACATAAAAAGTATAAAACAAGATTGATTTATGAGATTCATATGTGCATCGCAGTTTTTCCTACATTATATTTCCATACTAAATTATTGTCATCATTTGTTTATAAAAGTTACTAACACATTCCAACTTGGGAACCTTTTTCATTATACAAGAAAATATTGGATTTTCTAAAAACCTCGTTTACCAAGTTACTACCAAAAGGATTATACTTTTCAACTCGGAACACTCATGAACTCACCAACTTAATTGTTGATACTTTTCAAAACCACTTGTATTTCTCAGGGAATCAGTGATACAGGTAAACTACCGGCTTTTGGAAGAAGGAACACAAAGGGTGTTTTTATCATTAAACATTTATCATCATATTGTAATATTCTTTTGATAACATGTATGACGCAACAATATACGTTTTCATTTTTATATATATGATGGTTGTGTTACTTTCTTTACAATATTCAATCGTTGTGATACTACGTGAAGTCATCCACCCCCGAATGTTTCCGCCATTCTGGTTTGGGGGTGTGACATTGAGTGACTTAGAACTTATCAAGTCTTAAAACTTGTGGGATAAGAAGATTTATTGGAGGAGATGGATTAAGTGAAGTATGATTTCTGGTCCCACAAATGCCCAACAAAGGGATTGATCTTTCACCTTCATTGCCATTTCGGATATTATCTTCATTAGGAAGCTTGTTCCTAAAGATTTGGGAAGACGATAGCTGACGAAACTTGACATCTATAATGGGAGAAATTCAAGTTAGTTGATTTAAAGTCCTTAATACAACATCCAATTGAAGTAATAAGGCTAGGACCCAATAACCTATTTATAACTGGAAGAGGGATGCGGTAATCGATGTTATAAAATAGTTAAAGGTAGGAAAATGACGATTTACCAATTTCCACCATGAAAACGAAATATTTTATTATTAGGTTTTATTGGTTTTGAAACTCCTAGATGTTTTGAGATACAATGAACTTTTCAATGGCGTGTTTGAATCTCGATTGTGCCCTTTCAAATTTGTGACTGGGATGCCGAGGATCACAAACAAGGTGTGAATAACCATACAAATTGACTTGGTACCCTTAACAATATTACCTAATCGATGTGCCGGTTAACCACACACGCTCCACCGATCTATAATAAAGTCAAGTTACCCTTTGCCACTCTTACTAGTCCATATTAGTGTGCCGGTTAACCACACACGCTCCACTAACGACTTGGTAAGGTACAAAGTGTAATTTTATGGGCTAGCACCTTTTCACATTTTCCTAAGTAACTAAGATTGGGAATTTATAAGTGTTTAGTTACTTAGTATTTTTTATTATACTTTTAATGAATATTTAAAGTCGTATCCTACCCGTTCGGCTAACGACCCTCCACCAGTCAAGGAAGCGGTGGGTGAGAGCGGACACCCATTAAACTGCCATTTTATAGGCAGTAACCTTATACCCCCCTTATAGACCGGCTTCGTGAATGAGGCCTACTAACGGTAAGATTGACTTCCTCTTATACATATCTATATAATTAAAATTATAATAATAGTATAAGGGTTGAATTTTAAACCTTTTAAAAATTCAATGTTCAATTTGGAATTCAAGTATACATGAGGAGTAACTTTTCAAATTCCAAAACTTGAGGGCAAGTTTTGAAACTATTTCAAGACTCTTTAAATCATAACTTATGACTTTAATGGTTCATTAAAATGAAGACTCTTCATTTTAATGTAACCCCTTATTCTTTGAAAACACTTTAAAGAAGTGTCTCTTCAACATCCATAACTTGAGGACAAGTTATGGAGTCATTAAAGTATTTATTGGAAAAAACTCTTACATTTTAGGTAACCTACAAAACCTTGATGAGTTTTTAATATTCATGAATATGACTTTTCACATAACTTGAAGACAAGTTACAAAAACATATTTTATGAACTTCTTTTAGACTAATATGGATTAAAAACAGCTAAAACATAAATTTTCATTATCAATATAAACTAACTCATAAATCAAGGAAACATAAAATTCTTGAAAATTCATAACTTGAGGACAAGTTATGAACTCCATACAATTTTCAACAAGATCATGAATTATATCAACAAACAGTTTGCACACAATTCCTATGATCTAGCAAAACTCATAAGTATGATTATTCATAATCAACAATTTTCAAGAATAACATGAACACATATAAAATTGAAACTTCTATTATGGCATTAAAATTGGTTTAACATAATCATTACCACATTCAAAACAAGTTTTATAAGCCCAAAACTGTCAAAGGTAATGATTCTAGACCAATTCCAGCACCAAAACTCGAAAATATGCTGTCTGGGGTTCCAACTCGTCGAGTGCATGAACAAAATCGGCGAGTTGGATGCATTTTGCCTTGGACTCGTCGATTCCCTTCATGGACTCGGCGAGTCTGCTGGGCAGACAACACCAAAAGTCGATTTTTAAGCCGTTTAAGCAAGTACAACAAGAAAACAAGCCTAGTCTCTGATACCACTGTTGGCTTTTGAGCAATCTAACACTCCTAAGTGTACATGCAACCCTAAATACCTTGGATCTATGTTTTCTCTATTATACATGTAAATATCAACTTTCCAAGGTATTGTACTATTCTAGCATACAAAACTTTGAATAACACAAGTTAGAATAACATACCTTTTGTTGGTGCTTGTCTTCATGAAGCTTGAGTGACACCTCAAATGGTTCACATAACATCATAAGCACTTGGAATAACTTAGAGAGAAATTAGAACACTTCATGAAATCGTTTTGCCCTCACCCTGACACATAGTGTACAATTTCTTGAGCCATGGGATTATTTTATATGGTGGTTGTTAGGGTTACACCATGTAACTTGTGACTTGACCCATTCCTTATGCTCCATGTATTTTAACCTCCATGGAGCTGTTGGATTAATATCTAAGTCCATAACTATAATTGGTAAGACTTGACCCGACCCGGAATGGTCCATTTGGGTTGCATGGCATCATGCACTTGGATAGACTATAATGAGAGAAATAAGACACTTATGCTTATTAATATATTGTAAGTTCTAGTATATTAATAATAAGAATAATAAGATTATTTAATTAGTATTGATCAAGAATTAATCTAGGATTAATTAAATGATCAAAAGAAGACTAATTAAATATATGGGTTGATTGTGTAAATCATCCATACTTGTATAGTGGGCTAATGCTCCATGGATAATCAAGTTGGGCTAAAACCCATAGGATGGTCCATGGATGCTCCATGGTGTATTTGAACCCATGGATCCAAGGAAATGGAAAGTCATGACAATTAGGGTTTGCCCTAATTGTAACACTATATAAACATGTTATTCTTGACAAAATCGGCACTAGTATTATTCTAGAGAGGGCTAGCCGATTTCATGAAGTGTAGAATTCTATCAAGTTATTCCAAGTGTATTTGGTGTTGTGTGAACCATTTGAGGTGTCACACTTGCGGCACTGGGCACTCAAGCTTCATGAAGACATTCTACATCAAAGATGTATGTATTCTATCTTGTTATATTGATAGTTTTGTATGCTAGATTAGGATAATACCTTGGATTCTATCTTGTTATATTGATAGTCTTGTTAGAATGCTCATAACCCAACAGTAGTATCAGAACCTAGGCTTGTTTTCTTGTTATACTTGCAATAGAAGCTGAAAAAACGAGTTTTGTTGCTGTCTACCCAGCAAACTCGCCGAGTCCATGAAGGGACTCGACGAGTCCAAGGCAAAAAGCATCCAACTCGCCGAGTTGGTTAGTGCACTCGATGAGTTGGACCCCCAGACAGCATAAATTCGACCTTTTTGGATGGAATTGGACTAGGAACATTACCCTAGGATGTTTTGAACTTATAAACTTGTTTTTGATGTGGTAATGTTCATGCTAATCCAATTTCAAAGATAATTGTCAATAGATTCATGTTTTGTATTAGTTTAAATTTTAGACTAATTACATGAAAAAGTTTTATTTGAATTATCTTGTTCTTATGAGTTGCTTAGATTAATAGAAAAGTTGAGTGAAAAAGTTGTTTTCAATCCAAATTAATCTAAGAGTTGATTCTAAAATGTGTTTTTGTAACTTGTCCTCAAGTTATATGAAAAGTCACATTTAAGTTTCATAAAACTCATAAAAGTTGGCAAAGGTTACAAACTGAAGAGTCTAGTTCTAATTAACTAGAGTTATGACTCCATAAGTTGTCCTCAAGTTATGGAGGACCAAGAGTCTCTTCATTAAATAAAAAATAATAATAAAAAAATGTAACCTTAATTAATTCCATAAGTTATAAAAAATAAAGAAAAGTTAATTCTTTTATTAGTTTAAAGTCTTCCATAAGTTATGGAACTTGAAGAGTTGTTGGATTAAAACTACTTTAAACACGTAAGTTATGGAATTAATTAGTTTTGAATAGTTTCAAAACTTGCGCTTAAGTTTGGGAATTTGTAAAGTTTTCTCTTATGAATACTTTAATTCCAAGTTGGCCCTTAGAATTTTAAAAGTTAAAATTCAACCCTTATACTTTATAATATAATAAGTTAATAATATGTATATATATATATATATATATATATATATATATATATATATATATATATATATATATATATGTATAAGAGTAAAGTCCATCTTACCGCTAGTACGCCTCATTCAAGAAGCCGGTCTATAAGGTGGGTATAAGGTTGTTGCCTATAAAATGGCAACTTAATGGGTGTCCACTCTCACCCACCGCTTGCTTGACTGATGGAGGGTCCTTAGCCGAACGGGTTTGACAAGACTATAATTCTCCCTTCATTAAAAGTATTAATGAAAAATACTAAGTAACTAAACTCTTAATAATTCCCAATCTTAGTTACTTAGGAAAATGTGAATAAGGTGCTAATCCTTGAAATTACACTTTACACTTTGTCTAAGTCGTTAGTGGAGCGTGTGTGGTTAACCGGCACACTAACATGGACTTAAAAAGGTAGGTAAAGGGTGACTTAATATTTATCATAGGATCGATGGAGCGTGTGTGGTTAACCAGCACATCAATTGAGGGGTAATTTATTAAGGGTACCAAGTGATTTGCATGGTCACTTCACACCTTGTTTTGTGATCCTCGACATCCCAGTCACAAAACCTGAAGGGCACACTCGAGATTGAAACATGCCATTGAACAGTTCAATGAATCACAAAGATCTAAAAGTTTCAAATCCAATTAAAACCTAATAATACATTTCGTTTATCTTGGTGGAAATTGGTGAATCGTCATTCACCTACCTTCAAATTTTTTATAGCTTGGATTACGGCATACCTCTTCTAAGTTATAAAATAGTTTGTTGGGTCCTAGCCTTAGTATTTGATATTGGGTGTCATATTAAGGACTTTAAAATCAACTATCTTGAATATCTCCCAAAACATGTCTGGTTTAGACATTTATGATCTTCCCAAATCTCTTGAAACAAGCTTTCCTAAATGAAGATGATGTCCCATGGAAATCATACTTCTTTCACCTCCTGCAATTATTCTCCCTAACCCACAAGTTCTTGAAAATTTTAAGGTCACTCAAGCCCAATTGGCAAGGCAAGGTCTAGGTGTGATCACATCTTGGAGATGTAGTCACATATTGACATGCCGGGAGAGTTGGTTGTCAAAATCTTGAGAAAGCTGGTGGTTCAATGACTATCTAAGTCACATAGTGAGTTCCTTTGGGACACCTATGAAATAGACTATGACAAGACCCTTAATGATCTTATCTATTTGTTAAGATCAACTTCCTTAAAACTTGATGGACATTGGCAATAGTGACACAGGAAATCCAGAAAAGCATTCTCTTCCCAGTGGAAAGGGATCGGCCATAGTCAACTCGGTTGACCAAATGGTAAAGAGAAAATGCTAAGTTTGTGATAGTCTCGTGTACCATTATCAAAGGGTCCATATGTTTATATTGCCAAAGGAAGGGTCATTAGTTGCGAAGCTGCCAAATTTACCTAAGGATGTTAAAGTCAATAAGGTTGACTCTACTTCAGGTAAAGTCCACTAATCTAACTCTGTTAAGTTTCTATTCTGAGATTCCTGATACATGATGTGACTGGGTCACATGGTAATCTTTTAAGAATCAAAAAAAAGTAAAGGAACTCGAAGAAAGAATATGCTGAATCTGATCGCATAGATGGATTTCTATCGCGTAGTTTGAAGATCGGATTCTTGAGCTACTTCTAAGGAGTTATGAGGTATTGCTTAGGAATAGATAACAACAAGTTTTCATATGGATTGTAAGGATAAGTTTTACCGCATAGTTTTTAAAATAAAAGAAAATTTTTTATTTTATTTATTTTAAAATATCCTTACAATGGCATTTGAGAAAAAATTGTTGCTTATATGATTCCATTAATAGCAAGAGTGGAAATATGAAATTGATTCCTTCATTTGTGGTAATGTCTAAATTTACCAAATAAGGAAAGATTCTCATCACCCAAGTCTCAATTGGACCGGAACTTGAAATCATGCAAGTTGTATAGCATGATGAATGAGAACTTTCAAGTATTGGAAAAATTAAGACTAATTACTTATTCACATGGATGTGTGAGTCAAGTAATGGACTAAGGGATCGAGTACATAGTCATGTGCACTGATTAAGTCCACCACAAAAGATATAAGGCTATTCGTCATAGTTTACTAAAGCTCAATAAATATGATTATACTTACAAGCTTAAGTGTAACTCTGAGACATTGGAAAAGGTTCCAATGTAAGGCAGAGCGAATAAGAAGAATCAAATTAGGCAGAAGGATAAAAGTTTCTCAAATCTGAAAAGATGGGAGAGTACTTTAGTATCATCTTTGTGATCATCTTAATGATTAAGAAACCATATCAAAATTAGTTCTCTAAGGAAGTCTTAGTGCATTCTTATGACTAAGAAGAAGGGATCTTGAATTGTTGAAATCGTTAAATCAAGAAGATGAGTCATACTTCGTTCCAATACAAGTCTTAGAGTCATACTCCAAGATTGTAATTTGAGTGACATGTCTCAAAGTAGGTTTAAAACACTTGTCAAATGTAAGAGTAAAAGTTTTCTACTCTTGTACATTTGAAATTGGTAAGTTGTGATGTTTTGGATAAAACAAAGACCAAATAAGGCCAATTGTGTGAAGTGTTTGTCTTGATTAGAATCCACACTATCTCTTGGATGTTTGACAAGTGAGTCTTATAGGTCAAGAGGATAGTGGGAGTCTTAAAGGTCTTGAAAGTCTCAAGAACTAATCAAGAATAAAACCTGAAGTTCTTCACTATCACACGACTTAAGGTTTATAGCCTATCGTGTTGACATATTTTGCACCCATTCCAATCAAAGTTACCTTTGAATATGAGTTCTTAGAGTTCTCAATTGGTTGCACAACAACTTGGAAGCAATGGTAGGCCCTTGAGCTGCCAGGTGGCAAGAAGTTAAGATTGAGTTCAATCCATATGGTTTGGATTTGTCATTATCCTTGTCTTGTGACTATGGTTTTGACAATTCACATGGATAAGAACACATACACCATTAAATCTAAGTGTCATAAGGTTTCTCTCCGATTCATGAAAATGATGGTGTTTGCAATTGTGATGTTTGCACTCTCAAAGTCGTTAGTGGAGCGTGTGTGGTTTACCGGCACACTAACCTGGACTTGTGATAAGTGGCAAAAAGGTCTAACCATTATGATTACGACATCCCTCTTCATAATTGTTTAGACACACAAGTGTGCTATCTAAGGGAAGTTGTATGATTTTGATAAAGTTCTATCAAAACAATCCAGTATAAGAATTCCGAACTTTGGTAAGAAAGTCAATAAAGTAATTATTTCTAGAAGTCCAGCTGATTTCTGAGTACATGTCAAAGCTAGTGGGAACATAAGTGTTATGCTAATAATCATCATGTTAGTGGGAGCATGATAATTATGATTGCAAGTTAGCAATGTTAATTATAGAAAACAAAAGGTTTCAATTGGGAAAACTTGTTTTGCTATAATTAAGGGAGAGGAAATTATACTTCATCTCAAATCTATAAGCTTAGATCGTGAGGTTTTAATCATTTAGTCAAGGAAATATATATGAATTTCATGTTGGAATGGCTCAACATAAGGAAATTCAGTATATGGGTCCATTATTTGCGTTCTAAAATTCGATTATGATTACGGCATCCCTTTTCATAATCTGAATTATCAGAACTTGGCAAATAGAAATGGAAATGTTATAGAAAAAGACTGGTTTAGTCTTTATGTGAGACATCATGAATCGTGTCCCATATGCTTCAGATATAGGATCGATTACATGTGCTATAGTTATCCGTTTCTAAAAGTTTCCAAATGCCTGGGGCATTAAGAAGGGAAAAGGTTTAGAACTGGATATGACGAAAAGGATTAAACAATTGTCGAGGACAATCTAAGGTTTACCAAAGATTGGTGGCTCAAGGACAATTGGGAGTATAGTGCTAATTCTGGAAGGACCATATTGACATAATCTGTAAGGAGGCAACTCTTTTTCAGAAGTGATACTTGAAATGGAATCTGGAAATGTTTCAAAGTTAGAATTTTCAATCAGTGTAAGATTAAGGAAACTTAATGCAAGAAGGATGGTTCCAAGGAGTTGATCTCCTTTGGAATACTCTATAATGATTGTTGCCAAGTCTTTGTGAATTTGTGCATAATCGTTACAAGAGGATCAATGCATATAAGTTTAGAATCTAACAGATTTCAGTAAATGGCATGAATTTGGAATTCTTGCATTTGCAGTAAGGATTTGGGAGTGTGAAAAGAGAATCATTAAAGTTATGTTCAATTGATCTAGTTCACAAAGTAAAGATCATAGACAAACATAGTATGCATACTTGGTGTATGGCATGACTAGTGTTTAGAAAACATAGTGTACATGCTTAGAGTATGGGACAACTATTGTTTTAAATTCAAGAATAAAGTTGATAGCTGAAACAGTATACAATGAATAATGTGTAATCATATGGTGATAAATAAAAGGTGTTTTAATTATGTTCATAGGTTTTGATACCATATTGGATTCAATTATTATTGTGTTTCATTTTGCATGTCTTGACTTCCCGAATAAACTAGGTTATTCTTCTGGAATGACTAAGTTATTCAAACCATCCACAGTCGGTCATATGTTGGAAGTAGATATGAATTAAGACTGTTATGGGTTGGCTTGTAGAGGTCTAAGGTGTTGGAAAAAGGGCTACAACACTCATGAGTGCTCATAAGTTCTGAGTATTGGATTCAACCCGCGCTCATTGGAACCACTTCATGGATTTTATCACGAGTGATCATGTGACGATAATATCTTATATTCTTCAAACCTAGAGATATGAGTTATTACTATGAGTTGGATGTACATTGATTGCACGAAACCACATTTGGTATCTCGGTGCTATAAAACGTGCCTTTGTGTATGATTCAACACGTAGTAGAACAAGCCATATGAGTCGAAGTTTATCCATTCCTTTTACCTACGGGATAAAAGCGATATTTGTGGGCCCCTCGATGATTTGATGATGACAAATGGAAGTGCTCGGCCGGGCCAAGACTGATTTGATTTGTTTAATTAGTTAGTCGTCATAAATCGGAAATCGGGAAACAACAAATGGACAGAGAGAATGATTATAATCCATGTCTCAGTCCATATGATATCTAGAATGGAGGAATTTATGATCCCTTATCTAATGGACAAGTCATTGACAAAGGTCAGCGTTTATCGACAAGGTTAGAGTTCGACAGAAGCTTTTGAGAGCTACGATTGCCAGTTGGTTCCTGAAGTCATACGCAATAATAGTTTTAGACTTATCCAAGTGGGAGACTGTTGGATTAATGTCTAAGTCCATAACTATAATTGGTTAGACTTGACCCGACCCGGCATGGTCCATTTGGGTTGCAAGGCATCATGCACTTGGATAGACTATAATGAGAGAAATAAGACACTTATGCTTATTAATATATTATAAGTTCTAGTATATTAATAATAATAATAATAAGATTATTTAATTAGTATTGATCAACAATTAATCTAGGATTAATTAAGTGATCAAAAGAAGACTAATTAAATATATGGGTTGATTGTGTAAATCATCCATACTTGTATAGTGGGCTAATGCTCCATGGATAATCAAGTTGGGCTAAAACCCATAGGATGGTCCATGGATGCTCCATGGTGTAGTTGAACCCATGGATCCAAGGAAATGGAAAGTCATGACAATTCGGGTTTCCCCTAATTGTAACACTATATAAACATATTATTCTTGACAAAATCGGCACTAGTATTATTCTAGAGAGGGCTAGCCGATTTCATGAAGTGTAGAATTCTCTCAAGTTATTCCATGTGTATTTGGTGTTGTATGAACCATTTGAGGTGTCACACTTGGGGCACTAGGCACTCAAGCTTCATGAAGACATTCTACATCAAAGAGGTATGTATTCTATCTTGTTATATTGATAGTTTTGTATGCTAGATTAGGATAATACCTTTGATGTTCATATTTGCATGTATAATAGAGAAAACATAGATCCAAGGTATTTAGGGTTGCATGTACACTTAGGAGTGTTAGAATGCTCATAACCCAACAGGAGCATCCATGGGTCAGCCCATGGACTTAGTCCAACATAAGGAATCTAGGATCACAAGCCCACATATATAAGAATGAATTATTTACACAATCAACCCATATATTTAATTAGTCTCCTTTTGATCACTTAATTAATTCCAAATTAATTCTTGATCAATAATAATTAAATAACCTTATTAATACATTGGAACTTATAATATATTAATAAACCTTAAGTGTTATTTCTCTTATTTTAGTCTATCCAAGTGCATGATGCCATGCAACCCAAATGGACCATGCCTGGTCGGGTCAAGTTTTACCAATTATAGTTATGGACTTAGACATTAATCTAATAGTCTCCACTTGGATAAGTCTAAAAATATTATTGCAAGTATGACTTCAAAACCCGACTAGCAATCGTAGCTCTCAAAATCTTCTATCGAACTCTGACCTTGTAGATGAACTCTGACCTTTGTCAATGACTTGTCCATTAGATAAGGGATCATAAATTCCTCCATTCTAGATATCATATGGACTGAGACATGGATTATAATTATTCTCTCTGTCCATTTGTTGTTTTTCGATTTTTTATTTACAACGACTGACTAATTGAACAAATCAAATCAGTCCTGGCCCGGCCGAACACTTCCATTTGTCATCATTAAATCATCGAGGGGCCCACAGATATCACTTTTATCCCGAAGGTAAAAGGAATGGATAAATTTGACTCATATGTCTGTACTAACTATTTGTTGAAACATACACAAAGGCACATTTTATAACATCGAGTTACCAATGCGTTTACGTGCAATCAATGTATAACCAACTCATAGTCAACAACTCATATCTCTAGGTTTGAAGAATATAAGATATTATCGTCTCATGATTCACTCGTGATAAAATCCCTGAAGTGAATCCAAAGGAGTGTGGGTTGAATCCAATACTCAGCCCTTATGAGTACTCATGAATGTTGTAGCTGTTGGATAAGGTGTCTAAGTCCATAACTATTTCTAGGGGTACTTGACCCGACCCAGCATGGTCCATTTGGGTTGCATGGCACCATGCAATTGGATAGACTAAATGACAGAAATAATACTTGGAGATTATTAATATATTATAAGTTTTAATATATTAATAATATTATTTGATTAGTTTGATCAAAGGATTAATTTGGAATTAGTTAAGTGATCAAAGGATAACTAATTAAATATATGGGTTGATTATGTAAATCATTCATATCTTGTATAGTGGGCTAAGAGGCTCCATGGATTATCAAGTTGGGTTCTACCCATAGGATGCTCCATGGATGGTCCATGGGAGTTACAAACCTATGTGTCATGGAAATGAAGAGTCATGAGACGTTAGGGTTTACATGGTGTAACCCTAGATGTGTCAACACTATATAAGAGTCCCATTCTCCATGAAATCGGTTACATATAAGAAACTAGAGGGCTTGGTTGATTTCAAGTAGTGTGTATTCTCTCAAAAGACTTTCCAAGAGCATTTGCTGTTGTGTGAAGTATTTGAGGAATCACACTTGGGGTGCTAGGCTCACAAGGTTTCAAGGAACATAAGCAAGTTCAAGGTAAGTTATTCTATCTTTCATTCAAGTCAAAATTGTTCCCCATGTATGCTAGATAGGAATATAGCCTTGGAATTCAACTTTGCATGATAATTAGACAAATATAGATCTAAGGTTATTAGGGTTGCATGTACACTTAGGAAGTGTTAGAATGCTCAAAACCCATCAGTGGTATCAGAGCCTAGGCTTGTTTGTTTGTTATTTGTGCTTAAAAGTTGAAGAAGGTCGAAAATCTTGCTGTCTGACTGCTGGACTCGCCAAGTCCATGGGGGGACTCGCCGAGTTCACTTGTATCTTCAACCTACTCGCCGAGTAGGTTCATGCACTTGGCGAGTAGGGTCGATAGAGTGCAGAATTTCGACTTTGGGTTGCTAGAAATGGATTAGAAACATTACCCTAAACTGTTTTGGTACATGAAAACTTGTTTTAGATGGCGTAATGTCTTGCTCATTCATTTACAATAACTAGTTATCAAAATTACAAAGCTTTAAGTGTAGTTTTGATTCATAGAAGTGCTTATGTTCATGTTATTGATCTTATGATGTTTAAATGATCATAGGAATTATTTGTAACCTATGTGGTAGTTTAATTCTTGATCATAATGTGTTTTAATGGAATCCATAACTTGTCCTCAAGTTATGGAAAACCAAAAGTCACTTGGAATAAAAACCATTAAAAGAACACAAGAGTTAGAAAAATGGAGAGTCTTCATTTTATTACTCTATTAAACTCATAAGTTACAAGAAATGAAAACTTTTGAAAGTTTACAAAACTTGCCCTCAAGTTTTGGAACAAGTAAAGTCATGTTAAAACTTTAGTTCCAACCCTTAGAATTTTAAAAGTTAAAATTCAACCCTTATACTTATATTATTATGATTTAATAATTATATATATATATATATATATATGTATATGTATATGTATAAGAACAAAGTCGTCTTACCGCTAGTACGCCTCATTCACGAAGCCGGTATATAAGGTGGGTATAGGGTTGTTTCCTATAAAATGGCAACTTAATGGGTGTCCACTCTCACCCACCGCTTGCTTGACCGGTGTAGGGTCGTTAGCCGAACAGGTAAGACAAGGACTTATAAATTCTCATTAAAAGTATGATGAATATTATAAAGTAACTAAATGTTTTATTAAATTCCCAATCTTAGTTACTTTAGGAAACATGTGAATAAGGTGCTAATCCATGAAATTACACTTTACACTTTGTTTAAGTCGTTGGTGGAGCGTGTGTGGTTAACCGGCACACTAACTTGGACTTAACAAGGTAGATAAAGGGTGACTTAAGGTTTATTATAGTATCGATGGAGCGTGTGTGGTTTACCGGCACATCGATTGAGTAATAAACTTTAAGGGTACCAAGTGATTTGCATGGTTACTTCACACCTCGTTTTGTGATCCTCGGTATCCCAGTCACAAAACATGGAGGGCACACTCGAGATTGAAACATGCCTTTGAAATGTTCATTGAATCTCAAAGAATCTAGGAATTTCTAAGAACCGATCAAAAACCTAATATATAATATTTCGGTTTTCGTGGTGGAAATTGGTGAATCGTCATTCACCTAGCTTTCAAATATGGTATAGCTTAGATTACGACATACCTCTTCTAAGTTATATTATATTGTGATTGGATCCTAGCCTTAATATTACATTTGGGTGTTTTATTAAGGACTTTCTTATATCTAAACTAATCTTGTCCTTTTCTTTCAGATGTCTTCAAACAATACTGCTTTTGGCTCTAACCCTAATAGGTCCTTTACCCTTATGAACTTGTGTGGGAAAGTTACCTTTGATGGATCCAACTTCAATGAGTGGATCAGAAACATCAGGATGATTACCCGCTACGAGGACAAATAATATGTCCTTGACAAGGAGCTTAAGGAGATTAATGAGACCACTGCAACTCCCCAGGAGATCGCTGACTTTCAGGCACATGAAAGGGATGCTACGAAAGTGGCTTGCATCATGATGGCCACAATGACAGCGGAACTCCAAAAGTCTTATGAGGATTTCTACCCTTACAAAATGCACCAAGATTTGATGGAAAGATACCATCAAAGTGCACGACAAGAGAGGTATGAGATCATCTGCTCCATGATAACAACCATGATGAAGGACGAGGAATCCGTCACGAGCCACATGCAGAAAATGCAAAGGTATGTGGATCGATTGCTGAAGCTTAATGTGAACTTCCCAGAGGAGCTTGCAATAGATATAATTTTGTACTCCTTACCATCGTGTTATGATCAATTCCACATGACATATCACATGAATAAAGAAGAGGTCACACTCAGCAAACTTCAGGGACTTCTCAAGACCGCAGAAACAGGTCTTAAGGGGAAGTTGGTTGTGAACACTCCTACTCCAAACTCTACTCCGGTTTTGGCAATCAGGAAAAATCGAGGGAAGAAAAGAAAGAGCTCTTCGAAGGGTACCAAGGCTCGGACCCTTGATGGCTCTTCTTCAAGTGGAACCAAGAAAGGTTCCATCACTCCTTCATCTGACCCAAAATAGGCTGAATGCTTCTATTGCCATGAAAAATCACATTGGAAGCGGAACTGCCCAAAATACCAGCAAGATGTGAAGGATGGGAAAGTTAAACCCAACCATGCAGGTATTTACACTATATTTTCTAATAACTCACCCCATTCTAAATCTTGGGTCCTTGATACCGGTTGTGGTATTCATATTTGTTGTGACTTGCATGGACTAAGAAGAAGTGAGAATGTGGAGCAAGGAAGAATAAACTTAATCATGGGGAATAGGAAAGTTACACCTGTTACCCAGATTGGAGTTTATACTTTATCGCTAAGTAGTGGGTTTAGTTTAGATTTGAATAAATGTTGTTATTCGCCAGGAATGGCAAGAAATATTATTTCATTTCATGCTTTGTACAAACAAGGGTTTACCTTTTCATTTAATAATGAAGTTGGTTCTATTGATGCTTTCTTTAATAATGTTCTTTATTTTAAAGCATTACCTTGTGATGGTGTGTATGAAGCTGTATCTATTGTAGATAACTTAGGAAATAATGTTTTGTGTATTGGTTCTATTAATAATAATAACTTGGATAAAGCATCATTATGGCATTGTCGTCTTGGACATATAAGCAAGAAACGCATAGGCCAACTCCAAAAGGATGGAGTCTTGGAGTCATTTGACCTAAAGTCAGATGATAGTTGCGAATCATGCTTACTTGGAAAAATGACAAAGTCACCCTTCACAGGATCTTCTGAGAGAGGTGAAGGTTTGTTGGACCTTGTACACACGGATGTGTGCGGACCATTCAAACATGCCACAAGGGATGGTAATCGTTATTATTTGACTTTTACCGATGATTACAATAGATATGGATATGTCTACTTAATTAAGCATAAGTCGGAGACTTTCAAGAGGTTTAAGGAATTTAAACAGGAAGTCGAGAATCAATTGGGCAGGAACATTAAGATGCTTCGATCCGATCGTGGTGGTGAGTATCTTAGTTCAGAGTTCCTTGACTATCTAAGGGAATGTGGGATAGTCTCACAATTGACACCTCCCAGGACACCACAGTTGAATGGTGTGGCTGAGAGGCGTAATCGAACCTTGTTAGATATGGTTCGTTCCATGATGAGTCGAGCTTCGCTACCAATCTCATTCTGGGGATATGCCTTGGAGACTGCCTCCCATATCCTTAATCTAGTCCCTACAAAGAAAGTTGCCAAAACTCCTCACGAGATGTGGACTGGTAAAGTACCCAAACTAGACCACATCAAGAAAGTTGTGAGGCTTTCGTGAGACGTGAGACTCATGATAAGCTCGAACCCCGAAGCGAGAGGTGTATTTTCATCGGCTACCCACATCAATCCTTTGGTTACCTCTTCTATAAACCTAGTGAAAATGTGGTCTTTGTAGCTAGGAGGGCTTTCTTTCGAGAGAGAGAGAGAGAGAGAGAGAGAGAGAGAGAGAGAGAGTTCATAAGCCAAGGAAACAGTGGGAGGCAAGTTGATCTTGAAGAAATTCAAGAGTCAACCGGGGAAAAGAACTTCAAACCGTAGAAGTTAACTTGAGGAGGAAACTCCTGTTAAGCCAATTGACAAGTCTGTTCCTCTGAGGCGTTCCACAAGGGTTAGGAATGCTCCTGAGCATTACTATGGATTCCATATTACTGCAGAAGGAGATCCACTTATCAGTGATGAGACACTGATAGGTCTGGATGAACCTAACAGTTACACGGAAGCCATGGCAGGCCCTGAGTCAGCCACATGGAAAGAGGCTATGGACAGCGAAATACAGTCCATGTATGACAATCAAGTTTGGAACTTGGTTGAGAATGTACCATGTCGTAAGACAGTAGGGTGCAAATGGGTCTTCAAGAATAAGACCGACATGGATGGTAAAGTACACACTTATAAGGCTAGACTGGTTGCAAAGGGCTTCTCTCAAATTCCTGGTGTGGACTATGATGAGACCTTTTCTCCAGTAGCCAAGATTAAGTCTATTCGGGTTCTCTTAGCCATAGCTGCATTTCATGACTATGGAATATGGCAAATGGATGTTAAAACCGCTTTCCTTAATGGAAAGTTGGCTGAAGATGTTTACATGAGTCAGCCAGAAGGTTTTGTCACCAACGAGTACCCTAATAGAGTGTGTAAGCTTGAGAAATCCATTTATGGATTTAAGCAAGCACCTCGCAGATGGAATCTTTGCTTTGATGAAAAGGTCAAGCAATTTGGCTTTTCTAGGAGTGAATATGAGTCTTGCGTGTATGTCAAGGCTAGTGGGAGTATAGTTAGCTTTTTGGTACTGTATGTGGATGACATACTACTCATAGGAAATGACATCCCAACTCTACAGGAAGTTAAGTCTTGGCTTGGGAAGTGTTTCTCTATGAAGGACCTAGGAGAAGCTACCTATATTCTAGGGATAAGGATCTTGAGAGATCGGAGTAAAAGACTAATTGGACTTAGTCAGAGTATCTATTTGGATAAGGTGCTGAAGAGATTCAGCATGCAGGACTCCAAGAAATGAGAGTTACCCATCCAGAGTAACACTAGATTGAGTAAGACACAAAGCCCTAGCACTGAGGCTGAGATAGCAGATATGAGTCGAATACCTTATGCTTCGGCTGTCGGATCGATAATGTATGCTATGACGTGTACTCAACCTGATGTAGCCTTTTCCCTGAGCATGGTTAGCAGGTATTAGGCAAACCCTGGCAACGCACACTGGACTGCGGTAAAGAATATTCTCAAGTACCTACGGAGGACTAAGGACTGGGTCCTTACCCTCAGTGGGAGTGATGACTTGAGAGTTGTAGGGTCCAGTGATGCTAGCTTCCAGACTGATAGGGATAATTTCCGCTCTTAGTCGGGCTGGGTCTTTACCCTAAACGGAGGAGCAATTTCTTGGAAGAGTTCCAAGCAAGAGACAGTGGCTGATTCAACTTGTGAATCAGAGTATATTGCAGCTAGCGAGGCAGCAAAGGAGGCGATATGGCTGAAGAACTTCATTGGAGACCTTGGAGTTGTACCAGCTATTAAAGAGCCAATGGAAATTTTCTGTGATAGTGAAAGCGCTGTTGCCTTAGCCAAAGAACCAAGGGATCACGGAAGATCCAGACACATCGACAGAAAATACCATTTCATCAGACATCGAATAGAAGAAAGACTCCTCGTGGCAAAGAGGGTATCATCGGATGAGAATCCGGGAGATCCCCTCACGAAGGGACTGACTCGGGTTAAGCATCTCCAGCATGCTCGGAGCATAGGGCTGAAGGATGATATTAGATTTTGGTAGTTAGATAACCTCGAAATTTGTAAAGTGTAATTGACACTAGATGATGAATAAAAGGTGTTTTATTTATGAGTAAAGTGATGCTATCTCTTGTCGATCTTTTACTATATTTCTTTTGCATGTTTTGACTTCCAAAATAATTTTTTTTGGTATAACATATTATTCAAACCTCCACAGTCGGTCATATGTCGGAAGTAGGTATGAATAAAGACTGTCATGATTGGTTGCAGAGGTATAAGGTGTTGGACAAGGCTACAACAACCATGAGTGCTCATAAGTTCTGAGCATTGGACCCAACCCACGCTCACTGGAATCACTTCATGGAATTCTATCTCGAGTGTTCGTGAGATGGTAATATCATATAAGTCTTCAAACCTAGAGATATGATTTGTTACATACAAGTTGGTTATGCATTGATTGTATGAAAACGCATTGGTAACTCGATGTTATAAAACGTGTCTTTGTGTATAATTCAATGAGTGGTAGAACAAACATATGAGTCGAAGTTTATCTGTTCCTTCTTGGATTAGAAGCTGATATATGGGCCCCTCGATGATTTTGTTTTGACCTATGTACCGGGCCCGGTTAGAACTAAATTGATGTGTTCAATTAAGTTCTCTGTCAAACAAATCGGAAATCGAGAAACAAACTGCTGGACAATAAGTAAGACATTGTTCCATGTATTTGTCCGGCTGATATCTAGAACGGAGGATTATATGATCCCTTATCTTAAATGGCGTACCATCATCTTCTCAGTTTCAAGAAACCTTGAAAGAGCTACGATTGCCGATCGGTTCCTGAAGTACTTGAGTTATAGTTATTAGACTTATCCAAGTGGGAGACTGTTGGATAAGGTGTCTAAGTCCATAACTATTTCTAGGTGTACTTGACCCAACCCGACATGGTCCATTTGGGTTGCATGGCACCATGCAATTGGATAGACTAAATGAGAAAAATAATACTTGGAGATTATTAATATATTATAAGTTTTAATATATTAATAATATTATTTGATTAGTTTGATCAAAGGATTAATTTGGAATTATTAAGTGATCAAAGGATAACTAATTAAATATATGGGTTGATTATGTAAATCATTCATATCTTGTATAGTGGCCTAAGAGGCTCCATGGATTATCAAGTTGGGTTCTACCCATAGGATGCTCCATGGGAGTTACAAACCCATGGGTCATGGAAATGAAGAGTCATGACACATTAGGGTTTACATGGTGTAACCCTAGATGTGTCAACACTATATAAAAGTCCCATTCTCCATGAAATCGGTTACACATAAGAAACTAGAGGGCTTCATTGATTTCATGTAACATCCCAAAAATACAGGCCAAAAATTTCATTTTTAATTACGTCATCTTAAAACCAAAGTCAAAATCAAAGTAGAAATAATCAAACATGTTATCATAAAACAATATCAGAGTGTAATCCCAAAGATCTCTTGTGCGGAAAACCATAGTGTGATGCGTTGCGATCAATCCGGCTCCTTTTCTTTAAACACGAAGTACCTGAAACCAAAACTAAAAACCGTAAGCACAAAGCTTAGTGAGCTCCCCCACCATACCACATACGATACAATCACATAGCATACATATTGTCAAGCAATTCTAGGGTAACCGACCTACCCAGTACGACCATTCTGGTGTGCCGACCTACCCGTGTCAAGCCATTTTGGGGCGCTAACCTACCCGTCGGTCCTAACAACCGACCCTCGGGGACTATTCCACCCCCTACTGCTAGTATCACATATATCATAACATAAACATACTATCAGACATATATGGGGTGTCCGAACTACCCTTCGGTCCTAACAACCGAACATGGGGACTATTCCCCTCCTACTACCACTATCACATATAACATATCATGCCACATTTAACATATCATCACATACTGTCAGACATATCTAGGGTGTCTGACCTACCCTTTGGTCCTAACAACCGAACTCTACTACTATCACATATAACATATCATCCGAACATATAACGTATCAGGTAGTAGCAAACCTAGTTGACATCACAAAGACAATCATCTAACATACAACTCCTACTGGTGGGCCGGCATTGTGGCCGTAGACTCACCGCTACTGGAAGGTAACTCACCTCACACTGCTGAAATCCCGAAGACACAATCCCACACTTGCTGAAGTCCTGCAGACTCGACCCCAGCTGCTGGCTAACAGATTCCCGAACTGTCAACACCAAAATAACACCCATTTAATAATTGGGTCCCAATACATAACCATAAACACTTACTTTGGATAATTATATTACCCCAAGCTTGGCTTATTCAAGCCCAAGACCCAATCCGTAGGCCCAAAGTCAACAAGGAATCAAAACCCAACACATGGCCCAATTTTCCAAATTGGGCCTGGGCCTATACATGGTCTCATTCTAAGTCCCAACATCATATACTCATTAAGGCCCAAACTAAGGCCCATCTATGGCCCAATTTTCCAAATTGGGCCCAAGCCCCTTACATGGGACTTACCCTAGGCCTATTAAATTATTCTAGTCTAATTGCTTGACTTGAGATGGCCCATTAATAACCCGATCATCAAAGTCCAAAAGGAAGGCCCAACAATAAACCCAAGTGAAATTAGGGTTTCACATAAAATGATGATTAGGGTTAAGTTTCCTACTTAACACATTAACGACTTAATCCATTAATGACTTAATCCATTAAGTCCATTATCGCTTAGATTAATCTTTGCCAAAGTTTATTATTTAATATTCCAAGTTATTACATAATTCTCGTGTGTCTCGATTAATTCCCCAAAATTAGGGTTTTTATGGCATTAAGGTTTCCAACCCAAATACTAGCCCATTTATTAATTTATTGGCCTTTTATGTCAATTAGGGCTTTATGGGCCTATTAAGCCCACTAAAATATTATTAAGCCCATTAGGGTTTTATTATGTCCAATAGAGTTCATTAAGCTTCAGTAGGCCCATTAGAGCTCCTTTGAGTCCATTAGGGTTTCACTAAGCCCAAACAAATCAATCACAAGAGGCAAAGCGCACCGCCACCCGACACGACGGACGGTGGCGGCAGGAGGTGGCAGCCACCACCTCACGGATTTCACTAAAAACACACACACACTATTCTAAATGAACACACACCCGCAACCACCCTTGTGGTGGTCGATGGTGGTACATGGTGGCAGCCACAAGCTCACGGTGGTGGTGGTACCTTGAACCTAGAATTCTGGCCAAACACACACTAAGGAAATAAACACACACACGAAATTAACCCATACATCAGCATACACAACTGCTATGTCGGCCCTTGAGGTGGCAGCCACCATGGCCGACTGCCATGGTGGTTCTTCACAGCAACCATTCGACATAACCTACACACAAACACGATGGAACGGTGATTCACACGCCATGATAGCATATGAACCACACACACCCATATCTCTTGCTCGAAAAAGAATCCAACCACCCACCTGGTGGCTAAATGCGACGACACCGATTTGAGAAGGTGGCACCAGCATTGGCTAACGGCGGCGAACGAAGGTGGCGAAGGGCACTGACTTCGTCTTCTTCACAGAAGCGTTGCAGCGGCGGAGACGATCACAGTCGAGCTTAACAATGCAAACGACGGTTGATGGCGTCGGTTCCAGCTTCATCGATGATTGCGCAAGGCAGCAGCAACGACTACATCGGCAACTCGGTGGTTCACTCTACCGGTTCTTGTTCCCGACCTTGGTGGTCGGAGGTAGCAGCGGCGCCGGAGATTGAAGATGTGAATGGTGGCGGCTGGAGGGAGGTATAAGGTGGGGTGACGGCTGCACATGATCTCTAGGTTTTCTGTGTATAATCGGGTTTATATACCCGGTTCCTTACAAACTTACTCCCATGTTTACACGTACAGTCCCTCCTTCTCTATTCTCTTTTAAAATAAATCCCAAATAATTACCATGGAGTCCCTAACTCCAATAATTCTTTATAATAATTCGGAAATCATATTTTTAACCCCCTAAACTTTCAATTATTTATCTTAGGCTTATGATTCGTTCATTAATTTATTTATTTATCTAATAAATAAACAGGGTTTTACAACTCTCCCCCACTTAAATTAGATTTCGTCCTCGAAATCATTCCTTACCGATCCTTACATACCAAGCCACTCTAGTAACATAGTCATCATCCTGGGCACGCCCTAGCCTTCCCAGCGTAGCCGTGACCAATCTTCGCAAAGCCCTACAATCCGCAGGTGAACAAATTCCTCACAACCAGATCTCGTCTACTGCGTCTAAAAATTGTTGTCTCGAGATGATGTGAATCCCTAACAGACCACTCATGCTGAATCATTATCATTGAATCTAGTCGTTCGCCCATCAACATGTTACTCAACTTATGATAGCTTTAGGTTCTCACTATGAAATAGGTTCACAGACCTAATTATCTCTGTATACCACTTGTACCTGGCCAAGCCCCAGATACTCCTATTGTGAGTGACTTGTCACTCCACAATACTCCAGCTACTTCGTGAGTACTTGCAACCTGAAACAAAAATATTAATATTGCCCAAACACTAAAACTGCCCGAACACTGAACTACCTGAAGCAGTATATGCTGCTACATAACTTCTTACCAAAGACTACCGAGGCTTCCTGGGTCTCAATTCGCTTGCCAATCCTCTGAAATACTGGGATTGCACCCGGCTGTAGAGCCAAAGGACTCACTACTTAGTCACCTCACACGACTTTTGAACGAAATCCTTCTCTGGAACTAGTTGCCACTAGTTATCATGATACTGTGCTCTACTACTCTCTAATATAACCCATCGGGTCCAAGACTAAAAGTGATTGCTACCTGACCAATGGTAGCCTTACCTCACACGTCCCAAAGCAGTCCATTGCTTCTCTGATCTCATAACTGTAGTGACGTCCCTACAGTCTCATTACTGGCTTAACCAGATCTAATCCATTTGGGTAAATCCGAAATCCAATCAGTGGGTTTCCATATTCTCACTGCAACACCCGAACGGGTGGGTACTACTGTTTCTTCTGCATCCTAACAACGCGCTCACACTTATCTACCAAACTAGTGAATGATGGCTACACCCGCAGTCTCACAACACTCTATCACTATCTGACTGCTAGTGAATGCTACGGCTACACCCGTAGACTTACAACACTCTATCACTATCTGACAGCTAGTGAATGCTACGGCTACCCCCGTAGTCTTACAACACTTTCCAAACCAGGTCGAACACGCACTCGAACTAACACACCACTAAACTTGAGTCCTAACCAGAACTATAACCTGATTCCTGAAACTTGCTATCATGTGGCCCCACTATATCAGTACTGTACCTATGCCCGTGATCAAAGCGTCACAGTAAACCACAGAATCATCTACACCCTCTGGCAGGGTGAGAATCAGTGCCTCGCACAACCGCTGACTGAGAGTATTGACGGCTACCTGCTATTCAGGCCCTCAACGAAAGGCCATCGACTTCTTGGTCAGTCGGTTCAAAGGAACCTCAATCTCGGAGAAGTCCCGTGTAAATATCCGGTAATAGCCCACTATACCCAGGGAATTCTGAATCTCAGATGGAGACCTCGGAATCTCCCACTGCATCACTGCCTCCATCTTAGCCGAATCAACTAGAATACTCTTCTAGTTGACAAGGTGCCCAATAAATTGCACCTCGTGCAACCAGAACTCGCATTTGGAGTGATTTATAAAAGTCTCTCCCCCACTTAGCTTCAACTAAGTATTCACTGCACGCAAGAATTGAAGGATTTCCAATCCTTCCCGCTTCCTGGTATCCCCTTGATGACAGCCTGTACTTACCAGTGCTAGCGATCCATCACCAATCAAACCTTAAGATTGTCCATCATCTGAAATCTTGAAGAGTACTCTTGAAATCTGGTCCAATCTAACACCTCAATCCATCTCTCATGCTATCAATTGAAGGTATCAATCTTCACTCTAGATGACGAATCCTCATTCTCATTTCCAATCTTGCAGTACCACTAAACTCTAACCGAACACAACTCATGCGAAAACAAAATTCTCTTGAACATCCAGTGACCAACCACTTATGCATCTAACACCCGCAACTGACACTACCCTCTTCCTGTCACCTGTTCTATCCTCGCAACGGTAGTGCCTTGAACTCCAAGGTTCATCCATAAACAATTATCGACCATATCTAAACAATGATAGAACCTCTGAACACTGACTTCATTGGAGAACAATCACTCCAACCCTGATCGAGTATCCTCTAAATAATACTTCTGCATAGATCCCGACAAAGATCTGAAATGATAATGGTATGCGCGGAAGCCACTCCGCAAGATGCGCCCCTATTTGGGTTCATCAAGGACCTTTCGGCATGAAGGATGGCATATATGATCCTTGATAACCCAAACACTAGCAGGAAACCGACCCGAGATCTAACTTATCCAAACTCACTCGCAATTCCAACGTGATACGCATCCCCAACATCCATCTCGTAGCAATAGAAGATGACATACTGGCAACGTCTGGGGAAATATTGGTAATTATCGTACGCGCTGCACTGACTCAGACCCTGCTGGCCTCTCACCTAATGTTCAGAAGTCATGGCTGTCTTCCCGGGACCCTCTACTATATGCACCTGGTACACACCTCTCTTTCCAAGGTGCTCCAAATCAATCTCGCATCTGCAACTCTTGGAAATCATATCCTTCAGGGTCTGACACCCTGTCACGCGCACTAGGTCGCTTGCCAATGGCTAAGCTGCAACTACTGGAACATCCTCGGTCCCAAAATTGGGTCACAAACTCTTCCCTGAAGCTTCTTAGATTCTCCAAGACTCTCACTGATTCGAGTATGGATCCTATGCTTTCAGTAGTACGGGCCCAATACTACCTTCCACACCTATCCATACTTTCCTCAACAATCCTCCCGGATTCTCCAAGTCACTTCCTCAACTGGTACACCCAACTCTAACTGAGCCTCACTACTAACTCACTGGAATATATCCTAGGCTTCCCTATGTTCCCAAACTCACCTAGTCCTCAGCTGCTGAATGATTCCCAATAATGTCAACTAGCTACCTCATGAATATAGCCACATGCAACAGAGATCAGATAATCCTTCAAGTAACAGACTCATCCCTATAACGTTTAGACTCAAACGAGAGCTGCGTAATATGGTCAGATCTATCACTCTGAGATTATCCAGCCCGTGCCACATGTGAGTTAGCATATTCACTTAATAGCTAACTCACGTTACTAAGAGTCCTACAAAGCACAAAGCAAGCAGCATTCAGACAATGGAAAATCTAACCATCATATTCCAATTAAATCATTTTATCCTCTAATCAGGAATCTGAACATGCAATTAAAAGGCTCATACAATCAGGCATAACCTAATCAGGCTATCCTATCACCGACTGATCAGTACTAGCATGCAAGTCTACAAGCACAAATAATAGGCATATAAGGCATCCTCCTAGATCCTTAGCCCTAATGTAGCATGCAGTCCTCATAATCATATCATATCATAACATCTCATAACATGTATGGATATATTGGGGAAAACTTACTTGAGCTCGGCTGATTGCACGCATCACACACCTTGTTCTTTTGAAAGTTCCTTTCTCTTTTCAGATTCCTTTCAAAACTCCTTTTTATAAAATGGTTTTACTTTTGAAAATTTTCATACCAAGCCCTTAGTTTGAGTTCAGACACACCCGAGAGCATGTCCGAATCCCTCAAACCAAGGCTGTGATACCAACTTGTAACATCCCAAAAATACAGGCCAAAAATTTCATTTTTAATTACGTCATCTTAAAACCAACAGTGTAATAAAACATCTATAATGTCATGTCATGTCAAAACCAAGGTAGAAATAATCAAACATGTTAGCATAAAACAATATCAGAGTGTAATCCCAAAAATCTCTTGTGCGGAAAACCATAGTGTGATAAGTTGCGATCAATCCAGCTCCTTTCCTTTAAACACGAAGTACCTGAAACCAAAACTAGAAACCGTAAGCACAAAGCTTAGTGAGTTCCCCCACCATACCACATACGATACAATGACATAGCGTACATATTGTCGGGCAATTATGGGGTGCCCGACCTACCCGGTACGGCCATTCTGGGGTGCCGACCTACCCGTGTCAAGCCATTCTAGGGCGCTGACCTACCCATGTCAAGCCATTTTGGGGCGCTGACCTACCCGTCAGTCCTAACAACCGACCCTCGGGGACTATTCCACCCCCTACTGCTAGTATCACATATATCATAACATAAACATACTATCAGACATATCTGGGGTGTCCGAACTACCCTTCGGTCCTAACAACCGAACTTGGGGACGATTCCCCTCCTACTACCACTATCACATATAACATATCATGCCAGCATATAACATATCATCACATACTGTCAGACATATCTGGGGTATCTGACCTACCCTTCGGTCCTAACAACCGAACTCTACTACTATCACATATAACATATCATGCAAACATATAACATATCAGGTAGTAGCAAACCTAGATGATATCACAAAGACAATCATCTAACATACAACTCCTACTGGTGAGCCGACATTGTGGCCGTAGACCCACCGCTACTGGAAGGTAACTCACCTCACATGGCTGAAATCCTGATGACACAATTCCACACTTGTTGAAGTCCTGCAGACTCGACCCCAGCTGCTGGCTAACAGATTCCCGAACTGTCAACTCCAAAATAACACCCAATTAATAATTGGGTCCCAATACATAACTGATAAATTTAAAAATAAACTTGAAGATCGATTAGATCTATGAAACAGGTAGAGAAATAACTAGATAAACAATAAGAACAAGCAAATGGATCAAAAGGTGTCGAATGATTAATAAACAATCCTAAGAAGAGCTCGATAAAGAACATCAACTGTAGAGGATTTTAGGGTTTACAGTAATCAATGAGAATGACGACAACTTCTATGCATACGCATACATGCATGCATATATTTATAATAAAACCCTAAATGTTTATCAAAGAAAAAGGGCTAATCTAGATAAACATGGATTGACATGCCCAATCCAGTTGTAAAACAAAAGGGCCCAAGACGCAACACATTAATCTTCAACAATCCCCCCCTTTACGTCTTTAGCACAGAGGCTTCATTCCCTTTTAACAACAGATGGTTTCTTCACCGTTTCAAATATCCTCGGTATAATGGCCAGAATGTGATGCCTGAAAGTGATATACCACCGAAGCATATCTGTGAAATTCTTCTTGTCTGCTGTAGAGTTCTGCTTGCATCAGTGAATGATGTTTATGATATGCTCCAGGAAATCTGTTGAAAACAGATGCTTGTCTACCAAAGCAAACAGAAACTTGTGCTTATCGCCCCTTGTGAACATGACCGTCAGATTTGAAGAGTCAATTTGCCCTAACTTCATTTTGTGCACCTCTCCTGTCTTGGAAGTAGGCTTGACGGTCGGTTTCTTGTTCATTATTTTTTCTATTTCCTGATCCATAGTGGTAAGCTCATGGATATAGGAAGCCAACATTATTTTGAGATGTTTCAGAATCGGTTCATACTCTCTTTGATTTGAGAGAAGAATGTTGTATAGCAGAATCCAATCATGAGGATTCAGACTGGGAAGATTTGCCAGAGAAATAAAATTTTCTGTGTTGGCCGTTCCTCTGTTGACTTTGAAGTTAACGTTCACAAATTTCCCAGCCTGTTTTGGTTTCAGTACCTTGACCTTTACAATCTTCTGTGCACTCCATGTCTAGTGCTGTAGTTGACCATACTTCAAATAAAAATCTATCAATTCTTTGTCAACCTTCAATTTTGGATGAGGGACATCACCAGTGACATCGAAGCAATGAAATGTAAAAGCCTTTCGTGTTATCGACATGTCAAACTGCGAGTCTTTGGTATTCTCACACTCAAAAGATCCAATTGGTTCCAACCAATACATGGAGGGAAACTCAATTGCTTGATTAATGAGTGTGTCTCTGTCCCATTCTGGGAACAGAGTCTTCTTAGCCTTTAAAGCATCCTCATCCTCCTTGATTCTTCTTTCTTTGCCCTCTGCCTCTCGAGCAATTTTCAGTGTCTCATCCAGCACTTTATCTCTTTTCTTTCGTTGAAGAGCTTCAGCAATAGTTTCATCAGTATCTGACTCGCTCTCAACAAGTAATTGCTTTGCAGAACCTGAAGCTAAATTAACCTTCGGGTATGTCTTTGGTATACTCTCCTCTCCCCCTTGTCTCGGAAGAACAGGCTTCTACGAGACACCCTTCATCTCGCTCAAAATAGTGATCGCAGGAAGGAGTTTGGCCTGGAGATGCTGTCGGATGGTAAGGGTAAGAAAGGGATCATGAGTTTCAAGGACACTAGTCAACATGTTCTTGACATCACTAGCACAACCTTGAAGAATAGCTCGCTGAGTTTTTAGTAAAGAGATTTCTTGTTGTGCCTGGGCTAGTTGTATCTTCTGAAGGTCAATAGTTGTCTGATGCTTGACAAGATCCTCTTTTAAAGTACTCTCTGCTGCTAGAGAAGCAAAACATGAATCCAAAGATTGAAGAAAAGAGGTAGATTCAGTTTTGAGGTCAGCACGCAGAGCCTCGAACTTGGAAGTTTCACCCTGAAGGGTAGCCGAAAAGGAGTCCATAGACGTTTGATACTTGGCCGCATTAGCATCAGCATGTGCTTTGAGAGAATCGAGAAAAATATGAGTTGTGTGTACTGTTGGATAAGGTGTCTAAGTCCATAACTATTTCTGGTATGTACTTGACCCGACCCGGCATGGTCCATTTGGGTTGCATGGCACCATGCAATTGGATAAACTAAATGAGAGAAATAACGCTTGGAGATTATTAATATATTATAAGTTCTAATATATTAATAATATTATTTGATTAGTTTGATCAAGAATTAATTTAGAATTAATTAAGTGATCAAAAGATAACTAATTAAATATATGGGTTGATTAAGTAAATCATCCATATCTTGTATAGTGGGCTAAAAGGCTCCATGGATCATCAAGTTGGGTTCCACCCATAGGTTGCTCCATGGATGCTCCATGAGAGTTACAAACCCATGGGTCATGGAAATGAAGAGTCATGACACATTAGGGTTTAACCCTAGATGTGTCAACACTATATAAGAAACATAATCTCCACCAAAATCGGTTGCAACAAAGAAATAGAGGGCTTGGCCGATTTTGAAGAGTGTGTGTTCTCTCTTAAGTTCTTCCAAGAGCATTTGGTGTTGTGTGAAGCATTTGAGGCATCACACTTGGGGTGCTAGGCTCACAAGGTTTCAAGGAACACAAGCAACAACAAGGTAAGTTATTCTATCTATACTTTATGTTAAAATTGTTCCCCATGTATGCTAGATAGGAATATAACCTTGGAAATCAACTTTGCATGACAAATTAGACAAACATAGATCCAAGGTTATTAGGGTTGCATGTACACTTAGGAAGTGTTAGAATGCTCAAAACCCATCAGTGGTATCAGAGCCAGGTTTGTTTGTTCTTATTTGTGCTTAAAAGTTGAAAACAGAATCGAAAATTTGCTGTCTGCGATCGGACTCGTCGAGTCTATAGGGGGGAATCGTCGAGTCCATGTGTATCTTCAAACAACTCGGCGAGTCATGTTCATGCACTCGGCGAGTAGGGTCGAATGAGTGCAGAATTTCGATTCAGTTGCTGGAAAAAGAATTAGAAACATTACCCTAAACTGTTTTAGTAAATGTAAACTTGTTTTTGGTGGTGTAATGTCTTGCTAACTCATTTACAACAACTAGTTATCAAAAAATTACAAAGTTTTATGTAATTTTTGATTGTTTTCATATTCATGTTCTTGTTCTTATGATGTTTTAGATGATCATAGGAATTATTTGTAACCTATTTGGTAGTTTAATTGTTGATCATAATGTGTTTTAATGGAGTTCATAACTTATCCTTAAGTTATGGAAAACCAAGAGTCACACTTGAGTTAAAACCATTAAAAAAAAAACACAAGAGTTATAAAAAATGAAGAGTCTTCATTTTATGACTCTATTAAACTCATAAGTTACAAGAAATGAAAAGTTTTGAAAGTTACAAAACTTGCCCTCAAGTTTTGGAACAAGTAAAGTTAAGTTAAAACTTTAGTTCCAACCCCTAGAATTTTAAAAGTTAAAATTCAACCCTTATACTTATATTATGATGATTTAATAATTATATATATATGTATAAGAACAAGTTGTCTTACCGCTAGTACGCCTCATTCACGAAGCCGGTCTATAAGGTGGGTATAAGGTTGTTGCCTATAAAATGGTGACTTAATGGGTGTATATTCTCACCCACCGCTTGCTTGACTAGTGGAGGGTCGTTAGCCGAACGGGTAAGACAAGGACTTATAAATTCTCATTCAAAGTATGATGAATATATAAAGTAACTAAATGTTTATTAAATTCCCAATCTTAGTTACTTTAGGAAAAATGTGAATAAGGTGCTAATCCATGAAATTACACTTTACACTTTGTCTGAGTCGTTGGTGGAGCGTGTGTGGTTAACCGGCACACTAACTTGGACTTAACAAGGTAGGTAAAGGGTGACTTAAGGTTTATTATAGTATCGGTGGAGCGTGTGTGGTTTACCGGCACATCGATTGAGTGATAAACTTTAAGGGTACCAAGTGATTTGCATGGTTACTTCACACCTCGTTTTGTGATCCTCAGCATCCCAGTCACAAAACCTGGAGGGCACTCCCGAGATTGAAACATGCCTTTGAAAAAGTTCATTGGATCTCAAAGAATCTAGGAATTTCTAAAACCAATAAAAACTAAATATTTAATATTTCGGTTTTCGTGGTGGAAATTGGTGAATCGTGATTCACCTACCTTTCAAATATGGTATAGCTTAGATTACGGCATACCTCTTCTAAGTTATATTATATTGTGATTGGATCCTAGCCTTAATATTACATTTGGGTGTTTTATTAAGGACTCTCTTAAATCTAAACTAAACTTGTTCTTCTTTTTCAGATGTCTTCAACTAATGCTTCTGGCTCGAATCCTAATGGCTCCTTTACTCTTATGATCTGTGTGGGAAAGTCACCTTTGATGGATCCAACTTCAATAAGTGGATCAGAAACATCAGGATGATTACCCGCTACGAGGACAAAGAATATGTCCTTGACAAGGAGCTTAAGGAAATTGACGAGTCCACTGCAACTCCCCAGGAGATCGCTGACTTTCATACTCATGAAAGAGATGCAACCAAGGTGGCTTGCATCATGTTAGCCACCATGACAGCTGAACTCCAAAAGTCTTATGAAGACTTCTACCCTTATGAAATGCACCAAGATTTGCTGGAAAGATACCATCAAAGTGCACGACAAGAGAGGTACGAAGTCATCTGCTCCATGATAACGACCATGATGAAGGACGGAGAGTCCGTCACGAGCCACATGCAGAAAATGCAAAGGTATGTGGATCGGTTGCTGAAGCTCAATGTGAACTTCCCTGAGGAGCTTGCAATAGATATCATTTTGCACTCCTTACCATCGTGCTATGATCAATTCCGCATGACATATCACATGAACAAGGAAGAGGTCACCCTCAGCAAACTTCAGGGACTTCTCAAGACCGCAGAAACAGGTCTTAAGGGGAAGTCGGTTGCTATCACTCCTACTCCAGACACAACTCCGATCTTGGCAATCGGGCAAAGTCGAGGGAGGAAGAGGAAGAGATCTTCGAAGGGTACCAAGGCTCGGACCCTTGATGGCTCTTCTTCAAGTGGAACCAAGAAAGGTTTCATTACTCCTTCTTCTAACCCAAAAGAGGCTGAATGCTTCTATTGCCATGAAAAAGCTCATTGGAAGCGGAACTGCCCAAAGTACCAGCAAGATGTAAAGGATGGGAAAGTCAAACCCAACCATGCAGGTATTTACACTATCATTTCTAATAACTCACCCCATTCGAAATCTTGGGTCCTTGATACAGGTTGTGGTATTCATATTTGTTGTGACTTGCAGGGACTAGGAAGAAGTGAGAATGTGGAGCAAGGAAGAATAAACTTAATCATGGGGAATAGGAAAGTTACACCTGTCACCAAGATTGGAGTTTATACTTTATCGCTAAGTAGTGGGTTAAATTTAGATTTGAATAAATGTTGTTATTCGCCAGAAATGGCAAGAAATGTTATTTCCTTTCATGCATTGTACAAACAAGGTTTCACCTTTTCGTTTGATAATGAAGTTGGTTCGATTAATGCTTTCTTTAATAATGTACTTTATTTTAAAGCATTACCTTGTGATGGTGTGTATGAAGCTGTATCTATTGTAGATAACTTAGGAAATAATGTTTTGTGTATTGATTCTACTAATAATAATAACTTGGATAAAGCATCATTATCGCATTGTCGTCTTGGACATATAAGCAAGAAACGCATAGGCTAACTCCAAAAGGATGGAGTCTTGGAGTCGTTTGACCTAAAGTCAAATGATAGTTGCGAATCATGCTTACTTGGAAAAATGACAAAGTCACCCTTCACAGGCTCATGTGAAAGGGGTGAAGGTTTGCTGGACCTTATACACACGGATGTGTGTGGACCATTCAAACATGCCACAAGGGATGCTAATCGTTATTATTTGACTTTTACCGATGATTACAGTAGATATGGATATGTCTACTTAATCAAGCATAAGTCAGAGACTTTCGAGAAGTTTAAGGAATTTAAACAGGAAGTCGAGAATCAATTGGGCAGGAACATTAAGATGCTTCGATCCGATCGAGGTGGTGAGTATCTTAGTTCAGAGTTCCTCGACTATCTAAAGGAATGTGGGATTGTCTCACAATTGACACCTCCCAGGACACCGCAGTTGAATGGTGTGGCTGAGAGGCGTAATCGAACCTTGTTGGACATGGTTCGTTCCATGATGAGTCGAGCTTTGCTACCAATCTCATTCTGGGGGTATGCCTTAGAGACTGCCGCCCATATCCTCAATCTAGTCCCTACAAAGAAAGTTGCCAAAACTCCTCACGAGATGTGGACTGGTAAAGTACCTAAACTAGACCACATCAAGATTTGGGGCTGCGAGGCTTTCGTGAGACGAGAGACTCATGATAAGCTCGAACCCCGAAGCGAGAGGTGTATTTTCATCGGCTACCCACAGCATTCCTTTGGTTACCTCTTCTACAGACCTAGTGACAATGTGATCTTTGTAGCAAGAAGAGGAGTCTTTCGAGAAAGAGAGTTTATAAGCCAAGGAGACAGTGGGAGGCAAGTTGATCTTGAAGAAATTCAAGAGTCAAGTGGTGAAGGAACTTCAAACTCTAGCCCTCAACTTGAGGAGGAAACTCCTGTTGAGCCAATTGACGAATCTGTACCTCTGAGGCGTTCCACGAGAGTTAGGAGTGCACCTGAACATTACTATGGATTCCATATTACTGCAGAAGGTGAGACACTTATTAGTGATGAGACACTAGTAAGTCAAGATGATCCTAACAGCTACGAGGAAGCCATGGCGGGCCCCGAGTCTGCCAAATGGAAAGAGGCTATGGATAGCGAGATACAATCCATGTATGACAATCAAGTTTGGAACTTGGTTGAGAATGTACCAGGTCGAAAGACTGTAGGGTGCAAATGGGACTTCAAAAAGAAGACCGACATGGATGGTAAAGTACACACTTATAAGGCTAGGCTGGTTGCAAAGGGCTTCTCTCAAATTCCTGGAGTGGACTATGATGAGACCTTTTCTCCGGTAGCCAAGATTAAGTCTATTCGGGTTCTGTTAGCCATAGCCGCATTTCAGGACTATGAAATTTGGCAAATGGATGTCAAAACCGCTTTCCTTAATGGAAAGTTGGCTGAAGATGTTTACATGAGTCAGCCAGAGGGTTTTGTCAGTAACGAGTACCCCAATAGAGTGTGTAAGCTTGAGAAATCCATTTATGGATTAAAGCAAGCACCTCGCAGATGGAATCTTTGCTTTGATGAAAAGGTCAAGGAATTTGGCTTTTCTAGGAGTGAAGATGAATCTTGTGTATATGTCAAGGCTAGTGGGAGTATAGTTAGCTTTTTGGTATTGTATGTGGATGACATACTACTCATAGGAAACGACATTCCAACCTTGCAGGAAGTAAAGTCTTGGCTTGGAAAGTGTTTCGCTATGAAGGACCTTGGTGAAGCTGCCTATATTTTGGGGATAAGGATCTTGAGAGATCGGAGTAAAAGACTAATTGGACTTAGTCAAAGTACCTACTTGGAGAAGATTCTGAAGAGATTCAGAATGCAAGACTCCAAGAAAGGAGAGTTACCCATCCAGAGTAGCGCCAAGTTGAGTAAGACACAAAGCCCTAGCACTGAGGCTGAGATAGCAGAAATGAGTCGAATACCTTATGCTTCGACTGTAGGTTCGATCATGTGTGTTATGATGTGTACTCGACCTGATGTAGCCTTTGCCTTGAGCATGGTTAGCAGGTTTTAGGGGAACCCTGGCAAGGCACACTGGATTGCGGTAAAGAATATTCTCAAGTACCTACGAAGGACTAAGGACTGGGTCCTTACCCTCGGTGGGAGTGATGACTTGAGAGTTGTAGGGTATAGTGATGCTAGCTTCCAGACTGATAGGGATAACTTCCGCTCTCAGTCGGGCTGGGTCTTTACCCTAAATGGAGGAGCAATTTCTTGGAAGAGTTCCAAGCAAGAGACAGTGGCAGATTCTACTTGTGAATCAAAATATATTGCAGCTAGCGAAGCGGCAAAGGAGGCGTTATGGCTGAGGAACTTCATTGGAGACCTTGGAGTTGTACCAGCTATTAAAGAGCCGATGGAAATTTTCTGTGATAGTGAAAGTGCTGTTGCCTTAGCCAAGGAACCAAGGGATCACGGGAGATCCAGACACATCGACAGAAAATACCATTTCATCAGACATCGGATCGAAGAAGGACTCCTCGTGGCAAAGAGGGTATCATCAGATGAGAATCCAGCAGATCCCCTTACGAAGGGACTGACTCTGGTTAAGCATCTCCAGCATGCTCGGAGCATAGGGCTGAAGGATGATATTAGATTTAGTAGTTAGATAATATCGAAATTTGTAAAGTGTAATTGAAATTTGATGATGAATAAAAGTGTTTTATTTATGAGTAAAGTGTTGCTATCTCTTGTCGATCGTTTACTATATTTCTTTTGCATGTTTTGACTTCCAGAATAATTTTGTTTGGTATAACATATTATTCAAACCTCCACAGTCGGTCATATGTTGGAAGTAGGTATGAATCAAGACTGTCATGTTTGATTGTAGAGGTCTGGGACAAGGCTACAACAATCATGAGTGCTCATAAGTTCTGAGCATTGGACTCAACCCACGCTCACTGGAATCACTTCATGGAATTCTATCTCGAGTGATCGTGAGACGGTAATATCATATAAGTCTTTAAACCTAGAGATATGATTTGTTACTTACGAGTTGGTTATGCATTGATTGTACGAAAAACGCATTGGTAACTCGATGTTATAAAATCGTGCTCTTATGTGTAATTCAATGAGTAGTAGAACAAACATATGAGTCGAAGTTTATCTGTTCCTTCTTGGATTAGAAGCTGATATCTGGGCCCCTCGATGATTTTGTTTTGACCTATGTACCGGGCCCGGTCAGAACTAAATTGATGTGTTCAATAAAGTTGTTTGTCAAACAAATCGGAAATCGGGAAACAAATGTTGGACAATAAGTAAGACATTGTTCCATGTATTTGTCCGACTGATATCTAGAACAGAGGATTATATGATCACTTATCTTAAATGGCGTACCATCATCTTCTCAAGTTTCGAGAAACCTTGTAAAGAGCTACGATTGCCGATCGGTTCCTGAAGTCATACTTGCAGTAATAGTTACTAGACTTATCCAAGTGGGAGACTGTTGGATAAGGTGTCTAAGTCCATAACTATTTCTGGTATGTACTTGACCCGACCCGGCATGGTCCATTTGGGTTGCATGGCACCATGCAATTGGATAAACTAAATGAGAGAAATAACGCTTGGAGATTATTAATATATTATAAGTTCTAATATATTAATAATATTATTTGATTATTTTGATCAAGAATTAATTTAGAATTAATTAAGTGATCAAAAGATAACTAATTAAATATATGGGTTGATTAAGTAAATCATCCATATCTTGTATAGTGGGCTAAAAGGCTCCATGGATCATCAAGTTGGGTTCCACCCATAGGATGCTCCATGGATGCTCCATGGGAGTTACAAACCCATGGGTCATGGAAATGAAGAGTCATGACACATTAGGGTTTAACCCTAGATGTGTCAACACTATATAAGAAACATAATCTCCACCAAAATCGGTTGCAACAAAGAAATAGAGGGCTTGGCCGATTTTGAAGAGTGTGTGTTCTCTCTTAAGTTCTTCCAAGAGCATTTGGTGTTGTGTGAAGCATTTGAGGCATCACACTTGGGGTGCTAGGCTCACAAGGTTTCAAGGAACACAAGCAACAACAAGGTAAGTTATTCTATCTATACTTTATGTTAAAATTGTTCCCCATGTATGCTAGATAGGAATATAACCTTGGAAATCAATTTTGCATGACAAATTAGACAAACATAGATCCAAGGTTATTAGGGTTGCATGTACACTTAGGAAGTGTTAGAATGCTCAAAACCCATCATGTACAACCTCAGAGACTTCCTTTGTGGCTTTGGAGCATGAAGCGGCTGATTTGTCAATAACATCAGTGGAGCGATCCAGAGCATCAGTATACGTCTTGATTGCAGACTCGATAAAGGCTTTCAGCACCACACCCCCATAGGCTTTATTATCAACCAACAAACTATCGATTTTTTCATGAATTTCTTGAAGCTGCTGACTAGTAATGGGGGTATCTGCATCAGTATCGGTGGGAATCCAGTATGGGCTATAATAAAGAGAATCATACTCTTCATCGTCACCACCCAAAGTAGCACCAGAGGTTGAGGATGGAGAAGGTGATGGTGGGATGTGAATGACAGGTGTTTCAACCACAGTAGTAGCCCCTGTATTAGATACATTGACTGTTACTGGTGGTTGGGAAGAGGTGGTAGTAACGGATTCGGTGATGATGGGAGTGGGGATCAAAGATGTAGGGATAGTGACAGAGGAAGGAATGGTTGTGGTGGGTAAAGAGGCTGGTTCTGTTGTAGTGGGAGTGGTGATGATAGGAACAGAAAGTGAAACCTGCTGTTTCGGTGATGGGGGTGGGGTAGGAATTTTAGGAGAAGGTGGAGGAGTGGGTAGATTTGTAACTTTGGGAGATACTGGTGGAGAGGGAATATTAGTATCGGTAGGAGAGGATGGTTTTTGAGGAGACTGAGCAGGAGTTGGCTCTTTTGGTGAAGCATGAGGAGCGGCAGCCTCTGCGTCTGATGTTTCATTTGGAGCAGATCCAGGAGAAGAGGATCCTTTGGCCCGTTTAGCCATCTTCTTAATCTTCTTGGATTTGGATTGAGAGGGTGCTTCTACATCAGGTTTTCTCTTAGAGGATCTCGGCTTTCTCTCCTTTTTCGGTTCTGTTTCCTTCTACTCCTCTTTTTCCTTTTTAGCAGCCCACTTGCCACGGTTTGCGGGTTGATCGAGGGCTTCCAAGGCAACCTTCTGTTCGTCAGTCAGAACCCTTGGAGTCAAATGAGTTCTGGTGCTGTAATCGGCCATGACCTTGCTATGAGGCGTGACACACTTGTACATGGATTCAGGAATTAATCCATAATGTAGAAACTTACTCGGGTCGGAGACAATAATCTTCTTAGTATGGAAAGAAGCTGTTGAAGCCAGAAGAGCATCCTTCATCACGGGGATTTCCAGAGAATCCATGGCTTTCTTCATGATGAGCTTCCAAAAACGCCCGCAGGAGATCTCGGAGTACCGAGTTGTGGTGTTAAGACTCTGAACGACTTGAGACCAGATTATGGATCCATAATCTAAGTTGATGCCGTTGTAAAGACCATAGAGAATGGTGAGAAATCCTTTGCTCGTGGTATCAGAACCACCACAGCGTTCCGCTAAACCCTTGATTAACAGGGTAAGCAAGCCATTCCACTGCGAGGGGAGACAGGACATCTTGCCCTTTGCGATCATCATAAGTACATCAGTATAACCCATCTCGTACATCATCGAGAAAAGCTGGGCAGTCGAGACAAAATCTGGTGAGATGACGGATGAATCGACAGCGAGCCCTAAAAGAGAACAAAACTTGGTTTTGGAGATAGAGGTTTTCTTGTCATGGATGGTGAAGTAGATACGATCTTTGTGTTTATCATAGCTTACTAATGTATAAACTTGAGAAAGCAGGGACATTGGAACCGCTTCCACCTGCGTGAGAGCCGACAACAATGGGGAATATTTCAGACATTCCACCACATGGAGCATGTACGCATCATACAAAAAAGGAGCCATCTTGATAATCATATTCTGATTAGGCTTGATGGAAAGCAAAGATGAAGATGCAGTTTGATCGTGCGCAGAAGAAGAAGTCGCCATTGTTGAATCGAAGAAGAAGATGAACAGTGGAAACTTTTTCAGAGAGAAAAGATACGTGTGTGGTAAATGACAAGGAACACGATCACCCCTATTTATACCGTTCACTGGAAAGAGAAAATCGTGATGATTATGGAATGAAAACGTCGCCTGAAAAAGCGCGACTGGATGTTATGGTGTATCCCAGGAAAACGTCAGCACACGTGGGTGTGAAACGAATCAACTGCACGCGCCCAAATCATATTTTTGTACCGTTTGAAATTCCTTGTGCCCTTGTTTGGTTACAACTGAAACTTAAAAACACATACCAAACAACAATAAGAATGTTGGAAAAATTAATTTCCGTGCATAAGAGTGTGAAAGATCAAGAAAGAAATCAAAGGTGTTTGAGATGTGAGTGATGTCTATGAAGAAGACATAAGGCGGAGGATTCCGGGTAAGAATCACTTCCTTCAAAGCCAAGAGAGACTTGAAGTGCTTGTGTGGTTTCCCGAGAAATATGATCAATTGTCTGTCAATAAACAATAAAAGGCATCTTTTGATCATAGGCTGTTGGGTGGCTGTCCTCTAACCGAACATCAAGTCTCAACATAGAACTGAGGATTGGCAGAGGTACCTGTGAGAACGAGATGATCTGTTGAACAGGTAGGTGGGAATTATCTTGTAACAAGCATGGGAAAAACAGAAATCTAAAAAAAAAAATAAACTGGACCTCTTGGGGAAGAAATGTCTGAGGTATAGACGTTTTCATAAAAGATCACACAAAAATAAAATGAGATTTCCAAGTTACAACTTGAGTATATCACTCACCGTAAATTCTTTTTAGGTATTGGATTTTGGGTTTCACTTAGAACGTGGTATTCAAATCCAAGATCATAAACACAGATGTTGTGTAACCATAAGCTTCAGTGGTAGAGACCGAAATGTACCTTCTGCTACAGAAGTGTGACAAAGCAGAGCAACTCATGTCTCAAATGAGAAGAGTAAGGTAGCTCTAGACCGAGTGTTGGAAAATAGCCTAATTGGGAAGAAACGATAGGTATTGATCGAATCATTAAGGCTTAATCAAGATCATAGAGGCTTGTGACAACATACATCAGCATGCTTCTAGGGACTTCTAACTAGTCTCAGAGAAAAAAAGAAACATACCTAGTTGAACACTATCGAAGGTGATACTTGTATTTACCTGTGCAAAGCTTACACCAACCAGAACTAGCGAAACTGAATAAAAACAAAAATGAAAATATTTTTGTATTTTAAGATTTTTCTAAAAGAGAAAGATAAAATGTTTTTATGATTTTGAAATTTTTCTGAAAAACAAATAAAAACAGAAAGATAAAATGTTTTTGTGATTTTGAAATTTTTCTGAAAAAGAAATAAAAACAGAAAGATAAAATGTTTTTGTGATTTTGAAATTTTTCTGAAAAAGAAATAAAAACAGAAAGATAAAATGTACAACAGAAAAAAATGATGAAGCAGAGATAGACCGAGCGATCTGTGTATTTCGGTGACATTAAAATTTCAGAACAGAGAGGAACCGAGCGGTCTGTCTATTTCGGTGTCATTAAATTCTTGAACAGAAGGGGACCGAGCGGTCTGTCTATTTCGGTGTCATTAAATTCTTGAACAAAGGGGGACCGAGCGGTCTGTCTATTTCGGTTCTATTAAATCTCCAGAGCAGAGAGAGACCGAGCGGTCTGTCTATTTCGGTTCCTGATTCTTAGTTAGAGATTTGAGGATTCTGGACCGACTCTCCTACCATCATACCTAAGCCTTGTAGAATTTTGTTGAAAGTCGCTTCAGGAAGAGCTTTGGTAAAGACATCGGCCAACTGATCAGTGGTTCGAACAAAGTGTACTTCAACGTTTCCATCTTCCACGTGATCTTTGATGAAGTGATACCTCAGTGCTATGTGCTTGGTCTTGGAGTGTTGCACTGGGTTATGACAAATCCTAATTGCACTTTCAGAGTCACAATATAGTGGGATCTTTTTCATATTGAGTCCATAGTCTCGGAGTTGACTCTGGATCCAAATCACTTGAGAGGTACAGGAAGCAGTGGCAATGTATTCTGCTTCAGCAGTAGACAAAGACTCGCACGTTTGTTTCTTTGACTGCCAGCTAACCAACTTCCCATCGAGGAATTGGCAGCCGCCAGTGGTGCTTTTCCTATCGAGACCACAACTACCAAGGTCTGCATCGGAGTAGGATTGAACGAAGAAGCCTAAGTTAGAAGGGTACCACAAACCTAAAAAGGTAGTTCTCTTGAGATAACGTAATATGTTCTTCACTGCAAGCATGTGAGGCTCCCATGGATTTGCCTGAAACCAAGCATAGTAACAAACAGAAAACATTATGTCAGGCTTGCTAGCAGTAAGATACATTAGAAAGCCTATCATTTGACGATAAAGCGTAAGATCAACAGCCGGTTTATCCAGGGATGGAGTGAGCTTAGTGCCGAACGCCATTGGGACTTTGACCTTTGAATCTCCGATTATGCCAAATTTTGCTAAGAGAGTCTTTGTGTAAGCTTCCTGGTTGATAAAGATGCCTTCAGGTCCCTGTCTAATATTTAAACCAAGGAAAAAATTAATGGGACCCATCGAGCTCATTTCAAATTTAGTCTCCATCAGCTTTCTGAATTCAGCTGTTAGGCTAAGATTCGTTGAGCCAAAGATGATATCATCGACATAAATTTGAACAATCATGAGGTGGTTACCTTCCTTTTTGCGAAAGAAGGTTGGGTCAACCGAACCTTGTTTGAATTTGGACATCTTTAAAAATTTAGTCAGCGTTTCATACCAGGCTCTCGGTGCTTGTTTCAAACCATACACAGCTTTATCCAAAATGTAACAATGATCGGGATACTTTTCATTCATGAATCCAGGAGGTTGCTCCACATACACAGTTTCTTCGAGTTCGCCATTGAGAAATGCACACTTGACGTCCATTTGAAAGACCTAAAAGTTTTTATGAGCAGCATAGGCAAGAAATATTCTCACTGATTCCAGCCTAGCTACAGGAGCGAAAGTCTCTTCATAGGCAATGCCTTCCTCCTGACAGTATCCTTTTACGACCAGACGTGCTTTGTTTCTTATAACATTCCCTTCCTTGTCAAGTTTGTTCCTAAAGACCCATTTGAGACCAACAACCGAGGCATCTGGAGGAGTTGGAATAAGACGCCAAACTTTGTTCCTTTCAAATTCATTCAGTTCGTCTTGCATAGCTTGAACCCAATCGGAGTGATCAAGAGCAATGTTAACTGTCTTTGGTTCAACTTTTGATACGAATGAGTTAAACATGCAGAATTCGACTTTTGAGAACAAGGAAGCTTGTTTTGCCTTGAGTTGTGATCGAGTCAGAACTGCATCTGAGACATTACCAACACCTTGAGAGACAGGATGATCTCTGGTCCATTTGGTGAGAGGAGGGAAGTTTGGATCAAAAGATGGATCTAATTCAGCATTTATCATTTCTTCTGGTTCGGACAGATTGTCGAAGTCGTATGACATATCAGCATGCTCCTCCTCGACAAATGATCTTACAGGAATGTCTTGTGAATATTGAGCTACTTTGGTTTCTTGTGGTGTTGAGCTTTCGGGCGTTGATGCACCTTCAGTTAGTGAGGCACTTTCGGATGGTGAGGCACTTTCGGTTGGTGAGGCACTTTCGGTTGGTAAGGCACTTTCGGTTGGTAAGGCACTTTCAGTTGGACAATGCTTTAACTTCCAAAACAAGCATCTAGCAAATAAAAAGATCTACAACGAGGAATATATGAAGCAATCCACGAATCTTGATTCTTCAATAGTCTTCAAACACGGGCTCTAGGATATATAAATCAAGCACTGAAGTAATGTCTTTAAACTTCATTTTCGAATGTAATCCCAAAGAATCTTCATTAAAACCAAACCCACCATAAAAACCCATTTCAGAACAAAGAGACTGAATCACTTCTTGTCTTTGAAGAGCTCCCCCTCCAAGTCACAATGATCTTCAAAATAAGCTAATGATATAAGCCATCAAAAAATATCATGTGACAACCCAAACTTTAAGATTCGTAACGCCACTTGATCGAGAAAATACAAGAAGTCGGAGATATAAAAAGTCCTTAGCAGAGCTTGATAAAGAACTTCCGCTGTAAAGGATACTTCTCTGTAAAAGCTTTAGCAGAGCTCGATGAAGAACTTCTGCTGTAAAAGCTACCTTCATATTTCTACCACAAGCTTTACAAAAAATCATCAACTTTGAAAAGTCACAAATATAAACTTGAAGATCGATTAGATCTATGAAACAGGTAGAGAAATAACCAGATAAACAATAAGAACAAGCAAACGGATCAAAAGGTGTCGAATGATTAATAAACAATCCTCAGAAGAGCTCGATAAAGAACATCAACTGTAGAGGATTTTAGGGTTTACAGTAATCAATGAGAATGATGACAGCTTCTATGCATACGCATACATGCATGCATATATTTATAATAAAACCCTAACCGTTTATCAAAGAAAAAGGGCTAATCTAGATAAACATGGATTGACAAGCCCAATCTGGTTGTAAAACAAAAGGGCCCAAGACACAACACATTAATCTTCAACAATCTCCCCCTTTGCGTCTTTGGCAAAGACGCTTCATTCCCTTTTAACAGCAGATGGTTTCTTCACCGTTTCAAATATCCTCGGTATAATGGCCAGAATGTGATGCCTGAAAGTGATATACCACCGAAGCATATCTGTGAAATTCTTCTTGTCTGCTGTAGAGTTCTGCTTGCATCGGTGAATGATGTTTATGATATGCTCCAGGCAATCTGTTGAAAACAAATGCTTGTCTACCAAAGCAAACAGAAACTTGTGCTTATCGCCCCTTGTGAACATGACCGTCAGATTTGAAGAGTCAATTTGCCCTAACTTCATTTTGTGCACCTCTCCTGTCTTGGAAGTAGGCTTGACGGTCAGTTTCTTGTTCATTATTTTTGCTATTTCCTGATCCATAGTGGTAACCTCATGGATATAGGAAGCCAACATTCTTTTGAGATGTTTCAGAATCGGTTCATACTCTCTTTGATTTGAGAGAAGAATGTTGTATAGCAGAATCCAATCATGAGGATTCAGACTGGGAAGATCTGCCAGAGAAATAAAATGTTCTGTGTTGGCCGTTCCTCTGTTAACTTTGAAGTTAACGTTCACAAATTTCCTAGCCTGTGTTGGTTTCAGTACCTTGACCTTTACAATCTTCTGTGCACTCCATGTCAAGTACTGTGGTTGACCATACTTCAAATAAAAATCTATCAATTCTTTGTCAACCTTCAAGTTTGGATGAGGGACATCAGCAGTGACATCGAAGCAATGAAATGTAAAAGCCTTTCGTGTGATCGGCATGTCAAACTGCGAGTCTTTGGTCTTCTCACACTCAAAAGATGCAATCGGTTCCAACCAATACATGGAGGGAAACTCAATTGCTTGATTAATGAGTGTGTCTTTGTCCCATTCTGGGAACAGAGTCTTCATAGCCTTTAAAGCATCCTCATCCTCCTTGATTCTTCTTTCTTTGGCCTCTACCTCTCGAGCAATTTTCAGTGTCTCATCCAGCTCTTTATCTCTTTTCTTTCGTTGAAGAGCTTCAGCAATAGTTTCATCAGTATCTGACTCGCTCTCAACAAGTAATTGCTTTCCAGAACCCGAAGCTAAATTAACCTTCGGGTCTGTCTTTGGTATACTCTCCTCTCCCCCTTGTCTCGAAAGAACAGGCTTCTCCGAGACACCCTTCATCTCGCTCAAAATAGTGATCGCATGAAGGAGTTTGGCCTAGAGATGCTGTCGGATGGCAATGTGCTTTCGGTTGAAGGTTGAGACCTTAGCTCCCCCTCAACTTGTGAACTTGGCTGGGATGATGATGGTGGATCCTCCTCCTCGACTAATGATGGATACTCCTAACTCCAAAAAATCTTTATAATAATTCGGAAATCATATTCTTAACCCCCTAAACATTCAATTATTTATCTTAGGCTTATGATTCGTTCATTAATTTATTTATTTATCTAATAAATAAACAGGGTTTTACATTTCAAGTAGTGTGTATTCTCTAAAAAGACTTTCCAAGAGCATTTGGTGTTGTGTGAAGCATTTGAGGCATCACACTTGGGGTGCTAGGCTCAGAAGGTTTCAAGGAACATAAGCAAGTTGAAGGTAAGTTATTCTATCTTTCATTCAAGTTAAAATTGTTCCCCATGTATGCTAGATAGGAATATAACCTTGGAATTCAATTTTGCATGATAATTAGACAAACATAGATCCAAGGTTATTAGGGTTGCATGTACACTTAGGAAGTGTTAGAATGCTCAAAACCCATCAGTAGCAACTATTGCATTGTCTAAAGCACTTTAGACAAATCATACAAGCCAAATTCACGGCAGTCTTGATTCATACCTACTTCCAACATATGACCGAGTGTGGATGGTTTGAATAACTTGTTCATTCAGGAGAATGACCTAGTTATTCTGAAAGTCAAAACTGTTGGATTAATGTCTAAGTCCATAACTATAATTGGTAAGACTTGACCCGACCCGGCATGGTCCATTTGGGTTGCATGGCATCATGCACTTGGATAGTCTATAATGACAAAAATAAGACACTTATGGTTATTAATATATTATAAGTTCTAGTATATTAATAATAAGAATAATAATATTATTTAATTAGTATTGATCAAGAATTAATCTAGGATTAATTAAGTGATCAAAAGAAGACTAATTAAATATATGGGTTGATTATGTAAATCATCCATACTTGTATAGTGGGCTAATGCTCAATGGATTATCTAGTTGGGCCAAAACCCATATGATGCTCCATGGTGTATTTGAACCCATGGATCCAAGGAAATGGAAAGTCATGACAATTAGAGTTTACCCTAATTGTATAACTAGATAAGCATCTTATTCTTGAGGAAAATTGGTCACTAGAAAGAGTAAGGAAGGGCTAGCCAATTTTCATGAAGTGTAGAATTCTCTCAAGTTATTCCAAGTGTATTTGGTGTTGTGTGAACCATTTGAGGTGTCACACTAGGGGCACTAGGCACTCAAGCTTCATGAAGACTTTCTACACCAAAGAGGTATGTATTCTATCTTGCTATAGTCATTGTTTTGTATGCTAGATTAGGATAATACCTTGGCTGTTCTTATTTGCATGTATAATAGAGAAAACATAGATCCAAGGTATTTAGGGTTGCATGTACACTTAGGAGTGTTAGAATGCTCATAACCCAACAGTGGTACCAGAGACTAGGTTTGTTTTCTTGTTATACTTGCAATAGAAGCTGAAAAATCGAGTTTTGTTGTTGTCTACCCAACAGACTCGCCGAGTCCATGAAGGGACTCGACGAGTCCAAGGCAAAAAGCATCCAAGTTGCCGAGTTGGTTAGTGCACTCGACGAGTTCGACCCCCAGACAGCATAAATTCAATCCTTTTGGCTGGAACTGGACTAGGAACATTACCCTAAGAGGTTTTTGAACTTATAAACTTGTTTTTGATGTGGTAATGTTCATGCTAATCCAATTTCAAAGATAATTGTCAATAGATTCATGTTTTGTATTAGTTTTAGGGTTAGACTAATTACATGAAAAAGTTTGATTTGAATTATCTTGTTCTTATGAGTTGGTTAGATTAATAGAAAAGTTGAGTGAAAAAGTTGTTTTCAATCCAAATTAATCTAAGAGTTGATTCTAAAATGTGTTTTTGTAACTTGTCCTCAAGTTATATGAAAAGTCACATTTAAGTTTCATAAAACTCATAAAAGTTGGCAAAGGTTACAAAAATGAAGAGTCTAGTTCTAATTAATTGGAGTTATGACTCCATAATTTGTCCTCAAGTTATGGAGGACCAAGAGTCTCTTCATTAAATAAATAAATAAAAAATGTAACCTTAATTAATTCCATAAGTTATAAAATAAAGAAAAGTTAATTCTTTATTAGTTTAAAGTCTTCCATAATTTGTCCACAAGTTATGGAACTTGAAGAGTTTTTGGATTAAAACTACTTTAAATACATAAGTTATGGAATTAATTAGTTTTGAATAGTTTCAAAAACTTGCCCTCAAGTTTTGGAATTTGTAAAGTTTTCTCATATGAATACTTTAATTCCAAGTTAGCCCTTAGAATTTTAAAAGTTAAAATTCAACCCTTATACTTTATAATATTATAAGTTAATAATATATATATATATGTATAAGAGTAAAGTCGGCCCTACCGCTAGTACGCCTCATTCACGAAGCCAGTCTATAAGGTGGGTATAAGGTTCTTGCCTATAAAATGGCAACTTAATGGGTGTCCACTCTCACCCACCGCTTGCTAGACTAGTGGAGGGTCGTTAGCCGAACGGGTTTGACAGGACTATAATTCTCCCTTCATTAAAAGTATTAATGATAAATTCTAAGTAACTAAACTCTTAATAACTCCCGATCCTAGTTACTTAGGAAAATGTGAATAAGGTGCTAATCCATGAAATTACACTTTACACTTTGTCTAAGTCGTTAGTGGAGCGTGTGTGGTTAACCGGCACACTAACTTGGACTTAACAAGGTAGGTAAAGGGTGACTCAATATTTATCATAGTATCGATGGAGCGTGTGTGGTTAACCGGCACATCGATTGAGGGGTAATTTATTAAGGGTACCAAGTAATTTGCATGGTTACTTCACACCTTGTTTTGTGATCCTCGGCATCCCAGTCACAAAACCTGAAGGGCACACTCGAGATTGAAACATGCCATTGAACAGTTCAATGAATCTCAAAAGATCTAGGAGTTTCAAAACCAATTAAAACCTAACAATACATTTCGTTTATCTTGGTGGAAATTGGTGAATCATCATTCACCTACCTTCAAATTGTTTTATAGCTTGGATTACGACATACCTCTTCCAAGTTATAAAATAGTTTGATGGGTCCTAGCCTTAATATTTCATATTGGGTGTTATATTAAGGACTTTAAGATCAACTATCTTGAATATCTCCCAAAACATGTCTGGTTTAGACATTTATGATCTTCCCAAATCTCTTGAAACTAGCTTTCCTATATGAAGATGATGTTCCAATGGAAATCATACTTCTTTCATCTCCTCCAATTATTCTCCCTACCCACAAGTTCTTGAAAAGTTTAAGGTCACTCGAACCCTATTGGCAAGTGAAGATCTATGTGTGGTCACATCTTGGAGATGTAGTCACATATTGACAAGCCGGGAGAGTTGGGTGTCAAAGTCTTGAGAAAGTTGGTGGTTCAATCACTTTCTAAGTCACATAGTGAGTTCCTTTGGGACACCTATGAAACAGACTATGACAAGACCGTTAAGATCAACTTCCTTAAAACTTGATGGACATTGGCAATAGTGACACAGGAAATCCAGAAAAGCATTCTCTTCCCAGTGGAAAGGGATCGGCCATAGTTAACTCGGTTGACCAAATGGTAAAGAGAAAATGCTAAGTTTGTGATAGTCTCGTGTACCATTATCAAAGGGTCCATATGTTTATATTGCCAAAGGAAGGGTCATTAGTTGCGAAGGTGCCAAATTTACCTAAGGATGTTAAAGTCAATAAGGTTGACTCTACTTCAGGTAAAGTCCACTAATCTAACTCTGTTAAGTTTCTATTCTGAGATTCCTGATACATGATGTGACTGGGTCACATGGTAATATTTTAAGAATCAAAGAAAAGTAAAGGAACTCAAAGAAAGAATATGTTGAATCTGATCGCATAGATGGATTTCTATCGCGTAGTTTGAAGATCGGATTCTTGAGCTACTTCTAAGGAGTTATGAGGTATTGCTTAGGAATAGATAACAACAAGTTTTCATATGGATTGTAAGGATAAGTTTTTCCGCATAGTTTTAAAATAAAAGAAATATTTTGATTTTCTTTATTTTAAAATATCCTTACAATGGCATTTGAGGAAAAATTGTTTCTTATATGATTCCATTAATAGCAAGAGTGGAAATATGAAATTGATTTATTCATTTGTGGTAAGGTCTAAATTTACCAAATAAGGAAAGATTCTCATCACCCAAGTTACAGTTGGACCGGAACTTGGAATCATGCAAGTTGTATAACATCATGAATGAGAACTTTCAAGTATTGGAAAATTAAGACTAACTACTTATTCACATGGATGTGTGAGTCAAGTAATGGACTAACCGATCGAGTACATAGTCATGTGCACTGATTAAGTCCACCACAAAAGATTGATAAGACTATCCATCATACTTTACTAAAGCTCAATAAATATGATTATACTTACAAGCTTAAGTGTAACTCTGAGACATTGGAAAAGGTTCCAATGCATGGCAGAGCGAATAAGAAGAATCAAATTACGCAGAAGGATAGAAGTTCCTCAAATCTGAAAAGATGGGAGAGTACTTTAGTATCAGTTTGTGATCATCTTAATGATTAAGAAACCATATCAAAATTAGTTCTCTAAGGAAGTCTTAGTGCATTCTTATTACTAAGAAGAAGGGATCTTGAATTGTTGAAATGGTTAAATCAAGAAGATGAGTCATACTTCGTTCCAATACAAGTCTCAGAGTCATACTCCAAGATTATTATTTGAGTGACATGTCTTTAAGAAGGTTTAAAAACACTTATCAAATGTAAGAGTAAAAGTTTTCTACTCTTGTACATTTGAAATTGGTAAGTTGTGATGTTTTGGATAAAACAAAGACCAACTAAGGCCAATTGTGTGAAGTGTTTGTCTTGATTAGAATCTGCACTATCTCTTGGATGTTTGACAAGGGAGTCTTATAGGTCAAGAGGACATTGGGAGTCTTAAAGGTCTTGAAAGTCTCAAGAACTAATCAAGAATAAAACCTAAAGTCCTTCACTAGCACACGACTTGAGGTTTATAACCTATCGTGTTGTCATATCTGTGCCCATTCCAGTTAAAGTTGGCTTTGCATATGAGTTCTTAGAGTTCTCAGTTTGTTGCACAACAACTTGGAAGCAATGGTAGGCCCTTGAGCTGCCAGGTGGTAAGAAATTAAGATTAAGTTTAATCCATATTGTTTTGGATTTTTCATTATCTTTGTCTTGTGATTATGGTTTTGACAAATTCATATGGATAGGAACTCATACACCATATAAATCTAAGTGCCATAAGGTTTCTCTCCGATTCACGAAAATGATGGTGAGGAAACACTTTCACTAAGTAGATTTTAGTTAGATAGAAATTGTGATATTTGCATTCTCAAAGTCGTTAGTGGAGCGTGTGTGGTTTACCGGCACACTAACCTGGACTTGTTAGAAGTGGCAAAAAGGTCTAACCATTATGATTACGGCATCCCTCTTCATAATTGTTTAGACACACAAGTGTGCTATCTAAGGGAAGGTGTATGTTTTTGATAAAGTCTTATCAAAACAATCTAGTATCAGAAATCTAAACTTTGGTAAGAAAGTCAATAAAGTATTGATTTCTAGAAGTCGAGCTTTCTGAGTACATGTCAAAGCTAGTGGAAGCATAAGTGTTATGCTAATAATCATCATGTTAGTGGGAGCATGATAATTATGATAAGTATTGCAAGTTAGCAATGTTAATTATAGAAAACAAAAGTTTCAACTGGGAAAGAGTTGTTTTGCTATAATTAAGGGAGAGGAAATTATACTTCATCTCAAATCTATAAGCTTAGATCGTGAGGTTTTAATCATTTAGTCAAGGATATATATGAATTTCATGTTGGAATGGCTCAACATAAGGAAATTCTGTATATGGGTCCATTATTTGCGTTCAAAAATTCGATTATGATTACGGCATCCCTTTTCATAATCTGAATTGTGAGAACATGGCAAATAGAAATGGAAATGTTATAGCAAAAGACTGGTTTAGTCATTATGTGAGACATCTTGAATCGTGTCCCATATGCTTCGGATATAGGATCAATTACATGTGCTATATTCATCCTTTCTAAAAGTTTCCAAATGCCTGGGGCATTAAGAAGGGAAAAGGTTTAGAACTGGATATGACTAAAAGGATTAAAAAATTGTCGAGGACAATCTAAGGTTTACCAAAGATTGGTTGCTCAAGGACAGTTGTAACACCGTGAATTTCAAGGTAAAATTTTCATTTTTATTTAATCAAATTACTATTAAAACACTTGTTTAAAATCTCATACACATTTGAATTACAAAAACATAGTTCCATTTTCACTTAGAAGAAAACCAGGATCCTCCAGAATTCAACTCTTTCTTTGGTGTGTACAATCGAGCCGGTGCCATCCCGCGTTACTGAAGAACCTGAAACAACATACATACAACACTGTAAGCACGAAGCTTAGTGAGTTCCCCAATATACACCTTACGCACATACGCCTTTCCAGGCCCTGACCTTCCGGTCCACTGCACAAAGCCTTCCGGCCCATGAGATAATCGCCTTCCGGCCCATAAGATATTTGCCTTCCGGCCCATAAGATAATTGCCTTCCGGCCCATAAGATAATTGCCTTCCGGCCCATAAGATAATTGCCTTCCGGCCCATAAACATATATAACACATAATACATTTACTCTAACACATAAAGCACATATATCATATATCAACCTGCCTTCCGGCCCGAAATATACACAGCACATAATACATTTACTCTAACACTTAAAGCACATATATCACATATCATACCTGACCTTTCTGTCACATAACACTTTGCCTTCCGGCCCATATAAACATGCATATCACGCGTAGCAACTAACTTCCATTTATAGTATAAATACATAACGCATAACATGTTCGACCTTCCGGTCACACAATCAAACCCTTCTGGGTACAGTATAGTGAGAAGACTCACCTCGCGGACACTGGAAGATAGCAACTCCTGAAATCCCTTGCACTTGATCCTCCGAGCTACAAGCTCCCTGTAACATCATATATCTCTTATTAATACTTCTATCTTCCACGTTAACTGACCCTAAGAAATCACACCGGTCAACTCTGGTCAACAGTCCACTGTCAACTCGACTGGACTCGGCGAGTTCCCTGGCGACTCGGCGAGTCTGGTCGTCCTTCAATCCTCTAAGATTCCCCTTCTACTCGTCAAGTATCCTCTTTGACTCGACGAGTTACTCCTGGAAGAATCGCGGGGCCACCCCGACTCCACTCGTCGAGTCTGAAGAACAACTCGGCGAGTCCCAGTGAATCTTCAAGCTACTCGTCGAGTCTGATCAGCCGACTCGGCGAGTCCACGCCATGCAGTCGATCAAACTGCTTCCTGAGATACATATTTTCCCGAATATACAAACATGGGACCTTCTGGACCTCTAAGGGTCCTAATACAGGGTTATAAACGTTGGATAACAACACAACAATCCATCTAATCTCCAAATGGGTTTCACAAACCCTAAATCCGTGCACACATTCACATAACAGAAAATAATCCGAAAGGTTACCTGAATCATGCACTCTCAGTGTCCCCAAGCCTCAAAACGTGATTCCCTTGCTGTCCCATTAGCCAAAACCTTCTCCTTCTTGGACAATAAATTCCTCAAATCACCAATGATCTTCAATCCTTGTTCTGGATGCCCACAACCGATTTAGGATCCTTCTCAGTCGGCCAAAAGGCGAACAATGACGGCATAAGATCCCTTATATACGTCCCAAACTAAACGGCTAGGGTTTTCTGCCGAACAGCGTCGACTCGCCGAGTCCATACTGGACTCGTCGAGTCCAGTCGCGAACCCGCGACCAGATCTGCGATCCTACACGGCGAGTCAGGCTCCAACTTGCCGAGTCCCCCCTTTAAGACACCCTAAAATGTGATTTAACAATACTTTGAGATTTCGGGCTGTTACAACAGTTGGAAGTATAGTGATAATTCTGGAAGGACCATATTGACATAATCTGTAAGGAGGCAACTCTTGTTCAGAAGTGATAGTCAAAATGAATCTGGAAATGTTTCAAAGTCAGAAATTTCAATCTGTGTAAGATTAAGGAAATATAATGCAAGAAGGATGTTTCCAAGGAATTGATCTCCTTTGGAATACTCTGTAATGATTGTTGCCAAGTCTTTGTGACTTTGTGCATAATCATTACAAGAGGATCAATGCATATAAGTTTAGAATCTAACAGATTTTAGTAAATGACATGAATTTGGAATTCTTGTATTTACAGTAAGGATTTGGGAGTGTGAAAAGAGAATCATTGAAGTTATGTTCAATTGATCTACTTCACAAAGTAAAGATCATAGACAAACATAGTATGCATACTTGGTGTATGGCATGACTAGTGTTTAGAAAATATAGTGTACATGCTTGGAGCATGGGACAACTATTGTTTTAAATTCAAGAATAAAGTTGATAGCTGAAACAGTATACAATGAATAATGTGTAATCATACAGTGATAAATATAAGGTGTTTTATTTATGTTCATAGGTTTTGATACCATATTGGATTCAATTATTATTGTGTTTCACTTTGCATGTTTTGACTTCCCGAATAAACTAGGTTATTCTTCCGGAATGACTAAGTTATTCAAACCATCCACAGTCAGTCATATGTTGGAATTAGATATAAATCAAGACTGTCGTGGGTTGGCTTGTAGAGGTCTAAGTTGTTGGACAAAGGGCTACAACACTCATGAGTGCTCATAATTTCTGAGTATTGGATTCAACCCGCGCTCATTGGAATCACTTCATGGATTTTATCACGAGTGATCATGAGACGATAGCATCTTATATTCTTCAAACCTAGAGATATGAGTTGCTACTATGAGTTGGTTGTACATTCAATACACGAAACCGCATTTGGTAACTCAGTGCTATAAAACATGTTTTTGTGTATGATTCAACAAGTAGTAGAACAATCCATATGAGTTGAAGTTTATCCATTCCTTTTACCTTCAGGATAAAAGCGATATCTGTGGGCCCCTTGATGATTTGATGACGATAAATGGAAGTGCTCGGCCGGGCCAAGACTGATTTGATTTGTTCAATTAGTTAGTCGTCATAAATCGGAAATCGGGAAACAACAAATGTACAGAGAGAATGATTATAATCCATGTCTCAGTCCATATGATATCTAGAACGGAGGAATATATGATCCCTTATCTAATGGACAAGTCGTTGACAAAGGTCAGCGTTTATCGACAAGGTCAGAGTTCGACAGAAGCTTTTGAGAGCTACGATTGCCAGTTGGTTCCTGAAGTCATACGCAATAATAGTTTTAGACTTATCCAAGTAGGAGACTGTTGGATTAATGTCTAAGTCCATAACTATAATTGGTAAGACTTGACCCGACCCGGCATGGTCCATTTGGGTTGCATGGCATCATGCACTTGGATAGTCTATAATGAGAGAAATAAGACACTTATGGTTATTAATATATTATAAGTTCTAGTATATTAATAATAAGAATAATAAAATTATTTAATTAGTATTGATAAAGAATTAATCTAAGATTAATTAAGTGATCAAAAGAAGACTAATTAAATATATGGGTTGATTGTGTAAATCATCAATACTTGTATAGTGGGCTAATGCTCCATGGATTATCTAGTTGGGCCAAAACCCATATGATGCTCCATGGATGCTCCATGGTGTATTTGAACCCATGGATCCAAGGAAATGGAAAGTCATGACAATTAGAGTTTACCCTAGTGGTATAACTATATAAGCGTCTTATTCTTGAGGAAAATCGGTCACTAGAAAGAGTAAGAAAGGGCTAGCCGATTTTCATGAAGTGTAGAATTCTCTCAAGTTATTCCAAGTGTATTTGGTGTTGTGTGAACCATTTGAGGTGTCACACTTGGGGCACTAGGCACTCAAGCTTCATGAAGACTTTCTACACCAAATAGGTATGTATTCTATCTTGCTATAGTCATTGTTTTGTATGCTAGATTAGGATAATACCTTGGATGTTCTTATTTGCATGTATAATAGAGAAAACATAGATCCAAGGTATTTAGGGTTGCATGTACACTTAGGAGTGTTAGAATGCTCATAACCCAACAAAAACATGCAAAGTGAAACACAAAATAATACTAATCCTATATGGCCTCAACACTTTGAGCGTAAATAAAACACCTTTTATCTAAGCACCATATTGATCACTCATTATTCATGTTTCGATTAATCAACTTGATACTTGAATTGAAACATTAGTGATGCCATGCTCCAAGCATGCATACTATGTTTCTCTAAACAATAGTTATGCCATACTCCAAGTATGCACACTATGTTTACATGTGGTCATCTCTTTGTGAAATGTATATCAATTGAACATAACTTCAATGATCCTCATCTCACAATCCCAATCCTTATTGTAAATGTAAGAATACCAAGGTCTTGTGATTTACCATAATCTATGCAATGATCCTCTTGTAATGATATTCACACAAGTCACAATGACTTGGCAACAAAAATTACAAAGTATTCCAATGGAAAGCAATTCCTTGGAGATGAAGTCTCAAATTCAAAGTACATTCCTTTGAACATCCTTCTTTGCATTTAGTTCTTTAATCTTACACAGATTCAAAGAATAACCTCCACCTATGGAAACAATTCCATATTCCCATCTTGACCATCACTTTTGAACAAGACTTGCCTCTTTCCAAAATATGTCAATATGATCCTTACTCTATACTTCCAATTGTCCATTAGTAACCAAACTTTGGAAAACCCCAAATTGTTCTCGACAATTGCTTAATCATCCTAGTCATATCCAGTTCTAATCCATTTTCCCTTCTTAACGCCCTAAGCATTAGGAAAATTTAGAATGGATGAATATTATAACACATGCAACAGATCCTATATCCGAAGCATATGGGAGACGATTCATGCTATAATATTTTTTATTTGCCATGTTCTCATAATTCGAACTATGAAGAGGGATGCCGTAATCATAATAGAATTTTGAGAAAGGAAAATATATAGAAATTCCTTATGTTGAACCATTCCAACATAACATTCATATATATTCTTCACTAAAGTTGATTAAAATCTCAATCTAAGCTTGTAGAATTGGAATGAAGTATAAATTCCTCTCCCTTGATTATAGTAAAACAACTTTTTCAAAGCAAGTTGAAACTTTTGTTTTCTATAACTGGCATTGCAAACTTGCAACATAATCATGATGCTCCTACTATTATAATGACTATTATCTATCTAGCATAACACTTTATGCTCCCACTAGCTTTGACATGTACCTAGAAATCAATCAGATTTCTGATACTAGATTGTCTTGATAAGACTTTATCAAATCATACACTTGCAGTCTAATCCTTTCCTTAGATATCTCACATGTGAGTCTAAACCTTTGCCATGCTCATTAGTTAGTGTGTCGGTTAACCACACACGCTAACGACATGAGAATGCAAACTTCACACTTGCTATCCACTTAAATCTACTTAGTGAAAGAGTTTCCTCACTATCATTTTCATGAATCAGAGAGAAACCTTATGACACTTAGATTTAATGGTGTATGTGTTCTTATCCATGTGACTTGTCAAAACCATAGTCACAAGACAAGGATAATGACAAATCCAAACTCATATGGACTGAACTCAATCTAATTTCTTGCCACCTGGCAGCTCAAGGGCCTGCCATTAATTCCAAGTTGTTATGCAACTAGTTGAGAACTCTTAGAACTCCAATGCAAAACCAACTTTAACTGGAATGGGCACATAATATGTCAACACGATAGGTTACAAACCTCAAGTCGTGGTCTAGTGATTAACAAAACTCTTGATTAGTTCTTGAATCTATCTTAAGATCCTTTTAAGGCTCCCATTGACCTCTTGACATATAAGATTCTCTTTTGTCAAGAACCATTCCTTGACAAAAAAGAATATTGAAGAGTTAGTGCAGATTCTTATCAAGTTAAACACTTCTCACAATTGGTCTTAGTTGGTCTTTGTTTTATCCAAAACATCACAACTTACCAATTTCAAATGTATAAGAGTTAGAACATATTTTACTCTAAATTTAACAAGTGTTATAAACCTTTCTTAAGATTATGTCACTCAAGGCTTAATCTTGGAGTATGACTGTAAGATTTAATTTTGGAACAAAGTATAATTTATATTTTGATCTAACCATTTCAACAATTCACGATTCCTCTCCTTAGTCAAACAAAATGATCTAAGGTGTCCTCAGTGGATCAATTGTGACATGGTTTCATAATCACTAAGATAATCATAACACAAAATACACAAGTACTCTCCCATCTCTTCATATTGGAGAAACTTTTATCTTTCTGCCTTATTTGATTCTTCTTTCATTCTGTCATACATTGAAACTTTTCCAATGTTTCAGAATTACACTTAAACTTGTAGGCATAATCATATTTACTAAACTTTAGTAAATCTTATCAACCTTTTGTGGTGGACATGACCAGCACACAACCAAGTGTACCCAATCCTTTAGTCCTTCACTTGACTCACATGCGAATGTGAACAAGGAATTAGTCTTAATTTATCAAAGATGAAAATTCTCATTCATCACACAATACAACTTGCATGATACCAAGTTTCTATCCAACTGAAACTTGGGTGATGAGAATCTTTCCTTATTTGGTAAACTATGACACTACCACAAATGAAAGAATCAAATCCATTTCCTATATTTCTTATCAATGGAAACATACAATCAACAAATTTTCACAAATGCCATTGTAAGGATACTTAAAATAAATAAAATCAAAACCATTTTTCTTTTATTTTAAAACTTTGCGGAAAAATTAATCCTTACAATCCATATGGAAAACTTGTTGTTCTCTATTCCTAAGCAATATATCATAACTCTTAAGTAACAGCTCAAAATTCTGATCATCCAACCATGTGATCGAAATCCATCTTCGCGATCAGAATCAGCATATACTTCCTTTAAGTTTCTTCACCTTTTCTTTGATTCTTAAAACATCAACGTGTGACCTCGTCACATTATGCAATAAGAATCTCAGAATAGAAACTTAATAGAGTTAGACAATGGACTTTACCTAAAGTAGAGTCAAACCTATTGACTTTACCATCCTTAAGATGTTTCAGGTAAATTTAGCAGCTTCGCAACCAAAATCATTCCTTTGGCAACAGAATCATATGGACTCTTTGGAAACGTACATCGAACTATCACAGACTTAACCTTTCTCTTTACCATTTGGTCAACCGAGTTGACTATGGTCGGTCCCTTTCCATTGGGAAGAGAACGTTTTTCCTGGACCTCCAATGTCACCATTTTCACTGTCCAAATAGGTTTGGAAAGTAGATCTTCCAATCCAATTTGCTTTACTAATGCTCCAAATCATTGTTGATTTAGCATCATCGAGCAAATAGGTAAGATCATTAAGGGTCTTGTCGCGACCTGTCATTAGGGAGTGACTGAAGAACCAAGTCAGCAGCCCGCTACCTCGAGACTTCAACACCCGACTCTCCCGACTTGTCAATATGTGGATTAATCCCCAAGATCTAAGCACATATAAACTTTGCTTGCCAATAGCTATTGAGTGACTTAGTGTCACACCCTGAAAATCGAAGGCGGAAACATTTTCGGGGTTTGACTCCACGTTGAGTATCAAATCCAATGCACATAGTAAGTAAAGTAAAGCAACCATTACATTACATAATAACGTTTTACAGTTGTTTCAAAAGTAAAGTTTGTACAGTTGTGATACATAGTATATATAGACAAAATGAAACGGATCTTCATGTACTCCGTCTTCTGATCAAAAAGGAATCTTCGGGTACCAGTTCTAACGCTGACCTGAGGACACAAGCGGTTTGAAAATCAGCATAAAGCTGGTGAGTTCATAAGCAGTTTTTGTTTTTGAAAATGTTTCGAGTTTCCTTTCTGTTTCTGAAATGTTATGTACACCAAGAAAATCCCGTATTTTCTTAAAAGTTGGTTATTGTTTCACAAATGTAAATTATAGTAAGTTTGTACACTGAAAACATGTCTACTCATGTAAAAATGTATAGTTGGTTATCTGACTTGTTAAACTGTTCTATTTACTTATCATGTGTTACCAGGAAAGTCCTATACTTTCCTTATTGTATGTTACCAATTGTAAAAGATGTAATGTTATCTAGTTTATTACTCTTTCTAGTTATTTAAGTGTTACCCAGAAAAGCCCCATGCTTTCCTGCACGTTGGTTTCTAATGTAAACGATGTTAAAGATGTAAAAGATGTAATCGTGATTAGGTCCCATGTTTTCCCCAGGAAAGTCCCGTACTTTCCTGAATGTTAGTTACAGTATGTGAAAGATGTAAAAGATGTAAAAGATGTAAAAAGTGGTTCATTATTACTATAAGTAAATCTCTGTTATCCTAATTGCGAGTTCCATAACCATACAATAGACTAAAACCTGTGGCAATAAGTCATCCACATACTTATGACTTTCGTCACCCTTGAACCATTTCGGTTCGGCTGTAGCTAGCAGCCAGGTGTGGGGTAGTCAGCCCCGTATAGATCTATACACTCAAGTCACGCTCTCTAAATACCAGAGATTCTTGTTATGGGTGTAGTCCTCCACTCGCGTATCTCGGTGGAGTGTTCTCCGAGGATGTGTCTCCAATCATACAGGATTAACAAGTTTACTAGTAATAATATGATAGTCCTCCGCTCGCGTATGTGTGTGGAGTATTACCGAGGACAAAACAGTGTACAAGTATTATATTCAAATGTGTAATGTCATGCTTTCAACTGATAAAATGTGGATAACCATTTGTGAAATATATGTAAAACATAACAGTTTAAAGACTTATTTCACAAATATATGTTACGTGATCTGCATGTTCAATTTGTTATCAGTTGTGCTAATCAGTAATAAAAGCATATGAATATGAAACACACATTTGAAAACATGTTTTGATTACAAGAATTCCCTTGTACTTTGCTTGTGTCCCCCCCCCCCACCCCTGAAAACAGTGAAAACAGTGAAAAAGGGTATGGGTATGAACTCACCAGACTCGAAAACGTGTCGGTTTTGAATACTAGACGTTGGTTCGGGGTTTGATTATTAGCGATGCCCCTATGTAAAATGAAATAATGTCCATATATATACAATTAGGGATACATTCACTAATCATATGGAACATTACACTCCAACGAGGTTAAACACCTCAACACGAGCGTTTGGAGTGACCCGGGTGACATCTTCGGACGTGTAATGACACTAGTGACTTGGGACTTGAGTTTACTCCCCAAGAGTAAACATTTTAAAGACTTTACAGCCATAGAACAGACACACATACATGAGTTTACGTCCGTAAACTCATGTGGGTGTGATTTTGGGTGTTTAATGGCTTAAATGGACATGGGGATTGTTGGAATGGATTTCTAAAATGCCTTGGAATTGTTTGAATGAAATTTTAACACTTAAATGGGAGTTTACGGCCACCCCATAAGAGTTTACGGCCATAAACTCACCTATGGCCAAGGAAAATTGATTTGAGCTTCAAAGGACAATCACATGTAATTCTAGTTAATTTTCCAAGCCTTGTTATGAATTTAGAACATCATTTAACACACTTTTTGGAGTTTACGGCCTAGAGGTATGTTCTAAGGCTGTAAACTCTCTTATACCCATGAAAAAGATAGTTTTTGAGTGTATTTGATGCATCATTAACATGGTTTTATGATTTTACGGCCAAGGGTATGTTCCTAGGCCGTAAACTCCTATAAATGACATTTTTGATATGTTTCAAACCCTTAAACTATTTTTAGATGCATCTAGATTTTACCACAAGGCCATTGGTTGAGTTTCAAGACATTTGGACATGTTTTAAGGCACTAAATCCCCATTTAAGTGGGGTTTACGGCCCAAGAATGTGCCTTGGCCGTAAACTCACTTTTGTCCCCCAAAAGTCATGTTTAAAGTGTTCCAAGTCTAGATTAGTAAGCCTTAAGGTCATATCTAAGTCCCAACTATGATTTGGAAGGCTTATTTGGCTCAAAAACCCCTTGAACATGAGTTTACGGCCCATGGATGTGCCTTGTCCATAAACTCACTTTTTTCTGTCGAAACCAATGTTTTAAATGTTATAAGTCCTTTCCATTAAGTCATTAAGCCATATCTAATGTCCAACAATGCTTAGGAAGGGTTTTAGGGCTTAAAAACCCCATCTTTAGGAGTTTACGGCCCAAGCTTGTTCCTTGGCCGTAAACTCATATTCTTGGTCCCAAAACACAAATTAAACATAAATTTGAAGGCTAAAGAGGTTGAATAACAACTTACGGGTGTTACCTCTCTGATTTCAAGCCTTAAATCTTTGTTTTGGACCTTGATTTTGGGATGAGGAGAGAGGTTGTGAGAGTTAAATGAGAAATTGACCAAAGGCTTCAAATGGAGGCTTAAACACGTTTATATAGTGTTTAAGTTTTGGACACGGTGGAATTCTACCCGATACCGGTGTTAGACGAGGCTTTTGGTCGTACCCGATTGAGTTACCGTAACCCGATACGGTAATTTCTAGAAATATTCCGATCACTAAAGTTGGGTGTTAAAATGATTTCTAAATGTATTAAGATACCCATTAATTCATTTTATATACGCACTAGTTAATGACTTAATTAAACGGGAGGTCGGAAATCGAATTTGAAAAGGACGATTGGTTGCGCGAATTGTACTACAAAAGAGTTACAATAAATGATACGGAAATTTCGGGTTGTTACATTATCCTCCCGTTAAAGGGAATTTCGTTCCGAAATTCAAGTTTAAAACACAAGACAAGATACAAATCATGGATCTGGAAAGGATTGTGGATACTTCTGTTTCATTGAATCTTCCCGTTCCCAAGTGAATTCCGGTCCCCGCTTGGCATTCCAGCGAACCTTCACTAACGGGATGCGACTTTTGTTTTGTACGTTTGACTTCTCGATCCATGATATCGATCGGTTCCTCCACAAAGTTGAGGTTTTCATTGATCTCGATCTCGTCTAAGGGAATTGTTAGGGTTTCATCGGATAGGCACTTTTTGAGATTTGAAACATGGAAGACAGGATGAATGTTACTGAGTTCGTGAGGTAAATGAAGTTTATAGGCAACTGGACCGATCCTGGAGAGGATCTCAAAGGGTCCAATGTACCTTGGATTAAGTTTCCCACGCTTGCCAAAGCGTACAGTGCCTTTCTAGGGCGACACCTTCAACAGAACACGGTCTCCATCCTGGAATTCTAGTGGTTTCCGACGATTATCAGCGTAACTCTTTTGACGACCACGTGAAGCTTTCAATCGGTTACGAATTTGAATGATCTTTTCGGTGGTTTTGCGGATGATTTCAGGACTAGTGAGAGCACTGTCGGGGACTCGACTCCTGGCTAACTGTGTATCCACCACCTCGGCCCAGCACAGAGGGGATCTGCACTTACGACCATATAGGGCTTCGAACGGAGCAGCCCTAATGCTGGTGTGGTAATTGTTGTTGTATGAGAATTCGATCAAGGATAGATGTGTGTCCCACGACTTTCCAAATTCAATGACACATGCCCTAAGCATGTCCTCCAGGGTTTGGATTGTTCTCTCACTCTGTCCATTGATCTGAGGATGATACGCCGTGCTCATATTTGGTTTGGTTCCAAGGGCTTTCTGGAGGGACTGCCAGAATTTGGAGGTAAACCTGCTATCTCGATCAGAGATAATGGATACAGGTACACCGTGTAGACATACCACCTCCTGGATGTAGATTCACGCGAGCCTTTCCATCTTGTATGATTCTTTGATTGGAATGAAGTGAGCGGATTTTGTTAAACGATCGGCAATTACCCAAATGGTATCGTACCCACTAGAGCACTTGGGCAGTTTGGTGATGAAATACATGGTAACCATCTCCCATTTCCACTCAGGGATCTCGGGCTGTTGGAGAAGACCGGAGGGTTTCTGATGTTCAACTTTGACTTTGGCGCAGGTCAGACACTTGCCCACGAAAGTAGCTATCTCAGCTTTCATGTTTGGCCACCAATGTTGTTTCTTGTGATCCAGGTACATCTTGTCAAAACCTGGGTGAACAGAGTATTTGGTTCTGTGTGCTTCCTCCATGACTATTTCCATGAATCCTCCGGACTTGGGAATCCAGATTCGATCCATGAAACAGTGAACTCCGTCACCTCTGTTCTCAAGTTTCTTTTCCATTCCTCTCAAGGTTTCATTTGACATGTTCTCAGGTTTGAGGGCTGTTAACTGGGCTTCTCGGATTTGTATGGGTAGATTGGAATGGATGGTCATCGTCTGGTTCTTCACTTTGTGGCCTGCACTATCCTTTCGGCTAAGGGCATCTGCTACCACATTGGCCTTGCCGGGGTGGTAACGGATTTCACACTCATAATCACTGAGTAATTCTACCCATCGCCGTTGTCTCATGTTTAAGTGCTTCTGATTAAAGATGTGTTGCAGGCTCTTGTGATCAGTGAAGATCGTGCACTTGATTTCCGTAGATATAAGGTCTCCAAATCTTCAATGCAAAGACTACTGCTCCTAGTTCCAAGTCATGTGTAGTATAGTTGACCTCGTGTGCTTTCAGCTGTCTAGAGGCGTAGGCAATCACCTTTCCTCTTTGCATAAGCACACAGCCTAAACCTTGATTAGACGCATCGCAGTAGACAATGAAGTCCTCTGTCCCTTCAGACAGAGACAAAACAGGCGCGCGACATAAGGCTCTCTTCAACGTTTGGAATGCAGTTTCTTGATTATCACTCCAACAAAAGGGTACACCTTTATGTGTTAGAGTGGTTAAAGGTTTGGCGATTTTGGAAAATTTCTGAATGAATCATCGATAGTAGCCGGCGAGACCCAAGAATTGACGAATTTATGTGGGTGTTTTCGGTGCCGACCAATTCTCTATTGCTTTAATCATGGAATGATCTACATGAATACCCTCCTCACTTACCACGTGACTGAGGAAAGTTACCTTCCGTATCCAGAATTCACATTTGGAAATTTTCGCGTATAGCTTTTCGGATCTAAGGGTCTCCAACACTAGCCTCAAGTGTTGCTTGTGGTCTTCTTCACTTCGGGAGTAGACGAGGATGTCGTCAATGAATACGATGACGAATTTGTCTAAGAAAGGATGGCACACTTGGTTCATCAGGTCCATGAACATAGCCGGTGCATTGGTTAGACCAAAGGGCATCACTACGAACTCGTAGTGTCCATACCGAGTCCTAAAAGCTGTTTTGGAAACATCATTCTCCTGGACTCGTAACTGATGGTACCCTGACCGAAGGTCTATCTTTGAAAAGTAGCTGGCTCCCTGGAGTTGATCGAAGAGGTCGTCTATTCGTGGAAGAGGATATCGGTTCTTAACAGTTAACTTGTTCAGTTCATGATAGTCGATACACATCCGAAAGGATCCATCTTTCTTCTTGACAAATAGAACCGGAGCTCCCCTGGGTGAGGAACTCGGTCTAATGAATCATTTACTGAGCAACTCATTGAGTTGACTGGATAACTCCTGCATTTCTGCCGGAGCTAAGCGATACGAAGATTTTGCTACGGGGGTAGCTCCAGGAATTAGGTCAATACGGAACTCGACCTGACGTTCGGGAGGAATTCCTGGAAGCTCTTCGGGAAACACATCTGGAAAGTTACAGACTTCAGGTTTGCTCGCGAGGTCTCTAACTTCTTGTTTCTCGTTGATCACATGGGCTAAGAATGTAATGCACTCCTTCCGTAGGAGCTTTCGAGCTTTGATGCAAGAAATGATATGAAGATTGGAACTGGGTTTATCGCCATAGATTACGAGAGTTTGATCCGAAGGAAGATTGAGACGAATGGCTTTTTCGTAACAAAGAATATCATCATGATTGGGACTCAACCAATCCATACCAATGATAACATCAAAGCTCTTAATGGAAACGGGCATGAGATCTATAGGAAATGAGTGATCGTTTAAGGTAAGCGTACAACCTATGAATACATCGTTAGCGATTTCTTTCTCACCGTTAGCCATCTCGACGGTAAACGTTTTAGTTAGTGGTTGAGGATTTGGTTTTAGATTATGTTTGAATGCATGACTAACAAAACTCCTTTTAGCACCTGAATCGAAAACAATACTAGCATATGAGTTGTCGAGAAGGAACATACCCGAAACAACAGTGGGATTTGCGACTGCTTCCTCCCGTCCCATGGTTAGAACCCTTCTAGTGTTATCAGCAGTTGACTTCTTGGGACAGTTCCTTTTAAAGTGCCCAACTTCACCACAGTTGTAGCAGGCTTGACTAACACCTGCTCCAGATGATTAGTTGGCTGATTGGGTAGGAGTTTTGCAGAATCGAACTGTGTGCCCTTTCTTACCACAGTTGGTACAGGATAGTTCTTGGCAGGGACCAGGATGATGATGGTATTTACACTTGTCACACAGAGGGAGGTTACCAGCATATTTACTGGTAGGAGTTCGGACTGTGGATCCCATGATAGAAACAGCAGCAACAGGGGTAGTAGTAGCAGCGTGGACTGCTACCGTCTGTTGTTTCTTCGAAGATCCTTGAGAAGATTGACCCTTCTTCTTTTACCAGAATTTTCTCTTTTCGCCACTCCTTTGAGTCGGCTCAGAAGTGGTAGTAATTTCCTTAACGTCGTCGTTGTGATCAATCAGAATTTGAGCTAAAGTCTTAGCACTATCATAGGTATCCGGACGAGCAGCCAAAACGTGACTCTTTGTCGGTTGAGATAACCCCCAAACAAACCTTTCAATCTTTTTGTTCTCAAGAGTGACTAATCCTGGGCAGAGAAGTGCGAGATCATCGAATCGGGAAGTATATGAAGCAATGTCGGAACCTTTCATCTTCAGGTTCCAGAGCTCGTGCTCTAATTTCTGCATTTCACCACGGGGCCAGTATTCGGCAATAAGAAGTTCTTTCATAGCTTCCTAGCCCATGGCATTGGCTACAGGTAAGGTTAAAGATTTGACTCGGCCATTCAACCAAGTCAAGGCTTTATCAACGAAAGTACAGGCTGCGAACTTGACTTTATCGAACTCCACACAAGCAAAGATTTCAAAGATGGACTCGATTTTCTCGAACCATCGAGATAAGGAAATGACACCTCCAGCGCCATTGAAGGATGTTGGTTTTGCGTTCATGAAATCTTTGTAGGAACCCCCTCTTTGGTGTCCCTGGCGAACCTCAGGGTTTTGAGATTGAGGACCACTTCCTGAACCACTAGGGTTCATGTGTGACATAGCTGCTACCATTGCAGCTGTCATCATCGTCTGGAGTGATGCTAGGTCAAATTGGGGAGGAGGTGGCGGCGAAGAAGGATTGTTGTTGTTCTTTGAGCTAGGTCTATTTCGAGGAGGCATCTTGATCTAATAAGATCAAGAAAGAGAGGATGGTAAGTTCTCTATATTGAATCGATAGAGATGGCAGTTAAATGATTTGAATAAGCGATAAAGCAGGAAAGAGTTATCAAAACAGATAATTTATCGCTAAGAATAATCACAGAAAGCCACTCAAACAAGGATTTCTACAGAGGATTGGGATCGAGAAATACTCCCATAGTATTTCATGAATCGATTACAACAATGGTTTGATGTTTGGGATATTAGGGTAAGTTTTAGGCATGCCGTATACCATAGTCACTCCCAAGCACATGTTGGCCATGTCTCGAATGAATATAGTTGGCCAGGCTATATTGACCCTAGACACGACTACATAACTGCCCAGGTTTAACCATAGTACACAACACCCAATTACTTATGTTCTGTTCTACTTGTGGTCACGGATGACGACGGTTCGATATAATTGTATACTTTTGAAAATACTTGTAGTTTGAAGATACTTTTAATTCAGAGCACTTAGGCCCTTTAGTGTTTATAGTTTTATACCATGTAAGGTTTGGTATACTTCATTCACTATAAACAAGGGCTCTGATACCAATCTGTCACACCCCGAAAACCGAAGGCGGAAACATTTCCGGGATTTGAATCCACGTTGAGTATCAAATCCAATGCACATACTAAGTAAACTAAAGCAACCATTACATTACATAATAATGTTTTACAGTTGTTTCAAAAGTAAAGTTTGTACAGTTGTGATACATAGTATATATAGACAAAATGAAACGGATCTTCATGTACTCCATCTTCTGATCAAAAAGGAATCTTCGGGTACCTGTTCTAACGCTGACCCGAGGACACAAGCGGTTTGAAAATCAACATAAAGCTGGTGAGTTCATAAGCGGTTTTTGTTTGTGAAAATGTTTCGAGTTTCCTTTTTGTTTCTGAAATGTTATGTACACCAAGAAAATCCCGTATTTTCTTAAAAGTTGGTTATTGTTTCACAAATGTAAAGTATAGTAAGTTTGTACACTGAAAACATGTCTACTCATGTGAAAATGTATAGTTGGTTATCTGACATGTTAAACTGTTCTGTTTACTTATCATGTGTTACCAGGAAAGTCCCATACTTTCCTTATTGTATGTTACCAATTGTAAAAGATGTAATGTTATCCAGTTTGTTACTCTTTCTAGTTATGCAAGTGTTACCCAGAAAAGCCCCATGCTTTCCTGCACGTTGGTTTCTAATGTAAATGATGTTAAAGATGTAAAAGATATAATCGTGATTAGGTCCCATGTTTTCCCCAGGAAAGTCCCGTACTTTCCTGAATGTTAGTTACAGTATGTGAAAGATGTAAAAGATGTAAAAGATGTAAAAAGTGGTTCATTATTACTATAAGTAAATCTCTGTTATCCTAATTGCGAGTTCCATAACCATACAATAGACTAAAACCTATGGCAATAAGTAGTCCACATGTGGCAATAAGTCGTCCACATACTTATGACTTTCGTCACCCTTGAACCATTTCGGTTCGGCTGTAGCTAGCAGCCAGGTGTGGGGTAGTCAGCCCCGTATAGATCTATACACTCAAGTCACGCTCTCTAAATACCAGAGATTCTGGTTATGGGTGTAGTCCTCCACTCGCGTATCTCGGTGGAGTGTTCTCCGAGGATGTGTCTCCAATCATACAGGATTAACAAATTTACTAGTAATAATATGATAGTCCTCTGCTCGCGTATGTGTGTGGAGTATTACCGAGGACAAAATAGTGTACAGGTATTATGTTCAAATGTTTAATGTCACGCTTTTAACTGATAAAATGTGGAAAGCCATTTGTGAAATATATGTAAAACATAACAGTTTAAAGACCTATTTCACAAATATATGTTACGTGATCTGCATGTTCAATTTGTTATCAGTTGTGGTAATCAGTAATAAAAGCATATGAATATGAAACACACATTTGAAAACATGTTTTGAGTACAAGAATTCCCTTGTACTTTGCTTGTGTCCCCCCTGAAAACAGTGAAAAAGGGTAGGGGTATTAACTCACCGGACTCGGAAACGTGTCGATTTTGAATACTAGACGTTGGTTCGGGGTTTGATTATTAGCGATGCCCCCTATGTAAAATGAAATAATGTCCATATATATACAATTAGGGATACATTCACTAATCATATGGAACATTACACTCCAACGAGGTTAAACACCTCAACACGAGCGTTTGGAGTGACCCGGGTGACATCTTCGGACGTGTAATGGCACTAGTGACTTGGGACTTGAGTTTACTCCCCAAGAGTAAACATTTTAAAGACTTTACAGCCATAGAACAGACACCCATACATGAGTTTACGGCCGTAAACTCATGTGGGTGTGATTTTAGGTGTTTAATGGCTTAAATGGACATGGGGATTGTTGGAATGGATTTCTAAAATGCCTTGGAATTGTTTGAATGAAATTTTAACACTTAAATGGGAGTTTACGGCCACCCCCATAAGAGTTTACGGCCATAAACTCACCTATGGCCAAGGAAAATTGATTTGAGCTTCAAAGGACAATCACATGTAATTCTAGTTAATTTTCCAAGCCTTGTTATGAATTTAGAACATCATTTAACACACTTTTTGGAGTTTACGGCCTAGAGGTATGTTCTAAGGCTGTAAACTCTCTTATACCCATGAAAAACATAGTTTTTGATGCTTAAAACAATCACATGTGATTCTAGAAATTTATGCAAGCTATTTGAGTGTATTTGATGCATCATTAACATGGTTTTATGATTTTACGGCCAAGGGTATGTTCCTAGGCCGTAAACTCCTATAAATGACATTTTTGATATGTTTCAAACCCTTAAACTATTTTTAGATGCATCTAGATTTTACCACAAGGCCATTGGTTGAGTTTCAAGACATTTGGACATGTTTTAAGGCACTAAATCCCCATTTAAGTGGGGTTTACGGCCCAAGAATGTGCCTTGGCCATAAACTCACTTTTGTCCCCCAAAAGTCATGTTTAAAGTGTTCCAAGTCTAGATTAGTAAGCCTTAAGGTCATATCTAAGTCCCAACTATGATTTGGAAGGCTTATTTGGCTCAAAAACCCCTTGAACATGAGTTTACGGCCCATGGATGTGCCTTGTCCATAAACTCACTTTTTTCTGTCGAAACCAATGTTTTAAATGTTATAAGTCCTTTCCATTAAGTCATTAAGCCATATCTAATGTCCAACAATGCTTAGGAAGGGTTTTAGGGCTTAAAAACCCCATCTTTAGGAGTTTACGGCCCAAGCTTGTTCCTTGGCCGTAAACTCATATTCTTGGTCCCAAAACACAAATTAAACAAAAATTTGAAGGCTAAAGAGGTTGAATAACAAGTTACGGGTGTTACCTCTCTGATTTCAAGCCTTAAATCTTTGTTTTGGACCTTGATTTTGGGATGAGGAGAGAGGTTGTGAGAGTTAAATGAGAAATTGACCAAAGGCTTCAAATGGAGGCTTAAACACGTTTATATAGTGTTTAAGTTTTGGACACGGTGCAATTCTACCCGATACCGGCGTTAGACGAGGCTTTTGGTCGTACCCGATTGAGTTACCGTAACCCGATACAGTAATTTCTAGAAATATTCCGATCACTAAAGTTGGGTGTTAAAATGATTTCTAAATGTATTAAGACACCCATTAAGTCATTTTATATACGCACTAGTTAATGACTTAATTAAACGGGAGGTCGGAAATCGAAATATTTTATTATCAGGTTTTATTGGTTTTGAAACTCCTAGATCTTTTGAGATACATTGAGCTTTTCAATGGCATGTTTGAATCTCGATTGTGCACTTTCAAATTTGTTACTGGGATGACGAGGATCACAAACAAGGTGTGAATAACCATACAAATTGACTTGGTACCCTTAACAATATTACCTAATCGATGTGCTGGTTAACCACACATGCTCCACCGATCTATAATAAAGTCAAGTTACCCTTGCCACTCTTACTAGTCCATATTAGTGTGCCGGTTAACCACACACGCTCCACTAACGACTTGGTAAGGTACAAAGTGTAATTTTATGGGCTAGCACCTTTTCACATTTTCCTAAGTAACTAAGATTGGGAATTAATAAGTGTTTAGTTACTTAATATTTTTTATTATACTTTTAATGAATATTTAAAGTCGTATCCTACCCGTTCGGCAGTAACCTTATACCCCCTTATAGACCGGCTTCGTGAATGAGGCCTACTAACGGTAAGATTGACTTCCTCTTATACATATCTATATAATTAAAATTATAATAATAGTATTTCAAGACTATTTCAAGACTCTTTAAATCATAACTTATGAGTTTAATGGTTCATTAAAATGAAGACTCTTCATTTTAATGTAACCCCTTATTCTTTTAAAACAATTTAAAGAAGTGTCTCTTCAACATCTATGACTTGAGGACAAGTTATGGAGTCATTAAAGTATTAAATGGAAAAAACTCTTACATTTTATTTAACCTACAAAACTTTTATGAGTTTTTAATATTCATAAATATGACTTTTCACATAACTTGAAGACAAGTTACAAAAACATATTTTATGAACTTCTTTTAGACTAATACGGATTGAAAACAACTAAAACATAATTTTTCATTATCAATCTAAACTAACTCATAAATCAAGGAAACATAAAATTCTTGAAAATTCATAACCTGAGGACAAGTTATGAACTCCATACAATTTTCAACATGATCATGAATTATATCAACAAACAATTTGCACACAATTCCTATGATCTAGCGAAACTCATAAGTATGATTATTCATAATCAACAATTTTCAAGAATAACATGAACACATATAAACTTGAAACTTCTATTATGGCATTAAAATTGGTTTAACATAATCATTACCACATTCAAAACAAGTTTTATAAGCCCAAAACAGTCAAAGGTAATGATTCTAGACCAATTCCAGCACCAAAACTCGAAAATATGCTGTCTGGGGTTCCAAATCGTCGAGTGCATGAACAAACACGGTGAGTTGGATGCATTTTGCCTTGGACTCATCGAGTCCCTTCATGGACTCGGCGAGTCTGCTGGGCAGACAACACCAAAAGTCGATTTTTAAGCAGTTTAAGCAAGTACAACAAGAAAACAAGCCTAGTCTCTGATACCACTGTTGGGTTTTGAGCAATCTAACACTCCCAAGTGTACATGCAACCCTAAATACCTTGGATCTATGTTTTCTCTATTATACATGCAAATATCAACTTTCCAAGGTATTGTAGTATTCTAGCATACAAAACTTTGAATAACACAAGTTAGAATAACATACCTTTTGTTGGTGCTTGTCTTCATGAAGCTTGAGTGCCTAGTGCCCCAAGTGTGACACCTCAAATGGTTCACCCAACACCATAAGCACTTGGAATAACTTAGAGAGAAATTAAAACACTTCATGAAATCGTTTTGCCGTCACCCTCACACATAGTGTACAATTTCTTGAGCCATGGGATTCTTTTATATGGTGGCTATTAGGGTTACTGTTGGATTAATGTCTAAGTCCATAACTATAATTGGTAAGACTTGACCCGACCCGGCATGGTCCATTTGGGTTGCATACCATCATGCACTTGGATAGACTAAATGAGAGAAATAAGACACTTATGGTTATTAATATATTATAAGTTCTAGTATATTAATAATAAGAATAATGAGATTATTTAATTAGTATTGATCATGAATTAATCTAGGATTAATTGAGTGATCAAAAGAAGACTAATTAAATATATGGGTTGATTGTGTAAATCATCCATACTTGTATAGTGGGCTAATGCTCCATGGATTATCTAGTTGAGCCAAAACCCATATGATGCTCCATGGATGCTCCATGGTGTCTTTGAACCCATGGATCCAAGAAAATGGAAAGTCATGACAATTAGGGTTTACCCTAATTGTATAAGTATATAAGCATCTTATTCTTGAGGAAAATCGGCCACTAGAAAGACTAGTATTATTCTTGAAGAGGGCTAGCCGATTTCATGAACTGTAGAATTCTCTCTAAGTTATTCTAAGTGTTTTGATGATTGTGAACCATTTGAGGTGTCACACTTGGGGCACTAGGCAGTCAAGCTTCATGAAGACAAGCACCATCAAAGAGGTATGTATTCTATCTTGTTATATTGATAGTTTTGTATGCTAGTTTAGGATAATACCTTGGATATTCATATTTGCATGTATAATAGAGAAAACATAGATCCAAGGTATTTAGGGTTGCATGTACACTTAGGAGTGCTAGAATGCTCATAACCCAACAGTGGTATCAGAGCCTAGGCTTGTTTTCTTGTTATACCTGCAATAGAAGCTGAAAAATCGAAATTGGTGCTGTCAGCCCAGCAGACTCGCCGAGTCCATGAAGGGACTCGACGAGTCCAAGGGAAAATGCATCCAACTCGCCGAGTTGTGTTCATGCACTCAACGAGTTGGACCCCAGACAACATACTTTCGAGGTTTTTGGCTAGAAATGGACTAGGAACATTACCCTAAGTTGTTTTTGAACTTATAAACTTGTTTTTTGATGTGGTAATGTTCATGCTAATCCATTTTCAAAGATAATTGTCAATAGATTCATGTTTTGTATAAGTTTCAAGGTTAGACTAATTACATGAAAAAGTTTGATTTGAATTATCTTGTTCTTATGAGTTTCTTAGATTATTAGAAAAGTTGAATGAAATAGTTGTTTTCAATCCATTTTAATCTAAGAGTTGAGTATAAAATGTGTTTTTGTAACTTGTCCTCAAGTTATATGAAAAGTCACATTTAAGTCTCATAAAACTCATAAAATTGGCAAAGGTTACAAAAATGAAGAGTCTAGTTCTAATTAATTGGAGTTATGACTCCATAATTTGTCCTCAAGTTATGGAGGACCAAGAGTCTCTTCATTAAATAATATATATATATATATATATATATATATATATATAAAATAATGTAACCTTAATTAATTCCATAAGTTATAAAAACAAAGAAAAGTTAATTCTTTTATTAGTTTAAAGTCTTCCATAAGTTATGGAACTTGAAGAGTTTTTTGGATTAAAACTACTTTAAACACATAAGTTATGGAATTAATTAGTTTTGAATAGTTTCAAAACTTGCCCTCAAGTTTTGGAATTTGTAAAGTTTTCTCTTATGAATACTTTAATTCCAAGTTAGCCCTTAGAATTTTAAAAGTTAAAATTCAACCCTTATACTTTATAATATTATAAGTTAATAATATATATATGTATAAGAGTAAAGTCGGTCTTACCGGTAGTACGCCTCATTCACGAAGCCGGTCTATAAGGTGGGTATAAGGTTGTTGCCTATAAAATGGCAACTTAATGGGTGTTCACTCTCACCCACCGCTTGCTTGACTGGTGGAGGGTCGTTAGCCGAACGGGTTTGACAGGACTATAATTCTCCCTTCATTAAAAGTATTAATGATAAATACTAAGTAACTAAACTCTAAATAATACCCAATCTTAGTTACTTAGGAAAATGTGAATAAGGTGCTAATCCATGAAATTACACTTTGCACTTTGTTTAAGTCGGTTAGTGGAGCGTGTGTGGTTAACCGACACACTAACTCATATTTAACAAGGTAGGCAAAGGGTAACTTAATGTTTATCATAGTATCGATGGAGCGTTTGTGGTTAACCGGCACATCGATTGAGGGGTAAACACATAAGGGTACCAAGTAATTTGCATGGTTACTTCACACCTTGTTTTGTGATCCTCGGCATCCCAGTCACAAAACCTGAAGGGCACACTCGAGATTGAAACATGCCATTGAACAGTTCAATGAATCTCAAAAGATCTAGGAGTTTCAAATCCAATTAAAACCTAATAATACATTTCATTTATCTTGGTGGAAATTGGTGAATCGTCATTCACCTACCTTCAAATTGTTTTATAGCTTGGATTACGGCATACCTCTTCTAAGTTATAAAATAGTTTGTTGGGTCCTAGCCTTAATATTTCATATTGGGTGTCATATTAAGGACTTTAGATCAACTATCTTGAATATCTCCCAAAAGATGTCTGGTTTAGACATTTATGATCTTCGCAAATCTCTTGAAACAAGCATTCCTAATGAAGATGATGTCTCATGGATATCATACTTCTTTCTCCTCCTCCAATTATTCTCCCTAACCCACAAGTTCTTGAAAAGTTTAAGATCACTCAAGCCCTAATGGCAAGGCAAGGTCTAGGTGTGATCACATCTTGGAGATGTAGTCACATATTGACAAGCCGGGAGAGTTGGGTGTCAAAGTCTTGAGAAAGTTAGTGGCTCAATTACTTTCTAAGTCACATAGTGAGTTCTTTTGGAACACCTATGAAACAGACTATGAAAAGACCCTTAATGATCTTATCTATTTGCTAAGATCAACTTCCTGAAACTTTATGGACATTGACAATGGTGACACTGGAAATACAGAAAAAACATTCTCTTCCCAAGGAAAGGGATTGACCATAGTCAACTAGGTTAACCAAATGGTAAAGAGAAAAAAGGCTAAGTCTGTAATAGTCCTGTGTACCATTATCAAAGGGTCCATATGTTTATATTGCCAAAGTAAGGGTTATTAGTTGCGAAGCTACCAAATTTACCTAAGGATGTTAAAGTCAATAAGTTTGACTCTACTTCAGGTAAAGTCCACTATCTAACTCTGTTAAGTTTCTATTCTGAGATTCCTGATACATGATGTGACTGGGTCACATGGTAATGTTTTAAGAATCAAAGAAAAGTAAAGGAACTTAAAGAAAGAATATGCTGAATCTGATCGCGTAGTTTGAAGATCGGATTCTTGAGCTACTTCTTAGGAGTTATGAGATATTGCTTAGGAATAGATAACAACAAGTTTTCATATGGGTTGTAAGGATAAGTTTTTCCGCATAGTTTTAAAATAAAAGAAATTTTTGATTTTATTTATTTTAAATATCCTTACAATGGCATTTGAGGAAAAATTGTTGCTTATATGATTCCATTAATAGCAAGAGTGGAAATATGAAATTGATTCTTTCATTTGTGGTAATGTCTAAATTTATCAAATAAAGGAAAGATTCTCATCACCCAAGTCTTAATTGGACCGGAACATGGAATCATGCAAGGTGTATAGCATGATGAATGAGAACTTTCAAGTATTGGAAAATTAAGACTAATTACTTATTCACATGGATGTGTGAGTCAAGTAATGGACTAAGGGATCGAGTACATAGTCATGTGCACTGATTAAGTCCACCACAAAAGATTAATAAGACTATTCGTCATAGTTTACTAAAGCTCAGTAAATATGATTATACTTACAGGCTTAAGTGTAACTCTGAGACATTGGAAAAGGTTCCAATGTAAGGTAGAGCGAATAAGAAGAATCAACTTAGGCAGAAAGATAAAAGTTTCTAAAATCTGAAAAGATGGGAGAATACTTTAGTATCAGTTTTGTGATCATCTAAATGATTAAGAAACCATATCAAAATTAGTTCTCTAAGGAAGTCTTAGTGCATTATTATGACTAAGAAGAAGGGATCTTGAATTGTTGAAATGGTTAAATCAAGAAGATGAGTCATACTTCGTTCCAATACAAGTCTTAGAGTCATACTCCAAGATTGTAATTTGAGTGACATGTCTTAAAGAAGGTTTAAAACACTTGACAAATGTAAGAGTAAAAGTTTTCTACTCTTGTACATTTGAAATTGGTAAGTTGTGATGTTTTGGATAAAACAAAGACCAACTTAGGCCAATTGTGTGAAGTGTTTGTCTTGATTAGAATCCACACTATCTCTTGGATGTTTGACAAGGAAGTCTTATAGGTCAAGAGGACAGTGGGAGTCTTAAAGGTCTTGAAATTCTCAAGAACTAATCAAGAATGAAACCTAAAGTTCTTCACTAGCACACGACTTGAGGTTTATAACCTATCATGTTGACATATTCTGTGCCCATTCCAATCAAAGTTGGCTTTGCATATGTGTTCTTAGAGTTCTCAATTGGTTGCACAACAACTTGGAAGCAATGGCAGGCCCTTGAGCTGCCAGGTGGCAAGAAATTAAGATTGAGTTCAATCCATATGGTTTTGGATTTGTCATTATCTTTGTCTTGTGATTATGGTTTTGACAAATTCATATGGATAGGAACTCATACACCATATAAATCTAAGTGTCATAAGGTTTCTCTCCGATTCACAAAAATGATGGTGAGGAAACACTTTCACTAAGTAGATTTTAGTTAGATAGCAATTGTGATATTTGCATTCTCAAAGTCGTTAGTGGAGCGTGTGTGGTTTACCGGCACACTAACTTGGACTTGTGAGAAGTGGCAAAAAGGTCTAACCATTATAATTACGGCATCCCTCTTCATAATTGTTTAGACACACATGTGAGCTATCTAAGAGAGCTGTATGATATTGATAAAGTCTTATCAAGGAAATCTAGTATCAGAAATCTGAACTTTGGTAAGAAAATCAATAAAGTATTGATTTCTAGAAGTCCAGCTGATTTTTGAGAACATGTCGAAGCTAGTGGGAGCATAAGTGTTATGCTAATAATCATCATGTTAGTGGGAGCATGATAATTATGATAAAGATTGCAAGTTAGCAATGTTAATTATAGAAAACAAAAGGTTTCAATTGGGAAAAAGTTGTTTTGCTATAATTAAGGGAGAGGAAATTATACTTCATCTCAAATCTATAAGCTTAGATCGTGAGGTTTTAATCATTTAGTTAAGGATATATATGAATTTCATGTTGGAATGGCTCAACATAAGGAAATTATGTATATGGGTCCATTATTTGCGTTCTTAAATTCGATTATGATTACGGCATCCCTTTTCATAATCTAAATTATGAGAACTTGGAAAATAGAAATGGAAATGTTATAGAAAAAGACTGGTTTAGTCTTTATGTGAGACATCATGAATCGTGTCCCATATGCTTCGGATATAGGACCGATTACATGTGCTATATTCATCCTTTCTAAAATTTTCCAAATGCCTAGGGCATTAAGAAAGGAAAAGGTTTAGAACTGGATATGACTAAAAGGATTAAACAATTGTCGAGGAAAATCTAAGGTTTACCAAAGATTGGTTGCTCAAGGACAGTTGGAAGTATAGTGATAATTCTGGAAGGACCATATTGATATAATCTGTAAGGAGGCAACTCTTGTTCAGAAGTGATAGTCAAAATGAATCTGGAAATGTTTCAAAGTCAGAAATTTCAATCTGTGTAAGATTAAGGAAACATAATGCAAGAAGGATGTTTCCAAGGAATTGATCTCCTTTGGAATACTCTGTAATGATTGTTGCCAAGTCTTTCTGACTTTGTGCATAATCATTACAAGAGGATCAATGCATATAAGTTTAGAATCTAACAGATTTCAGTAAATGACATGAATTTGGAATTCTTGTATTTACAGTAAGGATTTGAGAGTGTGAAAAGAGAATCATTGAAGTTATGTTCAATTGATCTAGTTCACAAAGTAAAGATCATAGACAAACATAGTATGCATACTTGGTGTATGGCATGACTAGTGTTTAGAAAACATAGTGTACATGCTTGGAGTATGGGACAACTATTGTTTTAAATTCAAGAATAATGTTGATAGCTGAAACAGTATACAATGAATAATGTGTAATCATATGGTGATAAATAAAAGGTGTTTTATTTATATTCATAAGTTCTGAGACCATATTGGATTCAATTATTATTGTGTTGCACTTTGCATGTTTTGACTTCCCGAATAAACTAGGTTATTCTTCCGGAATGACTAAGTTATTCAAACCATCCACAGTCGGTCATATGTTGGAAGTAGATATGAATTAAGACGGTCATGGGTTGGCTTGTAGAGGTCTAAGGTGTTGGACAAATGGCTACAACACTCATGAGTGCTCATAAGTTCTGAGTATTGGATTCAACCCGCGCTCATTGGAATCACTTCATGGATTTTATCACGAGTGATCTTGAGACAATAGTATCTTATATTCTTCAAACCTAGAGATATGAGTTGTTACTATGAGTTGGTTGTACATTGATTGCACGAAACTGCATTTGGTAACTCGGTGCTATAAAACGTGTCTTTGTGTATGATTCAACAAGTAGTAGAACAAGCCATATGAGTCGAAGTTTATCCATTCCTTTTACCTTCGGGATAAAAGCGATATCTGTGGGCCCCTCGATGATTTGATGATGACAAATGGAAGTGCTCGGCCGGGCCAGGACTGATTTGATTTGTTCAATTAGTCAGTCGTCATAAATCGGAAATCGAGAAACAACAAATGGGCAGAGAGAATGATTATAATCCATGTCTCAGTCCATATGATATCTAGAATGGAGGAATATATGATCCCTTATCTAATGGACAAGTCATTGACAAGATCAGAGTTCATCTACAAGGTCAGAGTTCGACAGAAGCTTTTGAGAGCTACGATTGCCAGTTGGTTCCTGAAGTTATACGCAATAATAGTTTTAGACTTATCCAAGTGGGAGACTGTTGGATTAATGTCTAAGTCCATAACTATAATTGGTAAGACTTGACCCGACCCGGCATGGTCCATTTGGGTTGCATACCATCATGCACTTGGATAGACTAAATGAGAGAAATAAGACACTTATGGTTATTAATATATTATAAGTTCTAGTATATTAATAATAAGAATAATGAGATTATTTAATTAGTATTGATCATGAATTAATCTAGGATTAATTGAGTGATCAAAAGAAGACTAATTAAATATATGGGTTGATTGTGTAAATCATCCATACTTGTATAGTGGGCTAATGCTCCATGGATTATCTAGTTGGGCCAAAACCCATATGATGCTCCATGGATGCTCCATGGTGTATTTGAACCCATGGATCCAAGAAAATGGAAAGTCATGACAATTAGGGTTTACCCTAATTGTATAACTATATAAGCATCTTATTCTTGAGGAAAATCAGCCACTAGAAAGACTAGTATTATTCTTGAAGAGGGCTAGCCGATTTCATGAAGTGTAGAATTCTCTCTAAGTTATTCTAAGTGTTTTGATGATTGTGAACCATTTGAGGTGTCACACTTGGGGCACTAGGCACTCAAGCTTCATGAAGACAAGCACCATCAAAGAGGTATGTATTCTATCTTGTTATATTGATAGTTTTGTATGCTAGTTTAGCATAATACCTTGGATATTCATATTTGCATGTATAATAGAGAAAACATAGATCCAAGGTATTTAGGGTTGCATGTACACTTAGGAGTGTTACAATGCTAATAACCCAACAGTTACACCATGTAACTCGTGACTTTACCCATTCCTTCTGCTCCATGGATTTTAACCTCGATGGAGCATCCATGGGTCACCCCATGGACTTAGTCCAACATAAGGAATCCTGGATCACAAGCCCACATATATAAGAATGAATGATTTACACAATCAACCTATATATTTAATTAGTCTTCTTTTGATCACTTAATTAATTCCAAATTAATTCTTGATCAATACTAATTAAATAACCTTATTAATAGATTAGAACTTATAATATATTAATAAACATTAAGTGTTATTTCTCTTATTTTAGTCTATCCAAGTGCATGATGCCATGCAACCCAAATGGACCATGCCACGTCGGGTCAAGTTTTACCAATTATAGTTATGGACTTAGACATTAATCCAACAAAACTCTCATGAGGAAAGCAATCGAATGAGATATTGGATTTATGTCAAAATTTTAACCACACAAACAATAAAGCCAACATATCTGATTTCCTGCACTTTTGGACTATGAATTATTTCCTAGAAACAAACATTGACCGTGATCTACCATAAACATCAAAATAATGGCCATGAACACCTAAATGGAAGGAATCTAGGCCGTGGACAACTTTTAAGGGTCCACTTTGGTCGTGTACTACCTCCAACCACCAAGGGTGGACTGTAAACATCATTTGAGGAATGAAATATGACCACGAACACCATCCTAGGCAACATTTAGACCGTGAACACCTTAACGGACCTCCCTTGGAGTGTAAACCCTTGCCAAAACCCATTAACACCATGAACTCCTTTCTAATTCAAGGTGTTTACAGATTGTGAGCTGTAATTGACTATTTCCATTACAAATCTTAGTAACCTATGCATTACCCACCAGTAAGCCAATCACATATCAAATCAATTTCCTTATTCCCTTATGAGGGGGCATAAACCCCATTTCTCATTCTTCAAACTTATTTCACATTCTGTAAAATCTCTGTAAACTCTCTCAAGCATTTAACCGAGTTCCAGAAGCCATCTTCTTCATAATTCTTCCTAATATTTGGTAAGTGATTTATACCTAGTTAAATGATTCATACATTTAGTTATTGTAAATCAACTACACACACATACACTTATGTGTTCATAACCTTATGCAAGAAAAAACCCTCAAGTAATTCGTCCAACACTTCAAGTGTTCTAGCCTCCAATTTATCACTTAATCTCTTCAACTACACTACCTTCTACCCAAAGTGAGCTTCATTAACCTATTTTTGAGTTTTTACTAGTTTGGGGGAGGATACAAGTCAAAGGTCTTATGAAATCTTGGTACAATTACTTGTCTATACTTGTATGTTATGATGTATGTGTTTAAGGTTATGAAACGGCTTATGAGAAGTCCAAAAACTCAAGATTTTGGTTAAGTCTCAACAGTTTGAACTATATTTCACATATTATTTGTTGAATTGAAATAAAAACTATTGTTTATATGAACTAAAATTCATAACCCTTATGTCAAGAATCATAAGGAATTGCTCAAAGAAATTACTCAAACAAGTTGTTGGACATAATATTTTGAAAATGTTAAATTATGAAAAGTTTATTATTTTTGGACCATTTTCGGCAATATATATATATATATATATATATATATATATATATATATATATATGTATGTATATATATATATATATATATGTATGTATGTATGTATATATATATATATATATATATATATATATATATATATATAATAGCCATTTTGAAATATAGGATAAATTTGAGTTATTCATGAATATTTCAATTCAAATGGGCCAAAAATGGATCTATTAGATAAATAAGGACCATTTTAAACACTTTCTTAAAAACATGTCTATAATGAGTATTTTAAAAGAATTGGGCCATTTTTCAACAATTCTCATATCTTTGGATCATTAATTATGCTTTTTAACAAATGTTGGTCTTACTTGATAATTTATAAAAAGAAGGGCCATTTTTGTCAACATTGTTAGTATTGAGTCATTTTTGATATATATGATTCAAAGTGGATTATTTTCAATAAACGAAACGAAATGAAACACCTAGTCAAGGGGCACAACTATGGTTAAGAAATGAAACAAAACACCTAGTTAACAAGCACAACTAAGGTTACGAAACGAAACGAAACATCTAGTTAGCAAGTACAACTATTGTTATTTATTAACTATATAACAGGCTTCAACTATTTGCGTAAATATCTGTTAGTATTCTAGTCAGATGCATCTTCACCATACCTATATAATAGTGTACGTTTAAAGTCCTGTAAGAGTTATAACTAGAGTCATCTAGAGGGAGAGCAAGAATTTGTGTATAGATCTATACGGAGTTGACACCCCGCACCTACGCTGTTCGCTAGAGCTAGAGAGGCCAATATAGGGTTACAAATATCTTCAACGAAAACACCGCTTGAAGAACGTGAAGATAGGCACCCCGTCATATTAGTATGGTTATAACGACTCACTTAGAATATAATAGTATTATCTAGAGATTTACGTGGGGACACCTTACAAACGGTTAGCACATTGTGTTGATCGTCCCCATGCATAGTATTGATTTTCCACATTCGTTGTGTTGATATCCACATGCATTGTATGGATTGTCCACACACACTCGTTGATTACTCACACCACCCGGGTCTTAGGGTTTTAAGACCACAAACGATTACACAACTTACTCGGATCACATATTTTGTTCATCATCAATTATGATTTTGAATATTTCGAATGAAACTTTATCACACAAGTCTTAGGGTTTTAAGACTGATATTTTGTATATCAGAAAATATAGGATTTTTTGGGGGATAAACGAACTTTATACAATTTTGGAAGATGATAGACTAAAGCACATACGCAACTATATTTGATTGGAAACAAGACTTAAAACTATTTCGACAAGGAAATATAGGATTTTCTGGATAAAACAATTTTATACAATTTTGAAAGATGATAAACTAAAGCACACACGAAACTATACTTGATTGGAAACAATACTTACAACTATTTTGACAAGGAAATATAGGATTTTCTTTAGAAAACAATTATATATAATTTCGAAAGATGATAAACTAAAACACACATGCAACTATACCTGATTGAAAATAAGACTTACAACTATTTTGACAAGAAAATACTGAATTTTTTTGGGTTTCTAAACTATCACAAGTTTTTATACTAAAATGCTTATGAACTCACCGACATATTATATGTTGATGATTTTCAAACGACTTGTATTCTCAGGAAAAACAGTAAGCAAGTTTTGTTGGATAAGGTGTCTAAGTCCGTAATTGTGTTTGATATGTACTTGACCTGACCCGACATTGTCCATTTGGGTTGCACTTCACCAAAACAATTTATATGGATAATCTTTTGAGGATAGTATGAAATCATATTATTTAACTACTATTGATCAAGAATTAACTTAGTGATCAAAAGGAACTAATTAAATATGGACTCTTACATATATATAGAATGGGCCAAGTTCATTTAGGATGGGCTAAGCTTGGCTGGATAGTCCATGGAGTTTTTAACCATTGGATCATATGTAAATGAAAGGTCATGGGTATTAGGGTTTACATGAATGTAACACTAATCCTCCATACTATATAAAGAGGTATTTGACACATGAAATGGTACTAGTGTGTGAGAGAAAAAAGGTTGGCCGATTTCTAAGTGTGCTTTATATTCTCTCAAGTCTTCCAAGGTGTTTTGGTGATTTGTGATTCCACTTGAGGCATCCACATTATTGGTACTAGGCTCTCATAACTCCAAGCAATCAACCACTAAGAAAAGGTATGTTAATTTACCAAGTTTTTTATATTACAAGTACCCGATAACATACTAGTTAGTTTGAGAACGTTGGAAAATTAAATTTGCATGTATATTAGAGAAAACATAGATCCAAGGTTTATAGGGTTGCATGTACACCATAGGAGTGTTAGAATACTCAAAACAGTTTAGTGGTATCAGAGCCTAGGCTTGTTTTAATTATACTTGATGCAAAATTCTTGAAAAAGTCAAAAATATTTTCACTGATCAGTGGACTCACCGAGTCCAAGTGTTAACTTATCCTACTCGTCGAGTAGGCTCTTGCACTCGACGAGTAGGAAGCCTTGTGTGCATATTTTCGAGTTTTGATGTTGGAATGGACTAGAATCATTACCCTAAAGTATTTTGGACATATAAAACCTAGTTTTGATGTGGTAATCACTATGCTAATCCATTTTCAATGGTTATTATCAAAATTTCAAGTTTTATATATGGTTATATGATTCTTGAAATTTTTGATGTGAATGTTAATACTTTTGAGTTTTAGTAGATCATAGGAATTATTTGAAAATTGTTTGTTAGTGTAATCGTTGATCTAAATGCCAATTATTAGACTCCATAACATGTCCTCAAGTTATGTAATTAGAAAAGTGTTTTCCTTAAGAACCATTAAAACTTATAAGTTAAAGAAATGAAAAGTTTTGAATAGTTTCAAAACTTGCCATCAAGTCTTGGAGTTTGTAAATTCTCACACACACTTTAATTCCAAACCCTAGAGTTTGAAAAGTTAAAATTCAACCCTTATACTTTATAATATTAATGGTTAATATGTATATATATATATATATATATATATATATATGTATGGATGTATGTATGTATGTATAAGAACAAAGTCAGTCTTACCGTTAGTAGGCCTCATTCACGAATCCGGTTTATAGGGGGGGGGGTGGGGTTATAAGGTTGTTGCCTATAAAATGGTAACTTAATGGGTGTCCACTCTCACCCACCGTTTCCTTAACTGGTGGAGGGTCTTTAGCCAAACGGGTAAGACAAAGACTATAATTCTCATTAAAATTATAGTGATAAATATAAACTAACTAAGCCTTTTATAAATTCCGAAGTTGTTGGTGGCTCATGTGTAGGTAACCGGCACAGTAACATGGCGTAGTAAGAGTGGCAAAAGGTGACTTAATGTTTATCATAGATTGGCCGAGCGTGTGTGGGTAACTGGCACATTGATTAGGTGATAAAGATTAAGGCTACCAATTTAATTTGCATGGTTATTCGCACATTGTTTATGATTCTTGACATCCTACTCACAAACTTGAGAGGGCACAATTGAGATTTAAACATGTCATTGAAAAGTTCAATGAATCTCAAAAGATGTAGGAGTTTCAATCCAATTTAAACCTAATAATTTCTTTCCTTTTTCATGGTGGAAATTGGTGAATCGTCATTCACCTACCTTCAAATATTTTATAGCTTGGATTATGACATCCCTCTTCCAAGTTATAAAGTATTGTGTTGGGTCCTAGACTTAATATTACATTTGAGTGTCTTATTAAGGATTCTATCTAATCTAAACTTATCTTTCTTCTTTTTACATGTCTTTTAATAATGTTGCTTTTGGCTAAACCCTACTAGATCCTTCTCTCTCATGAACCTTTGTGGGCGAGTCATCTTTTATGGTTCAAATTTTAATGATTGGATCAGGAATGTAAGGATGGCTACACATTACGAGGACAAGGAATATGTCCTCAACAAGGAGCTAAAAGAAATTGGTGACTCTACTGCTACTCCAAAGGAGACCGCTAACTTTACGTACATGAGAGAGATGCCACCAAGGTGGAATGTATCATGTTGGCCACAATGACACCTGAACTCCAAAAGTCCTATGAGGACTTTTACCCTTTTGAGATACACATGGACCTGATGGACCGCTACCTTCAGAGTGCTCGTCAAGAGAGGTATGAAATCATCTCTTCCATGATAACAACACAAATGAAGGATGGTGAATCCATCGCGGGCCACATGCAAAAAATGTACAGGTATGTGGACCGTTTGCTGAAGTTGAATTTGAACTTCCCTGAGGAGTTAGCTATTGACATCATACTACACTCCTTACCTACTTGTTATGATCAATTCCAAATGACCTATCACATGAACAAGGAGGAGGTCACACTCAGCAAGCTTCAAGGACTTTCGAAGACTGCCGAAAGTGGTCTCAAAGGTAAATCGGTTGTTACTAGTCCTACTCGTAACACCTCCGCTATCTTGGAAATCAGGAAAAGTAGAGGGAAAAAGAGGAATACTTCTTCGAAGAGTACCAAGGGAAAGTCTCTTGATGTATCCTATTCGAGTAGAAACAAAGGTGGTTCTGTCACTCCTTCCTCCAACCCAAAGGAAGCTAAATGCTACCATTGTCATGATATGGGGCACTAGAAACAAAACTGCCCCAAGTACCTGCAAGATGTTAACGAAGGGAAGGTCAAACCTACCCATGCATGTATTTACACTATATTGTCTAATAACTCACCACATACGACTTCTTGGGTTCTTGATACAGGTTGCAGTATTCATATATGTTCTGATTTGCAGGTCCTAAAAAGAAATGAGGATGTGGAGCACGGAAAGATAAACTTGATCATGGGGAATAGGAAAACTTCACCTGCCACCAAGATTGGAGTTTATTCATTGTTGCTAAGTAGTGGGTTAATGTTAGATTTGAATAAGTATTGCTACTCGTCTGAAATGGCGAAAAATATTATTTCTTTTCGCGGTTTATACATACAAGGATTTACTTTTTCATTTAATAATGAATGTTGTCATATTAATGCTTTTTATAATGATGTTATTTATTTTAAAGAATTACCTTGTGATAGTGTATATGAAACTGTGTTGGTTGTAGAAAACTTAGAAAATAATGTATTGTGTATCGAGTCTTCCACTAGTTTGGATAAGGCATCCATGTGGCATTGTCATCTTAGACATGCCAACAAGAAGCGCATAGGCCAACTCCAAAAGGCTGGAGTCTTGGCGCCATTTCACTTAAAGTCGGATGATAGTTACGAGTATTGTTTGCTTGGAAAAATGACAAAGTCACCCTTTATTGGGACTTGTGCTAAGGGTGAAGTTTTATTGGAGCTCATACACACAGATGTGTGTGGACCCTTCAGAACCGCCACTAAGGATGCTAATCGCTTCTATGTGACTTTTATGTATGATTACAGTAGATATGGTTATGTCTACTTAATCAAGCATAAGTTAGAAACCTTTGAAAAGTTCAAAGAGTTTAAACAGGAAGTGGAGAATTAGCTGGGTAGGAACATTAAGATGCTCTGATCTGATCGTGGAGGAGAGTATCTTAGTACAGAGTTCCTTGACTATCTCAAGGAATGTGGAATTGTTTCACAATTGACACGTCGCAGAACACGAAAACTTAATGGTGTGGCTGAGAGGCACAATCGAAGCTTGTTTGACATGATTCGTTCCATGACGAGTCGAGCTTCGTTACCAATCTCATTTTAGGGGTATGCCTTAAAGACTGCCGCTTATATCCTTAATCTAGTCCCTACCAAGAAGGTTGCCAAAACACCTCATGAGATGTGGACTGTTAAAGTTCCCAACTTAGACCACATCAAGATTTGGGGCTGCGAGGCTTTCATGAGATGTGAGACTCGGGACAAGCTCAAACCTTGTAGTGATCGGTGTATTTTCATCGGCTAACCATATAAATCTTTTGGTTATCTCTTCCACAGACCTAGTGGGAATGTGGTCTTTGTAGCAAGGACAGGGTCTTTTGTGACAACCCGAAAAATTTTTGCTCTATAAATTCAACAGTCAACTCAACTGAGTGTTAGACTCGTTCTTGCTAATATTTAGCCATGTTTAGAGTCTGTTCAAAAGTTCAAGGCTTAGTAACTTCAAGCATTAAGTAATGGATTGGATCACGTACTCGTGAAGCACCAAAATTGAACCTTACACTCCAACATAAGGAGTGTACGGCCGTACAGATGTCAATTCATAAGACAACTAAGTACTTATATTTTACCATTACATTCATAAAGTGACAGTTCTACTTGAAAGTTAATGTAAACTGTTTTCGAGTCAAGATACTTATAAACTAGGGAAAAACTTACATCTTTTCAAACGACAAACAGAACAGTTGGGTCTAGTACATTCAGTAGAAAGGGACCATAATGGTAACCTTATGATTCCTTAATGTATGCATCAAGAGATATATATTAATAATATTTGATAGGTAATAGGATGTATGCTTTCTACTTCATTTCATGTTCCTTGTTTGGTTATGGGCTTAGAGCGGATTCACCTAGCCTATTATCCATTCGATAGTAGTTATATATATATATATATATATATATATATATATATATATATATATATGTGTGTGTGTGTGTGTGTGTGTATATGTCCCGTATACATTAAGTCATCATAAAGGGTACTAGCTATGGGTTAGGTCATAGGACACTAATTCAATGCACGTTTTTCTAGTATAAAACATACTTTTCAAATCAGAACGTTGGATATACAAAACTAGAAACTTACTAGTAAAGGGTTTAATCGATTTTATTAAACCATCATTTTAAAGGACCTTAGGTAGTTAACTCTATAATACCTTAGTTTATACATCGAAGGTTATGTATAACTAATATCCAATAGGTAGTTGGATGTGTGCCTTCCGCCTTAATTCCCGATCCTTGTTTGGTTGTGGGCTTATGGCAGATTCACATAATTAACTACCTGTTCGATATTAGATTATATATAGCTTGTATAAACTAAGTGATTATTGAAGGAACCACTGTGGTTACTATATTCTTATAAGAAATAAGGGGTTCCTTAAAGAATCTTTGCATAAATTATAAAAGAGCTGTTACAGTTAACTCCGTGAGTACCAAGGGAATAGACTAGGGTTATATACAACAAGGATGTAACAAACATTGGGATGTGTATCATCCACCTCATTCCGTGTTCCTTTCTTGGTTGTGGGCTTAGGGAAGATACCCACAATTGATTGCATATTTACTCTGAGTTTTATAATACTCGTATCCATTTAGTACTCATAGAAAGGATTGTAGAGTCATTTTTAATTATTTTTCATCGAAGCAGGAAATATAGAATTTTCTGAAGGAACAAGTGAACATTTCTAAACATAACTTGCAACTCACATAACTTACAACTTACTACATGTTTCAACTTCAATTTTCAACAACTTTATACAACTTACTCACATCACTAAAATCTTATGAACTCACCAACTTAATTGCTGATAAAGTCTTTCAAATAACTTGTATCCTCAGGGAACTAATAGACAGGTACTCGTGCTGGGAATTCAGAAGATGGAGCAGTATAGCTCCAGGTCTCTTTTTGTTATTTGCTTATGTACTTTATGTTTTGTGAACACAAAAATTGTAAACACTTTCTTTCTAATGAAATGATTTTTCATTACTTTGCTTACTATGATGCATGTCTTGTGATACTAAACAGGACGTCCTCCACCCCCGAATGTTTCTGCCGTTCCAGTTCTGGGTGGTGACAGATTGGTATTAGAGCATTGTTTATAGTGAACTAAGTATATCAACCGATAAAAGATATGCAACTATAAATACAGTGGGGCTTAAGTGCTCTGGATAATAATATATTTTTAGAATATAACAATGAGTTATAAAAATATATATATTTGCTTATACATCTACTTACTTGTGACAACCCGATATTTCAACTCTTTGTAATGACCTAATAGGTCAAGTATTGTAAACATCTTTGAGTTAATAAAATTAACTTTGATAATAAAATGTCCAAAAAGTTTCTATTTAAATTCTTCTATCTTTAAATGTCATTAAACCATGATCGTACATAAAAAGAACGCCCAAATCCGACTTTGTATATTGAAGTTATGATTTTTCCAAGTTCAGTTTAGCAACAGACAACTAAACACTCGAATCGGAGATCGAGCGACTTTTGGCCGGAATGACCTAAACGAGAATCGAAGGTCTCGACAATGGTGTTTCAGCGGTAAAAAGTCTGGCAAAAACCGACGTTAGATAAAGAAGTTATGAATTTTTAAAGAAATTCCTTAATCACGTCATATTAATAAATAAATAATAAAAATAATTTCGGAATTTGCCAACGGAATCTAAATGAAAGTTGTAGATCGTAGTCTCACCTTCGCGGGGATATAAAGATTGTTGAAAACGGAGTTCGTATGAAGGAGATATGAATTTTTGAAGTTTGATAATTAATTTATATATAATTTTTATTAAAAAGTTGGTATTATCCGAAGGAGTCAGCCTAGGGCCGATGTACGCGCCGCGTACCCTCGTATGCCCCGCGTACTCGAGGCCACGGCCTCGGATCGTCCACGTCGCCCTATGCGAAGCTACCGACCCGTCCCATCCGACCCGCCCCATCTGACCTGTCCCGTCCGAAGTGCGTAAGCGATGACGCACGGGTACGCGCGTACGCCCCGCGTACGGAGGCAGTTCAGCACCCCTATAAAAGGAATGTGAGCCTTTCCGAAAATTTTGCTTATTTTCTCTCTTTCTCTCACGATCTTGCGTCGATTTCCGTGCCCGTTCAAACTTGAAGCTCTGGTCTTTTTAGTCAAGTCCCGAGAGTCGATTTTACTCCCGAGATTCCCGAGAATCCCGAGAAAAATCCGTTTCCCAAGATGAAACTTTGCCCGGTTTTCCATCTCGCTATCTTCAAACTTTCAAGTGAGTTCATACCCCTTAAATCATCCTTTGAAATGATGTTAAAATGTTTAAATACTTTATGGGGGGGGGGGGGAATACAAGTTAAATAGTTATAGTTATTGCTTCAATCACATGTGATTGCATTAATCACATGTGATTAATAACTAGGAAACCAATGATTTTATCACTGTTCAAACTGTTTATCACGCTGTTTTACTTCAAAATGTTTTACAAACTCTTTTACTTATCAAATGCTTTTATCTAAACTTTGTTTTACTACTTATAAATTGCATGCCCATGTATGTATAGATGTATAAATAATGTTTAAAGGGCTTAGGAAAGCCACCTGTCCTATTTCCTTTTCCTCGATTTGGATGTGGTCTGGTGGAATTTCGGGTGACCATCCGAAGTTCGTTTCCATATTAATTATATATCAAATATACATATATAGACATAAAAGTACTTCCATATTCATACGTACTAGACCCACCATTAATAAGTTACCATCGGGGTAACACATAATCATACCATTACAACTGCTAGATCAATGAGTCAGTTCATTCATGAGGCTATAGTAGGAAGAGAATATATACAACTATACTATGAGAACATATACAACTATACTAGAATGAGAAACATTTCATTACATATACAAGGATACGATAACAGTTGTGATCCACTGTATCGGAGCATGCCTTAATTGTCATGGCCCGAGTTGTAGCCATAATTCTCTTGGAGGGAGAGCGTTGAGTTTGCGTATAGATTTATACTGGATTGACTATCCTACACCTTGCTGCTAGCTACAGCCGGACCTGCAGGTCTGCGGGTGCCAAACGTCATTCCGTTATTACGACCGTTCTTTATGTCGTTGTTATCAGTCGATAGTATGGTGCAATTATCACATTATACCTTAATATAAATCCGGTTTAAGGTAGTTAGTATAGCAGTAGTTCCTATAATACAAACTACAGTACTACAATGATTTACCCATTACATTTTTAGTGATAACCTCACTTAAACTTTAAATGTACAATCTATATTTTGTTAAAAGATAGTTACACTTGGGAAATTACACACTTTTACAACAAACGAGCATACAAAACATTTAAGCCCTGGTAGAAGGCTACTTTAATAGAAAATATAGGTTTTTCTGAGAGATTCAAACTTTTACAAACATTTACATACAATTTACAACTTATACTTACGACAGGTTCAAACGTTTTGATAACAAACATCAACACTAAAATACTTATGAACTCACCAGCTTAATGCTGACAAACTCTTTCAAAATAACTTGTATTCTCAGTTCATCAGTAGACAGGCACCGATGCCAGCTTTTGAGAAGATGAAGCGCATTGAAGACTCATCATATTATTTTGATTTACATTATATTTTTGGTGTCTAAAACTGTACAAAACACGCTTGTATTAAAATTTTATATTTAATGCAATGGATGATGTTGTTTGCTTATTAACATTTACTATGTTATGATACTTTACATGACGTCCTCTGCCCCACAACGTTTCCGCCATTCTTGGTTTTGGGGTGTGACATTACTAGAACAAGTATCACAAGAAGAACAGAACATAAGTATTTAAAGGTTGAATATTGAGGTTAAACCTGGGTAGTTATGTAATCGTATATGGGATCAATATTGCATGATCACCTATATTCATTTGAGATGCGACCGACATGTGCTTGGGAGTGATGTAGTGTTGCAACGATGTAAAAACTTACCTAACTCTATACAAAGGATGTCTGGATTAGAACATGAAAGTTAGAATACTATAGGAGTATTCTATGACACTATAACACGATAACAAGTTTGAAACATACTAAGTACATTACATTAAAATAGTATAGGAGTATTTTAGGCACTATTTAAATAACTATTGTGATAACTAAAAAAACCCCTTATGGATAGGTCTATAATCTTGCAGTATATACTTCCAAGGTTTTATATAATTGAGATTTTATAGACTTAGAATGTGTGATCTACGCTTCATTACCTGTTTATTGTTTGGTTGTGGTTTTGGAGTAGGATCACTTATTTGAAGGTCTATTTAATCTTAAATTATATACAACTTGTATGGATTGTACGATTATAGAAGGACTCTATAAGGATCACCCCATAAATTTACCTTTAATCTCGTAGATTCTTTAGACACTCCCATTCTCGCACAACAAACCCATATAGATGTAACCACTTCCTCATAGTAGTCGGTAAAAGAGTCAAGAAGGAACAATAATAAGTTCAAAAGAAGTTCTCAATGATGGATTAGTCGAAGTAATCAGAACGTTATATGCATCACACTAATAACTAATAATCTTAGTTAACTTAATGAGTTAGTGGGAACACTGCTCACCCTATGTGTTAGGATTATTTGCTTTACATATAACTGGTAACAGTTATTTAGGTAACATATATTCATTCAAGGATAGCCTTTCTCATTCATAAAGTTTATTTGATATAAACTCTTTTATGAATCGTTTCCAGAACCCTATGGATGTCAGGACCCGATACATTCAGAACTAGGATAACCTTGTCTTTTAACCTTAGAATTATCTCCTCTGCTATAGACTTATCTCATTTCATCTTTGTATTCTTAGAAAAAGATGCCTCGCTGTAGACCAGTGAAACGCATAGACAACAGCACGACAGAGAATCCGCGACCATAGTTTGACCTAGCTGCTTTCCAGGCAGTCGTAACAACAGCAACGGTAGCCGCCCTAACCCAACTTCGCGCAAATGGTATAAGTGGATTTGGTAGTGGTGCCCAACCAACCAACCACAGAGATACCTACGAACACCCACGGGGGTGCTCATACAAGGACTTCATGAGCTTCAAACCCAAGTCCTTCAATGGAAATGGTGGAGTCATCACCCTAATGCGATGGTTCAAGAAAACAGATTCGGGTCTACGCAATCTGTTGATGCCCAGAAGGGAGCAAAATCAAGTTTGTTGCCTGCACCTTCTCCGACAGAGCCCTAGCATGGTGGAACAGATGTTAAGTCATTGAATCTATCAGTAACTAAGTCAATGGGTTGGGAGAACCTAAAAGAGATGATGCTGGAAGAATACTGCCCAAGGGGCAAAGTACAAAAGCTGGAACAAGAGCTCTGGGAGCTCAAGATGGTTGGCTCAGGTATAGTTACCCACACCGACAGGTTTTGCGATCTGGCAGCACTATGCCCTGAGATGGTTACTCCAGAGAGTAACCATCTCTGGGCATTTGGGGTCTAACTGCCCTGACCCAAGGAGATGTGCTATCTTCTAACCCAGCCACATTCGATAGTGCCGAATGCCTGGCCAAGCGACTCATCGACCATGGAGTCTGCCATGGTATAGAAGTCCTTCTTCCTGAGTTATCAAAGGGAAATGACTATAATCAGAAGAGGGGAACAAGAGGAAGAAGAAGCAAACAACACAGGAACCCCCGCAAGAGCAACAAGCAAGTACTATGTACGCTACTACAACACCTGCTCCTCCAGCACTTGCCAGTCGATATGCTGGAACCCTTCTGAAGTGTGGAAAGTGCAACTATCACCACACCAGGGTATGCTGGGAAATGCATTATCTGAACTGCCACAGAAAGGGACGCACAGTCTGTTTCTGCAGGGCATCGGCTCAACCGATCTCACAAATCCCCGAAGATGAAGAAAACCAAGCCTACTATGGCTGTGGAAAGAATGGACACTACCAGAGGGACTGCCCGATAGTGAAGAACTCAGGCACAAATGGATGCATTCTGATGATCACCGCATGAGAATCAACCCCGAAGTCACCAATAAGTAGCGGTACATTTTTGAAATAGTAATTAGTTTAAAAATAAATTAATTTATATTTATATAAGATTAAAAATTGGGGAAAACCACTTAAAAATTATCTATAATAACTCACTTATTGAAACATGTCAAAGTATTCAGAAGAACTAAAAGATCCGTTCAGAGAAGCTATGATGGCTCAGCATATACATCATGGTTGTGCATAGGTAAGATGTTGCAGACTTAGAGTGAGTGATTCTACCTTAATTCCTATTCCTTGTTTAGTTGTGGATTTGAGGCAGAGTTACTCAGTCGACTGTCTTATTCATCTTAATTATTCATAGCTTGTATATAACAGGCGATTGTAGTGGTACCAAGTAGGATCGTAGTATAAAATGTCGACACTAGTTATCAAAGCACTTTCATTGTATGTACTCGCACATAGCAGTACGATACGTAGGAGTGTTAACATCAAAGGGAAAATATAAAGCACTAGAACATTTACAAAGAGTACATTGTTGAATACACTAGGGCTACATCATTGTATAACAAGCGTTCTTTCAAATCGGTCAAAACTTTGTTCATTAAAGAGTCTGTTACTATCATTCGTCGTGAGTTGGTGTGGTCCTCACCATACTAAGTTCAGATGTTTCTATCGCCTCGATCGTCAAGTTCTCGAAAACTTCATCATTGGTATCGATAGTCCGACCTAAACCTCAGTTTTATCTTTCGTATTCAAAACCTCGAAGTACTCGTGAGAAGGGTCCTTTGTCCTCCGAATCCTTATCGTCAGATGTTCGCAGACCGTCATGAAATACCACTCATCCAGCAGACCAAGTTCGAGCACAGAGGCTAAGGATGAATACAGCCCACCTATCACTATTAACTATATACACGACGGTAGTATGTGATTATGATTATGTAGATTTAGTATGTGTGCATCCGCCTTATCTCTTGTTTGGATGTGGACCTGGGGCAGAGCCGCACATCCGACCGTCTTAATGATCCTAATTATATACGACTTGTATACATGAGGTAATGATAGATGGACCGAGTATGAGTCCTCTCATGAACACTTTGTTTAATCTTAGAAAAGGCCCATAACTCATAATCATATGGTGTGTGCGGCTGCACACACAGGTATAGCCATACACCCCTCAAAACATCCTCAAAATACCCCTAAAAGGCTTCCATGTCGTGATTACCATCCAGTAAGCTTGTTACTTACTAGATATGAGCCTTAGAAAACATCCAAGCCAAGTTCATCAAGGAGTGTGCGGTCGCACACACCCGATGTGGCCGTACACCCCTTTGTTTAGTGCTTAAGGGCCTCCAAATGTGCCTTTCCAACTTCAACACTTGATGAACATTAGTCCTACAAGCCTCCCTATCCTTGGAAAATGATTTTGTACACTCTTTACCATGAGTGTGCGGCCGCACACTCCCTGGCCACACATCCATGGCCGCACACTCCTCAAAGTGGCCATACACTCACCTTAGTTCAATCACAAATGATTCCAACACTTGGTCAAAGTGTTTCCTAGTCTCATGAGGTGTTTCCTTGGATTTGTTTGCTTCTAAAAAATATATTTATGTCAATATATGCCATTATAAGTCATTTAGGACTCGTTAAGTCTCGGGAGCTCATTCGTGGAGCTTCTCATCCTTACACACGTATTCGTTTCATTCACCCACATCAGGTGAGTTCATACCACGTAATCAATCTTTTAAATTGTTTTAAATGCATTTAAGGAGGGAATACAAGTTGAACACCATGTATAATTGTGTAATTGTTTGTTAAAACATCTTTCAAAGGTTGCTTATGTCTTTAATAAGTGATTAAAATATTTCAAAAACTTTTTTAAAGTTATGTTACTTTTTAGTTTAACAAAACTCCATTTATAAGGTACAAGCATAACTTAGTAGTAAAATGAGTCTTTTCAATAATAGTTTCAAGTAAAACATTAGTAAACGATAATGGGTGTAGTTTAAAGGTTCATTTTATGCTAAATACAATACATGATAACATAGGAGAACAACCAATAAAGAGAAACAGGGATGAGGTTACAATACGCGATAACATAAAGAACATACTAAGATATTATAACATAACAACCATAATAAGGTGCTATAGCATGGGACAACTACAGGATATAATTATACCAATGAATCACTAACGCACTGTTCTAAACAAAAGTGATAGTTATATTGGGTATACATGGTCATATAACCTTAGTGTGAAGTTACACGACCTAGAAACTCGCTTGCTGAAGTCGCTTTTGGTTCCCAGAATCTTTTGATAGGGAGTGCGTTTAGTATGGGAACTAGCCTTCATATTATGACCTTAATAAAAAAAATATGTTTTAAGGTAATTAGTACGTGAGAATTTCAATTAATAAGACAACTGAGTACTTACATTTTCCCATTACTTTCATAAAGTGACAGCTCTACTTGAAAGTTAATGCAAACTATTATCGAGTCAAGATACTTATAAACTAGGGAAAAACTTCCATCTTTTCATACGACAAACAGAACAGTCGGGTCTAGTACATTCAGTAGAAAGGGACCATAATGCTAACCTTATGATTCCTTAATGTATACATCAAGAGATATATATTAATAATATTTGATAGGTAATAGGATGTATGCTTTCTGCTACATTTCCTGTTCCTTATTTGGTTGTAGGCTTAGACTGGATTTACCAAGCTTATTCTCCATTCGATAGTAGTTATATCTATGCTCCGTATACATTAAGTTATCATAAGGGGTACCAGACATGGGTGAGGTCATAGGACACTAATTCAAAACACAGTTTTCTAGTACAAAACATACTTTTCAAATCAAAACATTGGATATACAAAACTAGAAACTTACTAGTAAATGGTTTAATCCATTTTATTAAACCATCATTTTAAAGGACCTTAGGTAGTTAACTCTATAATACGTTAGTTTATACATCGAAGGTTATATATAATTAGTATCCAATAGGTAGTTGGATATGTGCCTTCCGCCTCATTCCCTGTTCATTATTTGGTTGTGGGCATAGGGCACATTCACACAATTAACTACCTGTTCGATCTTAGATTATATATAGCTAGTATAAACTAAGTGATTGTAGAAAGAAACAATGTGGTTACTATATTATTAGAAGAAATAAGGTTTTTCTTAAAGATTCTTTGCATAAATTATAAAGGACCTATTACAGTTAACTCCGTGAGTACCAAGGGAATACACCAGGGTTATATACAACAAGGATCTAACAACCATTGGGATGTGTGTCATCCGCCTCATTCCTTGTTCCTTGTTTGGATGCGGGCTTATGGAAGATACACATAATATATTGCTTGTTTACTCTGAGTTTTATATAACTCATATCCAATTAGTACTCACAGAAAGGATTGTAGAGTCATTTTTACTTATCTTTCATCGAAGTTGGAAATATAGGATTTTCTGGAGGAACAGACGAACTTTTCTAAACATAACTTGCAACTCACATAACTTACAACTTACTACACGTTTCAACTACGTTTTTCAACAACTTTATACAACTTACTTACATCACTAAAATCTTATGAACTCACCAGCTTAATTATTGATAAACTCTTTCAAATAACTTGTATTCTCCGGGAACTAATAGACAGGTACTCGCGCTGGGAATTCAGAGGATGGAGTAGTATAGCTCCAAGTCTTGTTTTGTTATTTGCTTATGTACTCTATGTTTTGTGAACACACACATTGTAAACACTTTCTTTCTAATAAAATGGTTGCTCATTACTTTGCTTACTATGATGCATGTCTTGTGATACTAAACATGACGTCCTCTACCCCCTAACGTTTCCACCGTTCCAGTTCTAGGGTGTGACATCTTTCGCGAGAGAGAACTTTTAAGCCAAGGAAAAAGTGGGAGGTAAATTTACCTTATAGAGCTTCAAGAGTCAAATGGTGAAGGAACCTAAAACCCTAGCAATCAACCTAAGGAGGAAACTCTTGTTGAATCAACTGATGACTCTGTACCTCTGAGGCGTTCCACTAGAGTTAGGAAACCACCTGATAAATACTATGGTTTCCATATTGCTACAGAAGGTGATACATTTATCAGTGATAGTACACTGGTAAATTTGGATGAACCTAACAGCTATAGGGAATCCATGGCAACAGCGAGATTCAGTTCATGTATGACAATCAATTTTGAAACTTGGTTCACAATGTACTGGGTCATAAGATGGTCGGGTGCATATGGATCTGCAAGATGAAGACCGACATGATGGGAAAGTGCACACTTATTAGGCACAACTAGTTATGAAGAGCTTCACTCAAACTCAGGGAGTTGATTATGATGAAACCTTCTCATTAGTAGCAAAGATTAAGTCTATTAGGGTTATGCTAGCCATTTATGCATTTCATGATTATGAAATATAGAAAATGGATGTCAAAACCGCTTTCCTTAATGGAATGTTGGCTGAGGATGTTTACATGAGTCAGCTAGAAGGTTTTGTTAGTGTAGAGTACCCTGATAGAGTGTGCAATCTTGATAAATCCATTTATGGATTGAAACAAGCATCTTGCAGCTAGAATCTTTGTTTTGATGAGAAAGTCAAAGAGTTTGGCTTTTCGAGAAGCAAAGATGAGTCCTCTGTATATGTCATAGCTAGTGTGAGTATAGTTAGCGTTTTGGTACTGTATGTGGATGATATACTACTCATGGGAAGTGACATCTCAACTTTACAAGAGGTTATGTCCTGGCTTGGGAAGAGTTTCGCTATGATGGTCCATGGAGAAGTTGCCTATATCATTTGGAGAAGGATATTGAGAGAAAAGAGTAAAAGACTATTTGGAATTAGTCAAAGCACCTATGTGGACAAAGTGGTTAAAAGGTTCAACATGCAAAATTCCAAGAAAGGTGACTTATCGATCCAGGATAATGCTAAACTGAGCCAGGGTTAGAGCCCGAGTACAGAGGCTGAGATAGATGAGATAAGTTGATTACCATGTGCTTATGTTGTTGGCTCGATCATGTATGCTATGACTTGTACCCGCCCTGATGTGGCCTTTTCTTTGATCATGGTCAGTAGATATCAGGGGAACCCTACCAATACTCACTGGACTGCGGTGAAGAACATTCTCAAGTACCTGCGGAGGACTAAGGATTGGATCCTTACCCTTGGTGGGAGTGCTGACTTGAGATTAGTGGGGTATAGTGACACTATCTTCCAGACTGATAAGGATAATTTCCGCTCTCAGTCGGGCTGGTTCTTTACCATGAATGGATGAGCAATTACTTGGAAAAGTTCCAAACTAGAGAAAGTAGCTTATTCGACATGTGAATTAGAGTATATAGCAGCGAGTGAAGCGGAGAAGGAGGCGATATGGTTGAGTAACTTCATCGGATACCTTGGAGTTGTACAAGATATATAGGAGCCTATGGAGATTTTCTGTGACAGCAATAGTGCGGTTACTTAGCGAAGGAATCGAGAGATCATGGTAGATCTAGACACACTGACATAAAATATCACTTCATAAGACATAAGATAGAAGAAGGACTCCCTATGGAAAAGAGGATAACGTCAGAAGAGAAGCCAACAGATCCCCTCACGAAGGGATTGACTAGGGTTAGGCATTTTCAGCATGCGAGATGCATCGTGCTGAAGGACAATTTTATTTTTATAGAATAGATAGTTTTGAAACTTGTACAATGTAATTGACATTTGATGATTAAATAAAACTTGTTTATTTATATGTAAGGTCTTGCTATCTTGTGTCAATTGTTTACTATTGTCTCAATTTTGCATGTTTTGGCTTCCAGACTAATTACTTTATTCAAATTCTCCACAGCCAGTCATACGTTGGAAATAGGTATGAATCAAGACTGTCATGAATTGGGCGTGTAGATGTCTAAGGTGTTATAAGTCCTGAGTATTGGTTTAAACCCACGCTCACTTGTATCACTTCATGGGATTTATCTCAAGTGATTGTGAGATGGTAATATCATATAAGTGTTCAAACCTAGAGATATGAGTTGTTTCCTATGAGTTGGTTGTGCATTGATTGTACGAAAATGCATCAGCAACTTGATGTTATAAAACGTGCCTTTGTGTATGATTCAACAAGTAGTAGAACAAACATATGTGTCGAAGTTTATCTATTCATTTTAGTCCTTGGAGGATTAGAAGCGATACATGGGCCCCTCGATGATTTTGTTTTGACCTATGTGTCGGGCCCTGTCAGGACCAAATTGATATGTTCAGTTTAGTTCTATGTCAAATAAATAGGAAATTGAGAAACAAACTATTGCATAACAAGTACGATTTTATTCCATGTATTTGGCCGACTGATATCTAGAACAAAGGATTATATGATCACTTATCTAAAATGGCATTTCATAGTTCAATAGTGTATTAAGAGCTATGATTGCTGGTCGGTTCATGAAGTCATACTTGCGACTATAGTTATCAGACTTATCCACGTCGGAGACTGTTAGATAAGGTGTCTATGTTTGTAACTATATTTTGTATGTACTTGACCTAACCCAGCATGGTCAATTTGGGTTGCACTTCACCAAAACAATTTATATGGATAATATTTTTTAGGATAGTATGAAATCATATTATTTAACTAGTATTGATCAAGAATTAATTTAGTGATCAAAAGGAACTAATTAAATATGGACTCTCACATATATATATAGAATGGGAAAAGTTCATTTAGGATGGGCTAAGTGTCACACCCTGAAAACCAAGGCGGACTCCACATTGAGTATCAAATCCAATGCATATAGTAAGCAAAGTAACCAACCATTACATTACATATGAAAATTTACATTTGTTCAAAAGTAAAGTTGTACAAGTGTGATACATATCTATATATATGAACAAAATCAAGACGTGTCTTCAACGCACTCCGTCATTGACAAAAGGAACATCGGGTACCTGTCTAATGCGGACCTGAGAATACAAGCATTTTAAAAATCAGCATAAAGCTGGTGAGTTCATAAACGGTTTTGTTTTCTGAAAATGTATGAGTTGCTTTCGGTTTCTGAAAAAGTTACTACCCAAGAAAATCCCATATTTTCTTTTATGAAAATTTTAGTTATCTGTTATGTTACATAGTTCTGGTTATGTACAATTGTTATCCCAGGAAAATCCCATATTTTCCTAAAAGTTGACTACCGATCTGACATGTAATGTAAAAGATGTATACTGAAAACCTGGTTATCCTTGTGAAGTGTATGTTAGTTTTTACACGTATATAAAACTAATAATAACAAAGTAAACTACTTACTAAACCCATTATTACTAAAAAGTAAATCTCTGTTATCCAAATTGCGAGTTCCATAACCATACGATGGACTAAATATGCCAATAAGTAGTCCATCTCACTTTATGACTTTCATCACCCTTGAACCTTTCGGTTCGGCTGTAGCTAGTAGCCAGGTGCGGGCTAGTCGGTCCTGTATAGATCTATATACTCAAGTCACGCTCCCTATCTAAGAGATTCTGGTTACGGGGGCAGTCCTCCACTCGCGTATCTCTGTGGAGCGTTCTCCGAGGACGTGTCTCCAATTTATAGGAATAACAAATTTACTAGTCATAATACAGAAATATCAAATGATGATCCTCCACTCGCGTATCTCTGTGGAGTGTTACCGAGGACAAAACAATATTCTAAGTTTCATGTTCAAATTTCAATGTTATGATTTTAACTGTTATGATGTGGGAAAAACCATTTTTGAAAATATAAAATACAAAAATTTATAATGTTTTTCACAAATACTACGATAATGCGATCTGCAAGTTCAAACGGTTATCTGTTATGATTGTCAGTTTTAAAATCATATGTAATATGAAACACAATACTTATAAAACAAGTTTTGAGTACAAGTATCCCTTGTACTTTGCTTGTATTTCCCCCTAAAAACAGTGAAAAACATTGAAAAAGGGTAGGGGTATGAACTCACCAAACGAGAAAACGTGACGGTTTGGATGCTATGTGTCGGTTCAGGGCATGATAACGTGCGAGGTTCCTATGTAATATGAAATGGTATACAATTGTATCTAATTAGACTTTAAATGACTAATTGGATATGATTATACACTCCAATACGAGAAAACACTTCAAATCAAGTGTTTGGAGTGACCCGCGTGACATCTACGGACGTATAGGGCTTTGGAAAATGAGTTTGCTCTTCAAGAGTAAACTCCTTAGGGAGTTTACGGACCTAATACTATAACCACATGAGTTCACGGCCGTGAACTCATGAATATGGGGTATTAGGGTGTCAAATGGTCAAATAACACTTGGGAAGGGTTGGTATGATTTAATCTAAGGCATAGGAATGAGTTAAACAACCAAAGGGACCATCAAAGGGATTTTACGGCCATAAACTAGAAGCTTACGGCCGTAAGCTCCTATACCCTTCTTAGATTAATGATTTAGTGGCCTTAGATCAATCACATGTGATTCAAACCAATTTTACAAGCCTTAGAATGAATTTAGGGCATCATTTGGCTTGTGTAAGTGAGTTTACAGCCCAGGAACCCATTCTAGGGGAGCGCTAACCTACCCGTCGGTCCTAACAACCGACCCTCGGGGACTATTCCACCCCCTACTGCTAGTATCACATATATCATAACATAAACATACTATCAGACATATATGGGGTGTCCGAACTACCCTTCGGTCTTAACAACCGAACTTGGGGACTATTCCCCTCCTACTACCACTATCACATATAACATATCATGCCACATTTAACATATCATCACATACTGTCAGACATATCTAGGGTGTCTGACCTACCCTTTGGTCCTAACAACCGAACTCTACTACTATCACATATAACATATCATGCGAACATATAACGTATCAGGTAGTAGCAAACCTAGTTGACATCACAAAGACAATCATCTAACATACAACTCCTACTGGTGGGCCGGCATTGTGGCCGTAGACTCACCTCTACTGGAAGGTAACTCACCTCACACTGCTGAAATCCCGAAGACACAATCCCACACTTGCTGAAGTCCTGCAGACTCGACCCCAGCTGCTGGCTAACAGATTCCCGAACTGTCAACACCAAAATAACACCCATTTAATAATTGGGTCCCAATACATAACCATAAACACTTACTTTGGATAATTATATTACCCCAAGCTTGGCTTATTCAAGCCCAAGACCCAATCCGTAGGCCCAAAGTCAACAAGGAATCAAAACCCAACACATGGCCCAATTTTCCAAATTGGGCCTGGGCCTATACATGGTCTCATTCTAAGTCCCAACATCATATACTCATTAAGGCCCAAACTAAGGCCCATCTATGGCCCAATTTTCCAAATTGGGCCCAAGCCCCTTACATGGGACTTACCCTAGGCCTATTAAATTATTCTAGTCTAATTGCTTGACTTTAGATGGCCCATTAATAACCCGATCATCAAAGTCCAAAAGGAAGGCCCAACAATAAACCCAAGTGAAATTAGGGTTTCACATAAAATGATGATTAGGGTTAAGTTTCCTACTTAACACATTAACGACTTAATCCATTAATGACTTAATCCATTAAGTCCATTATCGCTTAGATTAATCTTTGCCAAAGTTTATTATTTAATATTCCAAGTTATTACATAATTCTCGTGTGTCTCGATTAATTCCCCAAAATTAGGGTTTTTATGGCATTAAGGTTTCCAACCCAAATACTAGCCCATTTATTAATTTATTGGCCTTTTATGTCAATTAGGGCTTTATGGGCCTATTAAGCCCACTAAAATATTATTAAGCCCATTAGGGTTTTATTATGTCCAATAGAGTTCATTAAGCTTCAGTAGGCCCATTAGAGCTCCTTTGAGTCCATTAGGGTTTCACTAAGCCCAAACAAATCAATCACAAGAGGCAAAGCGCACCGCCACCCGACACGACGGCCGGTGGCGGCAGGAGGCGGCAGCCACCACCTCACGGATTTCACTAAAAACACACACACACTATACTAAATGAACACACACCCGCAACCACCCTTGTGGTGGTCGATGGTGGTACACGGTGGCAGCCACCAGCTCATGGTGGTGGTGGTACCTTGAACCTAGAATTTCGGCCAAACACACACTAAGGAAATAAACACACACACGAAATTAACCCATACATCAGCATACACAACTGGTATGTCGGCCCTTGAGGTGGAGGCCACCATGGCCGACTGCCATGGTGGTTCTTCACAGCAACCATTCGACATAACCTACACACAAACACGATGGAACGGTGATTCACACGCCATGATAGCATATGAACCACACACACCCATATCTCTTGCTCGAAAAAGAATCCAACCACCCACCTGGTGGCTAAATGCGACGACACCGATTTGAGAAGGTGGCACCAGCATTGGCTAACGGCGGCGAACGAAGGTGGCGAAGGGCACTGACTTCGTCTTCTTCACAGAAGCGTTGCAGCGGCGGAGACGATCACAGTCGAGCTTAACAATGCAAACGACGGTTGACGGCGTCGGTTCCAGCTTCATCGACGATTGCGCAAGGCAGCAGCAACGACTACATCGGCAACTCGGTGGTTCACTCTACCGGTTCTTGTTCCCGACCTTGGTGGTCGGAGGTAGCAGCGGCGCCGGAGATTGAAGATGTGAATGGTGGCGGCTGGAGGGAGGTATAAGGTGGGGTGACGGTTGCACATGATCTCTAGGTTTTCTGTGTATAATCGGGTTTATATACCTGATTCCTTACAAACTTACTCCCATGTTTACACATACAGTCCCTCCTTCTCTATTCTCTTTTAAAATAAATCCCAAATAATTACCATGGAGTCCCTAACTCCAATAATTCTTTATAATAATTCGGAAATCATATTTTTAACCCCCTAAACTTTCAATTATTTATCTTAGGCTTATGATTCGTTCATTAATTTATTTATTTATCTAATAAATAAACAGGGTTTTACAACTCTCCCCCACTTAAATTAGATTTCATCCTCGAAATCATTCCTTACCGATCCTTACATACCAAGCCACTCTAGTAACATAGTCATCATCCTGGGCACGCCCTAGCCTTCCCAGGGTAGCCGTGACCAATCTTCGCAAAGCCCTACAATCCGCAGGTGAACGAATTCCTCACAACCAGATCTCGTCTACTGCGTCTAAAAATTGTTGTCTCGAGATGATGTGAATCCCTAACAGACCACTCATGCTGAATCATTATCATTGAATCTAGTCGTTCGCCCATCAACATGTTACTCAACTTATGATAGCTTTAGGTTCTCACTATGAAACAGGTTCACAGACCTAATTATCTCTGTATACCACTTGTACCTGGCCAAGCCCCAGATACTCTTGTTGTGAGTGACTTGTCACTCCACAATACTCCAGCTATTTCGTGAGTACTTGCAACCTGAAACAAAAATATTAATATTGCCCAAACACTAAAACTGCCCGAACACTGAACTACCTGAAGCAGTATATGCTGCTACATAACTTCTTACCAAAGACTACCGAGGCTTCCTGGGTCTCAATTCGCTTGCCAATCCTCTGAAATACTGGGATTGCACCCGGCTGTAGAGCCAAAGGACTCACTACTTAGTCACCTCACACGACTTTTGAACGAAATCCTTCTCTGGAACTAGTTGCCACTAGTTATCATGATACTGTGCTCTACTACTCTCTGATATAACCCATCGGGTCCATGCGTCGAATCTTATCATCATTAAATCCAAGACTAAAGGTGATTGCTACCTGACCAATGGTAGCCTTACCTCACACGTCCCAAAGCAGTCCATTGCTTCTCTGATCTCATAACTGTAGTGACGTCCCTACAGTCTCATTACTGGCTTAACCAGATCTAATCCATTTGGGTAAATCCGAAATCCAATCAGTGGGTTTCCATATTCTCACTGCAACACCCGAACGGGTGGGTACTACTGTTTCTTCTGCATCCTAACAACGCGCTCACACTTATCTACCAAACTAGTGAATGATGGCTACACCCGTAGTCTCACAACACTCTATCACTATCTGACTGCTAGTGAATGCTACGGCTACACCCGTAGACTTACAACACTCTATCACTATCTGACAGCTAGTGAATGCTACGGCTACCCCCGTAGTCTTACAACACTTTCCAAACCAGGTCGAACATGCACTCGAACTAACACACCACTAAACTTGAGTCCTAACCAGAACTATAACCTGATTCCTGAAACCTGCTATCATGTGGCCCCACTATATCAGTACTGTACCCATGCCCGTGATCAAAGCATCACAGTAAACCACAGAATCATCTACACCCTCTGGCAGGGTGAGAATCAGTGCCTCGCACAACCGCTGACTGAGAGTATTGACGGCTACCTGCTATTCAGGCCCTCAACGAAAGGCCATCGACTTCTTGGTCAGTCGGTTCAAAGGAACCTCAATCTCGGAGAAGTCCCGTGTAAATATCCGGTAATAACCCACTATACCCAGGGAATTCTGAATCTCAGATGGAGACCTCGGAATCTCCCACTGCATCACTGCCTCCATCTTAGCCGAATCAACTAGAATACTCTTCTAGTTGACAAGGTGCCCAATAGATTGCACCTCGTGCAACCAGAACTCGCATTTGGAGTGATTTATAAAAGTCTCTCCCCCACTTAGCTTCAACTAAGTATTCACTGCACGCAAGAATTGAAGGATTTCCAATCCTTCCCGCTTCCTGGTATCCCCTTGATGACAGCCTGTACTTACCAGTGCTAGCGATCCATCACCAATCAAACCTTAAGATTGTCCATCATCTGAAATCTTGAAGAGTACTCTTGAAATCTGGTCCAATCTAACACCTCAATCCATCTCTCATGCTATCAATTGAAGGTATCAATCTTCAGTCTAGATGACGAATCCTCATTCTCATTTCCAATCTTGCAGTACCACTAAACTCTAACCGAACACAACTCATGCGAAAACAAAATTCTCTTGAACATCCAGTGACCAACCACTTATGCATCTAACACCCGCGACTGACACTACCCTCTTCCTGTCACCAGTTCTATCCTCGCAACGGTAGTGCCTTGAACTCCAAGGTTCATCCATAAATAATTATCGACCATATCTAAACAATGATAGAACCTCTGAACACTGACTTCATTGGAGAACAATCACTCCAACCCTGATCGAGTATCCTCTAAATAATACTTCTGCATAGATCCCGACAAAGATCTGAAATGATAATGGTATGCGCGGAAGCCACTCCGCAAGATGCGCCCCTATTTGGGTTCATCAAGGACCTTTCGGCATGAAGGATGGCATATATGATCCTTGATAACCCAAACACTAGCAGGAAACCGACCCGAGATCTAACTTATCCAAACTCACTCGCAATTCCAACGTGATACGCATCCCCAACATCCATCTCGTAGCAATAGAAGATGACATACTGGCAACGTCTGGGGAAATACTGGTCACCTTCTACTGATATGACCAATCTTGCTACCCTGTAGCAGCCTAAACCCTTGGAGTGACAAACTTCCTTATGTACCTTATCGTACGCGCTGCACTGACTCAGACCCTGCTGGCCTCTCACCTGATGTTCAGAAGTCATGGCTGTCTTCCCGGGACCCTCTACTATATGCACCTGGTACACACCTCTCTTTCCAAGGTGCTCCAAATCAATCTCGCATCTGCAACTCTTGGAAATCATATCCTTCAGGGTCTGACACCCTGTCACGCGCACTAGGTCGCTTGCCAATGGCTAAGCTGCAACTACTGGAACATCCTCGGTCCCAAAATTGGGTCACAAACTCTTCCCTGAAGCTTCTTAGATTCTCCAAGACTCTCACTGATTCGAGTATGGATCCTGTGCTTTCAGTAGTACGGGCCCAATACTACCTTCCACACCTATCCATAGTTTCCTCAACAATCCTCCCGGATTCTCCAAGTCACCTCCTCAACTGGTACACCCAACTCTAACTGAGCCTTACTACTAACTCACTGGAATATATCCTAGGCTTCCCTATGTTCCCAAACTCACCTAGTCCTCAGCTGCTGAAAGATTCCCAATAATGTCAACTAGCTACCTCATGAATATAGCCACATGCAACAGAGATCAGATAATCCTTCAAGTAACAGACTCATCCCTATAACGTTTAGACTCAAACGAGAGCTGCGCAATATGGTCAAATCTATCACTCTGAGATTATCCAGCCCGTGCCACATGTGACTTAGCATATTCACTTAATAGCTAACTCACGTTACTAAGAGTCCTACAAAGCACAAAGCAAGCAACATTCAGACAATGGAAAATCTAACCATCATATTCCAATTAAATCATTTTATCCTCTAATCAGGAATCTGAACATGCAATTAAAAGGCTCATACAATCAGGCATAACCTAAACAGGCTATCCTATCACCGACTGATCAGTACTAGCATGCAAGTCTACAAGCACAAATAATAGGCATATAAGGCATCCTCCTAGATCCTTAGCCCTAATCTAGCATGCAGTCCTCATAATCATATCATATCATAACATCTCATAACATGTATGGATATATTGGGGAAAACTTACTTGAGCTCGGCTGATTGCACGCATCACACACCTTGTTCTTTTCAAAGTTCCTTTCTCTTTTCAGATTCCTTTCAAAACTCCTTTTTATAAAATGGTTTTACTTTTGAAAATTTTCATACCAAGCCCTTAGTTTGAGTTCAGACACACCCGAGAGCATGTCCGAATCCCTTAAACCAAGGCTGTGATACCAACTTGTAACATCCCAAAAATACAGGCCAAAAATTTCATTTTTAATTACGTCATCTTAAAACCAACAGTGTAATAAAACATCTATAATGTCATGTCATGTCAAAACCAAGGTAGAAATAATCATACATGTTAGCATAAAACAATATCAGAGTGTAATCCCAAAAATCTCTTGTGCGGAAAACCATAGTGTGATGCGTTGCGATCAATCCAACTCCTTTCCTTTAAACACGAAGTACCTGAAACCAAAACTAAAAACTGTAAGCACAAAGCTTAGTGAGTTCCCCCACCATACCACATACGATACAATGACATAGCGTACATATTGTCGGGCAATTCTGGGGTGCCCGACCTACCCGGTACAGCCATTCTGGGGTGCCGACCTACCCGTGTCAAGCCATTCTAGGGCGCTGACCTACCCATGTCAAGCCATTCTGGGGCGCTGACCTACCCGTCGGTCCTAACAACCGACCCTCGGGGACTATTCCACCCCCTACTGCTAGTATCACATATATCATAACATAAACATACTATCAGACATATCTGGGGTGTCCGAACTACCCTTCGGTCCTAACAACCGAACTTGGGGACTATTCCCCTCCTACTACCACTATCACATATAACATATCATGCCAGCATATAACATATCATCACATACTGTCAGACATATCTGGGGTATCTGACCTACCCTTCGGTCCTAACAACCGAACTCTACTACTATCACATATAACATATCATGCAAACATATAACGTATCAGGTAGTAGCAAACCTAGATGATATCACAAAGACAATCATCTAACATACAACTCCTACTGGTGAGCCGGCATTGTGGCCGTAGACCCACCGCTACTGGAAGGTAACTCACCTCACATGCCTGAAATCCTGATGACACAATTCTACACTTGTTGAAGTCCTGCAGACTCGACCCCAGCTGCTGGCTAACAAATTCCCGAACTGTCAACTCCAAAATAACACCCAATTAATAATTGGGTCCCAATACATAACTGATAAATTTAAAAATAAACTTGAAGATCGATTAGATCTATGAAACAGGTAGAGAAATAACTAGATAAACAATAAGAACAAGCAAATGGATCAAAAGGTGTCGAATGGTTAATAAACAATCCTAAGAAGAGCTCGATAAAGAACATCAACTGTAGAGGATTTTAGGGTTTACAGTAATCAATGAGAATGACGACAACTTCTATGCATACGCATACATGCATGCATATATTTATAATAAAACCCTAAACGTTTATCAAAGAAAAAGGGCTAATCTAGATAAACATGGATTGACAAGCCCAATCCAGTTGTAAAACAAAAGGGCCCAAGACGCAACACATTAATCTTCAACAATCCCCCCCTTTACGTCTTTAGCACAGAGGCTTTATTCCCTTTTAACAACAAATGGTTTCTTCACCGTTTCAAATATCCTCGGTATAATGGCCAGAATGTGATGCCTGAAAGTGATATACCACCGAAGCATATCTGTGAAATTCTTCTTGTCTGCTGTAGAGTTCTGCTTGCATCAGTGAATGATGTTTATGATATGCTCCAGGCAATCTGTTGAAAACAAATGCTTGTCTACCAAAGCAAACAGAAACTTGTGCTTATCGCCCCTTGTGAACATGACCGTCAGTTTTGAAGAGTCAATTTGCCCTAACTTCATTTTGTGCACCTCTCCTGTCTTAGAAGTAGGCTTGACGGTCGGTTTCTTGTTCATTATTTTTTCTATTTCCTGATCCATAGTGGTAAGCTCATGGATATAGGAAGCCAACATTATTTTGAGATGTTTCAGAATCGGTTCATACTCTCTTTGATTTGAGAGAAGAATGTTGTATAGCAGAATCCAATCATGAGGATTCAGACTGGGAAGATCTGCCAGAGAAATAAAATGTTCTGTGTTGGCCGTTCCTCTGTTGACTTTGAAGTTAACGTTCACAAATTTCCCAGCCTGTTTTGGTTTCAGTACCTTGACCTTTACAATCTTCTGTGCACTCCATGTCTAGTGCTGTAGTTGACCATACTTCAAATAAAAATCTATCAATTCTTTGTCAACCTTCAATTTTGGATGAGGGACATCACCAGTGACATCGAAGCAATGAAATGTAAAAGCCTTTCGTGTTATCGACATGTCAAACTGCGAGTCTTTGGTATTCTCACACTCAAAAGATGCAATCGGTTCCAACCAATACATGGAGGGAAACTCAATTGCTTGATTAATGAGTGTGTCTCTGTCCCATTCTGGGAATAGAGTCTTCTTAGCCTTTAAAGCATCCTCATCCTCCTTGATTCTTCTTTCTTTGCCCTCTGCCTCTCGAGCAATTTTCAGTGTCTCATCCAGCACTTTATCTCTTTTCTTTCGTTGAAGAGCTTCAGCAATAGTTTCATCAGTATCTGACTCGCTCTCAACAAGTAATTGCTTTGCAGAACCTGAAGCTAAATTAACCTTCGGGTATGTCTTTGGTATACTCTCCTCTCCCCCTTGTCTCGGAAGAACAGGCTTCTACGAGACACCCTTCATCTCGCTCAAAATAGTGATCGCAAGAGGGAGTTTGGCCTGGAGATGCTGTCGGATGGTAAGGGTAAGAAAGGGATCATGAGTTTCAAGGACACTAGTCAACATGTTCTTGACATCACCAGCACAACCTTGAAGAATAGCCCGCTGAGTTTTCAGTAAAGAGATTTCTTGTTGTGCCTGGGCTAGTTGTATCTTCTGAAGGTCAATAGTTGCCTGATGCTTGACAAGATCCTCTTTTAAAGTACTCTCTGCTGCTAGAGAAGCAAAACATGAATCCAAAGATTGAAGAAAAGAGGTAGATTCAGTTTTGAGGTCAGCACGCAGAGCCTCGAACTTGGAAGTTTCACCCTGAAGGGTAGCTGAAAAGGAGTCCATAGACGTTTGATACTTGGCCGCATTAGCATCAGCATGTGCTTTGAGAGAATCGAGAAAAATATGAGTTGTGTGTACAAGCTCAGAGACTTCCTTTGTGGCTTTGGAGCACGTAGCGGCTGATTTGTCAATAGCATCAGTGGAGCGATCCAGAGCATCAGTATACGTCTTGATTGCAGACTCGATAAAGGCTTTCAGCACCACACCCCCATAGGCTTTATTATCAACCAACAAACTATCGATTTTTTCATGAATTTCTTGAAGCTGCTGACTAGTAATGGGGGTATCTGCATCAGTATCGGTGGGAATCCAGTATGGGCTATAATAAAGAGAATCATACTCTTCATCGTCACCACCCAAAGTAGCACCAGAGGTTGAGGATGGAGAAGGTGATGGTGGGATGTGAATGACAGGTGTTTCAACCACAGTAGTAGCCCCTGTATTAGATACATTGACTGGTGGTTGGGAAGAGGTGGTAGTAACGGATTCGGTGATGATGGGAGTGGGGATCAAAGATGTAGGGATAGTGACAGAGGAAGGAATGGTTGTGGTGGGTAAAGAGGTTGGTTCTGTTGTAGTGGGAGTGGTGATGATAGGAACAGAAAGTGAAACCTGCTGTTTCGGTGATGGGGGTGGAGTAGGAATTTTAGGAGAAGGTGGAGGAGTGGGTAGTTTTGTAACTTTGGGAGATACTGGTGGAGAGGGAATATTAGTATTGGTAGGAGAGGATGGTTTTTGAGGAGACTGAGCAGGAGTTGGCTCTTTTGGTGAAGCATGAGGAGCGGCAGCCTCTGCGTCTGATGTTTCATTTGGAGCAGATCCAGGAGAAGAGGATCATTTGGCCCGTTTAGCCATCTTCTTAATCTTCTTGGATTTGGATTGAGAGGGTGCTTCTGCATCAGGTTTTCTCTTAGAGGATCTCGGCTTTCTCTCCTTTTTCGGTTCTGTTTCCTTCTACTCCTGTTTTTCCTTTTTAGCAGCCCACTTGCCACGGTTTGCGGGTTGATCGAGGGCTTCCAAGGCAACCTTCTGTTCGTCAGTCAGAACCCTTGGAGGCAAAGGAGTTCTGGTGCTGTAATCGGCCATGACCTTGCTATGAGGCGTGACACACTTGTACATGGATTCAGGAATTAATCCATAATGTAGAAACTTACTCGGGTCGGAGACAATAATCTTCTTAGTATGGAAAGAAGATGTTGAAGCCAGAAGAGCATCCTTCATCACGGGGATTTCCAGAGAATCCATGGCTTTCTTCATGATGAGCTTCCAAAAACGCCCGCAGGAGATCTCGGAGTACCGGGTTGTGGTGTTAAGACTCTGAACGACTTGAGACCAGATTATGGATCCATAATCTAAGTTGATGCCGTTGTAAAGAACATAGAGAATGGTGAGAAATCCTTTGCTCGTGGTATCAGAACCACCACAGCGTTCCGCTAAACCCTTGATTAACAGGGTAAGCAAGCCATTCCACTGCGAGGGGAGACAGGACATCTTGCCCTTTGCGATCATCATAAGTACATCAGTATAACCCATCTCGTACATCATCGAGAAAAGCTGGGCAGTCGAGACAAAATCTGGTGAGATGACGGATGAATCGACAACGAGCCCTAAAAGAGAACAAAACTTGGTTTTGGAGATGGACGTTTTCTTGTCATGGATAGTGAAGTAGATACGATCTTTGTGTTTATCATAGCTTACTAATGTATAAACTTGAGAAAGCAGGGACATTGGAACCGCTTCCACCTGCGTGAGAGCCGACAACAATGGGGAATATTTCAGACATTCCACCACATGGAGCATGTACGCATCATACAAAAAAGGAGCCATCTCGATAATCATATTCTGATTAGGCTTGATGGAAAGCAAAGATGAAGATGCAGTTTGATCGTGCGCAGAAGAAGAAGTCGCCATTGTTGAATCGAAGAAGAAGATGAACAGTGGAAACTTTTTCAGAGAGAGAAGATACGTGTGTGGTAAATGAAAAGGAACACGATCACCCCTATTTATACTGTTCACTGGAGAGAGAAAATCGTGATGTTTATGGAATGAAAACATCGCCTGAAAAAGCGCGATTGGATGTTATGGTGTATCCCAGGAAAACGTCAGCACACGTGGGTGTGAAACGAATCAACTGCACGCGTCCAAATCATATTTTTGTACCGTTTGAAATTCCTTGTGCCCTTGTTTGGTTACAACTGAAACTTAAAAACACATACCAAACAACAATAAGAATGTTGGAAAAATTAATTTCCGTGCATAAGAGTGTGAAAGATCAAGAAAGAAATCAAAGGTGTTTGAGATGTGAGTGATGTCTATGAAGAAGACATAAGGCGGAGGATTCCGGGTAAGAATCACTTCCTTCAAAGCCAAGAGAGACTTGAAGTGCTTGTGTGGTTTCCCGAGAAATATGATCAATTGTCTGTCAATAAACAATAAAAGGCATCTTTTGATCATAGGCTGTTGGGTGGCTGTCCTCTAACCGAACATCAAGTCTCAACATAGAACTGAGGATTGGCAGAGGTACCTGTGAGACCGAGATGATCTGTTGAACAGGTAGGTGGGAATTATCTTGTAACAAGCATGGGAAAAACAGAAATCTAAAACAAAAATAAACTGGACCTCTTGGGGAAGAAATGTCTGAGGTATAGACGTTTTCATAAAAGATCACACAAAAATAAAATGAGATTTCCAAGTTACAACTTGAGTATATCACTCACCGTAAATTCTTTTTAGGTATTGGATTTTGGGTTTCACTTAGAACGTGGTATTCAAATCCAAGATCATAAACACAGATGTTGTGTAACCATAAGCTTCAGTGGTAGAGACCGAAATGTACCTTCTGCTACAGAAGTGTGACAAAGCAGAGCAACTCATGTCTCAAATGAGAAGAGTAAGGTAGCTCTAGACCGAGTGTTGGAAAATAGCCTAATTGGGAAGAAACTGTCACAACTGGAAATTTTGTGTCATGTAATCTATACATTCAACCTAATGTGAATCAAAAACTTCAATCAAATACAATATACAAGCACTACAAGTAGTCACCAAACAATTGGAGACCCTAGAAGTTCTTGTTAAGTCCATTTTGGACTAGGACTTCCTATTTGGATCCAAATGGACCAATAAGCTTCCAATTGGACTATCATGGGCTTAGGACCCTAATTGGGCTCTAATTGGACCCACACTAATTTATTTCAACATTTTAGGTCATATTGGGCCTAGAATGAAATAAATCACAAGCTTTGATCCATAATTTAAACTAACCTAGCTTAATAAAGCATAAAAATCACAATTTTAATTTATAAGGCCAATAAATACCCTAAACTACCCCTAATGTTGGGCTTAGGGGCAAAAAGCCCAATTTTTCCTTCTTCCCTACCCATTCTCGGCCCAAGCCCAAGGAAAAGGGAGAGTTGACCTTGGGTTGCCACCTCACCTTTACATGTTGGACTTCCATGCATATAACTCATGTTTCCAAGCAAACATCATATCAAGATCACTTCTTTTTCTCTCCTCTCTCCTTGTTTCGGCCGAGAGCAACACCACACACACACAAAACACTCACAAACTCTCTCTAAAATTCACTCAAGGCTTCTTCTTCTTCCCACTCCAAAATCTCGAGTTCTAGGAAGCATTCAAGAGGAAATCTCCACAAAATTCTTCATCTAAGGTAAGATTATGCATAGATCTATGGTTTAAATTCTTTTGTTATCAAAATCCTTTCCTAATCTATGCAAAAATCGTGATCTTGTATCCTAGAACCATCTCAAAACTCGAGATCTTCTTCAAAGGGAGCTAAGGCCAAAAACACTTCATTTTCCTTCCATTTTTCCTTGCAAAACCGAATCAACACCCCAAGGTGAGCTTCATACCCCCTATTTTCTGTTTTTATGAGTTTTGTGGGGGGGGGGGGGGGGGGGAATACAAGTGAAAGTGTAGATCTATATGTGTTTTGTATGCCTTGTATGATTTCCATGCTTATATGTATGCTTTTATGTGTTTTTATGTTGGATCTAACATTAAAACCCATTAAAACCGAGATATATCTTGTGTTAAATGATTTTAGCTTCAAATATATTTCTAAACACAAAGTATTTCAAGAAAAATGGCTAAGTGGTTTAGTAATAATTTTCTTTGGGTTAAAAACACAAATTTTGGGCCTAAAATGTGAAAAATGCAAAAATAAGGGCCCAAATTGACATTTCACAGATTCTGATGGATGAAGTGTGCCAAAACAGTTTCCATAAATAAATTTCTGGAAATATACTCATTTAGGGGACTAAAAACATAAATTCCAAGCTTAATGGGCTAAAAATGAAATTTCGGCCCAATAAGGCCCATTATGCGAATTTTTCTGTTTTGGAGGGCCAAAATTGTAACTTTCTGTAAAACAGCAGACTATAAGTGTTCCAAATCCTTTTCAAAGGTTTAAAATGCTTTTTAAATTTAAAAAGGACCAAAGTTGCAAAAAATTTCCAATTTGGGCCAAAATTGTCAAAGTTGCGAAAAGAAGGGATTAAAACCGAGAAAACTGCATTTTCAAGGACTTAAACTGTTTTCTATGAAAAATATGCTGCAAAATATTAATTTCAATAATTTTTGGTGTTAAAATGTCAAGAAAAATAGTTTAAGGACCAAACCGGGAAGTATTTAATAAAAAAGGGTTGAAAATGTAAATTTTACAAATAATGAGGGGCTGAAAATAGGAATATTTCAAGGCTAGTTCAATGTACACAATTTGATCAAATAATGGCACCGCGACTATCGACGAAATACAATACATTACAATACCCAAAAGTCGTTGTTAAACGAATTGGCTCGGTCTCGAGCCAATAGAAATCCACAACTACTAACACTACGACACTACGATTCATACAAGTAACGTTTGGTAATCCATATACATGCGAGTGTGCACAGACGTCTACGCACCATCTTTGGGCCCCACAAGTGTAAAATCTTGTTTGTTGAGCCTAGCTAGCCCAATGACCTGATCTTAAGGCCCGAAGACATTTTTTTTACGGTGTGTTGGGTTTTACCGATCCGACACAACGTAAATGGACTTTCAATGGCTTGTATACCACCGGTCCCCAAGGGTCCTTTGGTATTGCTAGTAAAGTCTACATTTCATGCGAGGCGGGTCGGGGACCCCTCGTACATTTTATCCCCAACCGGCTAATGGAGTTACCGGGGTCTTCGTGACCTCTTTCTCTTCGGATGTGGGACTACACCTAGTCAGGGCGATTGGATAACGCGATTAGTACTGACGACGCCTTCGGAGTCGTTAGTATAACTATAAACTGGGCGTTTGTGTAACGCGGGTTTGTAGTAAATAATCCTGCTCGAAAACCTTCCAACGTCGCCTGGGACTGACACTATACGCTATGCAATGGTTTCAATGTAACATCACGTAATTCAAGGAACTAGGAGAACATCGGGTTTTCCTAGGGTTTTCAATACTTACAAATTTGAAATGCATACATTCTAAACGAACATTCTTTTTTTACAAGTATAGAAACAAACAAGCATACCTATGGATCTTCACAAACGTTTTCGGAAACTTATCTTTTCAGAAAATATCGGATTTTCTGGTGGTTCTTCAAACAATACAAAAATTCGATTTCAAACACTACTTATGAACTCACCAACATTTCATATGTTGACGTTTTTTTCAAAATACTTGTATTCTCAGGGAGCCAGTGAATCAAGGGAAATCATATCCAGTGACGGTTGCGGTTTATTTTTGTATGAATTGAACAACTTAATTTTTTTGGGGAATGTAATGTTTAAACAATGTATGATATGTAAACACTACTGGTTGTACTATGTTGATGAATGGTGACGAATGTTGTTATGTTTCATATATATTCAATGTTATGGTATTCAATTGAGTCACGACAGCCCCCGGACGTTTCCGCCGTCTGGTTCGGGGGTGTGACAGAAACGATAGGTATTGATCGAATCATTAAGGCTTACTCAAGATCATAGAGGCTTGTGACAACATACATCAGCATGCTTCTAGGGACTTCTAACTAGTCTCAGAGAAAAAAAGAAACATACCTAGTTGAACACTATCGAAGGTGATACTTGTATTTACCTGTGCAAAGCTTACACCAACCAGAACTAGCGAAACTGAATAAAAACAAAAATGAAAATATTTTTGTATTTTAAGATTTTTCTAAAAGAGAAAGATAAAATGTTTTTATGATTTTGAAATTTTTCTGAAAAACAAATAAAAACAGAAAGATAAAATGTTTTTGTGATTTTGAAATTTTTCTGAAAAAGAAATAAAAACAGAAAGATAAAATGTTTTTGTGATTTTGAAATTTTTCTGAAAAAGAAATAAAAACAGAAAGATAAAATGTACAACAGAAAAAAATGATGAAGCAGAGATAGACCGAGCGATCTGTGTATTTCGGTGACATTAAAATTTCAGAACAGAGAGGAACCGAGCGGTCTGTCTATTTCGGTGTCATTAAATTCTTGAACAGAAGGGGACCGAGCGGTCTGTCTATTTCGGTGTCATTAAATTCTTGAACAAAGGGGGACCGAGCGGTCTGTCTATTTCGGTTCTATTAAATCTCCAGAGCAGAGAGAGACCGAGCGGTCTGTTTATTTCGGTTCCTGATTCTTAGTTAGAGATTTGAGGATTCGGGAGCGACTCTCCTACCATCATACCTAAGCCTTGTAGAATTTTGTTGAAAGTCGCTTTAGGAAGAGCTTTGGTAAAGACATCGGCCAACTGATCAGTGGTTCAAACAAAGTGTACTTCAACGTTTCCATCTTCCACGTGATCTTTGATGAAGTGATACCTCAGTGCTATGTGCTTGGTCTTGGAGTGTTGCACTGGGTTATGACAAATCCTAATTGCACTTTCAGAGTCACAATATAGTGGGATCTTTTTCATATTGAGTCCATAGTCTCGGAGTTGACTCTGGATCCAAATCACTTGAGAGGTACAGGAAGCAGTGGCAATGTATTCTGCTTCAGCAGTAGACAAAGACTCGCACGTTTGTTTCTTTGACTGCCAGCTAACCAACTTCCCATCGAGGAATTGGCAGCCGCCAGTGGTGCTTTTCCTATCGAGACCACAACTACCAAGGTCTGCATCGGAGTAGGATTGAACGAAGAAGCCTAAGTTAGAAGGGTACCACAAACCTAAAAAGGTAGTTCTCTTGAGATAACGTAATATGTTCTTCACTGCAAGCATGTGAGGCTCCCATGGATTTGCCTGAAACCAAGCATAGTAACAAACAGAAAACATTATGTCAGGCTTGCTAGCAGTAAGATACATTAGAGAGCCTATCATTTGACGATAAAGCGTAAGATCAACAGCCGGTTTATCCAGGGATGGAGTGAGCTTAGTGCCGAACGCCATTGGGACTTTGACCTTTGAATCTCCGATTATGCCAAATTTTGCTAAGAGAGTCTTTGTGTAAGCTTCCTGGTTGATAAAGATGCCTTCAGGTCCCTGTCTAATATTTAAACCAAGGAAAAAATTAATGGGACCCATCGAGCTCATTTCAAATTTAGTCTCCATCAGCTTTCTGAATTCAGCTGTTAGGCTAAGATTCGTTGAGCCAAAGATGATATCATCTACATAAATTTGAACAATCATGAGGTGGTTACCTTCCTTTTTGCGAAAGAAGGTTGGGTCAACCGAACCTTGTTTGAATTTGGACATCTTTAAAAATTTAGTCAGCGTTTCATACCAGGCTCTCGGTGCTTGTTTCAAACCATACACAGCTTTATCCAAAATGTAACAATGATCGGGATACTTTTCATTCATGAATCCAGGAGGTTGCTCCACATACACAGTTTCTTCGAGTTCGCCATTGAGAAATGCACACTTGGCGTCCATTTGAAAGACCTAAAAGTTTTTATGAGCAGCATAGGCAAGAAATATTCTCACTGATTCCAGCCTAGCTACAGGAGTGAAAGTCTCTTCATAGGCAATGCCTTCCTCCTGACAGTATCCTTTTACGACCAGACGTGCTTTGTTTCTTATAACATTACCTTCCTTGTCAAGTTTGTTCCTAAAGACCCATTTGAGACCAACAACCGAGGCATCTGGAGGAGTTGGAATAAGACGCCAAACTTTGTTCCTTTCAAATTCATTCAGTTCGTCTTGCATAGCTTGAACCCAATCGGAGTGATCAAGAGAAATGTTAACTGTCTTTGGTTCAACTTTTGATACGAATGAGTTAAACATGCAGAATTCGACTTTTGAGAACAAGGAAGCTTGTTTTGCCTTGAGTTGTGATCGAGTCAGAACTGCATCTGAGACATTACCAACACCTTGAGAGACAGGATGATCTCTGGTCCATTTGGTGAGAGGAGGGAAGTTTGGATCAAAAGATGGATCTAATTCAGCATTTATCATTTCTTCTGGTTCGGACAGATTGTCGAAGTCGTATGACATATCAGCATGCTCCTCCTCGACAAATGATCTTACATGAATGTCTTGTGAATATTGAGCTACTTTGTTTTCTTGTGGTGTTGAGCTTTCGGGCGTTGATGCACCTTCAGTTGGTGAGGCACTTTCGGATGGTGAGGCACTTTCGGTTGGTAAGGCACTTTCGGTTGGTAAGGCACTTTCAGTTGGTAAGGCACTTTCAGTTGGACAATGCTTTAACTTCCAAAACAAGCATCTAGCAAATAAAAAGATCTACAACGAGGAATATATGAAGCAATCCACGAATCTTGATTCTTCAATAGTCTTCAAACACGGGCTCTAGGATATATAAATCAAGCACTGAAGTAATGTCTTTAAACTTCATTTTCGAATGTAATCCCAAAGAATCTTCATTAAAACCAAACCCACCATAAAAACCCATTTCAGAACAAAGAGACTGAATCACTTCTTGTCTTTGAAGAGCTCCCCCTCCAAGTCACAATGATCTTCAAAATAAGCTAATGATATAAGCCATCAAAAAATATCATGTGACAACCCAAACTTTAAGATTCGTAACGCCACTTGATCGAGAAAATACAAGAAGTCGGAGATATAAAAAGTCCTTAGCAGAGCTTGATAAAGAACTTCCGCTGTAAAGGATACTTCTCTGTAAAAGCTTTAGCAGAGCTCGATGAAGAACTTCTGCTGTAAAAGCTACCTTCATATTTCTACCACAAGCTTTACAAAAAATCATCAACTTTGAAAAGTCACAAATATAAACTTGAAGATCGATTAGATCTAAGAAACAGGTAGAGAAATAACCAGATAAACAATAAGAACAAGCAAACGGATCAAAAGGTGTCGAATGATTAATAAACAATCCTCAGAAGAGCTCGATAAAGAACATCAACTGTAGAGGATTTTAGGGTTTACAGTAATCAATGAGAATGACGACAGCTTCTATGCATACGCATACATGCATGCATATATTTATAATAAAACCCTAACCGTTTATCAAAGAAAAAGGGCTAATCTAGATAAACATGGATTGACAAGCCCAATCTGGTTGTAAAACAAAAGGGCCCAAGACGCAACACATTAATCTTCAACAATCTCCCCCTTTGCGTCTTTGGCAAAGACGCTTCATTCCCTTTTAACAGCAGATGGTTTCTTCACCGTTTCAAATATCCTCGGTATAATGGCCAGAATGTGATGCCTGAAAGTGATATACCACCGAAGCATATCTGTGAAATTCTTCTTGTCTGCTGTAGAGTTCTGCTTGCATCGGTGAATGATGTTTATGATATGCTCCAGGCAATCTGTTGAAAACAGATGCTTGTCTACCAAAGCAAACAGAAACTTGTGCTTATCACCCCTTGTGAACATGACCGTCAGATTTGAAGAGTCAATTTGCCCTAACTTCATTTTGTGCACCTCTCCTGTCTTGGAAGTAGGCTTGACGGTCGGTTTCTTGTTCATTATTTTTGCTATTTCCTGATCCATAGTGGTAAGCTCATGGATATAGGAAGCCAACATTCTTTTGAGATGTTTCAGAATCGGTTCATACTCTCTTTGATTTGAGAGAAGAATGTTGTATAGCAGAATCCAATCATGAGGATTCAGACTGGGAAGATCTGCCAGAGAAATAAAATGTTCTGTGTTGGCCGTTCCTCTGTTAACTTTGAAGTTAACGTTCACAAATTTCCTAGCCTGTGTTGGTTTCAGTACCTTGACCTTTACAATCTTCTGTGCACTCCATGTCAAGTACTGTGGTTGACCATACTTCAAATAAAAATCTATCAATTCTTTGTCAACCTTCAAGTTTGGATGAGGGACATCAGCAGTGACATCGAAGCAATGAAATGTAAAAGCCTTTCGTGTGATCGGCATGTCAAACTGCGAGTCTTTGGTCTTCTCACACTCAAAAGATGCAATCGGTTCCAACCAATACATGGAGGGAAACTCCATTGCTTGATTAATGAGTGTGTCTTTGTCCCATTCTGGGAACAGAGTCTTCTTAGCCTTTAAAGCATCCTCATCCTCCTTGATTCTTCTTTCTTTGGCCTCTACCTCTCGAGCAATTTTCAGTGTCTCATCCAGCTCTTTATCTCTTTTCTTTCGTTGAAGAGCTTCAGCAATAGTTTCATCAGTATCTGACTCGCTCTCAACAAGTAATTGCTTTCCAGAACCCGAAGCTAAATTAACCTTCGGGTCTGTCTTTGGTATACTCTCCTCTCCCCCTTGTCTCGAAAGAACAGGCTTCTCCGAGACACCCTTCATCTCGCTCAAAATAGTGATCGCATGAAGGAGTTTGGCCTGGAGATGCTGTCGGATGGCAATGTGCTTTCGGTTGAAGGTTGAGACCTTAGCTCCCCCTCAACTTGTGAACTTGGCTGGGATGATGATGGTGGATCCTCCCCCTCGACTAATGATGGATACTCCTAACTCCAAAAAATCTTTATAATAATTCGGAAATCATATTTTTAACCCCCTAAACATTCAATTATTTATCTTAGGCTTATGATTCGTTCATTAATTTATTTATTTATCTAATAAATAAACAGGGTTTTACATTTCAAGTAGTGTGTATTCTCTAAAAAGACTTTCCAAGAGCATTTGGTGTTGTGTGAAGCATTTGAGGCATCACACTTGGGGTGCTAGGCTCAGAAGGTTTCAAGGAACATAAGCAAGTTGAAGGTAAGTTATTCTATCTTTCATTCAAGTTAAAATTGTTCCCCATGTATGCTAGACAGGAATATAACCTTGGAATTCAATTTTGCATGATAATTAGACAAACATAGATCCAAGGTTATTAGGGTTGCATGTACACTTAGGAAGTGTTAGAATGCTCAAAACCCATCAGTAGCAACTATTGCATTGTCTAAAGCACTTTAGACAAATCATACAAGCCAAATTCACGGCAGTCTTGATTCATACCTACTTCCAACATATGACCGACTGTGGATGGTTTGAATAACTTGTTCATTCAGGAGAATGACCTAGTTATTCTGAAAGTCAAAACTGTTGGATTAATGTCTAAGTCCATAACTATAATTGGTAAGACTTGACCCGACCCGGCATGGTCCATTTGGGTTGCATGGCATCATGCACTTCGATAGTCTATAATGACAAAAATAAGACACTTATGGTTATTAATATATTATAAGTTCTAGTATATTAATAATAAGAATAATAATATTATTTAATTAGTATTGATCAAGAATTAATCTAGGATTAATTAAGTGATCAAAAGAAGACTAATTAAATATATGGGTTGATTGTGTAAATCATCCATACTTGTATAGTGGGCTAATGCTCAATGGATTATCTAGTTGGGCCAAAACCCATATGATGCTCCATGGTGTATTTGAACCCATGGATCCAAGGAAATGGAAAGTCATGACAATTAGAGTTTACCGTAATTGTATAACTAGATAAGTATCTTATTCTTGAGGAAAATTGGTCACTAGAAAGAGTAAGAAAGGGCTAGCCAATTTTCATGAAGTGTAGAATTCTCTCAAGTTATTCCAAGTGTATTTGGTGTTGTGTGAACCATTTGAGGTGTCACACTAGGGGCACTAGGCACTCAAGCTTCATGAAGACTTTCTACACCAAAGAGGTATGTATTCTATCTTGCTATAGTCATTGTTTTGTATGCTAGATTAGGATAATACCTTGGCTGTTCTTATTTGCATGTATAATAGAGAAAACATAGATCCAAGGTATTTAGGGTTGCATGTACACTTAGGAGTATTAGAATGTTCATAACCCAACAGTGGTACCAGAGACTAGGCTTGTTTTCTTGTTATACTTGCAATAGAAGCTGAAAAATCGAGTTTTGTTGTTGTCTACCCAACAGACTCGCCGAGTCCATGAAGGGACTCGACGAGTCCAAGGCAAAAAGCATCCAAGTTGCCGAGTTGGTTAGTGCACTCGACGAGTTGGACCCCCAGACAGCATAAATTCAATCCTTTTGGCTGGAACTGGACTAGGAACATTACCCTAAGAGGTTTTTGAACTTATAAACTTGTTTTTGATGTGGTAATGTTCATGCTAATCCAATTTCAAAGATAATTGTCAATAGATTCATGTTTTGTATTAGTTTTAGGGTTAGACTAATTACATGAAAAAGTTTGATTTGAATTATCTTGTTCTTATGAGTTGGTTAGATTAATAGAAAAGTTGAGTGAAAAAGTTGTTTTCAATCCAAATTAATCTAAGAGTTGATTCTAAAATGTGTTTTTGTAACTTGTCCTCAAGTTATATGAAAAGTCACATTTAAGTTTCATAAAACTCATAAAAGATAGCAAAGGTTACAAAAATGAAGAGTCTAGTTCTAATTAATTGGAGTTATGACTCCATAATTTGTCCTCAAGTTATGGAGGACCAAGAGTCTCTTCATTAAATAAATAAAAAAAAAATGTAACCTTAATTAATTCCATAAGTTATAAAATAAAGAAAAGTTAATTCTTTATTAGTTTAAAGTCTTCCAGAATTTGTCCACAAGTTATGGAACTTGAAGAGTTTTTGGATTAAAACTACTTTAAATACATAAGTTATGGAATTAATTAGTTTTGAATAGTTTCAAAAACTTGCCCTCAAGTTTTGGAATTTGTAAAGTTTTCTCATATGAATACTTTAATTCCAAGTTAGCCCTTAGAATTTTAAAAGTTAAAATTCAACCCTTATACTTTATAATATTATAAGTTAATAATATATATATATGTATAAGAGTAAAGTCGGCCCTACCGCTAGTACGCCTCATTCACGAAGCCGGTCTATAAGGTGGGTATAAGGTTGTTGCCTATAAAATGGCAACTTAATGGGTGTCCACTCTCACCCACCGCTTGCTTGACTGGTGGAGGGTCGTTAGCCGAACGGGTTTGACAGGACTATAATTCTCCCTTCATTAAAAGTATTAATGATAAATTCTAAGTAACTAAACTCTTAATAACTCCCAATCCTAGTTACTTAGGAAAATGTGAATAAGGTGCTAATCCATGAAATTACACTTTACACTTTGTCTAAGTCGTTAGTGGAGCGTGTGTGGTTAACCGGAACACTAACTTGGACTTAACAAGGTAGGTAAAGGGTGACTCAATATTTATCATAGTATCGATGGAGCGTGTGTGGTTAACCGGCACATCGATTGAGGGGTAATTTATTAAGGGTACCGAGTAATTTGCATGGTTACTTCACACCTTGTTTTGTGATCCTCGGCATCCCAGTCACAAAACCTGAAGGGCACACTCGAGATCGAAACATGCCATTGAACAGTTCAATGAATCTCAAAAGATCTAGGAGTTTCAAAACCAATTAAAACCTAACAATACATTTCGTTTATCTTGGTGGAAATTGGTGAATCATCATTCACCTACCTTCAAATTGTTTTATAGCTTGGATTACGACATACCTCTTCCAAGTTATAAAATAGTTTGATGGGTCATAGCCTTAATATTTCATATTGGGTGTTATATTAAGGACTTTAATATCAACTATCTTGAATATCTCCCAAAACATGTCTGGTTTAAACATTTATGATCTTCCCAAATCTCTTGAAACTAGCTTTCCTATATGAAGATGATGTTCCAATGGAAATCATACTTCTTTCATCTCCTCCAATTATTCTCCCTACCCACAAGTTCTTGAAAAGTTTAAGGTCACTCGAACCCTATTGGCAAGTGAAGATCTAGGTGTGGTCACATCTTGGAGATGTAGTCACATATTGACAAGCCGGGAGAGTTGGGTGTCAAAGTCTTGAGAAAGTTGGTGGTTCAATCACTTTCTAAGTCACATAGTGAGTTCCTTTGGGACACCTATGAAACAGACTATGACAAGACCGTCAAGATCAACTTCCTTAAAACTTGATGGACATTGGCAATAGTGACACAGGAAATCCAGAAAAGCATTCTCTTCCCAGTGGAAAGGGATCGTCCATAGTCAACTCGGTTGACCAAATGATAAAGAGAAAATGCTAAGTTTGTGATAGTCTCGTGTACCATTATCAAAGGGTCCATATGTTTATATTGCCAAAGGAAGGGTCATTAGTTGCGAAGCTGCCAAATTTACCTAAGGATGTTAAAGTCAATAAGGTTGACTCTACTTCAGGTAAAGTCCACTAATCTAACTCTGTTAAGTTTCTATTCTGAGATTCCTGATACATGATGTGACTGGGTCACATGGTAATATTTTAAGAATCAAAGAAAAGTAAAGGAACTCAAAGAAAGAATATGTTGAATCTGATCGCATAGATGGATTTCTATCGCGTAGTTTGAAGATCGGATTCTTGAGCTACTTCTAAGGAGTTATGAGGTATTGCTTAGGAATAGATAACAACAAGTTTTCATATGGATTGTAAGGATAAGTTTTTCCGCATAGTTTTAAAATAAAAGAAATATTTTGATTTTCTTTATTTTAAAATATCCTTACAATGGCATTTGAGGAAAAATTGTTGCTTATATGATTCCATTAATAGCAAGAGTGGAAATATGAAATTGATTTATTCATTTGTGGTAAGGTCTAAATTTACCAAATAAGGAAAGATTCTCATCACCCAAGTTACAGTTGGACCGGAACTTGGAATCATGCAAGTTGTATAATATCATGAATGAGAACTTTCAAGTATTGGAAAATTAAGACTAACTACTTATTCACATGGATGTGTGAGTCAAGTAATGGACTAACCGATCGAGTACATAGTCATGTGCACTGATTAAGTCCACCACAAAAGATTGATAAGACTATCCATCATACTTTACTAAAGCTCAATAAATATGATTATACTTACAAGCTTAAGTGTAACTCTGAGACATTGGAAAAGGTTCCAATGCATGGCAGAGCGAATAAGAAGAATCAAATTACGCAGAAGGATAGAAGTTCCTCAAATCTGAAAAGATGGGAGAGTACTTTAGTATCAGTTTGTGATCATCTTAATGATTAAGAAACCATATCAAAATTAGTTCTCTAAGGAAGTCTTAGTGCATTCTTATTACTAAGAAGAAGGAATCTTGAATTGTTGAAATGGTTAAATCAAGAAGATGAGTCATACTTCGTTCCAATACAAGTCTCAGAGTCATACTCCAAGATTATTATTTGAGTGACATGTCTTTAAGAAGGTTTAAAAACACTTATCAAATGTAAGAGTAAAAGTTTTCTACTCTTGTACATTTGAAATTGGTAAGTTGTGATGTTTTGGATAAAACAAAGACGAACTAAGGCCAATTGTGTGAAGTGTTTGTCTTGATTAGAATTTTCACTATCTCTTGGATGTTTGACAAGGGAGTCTTATAGGTCAAGAGGACATTGGGAGTCTTAAAGGTCTTGAAAGTCTCAAGAACTAATCAAGAATAAAACCTAAAGTCCTTCACTAGCACACGAATTGAGGTTTATAACCTATCGTGTTGACATATCTGTGCCCATTCCAGTTAAAGTTGGCTTTGCATATGAGTTCTTAGAGTTCTCAGTTTGTTGCACAACAACTTGGAAGCAATGGTAGGCCCTTGAGCTGCCAGGTGGCAAGAAATTAAGATTGAGTTCAATCCATATTGTTTTGGATTTGTCATTATCTTTGTCTTGTGATTATGGTTTTGACAAATTCATATGGATAGGAACTCATACACCATATAAATCTAAGTGCCATAAGGTTTCTCTCCGATTCACGAAAATGATGGTGAGGAAACACTTTCACTAAGTAGATTTTAGTTAGATAGCAATTGTGATATTTGCATTCTCAAAGTCGCTAGTGGAGCGTGTGTGGTTTACCGGCACACTAACCTGGACTTGTTAGAAGTGGCAAAAAGGTCTAACCATTATGATTACGGCATCCCTCTTCATAATTGTTTAGACACACAAGTGTTCTATCTAAGGGAAGGTGTATGTTTTTGATAAAGTCTTATCAAAACAATCTAGTATCAGAAATCTAAACTTTGGTAAGAAAGTCAATAAAGTATTGATTTCTAGAAGTCGAGCTTTCTGAGTACATGTCAAAGCTAGTGGAAGCATAAGTGTTATGCTAATAATCATCATGTTAGTGGGAGCATGATAATTATGATAAGTATTGCAAGTTAGCAATGTTAATTATAGAAAACAAAAGTTTCAACTGGGAAAGAGTTGTTTTGCTATAATTAAGGGAGAGGAAATTACACTTCATCTCAAATCTATAAGCTTAGATCGTGAGGTTTTAATCATTTAGTCAAGGATATATATGAATTTCATGTTGGAATGGCTCAACATAAGGAAATTCTGTATATGGGTCCATTATTTGCGTTCAAAAATTCGATTATGATTACGGCATCCCTTTTCATAATCTGAATTGTGAGAACTTGGCAAATAGAAATGGAAATGTTATAGAAAAAGACTGGTTTAGTCTTTATGTGAGACATCATGAATCGTGTCCCATATGCTTCGGATATAGGACCGATTACATGTGCTATATTCATCCTTTCTAAAAGTTTCCAAATGCCTGGGGCATTAAGAAGGGAAAAGGTTTAGAACTGGATATGACTAAAAGGATTAAAAAATTGTCGAGGACAATCTAAGGTTTACCAAAGATTGGTTGCTCAAGGACAATTGTAACACCGTGAATTTCAAGGTAAAATTTTCATTTTTATTTAATGAAATTACTATTAAAACACTTGTTTAAAATCTCATACACATTTGAATTACAAAAACATAGTTCCATTTTCACTTAGAAGAAAACCAGGATCCTCCAGAATTCAACTCTTTCTTTGGTGTGTACAATCGAGCCGGTGCCATCCCGCGTTACTGAAGAACCTGAAACAACATACATACAACACTGTAAGCACGAAGCTTAGTGAGTTCCCCAATATACACCTTACGCACATACGCCTTTCCAGGCCCTGACCTTCCGGTCCACTGCACAAAGCCTTCCGGCCCATGAGATAATCGCCTTCCGGCCCATAAGAGATTTGCCTTCCGGCCCATAAGATAATTGCCTTCCGGCCCATAAGATAATTGCCTTCCGGCCCATAAACATATATAACACATAATACATTTACTCTAACACATAAAGCACATATATCATATATCAACCTGCCATCCGGCCCGAAATATACACAGCACATAATACATTTACTCTAACACTTAAAGCACATATATCACATATCATACCTGACCTTTCTGTCACATAACACTTTGCCTTCCGGCCCATATAAACATGCATATCACGCGTAGCAACTAACTTCCATTTATAGTATAAATACATAACGCATAACATGTTCGACCTTCCGGTCACACAATCAAACCCTTCCGGGTACAGTATAGTGAGAAGACTCACCTCGCGGACACTAGAAGATAGCAACTCCTGAAATCCCTTGCACTTGATCCTCCGAGCTACAAGCTCCCTGTAACATCATATATCTCTTATTAATACTTCTATCTTCCACGTTAACTGACCCTAAGAAATCACACCGGTCAACTATGGTCAACAGTCCACTGTCAACTCGACTGGACTCGGCGAGTTCCCTGGCGACTCGGCGAGTCTGGTCGTCCTTCAATCCTCTAAGATTCCCCTTCTACTCGTCGAGTATCCTCTTTGACTCGACGAGTTACTCCTGGAAGAATCGCGGGGCCACCCCGACTCCACTCGTCGAGTCTGAAGAACAACTCGGCGAGTCCCAGTGAATCTTCAAGCTACTCGCCGAGTCTGATCATCCGACTCGGCGAGTCCACGCCATGCAGTCGATCAAACTGCTTCCTGAGATACATATTTTCCCGAATATACAAACATGGGACCTTCTGGACCTCTAAGGGTCCTAATACAGGGTTATAAACGTTGGATAACAACACAACAATCCATCTAATCTCCAAATGGGTTTCACAAACCCTAAATCCGTGCACACATTCACATAACAGAAAATAATCCGAAAGGTTACCTGAATCATGCACTCTCAGTGTCCCCAAGCCTCAAAACGTGATTCCCTTGCTGTCCCATTAGCCAAAACCTTCTCCTTCTTGGACAATAACTTCCTCAAATCACCAATGATCTTCAATCCTTGTTCTGGATGCCCACAACCGATTTAGGATCCTTCTCAGTCGGCCAAAAGGCGAACAATGACGGCATAAGATCCCTTATATACGTCCCAAACTGAACGGCTAGGGTTTTCCGCCGAACAGCGTCGACTCGCCGAGTCCATACTGGACTCGTCGAGTCCAGTCGCGAACCCGCGACCAGATCTGCGATCCTACTCGGCGAGTCAGGCTCCAACTCGCCGAGTCCCCCCTTTAAGACACCCTAAAATGTGATTTAACAATACTTTGAGATTTCGGGCTGTTACAATTCTCCCCCACTAGAATCAGACTTCGCCCTCGAAGTCTCACTCTAAAAATAGTTCCGGATGCTGCTCCCGTATCTCACGTTCCGGCTTCCCTAGTCACTACCGATCTCTTCCGAGGCTGCCACTGAACCAATACCAGAGGTACCTCCTTGTTCCTCAGAACCTTGATCTTCCGATCCCTGACGGCCACTAGTCTCCCAGCGTAACACATGCTCGCATCCACCTAATTGTTCTCTAGTGGAACCACTGCTGACTCATCGGCTCTACACCTTTCCAATTCCGACACATAAAAAGTGTCATGGATCCATCCCAACTCCGTTGGCAGCTCCAAACGGTAGGCCACCCTTCCTACCTTCGCACCTTCACGAAAAGGCCCAACATATCGGGGCCCCAACTTGCCCCTCTTCCTGAATCAAATCACCCCTATCCAAAGAGAGACCGTCAGAAGTACGAAGTCGCCGACCTGAAACACATGCTTGCAACAGCGTCTGTCCGCATAACCTTCCTGTCAACTCTAGACGATCTTTAACCTCTGATTAACCTGTTGCATCTGCCCTGTCGACTAAAACACGATCGCTGTACTGTCCACCACTTCCTGCAACCGATAATTACCCAAGATGCGACTCTGCTCTAAATCTCAATGATCACTTGACCCATAAGGGTTATGAAACTCTGAATCACCGGTTCCCCGATCCTAAGCCCACTTTATCCATATCGGAACAACTGAGGGACCCATTCTCAATTCTCAGGGCAACTCTCACGAGTTCTCCTCTTGCAATCGTATACACATGCTGCACTAGCCCCCAACATACCTTTCTCTTCCCTTACCTAGGGAAATCCGCTTGACGACCTTGTCACTATTCCATATATCGCACCCGTTCTGGATCTGCTCGCAGGGATTCTCGGGTCCATGCGTTACCTCTCCTCAGCAAATGTGGATCCGACACCACCTCCTATGCAACAGCTCAAAAGGGCGGCATACTAATGCACTAATGATGGCTGTTGATATGAGGCAACTCAACCAAGGATAATTACGTACCGCGGCTTCCTCCGAAATCTAATGCACATGCCCGAAGCATGCCTTCGAGGGCTTGGATCGCTTACTCTCTCTAAAGTGTCCTCCGATGTCATCATGATAAACTCCTTTCCCCATATTCCTCCTCAAGACTAAGTACTGAATCAACTTTTGGCTCCACGACTGAGCCCCCCAACGGTCACCCATATCACGATCCAAATATCCCACTAACTTTCTCCCCGTGACCACTATCCCGACCCAGTGACACGTAAGTCACAAAATCCTCTTTTCCTCATGCGATAAAACACAATCTTACCGAGGATCGTCTCACTCTAATCTCTGATTTCTGCTGCGCGTATTCCTTGCATATCTCACCTCATCCCCCGACAGAGACGGAGATCCCTATCTCGCCCCTGACCCAATATCCAAGCTCCAAAGACTCAATACCGGGGCTACCCAAACTCGAAACTCTTCCACTTCATACACTGCTCGAAAATATTCCAATATCAAAATTCTCTTGCCATTTAGTGAGTACTGCGACTCCACGCAGTATCACAACACCTTCAGAATAGTGGGTACTTCGGCTCCCCGCAGTATCACAACGCCCTCTGTCTTGTGAGTACTGCGACTCGAATACCCATCACAGACTATGTAGGCAATCAACATAACAACCGCCCATTTTGCGAAAATCCGCTCTCTCAAATAATCCCCCTGCATGCCCATGCTCGAAGGCTCCCACGAAATCCGCAGATACTTGATATGCCACACGTCGATTCAATTCAGGATTCACAAATAACTCCGAAATAAAGATGTCATACCCGGATATCTCAGAATACCTCAACCGAACATCACAAGATCCTGCCCCAAGCATCATGTAGATACAATAATACATCTCCACGGAATCCCATAAATAGATCTACATTTTTCCACATCACAACTTCGGTGTATATAATTTCTCGATTGGAAAACGAGGAACGCTGACGCTACGAAATATGCTGATAATTCTCCGAAACCCTTCTTCCGACGCTCAAAATCCAAACAAGGATGTGCATACCGACCCAAACATTCTTTATCTACTCGTAACGACACCAAACACCTGTCATGGATACATTCGTTCTCCTCCTCGAGTACTTCCCGCATTAATTCGCTCTGACCCTCTTCCTCGATCACGGACACCTCTGGTCTCATGGTTTCTTACGGCATATCTCTATACTTCACTTATCACCACTCTTGACAAATCCTTGCTTTCTTACATACTGCACTCGGTTCTCCCCCACTAGGGTTCGAACCATCACCAATTAGCACACACTCAACCCACAACTATTTTTTTTCCACCATCGAAATCGCACCTGCTCCGAGGAAGTGCTACGCAACGCCTGATAATTCCCCCTTAAGGGAATCAATCGACCCCCTATACTCTGAACCTCTGATGAACCCTTAAGAACTCCTCATCACGACTGTCTCTAATCGTTCCAAATCTCATACCAATCCAATACTAAGCATCTCAACTGCCCAATAACATCCCTGGCTCGTAGACTGCACCGCAGAATCGTCGTTCCGCTAGCCTCAACTCATCAACCAATGTTCCAACACCGGAAATTGTCCCAAGGATAGGGACCCACTCTCAACATAGACGAAAACTCTCTGCACTACAAAACTCGACTGAACTCCCCACTGCTAGCACTACAACACATCCCAATATCCCCAATTGTGTGTAGTGTGGTCCTCGACTACCTCAGTCCCCACTGACTGTCTGCTCACGATAAATCACTGCCTCGCGGCACACATGCTTCCTGATACTCTGGGGAAAATCATCACCGATAACAACTTGCAGGGTGCACCCCCAAAATTCAAAACTGCAACGTCAGGCCTTTCGTATCTTGCACACAACGTAAATAGCAATACCCACCTAGAAGGTGACCTCTCCCTTATCGACTGATTGCTCAACTCAGATCGAAATTTTCCTCTCCCTTTAACTTCTTACCAAAATACTCTGATAGGCACTCGCCTTTCCTCTCGAAGGATGCCTCTCCACACTCAATCATGGTCTGCAGGCCTAAGACCCATCGTGCCCGATCTCTACCTCATCGATCATGACCCGACAACAAGATAACCACAAGCATTATTCATTACGAACCATGGTACTCATCCCATGACATCCCTTCTCAATCTGCTCCGGTGTATGGTTACCGAACCATAGTATCACTCCTCAATCTGTTCCGACGTATGGTACTCGAACCATAACATCACTCCTTAATCTGCTCCGATGTATGGTACTCGAACCATAACATCACTCTTCAATTTGCTCCAATGTATGGTACTCGAACCATAACATTACTCTGTAATCCGCTCCGATGTATGGTGCTCGAACCACAACATCCATCCTCAATCTGTCCCGATGTATGGTACCCGGACCATAACATCACTCCGCAATCCGCTCCGATGTATGGTATTCGAACCATAACATCACTCCTCAATCTGTTCCTTAGGACCTCCAGAATACTCCCTGTATCAAGTATGGGTCCTCTGCTTTCAGTAGTACGGGCCCATACTACCTGCCACATCTACCCATACTTTCCACACGGACCATCCCAGAGCTCCTAAGTAGCTGCTCGACCTGCTCTTTCACCAATCCCATCGCACGTGCTTGCTCCCCAGCGAAACCCTCTACTCTTTCATCGCACTTATCCGGCTAGGTTTACTCCCTAGTCTCTTCCGTCGTCCTCCCACTTCTTTGCTATCAGCTGCTGAAGAACTCCTAATGATGCCAGTCATCTACCTCCTGAATATCGTCATACTCACTTAGTAGCTGACTCCCATCATCGAGAGTTCCACAAAGCACAAAGCAAGCAGCATTCGAGCATCGAAGTCTACATAGGACTCCCTCTTTATGATAACTCCACCTTCTCGGCTCGTCCTCGGAGTACCACTGAACTCCGTAGCTCTACCCCTTGCGCGTTCTAACTGGATACTCTCTTTCATCACATATTCTAAAGCATAACGCACATATAACAACAAACCCTAGGCTAAGGCATCACAAATCAGGCCATTCTAGTCCTAAGATATGAAATACCTAGCCTGTCTCTAACATGCAATAATATCTCATAAGTGCATAATAAATATTTCATAATTCGAAAGTAAGGGTATTTTGGGAAATCACCGTCTGGCTCTAGCTAATTGTACACACTGCTCTTTCTTGCTTTCTCTTTGAACTCTTATTCACTTTTTAGAAAACTATTTATTTGAAAACTTTCTCTTACTTCCTCGGTTTGAGTCCAGATTTACCCGTAGGCGCGTCCGAATCCCTCAAACCAAGGCTCTGATACCAATTTGTAACACCGTGAATTTCAAGGTAAAATTTTCATTTTTATTTAATCAAATTACTATTAAAACACTTGTTTAAAATCTCATACACATTTGAATTACAAAAACATAGTTCCATTTTCACTTAGAAGAAAACCAGGATCCTCCAGAATTCAACTCTTTCTTTGGTGTGTACAATCGAGCCGGTGCCATCCCGCGTTACTGAAGAACCTGAAACAACATACATACAACACTGTAAGCACGAAGCTTAGTGAGTTCCCCAATATACACCTTACGCACATATGCCTTTCCAGGCCCTGACCTTCCGGTCCACTGCACAAAGCCTTCCGGCCCATGAGATAATCGCCTTCCGGCCCATAAGAGATTTGCCTTCCGGCCCATAAGATAATTGCCTTCCGGCCCATAAGATAATTGCCTTCCGGCCCATAAGATAATTTCCTTCCGGCCCATAAACATATATAACACATAATACATTTACTCTAACACATAAAGCACATATATCATATATCAACCTGCCATCCGGCCCGAAATATACACAGCACATAATACATTTACTCTAACACTTAAAGCACATATATCACATATCATACCTGACCTTTCTGTCACATAACACTTTGCCTTCCGGCCCATATAAACATGCATATCACGCGTAGCAACTAACTTCCATTTATAGTATAAATACATAACGCATAACATGTTCGACCTTCCGGTCACACAATCAAACCCTTCCGGGTACAGTATAGTGAGAAGACTCACCTCGCGGACACTGGAAGATAGCAACTCCTGAAATCCCTTGCACTTGATCCTCCGAGCTACAAGCTCCCTGTAACATCATATATCTCTTATTAATACTTCTATCTTCCACGTTAACTGACCCTAAGAAATCACACCGGTCAACTCTGGTCAACAGTCCACTGTCAACTCGACTGGACTCGGCGAGTTCCCTGGCGACTCGGCGAGTCTGGTCGTCCTTCAATCCTCTAAGATTCCCCTTCTACTCGTCGAGTATCCTCTTTGACTCGACAAGTTACTCCTGGAAGAATCGCGGGGCCACCCCGACTCCACTCGCCAAGTCTGAAGAACAACTCGGCGAGTCCCAGTGAATCTTCAAGCTACTCGCCGAGTCTGATCATCCGACTCGGCGAGTCCACGCCATGCAGTCGATCAAAGTGCTTCCTGAGATACATATTTTCCCGAATATACAAACATGGGACCTTCTGGACCTCTAAGGGTCCTAATACAGGGTTATAAACGTTGGATAACAACACAACAATCCATCTAATCTCCAAATGGGTTTCACAAACCCTAAATCCGTGCACACATTCACATAACAGAAAATAATCCGAAAGGTTACCTGAATCATGCACTCTCAGTGTCCCCAAGCCTCAAAACGTGATTCCCTTGCTGTCCCATTAGCCAAAACCTTCTCCTTCTTGGACAATAACTTCCTCAAATCACCAATGATCTTCAATCCTTGTTCTGGATGCCCATAACCGATTTAGGATCCTTCTCAGTCGGCCAAAAGGCGAACAATGACGGCATAAGATCCCTTATATATGTCCCAAACTGAACGGCTAGGGTTTTCCGCCGAACAGCGTCGACTCGCTGAGTCCATACTGGACTCGTCGAGTCCAATCGCGAACCCGCGACCAGATCTGCGATCCTACTCGGCGAGTCAGGCTCCAACTCGCCGAGTCCCCCCTTTAAGACACCCTAAAATGTGATTTAACAATACTTTGTTCAGAAGTGATAGTCAAAATGAATCTGGAAATGTTTCAAAGTCAGAAATTTCAATCTGTGTAAGATTAAGGAAACATAATGCAAGAAGGATGTTTCCAAGGAATTGATCTCCTTTGGAATACTCTGTAATGATTGTTGCCAAGTCTTTCTGACTTTGTGCATAATCATTACAAGAGGATCAATGCATATAAGTTTAGAATCTAACAGATTTCAGTAAATGACATGAATTTGGAATTCTTGTATTTACAGTAAGGATTTGGGAGTGTGAAAAGAGAATCATTGAAGTTATGTTCTATTGATCTACTTCACAAAGTAAAGATCATAGACAAACATAGTATGCATACTTGGTGTATGGCATGACTAGTGTTTAGAAAATATAGTGTACATGCTTGGAGCATGGGACAACTATTGTTTTAAATTCAAGAATAAAGTTGATAGCTGAAACAGTATACAATGAATAATGTGTAATCATACAGTGATAAATATAAGGTGTTTTATTTATGTTCATAGGTTTTGATACCATATTGGATTCAATTATTATTGTGTTTCACTTTGCATGTTTTGACTTCCCGAATAAACTAGGTTATTCTTCCGGAATGACTAAGTTATTCAAACCATCCACAGTCAGTCATATGTTGGAATTAGATATAAATCAAGACTGTCGTGGGTTGGCTTGTAGAGGTCTAAGTTGTTGGACAAAGGGCTACAACACTCATGAGTGCTCATAATTTCTGAGTATTGGATTCAACCCGCGCTCATTGGAATCACTTCATGGATTTTATCACGAGTGATCATGAGACGATAGTATCTTATATTCTTCAAACCTAGAGATATGAGTTGCTACTATGAGTTGGTTGTACATTCATTACACGAAACCGCATTTGGTAACTCAGTGCTATAAAAGATGTCTTTGTGTATGATTCAACAAGTAGTAGAACAATCCATATGAGTCGAAGTTTATCCATTCCTTTTACCTTCAGGATAAAAGCGATATCTGTGGGCCCCTTGATGATTTGATGACGATAAATGGAAGTGCTCGGCCGGGCCAAGACTGATTTGATTTGTTCAATTAGTTAGTCGTCATAAATCGGAAATCGGGAAACAACAAATGTACAGAGAGAATGATTATAATCCATGTCTCAGTCCATATGATATCTAGAATGGAGGAATATATGATCCCTTATCTAATGGACAAGTCATTGACAAAGGTCAGCGTTTATCGACAAGGTCAGAGTTCGACAGAAGCTTTTGAGAGCTACGATTGCCAGTTGGTTCCTGAAGTCATACGCAATAATAGTTTTAGACTTATCCAAGTAGGAGAGTGTTGGATTAATGTCTAAGTCCATAACTATAATTGGTAAGACTTGACCCGACCCGGCATGGTCCATTTGGGTTGCATGGCATCATGCACTTGGATAGTCTATAATGAGAGAAATAAGACACTTATGGTTATTAATATATTATAAGTTCTAGTATATTAATAATAAGAATAATAAAATTATTTAATTAGTATTGATAAAGAATTAATCTAGGATTAATTAAGTGATCAAAAGAAGACTAATTAAATATATGGGTTGATTGTGTAAATCATCAATACTTGTATAGTGGGCTAATGCTCCATGGATTATCTAGTTGGGCCAAAACCCATATGATGCTCCATGGATGCTCCATGGTGTATTTGAACCCATGGATCCAAGGAAATGGAAAGTCATGACAATTAGAGTTTACCCTAATTGTATAACTATATAAGCGTCTTATTCTTGAGGAAAATCGGTCACTGGAAAGAGTAAGAAAGGGCTAGCCGATTTTCATGAAGTGTAGAATTCTCTCAAGTTATTCCAAGTGTATTTGGTGTTGTGTGAACCATTTGAGGTGTCACACTTGGGGCACTAGGCACTCAAGCTTCATGAAGACTTTCTACACCAAATAGGTATGTATTCTATCTTGCTATAGTCATTGTTTTGTATGCTAGATTAGGATAATACCTTGGATGTTCTTATTTGCATGTATAATAGAGAAAACATAGATCCAAGGTATTTAGGGTTGCATGTACACTTAGGAGTGTTAGAATGCTCATAACCCAACAAAAACATGCAAAGTGAAACACAAAATAATACTAATCCTATATGGCCTCAACACTTTGAGCGTAAATAAAACACCTTTTATCTAAGCACCATATTGATCACTCATTATTCATGTTTCGATTAATCAACTTAATACTTGAATTGAAACATTAGTGATGCCATGCTCCAAGCATGCATACTATGTTTCTCTAAACAATAGTTATGCCATACTCCAAGTATGCACACTATGTTTACATGTGGTCATCTCTTTGTGAAATGTATATCAATTGAACATAACTTCAATGATCCTCATCTCACAATCCCAATCCTTATTGTAAATGTAAGAATACCAAGGTCTTGTGATTTACCATAATCTATGCAATGATCCTCTTGTAATGATATTCACACAAGTCACAATGACTTGGCAACAAAAATTACAAAGTATTCCAATGGAATAACAATTCCTTGGAGATGAAGTCTCAAATTCAAAGTACATTCCTTTGAACATCCTTCTTTGCATTTAGTTCTTTAATCTTACACATATTCAAAGAATAACCTCCACCTATGGAAACAATTCCATATTCCCATCTTGACCATCACTTTTGAACAAGACTTGCCTCTTTCCAAAATATGTCAATATGATCCTTACTCTATACTTCCAATTGTCCATTAGTAACCAAACTTTGGAAAACCCCAAATTGTTCTCGACAATTGCTTAATCATCCTAGTCATATCCAGTTCTAATCCATTTTCTCTTCTTAACGCCCTAAGCATTAGGAAAATTTAGAATGGATGAATATTATAACACATGCAACCGATCCTATATCCGAAGCATATGGGAGACGATTCATGCTATAATATTTTTTATTTTCCATGTTCTCATAATTCGAACTATGAAGAGGGATGCCGTAATCATAATAGAATTTTGAGAAAGGAAAATATATAGAAATTCCTTATGTTGAACCATTCCAACATAACATTCATATATATTCTTCACTAAAGTTGATTAAAATCTCAATCTAAGCTTGTAGAATTGGAATGAAGTATAAATTCCTCTCCCTTAATTATAGTAAAACAACTTTTTCAAAGCAAGTTGAAACTTTTGTTTTCTATAACTGGCATTGCAAACTTGCAACATAATCATGATGCTCCTACTATCATAATGACTATTATCTATCTAGCATAACACTTTATGCTCCCACTAGCTTTGACATGTACCTAGAAATCAGTCAGATTTCTGATACTAGATTGTCTTGATAAGACTTTATCAAATCATACACTTGGAGTCTAATCCTTTCCTTAGATATCTCACATGTGAGTCTAAACCTTTGCCATGCTCATTAGTTAGTGTGCCGGTTAACCACACACGCTAACGACATGAGAATGCAAACTTCACACTTGCTATCCACTTAAATCTACTTAGTGAAAGAGTTTCCTCACTATCATTTTCATGAATCAGAGAGAAACCTTATGACACTTAGATTTAATGGTGTATGTGTTCTTATCCATGTGACTTGTCAAAACCATAGTCACAAGACAAGGATAATGACAAATCCAAACTCATATGGACTGAACTCAATCTAATTTCTTGCCACCTAGCAGCTCAAGGGCCTTCCATTAATTCCAAGTTGTTATGCAACTAGTTGAGAACTCTTAGAACTCCAATGCAAAACCAACTTTAACTGGAATGGGCACATAATATGTCAACACGATAGGTTACAAACCTCAAGTCGTGGTCTAGTGATTAACAAAACTCTTGATTAGTTCTTGAATCTATCTTAAGATCCTTTTAAGGCTCCCACTGACCTCTTGACATATAAGATTCTCTTTGTCAAGAACCATTCCTTATCAAGTTAAACACTTCTCACAATTGGTCTTAGTTGGTCTTTGTTTTATCCAAAACATCACAACTTACCAATTTCAAATGTATAAGAGTTAGAACATATTTTACTCTAAATTTAACAAGTGTTATAAACCTTTCTTAAGATTATGTCACTCAAGGCTTAATCTTGGAGTATGACTGTAAGATTTAATTTTGGAACAAAGTATAATTTATATTTTGATCTAACCATTTCAACAATTCACGATTCCTCTCCTTAGTCAAACAAAATGATCTAAGGTGTCCTCAGTGGATCAATTGTGACATGGTTTCATAATCACTAAGATAATCATAACACAAAATACACAAGTACTCTCCCATCTCTTCAGATTGGAGAAACTTTTATCTTTCTACCTTATTTGATTCTTCTTTCATTCTGTCATACATTGAAACTTTTCCAATGTTTCAGAATTACACTTAAACTTGTAGGCATAATCATATTTACTAAACTTTAGTAAATCTTATCAACCTTTGTGGTGGACATGACCAGCACACAACCAAGTGTACCCAATCCTTTAGTCCTTCACTTGACTCACATGCGAATGTGAACAAGGAATTAGTCTTAATTTATCAAAGATGAAAATTCTCATTCATCACACAATACAACTTGCATGATACCAAGTTTCTATCCAACTGAAACTTGGGTGATGAGAATCTTTCCTTATTTGGTAAACTATGACACTACAACAAATGAAAGAATCAAATCCATTTCCTATATTTCTTATCAATGGAAACATACAATCAACAAATTTTCACAAATGCCATTGTAAGGATACTTAAAATAAATAAAATCAAAACCATTTTTCTTTTATTTTAAAACTTTGCGGAAAAATTAATCCTTACAATCCATATGGAAAACTTGTTGTTCTCTATTCCTAAGCAATATATCATAACTCTTAAGTAACAGCTCAAAATTCTGATCATCCAACCATGTGATCGAAATCCATCTTCGAGATTAGAATCAGCATATACTTCCTTTAAGTTTCTTCACTTTTTCTTTGATTCTTAAAACATCAACGTGTGACCTCGTCACATTATGCAATAAGAATCTCAGAATAGAAACTTAATAGAGTTAGACAATGGACTTTACCTAAAGTAGAGTCAAACCTATTGACTTTACCATCCTTAAGATGTTTCAGGTAAATTTAGCAGCTTCGCAACCAAAATCATTCCTTTGGCAACAGAATCATATGGACTCTTTGGAAACGTACATCGAACTATCACAGACTTAACCTTTCTCTTTACCATTTGGTCAACCGAGTTGACTATGGTCGGTCCCTTTCCATTGGGAAGAGAACGTTTTTCCTGGACCTCCAATGTCACCATTTTCACTGTCCAAATAGGTTTGGAAAGTAGATCTTCCAATCCAATTTGCTTTACTAATGCTCCAAATCATTGTTGATTTAGCATCATCGAGCAAATAGGTAAGATCATTAAGGGTCTTGTCGCGACCTGTCATTAGGGAGTGACTGAAGAACCAAGTCAGCAACCCGCTACCTCGAGACTTCAACACCCGACTCTCCCGACTTGTCAATATGTGGATTAATCCCCAAGATCTAAGCACATATAAACTTTGCTTGCCAATAGCTATTGAGTGACTTAGTGTCACACCCTAAAAATCGAAGGCGGAAACATTTTCGGGGTTTGACTCCACGTTGAGTATCAAATCCAATGCACATAGTAAGTAAAGTAAAGCAACCATTACATTACATAATAACGTCTTACAGTTGTTTCAAAAGTAAAGTTTGTACAGTTGTGATACATAGTATATATAGACAAAATGAAACAGATCTTCATGTACTCCGTCTTCTGATCAAAAAGGAATCTTCGGGTACCAGTTCTAATGCTGACCTGAGGACACAAGCGGTTTGAAAATCAGCATAAAGCTGGTGAGTTCATAAGCAGTTTTTGTTTTTGAAAATGTTTCGAGTTTCCTTTCTTTTTCTGAAATGTTATGTACACCAAGAAAATCCCGTATTTTCTTAAAAGTTGGTTATTGTTTCACAAATGTAAATTATAGTAAGTTTGTACACTGAAAACATGTCTACTCATGTGAAAATGTATAGTTGGTTATCTGACTTGTTAAACTGTTCTGTTTACTTATCATGTGTTACTAGGAAAGTCCTATACTTTCCTTATTGTATGTTACCAATTGTAAAAGATGTAATGTTATCCAGTTTATTACTCTTTCTAGTTATTTAAGTGTTACCCAGAAAAGCCCCATGCTTTCCTGCACGTTGGTTTCTAATGTAAACGATGTTAAAGATGTAAAAGATGTAATCGTGATTAGGTCCCATGTTTTCCCCAGGAAAGTCCCGTACTTTCCTGAATGTTAGTTACAGTATGTGAAAGATGTAAAAGATGTAAAAGATGTAAAAAGTGGTTCATTATTACTATAAGTAAATCTCTGTTATCCTAATTGCGAGTTCCATAACCATACAATAGACTAAAACCTGTGGCAATAAGTCGTCCACATACTTATGACTTTCGTCACCCTTGAACCATTTCGGTTCGGCTGTAGCTAGCAGCCAGGTGTGGGGTAGTCAGCCCCGTATAGATCTATACACTCAAGTCACGCTCTCTAAATACCAGAGATTCTTGTTATGGGTGTAGTCCTCCACTCGCGTATCTCGGTGGAGTGTTCTCCGAGGACGTGTCTCCAATCATACAGGATTAACAAGTTTACTAGTAATAATATGATAGTCCTCCGCTCGCGTATGTGTGTGGAGTATTACCGAGGACAAAACAGTGTACAAGTATTATGTTCAAATGTGTAATGTCATGCTTTTAACTGATAAAATGTGGATAACCATTTGTGAAATATATGTAAAACATAACAGTTTAAAGACTTATTTCACAAATATATGTTACGTGATCTGCATGTTCAATTTGTTATCAGTTGTGCTAATCAGTAATAAAAGCATATGAATATGAAACACACATTTGAAAACATGTTTTGATTACAAGAATTCCCTTGTACTTTGCTTGTGTCCCCCCCCCACCCCTGAAAACAGTGAAAACAGTGAAAAAGGGTATGGGTATGAACTCACCAGACTCGAAAACGTGTCGGTTTTGAATACTAGACGTTGGTTCGGGGTTTGATTACTCGCAATGCCCCTATGTAAAATGAAATAATGTCCATATATATACAATTAGGGATACATTCACTAATCATATGGAACATTACACTCCAACGAGGTTAAACACCTCAAAACGAGCGTTTGGAGTGACCCGGGTGACATCTTCGGACGTGTAATGGCACTAGTGACTTGGGACTTGAGTTTACTCCCCAAGAGTAAACATTTTAAAGACTTTACAGCCATAGAATAGACACACATACATGAGTTTATGGCCGTAAACTCATGTGGGTGTGATTTTGGGTGTTTAATGGCTTAAATGGACATGGGGATTGTTGGAATGGATTTCTAAAATGCCTTGGAATTGTTTGAATGAAATTTTAACACATAAATGGGAGTTTACGGCCACCCCATAAGAGTTTACAGCCATAAACTCACCTATGGCCAAGGAAAATTGATTTGAGCTTCAAAGGACAATCACATGTAATTCTAGTTAATTTTCCAAGCCTTGTTATGAATTTAGAACATCATTTAACACACTTTTTGGAGTTTACGGCCTAGAGGTATGTTCTAAGGCCGTAAACTCTCTTATACCCATGAAAAAGATAGTTTTTGATGCTTAAAACAATCACATGTGATTCTAGAAATTTATGCAAGCTATTTGAGTGTATTTGATGCATCATTAACATGGTTTTATGAGTTTACGGCCAAGGGTATGTTCCTAGGCCGTAAACTCCTATAAATGACATTTTTGATATGTTTCAAACCCTTAAACTATTTTTAGATGCATCTAGATTTTACCACAAGGCCATTGGTTGAGTTTCAAGACATTTAGACATGTTTTAAGGCACTAAATCCCCATTTAAGTGGAGTTTACGGCCCAACAATGTGCCTTGGCCGTAAACTCACTTTTTTCCCCCAAAAGTCATGTTTAAAGTGTTCCAAGTCTAGATTAGTAAGCCTTAAGGTGATATCTAAGTCCCAACTATGATTTGGAAGGGTTATTTGGCTCAAAAACCCCTTGAACATGAGTTTACGGCCCAAGGATGTGCCTTGGCCGTAAACTCACTTTTGTCCCTCAAAAAGAATGTTTTAAATGTTATAAGTCCTCTCCATTAAGTCATTAAGCCACATCTAATGTCCAACAATGCTTAGGAAGGGCTTTAGGGCTTAAAAACCCCATCTTTAGGAGTTTACGGCCCAAGCTTGTTCCTTGGCCGTAAACTCATGTTCTTGGTCCCAAAACAGAAATTAAACATAACTTTGAAGGCTAAAGAGGTTGAATAACAAGTTACGGGTGTAACCTCTTTGATTTCAAGCCTTAAATCTTTGTTTTGGACCTTGATTTTGGGATGAGGAGAGAGGTTGTGAGAGTTAAATGAGAAATTGACCAAAGGCTTCAAATGGAGGCTTAAACACGTTTATATAGTGTTTAAGTTTTGGACACGGTGGAATTCTACCCGATACCGGTGTTAGACGAGGCTTTTGGTCGTACCCGATTGAGTTACCGTAACCCGATATGGTAATTTCTAGAAATATTCCGATCACTAAAGTTGGGTGTTAAAATGATTTCTAAATGTATTAAGATACCCATTAATTCATTTTATATACGCACTAGTTAATGACTTAATTAAACGGGAGGTCGGAAATCGAATTTGAAAACGACGATTGGTTGCGCGAATTGTACTACAAAAGAGTTACAATAAATGATACGGAAATTTCGGGTTGTTACATTATCCTCCCGTTAAAGGGAATTTCGTCCCGAAATTCAAGTTTAAAACACAAGACAAGATACAAATCATGGATCTGGAAAGGGTTGTGGATACTTCTGTTTCATTGAATCTTCCCGTTCCCAAGTGAATTCCGGTCCCCGCTTGGCATTCCAGCGAACCTTCACTAACGGGATGCGACTTTTGTTTTGTACGTTTGACTTCTCGATCCATGATATCGATCGGTTCCTCCACAAAGTTGAGGTTTTCATTGATCTCGATCTCGTCTAAGGGAATTGTTAGGGTTTCATCGGATAGGCACTTTTTGAGATTTGAAACATGGAAGACAGGATGAATGTTACTGAGTTCGTGAGGTAAATGAAGTTTATAGGCAACTGGACCGATCCTAGAGAGGATCTCAAAGGGTCCAATGTACCTTGGATTAAGTTTCCCACGCTTGCCAAAGTGTACAGTGCCTTTCCAGGGCGACACCTTCAACAGAACACGGTCTCCATCCTGGAATTCTAGTGGTTTCCGACGATTATCAGCGTAACTCTTTTGACGATCACGTGAAGCTTTCAATCGGTTACGAATTTGAATGATCTTTTCGGTGGTTTCGCGGATGATTTCAGGACTAGTGAGAGCACTGTCGGGGACTCGACTCCTGGCTAACTGTGTATCCCCCACCTCGGCCCAGCACAGAGGGGATCTGCACTTACGACCATATAGGGCTTCGAACGGAGCAGCCCTAATGCTGGTGTGGTAACTGTTGTTGTATGAGAATTCGATCAAGGATAGATGTGTGTCCCACGACTTTCCAAATTCAATGACACATGCCCTAAGCATGTCCTCCAGGGTTTGGATTGTTCTCTCACTCTGTCCATCGATCTGAGGATGATACGCCGTGCTCATATTTGGTTTGGTTCCAAGGGCTTTCTGGAGGGACTGCCAGAATTTGGAGGTAAACCTGCTATCTCGATCAGACATAATGGATACAGGTACACCGTGTAGACATACCACCTCCTGGATGTAGATTCGCGCGAGCCTTTCCATCTTGTATGATTCTTTGATTGGAATGAAGTGAGCGGATTTTGTTAAACGATCGGCAATTACCCAAATGGTATCGTACCCACTAGAGCACTTGGGCAGTTTGGTGATGAAATACATGGTAACCATCTCCCATTTCCACTCGGGGATCTCGGGCTGTTGGAGAAGACCGGAGGGTTTCTGATGTTCAACTTTGACTTTGGCGCAGGTCAGACACTTGCCCACGAAAGTAGCTATCTCAGCTTTCATGTTTGGCCACCAATGTTGTTTCTTGTGATCCAGGTACATCTTGTCAGAACCTGGGTGAACAGAGTATTTGGTTCTGTGTGCTTCCTCCATGACTATTTCCCTGAATCCTCCGGACTTGGGAATCCAGATTCGATCCATGAAACAGTGAACTCCGTCACCTCTGTTCTCAAGTTTCTTTTCCATTCCTCTCAAGGTTTCATTTGACATGTTCTCAGGTTTGAGGGCTGTTAACTGGGCTTCTCGGATTTGTATGGGTAGATTGGAATGGATGGTCATCGTCTGGTTCTTCACTTTGTGGCCTGCACTATCCTTTCGGCTAAGGGCATCTGCTACCACATTGGCCATGCCGGGGTGGTAACGGATTTCACACTCATAATCACTGAGTAATTCTACCCATCGCCGTTGTCTCATGTTTAAGTGCTCTGATTAAAGATGTGCTGCAGGCTCTTGTGATCAGTGAAGATCGTGCACTTGGTTCCGTAGAGATAATGTCTCCAAATCTTCAATGCAAAGACTACTGCTCCTAGTTCCAAGTCATGTGTAGTATAGTTGACCTCGTGTGCTTTCAGCTGTCTAGAGGCGTAGGCAATCACCTTTCCTCTTTGCATAAGCACACAGCCTAAACCTTGATTAGACGCATCGCAGTAGACAACGAAGTCCTCTGTCCCTTCAGGCAGAGACAGAACAGGCGCGCGACATAAGGCTCTCTTCAACGTTTGGAATGCAGTTTCTTGATTATCACTCCAACAAAAGGGTACACCTTTATGTGTTAGAGTGGTTAAAGGTTTGGCGATTTTGGAAAATTTCTGAATGAATCATCGATAGTAGCCGGCGAGACCCAAGAATTGACGAATTTATGTGGGTGTTTTCGGTGCCGACCAATTCTCTATTGCTTTAATCTTGGAATGATCTACATGAATACCCTCCTCACTTACCACGTGACCGAGGAAAGTTACCTTCCGTATCCAGAATTCACATTTGGAAATTTTCGCGTATAGCTTTTCGGATCTAAGGGTCTCCAACACTAGCCTCAAGTGTTGCTTGTGGTCTTCTTCGCTTCGGGAGTAGACGAGGATGTCGTCAATGAATACGATGACGAATTTGTCTAAGAAAGGACGGCACACTCGGTTCATCAGGTCCATGAACATAGCCGGTGCATTGGTTAGACCAAAGGGCATCACTACAAACTCGTAGTGTCCATACCGAGTCCTAAAAGCTGTTTTGGAAACATCATTCTCCTGGACTCGTAACTGATGGTACCCTGACCGAAGGTCTATCTTTGAAAAGTAGCTGGCTCCCTGGAGTTGATCGAAGAGGTCATCTATTCGTGGAAGAGGATATCGGTTCTTAACAGTTAACTTGTTTAGTTCACGATTGTCGATACACATCCGAAAGGATCCATCTTTCTTCTTGACAAATAGAACCGGAGCTCCCCTGGGTGAGGAACTCGGTCTAATGAATCATTTACTGAGCAACTCATTGAGTTGACTGGATAACTCCTGCATTTCTGCTGGAGCTAAGCGATACGAAGATTTTGCTACGGGGGTAGCTCCAGGAATTAGGTCAATACGGAACTCGACCTGACGTTCGGGAGGAATTCCTGGAAGCTCTTCGGGAAACACATCTGGAAAGTTACAGACTTCAAGTTTGCTTGCGAGGTCTCTAACTTCTTGTTTCTCGTTGATCACATGGGCTAAGAATGTAATGCACTCCTTCCGTAGGAGCTTTCGAGCTTTGATGCAAGAAATGATATGAAGATTGGAACTGGGTTTATCGCCATAGATTACGAGAGTTTGATCCGAAGGAAGATTGAGACGAATGGCTTTTTCGTAACAAAGAATATCAGCATGATTGGGACTCAACCAATCCATACCAATGATAACATCAAAGCTCTTAATGGAAACGGGCATGAGATCTATAGGAAATGAGTGATCGTTTAAGGTAAGCGTACAACCTATGAATACATCGTTAGCGATTTCTTTCTCACCGTTAGCCATCTCGACGGTAAACGTTTTAGTTAGTGGTTGAGGATTTGGTTTTAGATTATGTTTGAATGCATGACTAACAAAACTCCTTTTAGCACCCGAATCGAAAACAATACTAGCATATGAGTTGTCGAGAAGGAACATACCCGAAACAACAGTGGGATTTGCGACTGCTTCCTCCCGTCCCATGGTTAGAACCCTTCTAGTGTTATCAGCAGTTGACTTCTTGGGACAGTTCCTTTTAAAGTGCCCAACTTCACCACAGTTGTAGCAGGCTTGACTAACACCTGCTCCATATGATTGGTTGGCTGATTGGGTAGGAGTTTTGCAGAATCGAACTGTGTGCCCTTTCTTACCACAGTTGGTACAGGATAGTTCTTGGCAGGGACCAGGATGATGATGGTATTTACACTTGTCACACAGAGGGAGGTTACCAGCATATTTACTGGTAGGAGTTTGGACTGTGGATCCCATGATAGAAACAGCAGCAACAGGGGTAGTAGTAGCAGCATGGACTGCTACCGTCTGTTGTTTCTTCGAAGATCCTTGAGAAGATTGACCCTTCTTCTTTTACCAGAATTTTCTCTTTTCGCCACTCCTTTGAGTCGGCTCAGAAGTGGTAGTAATTTCCTTAACGTCGTCGTTGTGATCAATCAGAATTTGAGCTAAAGTCTTAGCACTATCATAGGTATCCGGACGAGCAGCCAAAACGTGACTCTTTGTCGGTTGAGATAACCCCCAAACAAACCTTTCAATCTTTTTGTTCTCAAGAGTGACTAATCCCGGGCAGAGAAGTGCGAGATCATCGAATCGGGAAGTATATGAAGCAATGTCGGAACCTTTCATCTTCAGGTTCCAGAGCTCGTGCTCTAATTTCTGCATTTCACCACGGGGCCAGTATTCGGCAATAAGAAGTTCTTTCATAGCTTCCCAGCCCATGGCATTGGCTACAGGTAAGGTTAGAGATTTGACTCGGCCATTCGACCAAGTCAAGGCTTTATCAAAGAAAGTACAGGCTGCGAACTTGACTTTATCGAACTCCACACAAGCAAAGATTTCAAAGATGGACTCGATTTTCTCGAACCATCGAGATAAGGAAATGACACCTCCAGGGCCATTGAAGGATGTTGGTTTTGCGTTCATGAAATCTTTGTAGGAACCCCCTCTTTGGTGTCCCTGGCGAACCTCAGGGTTTTGAGATTGAGGACCACTTCCTGAACCACTAGGGTTCATGTGTGACATAGCTGCTACCATTGCAGCTGTCATCATCGTCTGGATTGATGCTAGGTCAAATTGGGGAGGAGGTGGCGGCGAAGAAGGATTGTTGTTGTTCTTTGAGCTAGGTCTATTTCGAGGAGGCATCTTGATCTAATAAGATCAAGAAAGAGAGGATGGTAAGTTCTCTATATTGAATCGATAGAGATGGCAGTTAAATGATTTGAATAAGCGATAAAGCAGGAAAGAGTTATCAAAACAGATAATTTATCGCTAAGAATAATCACAGAAAGCCACTCAAACAAGGATTTCTACAGAGGATTGGGATCGAGAAATACTCCCATAGTATTTCATGAATCGATTACAACAATGGTTTGATGTTTGGGATATTAGGGTAAGTTTTAGGCATGCCGTATACCATAGTCACTCCCAAGCACATGTTGGCCATGTCTCGAATGAATATAGTTGGCCAGACTATATTGACCCTAGACACGACTACATAACTGCCCAGGTTTAACCATAGTACACAACACCCAATTACTTATGTTCTGTTCTACTTGTGGTCACGGATGACGACGGTTCGATATAATTGTATACTTTTGAAAATACTTGTAGTTTGAAGATACTTTTAATTCAGAGCACTTAGGCCCTTTAGTGTTTATAGTTTTATACCATGTAAGGTTTGGTATACTTCATTCACTATAAACAAGGGCTCTGATACCAATCTGTCACACCCCGAAAACCGAAGGCGGAAACATTTCCGGGGTTTGAATCCACGTTGAGTATCAAATCCAATGCACATACTAAGTAAACTAAAGCAACCATTACATTACATAATAATGTTTTACAGTTGTTTCAAAAGTCAAGTTTGTACAGTTGTGATACATAGTATATATAGACAAAATGAAACGGATCTTCATGTACTCCGTCTTCTGATCAAAAAGGAATCTTCGGGTACCTGTTCTAACGCTGACCCGAGGACACAAGCGGTTTGAAAATCAACATAAAGCTGGTGAGTTCATAAGCGGTTTTTGTTTGTGAAAATGTTTCGAGTTTCCTTTTTGTTTCTGAAATGTTATGTACACCAAGAAAATCCGGTATTTTCTTAAAAGTTGGTTATTGTTTCACAAATGTAAAGTATAGTAAGTTTGTACACTGAAAACATGTCTACTCATGTGAAAATGTATAGTTGGTTATCTGACTTGTTAAACTGTTCTGTTTACTTATCATGTGTTACCAGGAAAGTCCCATACTTTCCTTATTGTATGTTACCAATTGTAAAAGATGTAATGTTATCCAGTTTGTTACTCTTTCTAGTTATGCAAGTGTTACCCAGAAAAGCCCCATGCTTTCCTGCACGTTGGTTTCTAATGTAAATGATGTTAAAGATGTAAAAGATATAATCGTGATTAGGTCCCATGTTTTCCCCAGGAAAGTCCCGTACTTTCCTGAATGTTAGTTACAGTATGTGAAAGATGTAAAAGATGTAAAAGATGTAAAAAGTGGTTCATTATTACTATAAGTAAATCTCTGTTATCCTAATTGCGAGTTCCATAACCATACAATAGACTAAAACCTATGGTAATAAGTAGTCCACATGTGGCAATAAGTCGTCCACATACTTATGACTTTCGTCACCCTTGAACCATTTCGGTTCGGCTGTGGCTAGCAGCCAGGTGTGGGGTAGTCAGCCCCGTATAGATCTATATACTCAAGTCACGCTCTCTAAATACCAGAGATTCTGGTTATGGGTGTAGTCCTCCACTCGCGTATCTCGGTGGAGTGTTCTCCGAAGACGTGTCTCCAATCATACAGGATTAACAAATTTACTAGTAATAATATGATAGTCCTCTGCTCGCGTATGTGTGTGGAGTATTACCGAGGACAAAATAGTGTACAGGTATTATGTTCAAATGTTTAATGTCACGCTTTTAACTGATAAAATGTGGAAAGCCATTTGTGAAATATATGTAAAACATAACAGTTTAAAGACCTATTTCACAAATATATGTTACGTGATCTGCATGTTCAATTTGTTATCAGTTGTGGTAATCAGTAATAAAAGCATATGAATATGAAACACACATTTGAAAACATGTTTTGAGTACAAGAATTCCCTTGTACTTTGCTTGTGTCCCCCCTGAAAACAGTGAAAACAGTGAAAAAGGGTAGGGGTATGAACTCACCGGACTCGGAAACGTGTCGATTTTGAATACTAGACGTTGGTTCGGGGTTTGATTATTAGCGATGCCCCTATGTAAAATGAAATAATGTCCATATATATACAATTAGGGATACATTCACTAATCATATGGAACATTACACTCCAACGAGGTTAAACACCTCAACACGAGCGTTTGGAGTGACCCGGGTGACATCTTCGGACGTGTAATGGCACTAGTGACTTGGGACTTGAGTTTACTCCCCAAGAGTAAACATTTTAAAGACTTTACAGCCATAGAACAGACACACATACATGAGTTTACGGCCGTAAACTCATGTGGGTGTGATTTTGGGTGTTTAATGGCTTAAATGGACATGGGGATTGTTGGAATGGATTTCTAAAATGCCTTGGAATTGTTTGAATGAAATTTTAACACTTAAATGGGAGTTTACGGCCACCCCATAAGAGTTTACGGCCATAAACTCACCTATGGCCAAGGAAAATTGATTTGAGCTTCAAAGGACAATCACATGTAATTCTAGTTAATTTTCCAAGCCTTGTTATGAATTTAGAACATCATTTAACACACTTTTTGGAGTTTACGGCCTAGAGGTATGTTCTAAGGCTGTAAACTCTCTTATACCCATGAAAAAGATAGTTTTTGATGCTTAAAACAATCACATGTGATTCTAGAAATTTATGCAAGCTATTTGAGTGTATTTGATGCATCATTAACATGGTTTTATGAGTTTACGGCCAAGGGTATGTTCCTAGGTCGTAAACTCCTATAAATTACATTTTTGATATGTTTCAAACCCTTAAACTATTTTTAGATGCATCTAGATTTTACCACAAGGCCATTGGTTGAGTTTCAAGACATTTGGACATGTTTTAAGGCACTAAATCCCCATTTAAGTGGGGTTTACGGCCCAAGAATGTGCCTTGGCTGTAAACTCACTTTTGTCCCCCAAAAGTCATGTTTAAAGTGTTCCAAGTCTAGATTAGTAAGCCTTAAGGTCATATCTAAGTCCCAACTATGATTTGGAAGGCTTATTTGGCTCAAAAACCCCTTGAACATGAGTTTACGGCCCATGGATGTGCCTTGTCCATAAACTCACTTTTTTCCCTCGAAACCAATGTTTTAAATGTTATAAGTCCTTTCCATTAAGTCATTAAGCCATATCTAATGTCCAACAATGCTTAGGAAGGGTTTTAGGGCTTAAAAACCCCATCTTTAGGAGTTTACGGCCCAAGCTTGTTCCTTGGCCGTAAACTCATATTCTTGGTCCCAAAACACAAATTAAACATAAATTTGAAGGCTAAAGAGGTTGAATAACAAGTTACGGGTGTTACCTCTCTGATTTCAAGCCTTAAATCTTTGTTTTGGACCTTGATTTTGGGATGAGGAGAGAGGTTGTGAGAGTTAAATGAGAAATTGACCAAAGGCTTCAAATGGAGGCTTAAACACGTTTATATAGTGTTTAAGTTTTGGACATGGTGCAATTCTACCCGATACCGGCGTTAGACGAGGCTTTTGGTCGTACCCGATTGAGTTACCGTAACCCGATACAGTAATTTCTAGAAATATTCCGATCAATAAAGTTGGGTGTTAAAATGATTTCTAAATGTATTAAGACACCCATTAAGTCATTTTATATACGCACTAGTTAATGACTTAATTAAACGGGAGGTCGGAAATCGAATTTGAAAACGACGATTGGTTGCGCGAATTGTACTACAAAAGAGTTACAATAAATGATACGGAAATTTCGGGTTGTTACACTTCGAACTTATCAAGTCTTAAAACTTGTAGGATAAGGAGATTTATTCGAGGAGGTGGATTAGGTGAAGTATGATTTCTAGTCCCACAAGTGCCCAACAAAGGGATTGATCTTTCACCTTCATTGCCATTTGGGATATCATCTTCACTAGGAAGCTTGTTCCTAAAGATTTGGGAAGACGATAGCTGTCTAAACTAGACATCTATAATGGGAGAAATTCAAGTTAGTTGATTTAAAGTCCTTAATACAACACCCAATTGAAGTATTAAGGCTAGGACCCAATAACCTATTTATAATTGGAAGAGGGATGCCGTAATCCAAGTTATAAAATAGTTAAAGGTAGGCAAATGACGATTTACCAATTTCCACCATGAAAACGAAATATTTTATTATCAGGTTTTATTGGTTTTGAAACTCCTAGATCTTTTGAGATACATTGAGCTTTTCAATGGCATGTTTGAATCTCGATTGTGCACTTTCAAATTTGTTACTGGGATGACGAGGATCACAAACAAGGTGTGAATAACCATACAAATTGACTTGGTACCCTTAACAATATTACCTAATCGATGTGCCGGTTAACCACACACGCTCCACCGATCTATAATAAAGTCAAGTTACCCTTGCCACTCTTACTAGTCCATATTAGTGTGCCGGTTAACCACACACGCTCCACTAACGACTTGGTAAGGTACAAAGTGTAATTTTATGGGCTAGCACCTTTTCACATTTTCCTAAGTAACTAAGATTGGGAATTAATAAGTGTTTAGTTACTTAATATTTTTTATTATACTTTTAATGAATATTTAAAGTCGTATCCTACCCGTTCGGCAGTAACCTTATACCCCCTTAAATTCAATTTTGAATTCAAGTATACATGAGGAGTAACTTTTCAAATTCCAAAACTTGAGGGCAAGTTTTGAAACTATTTCAAGACTCTTTAAATCATAACTTATGAGTTTAATGGTTCATTAAAATGAAGACTCTTCATTTTAATGTAACCCCTTATTCTTTTAAAACAATTTAAAGAAGTGTCTCTTCAACATCTATGACTTGAGGACAAGTTATGGAGTCATTAAAGTATTAAATGGAAAAAACTCTTACATTTTATTTAACCTACAAAACTTTTATGAGTTTTTAATATTCATAAATATGACTTTTCACATAACTTGAAGACAAGTTACAAAAACATATTTTGTGAACTTCTTTTAGACTAATACGGATTGAAAACAACTAAAACATAATTTTTCATTATCAATCTAAACTAACTCATAAATCAAGGAAACATAAAATTCTTGAAAATTCATAACCTGAGGACAAGTTATGAACTCCATACAATTTTCAACATGATCATGAATTATATCAACAAACAATTTGCACACAATTCCTATGATCTAGCGAAACTCATAAGTATGATTATTCATAATCAACAATTTTCAAGAATAACATGAACACATATAAACTTGAAACTTCTATTATGGCATTAAAATTGGTTTAACATAATCATTACCACATTCAAAACAAGTTTTATAAGCCCAAAACAGTCAAAGGTAATGATTCTAGACCAATTCCAGCACCAAAACTCAAAAATATGCTGTCTGGGGTTCCAAATTGTCGAGTGCATGAACAAACACGGTGAGTTGGATGCATTTTGCCTTGGACTCGGCGAGTCTGCTGGGCAGACAGCACCAAAAGTCGATTTTTAGGCAGTTTAAGCAAGTACAACAAGAAAACAAGCCTAGTCTCTGATACCACTGTTGGGTTTTGAGCAATCTAACACTCCCAAGTGTACATGCAACCCTAAATACCTTGGATCTATGTTTTCTCTGTTATACATGCAAATATCAACTTTCCAAGGTATTGTAGTATTCTAGCATACAAAACTTTGAATAACACAAGTTAGAATAACATACCTTTTGTTGGTGCTTGTCTTCATGAAGCTTGAGTGCCTAGTTCCCCAAGTGTGACACCTCAAATGGTTCACCCAACACCATAAGCACTTGGAATAACTTAGAGAGAAATTAGAACACTTCATGAAATCGTTTTGCCCTCACCCTCACACATAGTGTACAATTTCTTGAGCCATGGGATTCTTTTATATGGTGGCTATTAGGGTTACTGTTGGATTAATGTCTAAGTCCATAACTATATTTGGTAAGACTTGACCCGACCCGGCATGGTCCATTTGGGTTGCATACCATCATGCACTTGGATAGACTAAATGAGAGAAATAAGACACTTATGGTTATTAATATATTATAAGTTCTAGTATATTAATAATAAGAATAATGAGATTATTTAATTAGTATTGATCATGAATTAATCTAGGATTAATTGAGTGATCAAAAGAAGACTAATTAAATATATGGGTTGATTGTGTAAATCATCCATACTTGTATAGTGGGCTAATGCTCCATGGATTATCTAGTTGGGCCAAAACCCATATGATGCTCCATGGATGCTCCATGGTGTCTTTGAACCCATGGATCCAAGAAAATGGAAAGTCATGACAATTAGGGTTTACCCTAATTGTATAAGTATATAAGCATCTTATTCTTGAGGAAAATCGGCCACTAGAAAGACTAGTATTATTCTTGAAGAGGGCTAGCCGATTTCATGAACTGTAGAATTCTCTCTAAGTTATTCTAAGTGTTTTGATGATTGTGAACCATTTGAGGTGTCACACTTGGGGCACTAGGCACTCAAGCTTCATGAAGACAAGCACCATCAAAGAGGTATGTATTCTATCTTGTTATATTGATAGTTTTGTATGCTAGTTTAGGATAATACCTTGGATATTCATATTTGCATGTATAATAGAGAAAACATAGATCCAAGGTATTTAGGGTTGCATGTACACTTAGGAGTGTTAGAATGCTCATAACCCAACAGTGGTATCAGAGCCTAGGCTTGTTTTCTTGTTATACCTGCAATAGAAGCTGAAAAATCGAAATTGGTGCTGTCAGCCCAGCAGACTCGCCGAGTCCATGAAGGGACTCGATGAGTCCAAGGGAAAATGCATCCAACTCACCGAGTTGTGTTCATGCACTCGACGAGTTGGACCCCAGACAACATACTTTCGAGGTTTTTGGCTAGAAATGGACTAGGAACATTACCCTAAGTTGTTTTTGAACTTATAAACTTGTTTTTTGATGTGGTAATGTTCATGCTAATCCATTTTCAAAGATAATTGTCAATAGATTCATGTTTTGTATAAGTTTCAAGGTTAGACTAATTACATGAAAAAGTTTGATTTGAATTATCTTGTTCTTATGAGTTTCTTAGATTAATAGAAAAGTTGAATGAAATAGTTGTTTTCAATCCATTTTAATCTAAGAGTTGAGTATAAAATGTGTTTTTGTAACTTGTCCTCAAGTTATATGAAAAGTCACATTTAAGTCTCATAAAACTCATAAAATTGGCAAAGGTTACAAAAATGAAGAGTCTAGTTCTAATTAATTGGAGTTATGACTCCATAATTTGTCCTCAAGTTATGGAGGACCAAGAGTCTCTTCATTAAATAATATATATATATATATATATATATATATATATATATATATATATATATATAAAATAATGTAACCTTAATTAATTCCATAAGTTATAAAAATAAAGAAAAGTTAATTCTTTTATTAGTTTAAAGTCTTCCATAAGTTATGGAACTTGAAGAGTTTTTTGGATTAAAACTACTTTAAACACATAAGTTATGGAATTAATTAGTTTTGAATAGTTTCAAAACTTGCCCTCAAGTTTTGGAATTTGTAAAGTTTTCTCTTATGAATACTTTAATTCCATGTTAGCCCTTAGAATTTTAAAAGTTAAAATTCAACCCTTATACTTTATAATATTATAAGTTAATAATATATATATGTATAAGAGTAAAGTCGGTCTTACCGGTAGTACGCCTCATTCACGAAGCCGGTCTATAAGGTGGGTATAAGGTTGTTGCCTATAAAATGGCAACTTAATGGGTGTTCACTCTCACCCACCGCTTGCTTGACTGGTGGAGGGTCGTTAGCCGAACGGGTTTGACAGGACTATAATTCTCCCTTCATTAAAAGTATTAATGATAAATACTAAGTAACTAAACTCTAAATAATACCCAATCTTAGTTACTTAGGAAAATGTGAATAAGGTGCTAATCCATGAAATTACACTTTGCACTTTGTTTAAGTCGGTTAGTGGAGCGTGTGTGGTTAACCGGCACACTAACTCATATTTAACAAGGTAGGCAAAGGGTAACTTAATGTTTATCATAGTATCGATGGAGCGTTTGTGGTTAACCGGCACATCGATTGAGGGGTAAACACTTAAGGGTACCAAGTAATTTGCATGGTTACTTCACACCTTGTTTTGTGATCCTCGACATCCCACTCACAAAACCTGAAGGGCACACTCGAGATTGAAACATGCCATTGAATAGTTCAATGAATCTCAAAAGATCTAGGAGTTTCAAATCCAATTAAAACCTAATAATACATTTCGTTTATCTTGGTGGAAATTGGTGAATCGTCATTCACCTACCTTCAAATTGTTTTATAGCTTGGATTACGGCATACCTCTTCTAAGTTATAAAATAGTTTGTTGGGTCCTAGCCTTAATATTTCATATTGGGTGTCATATTAAGGACTTTAGATCAACTATCTTGAATATCTCCCAAAAGATGTCTGGTTTAGACATTTATGATCTTCGCAAATCTCTTGAAACAAGCATTCCTAATGAAGATGATGTCCCATGGATATCATACTTCTTTCTCCTCCTCCAATTATTCTCCCTAACCCACAAGTTCTTGAAAAGTTTAAGATCACTCAAGCCCTAATGGCAAGGCAAGGTCTAGGTGTGATCACATCTTGGAGATGTAGTCACATATTGACAAGCCGGGAGAGTTGGGTGTCAAAGTCTTGAGAAAGTTAGTGGCTCAATTACTTTCTAAGTCACATAGTGAGTTCTTTTGGAACACCTATGAAACAGACTATGACAAGACCCTTAATGATCTTATCTATTTGCTAAGATCAAGTTCCTGAAACTTTATGGACATTGACAATGGTGACACTGGAAATACAGAAAAAACATTCTCTTCCCAAGGAAAGGGATTGACCATAGTCAACTAGGTTGACCAAATGGTAAAGAGAAAAAAGGCTAAGTCTGTAATAGTCCTGTGTACCATTATCAAAGGGTCCATATGTTTATATTGCCAAAGTAAGCGTTATTAGTTACGAAGCTACCAAATTTACCTAAGGATGTTAAAGTCAATAAGTTTGACTCTACTTCAGGTAAAGTCCACTATCTAACTCTGTTAAGTTTCTATTCTGAGATTCCTGATACATGATGTGACTGGGTCACATGGTAATGTTTTAAGAATCAAAGAAAAGTAAAGGAACTTAAAGAAAGAATATGTTGAATCTGATCGCGTAGATGGATTTCTATCGCGTAGTTTGAAGATCGGATTCTTGAGCTACTTCTTAGGAGTTATGAGATATTGCTTAGGAATAGATAACAACAAGTTTTCATATGGGTTGTAAGGATAAGTTTTTCCGCATAGTTTTAAAATAAATGAAATTTTTGATTTTATTTATTTTAAAAATCCTTACAATGGCATTTGAGGAAAAATTGTTGCTTATACGATTCCATTAATAGCAAGAGTGGAAATATGAAATTGATTCTTTCATTTGTGGTAATGTCTAAATTTATCAAATAAAGGAAAGATTCTCATCACCCAAGTCTTAATTGGACCGGAACATGGAATCATGCAAGGTGTATAGCATGATGAATGAGAACTTTCAAGTATTGGAAAATTAAGACTAATTACTTATTCACATGGATGTGTGAGTCAAGTAATGGACTAAGGGATCGAGTACATAGTCATGTGCACTGATTAAGTCCACCACAAAAGATTAATAAGACTATTCGTCAAAGTTTACTAAAGCTCAGTACATATGATTATACTTACAGGCTTAAGTGTAACTCTGAGACATTGGAAAAGGTTCCAATGTAAGGTAGAGCGAATAAGAAGAATCAACTTAGGCAGAAAGATAAAAGTTTCTAAAATCTGAAAAGATGGGAGAATACTTTACTATCAGTTTTGTGATCATCTAAATGATTAAGAAACCATATCAAAATTAGTTCTCTAAGGAAGTCTTAGTGCATTCTTATGACTAAGAAGAAGGGATCTTGAATTGTTGAAATGGTTAAATCAAGAAGATGAGTCATACGTTGTTCCAATACAAGTCTTAGAGTCATACTCCAAGATTGTAATTTGAGTGACATGTCTTAAAGAAGGTTTAAAACACTTGACAAATGTAAGAGTAAAAGTTTTCTACTCTTGTACATTTGAAATTGGTAAGTTGTGATGTTTTGGATAAAACAAAGACCAACTTAGGCCAATTGTGTGAAGTGTTTGTCTTGATTAGAATCCACACTATCTCTTGGATGTTTGACAAGGAAGTCTTATAGGTCAAGAGGACAGTGGGAGTCTTAAAGGTCTTGAAATTCTCAAGAACTAATCAAGAATGAAACCTAAAGTTCTTCACTAGCACACGACTTGAGGTTTATAACCTATCATGTTGACATATTCTGTGCCCCTTCCAATCAAAGTTGGCTTTGCATATGTGTTCTTAGAGTTCTCAATTGGTTGCACAACAACTTGGAAGCAATGGCAGGCCCTTGAGCTGCCAGGTGGCAAGAAATTAAGATTGAGTTCAATCCATATGGTTTTGGATTTGTCATTATCTTTGTCTTGTGATTATGGTTTTGACAAATTCATATGGATAGGAACTCATACACCATATAAATCTAAGTGTCATAAGGTTTCTCTCCGATTCACAAAAATGATGGTGAGGAAACACTTTCACTAAGTAGATTTTAGTTAGATAGCAATTGTGATATTTGCATTCTCAAAGTCGTTAGTGGAGCGTGTGTGGTTTACCGGCACACTAACTTGGACTTGTGAGAAGTGGCAAAAAGGTCTAACCATTATAATTACGGCATCCCTCTTCATAATTGTTTAGACACACATGTGAGCTATCTAAGAGAGCTGTATGATATTGATAAAGTCTTATCAAGGAAATCTAGTATCAGAAATCTGAACTTTGGTAAGAAAGTCAATAAAGTATTGATTTCTAGAAGTCCAGCTGATTTTTGAGAACATGTCGAAGCTAGTGGGAGCATAAGTGTTATGCTAATAATCATCATGTTAGTGGGAGCATGATAATTATGATAAAGATTGCAAGTTAGCAATGTTAATTATAGAAAACAAAAGGTTTCAATTGGGAAAAAGTTGTTTTGCTATAATTAAGGGAGAGGAAATTATACTTCATCTCAAATCTATAAGCTTAGATCGTGAGGTTTTAATCATTTAGTTAAGGATATATATGAATTTCATGTTGGAATGGCTCAACATAAGGAAATTCTGTATATGGGTCCATTATTTGCGTTCTTAAATTCGATTATGATTACGGCATCCCTTTTCATAATCTAAATTATGAGAACTTGGAAAATAGAAATGGAAATGTTATAGAAAAAGACTGGTTTAGTCTTTATGTGAGACATCATGAATCGTGTCCCATATGCTTCGGATATAGGACCGATTACATGTGCTATATTCATCCTTTCTAAAATTTTCCAAATGCCTAGGGCATTAAGAAAGGAAAAGGTTTAGAACTGGATATGACTAAAAGGATTAAACAATTGTCGAGGAAAATCTAAGGTTTACCAAAGATTGGTTGCTCAAGGACAGTTGGAAGTATAGTGATAATTCTGGAAGGACCATATTGATATAATCTGTAAGGAGGCAACTCTTGTTCAGAAGTGATAGTCAAAATGAATCTGGAAATGTTTCAAAGTCAGAAATTTCAATCTGTGTAAGATTAAGGAAACATAATGCAAGAAGGATGTTTCCAAGGAATTGATCTCCTTTGGAATACTCTGTAATGATTGTTTCCAAGTCTTTCTGACTTTGTGCATAATCATTACAAGAAGATCAATGCATATAAGTTTAGAATCTAACAGATTTCAGTAAATGACATGAATTTGGAATTCTTGTATTTACAGTAAGGATTTGAGAGTGTGAAAAGAGAATCATTGAAGTTATGTTCAATTGATCTAGTTCACAAAGTAAAGATCATAGACAAACATAGTATGCATACTTGGTGTATGGCATGACTAGTGTTTAGAAAACATAGTGTACATGCTTGGAGTATGGGACAACTATTGTTTTAAATTCAAGAATAATGTTGATAGCTGAAACAGTATACAATGAATAATGTGTAATCATATGGTGATAAATAAAAGGTGTTTTATTTATATTCATAAGTTCTGAGACCATATTGGATTCAATTATTATTGTGTTGCACTTTGCATGTTTTGACTTCCCGAATAAACTAGGTTATTCTTCCGGAATGACTAAGTTATTCAAACCATCCACAGTCGGTCATATGTTGGAAGTAGATATGAATTAAGACTGTCATGGGTTGGCTTGTAGAGGTCTAAGGTGTTGGACAAATGGCTATAACACTCATGAGTGCTCATAAGTTCTGAGTATTGGATTCAACCCGCGCTCATTGGAATCACTTCATGGATTTTATCACGAGTGATCTTGAGACAATAATATCTTATATTCTTCAAACCTAGAGATATGAGTTGTTACTATGAGTTGGTTGTACATTGATTGCACGAAACTGCATTTGGTAACTCGGTGCTATAAAACGTGTCTTTGTGTATGATTCAACAAGTAGTAGAACAAGCCATATGAGTCGAAGTTTATCCATTCCTTTTACCTTCGGGATAAAAGCGATATCTGTGGGCCCCTCGATGATTTGATGATGACAAATGGAAGTGCTCGGCCGGGCCAGGATTGATTTGATTTGTTCAATTAGTCAGTCGTCATAAATCGGAAATCGAGAAACAACAAATGGGCAGAGAGAATGATTATAATCGATGTCTCAGTCCATATGATATCTAGAATGGAGGAATATATGATCCCTTATCTAATGGACAACTCATTGACAAGATCAGAGTTCATCTACAAGGTCAGAGTTCGACAGAAGCTTTTGAGAGCTACGATTGCCAGTTGGTTCCTGAAGTCATACGCAATAATAGTTTTAGACTTATCCAAGTGGGAGACTGTTGGATTAATGTCTAAGTCCATAACTATAATTGGTAAGACTTGACCCGACCCGGCATGGTCCATTTGGGTTGCATACCATCATGCACTTGGATAGAGTAAATGAGAGAAATAAGACACTTATGGTTATTAATATGTTATAAGTTCTAGTATATTAATAATAAGAATAATGAGATTATTTAATTAGTATTGATCAAGAATTAATCTAGGATTAATTGAGTGATCAAAAGAAGACTAATTAAATATATGGGTTGATTGTGTAAATCATCCATACTTTTATAGTGGGCTAATGCTCCATGGATTATCTAGTTGGGCCAAAACCCATATGATGCTCCATGGATGCTCCATGGTGTATTTGAACCCATGGATCCAAGAAAATGGAAAGTCATGACAATTAGGGTTTACCCTAATTGTATAACTATATAAGCATCTTATTCTTGAGGAAAATCGGCCACTAGAAAGACTAGTATTATTCTTGAAGAGGGCTAGCCGATTTCATGAAGTGTAGAATTCTCTCTAAGTTATTCTAAGTGTTTTGATGATTGTGAACCATTTGAGGTGTCACACTTGGGGCACTAGGCACTCAAGCTTCATGAAGACAAGCACCATCAAAGAGGTATGTATTCTATCTTGTTATATTGATAGTTTTGTATGCTAGTTTAGCATAATACCTTGGATATTCATATTTGCATGCATAATAGAGAAAACATAGATCCAAGGTATTTAGGGTTGCATGTACACTTAGGAGTGTTAGAATGCTCATAACCCAACAGTTACACCATGTAACTCGTGACTTTACCCATTCCTTCTGCTCCATGGACTTAGTCCAACATAAGGAATCCTGGATCACAAGCCCACATATATAAGAATGAATGATTTACACAATCAACCCATATATTTAATTAGTCTTCTTTTGATCACTTAATTAATTCCAAATTAATTCTTGATCAATACTAATTAAATAACCTTATTAATAGATTAGAACTTATAATATATTAATAAACATTAAGTGTTATTTCTCTTATTTTAGTCTATCCAAGTGCATGATGCCATGCAACCCAAATGGACCATGCCAGGTCGGGTCAAGTTTTACCAATTATAGTTATGGACTTAGACATTAATCCAACAAAACTCTCATGAGGAAAGCAATCGAATGAGATATTGGATTTATGTCAAAATTTTAACCACACAAACAATAAACCCAACATATCTGATTTCCTGCACTTTTGGACTATGAATTATTTCCTAGAAACAAACATTGACCGTGATCTACCATAAACATCAAAATAATGGCCATGAACACCTAAATGGAAGGAATCTAGGCCGTGGACAACTTTTAAGGGTCCACTTTCGTCGTGTACTACCTCCAACCACCAAGGGTGGACTGTAAACATCATTTGAGGAATGAAATATGACCACAAACACCATCCTAGGCAACATTTAGACCGTGAACACCTTAACGGACCTCCCTTGGAGTGTAAACCCTTGCCAAAACCCATTAACACCGTGAACTCCTTTCTAATTCAAGGTGTTTACAGATTGTGAGCTGTAATTGACTATTTCCATTACAAATCTTAGTAACCTATGCATTACCCACCAGTAAGCCAATCACATATCAAATCAATTTCCTTATTCCCTTATGAGGGGGCATAAACCCCATTTCTCATTCTTCAAACTTATTTCACATTCTGTAAAATCTCTGTAAACTCTCTCAAGCATTTAACCGAGTTCCAGAAGCCATCTTCTTCATAATTCTTCCTAATATTTGGTAAGTGATTTATACCTAGTTAAATGATTCATACATTTAGTTATTGTAAATCAACTACACACACATACACTTATGTGTTCATAACCTTATGCAAGAAAAAACCCTCAAGTAATTCGTCCAACACTTCAAGTGTTCTAGCCTCCAATTTATCACTTAATCTCTTCAACTACACTACCTTCTACCCAAAGTGAGCTTCATTAACCTATTTTTGAGTTTTTACTAGTTTGGGGGAGGATACAAGTCAAAGGTCTTATGAAATCTTGGTACAATTGCTTGTCTATACTTGTGTGTTATGATGTATGTGTTTAAGGTTATGAAACGGCTTATGAGAAGTCCAAAAACTCAAGATTTTGGTTAAGTCTCAACAGTTTGAACTATATTTCACATATTATTTGTTGAATTGAAATAAAAACTAGTGTTTATATGAACTAAAATTCATAACCCTTATGTCAAGAATCATAAGGAATTGCTCAAAGAAATTACTCAAACAAGTTGTTGGACATAATATTTTGAAAATGTTAAATTATGAAAAGTTTATTATTTTTGGACCATTTTCGGCAATATATATATATATATATATATATATGTATGTATATATATATATATATATGTATGTATGTATGTATGTATATATATATGTATATATATATATATATATATCTATATATATATATATATATATATATATATATATATATATATATATATATATATAATAGCCATTTTGAAATATAGGATAAATTTGAGTTATTCATGAATATTTCAATTCAAATGGGCCAAAAATGGATCTATTAGATATATAAGGACCATTTTAAACACTTTCTTAAAAACATGTCTATAATGAGTATTTTAAAAGAATTGGGCCATTTTTCAACAATTCTCATATCTTTGGATCACTAATTATGCTTTTTAACAAATGTTGGTCTTACTTGATAATTTATAAAAAGAAGGGCCATTTTTGTCAACATTGTTAGTATTGAGTCATTTTTGATATATATGATTCAAAGTGGATTATTTTCAATAAACGAAACGAAATGAAACACCTAGTCAAGGGGCACAACTATGGTTAAGAAATGAAACAAAACACCTAGTTAACGAGCACAACTAAGGTTACGAAACGAAACGAAACATCTAGTTAGCAAGTACAACTATTGTTATTTATTAACTATATAACAGGCTTCAACTATTTGCGTAAATATCTGTTAGTATTCTAGTCAGATGCATCTTCACCATACCTATATAATAGTGTACGTTTAAAGTCCTGTAAGAGTTATAACTAGAGTCATCTAGAGGGAGAGAAAGAATTTGTGTATAGATCTATACGGAGTTGACACCCCGCACCTACGCTGTTCGCTAGAGCTAGAGAGGCCAATATAGGGTTACAAATATCTTCAACGAAAACACCGCTTGAAGAACGTGAAGATAGGCACCCCGTCATATTAGTATGGTTATAACGACTCACTTAGAATATAATAGTATTATCTAGAGATTTACGTGGGGACACCTTACAAACGGTTAGCACATTGTGTTGATCGTCCCCATGCATAGTATTGATTTTCCACATTCGTTGTGTTGATTGTCCACATGCATTGTATGGATTGTCCACACACACTCGTTGATTACTCACACCACCCGGGTCTTAGGGTTTTAAGACCACAAACGATTACACAATTTACTCGGATCACATATTTTGTTCATCATCAATTATGATTTTGAATATTTCGAATGAAACTTTATCACACAAGTCTTAGGGTTTTAAGACTGATATTTTGTATATCAGAAAATATAGGATTTTTTGGGGGATAAACGAACTTTATACAATTTTGGAAGATGATAGACTAAAGCACATACGCAACTATATTTGATTGGAAACAAGACTTAAAACTATTTCGACAAGGAAATATAGGATTTTCTGGATAAAACAATTTTATACAATTTTGAAAGATGATAAACTAAAGCACACACGAAACTATACTTGATTGGAAACAATACTTACAACTATTTTGACAAGGAAATATAGGATTTTCTTTAGAAAACAATTATATATAATTTCGAAAGATGATAAACTAAAACACACATGCAACTATACCTGATTGAAAATAAGACTTACAACTATTTTGACAAGAAAATACTGAATTTTTTTGGGTTTCTAAACTATCACAAGTTTTTATACTAAAATGCTTATGAACTCACCGACATATTATATGTTGATGATTTTCAAACGACTTGTATTCTCAGGAAAAACAGTAAGCAAGTTTTGTTGGATAAGGTGTCTAAGTCCGTAATTGTGTTTGATATGTACTTGACCTGACCCGACATTGTCCATTTGGGTTGCACTTCACCAAAACAATTTATATGGATAATCTTTTGAGGATAGTATGAAATCATATTATTTAACTACTATTGGTCAAGAATTAACTTAGTGATCAAAAGGAACTAATTAAATATGGACTCTTACATATATATAGAATGGGCCAAGTTCATTTAGGATGGGCTAAGCTTGGTTGGATATTCCATGGAGTTTTTAACCATTGGATCATATGTAAATGAAAGGTCATGGGTATTAGGGTTTACATGAATGTAACACTAATCCTCCATACTATATAAAGAGGTATTTGACACATGAAATGGTACTAGTGTGTGAGAGAAAAAAGGTTGGCCGATTTCTAAGTGTGCTTTATATTCTCTCAAGTCTTCCAAGGTGTTTTGGTGATTTGTGATTCCACTTGAGGCATCCACATTATTGGTACTAGGCTCTCATAACTCCAAGCAATCAACCACTAAGAAAAGGTATGTTAATTTACCAAGTTTTTTATATTACAAGTACCCGATAACATACTAGTTAGTTTGAGAACGTTGGAAAATTAAATTTGCATGTATATTAGAGAAAACATAGATCCAAGGTTTATAGGGTTGCATGTACACCATAGGAGTGTTAGAATACTCAAAACAGTTTAGTGGTATCAGAGCCTAGGCTTGTTTTAATTATACTTGATGCAAAATTCTTGAAAAAGTCAAAAATATTTTCACTGATCAGTGGACTCACCGAGTCCAAGTGTTAACTTATCCTACTCGTCGAGTAGGCTCTTGCACTCGACGAGTAGGAAGCCTTGTGTGCATATTTTCGAGTTTTGATGTTGGAATGGACTAGAATCATTACCCTAAAGTATTTTGGACATACAAATCCTAGTTTTGATGTGGTAATCACTATGCTAATCCATTTTCAATGGTTATTATCAAAATTTCAAGTTTTATATATGGTTATATGATTCTTGAAATTTTTGATGTGAATGTTAATACTTTTGAGTTTTAGTAGATCATAGGAATTATTTGAAAATTGTTTGTTAGTGTAATCGTTGATCTAAATGCCAATTATTAGACTCCATAACATGTCCTCAAGTTATGTAATTCGAAAAGTGTTTTCCTTAAGAACCATTAAAACTTATAAGTTAAAGAAATGAAAAGTCTTGAATAGTTTCAAAACTTGCCATCAAGTCTTGGAGTTTGTAAATTCTCACACACACTTTAATTCCAAACCCTAGAGTTTGAAAAGTTAAAATTCAACCCTTATACTTTGTAATATTAATGGTTAATATGTATATATATATATATATATATATATATATATATATATATATATGTATGTATGGATGTATGTATGTATGTATAAGAACAAAGTCAGTCTTACTGTTAGTAGGCCTCATTCACGAATTCGGTTTATAGGGGGGGGGGGGGTGGGGTTATAAGGTTGTTGCCTATAAAATGGTAGCTTAATGGGTGTCCACTCTCACCCACCGTTTCCTTAACTGGTGGAGGGTCTTTAGCCAAACGGGTAAGACAAAGACTATAATTCTCATTAAAATTATAGTGATAAATATAAACTAACTAAGCCTTTTATAAATTCCCAATCTTAGTTACTTTAGGAGAATGTGAAATTGGTGCTAACCTATGAAATTACACTTTGTACCTTACCAAGTTGTTGGTGGCTCATGTGTAGGTAACCGACACAGTAACATGGAGTAGTAAGAGTGGAAAAAGGTGACTTAATGTTTATCATAGATTGGCCGAGCGTGTGTGGGTAACTGGCACATTGATTAGGTGATAAAGATTAAGGCTACCAATTTAATTTGCATGGTTATTCGCATATTGTTTATGATTCTCGACATCCTACTCACAAACTTGAGAGGGCACAATTGAGATTTAAACATGTCATTGAAAAGTTCAATGAATCTCAAAAGATGTAGGAGTTTCAATCCAATTTAAACCTAATAATTTCTTTCCTTTTTCATGGTGGAAATTGGTGAATCGTCATTCACCTACCTTCAAATATTTTATAGCTTGGATTATGACATCCCTCTTCCAAGTTATAAAGTATTGTGTTGGGTCCTAGACTTAATATTACATTTGAGTGTCTTATTAAGGATTCTATCTAATCTAAACTTATCTTTCTTCTTTTTACATGTCTTTTAATAATGTTGCTTTTGGCTAAACCCTACTAGATCCTTCTCTCTCATGAACCTTTGTGGGCGAGTCATCTTTTATGGTTCAAATTTTAATGATTGGATCAGGAATGTAAGGATGGCTACACATTACGAGGACAAGGAATATGTCCTCAACAAGGAGCTGAAAGAAATTGGTGACTCTACTGCTACTCCAAAGGAGATTGCTAACTTTACGTACATGAGAGAGATGCCACCAAGGTGGAATGTATCATGTTGGCCACAATGACACCTGAACTCCAAAAGTCCTATGAGGACTTTTACCCTTTTGAGATACACATGGACCTGATGGACCGCTACCTTCAGAGTGCTCGTCAAGAGAGGTATGAAATCATCTCTTCCATGATAACAACACAAATGAAGGATGGTGAATCCATCGCGGGCCACATGCAAAAAATGTACAGGTATGTGGACCGTTTGCTGAAGTTGAATTTGAACTTCCCTGAGGAGTTAGCTATTGACATCATACTACACTCCTTACCTACTTGTTATGATCAATTCCAAATGACCTATCACATGAACAAGGAGGAGGTCACACTCAGCAAGCTTCAAGGACTTTCGAAGACTGCCGAAAGTGGCCTCAAAGGTAAATCGGTTGTTACTAGTCCTACTCGTAACACCTCCGCTATCTTGGAAATCAGGAAAAGTAGAGGGAAAAAGAGGAAGACTTCTTCGAAGAGTACCAAGGGAAAGTCTCTTGATGTATCCTATTCGAGTAGAAACAAAGGTGGTTCTGTCACTCCTTCCTCCAACCCAAAGGAAGCTAAATGCTACCATTGTCATGATATGGGGCACTAGAAACAAAACTGCCCCAAGTACCTGCAAGATGTTAACGAAGGGAAGGTCAAACCTACCCATGCATGTATTTACACTATATTGTCTAATAATTCACCACATACGACTTCTTGGGTTCTTGATATAGGTTGCAGTATTCATATATGTTCTGATTTGCAGGTCCTAAAAAGAAATGAGGATGTGGAGCACGGAAAGATAAACTTGATCATGGGGAATAGGAAAACTTCACCTGCCACCAAGATTGGAGTTTATTCATTGTTGCTAAGTAGTGGGTTAATGTTAGATTTGAATAAGTATTGCTACTCGTCTGAAATGGCGAAAAATATTATTTCTTTTCGCGGTTTATACATACAAGGATTTACTTTTTCATTTAATAATGAATGTTGTCGTATTAATGCTTTTTATAATGATGTTATTTATTTTAAAGAATTACCTTGTGATGGTGTATATGAAACTGTGTTGGTTGTAGACAACTTAGAAAATAATGTATTGTGTATCGAGTCTTCCACTAGTTTGGATAAGGAATCCATGTGGCATTGTCATCTTAGACATGCCAACAAGAAGCGCATAGGCCAACTCCAAAAGGCTGGAGTCTTGGCGCCATTTGACTTAAAGTCGGATGATAGTTACGAGTATTGTTTGCTTGGAAAAATGACAAAGTCACCCTTTATTGGGACTTGTGCTAAGGGTGAAGTTTTATTGGAGCTCATACACACAGATGTGTGTGGACCCTTCAGAACCGCCACTAAGGATGCTAATCGCTTCTATGTGACTTTTATGTATGATTACAGTAGATATGGTTATGTCTACTTAATCAAGCATAAGTTAGAAACCTTTGAAAAGTTCAAAGAGTTTAAACAGGAAGTGGAGAATTAGCTGGGTAGGAACATTAAGATGCTCTGATCTGATCGTGGAGGAGAGTATCTTAGTACAGAGTTCCTTGACTATCTCAAGGAATGTGGAATTGTTTAACAATTGACACGTCGCAGAACACGAAAACTTAATGGTGTGGCTGAGAGGCACAATCGAAGCTTGTTTGACATGATTCGTTCCATGACGAGTTGAGCTTCATTACCAATCTCATTTTAGGGGTATGCCTTAAAGACTGCCGCTTATATCCTTAATCTAGTCCCTACCAAGAAGGTTGCCAAAACACCTCATGAGATGTGGACTGTTAAAGTTCCCAATTTAGACCACATCAAGATTTGGGGCTGCGAGGCTTTCATGAGATGTGAGACTCGGGACAAGCTCAAACCTTGTAGTGAGAGGTGTATTTTCATCGGCTAACCATATAAATCTTTTGGTTATCTCTTCCACAGACCTAGTGGGAATGTGGTCTTTGTAGCAAGGACAGGGTCTTTTGTGACAACCCGAAAAATTTTTGCTCTATAAATTCAACAGTCAACTCAACTGAGTGTTAGACTTGTTCTTGCTAATATTTAGCCATGTTTAGAGTCTGTTCAAAGGTTCAAGGCTTAGTAACTTCAAGCATTAAGTAATGGATTGGATCGCGTACTCGTGAAGCACCAAAATTGAACCTTACACTCCAACATAAGGAGTGTACGGCCGTACAGATGTCAATTCATAAGACAACTAAGTACTTATATTTTACCATTACATTCATAAAGTGACAGTTCTACTTGAAAGTTAATGTAAACTGTTTTCGAGTCAAGATACTTATAAACTAGGGAAAAACTTACATCTTTTCAAACGACAAACAGAACAGTTGGGTCTAGTACATTCAGTAGAAAGGGACCATAATGGTAACCTTATGATTCCTTAATGTATGCATCAAGAGATATATATTAATAATATTTGATAGGTAATAGGATGTATGCTTTCTACTTCATTTCATGTTCCTTGTTTGGTTATGGGCTTAGAGCGGATTCACCTAGCCTATTATCCATTCGATAGTAGTTATATATATATATATATGTGTGTGTGTGTGTGTGTGTGTGTGTGTATGTACCGTATACATTAAGTCATCATAAAGGGTACTAGCTATGGGTTAGGTCATAGGACACTAATTCAATGCACGTTTTTCTAGTATAAAACATACTTTTCAAATCAGAACGTTGGATATACAAAACTAGAAACTTACTAGTAAAGGGTTTAATCGATTTTATTAAACCATCATTTTAAAGGACCTTAGGTAGTTAACTCTATAATACCTTAGTTTATACATCGAAGGTTATGTATAACTAATATCCAATAGGTAGTTGGATGTGTGCCTTCCGCCTTAATTCCTGATCCTTGTTTGGTTGTGGGCTTGTGGCAGATTCACACAATTAACTACCTGTTCGATATTAGATTATATATAGCTTGTATAAACTAAGTGATTATTGAAGGAACCACTGTGGTTACTATATTCTTATAAGAAATAAGGGGTTCCTTAAAGAATCTTTGCATAAATTATAAAAGAGCTGTTACAGTTAACTCCGTGAGTACCAAGGGAATAGACTAGGGTTATATACAACAAGGATGTAACAAACATTGGGATGTGTATCATCCACCTCATTCCGTGTTCCTTTCTTGGTTGTAGGCTTAGGGAAGATACCCACAATTGATTGCGTATTTACTCTGAGTTTTATAATACTCGTATCCATTTAGTACTCATAGAAAGGATTGTAGAGTCATTTTTAATTATTTTTCATCGAAGCAGGAAATATAGGATTTTCTGAAGGAACAAGCGAACATTTCTAAACATAACTTGCAACTCACATAACTTACAACTTACTACATGTTTCAACTTCAATTTTCAACAACTTTATACAACTTACTCACATCACTAAATTCTTATGAACTCACCAACTTAATTGCTGATAAAGTCTTTCAAATAACTTGTATCCTTAGGGAACTAATAGACAGGTACTCGTGCTGGGAATTCAGAAGATGGAGCAGTATAGCTCCAGGTCTCTTTTTGTTATTTGCTTATGTACTTTATGTTTTGTGAACACAAAAATTGTAAACACTTTCTTTCTAATGAAATGATTTTTCATTACTTTGCTTACTATGATGCATGTCTTGTGATACTAAACAGGACGTCCTCCACCCCCGAATGTTTCTGCCGTTCCAGTTCTGGGTGGTGACAGATTGGTATTAGAGCATTGTTTATAGTGAACTAAGTATATCAACCGATAAAAGATATGCAACTATAAATACAGTGGGGCTTAAGTGCTCTGGATAATAATATATTTTTAGAATATAACAATGAGTTATAAAAATATATATATTTGCTTATACATCTACTTACTTGTGACAACCCGATATTTCAACTCTTTGTAATGACCTAATAGGTCAAGTATTGTAAACATCTTTGAGTTAATAAAATTAACTTTGATAATAAAATGTCCAAAAAGTTTCTATTTAAATTCTTCTATGTTTAAATGTCATTAAACCATGATCGTACATAAAAAGAACGCCCAAATCCGACTTCGTATATTGAAGTTATGATTTTTCCAAGTTCAGTTTAGCAACAGACAACTAAACACTCGAATCGGAGATCGAGCGACTTTTGGCCGGAATGACCTAAATGAGAATCGAAGGTCTCGACAATGGTGTTTCAGCGGTAAAAAGTCTGGCAAAAACCGACGTTAGATAAAGAAGTTATGAATTTTTAAAGAAATTCCTTAATCACGTCATATTAATAAATAAATAATAAAAATAATTTCGGAATTTGCCAACGGAATCTAAATGAAAGTTGTAGATCGTAGTCTCACCTTCGCGGGGATATAAAGAACGTTGAAAACGGAGTTTGTATGAAGGAGATATGAATTTTTGAAGTTTGATAATTAATTTATATATAATTTTTATTAAAAAGTTGGTATTATCCGAAGGAGTCAGCCTAGGGCCGATGTACGCGCCGCGTACCCTCGTATGCCCCGCGTACTCGAGGCCACGACCTCGGATCGTCCACGTCGCCCTATGCGAAGCTACCGACCCGTCCCATCCGACCCGCCCCATCTGACCCGTCCCGTCCGAAGTGCGTAAGCGATGACGCACGGGTACGCGCGTACGCCCCGCGTACGGAGGCAGTTCAACACCCCTATAAAAGGAATGTGAGCGTTTCCGAAAATTTTGCTTATTTTCTCTCTTTCTCTCACGATCTTGCGTCGATTTCCGTGCCCGTTCAAACCCGAAGCTCTGGTCTTTTTAGTCAAGTCCCGAGAGTCGATTTTACTCCCGAGATTCCCGAGAATCCCGAGAAAAATCCATTTCCCGAGATGAAACTTTGCCCGGTTTTCCATCTCGCTATCTTCAAACTTTCAAGTGAGTTCATACCCCTTAAATCATCCTTTGAAATGATGTTAAAATGTTTAAATACTTTATGGGGGGGGGGGAATACAAGTTAAATAGTTATAGTTATTGCTTCAATCACATGTGATTGCATTAATCACATGTGATTAATAACTAGGAAACCAATGATTTTATCACTGTTCAAACTTTTTATCACGCTATTTTACTTCAAAATGTTTTACAAACTCTTTTACTTATCAAATGCTTTTATCTAAACTTTGTTTTACTACTTATAAATTGCATGCCCATATATGTATAGATGTATAAATAATGTTTAAAGGGCTTAGGAAAGCCACCTGTCCTATTTCCTTTTCCTCGATTTGGATGTGGTCTGGTGGAATTTCGGGTGACCATCCGAAGTTCGTTTCCATATTAATTATATATCAAATATACATATATAGACATAAAAGTACTTCCATATTCATACGTACTAGACCCACCATTAATAAGTTACCATCGGGGTAACACATAATCATACCATTACAACTGCTAGATCAATGAGTCAGTTCATTCATGAGGCTATACTAGGAAGAGAATATATACAACTATACTATGAGAACATATACAACTATACTAGAATGAGAAACATTTCATTACATATACAAGAATACGATAACAGTTGTGATCCACTGTATCGGAGCATGCCTTAAATGTCATGGCCCGAGTTGTAGCCAAAATTCTCTTGGAGGGAGAGCGTTGAGTTTGCGTATAGATCTATACTGGATTGACTATCCTACACCTTGCTGCTAGCTACAGCCGGACCTGCAGGTCTGCGGGTGCCAAACGTCATTCCGTTATTACGACCGTTCTTTATGTCGTTGTTATCAGTCGATAGTATGGTGCAATTATCACATTATACCTTAATATAAATCCGGTTTAAGGTAGTTAGTATAGCAGTAGTTCCTATAATACAAACTACAGTACTACAATGATTTACCCATTACATTTTTAGTGATAACCTCACTTAAACTTTAAATGTACAATCTATATTTTGTTAAAAGATAGTTACACTTGGGAAATTACACACTTTTACAACAAACGAGCATACAAAACATTTAAGCCCTGGTAGAAGGCTACTTTAATAGAAAATATAGGTTTTTCTGAGAGATTCAAACTTTTACAAACATTTACATACAATTTACAACTTATACTTACGACAGGTTCAAACGTTTTGATAACAAACATCAACACTAAAATACTTATGAACTCACCAGCTTAATGCTGACAAACTCTTTCAAAATAACTTGTATTCTCAGTTCATCAGTAGACAGGTACCGATGCTAGCTTTTGAGAAGATGAAGCGCATTGAAGACTCATCATATTATTTTGATTTACATTATATTTTTGGTGTCTAAAACTGTACAAAACACGCTTGTATTAAAATTTTATATTTAATGCAATGGATGATGTTGTTTGCTTATTAACATTTACTATGTTATGATACTTTACATGACGTCCTCCGCCCCACAACGTTTCCGCCATTCTTGGTTTTGGGGTGTGACATTACTAGAACAAGTATCACAAGAAGAACAGAACATAAGTATTTAAAGGTTGAATATTGAGGTTAAACCTGGGTAGTTATGTAATCGTATATGGGATCAATATTGCATGATCACCTATATTCATTTGAGATGCGACCGACATGTGCTTGGGAGTGATGTAGTGTTGCAACGATGTAAAAACTTACCTAACTCTATACAAAGGATGTCTGGATTAGAACATGAAAGTTAGAATACTATAGGAGTATTCTATGACACTATAACACGATAACAAGTTTGAAACATACTAAGTACATTACATTAAAATAGTATAGGAGTATTTTAGGCACTATTTAAATAACTATTGTGATAACTAAAAAAACCCCTTATGGATAGGTCTATAATCTTGCAGTATATACTTCCAAGGTTTTATATAATTGAGATTTTATAGACTTAGAATGTGTGATCTACGCTTCATTACCTGTTTATTGTTTGGTTGTGGTTTTGGAGTAGGATCACTTATTTGAAGGTCTATTTAATCTTAAATTATATACAACTTGTATGGATTGTACGATTGTAGAAGGACTCTATAAGGATCACCCCATAAATTTACCTTTAATCTCGTAGATTCTTTAGACACTCCCATTCTCGCACAACAAACCCATATAAATGTAACCACTTCCTCATAGTAGTCGGTAAAAGAGTCAAGAAGGAACAATAATAAGTTCAAAAGAAGTTCTCAATGATGGATTAGTCGAAGTAATCAGAACGTTATATGCATCACACTAATAACTAATAATCTTAGTTAACTTAATGAGTTAGTGGGAACACTGCTCACCCTATGTGTTAGGATTATTTGCTTTACATATAACTGGTAACAGTTATTTAGGTAACATATATTCATTCGAGGATAGCCTTTCTCATTCATAAAGTTTATTTGATATAAACTCTTTTATGAATCGTTTCCAGAACCCTATGGATGTCAGGACCCGATACATTTAGAACTAGGATAACCTTGTCTTTTAACCTTAGAATTATCTCCTCTGCTATAGACTTATCTCATTTCATCTTTGTATTCTTAGAAAAAGATGCCTCGCTGTAGACCAGTGAAACGCATAGACAACAGCACGACAGAGAATCCGCGACCATAGTTTGACCTAGCTGCTTTCCAGGCAGTCGTAACAACAGCAACGGTAGTCGCCCTAACCCAAGTTCGCGCAAATGGTATCAGTGGGTTTGGTAGTGGTGCCCAACCAACCAACCACAGAGATACCTACGAACACCCACGGGGGTGCTCATACAAGGACTTCATGAGCTTCAAACCCAAGTCCTTCAATGGAAATGGTGGAGTCATCACCCTAATGCGATGGTTCAAGAAAACAGATTCGGGTCTACGCAATCTGTTGATGCCCAGAAGGGAGCAAAGTCAAGTTTGTTGCCTGCACCTTCTCCGACAGAGCCCTAACATGGTGGAACAGATGTTAAGTCATTGAATCTATCAGTAACTAAGTCAATGGGTTGGGAGAACCTAAAAGAGATGATGCTGGAAGAATACTGCCCAAGGGGCAAAGTACAAAAGCTGGAACAAGAGCTCTGGGAGCTCAAGATGGTTGGCTCAGGTATAGTTACCCACACCGACAGGTTTTGCGATCTGGCAGCACTATGCCCTGAGATGGTTACTCCAGAGAGTAACCATCTCTGGGCATTTGGGGTCTAACTGCCCTGACCCAAGGAGATGTTCTATCTTCTAACCCAGCCACATTCGATAGTGCCGAATGCCTGGCCAAGCGACTCATCGACCATGGAGTCTGCCATGGTATAGAAGTCCTTCTTCCTGAGTTATCAAAGGGAAATGACTATAATCAGAAGAGGGGAACAAGAGGAAGAAGAAGCAAACAACACAGGAACCCCCGCAAGAGCAACAAGCAAGTACTATGTACGCTACTACAACACCTGCTCCTCCAGCACCTGCCAGTCGATATGCTGGAACCCTTCTGAAGTGTGGAAAGTGCAACTATCACCACACACGGGTATGCTGGGAAATGCATTATCTGAACTGCCACAGAAAGGGACGCACAGTCTGTTTCTGCAGGGCATCGGCTCAACCGATCTCACAAATCCCCGAAGATGAAGAAAACCAAGCCTACTATGGCTGTGGAAAGAATGGACACTACCAGAGGGACTGCCCGATAGTGAAGAACTCAGGCACAAATGGATGCATTCTGATGATCACCGCATGAGAATCAACCCCGAAGTCACCAATAAGTAGCGGTACATTTTTGAAATAGTAATTAGTTTAAAAATAAATTAATTTATATTTATATAAGATTAAAACTTGGGGAAAACCACTTAAAAATTATCTATAATAACTCACTTATTGAAACATGTCAAAGTATTCAGAAGAACTAAAAGATCCGTTCAGAGAAGCTATGATGGCTCAGCATATACATCATGGTTGTGCATAGGTAAGATGTTGCAGACTTAGAGTGAGTGATTCTACCTTAATTCCTATTCCTTGTTTGGTTGTGGATTTGAGGCAGAGTTACTCAGTTGACTGTCTTATTCATCTTAATTATTCATAGCTTGTATATTACAGGTGATTGTAGTGGTACCAAGTAGGATCGTAGTATAAAATGTCGACACTAGTTATCAAAGCACTTTCATTGTATGTACTCGCACATAGCAGTACGATACGTAGGAGTGTTAACATCAAAGGGAAAATATAAAGCACTAGAACATTTACAAAGAGTACATTGTTGAATACACTAGGGCTACATCATTGTATAACAAGCGTTCTTTCAAATCGGTCAAAACTTTGTTCATTAAAGAGTCTGTTACTATCATTCGTCGTGAGTTGGTGTGGTCCTCACCATACTAAGTTCAGATGTTTGTATCGCCTCGATCGTCAAGTTCTCGAAAACTTCGTCATTGGTATCGATAGTCTGACCTAAACCTCAGTTTTATCTTTCGTATTCAAAACCTTGAAGTACTCGTGAGAAGGGTCCTTTGTCCTCCGAATCCTTATCGTCAGATGTCCGCAGACCATCATGAAATACCACTCATCCAGCAGACCAAGTTCGAGCACAGAGGCTAAGGATGAATACAGCCCACCTATCACTATTAACTGTATACACGAGGGTAGTATGTGATTATGATTATGTAGATTTAGTATGTGTGCATCCGCCTTATCTCTTGTTTGGATGTGGACCTGGGGTAGAGCCGCACATCCGACCGTCTTAATGATCCTAATTATATACGACTTGTATACATGAGGTAATGATAGATGGACCGAGTATGAGTCCTCTCATGAACACTTTATTTAATCTTAGAAAAGGCCCATAACTCATAATCATATGGTGTGTGCGGCTGCACACACAGGTATAGCCATACACCCCTCAAAACATCCTCAAAATACCCCTAAAAGGCTTCCATGTCGTGATTACCATCCAGTAAGCTTGTTACTTACTAGATATGAGCCTTAGAAAACATCCAAGCCAAGTTCATCAAGGAGTGTGCGGCCGCACACACCCGATGTGGCCGTACACCCCTTTGTTTAGTGCTTAAGGGCCTCCAAATGTGCCTTTCCAACTTCAACACTTGATGAACATTAGTCCTACAAGCCTCCCTATCCTTGGAAAATGATTTTGTACACTCTTTACCATGAGTGTGCGGCCGCACACTCCCTGGCCACACATCCATGGCCGCACACTACTCAAAGTGGCCATACACTCCCCTTAGTTCAATCACAAATGATTCCAACACTTGGTCAAAGTGTTTCCTAGTCTCATGAGGTGTTTCCTTGGATTTGTTTGCTTCTAAAAAATATATTTATGTCAATATATGCCATTATAAGTCATTTAGGACTCGTTAAGTCTCGGGAGCTCATTCGTGGAGCTTCTCATCCTTACACACGTATTCGTTTCATTCACCCACATCAGGTGAGTTCATACCCCGTAATCAATCTTTTAAATTGTTTTAAATGCATTTAAGGAGGGAATACAAGTTGAACACCATGTATAATTGTGTAATTGTTTGTTAAAACATCTTTCAAAGGTTGCTTATGTCTTTAATAATTGATTAAAATATTTCAAAAACTTTTTTAAAGTTATGTTACTTTTTAGTTTAACAAAACTCCATTTATAAGGTACAAGCATAACTTAGTAGTAAAATGAGTCTTTTCAATAATAGTTTCAAGTAAAACATTAGTAAACGATAATGGGTGTAGTTTAAAGGTTCATTTTATACTAAATACAATACATGATAACATAGGAGAACCAATAAAGAGAAACAGGGATGAGGTTACAATACGCGATAACATAAAGAACATACTAAGATATTATAACATAACAACCATAATAAGGTGCTATAGCATGGGACAACTACAGGATATAATTATACCAATGAATCACTAACGCACTGTTCTAAACAAAAGTGATAGTTATATTGGGTATACATGGTCATATAACCTTAGTGTGAAGTTACACGACCTAGAAACTCGCTTGCTGAAGTCGCTTTTGGTTCCCAGATTCTTTTGATAGGGAGTGCGTTTAGTATGGGAACTAGCCTTCATATTATGACCTTAATAAAAAAAATATGTTTTAAGGTAATTAGTACGTGAGAATTTCAATTAATAAGACAACTGAGTACTTACATTTTCCCATTACTTTCATAAAGTGACAGTTCTACTTGAAAGTTAATGCAAACTATTATCGAGTCAAGATACTTATAAACTAGGGAAAAACTTCCATCTTTTCATACGACAAACAGAACAGTCGGGTCTAGTACATTCAGTAGAAAGGGACCATAATGCTAACCTTATGATTCCTTAATGTATACATCAAGAGATATATATTAATAATATTTGATAGGTAATAGGATGTATGCTTTCTGCTACATTTCCTGTTCCTTATTTGGTTGTAGGCTTAGACTGGATTTACCAAGCTTATTCTCCATTCGATAGTAGTTATATCTATGCTCCGTATACATTAAGTTATCATAAGGGGTACCAGACATGGGTGAGGTCATAGGACACTAATTAAAAACACAGTTTTCTAGTACAAAACATACTTTTCAAATCAAAACTTTGGATATACAAAACTAGAAACTTACTAGTAAATGGTTTAATCCATTTTATTAAACCATCATTTTAAAGGACCTTAGGTAGTTAACTCTATAATACGTTAGTTTATACATTGAAGGTTATATATAATTAGTATCCAATAGGTAGTTGGATATGTGCCTTCCGCCTCATTCCCTGTTCATTATTTGGTTGTGGGCATAGGGCACATTCACACAATTAACTACCTGTTCGATATTAGATTATATATAGCTAGTATAAACTAAGTGATTGTAGAAAGAAACAATGTGATTACTATATTATTAGAAGAAATAAGGTTTTTCTTAAAGATTCTTTGCATAAATTATAAAGGACCTATTACAGTTAACTCCGTGAGTACCAAGGGAATACACCAGGGTTCTATACAACAAGGATCTAACAACCATTGGGATGTGTGTCATCCGCCTCATTCCTTGTTCCTTGTTTGGATGCGGGCTTATGGAAGATACACATAATATATTGCTTGTTTACTCTGAGTTTTATATAACTCATATCCATTTAGTACTCACAGAAAGGATTGTAGAGTCATTTTTACTTATCTTTCATCGAAGTTGGAAATATAGGATTTTCTGGAGGAACAGACGAACTTTTCTAAACATAACTTGCAACTCACATAACTTACAACTTACTACACGTTTCAACTACGTTTTTCATCAACTTTATACAACTTACTTACATCACTAAAATCTTATGAACTCACCAGCTTAATTACTGATAAACTCTTTCAAATAACTTGTATTCTCCGGGAACTAATAGACAGGTACTCGCGCTGGGAATTCAGAGGATGGAGCAGTATAGCTCCAAGTCTTGTTTTGTTATTTGCTTATGTACTCTATGTTTTGTGAACACACACATTGTAAACACTTTCTTTCTAATAAAATGGTTGCTCATTACTTTGCTTACTATGATGCATGTCTTGTGATACTAAACATGACGTCCTCTACCCCTTAACGTTTCCACCGTTCCAGTTCTAGGGTGTGACATCTTTCGCGAGAGAGAACTTTTAAGCCAAGGAAAAAGTGGGAGGTAAATTTACCTTATAGAGCTTCAAGAGTCAAATGGTGAAGGAACCTAAAACCCTAGCAATCAACCTAAGGAGGAAACTCTTGTTGAATCAACTGATGACTCTGTACCTCTGAGGCGTTCCACTAGAGTTAGGAAACCACCTGATAAATACTATGGTTTCCATATTGCTACAGAAGGTGATACATTTATCAGTGATAGTACACTGGTAAATTTGGATGAACCTAACAGCTATAGGGAATCCATGGCAACAGCGAGATTCAGTTCATGTATGACAATCAATTTTGAAACTTGGTTCACAATGTACTGGGTCGTAAGATGGTCGGGTGCATATAGATCTTCAAGATGAAGACCGACATGATGGGAAAGTGCACACTTATTAGGCACAACTAGTTATGAAGAGCTTCACTCAAACTCAGGGAGTTGATTATGATGAAACCTTCTCATTAGTAGCAAAGATTAAGTCTATTAGGGTTATGCTAGCCATTTCTGCATTTCATGATTATGAAATACAGAAAATGGATGTCAAAACCGCTTTCCTTAATGGAATGTTGGCTGAGGATGTTTACATGAGTCAGCTAGAAGGTTTTGTTAGTGCAGAGTACCCTGATAGAGTGTGCAATCTTGATAAATCCATTTATGGATTGAAACAAGCATCTTGCAGCTAGAATCTTTGTTTTGATGAGAAAGTCAAAGAGTTTGGCTTTTCGAGAAGCAAAGATGAGTCCTCTGTATATGTCATAGCTAGTGTGAGTATAGTTAGCTTTTTGGTACTGTATGTGGATGATATACTACTCATGGGAAGTGACATCTCAACTTTACAAGAGGTTATGTCCTGGCTTGGGAAGAGTTTCGCTATGATGGTCCATGGAGAAGTTGCCTATATCATTTGGAGAAGGATATTGAGAGAAAAGAGTAAAAGACTATTTGGAATTAGTCAAAGCACCTATGTGGACAAAGTGGTTAAAAGGTTCAACATGCAAAATTCCAAGAAAGGTGACTTATCGATCCAGGATAATGCTAAACTGAGCCAGGGTTAGAGCCCGAGTACAGAGGCTGAGATAGATGAGATAAGTTGATTACCATGTGCTTATGTTGTTGGCTCGATCATGTATGCTATGACTTGTACCCGCCCTGATGTGGCCTTTTCTTTGATCATGGTCAGTAGATATCAGGGGAACCCTACCAATACTCACTGGACTGCGGTGAAGAACATTCTCAAGTACCTGCGGAGGACTAAGGATTGGATCCTTACCCTTGGTGGGAGTGCTGACTTGAGATTAGTGGGGTATAGTGACACTATCTTCCAGACTGATAAGGATAATTTCCGCTCTCAGTCGGGCTGGTTCTTTACCATGAATGGAGGAGCAATTACTTGGAAAAGTTCCAAACTAGAGAAAGTAGCTTATTCGACATGTGAATTAGAGTATATAGCAGCGAGTGAAGCAGAGAAGGAGGTGATATGGTTGAGTAACTTCATCGGATACCTTGGATTTGTACAAGATATATAGGAGCCTATGGAGATTTTCTGTGACAGCAATAGTGCGGTTACTTAGCGAAGGAATCGAGAGATCATGGTAGATCTAGACACACTGACATAAAATATCACTTCATAAGACATAAGATAGAAGAAGGACTCCCTATGGAAAAGAGGATATCGTCATAAGAGAACCCAACAGATCCCCTCACGAAGGGATTGACTAGGGTTAGGCATTTTCAGCATGCGAGATGCATCGTGCTGAAGGACAATTTTATTTTTATAGAATAGATAGTTTTGAAACTTGTACAATGTAATTGACATTTGATGATTAAATAAAACTTGATTATTTATATGTAAGGTCTTGCTATCTTGTGTCAATTGTTTACTATTGTCTCAATTTTGCATGTTTTGGCTTCCAGAATAATTACTTTATTCAAATTCTCCACAGCCAGTCATACGTTGGAAATAGGTATGAATCAAGACTGTCATGAATTGGGCGTGTAGATGTCTAAGGTGTTATAAGTCCTGAGTATTGGTTTAAACCCACGCTCACTTGTATCACTTCATGGGATTTATCTCAAGTGATTGTGAGATGGTAATATCATATAAGTGTTCAAACCTAGAGATATGAGTTGTTTCCTATGAGTTGGTTGTGCATTGATTGTACGAAAATGCATCAGCAACTTGATGTTATAAAACGTGCCTTTGTGTATGATTCAACAAGTAGTAGAACAAACATATGTGTCGAAGTTTATCTATTCATTTTAGTCCTTGGAGGATTAGAAGCGATACATGGGCCCCTCGATGATTTTGTTTTGACCTATGTGTCGGGCCCTGTCAGGACCAAATTGATATGTTCAGTTTAGTTCTATGTCAAATAAATAGGAAATTGAGAAACAAACTATTGCATAACAAGTACGATTTTATTCCATGTATTTGGCCGACTGATATCTAGAACAAAGGATTATATGATCACTTATCTAAAATGGCATTTCATAGTTCAATAGTGTATTAAGAGCTATGATTGCTGGTCGGTTCATGAAGTCATACTTGCGACTATAGTTATCAGACTTATCCACGTCGGAGACTGTTAGATAAGGTGTCTAAGTTTGTAACTATATTTTGTATGTACTTGACCTAACCCAGCATGGTCAATTTGGGTTGCACTTCACCAAAACAATTTATATGGATAATATTTTTTAGGATAGTATGAAATCATATTATTTAACTAGTATTGATCAAGAATTAATTTAGTGATCAAAAGGAACTAATTAAATATGGACTCTCACATATATATAGAATTGGAAAAGTTCATTTAGGATGGGCTAAGTGTCACACCCTGAAAACCAAGGCGGACTCCACATTGAGTATCAAATCCAATGCATATAGTAAGCAAAGTAACCAACCATTACATTACATATGAAAATTTACATTTGTTCAAAAGTAAAGTTGTACAAGTGTGATACATATCTATATATATGAACAAAAGCAAGACGTGTCTTCAACGCACTCCGTCATTGACAAAAGGAACATCGGGTACCTGTCTAATGCGGACCTGAGAATACAAGCATTTTAAAAATCAGCATAAAGCTGGTGAGTTCATAAACGGTTTTGTTTTCTGAAAATGTATGAGTTGCTTTCGGTTTCTGAAAAAGTTACTACCCAAGAAAATCCCATATTTTCTTTTATGAAAATTTTAGTTATCTGTTATGTTACATAGTTCTGGTTATGTACAATTGTTATCCCAGGAAAATCCCATATTTTCCTAAAAGTTGACTACCGATCTGACATGTAATGTAAAAGATGTATACTGAAAACCTGGTTATCCTTGTGAAGTGTATGTTAGTTTTTACACGTATATAAAACTAATAATAACAAAGTAAACTACTTACTAAACCCATTATTACTAAAAAGTAAATCTCTGTTATCCAAATTGCGAGTTCCATAACCATACGATGGACTAAATATGGCAATAAGTAGTCCATCTCACTTTATGACTTTCATCACCCTTGAACCTTTCGGTTCGGCTGTAGCTAGTAGCCAGGTGCGGGCTAGTCGGTCCTGTATAGATCTATATACTCAAGTCACGCTCCCTATCTAAGAGATTCTGGTTACGGGGGCAGTCCTCCACTCGCGTATCTCTGTGGAGCGTTCTCCGAGGACGTGTCTCCAATTTATAGGAATAACAAATTTACTAGTCATAATACAGAAATATCAAATGATGATCCTCCACTCGCGTATCTCTGTGGAGTGTTACCGAGGACAAAACAATATTCTAAGTTTCATGTTCAAATTTCAATGTTATGATTTTAACTGTTATGATGTGGGAAAAACCATTTTTGAAAATATAAAATACAAAAATTTATAATGTTTTTCACAAATACTACGATAATGCGATCTGCAAGTTCAAACGGTTATCTGTTATGATTGTCAGTTTTAAAATCATATGTAATATGAAACACAATACTTATAAAACAAGTTTTGAGTACAAGTATCCCTTGTACTTTGCTTGTATTCCCCCTAAAAACAGTGAAAAACATTCAAAAAGGGTAGGGGTATGAACTCACCAAACGAGAAAACGTGACGGTTTGGATGCTATGTGTCGGTTCGGGGCATGATAATGTGCGAGGTTCCTATGTAATATGAAATGGTATACAATTGTATCTAATTAGACTTTAAATGACTAATTGGATATGATTATACACTCCAATACGAGAAAACACTTCAAATCAAGTGTTTGGAGTGACCCACGTGACATCTACGGACGTATAGGGCTTTGGAAAATGAGTTTGCTCTTCAAGAGTAAACTCCTTAGGGAGTTTATGGACCTAATACTATAACCACATGAGTTCACGGCCGTGAACTCATGAATATGGGGTATTAGGGTGTCAAATGGTCAAATAACACTTGGGAAGGGTTGGTATGATTTAATCTAAGGCATAGGAATGAGTTAAACAACCAAAGGGACCATCAAAGGGATTTTACGGCCATAAACTAGAAGCTTACGGCCATAAGCTCCTATACCCTTCTTAGATTAATGATTTAGTGGCCTTAGATCAATCACATGTGATTCAAACCAATTTTACAAGCCTTAGAATGAATTTAGGGCATCATTTGGCTTGTGTAAGTGAGTTTACAGCCCAGGAACCTATTCTAGGGGGGTTTACGGCTGTCAACTCTCAAATGGATGGTTTTCATCAAGTTTAAGGCCCCTAAATCGATTGTTGTTGATTCTAGGATTTAATCCAAGCCAATTGGTGTGTTTAAGTCGCATTTAAACACTCAAATTTGAGTTTACTCCCAATGATAATGATTTTACGGCCCAAGCATGTTCTTGGGCAGTAAACTCATGTTTACTCCCCAAAAGTTGGATTCAAGGTGTTCTAAGTCCGTTCCATTAAGTCATTAAGCCATATCTAAGCTCCAAAGGTCGATTGGAACGGTTTTAAGGCTCAAAAACCCCTTATATGTGTGTTTACGGCCCAAGCATGTTCCAAGGCCGTAAACACATGAAATTGGTCCTAAATCATAGTTTGAACTCGGATTTGGAAGCTAGAAAGGTTGTACAACAAGTTAGGGAGGTTACCTTGATGAAATGGAACTTAAATCTGATGATTTTGGAACTAAAGTTGGCTTGGAGGAGAGAGGTTAGAGAGAGTAGTGAGAGAGTGAAAAAGCTTCAAATGGAAGCTTAAACCACTTTAAATATGTTCCAAGTTCGGGACACGGTGGAATTCTACCCGATACCGACGTTAGACGTGGCTTTTGGTCACACCCGATTAAGTTTTCGTAACCCGATATGGTCGATTCTAAATTTTTTCCGATAATATGGAGTGTTAATATGAGTTCTAAAAATGTTTAGACATCCATTAAGTCATAATTGAAATCTCAAATTTTTGACTTCAATTAAATAACATAAACGGAAATGAATTAAAAAACGACGACTTTATTAACGAAAAGGGTTATAGATGATGGAACGAACTTCGGGTTGTCACACTAAGCCTGCATGGATAGTCCATGGAGTTTCTAAACCATGGATCCTATGGAAATGAAAGGTCATGGGTATTAGGGTTTACAGTAATGTAACCCTAATCCTCCATACTATATAAAGAGGTCTTTGGCACATGAAATGACACTAATGTGTGTCAGAAGAAAGGGTGGCCGATTTCTATGTGTGATTTCTATTCTCTCAAGTCTTCCAAGGTGTTTTTGTGATTTGTCATTCCACTTGAGGCATCCACATTATTGGTGCTAGGCTCTCATAACTCCAAGCAATCAACCACTAAGAAAAGGTATGTTAATTTACCAAGTTATTTATATTACAAGTACCCGATAACATGGTAGTTAGTTTGAGAACTTTGGAAAATTAAATTTGCATGTATAATAGAGAAAACATAGATCCAAGGTTTATAGGGTTGCATGTACGCCATAATAGTGTTTGAATGCTCAAAACCCTTCAAGTTTATGGATCGCGGATTCGGGGTTATTTTGTTGTAGTTTGGGATTTACTTACTAATGTATTCATTTATATCAATGTAGTTTGGGATTCGGGGTTATTTTGTTGTTATATCAATGAATAATGTTTGGATTTGCTATGATTCATTTATATTCCATTGTTATAATACTGCACATTGACGTTATATGCCTCCGGACATTTCCGTCGTCCTAGTCCGAGGGTGTGACATATTGGCATCAAAGCATTGTTTATAGTGAACTAGTATATCAAACCATACATGATATACAACTATAAAGACAATGGGACTAAAACACTTTGACTAAAAGTGTATATACTTTCTAGAACAGTGTCATAATGAGAAGAATACAAAAGTAGTATGATGAGTTGAACACTACGAGTAGGCCCCGAGATATGTAATTAGACTTTGAATAAATGTAGCCTGATCAACTACATTTATTTGGGGTGTAACTGTTGGATTAATGTCTAAGTCCATAACTATAATTGGTAAGACTTGACCCGACCCGGCATGGTCCATTTGGGTTGCATGGCATCATGCACTTGGATAGACTAAATGAGAGAAATAAGACACTTATGGTTATTAATATATTATAAGTTCTAGTATATTAATAATAAGAATAATAAGATTATTTAATTAGTATTGATCAAGAATTAATCTAGGATTAATTAAGTGATCAAAAGAAGACTAATTAAATATATGGGTTGATTGTGTAAATCATCCATACTTGTATAGTGGGCTAATGCTCCATGGATTATCTAGTTGGGCCAAAACCCATATGATGCTCCTTGGATGCTCCATGGTGTATTTGAACCCATGGATCCAAGGAAATGGAAAGTCATGACAATTAGGGTTTGCCCTAATTGTAACACTATATAAAGATATTATTCTTGACAAAATCGGCCACTAGATTATTCTAGAGAGGGCTAGCCGATTTTATGAAGTGTAGAATTCTCTCAAGTTATTCCAAGTGTATTTGGTGTTGTGTGAACCATTTGAGGTGTCACACTTGGGGCACTAAGCACTCAAGCTTCATGAAGACAAGCACTATCAAAGAGGTATGTATTCTATCTTGTTATATCCATTATTTTGTATGCTAGATTAGGATAATACCTTGGATGTTCATATTTGCATGTATAATAGAGAAAACATAGATCCAAGGTATTTAGGGTTGCATGTACACTTAGGAGTGTTAGAATGCTCATAAACCAACAGTGGTATCAGAGCCTAGGCTTGTTTTCTTGTTATACCTGCAATAGAAGCTGTAAAATCGAGTTTTGATGCTGTCAGCCCAGCAGACTCGCCGAGTCCATGAAGGGACTCGACGAGTCCAAGGCAAAATGCATCCAACTCGCCGAGTTTTGTTCATGCACTCGACGAGTTGGACCCTATACATCATATTTTCGAGGTTTTTGTCTAGAAATGGACTAGGAACATTACCCTAAGTTGTTTTGTACTTATAAACTTGTTTTTAAATGTGGTAATGTTCATGCTAATCCATTTTCAAGATAATTGTCAATAGATTCATGTTTTGTATTAGTTTAAAGGTTAGACTAATTACATGAAAAAGTTTGATTTGAATTATCTTGTTCTTATGAGTTGCTTACATTAATAGAAAAGTTGAGTGAAAAAGTTGTTTTCAATCCAAATTAATCTAAGAGTTGAGTATAAAATGTGTTTGTGTAACTTATCCTTAAGTTACATGAAGAGTCACATTAAAGACTCATAAAACTCATAAAGTTGGCAATGGTTACAAAAGATGAAGAGTCTTGTCCTTAAGTTATGGAGGTTCAAGAGTCACTTCATTAATAAATAAATAAATAAAATATGTAACCTTAATTAATTCCATAAGTTATAAAATAAAGAAAAAGGTTAATTCTTTATTAGTTTAAAGTCTTCCATAATTTGTCCACAAGTTATGGAACTTGAAGAGTTTTTGGATTAAAACTACTTTAAATACATAAGTTATGGAATTAATTAGTTTTGAATAGTTTCAAAACTTGCCCTCAAGTTTTGGAATTTGTAAAGTTTTCTCTTATGAATACTTTAATTCCAAGTTAGCCCTTAGAATTTTAAAAGTTAAAATTCAACCCTTATACTTTATAATATTATAAGTTAATAATATTTATATGTATAAGAGTAAAGTCGGTCTTACCGCTAGTACGCCTCATTCACGAAGCCGGTCTATAAGGTGGGTATAAGGTTGTTGCCTATAAAATGGCAACTTAATGGGTGTTCACTCTCACCCACCACTCGCTTGACTGGTGGAGGGTCGTTAGCCGAACGGGTTTGACATGACTATAATTCTCCCTTCATTAAAAGTATTAATGATAAATACTAAGTAACTAAACTTTTAATAATACCCAATCTTAGTTACTTAGAAAAATGTGAATAAGGTGCTAATCCATGAAATTACACTTTGCACTTTGTTTGAGTCGGTTAGTGGAGCGCGTGTGGTTAACCGGCACACTAACTCGTATTTAACAAGGTAGGCAAAGGGTAACTTAATGTTTATCATAGTATCGATGGAGCGTGTGTGGTTAACCAGCACATCGATTGAGGGATAAACACTTAAGGATACCCAGTAATTTGCATGGTTACTTCACACCTTGTTTTGTGATCCTCGGCATCCCAGTCACAAAACCTGAAGGGCACACTCGAGATTGAAACATGCCATTGAACAGTTCAATGAATCTCAAAAGATCTAGGAGTTTCAAAACCAATTAAAACGTAATAATACATTTCGTTTATCTTGGTGGAAATTGGTGAATCGTCATTCACCTTCCTTCAAATTGTTTTATAGCTTGGATTACGGCATACCTCTTCTAAGTTATAAAATAGTTTGTTGGGTCCTAGCCTTAATATTTTCATATTGGGTGTCATATTAAGGACTCAAAGATCAACTATCTTGAATATCTCCCATAACATGTCTGAATTAGACATTTATGATCTTCCCAAATCTCTTGAAACAAGCTTTCCTAATGAAGATGATGTCCCATGGATATCATACTTCTCTCTCCTCCTCCAATTATTCTCCCTACCCCACAAGTTATTTAAAATTTTAAAGTCACTCGAGCCCTATTGGCAAGGCAAGGTCTTGGTGTGGTCACATCTTGGAGATGTAGTCACATATTGACAAGCCGGGAGAGTTGGGTGTCAAAGTCTTGAGAAAGTTGGTGGTTCAATCACTTTCTAAGTCACATAGTGAGTTCCTTTGGGACACCTATGAAATAGACTATGACAAGACCCTTAATGATCTTATCTATTGTTAAGATCAACTTCCTGAAACTTTATGGACATTGAAAATGGTGACACTGGAAATACAGAAAAAGCATTCTCTTCCTAATGGAAAGGGATCGGCCATAGTCAACTCGGTTGAACAAATGGTAAAGAGAAAATCTAAGTCTGTAATAGTCCTGTGTACCATTATCAAAGGGTCCATATGTTTATATTGCCAAAGAAAGGGTCATTAGTTGCGAAGCTGCCTAATTTACCTAAGGATGTTAAAGTCAATAAGATTGACTCTACTTCAGGTAAAAGTCCACAAATCTAACTCTGTTAAGTTTCTATTCTGAGATTCCTGATACATGTTGTGACTGGGTCACATGGTAATGTTTTAAGAATCAAAGAAAAGTAAAGGAACTTAAAGAAAGAATATGCTGAATCTGATCGCATAGATGGATTTCTATCGCGTAGTTTGAAAAATCGGATTCTTGAGCTACTTCTTAGGAGTTATGAGATATTGTTTAGGAATAGATAACAACAAGTTTTCATATGTATTGTAAGGATAAGTTTTTCCGCATAGTTTTAAAATAAAAGAAAATTTTTTATTTTATTTATTTTAAAATATCCTTACAATGGCATTTGAGGAAAAATTGTTGCTTATATGATTCCATGAATAGCAAGAGTGGAAGTATGAAATTGATTCCTTCATTTGTGGTAATGTCTAAATTTACCAAATAAGGAAAGATTCTCATCACCCAAGTCTCAATTGGACCGGGACTTGGAATCATGCAAGTTGTATAGCATGATGAATGAGAACTTTCAAGTATTGGAAAAATTAAGACTAATTACTTGTTCACATGGATGTGTGCGTCAAGTAATGGACTAAGGGATCGAGTACATAGTCATGTGCACTGATTAAGTCCACCACAAAAGATATAAGGCTATTTGTCATAGTTTACTAAAGCTCAGTAAATATGATTATACTTACAAGCTTAAGTGTAACTCTGAGACATTGGAAAAGGTTCCAATGTAAGGCAGAGCGAATAAGAAGAATCAAATTAGGCAGAAGGATAAAAGTTTCTCAAATCTGAAAAGATGGGAGAGTACTTTAGTATCAGTTTTGTGATCATCTTAATGATTAAGAAACCATATCAAAATTAGTTCTCTAAGGAAGTCTTAGTTCATTCTTATGACTAAGAAGAAGGGATCTTGAATTGTTGAAATGGTTAAATCAAGAAGATGAGTCATACTTCGTTTCAATACAAGTCTTAGAGTCATACTTTAAGATTGTAATATGAGTGACATGTCTTAAATAAGGTTTAAAACACTTGACAAATGTAAGAGTAAAAGTTTTCTACTCTTGTACATTTGAAATTGGTAAGTTGTGATGTTTTGGATAAAACAAAGACCAACTTCGGCCAATTGTGTGAAGTGTTTGTCTTGATTAGAATCCACACTATCTCTTGGATGTTTGACAAGGAAGTCTTATAGGTCAAGAGGACAGTGGGAGTCTTAAAGGTCTTGAAATTCTCAAGAACTAATCAAGAATGAAACCTGAAGTTCTTCACTAGCACACGACTTTAGGTTTATAACCTATCGTGTTGACATATTCTGTGCCCATTCTAGTTAAAGTTGGCATCGCATATGAGTTCTTAGAGTTCTCAATGTGTTGCACAACAACTTGGAAGCAATGGTAGGCCCTTGTGCTGCCAGGTGGCAAGAAGTTAAGATTGAGTGCAATCCATATTGTTTTGGATTTGTCATTATCCTTGTCTTGAGATTATGGTTTTGACAAATTCATATGGGTAGGAACTCATACACCAATAAATCTAAGTGTCATAAGGTTTCTCTCTGATTCATGAAAATGATGGTGAGGAAACACTTCCACTAAGTAGATTTTAGCTAGATAGCAATTGTAATATTTGCATTCTCAAAGTCGTTAGTGGAGCGTGTGTGGTTTACCGGAACACTAACTTGGACTTGTGAGAAATGGCAAAGGTCAAAACGATCAAGACTATGATTACGGCATCCCTTTTCATAGTCCTTAAAATTGTTTTGACACACCAATGAGCTATCTAAGGGAAGGTGTATGTTTTTTGATAAAGTCTTATCAAAACAATCTAGTATCAGAAATCTGAACTTTGGTAAGAAAGTCAATAAAGTATTGATTTCTAGAAGTCGAGCTTTCTGAGTATATGTCAAAGCTAGTGGGAGCATAAGTGTTATGCTAATAATCATCATGTTAGTGGGAGCATGATAATTACGATAAGTATTGCAAGCTAGCAGTGTTAATTATAGAAAACAAAAGGTTTCAATTGGGAAAAAGTTGTTTTGCTATAATTAAGGGAGAGGAAATTATACTTCATCTCAAATCTATAAGCTTAGATCGTGAGGTTTTAATCATTTAGTCAAGGATATATATGAATTTCATGTTGGAATGGCTCAACATAAGGAAATTCTGTATATGGGTCCATTATTTGCGTTCTTAAATTCGATTATGATTACGGCATCCCTTTTCATAATCTGATTTATGAGAACTTGGCAAATTGAAATGGAAATGTTATAGCAAAAGACTGGTTTAGTCTTTATGTGAGACATCATGAATCGTGTCCCATATGCTTCGGATATAGGATCGATTACATGTGCTATATTCATCTTTTCTAAAAATTTCCGAATGCCTGGGGCATTAAGAATGGAAAAGGTTTAGAACTGGATATGACTAAAAGGATTAAACAATTGTCGACGACAATCTAAGGTTTACCAATGATTGGTTGCTCAAGGACAATTGGAAGTATAGTGATAATTCTGGAAGGACCATATTGACATAATCTGTAAGGAGGCAACTCTTGTTCAGAAGTGATAGTCAAAATGGAATCTGGAAATATTTCAAAGTTAGAATTTTTCCAATCTGTGTAAGATTAAGGAAACTTAATGCAAGAAGGATGGTTCCAAGGACTTGATCTCCTTTGGAATGCTCTGTAATGATTGTTGTTAAGTCTTTCTGACTTTGTGCATAATCATTACAAAAGGATCAATGCATATAAGTTTAGAATCTAACAGATTTCAGTAAATGACATGAATTTGGAATTCTTGCATTTGCAGTAAGGATTTGGGAGTGTGGAAAGAGAATCATTGATGTTATGTTCATTTGATCTAGTTCACAAAATAAAGATCATAGTCAAACATATTATGCATACTTGGTGTATGGCATGACTATTGTTTAGAAAACATAGTGTGCATGCTTGGAGCATGGGACAACTATTGTTTTTTAAATTCAAGAATAATGTTGATAGCTGAAACAATATACAATGAATAATTTGTAATCATATGGTGATAAATAAAAGGAGTTTTATTTATATTCATAAGTTCTGAGACCATATTGGATTCAATTATTATTGTGTTTCACTTTGCCTGTTTTGACTTCCCGAATAAACTAGGTTATTCTTCCGGAATGACTAAGTTATTCAAACCATCCACAGTCGGCCATACGTTGGAAGTAGATATGAATTAAGACTGTCATGGGTTGGCTTGTAGAGGTCTAAGTTGTTGGACAAAGGGCTACAACACTCATGAGTGCTCATAAGTTCTGAGTATTGGATTCAACCCGCGCTCATTGGAATCACTTCATGGATTTTATCACGAGTGATCATGAGACGATAATATCTTATATTCTTCAAACCTAGAGATATGAGTTGTTACTATGAGTTGGTTGTACATTGATTGCACGAAACTGCATTTGGTAACTCGGTGCTATAAAACGTGTCTTTGTGTATGATTCAACAAGTAGTAGAACAGGCCATATGAGTCGAAGTTTATCCATTCCTTTTACCTTCGGGATAAAAGCGATATCTGTGGGCCCCTCGATGATTTGATGATGACAAATGGAAGTGCTCGGCCGGGCCAGGATTGATTTGATTTGTTCAATTAGTCAGTCGTCATAAATCGGAAATCGAGAAACAACAAATGGGCAGAGAGAATGATTATAATCGATGTCTCAGTCCATATGATATCTAGAATGGAGGAATATATGATCCCTTATCTAATGGACAACTCATTGACAAGATCAGAGTTCATCTACAAGGTCAGAGTTCGACAGAAGCTTTTGAGAGCTACGATTGCCAGTTGGTTCCTGAAGTCATACGCAATAATAGTTTTAGACTTATCCAAGTGGGAGACTGTTGGATTAATGTCTAAGTCCATAACTGTAATTGGTAAGACTTGACCCGACCCGGCATGGTCCATTTGGGTTGCATGGCATCATGCACTTGGATAGACTAAATGAGAGAAATAAGACACTTATGGTTATTAATATATTATAAGTTCTAGTATATTAATAATAAGAATAATAAGATTATTTAATTAGTATTGATCAAGAATTAATCTAGGATTAATTAAGTGATCAAAAGAAGACTAATTAAATATATGGGTTGATTGTGTAAATCATCCATACTTGTATAGTGGGCTAATGCTCCATGGATTATCTAGTTGGGCCAAAACCCATATGATGCTCCTTGGATGCTCCATGGTGTATTTGAACCCATGGATCCAAGGAAATGGAAAGTCATGACAATTAGGGTTTTCCCTAATTGTAACACTATATAAAGATATTATTCTTGACAAAATCGGCCACTAGATTATTCTAGAGAGGGCTAGCCGATTTTATGAAGTGTAGAATTCTCTCAAGTTATTCCAAGTGTATTTGGTGTTGTGTGAACCATTTGAGGTGTCACACTTGGGGCACTAAGCACTCAAGCTTCATGAAGACAAGCACTATCAAAGAGGTATGTATTCTATCTTGTTATATCCATTATTTTGTATGCTAGATTAGGATAATACCTTGGATGTTCATATTTGCATGTATAATAGAGAAAACATAGATCCAAGGTATTTAGGGTTGCATGTACACTTAGGAGTGTTAGAATGCTCATAACCCAACAGTAACTAGCATATGCTAGGAAATAGTCGTGGTGAACAACAAGTCTAATACATACCTAAGGAAACTCCAGAATAGGACATAAATAATTAAAATGCTATAGGAGTATTTTTAGGATCCCATAGAACCTCCCACACTTAAATCCTGTACGTAACTCTCATGCCTCTATGATCGCACAAACAACATAGTTGAAATGCCTCACCAAGTTCTCTACTACCATCGCACAGTAAATAACGAATGGATTGAGGAGAACCTAGAAATGGATCTTGAAGAATACCAAGAAATGGACAAAGAAGGGGGATGATTCTGATGAAGAATCAGACAAAGATGAAGGTGCTGGAGAAATTCATAGCTAGTCTTACCCTATCACAAGTGGGCAAGAAGCCCTTCACCTCTTCCTCCCAAGATACGTAAGCACCCAATGTAAATACTCTTGGAATAGACATACCTAGTAAATAAATATTACCAATGCAAGTACAAGTTTTGTGACTGACACCTATCAGATTTAAAATGCTTTGCCATCAGGGGGCAACCCAACTACATGCCTGATAGCCAAAAATCAACAATAGATGCAACAAGAAGGGGGACATCGCTCGTTTCTTTAGAGCCTCGACCTATGCATCACTCCAACCCCCAACGCTAAAGTGAGCTCAGTATACCATTGCATGCAGTGAAACAGGACATTTTAAAAGGGAGTGTCCAATAGAAAAGAATGATGGAGGAGCCGGAGGAGTTGACAACTGGACATGAAGAAGCCACAAGGAATCCTACAAAGATTTTTGGTACATTCCCAAGTCAATTAAAAACATAATAAAAAAATTATTTCCTCATCCGAACAAAGCATGTTAATCACAACGAAACTAGAGATCCTCGTAGGTGAACCAAGATAGTTCCGTATAAACATTAGGGTCATATATAATTAAGATTCTACGAACTAAGAGTGTGCGATCTCGCCTTATTTTCTATCACTGGTCTGATTTTGGATTAGGGCAGCACCACTCAGTCAACTTTCTTTTCAATCTTAATTATATGCAGTTAGGTTACACCTAACTATCATAGAAAAACTTAGTAGAAGTCAGACTGCGAATCCCATCATTTTATGTCAGAGCACTCGTATTACTAGAACACCTAAAAACCAGGAGCAAAATAGATACAGTAATAACAACAAGAACGAAACTGGTAGTGATAGGAACATGAACGTAGAACACCCTATCATTATTAACAACCACCCCTTTCAAATTGACATAACATATGTTATGTTAAGGAGTCCAACGTCATCAATTAGCACAGACTGGGTCCAATCTCACCATACAAAGACCTTCCATCTTACCCAATCGAATAACAAAAATCTTTCAACCTATAACATCAAATCCCTAGCATCCAGACACATAAGCCCTTATGTAAGAGATACCACGCTCCTTCCTAGCCCACAATAAAGATGAGAAATAGGGAACAACAAGCATCAAAGGAACCCCAGAGGTTTACAACCTCCTCCAGATATTCCCTAAGTCCCTTTGGAAACATCAACCATGTGCTATGTTGAGTTTGGAATCGAATCGACTCTTGGAACCATCCCAATAAGCAAACCCTCGATACCACTTAACACCATCACAAAAACATTTGGTGTCTGATCACAAGAATGATATAATAAGTAAGGAAAACATCAGACCAAGCCTCTAACCACAAGAAGCACCCATCTGAATCATAAGGGAGAAAGACGAATTACCCATAGAACCAATGACTACTAAGAATTCAAACAAACCCATCCTCAAGGATCAATATTCCCTACCCCGAGAGACTTGCTCGGTCAATATCAAAGTGCAGACAAAAGTCGACCTACCTCTAGCTCAGAATCCCATAAGAAGAAAACTCGTAAGGTAACCTAAGACTCATAAGCTCAGTTACACCACACGCAACCTCAACATTGGTAACCATAGCACCAATCCTCAAGGCCAAGAAATCTACATCTAGGACACCAGGAGCATGATCCTTAGAATACCATCCGAGACCCTCACCAAGATAGGTCCGGTAACCTACGACCTTCAGTTATCATAAGAAGTCAGCTTCATACATTTCCCATTCCACAAATTCAAACCTAATAAGTGTTGGACCACCAAAGACCTCATTGTCCCACTCGACAAGATCAATGGAAACAAGAACCCACACCCGAAGAGGAACATGTGGAAATCATATGCTGGGAAATCAAAGAACACGATCAAACACTATTAGTGAAGGTCCACTAGAACGCCAAGCGAGGATCTCAGAACTTCGTAATGTATACCCTGTGTTCTATGTCCCAAACCTAAAGAAGTGTCTATCAGACGAAATTCAAGTAGTTCCACCCAATGAAATTGAAGTGAATGAAGACCTTGCTATTCGTTGAGCAGTTGATCAATAATATGCATAGAAAAGTTAAGCAAACGAAATAAATTCGCATCCCCATTGTGAAGGTTAGATGGAATGGAAAGTGCAGACTTGAATTCACACGAGAATGCGAGGATCAGATGATGCAAAAATACCTTCACCTTTTTGCTAGTTCGTAAGAATAACTTCTAAAGAATCTCGGGATGAAATTCCCTCTAACGGGGGCATGATGTCACAACTAGAAATTCTCCGATCCAAAAACCAAGTCAAAAGGGGTCTTGTATATGTAACAATTATAACTATATTACTAATATTATGTTATAGTAATGTAATTATGCTACCCTAAACTCTCATGAGCAAAGAAATTGAATGTGATATTGGATTTACGTCAAAATATTAATCACACAAAAAATAAAGGAAACATATTTAAGTTCCTACACTTTAGGATCATGAACTCTTCCCTAGAAACAAACATCAACTATGGACCACCGTAAACATCAAAAGAATGGTTGTGAACACCTAAAGGGAAGGAATCTAGGCCAAGAACAACTTTCAAGAGGCCACTTTGGCTGTGAACTACCTCAAACCACCAAGGGTGGAATGTGAACATCATTTGAAGAAGGAGACATGACAATGAACACCATCCTAGGAATCATTTAGAACGTGAACACCTTAAGGGACCTCCCTTGGAGTGTAAACCCTTCCCTAAACCCATTTAGACGATGAACCCCTTTCCAATTCAAGGTGTTTATGGATTGTGAGATGTAATTGACTATTTCCAATATAAATCTCAGTAACCTATGCATTACCCACCAGTAAGCCAATCACATATCAAATCAATTTCCTTATTCCCATATGAAGGTGCGTAAACCCCATTTCTTATTCCACAAACTTATTTCACGTTCTATGAAATCTCCATAAACTCTCTCAATCATTCAACCATGTTCCAGAAGCCATTTTCTTCACAATTCTTCCTAATATTTGGTAGTTGATTTATGCCTTGTTAAATGATTCATACATTTAGTTATTGTAAATCTTTTACTCACACATAAACTTATGTGTTCATAACCTTATGCTAGCAAAAACCCTTAAGTAATTCATCCAAAACTTCAAGTGTTCTAGGCTCCAATTTCTCACCTCATCTCTTCAACTACACTATCTTCTACCCAAGGTGACCTTCATAGACATATTTTTGAGTTTTTACTAGTTTGGGGGAAGATACAAGTCAATGGTCTTCTGAAATCTTGGTATAATTGCTTGTCTATACTTGTATGTTATGATGTATGTGTTTAAGGTTATGAAACTCCTTATGAGAAGTCAAAAAACTCAAGATTTTGGTTAAGTCTCAAGAGTTTGGACTATATTTCACATATTATTTGTTGAATTCAAACAAAAACTAGTGTTTATATGAACTAAAATTCATAACCCTTATGTAAAGAATCATAAGCAATTGCTCAAAGAAATTATTCAAACAAGTTGTTGGACATAATATTTTGAAAATGTTAAATTATGAAATGTTTATTATTTTCGGCCATATATATATATATATATATATATATATATATATATATATATATATACATATATATATATATATATATATATATATATATATATATATATATATATATATATATAATAGCCATTTTGAATATAGGATCAATTTGAGCTATTAATGAATATTTCAATTAAAATGGCCCAAAACGGATCTATTTGATAAATAAGGGCCATTGTGAACATTTTCTTAAAAATGAGTCTCGAATGAGTATTTTAGAAGAAATGGGCCATTTTTCAACAATTCTCATATATTTGGATCACTCTTGATGCTTTTTAACAAATGTGGGTCTTATTTGATAATTTATAAAAAGAAGGGCCATTTTTGCCAACATCAATAGTATTGAGTCATTTTTGATATATATATATATATATATATATATATATATATATATATATACATATATATATATATATATATATGTATGTATATATATATATATGTATATATATATATATATATATATATATATATATATATGTGATTGAAAGTGGATTATTTTCAATAAACTAAGCAAAATGAAACACCTAGTCAATGAGTACAACTAAGGTTAAGAAACGTAACGAAACACATAGTCAACGAGCACAACTAAGGTTATGAAACAAAACGAAACATCCAGTCAACAAGTAAAACTATTGTTATTTATTAAATAAATTACAAATTTCAACTATTTGCGTAAATATCTATTAGCATTCGAGTCAGATGCATCTTCACAATACCTATATAATAGTGTATGTTTAAAGTCATATACGAGTTATAACCAGAGTCTCCTGGAAGGTGATCGGGAATTTGTGTATAGATCTATACAGGGTTGACACCCTGCACCTTCGCTGTTTGCTACAGCTAGATAGGCCAGTCTAGGGTGACAAATGTCTTCAACGAAAACAACGCTTGAAGAACGTTAAATCTGGAACTCCCTCATATTAATATGGTTATAACGACTCACTTAGAATATAACAATCTTATTTAGAGATTTACGTGGGGACGCTTTACAAACGGTAAGCACATTGTGTTGATCGTCCCCATGGATGGTATTGATTGTCCACGTTTTTTGTGTTGATTGTCGACATGCATTGTGCGGATTGTCAATAAACACCCGTTAATTACTCACACCACCCCGGTCTTAGGGTTTTAAGACCACAAACGATTACATAATTTACTCGGATCACATCTTTTGTTCATCATCAATTATGATTTTGTATATTTCGAATGAAACTTTATCACACAAGTCTTACGGTTTTAAGACTGCTATTTGTATATCAGAAAATATAGGATTTTTTGGGGAATAAACGAACTTTATACAATTTTGAAAGATGATAAACTAAAACACACACACAACTATACTTGATTGGAAACAAGACTTACAACTATTTTGACAAGGAAATATAGGATTTTCTGGAGAAAACGATTTTATACAATTTTAGAAGATGATAAACAAAAGCACACATGCAACTATACTTGATTGGAAACAAGACTTACAACTATTTTGAAAAGGAAATATAGGATTTTCTGGAGAAAATGATTTTATAGAATGTCGAAAGATGATAAACTAAAACACACCTGCAACTATACCTAACTGGAAATAAGAGTTACAAGTACTTTGACAAGAAAATATTGGATTATTCTAGGTTTCTAAACTATCACAAATTTTTATACGAAAATGCTTATGAACTCACCAACATATTAGATGTTGATGCTTTTCAAATGACTTGTATTTTCAGGAAAATAGTAAGCAAGTTTATGGGTCGCGGATTCGGGATTATTATGTTGTAGTTTGGGATTTACTTACTAATATCTCTTTTGTGTATTTTGAGAACAAATACATGATGTAAAAACTATGTAAGTTTGTTATATTAATGTATGATGTTTGGATCTGCTATGTTTCATTTATATTCCATTGTTATGATACCGCACAATGATGTCATCCGCCTCCGGACGTTTCCACCGTCCTGGTCCGGGGGTGTGACAAATTGTTACCTTTTTTCATAATAGTTATAAAATATAAAAATAATCGTATTTTTATATAATCGTTTCTTGAACCTGAAAGGGTAAAATAGTATGAATGTTTTCCAAACTATACCTATTATAGTTTAACATGTATTATTTCGTTGAAAATGATAGCCATTTTGTTTCAACGTATTTTGCGTGTAACCATTTGCAAATTTGGTATTTCTACATAAAAGATATTTAAACGTAATAAAACATAAAATGATGGTTTGTATATTAACACAAGTTTTCTTGTATTTTACTTGTATCCCCCCCCCCCCACCCTAAAATATGGAAAAACCTATTTAAAACCATAAGGGTAGGAACTCACTCTATGTGTGGTTGCGATTTAGATAACGAGGTAAAACAGTGACTTCGAGCTAGTATACGAGAAGGATGTGGCATCCTAATATATTTAAACATAAAATGATATGTGTGATTAGAATCAAATTAGTACAAGTGTTCATAACACAAGTCTTATGAATAAAGCTTACCCAAAATACTAAGGAGTAGTATTGATCAAAACTCTCCTGGGAATATGTTTGTGAATTACTTGAGTTGAGAGCAAAAGAGGTTTGATATGTTGAGCGGATTTGTGGGGGGTTTTCGTTCTCTAGAAGGGACAATTTAAAGAAAAGGCTGGACAAAAGAAAAGGAAGATGGGCAGAAGAGCTTCCTTTCATTTTAGGAGCAAATAAGACCACCTACAATGTGGCCACATGTTATACCGTCATTCTCAGGTGTTTGGGACAAAAGCAGTAATCCCTATAGAAGTAGTGATCCCGACGGCAAGATACTTGCTGCAAGACCAAGAGAATAACAACAAGATCCTAGCACATGATCCTAACACTATTGACGAGCATAGGGATCTAGCCAAAATACGAATTGCTGCTCATCAGCAAAGGATCGCCAAAGCTTACGATATGAACATAAGAGTCAAAAGGTTTCAAATAGGAGACTCGGTATTAATGAAAACATCCCAAAACACCAAGGATCCCAGTGTATGAAAATTGGCTCCTAAATGGGAATCGACCATATCTTATAGATGATGAAGCAGGAAAAGAAGCATATTGGCGAGCAACACTCGAAGGAGACATTCTGCCAAGTTCCTGGAAGGCTATACACCTCAAAGCATACTACATGTACGTAGGGTCAAATGATCTGCAACAAAACCAAGCTACACATGCTCTTTATCTTAAAAAATTTATAAATGATTTTCTCCTCGGATATTTTACTAACTTAAGCATCAGAGGGGCGTTAGCTAGACTAATGCCCCCCCTAGCTAACATTTTCTATGAAGAACAACGTACGATTAAGGATCCTCAAAATTGAAGATCCTTAAGCATGGGGTTCCTCATAATCGAAGATCCTGGAACATCAGGATCCTCCAGTTTGAACACCCTAAAACATCAGGATCTTGACACATGAAGATCTCAATACTTGGTAAACCCTATTATATTTAACAATGTAATCTCTAAATTATCATGTACAGAAGCTATAGACTAATCATCTCTCCCACGCTTAAGGTTACTTAATCCCCTCTAAGGTTTAAAGAGCTAATTACCTCATTCACACGAACTAAGGTTTACACACCTTGCTTTGATGCATGATATCTAACTGTGGGATACGGGTAAGGGGATCATTTCACGATTCAATGTCTTGGCAACCCTCTTATCTTTGAACACAAGTTGAGATCCTTAAGGTTTATAACATTTTCATGTTATCTAGAAATCAAGATCCTACCGCAATGATTACTCCATAAATCGGGATCCTACTACAATGATTACTTAAGGTTTATAACATTTTCATGTTATCAAAGATTGGGATCTTACTCCAGAAATTGCATAAGATCTTCATGTTATCACACGTTGGGAATTTTCCCCAGAGAATAAAATCAAATTGTAACATTTTCATATTATTTTAAATAAGGATCTCTCCCACAAATTGTATCACATGTTGGGATCCTCCACATAATATAATATTAACATGTTATATGTTTTGTTAAAGTATATAATCTAAAAAGGTTATCCTAAGGGGAAATTTTCCATATAAGGTCTAATATCCTTATTTTTAAGGATCTTCAACAGTAAGGATCCTCATCAACCTTCGATTGGTAAGGAACCTCATTCTCAACAGTGAACCAAAGTTCCTATGTTGAGATTTATCCTCGGTAAATCCTAAGATTGAAGAAGTCATGAATCTTGGAGAGAACCAGGTTCCATCTATCCTTATTCTCAAAGAAATATAGATAAAGTTAAAGGGTCATAAACTAAACCTAATTACCATTTTATGAACATTCATCACTTCAAAGTTGTTTTCCATTTTAATCGATATCTTTAGAGAAGTTTTAAAGCATGTTAAAACTCACGAGTTAATCACCACACTTCTAAAGAAGCATTTAGATTACTTAATGAAGTCAGTTTCTGTTTAGTTAATTGATTCAATCTTTATCAAACCATTTATCTATTATCAGGATCCTAACCACGTGAGGATCTTAGTATCGTGTTATGCGGGTAGATCAACCATTATATTCAAAAAGAATGAGGCATAAAAGAAATTAACTATTATGATAAAGAGGGCCTATAGCCTTACAAAAGTCACATGGTCACATCAAATGATCATACTACCCTAATCAACTAAAAGGCCTAGACCTTAGATTGGTCATCATCAGCCTTCTCTCCCCCCACCCCTCCCCAACCCCGGTCAGCCGCAGTATACGATCCTGGCTGGTGGTAGTAGGTTTGCCAGTTAACTTGGCCAGTGCCTCACACCAGCCAACCACATCCCAGGAACCTACATTTTTAAGATCCTCTGCAAGACTGATCTTGGCCTGCCAAATAGCCACCGCAACGCAGACATTTGCATCCGATATCACCTCCTCTATTTCGTGGACGTTCTCCTCCTTTCTCTCAGCCTTCTAGCTGCTGATTAGCTCCACCCTACTCAGAAGATCCTCATTGGTCAACGTCCACATCATCTCCTGACGCTGGAGGGCTTGTTCAACCCTCTCCGCCCGGATAAGATCGGCGGAAACATGATCAGAGACCTATAACAAAGATATGGTGAATCAACAAAAAAACAAAACGAATGAAGCGAGAAAAAAATCAAGACTTACAGCTCGAGAGAAAGAGACCAACTTCTGGAGCACTTCCTTAACTCTAAGGCTCTCCACAGATAAACTTGTGGATTCAACAGCTTTCTTTTTCCGGGATCCTGAAGTCTTCATTGTCAAATCCACTGTTGATCTTTTAGGAGGAAGAGAAGATGAACTCTTCTCCTTCTTCATCACCAGATGATCTCCTGACATGGCTGTATCGAGATCAACAAGAGTAAAGTGAGTACTAGAGTAAGTCACCTTGGATCCTGTATACATCAAAAGATTATTAAGGATCCTCACCACAAACAAGAAAAAATTAAGGATCCCTACCCATCAACATGAGGTCAGTAGTGGGGGAGCTTTCCTATGGGATGGTTTGATCGAATCTGAAGGATCTCTCGACTTTAGACAAGGCCAAGAACTTTTCAATCTTCTCTTCAGAATTCTCAGCGACGAAGACAAGTTCCTCGAGTTTTAAGGCTGCAAAGAAACAAATAAAATAATAAAAAGATTCCATGATCATAAGTAAAATAATTGAAATCCTACCCTTCTTAACCCAATCTTTGGGTAAGAGATCCCCATTAGGAACATAGTCACGTCTCACGAAGAGGTATCTCCCATTCCAAGCCCCATCATTATGCTTGGTTTTCAAGACTATAGGGGATCTGAGAGTTTTGAACTTGAGGAGCAAATGGGAATTACCAAAGGTGGTGAGATCGTATACGTATGCCAAATTAGAAGGGCCCATGTCTAGACCTTTTGATTGATTTATCTATTCAGCCCAATATAGGATCCTCCAAAACAATGGCATAGTCTGGATATACGAAATACCAGTCACCCTAAAGAACTCGGAGATGATCCTAGGGAAAGGATATCTCAATCACAAGGAGAAAGGGTAATCAGGAAAGCACAACCAACTGGGAGAAATGAAGTCTGGCTAGATGAGAGGATTGAAGGGCCTGAATATAGCTCTGGGAGGAACGGCTCCATTGAGTCTTAGAGACTTTGAAACAACCCGGATCTCCATGTATCTTTACTTTCATATTTTTGGTATTCTGTGAGGGGAATCGACGAGTTGGAGGTCGAACTCGCCGAGTCGGGTCACGGTTTTGGACAGAGGTTTGCGTCTAGACTCAGCAAGTCCAACGGATGGACTCGGCGAGTCCGCGCTGTTTAATGAAACCCTAATTTTCCGGTCCTAAGCCCTATTTAAAGGACCTTATGGCCCTTCATTGCGGCCACCTTGAGCCTTGAGTGCACCCAAGCGGCTGAGAGACCTTGTGAGTGAGATAAGAGGCTATTTGTTCATTTATTTGTGTGTTATTGCAAGAAAGGAAGGAGAAGATCAAGCTTGAAGAGTTGGGGAGCTTAGATCTACTCCTATTTCATCAAGGGAACCTTCTTGAGGTAACTTTCAGAGCTAAACTTCGTGTTTTGGTTGATGTGTCAAATCTTGGGTTTCTTCTTGCCTTTTTTTGGCTTGGATTTGAAGTAAGAAAGGTCCCATGGAGATATGGAACTTAGATCTGGACCTTAGCAGGTCCAGAAGGCCCCAAATGTTATGCTTTATGTCCATTCTTTTGAGTTCGAAGCTAGGGTTGCCATATTAGAGGTTATTTCCCCAAAAAGAGCCTTGTATGTGTTGCATGGCGGCCAAGACTGAGACTTTACGTGATAAATGAGCTTGGGAAGGCCAGATCTATGTGTGTATGGAACGGATCTGACCGCAAAAGCAAGTTTTAGCTGATGCATGGCATGGACTCGCCGAGTCTGAAGAACAGACTCGATGAGTAGCTTGAAGATTGTCCTTAAGACCACCCAGTGTGTAGTCCTGCCGAGTTGTGGGTGACTCAGTGAGTCACAGAGAGTTAGAAAGGTATTTGACAGGTGGACCGAGTCGAGTTGGGACTCGCCGAGTTGTCCTTGCGACTCGGCGAGTTAAGTCGCGATGGCCCCGTGATTTATGCCCAGGTGGAACTCGTCGAATCGGGGGAGTACTCGACGTGTCAAAGGGAAAATCCTTGCGAGTTGGTGAAAACGTGTAGACTCGCCAAGTCACACTAGTGCGTTCGCCGAGTTCGATCAATTTGACCAAAGACTATTGACCAAGTTGACCAGTGTTGACTTGATAAGGATGGTCAACCTTAGTGGTACAAGTAATAATTATAGATATATGATGTCATAAGAGGATTACAGCTTGGGGGTTCGAGCACGAGTGATTTCCAGGGTTCACGAGTTATTGAGACATACGAGGTGAGTCTTCTCACTATACTGTACCCGGAAGGGTTTGACTGTGTGATCGGAAGGTCGAATATGATATGAGATGTATGCATTATGTGTGATAAGTTATTCGTTATATGTGCCTTGTATGATATGCTTGTTATGGGCCGGAAGGCATTGTAAAATGGACCGTAAGGTTGACGTGGGTAGGACCGGAAGGTTTACCCAGTTGGGACGGAAGTCCCCTGAGACACATGGACCGGAAGGTCAGGGCCTGGAAAGGCGTATGTGCGATGGTGGTATTTTGGGGAACTCACTAAGCATTTATGCTTACAGTTTTTGTGTTATGTGTTTCAGGTACTAGCGAGGACCGTGGGAAGGCGCCAGCGTGACCGTACACACACTCGGGGAAAACTATTTTGTGATCTTTGTTTATGTAATCGGTCGTGACAATATTATTGACATTGGAACTTAAATTATTACTCGATGTTTTGATGTTCGTAAAAAAATGAAAAGAGAAAAACTGGTTTAAAATTTACATCGTTACAAGTTGGTATCAGAGCCTTGGTTTGAGGGATTCGGGTACACCTTCGGGCGTAACTAAACTCAAGCCGGGGATTTGAGAAAATTTTAATAAATCAATAAAATTTGATAACTGATTTTGAAACAACCAAAGAAGAAGGAGTGTGTACGGTCAGCTAGCGCCCGAACGGTAAAATCCCCAAAATACTATTACAATATGTGTTATGAGATATGATATGATATGATACGCATGATAGTAGACTTGGTATACATTTTAGGACTAGAGTGGCCTGATTTCGTGATGCCTTAGTCTAGGGAAACCTACTGCTATGAGGTGCTTGAGAGCGAGTGGGTAACTAGTGTATGATAAGAATAGAGTACTCAGGATTCGGGGTTTGGGGAGGAGGACTTGGGGTGAATACTGACGCGGTGTAATTGGCAGTATTGGGCCTGTACTACTAAGGACACCGGGTCAGTGGGCATCCCAAGTAAGAATCCCTGGGTATCGGAGACTGAGTAGGACTGCGTAATTGAGTGCGATTATGCCCGATAGAGTCTCTGATATTTTTATATTGTATTTCAGAGACATCATGGTTGGACCACGCCACAGACCTGGTACGAGTAGTGTGACTGACGAGGAGCTTCGTCAGATGATTCATGAGGAGGTAGTTGCAGCGATCCAGGCTGAGATTCTAGAGATGTTTGGGTCTATTAAGACCACGCTGATAGAGACAATTGATGAGCGGTACGCTGCGTTGACTGAGGTCGCCGCCGCTGCAGCTACCGCAGCTGTGGCCGCTGCCAGACCACAGGGAGGTGACTCGTTGCTGTTCCGGGAGTTCAGCAACACGAAGCCACCGGAGTTTGACGGGATGCAGGATCCGATCGCTGTGATGAGATGGATTGCTGATATCGAGGGATGCTTCTACACTTGTTCATGTCCGGAGCATCTGAGGGTATGGTTCGCCTTGAACCAGCTCCGCCTGGGAGCAATGGATTGGTGGAAGTTCGTGACGGCGAACTTCACTCTGGCAGAGGTCTCAGCTGTGACTTGGGAGAGGTTTACTGCTATGTTCTGAGACAAGTACGTTCCCCAGGTGGAGAGGGAATGGTTGGTTCAGGAGTTCTTGACCCTCAAGCAGGGTAATGATTCTGTTACGGTGATCACGCGCATGTTTCATTAGAGGGCGATGCTCTGCCCCGAGCAGGTGTCCACGGAGCAGGCTCGGATGAGTCGGTATTTGGGAGTACTGACGAGAGATATCCGAGAGTTCGTATTGAACTCGTCATATCAGACTTTTGCTGAGCTTCAGGCGAATGCCAGGAAGCGTGAGATCGAGTTGGAGACCCAGGCCAGGGAGGAGGTCGAGTCTCAACGGGTGGATCGGCGGCTGGCTCAGTCTCAGCCGGCAGCCAAGTGGACCAAGTCCGCCGATTCGAGATCCGGAGGTCAGAAGGGCCGCACTTGCGGAAAGTGCGTCAAGGGTCATGAGGGGGCATGTCGATCGGGTGCTTGCTACAAGTGTGCCAAGGAGGGGCACATTGCTAGGGATTGCCCCAAGGGATTCATGGTTTGCTTTCATTGCAACCAGACCAGCTATCGGAGGTCTGAGTGCCCCCAGCTTCGCCAGGGATCTACGCCTGCTGCCAGGGTTCCCGAGGTTCGGCCAGTGAAGGTCGAGGCTCCGAAGGCTCGTGGGAGAGCTTTCCAATTGACTGCAGAGGAGGTCCACGCGGCGCCTGATGTCGTAGCCGGTATGTATTCTTTCATGTATTTACATTTATATTGAGATATTGTGCTTATATTATGATATGCCTAGGTACTTTTGTTGTGAATTATGTGCCTGCTTTGGTATTATTTGACTCCGGTGCGAGCCGGTCTTTTGTTTCGTTGGCTTTTAGCCAGCACATCGGTATTGATCGGGAGGTGATGAGTTGACCCCTGCGAGTTGCTATAGCAAATGAGAAAGCGGTATACGCCACTGAGGTGATTTGAGGATGCGTGCTCGAGATTTTTGGGGTCGAGTTCCCTATAGACTTGGTTCCTATAGCTATGGGAGATGTCTTCGTTATCATGGGCATGGACTGGTTGAGTAAGTTTGGAGCAGTCATTGACTGCGAGAGACAACTGGTGATGATTCGAGACCCTAGTGGGGGAGTGCTCACGGTTTATGGCGAGGGGACCCGTTGTGGGTCGGCATTTTGTTCGGCTGCCAGGGCAAGGCAGAGTTTACAACAGGGCTGTAGTGGATTCATAGCCTACGTGATGGATACTCGAGTGGCCGCGAGGAGGCCCAATTCGATTGATGACGTTCCGGTTGTATGCGAGTTTTCGGATGTGTTCCCCGAAGAGTTACCGGGTGTGCCTCCGGAGAGGCAAGTGGAGTTTCGTATCGATTTGGTTCCGGGAGCGGCGCCCATCGCCAAGGCGCCCTATCGTCTCACTCCACCGGAAATGCAGGAGTTATCCTCGCAGCTTCAGGAGCTGTTGGGAAAGGGATTCATTCGACCGAGTAGCTCACCTTGGGGAGCACCGATTTTGTTCGTCAGGAAAAAGGATGGTTCACACCGGATGTGTATCGATTACCGGGAGTTGAACAATTTGACGGTTAAGAACCAGTATCCGTTACCTAGGATCGACGATATGTTCGATCAGTTGCAGGGGGCATCTTGGTTCTCCAAGATTGACTTGAGGTCGGGGTATCATCAGATGAGGGTTCGAGAGGAAGATATCCAGAAGACTGCTTTCAAAACTCGTTATGGACATTATGAGTTTTTGGTGATGCCTTTTGGGCTCACCAATGCCCCGGCCGCGTTCATGGATCTTATGAACCGGGTGTGCCGCCCGATGCTGGATCGGTCGGTGATTGTATTCATCAATGATATTCTGGTGTATTTGAGGTCTAGGGATCAGCATGAGGAACATTTGAGGGAGATTCTTGGGGTCTTGATATCGGATAGACTGTATGCCAAGTTCTCCAAGTGTGATTTCTGGTTACGAGAGGTCCAGTTCGTCGAGCATCTTGTTAACCAGAAAGGGATATTGGTCGAACCGGCCAAGATTGAGGCGGTGTTAAGGTGGGAGGTGCCGAGATCGTCCACCGAGATCAGGAGTTTTCTGGGTTTGGCTGGATATTATTGTAGGTTTATCAAGGACTTCTCCAAGATCGTTGTGCCACTTACTAGGATGACCCGGAAGGGTGTTACGTTTTCATGGGGACCGGAGCAGCAGTCCTCATTCGAGACGCTTCATCAGAAATTGTGCGAGGCTCCGGTGCTTGCACTCCCGGAAGGGATGGAGGATTTTGTGGTGTACTGTGATGCCTCTATATCGGGTTTGGGGCGGTGCTTATGCAGAGGGGTCATGTGATAGCGTATGATTCGAGGCATTTGAAGCCTCATGAGTCGAGATATCCCACCCACGACCTGGAATTGGGGGCTGTGGTGTTTGCCCTCAAGATCTGGCGACACTATTTGTATGGGGTTTGGTGTACGATATACACGGACCATAAGAGCTTGAAGTACTTGATGGATCAGCCAAATCTGAATATGCGACAGAGTAGGTGGTTGGATGTGGTGAAGGATTACGATTGTGAGATCCTGTACCACCCGGGCAAGCCTAATGTGGTAGCTGACGCGTTGAGCCGTAGGGTGGAAAGCGCCCCGATCTGTGATATTTGTATGAGATTGACGGTATTGACCCCGATTTTGGATATTATCCGAGGAGCTCAGGCAGAGGCTGCGAAGCCAGAACTTCAGAAGAAGGAGCGGGTTGTAGGTCAGGTATCAGGATTCGTCTCGGATGGTCGAGGGCTTATGACTTTTCAGGGTCGGATTTGGGTACCGTTTGTGGGCGGTGTGCATACTATTTTGATGGAGGAAGCACATCGATCGAAATTCTCGATTCATCCCGGTGCTACGAAAATGTATTTGGATCTAAGGAGTACTGGTGGCCCTGTATGAAAAGGGATGTCGCTTGGTTTGTCGAGAGGTACTTGACTTGTCGGCAGGTCAAGGCCGAGCACTAACGACCGCACGGTAAGCTGCAACCGCTAGATATTCCCGAATGGAAGTGGGAACGAATCACTATGGATTTCATCAACAAGTTACCGCGGACTGCGAGGGGAGTCGATGCGATTTGGGTGATCGTGGATAGGCTAACGAAGAGCGCTCATTTTCTAGCCATCAGTGAGAGCTCTTCTGCGGAGAAGTTGGCAGAGTTATATGAGAGGGAGGTAGTATCGCAGCATGGAGTACCGATCTCAATTATTTCGGATCGCGATGTGCGTTTCACTTCCAAGATCTAGAAGAAGTTTCATGAGGAGTTGGGTACTAGGTTACATTTTAGTACCGCATATCATCCCCAGACAGACGGTCAGAGTGAACGGACGATTCAGAAACTCGAGGACATGCTTCGGGCATGTGTGTTGGATATCGGAGGGAGCTGGGACACCTATCTACCTTTAGCAGAGTTCTCGTATAACAACATCCATCATTCGAGCATTGGTATGCCACCCTTTGAGCTGTTGTATGGGAGGAGGTGTCGCACCCCCATCTGTTGGGGTGAGGTAGGGCAGCGGGTTATGGGTAGCACAGAGATCGTACTCCAGATGACCGAGCAGATTCAGCTGGTCAAGCAGAGGTTGTTGACTGCTTAGAGCCGACAGAAGAGTTATGCAGACAGACGCCGGTCCGAGCTTGAGTTTCAGGTTGGTGATCTTGTAGTCCTGAAGGTCTCTCCTTGGAAAGGAGTAATTCGATTCAGGAAGAGGGGCAAGTTGGGGCCCCGATATATTGGTCCTTTTCGTGTGATCGCGAGGGTGGGCCGGGTAGCCTACCGTTTAGACTTGCCAATAGAGTTGGGGCATATTCACGACACTTTCCAAAAGGCCCCAAATGTTATGCTTAGATATGGAACTTAGATCTGGACCTTAGCAGGTCCAAAAGGCCCCAAATGTTATGCTTTATGTCCATTCTTTTGAGTTGGAAGCTAGGGTTGCCATATTAGAGGTTATTTCCCCAAAAAGAGCCTTGTATGTGTTGCATGGCAGCCAAGACTGAGACTTTACGTGATAAATGAGCTTGGGAAGGCCAGATCTATGTGTGTATGGAACGGATCTGACCACAAAAGCAAGTTTTAGCTGATGCATGGCATGGACTCGCCGAGTCTGAAGAACAGACTCGACGAGTAGCTTGAAGATTGTCCTTAAGACCACCCAGTGTGTAGTCCTGCCAAGTTGTGGGTGACTCAGTGAGTCACAGAGAGTTAGAAAGGTATTTGATAGGTGGACCTAGTCGAGTTGGGACTCGCCGAGTTGTCCTTCCGACTCGGCGAGTTGAGTTGCGGTGGCCCCGTGATTCATGCCCAGGTGGAACTCGTCGAGTCGGGGGAGTACTCGACGTGTCAAAGAGAAAATCCTTTTGAGTTAGTGAAAACGCGTAGACTCGCCGAGTCACTCTAGTGTGCTCGCCGAGTCCGGTCAATTTGACCAAAGACTATTGACCAAGTTGACCAGTGTTGCCTTGATAAGGATGGTCAACCTTAGTGGTACAAGTAATAATTATTAATATATGATGTCATACGAGGATTACAGCTCGGGGGTTCGAGCATGAGTGATTTCCAGGGTTCACTAGTTATCGAGACATACGAGGTGAGTCTTCTCACTATACTGTACTCGGAAGGGTTGACTGTGTGACCGGAAGGTCGAATATGATATGAGATGTATGCATTATGTGTGATAAGTTATTCGTTATATGTGTCTTGTATGATATGCTTTTTATGGGCCGGAAGGCGTTGTAAAATGGACCGTAAGGTTGAAATGGGTAGGCTCGGAAGGTTTACCCAATTGGGACGGTAGTCCCCTGAGACACATGGACCGGAAGGTCAGGGCCTGGAAAGGCGTATGTGCGTAGGTTGTATTCTGGGGAACTCACTAAGCATTTATGCTTACAGTTGTTGTGTTATGTGTTTCAGGTACTAGCGAGGACCATGAGAAGGCGCCGACGTGATCGTACACACACTCGGGGAAAATTATTTTGTGATCTTTGTTTATGTAATCGGTCGTGACAATATTATTTACATTGGAACTTAAATTATTACTCGATGTTTTGATGTTTGTAAAAAAATGAAAAGAGAAAAATTGGTTTAAAATTTACCTCGTTACAGACTCAATGTCATTATAGCCAAAAGAACATGATTCTTCATAAGAAAGGATCCCTTGGTCAGTAAAATCATCATTAGGAAGGGCCAAAATGCTTTTACGAGAGACAACCATTTTTCGACCCATGGTAGAAAGAATAAAATCCTGGAAGAAAAAGAATTACCTTCTGATTGTAAGATAGCACTAGAAAAGCAAAGAAGAACGAATAGAAGATCATGAAATTGATCACTCGTATTTATACTAGACCAATGCATATGATTTGACTGTTAACAGCTAGTAAACTATCCATTACATTTCAAATTACCTAGTCGTTAAGGGTTAAAACTGAAAATTACTACTCTATCTCCTTTTATCTATTTACTTTAAGTTATTCCTTTAATATTTATAAAACTAACTCGTATATTTTCAAGAATAACTTGGGGGTAATTGTTAGGGAAAGGATCCTTACGATATTTAGGATCCCCAAATATCCAGGATCCTCAGCTACCTCATGATCCTGGCTAATTACGTTAATATTTTTATTAATATTTATAACGGTAATATTTTGTCTATAATTAACACATGTGCAGAAGTAGTCAAGGGAAGACCAATTCTAAATGAAGAATCGTCTCAACAATGCTGACTCGGAATACTAGGTCAAATAACACCCATGAAGTTGGTCATAATGGATCCCAGAAATACCGAACATCTTGTTGGCTAGTTTAGACTATAAATTGACACTTTTAATCTGAACACGACACACTGTTTTTGGTCTAAGCTTACTCTACAAAATTCTTTACTCATTTTTAGTAAGAACTCATTGTAATCTTCATTTTATATCAATAAAATAATCAACGTAGGTGATCATTATCACCTTCCAAGGTTTTATGCTGGAGATCCAAGCAAGGATCAAGGGCTTTCCTTGTAAACCATTGTGTCACTATCTTTTACCATTTGCTATTACACAACCTGAACGTCACAACCTCTCATTCGATTTCGTTGATTAGTACTTGCGTAATTTTTGACCAAAACACCATTGATGAAATCATTGCTCTTATCAAGCAAATGGAACCTCTCTAAGATCACAACGCTAGACAGTTATAGGGTGATCATGGAATTAAATTTAGAAACTTCTCCCTAGAAGACTTTTTCTCAATCTTAGGAGTTTCTAAAAACTTCTCCGTTGTTAGAACTATCATTGAAGCTGGAAGAACTATGGTCATTGAAGCTATTCTTCTTTTGTCATTTTGGGCTGAAGTTATCACTTAGCAAGGTATACCCAAAACTGGTCCATCATTGTTAAGCATCATGGGAAAACTGCTTATGAGCTACTAAAGGGAGGGAAACAGGACATCTCATACTTTCATGTGTTTGAATGTGTTTGTTATGTCTTAAATGAAAGAGATTAGCGCTTGAAGTTTGAATCTAAATCTGATGAAGGAGTATTTCTAGGTTACTCCAGTATATCCAAGGCTTTCATAGTATTCAATATTTCAAGGAAAATTGTTGTGGAAACAACTCATGTTACCTTCAATTAAGACTCGTTCATTCATGATTGAGCTGATCACCCCTCGTTAATGCTGAATGAACTTACCTACAATCCTTCAGATGTTGTTCCTGATTTCTTGCCAAATGATGTTGAGCCTGTTGTTCCCAATGTTGATCAATTCATCAGTCCATGACCTATCTATGAAGATCAGGTTGTCACCCCTAAAGAAGATGAACCATATAATCATGAAGACTCTGCTCAAATTAATACAAACGAAAGCTGTAATCCAAGAATTATTCAAAATCACCCTGAATCTTAAATCATTGGCGATGTAAATTCTAGGTTTCTCACTCGTAGCAGAGTCAATAGAAACTTCTGCAAGTTTGTAAACTTTGTCTCAATGATTGAACAAAAGAATGTCACTGATGATTTGAAAGAAGTTGAATGGATCAAGGTTGTGCAGGATGAGCTGAACGAATTTGAACGTCATCGTGTCGACTCTTGTTCCCAAGCCTCGAGGAAAGACTATCATTGGCACTCGTTGGGTTTTTAGGAACAAAATGGATCAAGATGGTATTATTATAAGAAACAAAGCTAGTGTTTTGCATCAAGGTTTCTGTCAGCTGGAAGTGTTAGACTATGATGAAACATTTTCTCATGTTTCTAGACTTCAAGCAATTCACATGTTTCTTGCCTTTGCTTCTTTTAAGAACTTAAAATTCTATCAAAGGATATCAAAACTACCTTCTTACCTGGAGATCTTCAAGAAGAAGTTTTATTAAAACAACAGCAAGGGTTTGAAAGTGAAGAGTTTCCAAATCATGTGTATCATCTTGATAAAGTTGTCTATGGTTTAAAGCAGGCATCTAGATCATGGTATGACACATTGGGGAGCTATCTTCTTGCAAGTGGATACAAATGAGGAATGATTGACAACACCTTGTTCATCAATCATTCAAGACCTCATATCAATCCTACTTAAGTGTATGCTGATGATATCATTTTCGGATCCGCTGTTGAAAAGCTAAGTTCAGAATGCAAGGAGATCATGAATAAGAAGTTCGAGATGAGCATATTGGGTGAACTAACTTTCTTTTTGGGATTGCAGGTCAAACAAGTAATTGATTGAATTTCTGTTTGTTAAGCTAAATATATTGTAGATATGTTGAAGAAGTACGGTTTCTCTGATTGTAAGCCGACAAAGATTCCTATTTCCTCATCATCATCTATTCACGCTGCTCCAAATGGCGTTGATGTGAATGCTACTTTGCTTCAAGGAATTATAGGCTCTCTACTCTATCTTACTACCAGTCCCCCTGACATTATGTTTGCTACTATATTGTGTGCTCGTTATCAAGCCAATCCTAAGGCATCGCATATTTTTGTTGTGAAAAGGATATTTCGTTACTTAAAGCATACACCCAATCTTAGGTTATGGTATCCTCGTGATTCTAAGTTCAAGCTGGTGGGATATATAGACTCCAATCATGGTGGATGTGGCATTGATCGTAAAATCACTTCAGGAGGAGCTCAAATGCTTGGAGATAGATTAGTAAGCTTGTCCAACAAAAAAGTAGACATCATTACTTGTTGTACCACGAAGCTGAATATGTAGCCGCTAGAAGGTGTTGTGCTCAGACCCTATGGATTCAAAATCAGCTTTTATATTATGCTATAAACTTTTCAAATACTCCAATCCGATGTGATAACACCAGTTCCATTCAGATGATACAGAATCCAATGCAACATTCTAAGACCAAGCAAATTGGCATCCGTTATCATTCATCATGGATATAGTTCAGAAAGGAAAAGTGGAGGTGTTCTACATTCTATCCAGTGATCAGCTGGTTTACACTTACACAAAGGCATTGGACGAGAAGACTTTAAACAAATTGATTGCAAATCTTGGCATGCTTTCAGTGACTTAATTGTTTTCTAGCTATTAAACATTTCTTCTGCTTGCTTTTTGAAAAATAAAAAAACACAAACAAATTCTACTTTTATTATATTTATAGATTTTTACTTAGTTTTCTTAAGCTTTGCTTCTAGTATTTACAAGTATTCTTTATCCTCTCTTATTCATCTTCATACCTATCTAAGATTTATCGGCATCTCCTTTCTTTGGAGTTTTTGAGAACTGGATTCATCCAGAAAGATCTCAATGCTCTAGGTGCTAAGAAAAAGAATGGCATCATGTCCTATTATTCTTGTGAATACCCTCTTTCTCCTTCACTCACTATTATGGATGCAAGGAGTAACCATCAATGCAGTAAGTCTTGTTTTCATCTACTGACTTATAATTCGATAACACCTCGAATTACCTCTTGTTGATCTTGAGGACACGATGGTTTCATGGATTTGAGCCAGTTAACTAACTAGTTACAAATATTGACGTCTTCTTCTCTGTTTCTCTTGATGAATATGAAGCTTGGAATCGATCTGCAGCATTTAAAAAATAAATGGATTCATCACTCTTGATATATAGTGAGATGTATTGTGCGTTGATGTGTTTACCATCACATGTGTTTTCTTTAATAGCTAGACTCGAGGGGTAGATATCTCGAAGAAAGGAAATTAATTAATGATTGGATATTTCAAAAGATTTATCTTTGATGATACTACGTAAAAGATTTTTTGAAGAGGCTTATATAAAGGGCCTCTGAAAAGGCTGTATATTCTTTTTCCATTTTTGGCTAACACTTTGCTTATAATATTTATTATTTAGTCATGTACCATATTAAATGAATTGATGGTGAGCTTTATAGTTCTAGACTGCAAATTAACTCTATGACACGAAAAATTAATCCACTTCTTACTAATGAGTTAACATTGTTTATGATTCACATTGATTCTACCTCGGCATGACTGAAACAATCCATTATTTCCTTCATTTCTTCTTAATAAAACTGGTAGATTCACTGTGGTATACCAAACATTGATAAAAGTTTCAAACTCTATACCAATGGTTACTCTATGTACCCGTAGGATATCACATGCACCAACCCATTCTTTCCCTTATATTATTCTTTAAAGGTTTATGGTTCTGCATAATATACCATACGTTGATCTCAAATTGAAAAATCTATGCAGATGATTAAGCTAAAACACCACAACTTATCGCACGCATCAAACCATTCTTTCCAACAATTCTTCGCTAGAATTTTATGATTCAGTGTATGATACTAAATGCTGATGAGAATTCGAAAAATCTGTGTCGATGGGTATATCATTGTGTGTGATATATTACATGCACCTACCCACTCTTTCCCAACAATTATTCTATTATTAAGTTAAGGATTCATTGTAATATCCATATACTGATACAACTTCGACACACATTGTCACACCCCCAAACCAAAACAACATAAATGTTCGGGGGCGGAGGACGTCATGTATAGTATCACAACAATTGTATAATAGTAATCAAAGCAAACACAACTGTTACATTGATAAAGTAAATTATTTGCATCTATTCAATACACAGTTTGTACGTCATCAAAAGTGTATAGAAAAATTATAAAAGATGCGACTCTACGAAGCTCCGTCTTCTCAAAACCTATAGTGTACCTGTCTACCGGTTCCATGAGAATACAAGTGATTTTGAAAGTGTATCAACATTTAAGTTGGTGAGTTCATAAGCATGCAGTGAAACAGGACATTTTAAAAGGGAGTGTCCAATAGAAAAGAATGATGGAGGAGCCGGAGGAGTTGACAACTGGACATGATGAAGCCACAAGGAATCCTACCAAGATTTCTGGTACATTCCCAAGTCAATTAAAAACATAATAAAAAAATTATTTCCTCATCCGAACAAAGCATGTTAATCACAACGAAACTAGAGATCCTCGTAGGTGAACCAAGATAGTTCCGTATAAACATTAGGGTCATATATAATTAAGATTCTACGAACTAAGAGTGTGTGATCTTGCCTTATTTTCTATCACTGGTCTGATTTTGGATTAGGGCAGAACCACTCAGTCAACTTTCTTTTCAATCTTAATTATATGCAGTTAGGTTACACCTAACTATCATAGAAAAACTTAGTAGAAGTCAGACTGCGAATCCCATCATTTTATGTCAGAGCACTCGTATTACTAGAACACCTAAAAACCAGGAGCAAAATAGATACAGTAATAACAATAAGAACGAAATTGGTAGTGATAGGAACATGAACGTAGAACACCCTATCATTCTTAACAACCACCCCTTTCAAATCGACATAACATATGTTATGTTAAGGAGTCCAACGTCATCAATTAGCACAGACTGGCTCCAATCTCACCATACAAAGACCTTCCATCTTACCCAATCGAATAACAAAACTCTTTCAACCTATAACGTCAAATCCCTAGCATCCAGACACATAAGCCCTTATGTAAGAGATACCACGCTCCTTCCTAGCCCACAATAAAGATGAGAAATAGGGAACAACAAGCATCAAAGGAACCCCAGAGGTTTACAACCTCCTCCAGATATTCCCTAAGTCCCTTTGGAAACATCAACCATGTGCTATGTTGAGTTTGGAATCGAATCGACTCTTGGAACCGTCCCAATAAGCAAACCCTCGATACCACTTAACACCATCACAAAAACATTTGGTGTCTGATCACAAGAATGATATAATAAGTAAGGAAAACATCAGACCAAGCCTCTAACCACAGGAAGCACCCATCTGAATCATAAGGGAGAAAGACGAATTACCCATAGAACCAATGACTACTAAGAATTCAAACAAACCCATCCTCAAGGATCAATATTCCCTACCCCGAGAGACTTGCTCGGTCAATATCAAAGTGCAGACAAAAGTCGACCTACCTCCAGCTCAGAATCCCATAAGAAGAAAACTCGTAAGGTAACCTAAGACTCATAAGCTCAGTTACACCACACACAACCTCAACGTTGGTAACCATAGCACCAATCCTCAAGGCCAAGAAATCTACATCTAGGACACCAGGAGCACGATCCTTAGAATACCATCCGAGACCCTCACCAAGATAGGTCCGGTAACCTACGACCTTCAGTTATCATAAGAAGTCAGCTTCATACATTTCCCATTCCACAAATTCAAACCTAATAAGTGTTGGACCACCAAAGACCTCATTGTCCCACTCGACAAGATCAATGGAAACAAGAACCCACACCCGAAGATGAACATGTGGAAATCATATGCTGGGAAATCAAAGAACACGATCAAACACTATTAGTGAAGGTCCACTAGAACGCCAAGCGAGGATCTCAGAACTTCGTAATGTATACCCTGTGTTTTATGTCTCAAACCTAAAGAAGTGTCTATCAGACGAAATTCAAGTAGTTCCACCCAATGAAATTGAAGTGAATGAAGACCTTGCTATTCGTTGAGCAGTCGATCAATAATATGCATAGAGAAGTTAAGCAAACAAAATAAAGTCGCATCCCCATTGTGAAGGTTAGATGGAATGGCAAGTGCGGACTTGAATTCACACGAGAATGCGAGGATCAGATGATGCAAAAATACCTTCACCTTTTCGCTAGTTCGTAAGAATAACTTCTAAAGAATCTCGGGATGAAATTCCCTCTAACGGGGGGATGATGTCACAACTAGAAATTCTCCGATCCGAAAACCAAGTCAAAAGGGGTCTTGTATATGTAACAATTATAACTATATTACTAATATTATGTTATAGTAATGTAATTATGCTACCTTAAACTCTCATGAGAAAAGAAATCGAATGTGATATTGGATTTACGTCAAAATATTAATCACACAAAAAATAAAGGAAACATATTTAAGTTCCTACACTTTAGGATCATGAACTCTTCCCTAGAAACAAACATCAACTATGGACCACCGTAAATATCAAAAGAATGGTCGTGAACACCTAAAGGGAAGGAATCTAGGCCAAGAACAACTTTCAAGAGGCCACTTTGGCTGTGAACTACCTCAAACCACCAAGGGTGGACTGTGAACATCATTTGAAGAAGGAGACATGACAATGAACACCATCCTAGGCAACATTTAGACCGTGAACACCTTAAGGGACCTCCCTTCGAGTGTAAACCCTTGCCTAAACCCATTTAGACGATGAACCCCTTTCCAATTCAAGGTGTTTATGGATTGTGAGATGTAATTGACTATTTCCAATATAAATCTCAGTAACCTATGCATTACCCACCAGTAAGCCAATCACATATCAAATCAATTTCCTTATTCCCATATGAAGGTGCGTAAACCCCATTTCTTATTCCACAAACTTATTTCACGTTCTGTGAAATCTCCATAAACTCTCTCAATCATTCAACCATGTTCCAGAAGCCATTTTCTTCACAATTCTTCCTAATATTTGGTAGGTGATTTATGCCTTGTTAAATGATTCATACATTTAGTTATTGTAAATCTTTTACTCACACATAAACTTATGTGTTCATAACCTTATGCTAGCAAAAACCCTTAAGAAATTCATCCAAAACTTCAAGTGTTCTAGGCTCCAATTTCTCACCTCATCTCTTCAACTACACTATCTTCTACCTAAGGTGACCTTCATAGACATATTTTTGAGTTTTTACTAGTTTGGGGGAAGATACAAGTCAATGGTCTTCTGAAATCTTGGTATAATTGCTTGTCTATACTTGTATGTTATGATGTATGTGTTTAAGGTTATGAAACTCCTTATGAGAAGTCAAAAAACTCAAGATTTTGGTTAAGTCTCAAGAGTTTGGACTATATTTCACATATTATTTGTTGAATTCAAACAAAAACTAGTGTTTATATGAACTAAAATTCATAACCCTTATGTAAAGAATCATAAGCAATTGCTCAAAGAAATTATTCAAACAAGTTGTTGGACATAATATTTTGATAATGTTAAATTATGAAATGTTTATTATTTTCGGCCATATATATATATATATATATATATATATATATATATATATATATATATATATATATATATATATACATATACATGCATATATATATATATATATATATATATATATATATATATATATATATATATATATATATATATATAATAGCCATTTTGAATATAGGATAAATTTGAGCTATTAATGAATATTTCAATTAAAATGGCTGTAACACCGTAAATTTCAAGGCAAAATTTTTCAATTAAAATAATCATTTTATTAGAACACTTGTTTAAAATCTCATTCATAATTGAATTACAAAACATAGTTCATTTTCACTTGAATAGAAAACCAGGATCCTCCAAAACATAACTCTTTCTCTGGTGTGTACAATTGAGCCGGTGCCATCCCGTGTTACTGAAAGAACCTGAAAACAACATAACACAAAACACTGTAAGCACGAAGCTTAGTGAGTTCCCCAATATACAACTTACGCATATACGCCTTTCTAGGCCCTGACCTTCCAGTCCCCAACACAACGCCTTCCGGCCCATGAGATAAATGCCTTCCGGCCCATAACATATTCGCCTTCCGGCCCATAACATATTCGCCTTCCGGCCCATAACATATTGCCTTCCGGCCCATAACATATTGCCTTCCGGCCCATCACATATTGCCTTCCGGCCCATAACATATTGACCTCCGGCCCATAAACATACACAACACATAATACATTTATCCTAACACATATAGCACATATATCATATATCATATCCGACCTTTCGGTCACATAACATACTGCCTTCCGGCCCACATAACATACATAGCACGCATAGCAATTACCTTTCCATTTATAGCACTTATAACACATATCATATCCGACCTTCCGGTCACACAGCCAAACCCTTCCGGGTACAGTATAGTGAGAAGACTCACCTCGTGGATACTGGAAATTAGCAACTCCTGAAACCACTTGCACTTGATCCGCCGAGCTTCAAACTCCCTGGATAATGTATTCTCTTATTGATACTTTTATCTTTCAAGACAACTGACCCTAAGAAATCACACATAGGTCAACTCTGGTCAACAGTCCACGGTCAACTCGACCGGACTCGGCGAGTACTCTGGCGACTCGGCGAGTCTAGTCGTCCTCCAATCCTTTAAGTTTTCCCTTTTACTCGTCGAGTATCCTCCTTGACCCGACGAGTTACTCCTGGAAAAATCGCGGGGCCACCCCGACTCCACTCGCCGAGTCTGATGAACAACTCGACGAGTCCCAGTTATTCTTCAAGCTACTCGTCGAGTCTGCTCATCTGACGAGGCGAGTCCATGCCATGCAGTCGCGCAAACTGCTTCCTAAGGTCATAACTGCTCCGACCATTCATAGGTCTGGCCTTCCTCGACTGGTCCATTACATAAGGTCTTCATTTAGGTGTTCATGATACACCCCAAGACTTATAATTTACATGTTGACCTAAGGCATAAGGATTTCAATCCAAAACCTTCACCAATTCCCAAAATGCACAGACATGGGATATTCTGGACCTCCAAGGGTCCTAATACAGGGTTACAATCGTTTGGGGAACAAGGGTAACATTCAATCTATCCATAAAAGGGTTCCATTAACCCTAATCCTCTAAATACATCACCATGGCAGAGTATACACGAATTCTTACCTGGATAATGTGTTCTCTGTGTCCTCAATCCTCAGAATGTGACCCCCTTGTTGTTCCTTTAGCCAAGCCCTTCTCTTCTTTGCACAACAACTCCTTCAACATCACCAATGGCCTTTAATCTTGATCTAGATGCACACAATCGATTTAGAGTTCTTCTCAGAAGGCCAAAACGAACAATGACGGCCTATAAGCCCCTTTTATACGTCCCAAACCTAAACGGCTAGGGTTTTCGCTAAACAGCGCAGACTCGCCGAGTCCCTATTTGACTCGTCGAGTCCAGTCGCGAACCCGCGACCAGGTCTGCGATCCTACTCGGCGAGTCTGGCTCCAACTCGCCGAGTCCCCCCTTTAAAACACCCCAAAATATCATTTTAACAATACTTGAGATTCCGGGCTGTTACAATTCTCCCCCACTAGAATCAGACTTCGCCCTCGAAGTCTTACTCTGAAAAATAGTTCCGGATGCTGCTCCCGCATCTCACGTTCCGACTCCCAAGTCATTTTCGATCCTTTCTGGGGTTGCCACTGAACCAACACCAGAGGTACCTCCTTGTTCCTCAGAACCTTGATCTTCCGATCCCTGATGGCCACTGGGCTCTCAGCATAACTCAGGCTCGCATCCACCTAAATGTTCTCCAGTGGAACCACTGCTGACTCATCGGCTATACACTTCTTCAATTGCGACACATGAGAAATTTCGTAGATCTATCTCAACTCCGTTGACAGCTCCAAACGGTAGGCCACCCGTCCTACCCTTGCAATTTCACGAAAGGCCCAATATACTGGGGCCCCAACTTGCCCCTCTTCCTAAATCGAATCACTCCTTTCCAATGAGAGACCTTCAAGAATACGAAGTCGCCGACCTGAAACTCAAACTTGGACCGGCGTCTGTCTGCATAACTTTTCTGTCGGCTCTAGGCGATCAATATCCTCTGTACTGCCCGCCACTCCCTGTAACCGAGAATTACCCAAAATGCAACCCTGCTCTAAATCTCAACGATCACTCGACCCATAAGGGTTAGGAACCATGAATCACTGGATCCCCGATCCAAAGCCCACTGTATCCATTTCGAAACGACTGAGAGACCCATTCTCAATCTCAGAGCAACTTTCACGAGTTCTCCTCTTGCAATCGCATACACATGCTGCACTAGCCCCAACATACCTTTCTCTTCCCTTGCCTAGGGAAATTCCGCTTGACGACCTTGCCACTACTCCATGTATCGCACATGCTCTGGATCTGCTAGCAAGGACTCTCAGGTCCATGCGTTACCTCTCCTCAGCAAATGAGGGTCCGATACCCCCTCCTATGCAACAGCTCAAAGGGCGGCATACCAATGCACTAATGATGGCTGTTGATATGAGACAACTCAACCAAGGATAAATACGTACTGCGGCTTCCTCCAAAATCTAATACACATGCCCGAAGCATGTCTTAGAGCGTCTGAATCGTTCACTCTCTCTAAAGTGTCCTTAGATGTCATCAGGATAATCTCCTTTCTCATATTCCTCTTCAAGACTGAATACCGGATCAGCTTTTGGCTCCACAGCTGAGCCCCCAACGTCACCCATATCATGATCCAAGTGTCTCACTAACTTCCTCCCCGTGACCACTATCCCGGCCAAATGACACGCAAGTCACGAAATCCTCTTTTCCTCATGCGAGAAAAATACAATCCAACCGAGGATCGTCTCAACTCAAATCTCTGGTTTCTGCTCCGCATATTCCCTGCGTATCTCCCCGCATCTCCTGACAGAGACGGAGACCCCCGTCTCGCCCCTGACTCAACATCCAAGCTCCAAGGACTCATACCAGGGCTACTCAAACCCAACTCTTCCACATCATGCACTGCTCGAAAACATTCCAACATCGAAATTCTCTTGCCATCTAGTGAGTACTGCAACTCCACGCAGCATCACAACACCCTCTGAATAGGGAGTACTACGGCTCGAATATCCATCACAGACTCTGGAGGCAATCAACATAACAATTGCCCATCTTTGCAAAAATCCACTCTCTCAAATAATCTCCCCGAATGCCCATACTCGAAAGGTTCCCACTAGATCCACAGATACTTGATATGCCACACGTCGATTCAATTCCGGATTCACAAGTAACTCCGAAATAAAGATATCATACCCGGATATCTCAGAATACCCCAACAAAACATCACAAGATCCTGCCACAACCACTGATCTCCTGCCCCAAGCATCATATAGACACAATAATACATCTCCTCTGAACCCCTAATTAGATCTACATTCTTCCCATATTACAATTTCGGTGCATATAATTTCTCGATTGGAATACGAGAAAACGCTGATGCTACGAAATATGCTGATAATTCTCCGAAACTCTTTTTCCCGACGCTCAAGATCCAAACAAGGATACGCATACCGACCCCGGGAGTTGGCCGCCCAATCATTCTCTATCTACTTGCAACAACACCAATCACCTATCATGGATACATTCGTCCTCCTCCTCAAGTACTTCCGACATTAACTCACTCTGACCCCTTTCCTCGATCACCGACATCTCTGGTCTCATGATTTCTTACAGCATATCTCTATACTCCACTTATAACTACTCTTGACAAATCTTTGCTTTCTTACATGCTGCACCCGGTTCTCCCCCACTTAGGGTTCGAACCATCACCAATTATCACACCACCAACCCATGACTATTTTTTTCCACCAGCGAACTCGTACCCGCCCCCGGAAAGTGCTACGCAATGCCCGATAATTCCCCCTTAAGGAAATCAATCAACCCCCTATACTCTGAACCTCTGATGAACTCCTCAATAACTTCTCATCATGACTGCCTCTAATCGTTCCAAATCTCATACCAATCCAACACTAAGCATCTCAACTGCTCAATAACATCCCTGTCTCATAGACTGCACTGCAAAATCATCGTTCCTCTCACCTCAACTCATTAACCAATGTTCCAACACCAGAATTATCCCAAGGATAGGGACCCACTCCCAACATAGACGAAAACTCTCTCCACTGCAAAACCCAACTGAACTCCCCACTACTACCACTATAACACAACCTACTATTCTCAATTAGGTGTGGTGTGGTCCTCGACTACCTCAGTCCCAACTGACTGTCTGCTCCCGATAAGTCACTGCCTCGCAGCACTCATGCCACCTGATACTCTGGGGAAAATCATCATCGATACGACCTGTAGGGTGTACCCCAAAACCCAAAACTGAAACATCAGGCCTCCCGTGTCTTGCACACAGACAAAAATAGCACCACCCACCTAGAAGATGACCTCTCCTCTATTGACTGATTGCTCAACTCAGACCGAAATTTTCCTCTCGAGGGACGCCTCTTCATACTCAATCATGGTATACAGGCCTAAAACCCATAGCATCCGACCTCTACCTCATTGATCATGACTGGATAATAAGATAATCACAAGCATCATTTACTACGAACCATGGTACTCATCCCATGACATCCCTTCTCAATATGCTCCGGTGTATGGTACCCGAACCATAGCATCACTCCTCAATCTGCTCCGATGTATGGTACCTGAACCATAACATATCTCCTCAATCTGTTCCGATGCATGGTACCTGAACCATAGCATCACTCCTCAACCTGCTCCGATGTATGGTACTCGAACCATAGCATCACTCCTCGATCTGCTCCGATGTATGGTACTCTAACCATAGCATCACTCCTCAATCTGCTCCGATGTATGGTACCTGAACCATAGCATCACTCCTCAACTTGTTCCGATGTATGGTACTCGAACCATAGCATCACTCCTCAATCCGTTCCTTAGGACCTTCATAATGCTCCCTGTATTAAGTATGGGTCCTCTGCTTTCAGTAGTACGGGCCCATACTACCTGCCACATCTACCCATACTTTCCACACGGACCATCCCAGAGCTCCTAAGTAGCTGCTCGACCTGCTCTTTCACCAATCCCATCGCACGTGCCCGCTCTCCAGCGAAATCCCCTACTTTACCAGCGCACTCATCTGGCTAGGTTTACTCCCTAGTCTCTTCCGTCGTCCTCCCACTTCTTTGCTATCAGCTGCTGAAGAGCTCCTAATGATGTCAGCCATCTACCTCCTAAATATCGTCATACTCACTTAGTAGCTGACTCCCATCATCGAGAGTTCCACAAAGCACAAACCAAGCAGCATTCGAGCATCAAAGAATACATAGGACTCCTTATCTGTGATAACTCCACCTTCTCGGCTCATCCTCGGAAATACCCCTGAACTCTGTAACTCTACCCCTCGTGCGTTCTAACTGGATACTCTCACTCATCACATACCCAAAAGCATAACGCACATATAACAACAAACCCTAGGCTAAGGCATCACAAATCAGGCCACTCTATTCCTAAGATATGAAATACCTAGCCTGTCTCTAGCATGCAATAATATCTCATAAAGTGCATCATAGATATTTCATAACACAAAAGTAAGGGTATTTTGGGAAATCACCGTTTGGCTCTGGCTGATTGTACACACTGCTCTTTCTTGCTTTCTCTTTGAACTCTTATTCGCTTTTAGAAAACTATTTATTTGAAAACTTTTTCTTACTTCCTCAGTTTGAGTCCAGATTTACCCGAAGGCGTATCCGAATCCCTCAAACCAAGGCTCTGATACCAATTTGTAACACCGTAAATTTCAAGGAAAATTTTTTCAATTAAAATAATCATTTTATTAGAACACTTGTTTAAAATCTCATTCATAATTGAATTACAAAACATAGTTCATTTTCACTTGAATAGAAAACCAGGATCCTCCAAAACATAACTCTTTCTCTGGTGTGTACAATCGAGCCGGTGCCATCCCGTGTTACTGAAAGAACCTGAAAACAACATAACACAAAACACTGTAAGCACGAAGCTTAGTGAGTTCCCCAATATACAACTTACGCATATATGCCTTTCTAGGCCCTGACCATCCGGTCCCCAACACAACGCCTTCTGGCCCATGAGATAAATGCCTTCCGGCCCATAACATATTCGCCTTCCGGCCCATAACATATTGCCTTCCGGCCCATAACATATTGCCTTCCGGCCCATAAACATACACAACACATAATACATTTATCCTAACACATATAGCACATATATCATATATCATATCCGACCTTTCGGTCACATAACATACTGCCTTCCGGCCCACATAACATACATAGCACCCATAGCAATTACCTTTCCATTTATAGCACTTATAACACATATCATATCCGACCTTCCGGTCACACAGCCAAACCCTTCCGGGTACAGTATAGTGAGAAGACTCACCTCGTGGATACTGGAAATTAGCAACTCCTGAAACCACTTGCACATGATCCGCCGAGCTTCAAATTCCCTGGATAATGTATTCTCTTATTGATACTTTTATCTTTCAAGACAACTGACCCTAAGAAATCACACATAGGTCAACTCTGGTCAACAGTCCACGGTCAACTCAACCGGACTTGGCGAGTACTCTGGCGACTCGGCGAGTCTAGTCATCCTCCAATCCTTTAAGTTTTCCCTTCTACTCGTCGAGTATCCTCCTTGACCCGACGAGTTACTCCTGGAAGAATCGCGGGGCCACCCCGACTCCACTCGCCGAGTCTGATGAACAACTCGACGAGTCCCAGTTATTCTTCAAGCTACTCGCCGAGTCTGCTCATCTGACTCGGCGAGTCCATGCCATGCAGTCGCACAAACTGCTTCCTAAGGTCATAACTGCTCCGACCATTCATAGGTCTGGCCTTCCTCGACTGGTCCATTACATAAGGTCTTCATTTAGGTGCTCATGATACACCCCAAGACTTATAATTTACATGTTGACCTAAGGCATAAGGATTTCAATCCAAAACCTTCACCAATTACCAAAATGCACAGACATGGGATATTCTGGACCTCCAAGGGTCCTAATACAGGGTTACAATCGTTTGGGGAACAAGGGTAACATTCAATATATCCATAAAAGGGTTCCATAAACCCTAATCCTCTAAATACATCACCATGGTAGAGTATACACGAATTCTTACCTGGATAATGTGTTCTCTGTGTCCCCAATCCTCAAAATGTGACCCCCTTGTTGTTCCTTTAGCCAAGCCCTTCTCTTCTTTGCACAACAACTCCTTCAACATCACCAATGGCCTTTAATCTTGATCTAGATGCACACAATCGATTTAGAGTTCTTCTCAGAAGGCCAAAACGAACAATGACGGCCTATAAGCCCCCTTTATACGTCCCAAACCTAAACGGCTAGGGTTTTCGCTAAACAGTGCAGACTCGCCGAGTCCCTATCTGACTCGTCGAGTCCAGTCGTGAACCCGCGACCAGGTCTGCGATCCTACTCGGCGAGTCTGGCTCCAACTCGCCGAGTCCCCCCTTTAAAACACCCCAAAATATCATTTTAACAATACTTGAGATTCCGGGCTGTTACAATGGCCCAAAACGGATCTATTTGATAAATAAGGGCCATTGTGAACATTTTCTTAAAAATGAGTCTAGAATGAGTATTTTAGAAGAAATGGGCCATTTTTCAACAATTCTCATATATTTGGATCACTCTTGATGCTTTTTAACAAATGTGGGTCTTATTTGATAATTTATAAAAAGAAGGGCCATTTTTGCCAACATCAATAGTATTGAGTCATTTTTGATATATATATATATATATATATATATATATATATATATATATATATATATATATACGATTGAAAGTGGATTATTTTCAATAAACTAAGCAAAACGAAACACCTAGTCAATGAGTACAACTAAGGTTAACAAACGTAACGAAACACATAGTCAACGAGCACAACTAAGGTTATGAAACAAAACGAACCATCCAGTCAACAAGTAAAACTATTGTTATTTATTAAACAAATTACAAATTTCAACTATTTGCGTGAATATCTATTAGCATTCGAGTCAGATGCATCATCACAATACCTATATAATAGTGTATGTTTAAAGTCATATACGAGTTATAACCAGAGTCTCCTGGAAGGAGATCGGGAATTTGTGTATAGATCTATACAGGGTTGACACCCCGCACCTTCGCTGTTTGCTACAGCTAGACAGGCCAGTCTAGGGTGACAAATGTCTTCAACGAAAACAACGCTTGAAGAACGTTAAGCCTGGAACTCCCTCATATAAATATGGTTATAACGACTCACTTAGAATATAACAATCTTATTTAGAGATTTATGTGGGGACACTTTACAAACGGTAAGCACATTGTGTTGATCGTCCCCATGGATGGTATTGATTGTCCACATTTTTTGTGTTGATTGTCCACATGCATTGTGCGGATTGTCAATAAACACCCGTTAATTACTCACACCACCCCGGTCTTAGGGTTTTAAGACCACAAATGATTACATAATTTACTCGGATCACATCTTTTGTTCATCATCAATTATGATTTTGTATATTTCGAATGAAACTTTATCACACAAGTCTTACGGTTTTAAGACTGCTATTTGTATATCAGAAAATACAGGATTTTTTGGGGGATAAACGAACTTTATCCAATTTTGAAAGATGATAAACTAAAACACACACACAACTATACTTGATTGGAAACAAGACTTACAACTATTTTGACAAGGAAATATAGGATTTTCTGGAGAAAATGATTTTATACAATTTTAGAAGATGATAAACAAAAGCACACATGCAACTATACTTGATTGGAAACAAGACTTACAACTATTTTGAAAAGGAAATATAGGATTTTCTGGAGAAAATGATTTTATAGAATGTCGAAAGATGATAAACTAAAACACACCTGCAACTATACCTAACTGGAAATAAGAGTTACAAGTACTTTGACAAGAAAATATTGGATTATTCTGGGTTTCTAAACTATCACAAATTTTTATACGAAAATGCTTATGAACTCACCAACATATTAGATGTTGATGCTTTTCAAATGACTTGTATTTTCAGGAAAATAGTAAGCAAGTTTATGGATCGCGGATTCGGGATTATTATGTTGTAGTTTGGGATTTACTTACTAATATCTCTTTTGTGTATTTTGAGAACAAATACATGATGTAAAAACTATGTAAGTTTGTTATATTAATATATGATGTTTGGATCTGCTATGTTTCATTTATATTCCATTGTTATGATATCGCACAATGATGTCATCCGCCTCCGGACGTTTCCACCGTCCTGGTCCGGGGGTGTGACAAATTGTTACCTTTTTTCATAATAGTTATAAAATATAAAAATAATCATATTTTTATATAATCGTTTCTTGAACCTGAAAGGGTAAAATAGTATGAATGTTTTCCAAACTATACCTATTATAGTTTAACATGTATTATTTCGTTTAAAATGATAGCCATTTTATTTCAACGTATTTTGCGTGTAACCATTTACAAATTTGGTATTTCTACATAAAAGATATTTAAACGTAATAAAACATAAAATGATGGTTTGTATATTAACACAATTTTTCTTGTATTTTACTTGTATCCCCCCCACCCTAAAATATGGAAAAACCTATTTAAAACCATAAGGGTAGGAACTCACTCTATGTGTGGTTGCGATTTAGATAACGAGCTAAAACAGTGACTTCGAGCTAGTATACGAGAAAGATGTGGCATCCTAATATATTTAAACATAAAATGATATGTGTGATTAGAATCAAATTAGTACAAGTGTTCATAACACAAGTCTTATGAATAAAGCTTACCCAAAATACTAAGGAGTAGTATTGATCAAAAGTCTCCTGGGAATATGTTTGTGAATTACTTGAGTTGAGAGCAAAAGAGGTTTGATATGTTGAGCGGATTTGTGGGGGGTTTTCGTTCTCTAGAAAGGACAATTTAAAGAAAAGGCTGGACAAAAGAAAAGGAAGATGGGCAGAAGAGCTTCCTTTCATTTTAGGAGCAAATAGGACCACCTACAATGTGGCCACATGTTATACCGTCATTCTCAGGTGTTTGGGACAAAAGCAGTAATCCCTACAGAAGTAGTGATCCCGACGGCAAGATACTTGCTGCAAGACCAAGAGAATAACAACAAGATCCTAGCACATGATCCTAACACTATTGAAGAGCATAGGGATCTAGCCAAAATACGAATTGCTGCTCATCAGCAAAGGATCGCCAAAGCTTACGATATGAACATAAGAGTCAAAAGGTTTCAAATAGGAGACTCGGTATTAATGAAAACATCCCAAAACACCAAGGATCCCAGTGTATGAAAATTGGCTCCTAAATGGGAATGACCATATCTTATAGATGATGAAGCAGGAAAAGAAGCATATTGGCGAGCAACACTCGAAGGAGACGTTCTGCCAAGATCCTGGAAGGCTATACACCTCAAAGCATACTACATGTAAGTAGGGTCAAATGATCTGCAACAAAACCAAGCTACACATGCTCTTTATCTTAAAAAATTTATAAATGATTTTCTCCTCGGATATTTTACTATCTTAAGCATCAGAGGGGCGTTAGCTAGACTAATGCCCACCCCTAGCTAACATTTTCTATGAAGAACAACGTACGATTAAGGATCCTCAAAATTAAAGATCCTGAAGCATTAGGTTCCTCATAATCGAAGATCCTGGAACATCAGGATCCTCCAGTTTGAACACCCTAAAACACCAGGATCTTGACACATGAAGATCTCAATACTTGGTAAACCCTATTATATTTAACAATGTAATCTCTAAATTATCATGTACAGAAGCTATAGACTAATCATCTCTCCCACGCTTAAGGGTACTTAATCCCCTCTAAGGTTTAAAGAGCTAATTACCTCATTCACACGAACTAAGGTTTACACACCTTGCTTTGATGCATGATATCTAACTGTGGGATACGGGTAACGGGATCATTTCACGATTCAATGTCTTGGCAACCCTCTTATCTTTGAACACAAGTTGAGATCCTTAAGGTTTATAACATTTTCATGTTATCTAGAAATCAAGATCCTACCGCAATGATTACTCCATAAATCGGGATCCTACTACAATGATTACTTAAGGTTTATAACATTTTCATGTTATCAAAGATTGGGATCTTACTCCAGAAATTGCATAAGATCTTCATGTTATCACACGTTGGGAATTTTCCCCAGAGAATAAAATCAAATTGTAACATTTTCATATTATTTTAAATAAGGATCTCTCCCACAAATTGTATCACATGTTGGGATCCTCCACAGAATATAATATTAACATGTTATATGTTTTGTTAAAGTATATAATCTAAAAAGATTATCCTAAGGGGAAATTTTCCATATAAGGTCTAATATCCTTATTTTTAAGGATCTTAAACAGTAAGGATCCTCATCGACCTTCGATTGGTAAGGAACCTCATTCTCAACAGTGAACCAAAGTTCTCTCCTATGTTGAGATTTATCCTCGGTAAATCCTAAGATTGAAGAACTCACGAATCTTGGAGAGAACCAGGTTCCATCTATCCTTATTCTCAAAGAAATATAGATAAAGTTAAAGGGTCATAAACTAAACCTAATTACCATTTTATGAACTTTCATCACTTCAAAGTCGTTTTCCATTTTAATCGATATCTTTAGAGAAGTTTTAAAGCATGTTGAAACTCACAAGTTAATCACCACACTTCTAAAGAAGCATTTAGATTACTTAATGAAGTCAGTTCCTGTTTAGTTAATTGATTCAATCTTTATCAAACCATTTATCTATTATCAGGATCCTAACCACGTGAGGATCTTAGTATCGTGTTATGCGGGTAGATCAACCATTATATTCATAAAGAATGAGGCATAAAAGAAATTAACCATTATGATAAAGAGGGCCTATAGCATTACAAAAGTTACATGGTCACATCAAAAGATCATACTACCCTAATCACCTAAAAGGCCTAGACCTTAGATTGGTCATCATCAGCCTTCTCTCCCCCCCCTCCCCAACCCCAGTCAGCCGCAGTATACGATCCTGGCTGGTGGTAGTAGGTTTGCCAGTTAACTTGTCCAGTGCCTCACACCAGCCAACCACATCCCAGGAACCTGCATTTTTAAGATCCTCTGCAAGATTGATCTTGGCCTCCCAAATAGCCACCGCAACGCTGGCATTTGCATCCGATATCACCTCCTCTATTTCGTGGATGTTCTCCTCCTTTCTCTCAGCCTTCTAGCTGTTGATTAGCTCCACCCTACTCAGAAGATCCTCATTGTTCAACTTCCACATCATCTCCTGACGCTGGAGAGCTTGTTCAACCCTCTCCGCCCGGATAAGATTGGCGGAAACATGATCAGAGACCTATAACAAAGATATGGTGAATCAACAAAAAAACAAAACGAATGAAGCGAGAAAAAAAATCAAGACTTACAGCTCGAGAGAAAGAGACCAACTTCTGGAGCACTTCCTTAACTCTAAGGCTCTCCACAGATAAACCTGTGGATTCAACAGCTTTCTTTTTCCGGGATCCTGAAGTCTTCATTGTCAAATCCACTGTTGATCTTTTAGGAGGAAGAGAAGATGAACTCTTGTCCTTCTTCATCACCAGATGATCTCCTGACATGGTTGTATCGAGATCAACAAGAGTAAAGTGAGTACTAGAGTGAGTCACCTTGGATCCTATATACATCAAAAGATTATTAGGGATCCTCACCACAAACAAGAAAAAATTAAGGATCCCTACCCATCAACATGAGGTCAGTAGTGGGGGAGCTTTCCTACGGGATGGTTTGATCGAATCTGAAGGATCTCTCTACTTTAGACAAGGCCAAGAACTTTTCAATCTTCTCTTCAGAATTCTCAGCGACGAAGACAAGTTCCTCGAGTTTTAAGGCTGCAAAGAAAGAAACAAAATAATAAAAAGATTCCATGATCATAAGTAAAATAATTGAAATCCTACCCTTCTTAACTCAATCTTTGGGTAAGAGATCCCCATTAGGAACATAGTCACGTCTCACGAAGAGGTATCTCCCATTCCAAGCTCCATCATTATGCTTGGTTTTCAAGACTATAGGGGATCTGAGAGTTTTGAACTTGAGGAGCAAATGGGAATTACCAAAGGTTGTGAGATCGTATACATATGCCAAATTAGAAGGGCCCATGTCTAGATCTTTTGATTGATTTATCTATTCAGCCCAATATAGGATCCTCCAAAACAATGGCATGGTCTGGATATACGAAATACCAGTCACCCTAAAGAACTCGGAGACGATCCTAGGGAAAGGATATCTCAATCACAAGGAGAAAGGGTAATCAGGAAAGCACAACCAACTGGGAGAAATGAAGTCTGGCTAGATGAGAGGATCGAAGGGCCTGAATATAGCTCCGGGAGGAACGGCTCCATTGAGTCTTAGAGACTTTGTAACTGATGGGTTTTGAGCATTCTAACACTTCCTAAGTGTACATGCAACCCTAATAACCTTGGATCTATGTTTGTCTAATTATCATGCAAAGTTGAATTCTAAGGTTATATTCCTATCTAGCATACATGGGGAACAGTTTTAACTTAAAGTATAGATAGAATAACTTACCTTGTTGTCCAACAGTTTGTTTCCCGATTTCCGATTTGTTTGACAAAGAACTTCATTGAACACATCAATTTAGTTTTGACCGGGCCCGGTACATAGGTCAAAACAAAATCATTGAGGGGCCCATATATCAGCTTCTAATCCAAGAAGGAACAGATAAACTTTGACTCATATGTTTGTTGTACTACTCATTGAATTACACACAAGAGCGCGATTTATAACATCGAGTTACCAATGCATTTTTCGTACAATCAATGCATAACCAACTTGTAAGTAACAAATCATATCTCTAGGTTTAAAGACTTATATGATATCACCGTCTCACGATCACTCGAGATAGAATTCCATGAAGTGATTCCAGTGAGCGTGGGTTGAGTCCAATGCTCAGAACTTATGAGCACTCATGATTGTTGTAGCCTTGTCCAAGACCTCTACAACCAAACATGACAGTCTTGACTCATATCTACTTCCGATATATGACCGACTGTGGATGTTTGAATAATATGTTATACCAAACAAAAATTATTCTGGAAGTCAAAACATGCAAAAGAAATATAGTAAACGATCGACAAGAGATAGCAACACTTTACTCATAAATAAAACACTTTTATTCATCATCAGATGTCAATTACACTTTACAAATTTCGAGGTTATCTAACTACTAAATCTAATACCATCCTTCAGCCCTATGCTCCGAGCATGCTGGAGATGCTTAACCCGAGTCAGTCCCTTCGTGAGAGGATCTGCCGGATTCTCATCTGATGATACCCTCTTTGCCACGAGGAGTCCTTCTTCGATCCGATGTCTAATGAAATGGTATTTTCTGTCGATGTGTCTGGATCTCCCGTGATCCCTTGGTTCCTTGGCTAAGGCAACAGCACTTTCACTATCATAGAAAATTTCCATTGGCTCTTGAATAGCTAGTACAACTCCAAGGTCTCCAATGAAGTTCCTCAGCCATAACGCCTCCTTTTCCACCTCGCTAGCTGCAATATACTCTGATTCACAAGTAGAATCTGCCACTGTCTCTTGCTTGGAACTTTTCCAATAAATTGCTCCTCCATTTAGGGTAAAGACCCAGCCCGACTGAGAGCGGAAGTTATCCCTATCAGTCTGGAAGCTAGCATCACTATACCCTACAACTCTCAAGTCATCACTCCCACTGAGGGTAAGGACCCAGTCCTTAGTCCTTTGTAGGTACTTGAGAATATTCTTTACCGCAGTCCAGTGTGCCTTGCCAGGGTTCCCCTGAAACCTGCTAACCATGCTCAGGGCAAAAGCTACATCAGGTCGAGTACACGTCATAGCATACATGATCGATCCTACAGCCGAAGCATAAGGTACTCGACTCATTTGTGCTATCTCAGCCTCAGTGCTAGGGCTTTGTGTCTTACTCAGTTTGGCGTTACTCTGGATGGGCAACTCTCCTTTCTTGGAGTCTTGCATTCTGAATCTCTTCAGCACCTTATCCAAGTAGGTACTTTGACTATGTCCAATTAGTGTTTTACTCCGATCTCTCAAGATCCTTATCCCTAAAATATAGATAGCTTCACCAAGGTCCTTCATATCGAAACACTTTCCAAGCCAGGACTTTACTTCCTGTAGGGTTGGAATGTCGTTTCCTATGAGTAGTATGTCATCCACATACATTACCAAAAAGCTAACTATACTCCCACTAGCCTTGACATACACACAAGATTCATCTTCACTCCTAGAAAAGCCAAATTCCTTGACCTTTTCATCAAAGCAAAGATTCCATCTGCGAGGTGCTTGCTTTAATCCATAAATGGACTTCTCAAGCTTACACACTCTATTAGGGTACTCGTTGCTGACAAAACCCTCTGGCTGACTCATGTAAACATCTTCAGCCAACTTTCCATTAAGGAAAGCGGTTTTGACATCCATTTGCCAAATTTCATAGTCATGAAATGCGGCTATGGCTAACAGAACCCGAATAGACTTAATCTTGGCTACCGGAGAAAAAGTCTCATCATAATCCACTCCAGGAATTTGAGAGAAGCCCTTCGCAACCAGTCTAGCCTTATAAGTGTGTACTTTACCATCCATGTCGGTCTTCTTCTTGAAGAATCATTTGCACCCTACAGTCTTTCGACCTGGTACATTCTCAACCAAGTTCCAAACTTGATTGTCATACATGGATTGTATCTTGCTATCCATAGCCTCTTTCCATTTAGCAGACTCGGGGCCTGCCATGGCTTCCTCGTAGCTATTAGGGTCATCTTGACTTACTAGTGTTCCATCACTAATAAGTGTCTCAGCTTCTGCAGTAATATGGAATCCATAGTAATCCTCAGGTGCACTCCTAACTCTCGTGGAACGCCTCAGAGGTACAGATTCATCAATTGGCTCAACAGGAGTTTCCTCCTCAAGTTGAGGGCTAGAGTTTGAAGTTCCTTCACCACTTGACTCTTGAATTTCTTCAAGATCAATTTGCCTCCCACTATCTCCTTGGCTTATAAACTCTCTTTCTCGAAAGACTCCTCTTCTTGCTACAAAGACCACATTGTCACTAGGTCTGTAGAAGAGGTAACCAAAGGATTGTTGTGGGTAGCCGATGAAAATACACCTCTCGCTTCGGGGTTCGAGCTTATCATGAGTCTCGCGTCTCACAAAAGCCTCGCAACCCCAAATCTTGATGGGGTCAAGTTTAGGTACTTTACCAGTCCACATCTCGTGAGGAGTTTTGGCAACTTTCTTTGTAGGGACTAGATTAAGGATATGGGCGGCAGTCTCTAAGGCATACCCCCAGAATGAGATTGGTAGCGAAGCTCGACTCATCATGGAACGAACCATGTCCAACAAGGTTCGATTACACCTCTCAGCCACACCATTCAACTGCGGTGTCCTGGGAAGTGTCAATTGTGAGACAATCCCACATTCCCTTAGATAGTCGAGGAACTCTGAACTAAGATACTCACCACCCCGATCGGATCAAAGCATCTTAATGTTCCTGCCCAATTGATTCTCGACTTCCTGTTTAAATTCCTTAAACTTCTCGAAAGTCTCTGACTTATGCTTGATTAAGTAGACATACCCATATCTACTGTAATCATCAGTAAAAGTCAAATAATAACGATTAGCATCCCTTGTGGCATGTTTGAATGGTCCACACACATCCGTGTGTATAAGGTCCAACAAACCTTCACCCCTTTCACACGAGCCTGTGAAGGGTGACTTTGTCATTTTTCCAAGTAAGCACGATTCGCAACTATCATTTGACTTTAGGTCAAACGACTCCAAGACTCCATCCTTTTGGAGTTGGCCTATGCGTTTCTTGCTTATATGTCCAAGACGACAATGCCATAATGATGCTTTATCCATGTTATTATTATTAGTAGAATCGATACACAAAACATTATTTCCTAAGTTATCTACAACAGACACAGCTTCATACACACCATCATAAGGTAATGCTTTAAAATAAAGAACATTATTAAAGAAAGTATCAATAGAACCAACTTCATTATTAAACGAAAAGGTAAACCCTTGTATGTACAAAGCATGAAAGGAAATAATATTTCTTGCCATTCCTGGCGAGTAACAACACTTATTCAAATCTAAACAAAACCCACTACTTAGCGATAAAGTATAAACTTCAATCTTGGTGACAGGTGAAGCTTTCCTATTCCCCATGATTAAGTTTATTCTTCCTTGCTCCACATTCTCACTTCTTCTTAGTCCCTGCAAGTCACAACAAATATGAATACCATAACCGGTATCAAGGACCCAAGATTTAGAATGGGGTGAGTTATTAGAAATGATAGTGTAAATACCTGCATGGTTGGGTTTGACTTTCCCATCCTTCACATCCTGCTGGTACTTTGGGCAGTTCCGCTTCCAATGAGCTTTTTCATGGCAATAGAAGCATTCAGCCTCTTTTGGGTCAGAAGAAGGAGTAATGAAACCTTTCTTGGTTCCACTTGAAGAAGATCCATCAAGGGTCCAAACCTTGGTACCCTTTGAAGATCTCTTTCTCTTCCTCCCTCGACTTTTCCCGATTGCCAAAACCGGAGTTGAGTTTGGAGTAGGAGTGATAGCAACCGACTTCCCCTTAAGACTTGTTTCTGCGGTCTTGAGAAGTCCCTGAAGTTTGCTGAGGGTGACCTCTTCCTTGTTCATGTGATATGTCATGCGAAATTGATCATAGCACGATGGTAAGGAGTGCAAAATGATATCTATTGCAAGCTCCTCAGGGAAGTTCACATTAAGCTTCAGCAAACGATCCACATACCTTTGCATTTTCTGCATGTGGCTCGTGACAGAATCTCCGTCCTTCATCATGATTGTTATCATGGAGCAGATGATTTCGTACCTCTCTTGTCGTGCACTTTGATGGTATCTTTCCATCAAATCTTGGTGCATTTCATAAGGGTAGAAATCCTCATAAGACTTTTGGAGTTCAGCTGTCATTGTGGCCATCATGATGCATGCTACTTTCGTAGCATCCCTTTCATGTGCCTGAAAGTCAGCGATCTCCTTGGGAGTTGCAGTAGACTCATCAATTTCCTTAAGCTCCTTGTCAAGGACATATTCTTTGTCCTCGTAGCGGGTAATCATCCTGATGTTTCTGATCCATTCATTGAAGTTGGATCCATCAAAGGTGACTTTCCCACACAAACTCATAAGAGTAAAGGAGCCATTAGGATTCGAGCCAGAAGCATTATTTGAAGACATCTGAAAGAGAAGAACAAGTTTAGTATAGATTTAAGAGAGTCCTTAATAAAACACCCAAATGTAATATTAAGGCTAGGATCCAATCACAATATAATATAACTTAGAAGAGGTATGCCGTAATCTAAGCTATACTATATTTGAAAGGTAGGTGAATGACGATTCACCAATTTCCACCACGAAAACCGAAATATTAGATATTAGGTTTTATTGGATTTTTAGAAATTCCTAGATTCTTTGAGATTCAATGAACTTTTCAAAGGCATGTTTCAATCTCGAGAGTGCCCTCCATGTTTTGTGACTGGGATACCGAGGATCACAAAACGAGGTGTGAAGTAACCATGCAAATCACTTGGTACCCTTAAAGTTTATCACTCAATCGATGTGCTGGTAAACCACAGACGCTCCACCGATACTATAATAAACCTTAATAAACCTTAAACCACACATGCTCCACCAACGACTTAGACAAAGTGTAAAGTGTAATTTCATGGATTAGCACCTTATTCACATTTTCCTAAAGTAACTAAGATTGGGAATTTAATAAAACATTTTAGTTACTTTATAATATTCATCATACTTTGAATGAGAATTTATAAGTCCTTGTCTTACCCGTTCGGCTAACGACCCTCCACCAGTCAAGCAAGCGGTGGGTGAGAGTAGACACCCATTAAGTCACCATTTTATAGGCAACAACCTTATACCCACCTTATAGACCGACTTTGTGAATGAGGCGTACTAGCGGTAAGACGACTTTATTCTTATACATATATATATATATATATATATATATATATATATAATTATTAAATCATCATAATATAAGTATAAGGGTTGAATTTTAACTTTTAAAAATCTAGGGGTTGGAACTTAAAGTTTTAACTTAACTTTACTTGTTCCAAAACTTGAGGGCAAGTTTTGTAACTTTCAAAATTTTTCATTTCTTGTAACTTATGAGTTTAATAGAGTAATAAAATGAAGACTCTTCATTTTTCTAACTCTTGTATTTGTTTTAATGGTTTTAATTCAAGTGTGACTCTTGGTTTTCCATAACTTGAGGACAAGTTATGGACTCCATTAAAACACATTATGATCAAGAATTAATCTACCACATAAGTTACAAATAATTCCTATGATCATCTAAAACATCATAAGAACAAGAACATGAATATGAACACAATCAAAAAATTACATTTAAAACTTTGTAATTTTGATAACTAGTTGTTGTAAATGAATTAGCAAAGACATTACACCACCAAAAACAAGTTTTCAATTACCAAAACAGTTTAGGGTAATGTTTCTAATTCATTTCCAGCAACTAAATCGAAATTTTGCAATCAGTCGACCCTACTCGCCGAGTGCATGAACTCACTCGCCGAGTTGGTTGAAGATACTCATGAACTCGATGAGTCCCCCTATAGACTCGACGAGTCCATTCGCAGACAGCAATATTTTCGATTCTTTTTCAACTTTTAAGCACAAATAAGAGCAAACAAGCCTAGGCTCTGATACCACTGATGGGTTTTGAGCATTCTAACACTTCCTAAGTGTACATGCAACCCTAATAACCTTGGATCTATGTTTGTGTAATTATCATGCAAAGTTGAATTCCAAGGTTATATTCCTATCTAGCATACATGGGGAACAATTTTAACTTAAAGTATAGATAGAATAACTTACCTTGTTGTTGTTTGTGTTCCTTGAAACCTTATGAGCCTAGCACCCCAAGTGTGATGCCTCAAATGCTTCACACAACACCAAATGCTCTTGGAAGAACTTATGAGAGAACACACACTTCTCAAAAATCGGCCAAGCCCTCTTGTTTCTTAGTGTAGCCGATTTTAGGTGGAGAACATGTTACTTATATAGTGTTGACACATCTAGGGTTACACCCTAATGTGTCATGACTCTTCATTTCCATGACCCATGGGTTTGTAACTCCCATGGAGCATCCATGGAGCATCCTATGGGTGGAACCCAACTTGATAGTCCATGGAGCCTTTTAGCCCACTATACAAGATATTGATGATTTACATAATCAACCCATATATTTAATTAGTTATCTTTTGATCACATAATTAATTCTAAATTAATTCTTGATCAAACTAATCAGATAATATTATTAATATATTAGAACTTATAATATATTAATAATCTCCAAGTGTTATTTCTCTCATTTAGTCTATCCAATTGCATGATGTCATGCAACCCAAATGGACCATGCCGGGTCGGGTCAAGTACATACTAGAAATAGTTATGGACTTAGACACCTTATCCAACAGTAACAACCCGGATCTCCATGTATCTTTACTTTCATATTTTTGGTATTCTGTGAGGGGAATCGGCGAGTTGGAGGTCGAACTCGCCGAGTCGGGTCACAGTTTTGGACAGAGGTTCGCGTCTGGACTCGGCAAGTCCAACGGATGGACTCGGTGAGTCCGCGCTGTTTAATGAAACCCTAATTTTCCGGTCCTAAGCCCTATTTAAAGGACTTTATGGCCCTTCATTGCGGCCACCTTGAGCCTTGAGTGCACCCAAGCGGCTGAGAGACCTTGTGAGTGAGATAAGAGGCTATTTGTGCATCTATTTGTGTGTTATTGCAAGAAAGGAAGGAGAAGATCAAGCTTGAAGTGTTGGGGAGCGTAGATCTACTCCTATTTCATCAAGTGAACCTTCTTGAGGTAACTTTCAGAGCTAAACTTCGTGTTTTGGTTGATGTGTCAAATATAGGGTTTCTTCTTGCCTTTTTTTGGCTTGGATTTGAAGTATGAAAGGTCCCATGGAGATATGGAACTTAGATCTGGACCTTAGCAGGTCCAGAAGGCCCCAAATGTTATGCTTTATGTCCATTCTTTTGAGTTGGAAGCTAGGGTTACCATATTAGAGGTTATATCCCCAAAAAGAGCCTTGTATGTGTTGCATGGTGGCCAAGACTGAGACTTTATGTGATAAATGAGCTTGGGAAGGCCAGATCTATGTGTGTATGGAACGGATCTGACCGCAAAAGCAAGTTTTAGCTGATGCATGGCATGGACTCGCCGAGTCTGAAGAACTGACTCGACGAGTAGCTTGAAGATTGTCCTTAAGACCACCTAGTGTGTAGTCCTGCCGAGTTGTGGGTGACTCAGTGAGTCACAGAGAGTTAGAAACGTATTTGACAGGTGGACCGAGTCGAGTTGGGACTCGCCGAGTTGTCCTTGCGACTCGGCGAGTTGAGTTGCGATGGCCCCGTGATTTATGCCCAGGTGGAACTCGTCGAGTCGAGGGAGTACTCGACGTGTCAAAGGGAAAATCCTTGCGAGTTGGTGAAAACGCGTAGACTCGCCAAGTCATACTAGTGCGCTCGCCGAGTCCGGTCAATTTGACCAAAGACTGTTGACCAAGTTGACCAGTGTTGACTTCATAAGGATGGTCAACCTTAGTGGTACAAGTAATAATTATAGATATATGATGTCATAAGAGGATTACAGCTTGGGGGTTCGAGCACGAGTAATTTCCAGGGTTCACGAGTTATTGAGACATACGAGGTGAGTCTTCTCACTATATTGTACCGGAAGGGTTTGACTATGTGACCGGAAGGTCGAATATGATATGAGATGTATGCATTATGTGTGATAAGTTATTCGTTATATGTGCCTTGTATGATATGCTTGTTATGGGCCGGAAGGCATTGTAAAATGGACCGTAAGGTTGACGTGGGTAGGACCGGAAGGTTTACCCAGTTGGGACGGAAGTCCCCTGAGACACATGGACCGGAAGGTCAGGGCCTGGAAAGGCGTATGTGCGATGGTGGTATTTTGGGGAACTCACTAAGCATTTATGCTTACAGTTTTTGTGTTATGTGTTTCAGGTACTAGCGAGGACCGTGGGAAGGCGCCGCATGATCGTACACACACTCGGGGAAAACTATTTTGTGATCTTTGTTTATGTAATCGGTCGTGACAATATTATTTACATTGGAACTTAAATTATTACTCGATGTTTTGATGTTTGTAAAAAAATGAAAAGAGAAAAACTGGTTTAAAATTTACGTCGTTACAAGTTGGTATCAGAGCCTTGGTTTGAGGGATTCGGGTACACCTTCGGGCGTAACTGAACTCAAACCGGGGATTTGAGAAAATTTTAATAAATCAATAAAATTTGATAAGTGATTTTGAAACAACGAAAGAAGAAGGAGTGTGTATGGTCAGCTAGCGCCCGAACGGTAAAATCCCCAAAATACTATTACAATATGTGTTATGAGATATGATATGATATGATACGCATGATAGTAGACTTGGTATGCATATTAGGACTAGAGTGGCCTGATTTCGTGATGCCTTAGTCTAGGGAAACCTACTGCTATGAGGTGCTTGAGAGCGAGTGGGTAACTAGTGTATGATAAGAATAGAGTACTCAGGATTCGGGGTTTGGGGAGGAGGACTTGGGGTGAATACTGCCGCGGTGTAATTGGCAGTATTGGGCCTGTACTACCAAGGACACCGGGCCAGTGGGCATCCCAAGTAAGAATCCCTGGGTATCGGAGATTGAGTAGGACTGCGTAATCGAGTGCGATTATGCCCGATAGAGTCTCTGATATTTTTATGTTGTATTTGATGGGTTTTGAGCATTCTAACACTTCCTAAGTGTACATGCAACCCTAATAACCTTGGATCTATGTTTGTCTAATTTGTCATGCAAAGTTGATTTCCAAGGTTATATTCCTATCTAGCATACATGGGGAACAATTTTAACATAAAGTATAGATAGAATAACTTACCTTGTTGTTGCTTGTGTTCCTTGAAACCTTGTGAGCCTAGCACCCCAAGTGTGATGCCTCAAATGCTTCACACAACACCAAATGCTCTTGGAAGAACTTATGAGAGAATACTCACTTCACAAAATCGGCCAAGCCCTCTATATTCTTAGTGTAACCAATTTGGGAGGAGATCATATTACTTATATAGTGTTGACACATCTAGGGTTAAACCCTAATGTGTCATGACTCTTCATTTCCATGACCCATGGGTTTGTAACTCCCATGGAGCATCCTATGGGTGGAACCCAACTTGATGATCCATGGAGTCTTTTAGCCCACTATACAAGATATGGATGATTTACTTAATCAACCCATATATTTAATTAGTTATCTTTTGATCACTTAATTAATTCTAAATTAATTCTTGATCAAACTAATCAAATAATATTATTAATATATTAGAACTTATAATATATTAATAATCTCCAAGCGTTATTTCTCTCATTTAGTCTATCCAATTGCATGGTGCCATGCAACCCAAATGGACCATGCCTGGTCGGGTCAAGTACATACCAGAAATAGTTATGGACTTAGACACCTTATCCAACAGTCTCCCACTTGGATAAGTCTAGTAATTATTACTGCAAGTATGACTTCAGGAACCGATTTGCAATCGTAGCTCTTTACAAGGTTTCTCGAAACTTGAGAAGATGATGGTACGCCATTTAAGATAAGTGATCATATAATCCTCTGTTCTAGATATCAGTCGGACAAATACATGGAACAATGTCTTACTTATTGTCCAACATTTGTTTCCCGATTTCCGATTTGTTTGACAAAGAACTTTATTGAACACATCAATTTAGTTCTGACCGGGCCCGGTACATAGGTCAAAACAAAATCATCGAGGGGCCCAGATATCAGCTTCTAATCCAAGAAGGAACAGATAAACTTCGACTCATATGTTTGTTCTACTACTCATTGAATTACACATAAGAGCACGATTTTATAACATCGAGTTACCAATGCGTTTTTCGTACAATCAATGCCTAACCAACTTGTAAGTAACAAATCATATCTCTAGGTTTAAAGACTTGTATGATATTACCGTCTCACGATCACTCGAGATAGAATTCCATGAAGTGATTCCAGTGAGCGTGGGTTGAGTCCAATGCTCAGAACTTATGAGCACTCATGATTGTTGTAGCCTTGTCCCAGACCTCTACAACCAAACATGACAGTCTTGATTCATACCTACTTCCGACATATGACCGACTGTGGAGGTTTGAATAATATGTTATACCAAATAAAATTATTCTGGAAGTCAAAACATGCAAAAGAAATATAGTAAACGATCGACAAGAGATAGCAACACTTTACTCATAAATAAAACACTTTTATTCATCATCAAATGTCAATTACACTTTACAAATTTCGAGATTATCTAACTACTAAATCTAATATCATCCTTCAGCCCTATGCTCCGAGCATGCTGGAAATGCTTAACCCGAGTCAGTCCCTTCGTGAGGGGATCTGCCGGATTCTCATCTGATGATACCCTCTTTGCCACGAGGAGTCCTTCTTCGATCCGATGTCTGATGAAATGGTATTTTCTGTCGATGTGTCTGGATCTCCCGTGATCCCTTGGTTCCTTGGCTAAGGCAACAGCACTTTCACAATCACAGAAAATTTCCATCGGCCACTGTCTCTTGCTTGGAACTCTTCCAAGAAATTGCTCCTCCATTTAGGGTAAAGACCCAGCCCGACTGAGAGCGGAAGTTATCCCTATCAGTCTGGAAGCTAGCATCACTATACCCTACAACTCTCAAGTCATCACTCCCACCGAGGGTAAGGACCCAATCCTTAGTCCTTCGTAGGTACTTGAGAATATTGTTTACCGCAATCCAGTGTGCCTTGCCAGGGTTCCCCTGAAACCTGCTAACCATGCTCAAGGCAAAGGCTACATCAGGTCGAGTACACGTCATAGCATACATGATCGAACCTACAGCCGAAGCATAAGGTATTCGACTCATTTCTGCTATTTCAGCCTCAGTGCTAGGGCTTTGTGTCTTACTCAACTTGGCGTTACTCTGGATGGGCAACTCTCCTTTCTTGGAGTCTTGCATTCTGAATCTCTTCAGAATCTTCTCCAAGTAGGTACTTTGACTAAGTCCAATTAGTCTTTTACTCCGATCTCTCAAAATCCTTATCCCCAAAATATAGGCAGCTTCACCAAGGTCCTTCATAGCGAAACACTTTCCAAGCCAGGACTTTACTTCCTGCAAGGTTGGAATGTCGTTTCCTATGAGTAGTATGTCATCCACATACAATACCAAAAAGCTAACTATACTCCCACTAGCCTTGACATATACACAAGATTCATCTTCACTCCTAGAAAAGCCAAATTCCTTGACCTTTTCATCAAAGCAAAGATTCCATCTGCGAGGTGCTTGCTTTAATCCATAAATGGATTTCTCAAGCTTACACACTCTATTAGGGTACTCGTTACTGACAAAACCCTCTGGCTGACTCATGTAAACATCTTCAGCCAACTTTCCATTAAGGAAAGCAGTTTTGACATCCATTTGCCAAATTTCATAGTCATGAAATGCGGCTATGGCTAACAGAACCCGAATAGACTTAATCTTGGCTACCGGAGAAAAGGTCTCATCATAGTCCACTCCAGGAATTTGAGAGAAGCCCTTTGCAACCAGTCTAGCCTTATAAGTGTGTACTTTACCATCCATGTCGGTCTTCTTCTTGAAGACCCATTTGCACCCTACAGTCTTTCGACCTGGTACATTCTCAACCAAGTTCCAAACTTGATTGTCATACATGGATTGTATCTCGCTATCCATAGCCTCTTTCCATTTGGCAGACTCGGGGCCCGCCATGGCTTCCTCGTAGCTGTTAGGGTCATCTTGACTTACTAGTGTCTCATCACTAATAAGTGTCTCACCTTCTGCAGTAATATGGAATCCATAGTAATGCTCAGGTGCACTCCTAACTCTTGTGGAACGCCTCAGAGGTACAGACTCGTCAATTGGCTCAACAGGAGTTTCCTCCTCAAGTTGTTGGCTAGAGTTTGAAGTTCCTTCACCACTTGACTCTTGAATTTCTTCAAGATCAACTTGCCTCCCACTGTCTCCTTGGCTTATAAACTCTCTTTCTCGAAAGACTCCTCTTCTTGCTACAAAAACCACATTGTCACTAGGTCTGTAGAAGAGGTAACCAAAGGATTGCTGTGGGTAGCCGATGAAAATACACCTCTCGCTTCGGGGTTCGAGCTTATCATGAGTCTCGCGTCTCACGAAAGCCTCGCATCCCCAAATCTTGATGTGGTCTAGTTTAGGTACTTTACCAGTCCACATCTCGTGAGGAGTTTTGGCAACTTTCTTTGTAGGGACTAGATTAAGGATATGGGCGGCAGTCTCTAAGGCATACCCCCAGAATGAGATTGGTAGCGAAGCTCGACTCATCATGGAACGAACCATGTCCAACAAGGTTCGATTACGCCTCTCAGCCACACCATTCAACTGCGGTGTCCTGGGAGGTGTCAATTGTGAGACAATCCCACATTCCTTTAGATAGTCGAGGAACTCTGAACTAAGATACTCACCACCTCGATCGGATCGAAGCATCTTAATGTTCCTGCCCAATTGATTCTCGACTTCCTGTTTAAATTCCTTAAACTTCTCGAAAGTCTCTAACTTATGCTTGATTAAGTAGACATATCCATATCTACTGTAATCATCAGTAAAAGTCAAATAATAACGATTAGCATCTCTAGTGGCATGTTTGAATGGTCCACACACATCCGTGTGTATAAGGTCCAGCAAACCTTCACCCCTTTCACAAGAGCCTGTGAAGGGTGACTTTGTCATTTTTCCAAGTAAGCATGATTCGCAACTATCGTTTGACTTTAGGTCAAACGACTCCAAGACTCCATCCTTTTGGAGTTGGCCTATGCGTTTCTTGCTTATATGTCCAAGACGACAATGCCATAATGATGCTTTATCCAAGTTATTATTATTAGCAGAATCAATACACAAAACATGATTTCCTAAGTTATCTACAATAGATACAGCTTCATACACACCATCACAAGGTAATGCTTTAAAATAAAGAACATTATTAAAGAAAGCATTAATCGAACCAACTTCATTATCAAATGAAAAGGTGAAACCTTGTTTGTACAATGCATGAAAGGAAATAATATTTCTTGCCATTTCTGGCGAATAACAACATTTATTCAAATCTAAATTTAACCCACTACTTAGCGATAAAGTATAAACTCCAATCTTGGTGACAGGTGTAACTTTCCTATTCCCCATGATTAAGTTTATTCTTCCTTGCTCCACATTCTCACTTCTTCCTAGTCCCTGCAAGTCACAACAAATATAAATACCGCAACCTGTATCAAGGACCCAAGATTTCGAATGGGGTGAGTTATTAGAAATGATAGTGTAAATACCTGCATGGTTGGGTTTGACTTTCCCATCCTTCACATCTTGCTGGTACTTTGGGCAGTTCCGCTTCCAATGAGCTTTTTCATGGCAATAGAAGCATTCAGCCTCTTTTGGGTCAGAAGAAGGAGTAATGAAACCTTTCTTGGTTCCACTTGAAGAAGAGCCATCAAGGGTCCGAGCCTTGGTACCCTTTGAGGATCTCTTTCTCTTCCTCCCTCGACTTTGCCCGATTGCCAAGACCGGAGTTGAGTCTGGAGTAGGAGTGATAGCAACCGACTTCCCCTTTAGACCTGTTTCTGCGGTCTTAAGAAGTCCCTGAAGTTTGCTGAGGGTGACCTCTTCCTTGTTCATGTGATATGTCATGCGGAATTGATCATAGCACGATGGTAAGGAGTGCAAAATGATATCTATTGCAAGCTCCTCAGGGAAGTTCACATTGAGCTTCAGCAGACGATCCACATACCTTTGCATTTTCTGCATGTGGCTTGTGACGGACTCTCCGTCCTTCATCATGGTTGTTATCATGGAGCAGATGACTTCGTACCTCTCTTGTCGTGCACTTTGATGGTATCTTTCCATCAAATCTTGGTGCATTTCATAAGGGTAGAAGTCTTCATAAGACTTTTGGAGTTCAGCTGTCATGGTGGCTAACATGATGCAAGCCACCTTGGTTGCATCTCTTTCATGAGTATGAAAGTCAGCTATCTCTTGGGGAGTTGCAGTGGACTCGTCAATTTCCTTAAGCTCCTTGTCAAGGACATATTCTTTGTCCTCGTAGCGGGTAATCATCCGGATGTTTCTAATCCACTTATTGAAGTTGGATCCATCAAAGGTGACTTTCCCACATAGACTCATAAGAGTAAAGGGGCCATTAGGATTCGAGCCAGAAGCATTAGTTGAAGACATCTGAAAAAGAAGAACAAGTTTAGTTTAGATTTAAGAGAGTCCTTAATAAAACACCCAAATGTAATATTAAGGCTAGGATCCAATCACAATATAATATAACTTAGAAGAGGTATGCCGTAATCTAAGCTATACCATATTTGAAAGGTAGGTGAATGACGATTCACCAATTTCCACCACGAAAACCGAAATATTAAATATTTAGTTTTTATTGGTTTTAGAAATTCCTAGATTCTTTGAGATCCAATGAACTTTTCAAAGGCATGTTTCAATCTCGGGAGTGCCCTCCAGGTTTTGTGACTGGGATGCCGAGGATCACAAAACGAGGTGTGAAGTAACCATGCAAATCACTTGGTACCCTTAAAGTTTATCACTCAATTGATGTGCCGGTAAACCACACACGCTCCACCGATACTATAATAAACCTTAAGTCACCCTTTACCTACCTTGTTAAGTCCAAGTTAGTGTGCCGGTTAACCACACACGCTCCACCAACGACTCAGACAAAGTGTAAAGTGTAATTTCATGGATTAGCACCTTATTCACATTTTTCCTAAAGTAACTAAGATTGGGAATTTAATAAACATTTAGTTACTTTATATATTCATCATACTTTGAATGAGAATTTATAAGTCCTTGTCTTACCCGTTCGGCTAACGACCCTCCACCAGTCAAGCAAGCGGTGGGTGAGAATATACACCCATTAAGTCACCATTTTATAGGCAACAACCTTATACCCACCTTATAGACCGGCTTCGTGAATGAGGCGTACTAGCGGTAAGACGACTTGTTCTTATACATATATATATAAGTATTAAATCATCATAATATAAGTATAAGGTTTGAATTTTAACTTTTAAAATTCTAGGGGTTGGAACTAAAGTTTTAACTTAACTTTACTTGTTCCAAAACTTGAGGGCAAATTTTGTAACTTTCAAAACTTTTCATTTCTTGTAACTTATGAGTTTAATAGAGTAATAAAATGAAGACTCTTCATTTTTATAACTCTTGTGTTTTCTTAATGGTTTTAACTCAAGTGTGACTCTTGGTTTTCCATAACTTAAGGATAAGTTATGAACTCCATTAAAACACATTATGATCAAGAATTAAACTACCAAATAGGTTACAAATAATTCCTATGATCATCTAAAACATCATAAGAACAAGAACATGAATATGAACACAATCAAAAAATTACATAAAACTTTGTAATTTTTGATAACTAGTTGTTGTAAATGAATTAGCAAGACATTACACCACCAAAAACAAGTTTACATTTACTAAAACAGTTTAGGGTAATGTTTCTAATTCATTTTCCAGCAACTGAATCGAAATTCTGCACTCATTCGACCCTACTCGCCGAGTGCATGAACATGACTCGCCGATTTGGTTGAAGATACACATGGACTCGACGAGTCCCCCCAATAGACTCGACGAGTCCATTCGCAGACAGCAAATTCTCGATTTTGTTTTCAACTTTTAAGCACAAATAAGAACAAACAAGCCTAGGCTCTGATACCACTGATGGGTTTTGAGCATTCTAACACTTCCTAAGTGTACATGCAACCCTAATAACCTTGGATCTATGTTTGTCTAATTTGTCATGCAAAGTTGATTTCCAAGGTTATATTCCTATCTAGCATACATGGGGAACAATTTTAACATAAAGTATAGATAGAATAACTTACCTTGTTGTTGCTTGTGTTCCTTGAAACCTTGTGAGCCTAGCACCCCAAGTGTGATGCCTCAAATGCTTCACACAACACCAAATGCTCTTGGAAGAACTTATGAGAGAATACTCACTTCACAAAATCGGCCAAGCCCTCTATATTCTTAGTGTAACCAATTTGGGAGGAGATCATATTACTTATATAGTGTTGGCACATCTAGGGTTAAACCCTAATGTGTCATGACTCTTCATTTCCATGACCCATGGGTTTGTAACTCCCATGGAGCATCCATGGAGCATCCTATGGGTGGAACCCAACTTGATGATCCATGGAGTCTTTTAGCCTACTATACTGTTGGATTAATGTCTAAGTCCATAACTATAATTGGTAAGACTTGACCCGACCCGGCATGGTCCATTTGGGTTGCATGGCATCATGCACTTGGATAGACTAAATGAGAGAAATAAGACACTTATGGTTATTAATATATTATAAGTTCTAGTATATTAATAATAAGAATAATAAGATTATTTAATTAGTATTGATCAAGAATTAATCTAGGATTAATTAAGTGATCAAAAGAAGACTAATTAAATATATGGGTTGATTGTGTAAATCATCCATACTTGTATAGTGGGCTAATGCTCCATGGATTATCTAGTTGGGCCAAAACCCATATGATGCTCCTTGGATGCTCCATGGTGTATTTGAACCCATGGATCCAAGGAAATGGAAAGTCATGACAATTAGGGTTTGCCCTAATTGTAACACTATATAAAGATATTATTCTTGACAAAATCGGCCACTAGATTATTCTAGAGAGGGCTAGCCGATTTTATAAAGTGTAGAATTCTCTCAAGTTATTCCAAGTGTATTTGGTGTTGTGTGAACCATTTGAGGTGTCACACTTGGGGCACTAAGCATTCAAGCTTCATGAAGACAAGCACTATCAAAGAGGTATGTATTCTATCTTGTTATATCCATTATTTTGTATGCTAGATTAGGATAATACCTTGGATGTTCATATTTGCATGTATAATAGAGAAAACATAGATCCAAGGTATTTAGGGTTGCATGTACACTTAGGAGTGTTAGAATGCTCATAACCCAACAGTGGTATCAGAGCCTAGGCTTGTTTTCTTGTTATACCTGCAATAGAAGCTGAAAAATCGAGTTTTGATGCTGTCAGCCCAGCAGACTCACCGAGTCCATGAAGGGACTCGACGAGTCCAAGGCAAAATGCATCCAACTCGCCGAGTTTTGTTCATGCACTCGACGAGTTGGACCCTATACATCGTATTTTCGAGGTTTTTGGCTAGAAATGGACTAGGAACATTACCCTAAGTTGTTTTGAACTTATAAACTTGTTTTTAAATGTGGTAATGTTCATGCTAATCCATTTTCAAGATAATTGCCAATAGATTCATGTTTTGTATGAGTTTAAAGGTTAGACTAATTACATGAAAAAGTTTGATTTGAATTATCTTGTTCTTATGAGTTGCTTAGATTAATAGAAAAGTTGAGTGAAAAAGTTGTTTTCAATCCAAATTAATCTAAGAGTTGAGTATAAAATGTGTTTGTGTAACTTATCCTTAAGTTACATGAAGAGTCACATTAAAGACTCATAAAACTCATAAAGTTGGCAATGGTTACAAAAGATGAAGAGTCTTGTCCTTAAGTTATGGAGGTTCAAGAGTCACTTCATTAATAAGTAAGTAAATAAAATATGTAACCTTAATTAATTCCATAAGTTATAAAATAAAGAAAAAGGTTAATTCTTTATTAGTTTAAAGTCTTCCATAATTTGTCCACAAGTTATGGAACTTGAAGAGTTTTTCGATTAAAACTACTTTAAATACATAAGTTATGGAATTAATTAGTTTTGAATAGTTTCAAAACTTGCCCTCAAGTTTTGGAATTTGTAAAGTTTTCTCTTATGAATACTTTAATTCCAAGTTAGCCCTTAGAATTTTAAAAGTTAAAATTCAACCCTTATACTTTATAATATTATAAGTTAATAATATTTATATGTATAAGAGTAAAGTCGGTCTTACCGCTAGTACGCCTCATTCACGAAGCCGGTGTATAAGGTGGGTATAAGGTTGTTGCCTATAAAATGGCAACTTAATGGGTGTTCACTCTCACCCACCGCTCGCTTGACTGGTGGAGGGTCGTTAGCCGAACGGGTTGACATGACTATAATTCTCCCTTCATTAAAAGTATTAATGATAAATACTAAGTAACTAAACTTTTAATAATACCCAATCTTAGTTACTTAGAAAAATGTGAATAAGGTGCTAATCCACGAAATTACACTTTGCACTTTGTTTGAGTCGGTTAGTGGAGCGCGTGTGGTTAACCGGCACACTAACTCGTATTTAACAAGGTAGGCAAAGGGTAACTTAATGTTTATCATACTATCGATGGAGCGTGTGTGGTTAACCGGCACATCGATTGAGGGATAAACACTTAAGGATACCCAGTAATTTGCATGGTTACTTCACACCTTGTTTTGTGATCCTCGGCATCCCAGTCACAAAACCTGAAGGGCACACTCGAGATTGAAACATGCCATTGAACAGTTCAATGAATCTCAAAAGATCTAGGAGTTTCAAAACCAATTAAAACCTAATAATACATTTCGTTTATCTTGGTGGAAATTGGTGAATCGTCATTCACCTACCTTCAAATTGTTTTATAGCTTGGATTACGGCATACCTCTTCTAAGTTATAAAATAGTTTGTTGGGTCCTAGCCTTAATATTTTCATATTGGGTGTCATATTAAGGACTCAAAGATCAACTATCTTGAATATCTCCCATAACATGTCTGAATTAGACATTTATGATCTTCCTAAATCTCTTGAAACAAGCTTTCCTAATGAAGATGATGTCCCATGGATATCATACTTCTCTCTCCTCCTCCAATTATTCTCCCTACCCCACAAGTTCTTTAAAATTTTAAAGTCACTCGAGCCCTATTGGCAAGGCAAGGTCTTGGTGTGGTCACATCTTGGAGATGTAGTCACATATTGACAAGCCGGGAGAGTTGGGTGTCAAAGTCTTGAGAAAGTTGGTGGTTCAATCACTTTCTAAGTCACATAGTGAGTTCCTTTGGGACACCTATGAAATAGACTATGACAAGACCCTTAATGATCTTATCTATTGTTAAGATCAACTTCCTGAAACTTTATGGACATTGACAATGGTGACACTGGAAATACAGAAAAAGCATTCTCTTCCCAATGGAAAGGGATCGGCCATAGTCAACTCGGTTGAACAAATGGTAAAGAGAAAAGCTAAGTCTGTAATAGTCCTGTGTACCATTATCAAAGGGTCCATATGTTTATATTGCCAAAGAAAGGGTCATTAGTTGCGAAGCTGCCTAATTTACCTAAGGATGTTAAAGTCAATAAGATTGACTCTACTTCAGGTAAAAGTCCACAAATCTAACTCTGTTAAGTTTCTATTATGAGATTCCTGATACATGTTGTGACTGGGTCACATGGTAATGTTTTAAGAATCAAAGAAAAGTAAAGGAACTTAAAGAAAGAATATGCTGAATCTGATCGCATAGATGGATTTCTATCGCGTAGTTTGAGAAATCGGATTCTTGAGCTACTTCTTAGGAGTTATGAGATATTGTTTAGGAATAGATAACAACAAGTTTTCATATGGATTGTAAGGATAAGTTTTTCCGCATAGTTTTAAAATAAAAGAAAATTTTTTATTTTATTTATTTTAAAATATCCTTACAATGGCATTTGAGGAAAAATTGTTGCTTATATGATTCCATGAATAGCAAGAGTGGAAGTATGAAATTGATTCCTTCATTTGTGGTAATGTCTAAATTTACCAAATAAGGAAAGATTCTCATCACCCAAGTCTCAATTGGACCGGGACTTGGAATCATGCAAGTTGTATAGCATGATGAATGAGAACTTTCAAGTATTGGAAAAATTAAGACTAATTACTTGTTCACATGGATGTGTGAGTCAAGTAATGGACTAAGGGATCGAGTACATAGTCATGTGCACTGATTAAGTCCACCACAAAAGATATAAGGCTATTCGTCATAGTTTACTAAAGCTCAGTAAATATGATTATACTTACAAGATTAAGTGTAACTCTGAGACATTGGAAAAGGTTCCAATGTAAGGCAGAGCGAATAAGAAGAATCAAATTAGGCAGAAGGATAAAAGTTTCTCAAATCTGAAAAGATGGGAGAGTACTTTAGTATCAGTTTTGTGATCATCTTAATGATTAAGAAACCATATCAAAATTAGTTCTCTAAGGAAGTCTTAGTTCATTCTTATGACTAAGAAGAAGGGATCTTGAATTGTTGAAATGGTTAAATCAAGAAGATGAGTCATACTTCGTTTCAATACAAGTCTTAGAGTCATACTCCAAGATTGTAATATGAGTGACATGTCTTAAATAAGGTTTAAAACACTTGACAAATGTAAGAGTAAAAGTTTTCTACTCTTGTACATTTGAAATTGGTAAGTTGTGATGTTTTGGATAAAACAAAGACCAACTTCGGCCAATTGTGTGAAGTGTTTGTCTTGATTAGAATCCACACTATCTCTTGGATGTTTGACAAGGAAGTCTTATAGGTCAAGAGGACAGTGGGAGTCTTAAAGGTCTTGAAATTCTCAAGAACTAATCAAGAATGAAACCTGAAGTTCTTCACTAGCACACGACTTTAGGTTTATAACCTATCGTGTTGACATATTCTGTTCCCATTCTAGTTAAAGTTGGCTTCGCATATGAGTTCTTAGAGTTCTCAATGTGTTGCACAACAACTTGGAAGCAATGGTAGGCCCTTGTGCTGCCAGGTGGCAAGAAGTTAAGATTGAGTTCAATCCATATTGTTTTGGATTTGTCATTATCCTTGTCTTGAGATTATGGTTTTGACAAATTCATATGGGTAGGAACTCATACACCAATAAATCTAAGTGTCATAAGGTTTCTCTCTGATTCATGAAAATGATGGTGAGGAAACACTTCCACTAAGTAGATTTTAGCTAGATAGCAATTGTAATATTTGCATTCTCAAAGTCGTTAGTGGAGCGTGTGTGGTTTACCGGCACACTAACTTGGACTTGTGAGAAATGGCAAAGGTCAAAACGATCAAGACTATGATTACGACATCCCTTTTCATAGTCCTTAAAATTGTTTTGACACACCAATGAGCTATCTAAGGGAAGGTGTATGTTTTTTGATAAAGTCTTATCAAAACAATCTAGTATCAGAAATCTGAACTTTGGTAAGAAAGTCAATAAAGTGTTGATTTCTAGAAGTCGAGCTTTCTGAGTATATGTCAAAGCTAGTGGGAGCATAAGTGTTATGCTAATAATCATCATGTTAGTGGGAGCATGATAATTACGATAAGTATTGCAAGCTAGCAATGTTAATTATAGAAAACAAAAGGTTTCAATTGGGAAAAAGTTGTTTTGCTATAATTAAGGGAGAGGAAATTATACTTCATCTCAAATCTATAAGCTTAGATCGTGAGGTTTTAATCATTTAGTCAAGGATATATATGAATTTCATGTTGGAATGGCTCAACATAAGGAAATTCTGTATATGGGTCCATTATTTGCGTTCTTAAATTCGATTATGATTACGGTATCCCTTTTCATAATCTGATTTATAAGAACTTGGCAAATTGAAATGGAAATGTTATAGCAAAAGACTGGTTTAGTCTTTATGTGAGACATCATGAATCGTGTCCCATATGCTTCGAATATAGGATCGATTACATGTGCTATATTCATCTTTTCTAAAAATTTCCAAATGCCTGGGGCATTAAGAATGGAAAAGGTTTAGAACTGGATATGACTAAAAGGATTAAACAATTGTCGAGGACAATCTAAGGTTTACCAAAGATTGGTTGCTCAAGGACAATTGGAAGTATAGTGATAATTCTGGAAGGACCATATTGACATAATCTGTAAGGAGGCAACTCTTGTTCAGAAGTGATAGTCAAAATGGAATCTGGAAATATTTCAAAGTTAGAATTTTTCCAATCTGTGTAAGATTAAGGAAACTTAATGCAAGAAGGATGGTTCCAAGGACTTGATCTCCTTTGGAATGCTCTGTAATGATTGTTGTTAAGTCTTTCTGACTTTGTGCATAATCATTACAAGAGGATCGATGCATATAAGTTTAGAATCTAACAGATTTCAGTAAATGACATGAATTTGGAATTCTTGCATTTGCAGTAAGGATTTGGGAGTGTGGAAAGAGAATCATTGATGTTATGTTCATTTGATCTAGTTCACAAAATAAAGATCATAGTCAAACATATTATGCATACTTGGTGTATGGCATGACTATTGTTTAGAAAACATAGTGTGCATGCTTGGAGCATGGGACAACTATTGTTTTTTAAATTCAAGAATAATGTTGATAGCTGAAACAATATACAATGAATAATGTGTAATCATATGGTGATAAATAAAAGGAGTTTTATTTATATTCATAAGTTCTGAGACCATATTGGATTCAATTATTATTGTGTTTCACTTTGCATGTTTTGACTTCCCGAATAAACTAGGTTATTCTTCCGGAATGACTAAGTTATTCAAACCATCCACAGTCGGTCATATGTTGGAAGTAGATATGAATTAAGACTGTCATGGGTTGGCTTGTAGAGGTCTAAGTTGTTGAACAAAGGGCTACAACACTCATGAGTGCTCATAAGTTCTGAGTATTGGATTCAACCCGCGCTCATTGGAATCACTTCATGGATTTTATCACGAGTGATCATGAGACGATAATATCTTATATTCTTCAAACCTGGAGATATGAGTTGTTACTATGAGTTGGTTGTACATTGATTGCACGAAACTGCATTTGGTAACTCGGTGCTATAAAACGTGTCTTTGTGTATGATTCAACAAGTAGTAGAACAAGCCATATGAGTCGAAGTTTATCCATTCCTTTTACCTTCGGGATAAAAGCGATATCTGTGGGCCCCTCGATGATTTGATGATGACAAATGGAAGTGCTCGGCCGGGCCAGGACTGATTTGATTTGTTCAATTAGTCAGTCGTCATAAATCGGAAATCGGGAAACAACTAATGGACAGAGAGAATGATTATAATCCATGTCTCAATCCATATGATATCTAGAATGGAGGAATATATGATCCCTTATCTAATGGACAAGTCGGTGACAAATATCAGAGTTCATCTACAAGGTCAGAGTTCGACAGAAGCTTTTGAGAGCTACGATTGCTAGTTGGTTCCTGAAGTCATACGCAATAATAGTTTTAGACTTATCCAAGTGGGAGACTGTTGGATTAATGTCTAAGTCCATAACTATAATTGGTAAGACTTGACCCGACCCGGCATGGTCCATTTGGGTTGCATGGCATCATGCACTTGGATAGACTAAATGAGAGAAATAAGACACTTATGGTTATTAATATATTATAAGTTCTAGTATATTAATAATAAGAATAATAAGATTATTTAATTAGTATTGATCAAGAATTAATCTAGGATTAATTAAGTGATCAAAAGAAGACTAATTAAATATATGGGTTGATTGTGTAAATCATCCATAATTGTATAGTGGGCTAATGCTCCATGGATTATCTAGTTGGGCCAAAACCCATATGATGCTCCTTGGATGCTCCATGGTGTATTTGAACCCATGGATCCAAGGAAATGGAAAGTCATGACAATTAGGGTTTTCCCTAATTGTAACACTATATAAAGATATTATTCTTGACAAAATCGGCCACTAGATTATTCTAGAGAGGGCTAGCCGATTTTATGAAGTGTAGAATTCTCTCAAGTTATTCCAAGTGTATTTGGTGTTGTGTGAACCATTTGAGGTGTCACACTTGGGGCACTAAGCACTCAAGCTTCATGAAGACAAGCACTATCAAAGAGGTATGTATTCTATCTTGTTATATCCATTATTTTGTATGCTAGATTAGGATAATACCTTGGATGTTCATATTTGCATGTATAATAGAGAAAACATAGATCCAAGGTATTTAGGGTTGCATGTACACTTAGGAGTGTTAGAATGCTCATAACCCAACATATACAAGATATGGATGATTTACTTAATCAACCCATATATTTAATTAGTTATCTTTTGATCACTTAATTAATTCTAAATTAATTCTTGATCAAACTAATCAAATAATATTATTAATATATTAGAACTTATAATATATTAATAATCTCCAAGCGTTATTTCTCTCATTTAGTCTATCCAATTGCATGGTGCCATGCAACCCAAATGGACCATGCCGGGTCGGGTCAAGTACATACCAGAAATAGTTATGGACTTAGACACCTTATCCAACAGTATTTCAGAGACATCATGGTTGGACCACGCCACAGACCTGGTACGAGTAGTGTGACTGACGAGGAGCTTCGTCAGATGATTCATGAGGAGGTAGTTGCAGCGATCCGGGCTGTGATTCCAGAGATGTTTGGGTCTATTAAGACCACGCTGATGGAGACAATTGATGAGCGGTACGCCGCGTTGACTGAGGTCGCCACCGCTGCAGCTACCGCAGCTGTGGCCGCTGCCAGACCACAGGGAGGTGACTCGTTGCTGTTCCGGGAGTTCAGCAACACGAAGCCACCGGAGTTTGACGAGACGCAGGATCCCATCGCTGTGATGAGATGGATTGTTGATATCGAGGGATGCTTCTACACTTGTTCATGTCCGGAGCATCTGAGGGTATGGTTCGCCTTGAACCAGCTCCGCCTGGGAGCAATGGATTGGTGGAAGTTCGTGACGGCGAACTTCACTCTGGCAGAGGTCTCAGCTGTGACTTGGGAGAGGTTTACTGCTATGTTCAGAGATTAGTACGTTCCCCAGGTGGAGAGGGAACGGTTGGTTCAGGAGTTCTTGACCCTCAAGCAGGGTAATGATTCTGTTACGGTGATCACGCGGATGTTTCATGAGAGGGCGATGTTCTGCCCCGAGCAGGTGTCCACGGAGCAGGCTCGGATGAGTCGGTATTTGGGAGTGCTGACGAGAGATATCCGAGAGTTCGTATTGAACTCGTCATATCAGACTTTTGCTGAGCTTCAGGCGAATGCCAGGAAGCGTGAGATCGAGTTGGAGACCCAGGCCAGGGAGGAGGTCGAGTCTCAACGGGTGGATTGGCAGCTGGCTCAGTCTCAGCCAGCAGCCAAGTGGACCAAGTCCGCCGATTCGAGATCCGGAGGTCAGAAGGGCCGCACTTGCGGAAAGTGCGGCAAGGGTCACGAGGGGGCATGTCGATCGGGTGCTTTCTATAAGTGTGCCAAGGAGGGGCACATTCCTAGGGATTGCCCCAAGGGATTCATGGTTTGCTTTCATTGCAACCAGACCGGCCATCGGAGGGCCGAGTGCCCCCAGCTTCACCAGGGATCTACACCTGCTGCCAGGGTTCCCGAGGTTCGGCCAGTGAAGGTCGAGGCTCCGAAGGCTCGTGGGAGAGCTTTCCAGTTGACTGCGGAGGAGGTCCACGCGGCGCCTGATGTCGTAGTCGGTATGTATTCTTTCACGTATTTACATTTATATTGAGATATTGTGCTTATATTATGATATGCCTAGGTACTTTTGTTGTGAATTATGTGCCTGCTTTGGTATTATTTGACTCCGGTGCGAGCCGGTCTTTTGATTCGTTGGCTTTTAGCCATCACATCGGTATTGATCGGGAGGTGATGAGTCGACCCCTGCGAGTTGCTATAGCAAATGAGAAAGCGGTATACGCCACTGAGGTGATTTGAGGATGCATGCTCGAGATTTTTGGGGTCGAGTTCCCTATAGACTTGGTTCCTATAGCTATGGGAGATGTCTTCGTTATCATGGGCATGGACTGGTTGAGTAAGTTTGGAGCAGTCATTGACTGCGAGAGACAGCTGGTGATGATTCGAGACCCTAGTGGGGGAGTGCTCACGGTTTATGGCGAGGGGACCCGTTGTGGGTTGGCGTTTTGTTCAGCTGCCAGGGCAAGGCAGAGTTTGCAACAGGGCTGTAGTGGATTCATAGCCTACGTGATGGATACTCGAGTGGCCGCGAGGAGGCCCAATTCGATTGATGACGTTCCGGTTGTATGCGAGTTTTCGGATGTGTTCCCCGAAGAGTTACCGGGTGTGCCTCCGGAGAGGCAAGTGGAGTTTCGTATCGATTTGGTTCCGGGAGTGGCGCCCATCGCCAAGGCGCCCTATCGTCTCACTCCACCGGAAATGCAGGAGTTATCCTCGCAGCTTCAGGAGCTGTTGGGAAAGGGATTCATTCGACCGAGTAGCTCACCTTGGGGAGCACCGATTTTGTTCGTCAGGAAAAAGGATGGTTCACACCGGATGTGTATCGATTACCGGGAGTTGAACAAGTTGACGATTAAGAACCAGTATCCGTTACCTAGGATCGACGATCTGTTCGATCAGTTGCAGGGGGCATCTTGGTTCTCCAAGATTGACTTGAAGTCGGGGTATCATCAGATGAGGGTTCGAGAGGAAGATATCCAGAAGACTGCTTTCAAAACTCGTTAGGGACATTATGAGTTTGTGGTGATGCCTTTTGGGCTCACCAATGCCCCGGCCGCGTTCATGGATCTTATGAACCGGGTGTGCCGCCCGATGCTGGATCGGTCGGTGATCGTATTTATCGATGATATTCTGGTGTATTCGGGGTCTAGGGATCAGCATGAGGAACATTTGAGGGAGATTCTTGGGGTCTTGAGATCGGATAGACTGTATGCCAAGTTCTCCAAGTGTGATTTCTGGTTACGAGAGGTCCAGTTCCTCGAGCATCTTGTTAACCAGAAAGGGATATTGGTCGACCCGGCTAAGATTGAGGCGGTGTTAAGGTGGGAGGTGTCGAGATCGTCCACCGAGATCAGGAGTTTTCTGGGTTTGGCTGGATATTATCGTAGGTTTATCAAGGACTTCTCCAAGATCGTTGTGCCACTTACTAGGATGACCCGGAAGGGTGTTACGTTTTCATGGGGACCGGAGCAGCAGTCCTCATTCGAGACGCTTCATCAGAAATTGTGCGAGGCTCCGGTGCTTGCACTCCCGGAAGGGATGGAGGATTTTGTGGTGTACTGTGATGCCTCTATATCGGGTTTGGGCGGTGCTTATGCAGAGGGGTCATGTGATAGCGTATGCTTCGAGGCAGTTGAAGCCTCATGAGTCGAGATATCCCACCCACGACCTGGAATTGGGGGCTGTGGTGTTTGCCCTCAAGATCTGGCGACACTATTTGTATGGGGTTTGGTGTACGATATACACGGACCATAAGAGCTTGAAGTACTTGATGGATCAGCCAAATCTGAATATGCGACAGAGGAGGTGGTTGGATGTGGTGAAGGATTACGATTGTGAGATCCTGTACCACCCGGGCAAGGCTAATGTGGTAGCCGACGCGTTGAGCCGTAGGGCGGAAAGCGCCCCGATCCGTGATATTTGTATGAGATTGACGGTATTGACCCCGATTTTGGATATTATCTGAGGAGCTCAGGCAGAGGCTGCGAAGCCAGAACTTCAGAAGAAGGAGCGGGTTGTAGGTCAGGTATCAGGATTCGTCTCGGATGGTCGAGGGCTTATGACTTTTCAGGGTCGGATTTGGGTACCGTTTGTGGGTGGTGTGCATACTATTTTGATGGAGGAAGCACATCGATCGAAATTCTCGATTCATCCCGGTGCTACAAAAATGTATTTGGATCTAAGGAGTACTGGTGGCCCTGTATGAAAAGGGATGTCGCTTGGTTTGTCGAGAGGTGCTTGACTTGTCGGCAGGTCAAGGCCGAGCACTAGCGACCGCACGGTAAGCTGCAACTGCTAGATATTCCCGAATGGAAGTGGGAACAAATCACTATGGATTTCATCATCAAGTTACCGCGGACTGCGAGGGGAGTCGATGCGATTTGGGTGATCGTGCATAGGCTGACGAAGAGCGCTCATTTTCTAGCCATCAGTGAGAGCTCTTCTGCGGAGAAGTTGGCAGAGTTATATGAGAGGGAGGTAGTATCGCAGCATGGAGTGCCGATCTCGATTATTTCGGACCGTGATGTGCGTTTCACTTCCAAGATCTGGAAGAAGATTCATGAGGAGTTGGGTACTAGGTTACATTTTAGTACCGCATATCATCCCCAGACAGACGGTCAGAGTGAGCGGATGATTCAAACACTCGAGGACATGCTTCGGGCATGTGTGTTGGATATCGGAGGGAGCTGGGACACCTATCTACCTTTAGCAGAGTTCTCGTATAACAACATCCATGATTCGAGCATTGGTATGCCACCCTTTGAGCTGTTGTATGGGCGGAGGTGTCGCACCCCCATCTGTTGGGGTGAGGTAGGGCAGCGGGTTATGGGTAGCACAGAGATCGTACTCTAGATGACCGATCAGATTCAGCTGGTCAAGCAGAGGTTGTTGACCGCTTAGAGCCGACAGAAGAGTTATGCAGATAGACGCCGGTCCGAGCTTGAGTTTCAGGTCGGTGATCTTGTACTCCTGAAGGTCTCTCCTTGGAAAGGAGTAATTCGATTCAGGAAGAGGGGCAAGTTGGGGCCCCGATATATTGGTCCTTTTCGTGTGATTGCGAGGGTGGGCCGGGTAGCCTACCGTTTAGACTTGCCAATAGAGTTGGGGCATATTCACGACACTTTCCATGTATCGCAGTTGAGGAAGTGTATAGCCGACGAATCGGCAGTGGTTCCATTAGGGGATATCCAGGTGGAGTTGAGCGTGAACTAAACTGAGAGACCTGTAGCCATCAGAGATCGAAAGATCAAGGTTTTGAGGAATAAGGAGGTACCCCTGGTATTGGTTCAGTGGCAGCATCGAAAAGGATCAGAGATGACCTGGGAGTCGGAGCATGAGATGCGTGAGCAGCATGCAGGGCTATTTGCATAGCGGGACTTCGAGGGCGAATTGTAATAGCCCGGATCTCCAGGTATCTTTACTTTCATATTTTTGGTATTCTGTGAGGGGACTCGGCGAGTTGGAGGTCGAACTCGCCGAGTCGTGTCGCGGTTTTGGACAGAGGTTCGCGTCCGGACTCGGCGAGTCCAAGGGATGGACTCGGCGAGTCCGCACTGTTTAATGAAACCCTAATTTTCCGGTCCTAAGCCCTATTTAAAGGACCTTATGGCCCTTCATTGCGGCCACCTTGAGCCTTGAGTGCACCCAAGCAGCTGAGAGACCTTGTGAGTGAGATAAGAGGCTATTTGTTCATCTATTTGTGTGTTATTGCAAGAAAGGAAGGAGAAGATCAAGCTTGAAGAGTTGGGGCGCTTGGATCTGCTTCTATTTCATCAACGGAACCTTCTTGAGGTAACTTTCAGAGCTAAGCTTCGTGTTTTGGTTGATGAGTCAAATCTAGGGTTTCTTCTTGCCTTTTTTGGCTTCGATTTGAAGTATGAAAGGTCCCATGGAGATATGGAACTTAGATATGGACCTTAGCAGGTCCAGAAGGCCCCTAATGTTATGCTTTATGTCCATTCTTTTGAGTTGGAAGCTAGGGTTGCCATATTAGAGGTTATTTCCCCAAAAAGAGCCTTGTATGTGTTGCATGGCGGCCAAGACTGAGACTTTACGTGATAAATGAGCTTGGGAAGGCCAGATCTATGCGTGTATGGAACGGATCTGACCGCAAAAGCAAGTTTTAGCTGATGCATGGCATGGACTCGCCGAGTCTGAAGAACAGACTCGACGAGTAGCTTGAAGATTGTCCTTAAGACCACCCAGTGTGTAGTCCTGCCGAGTTGTGGGTGACTCAGTGAGTCATAGAGAGTTAGAAAGGTATTTGATAGGTGGACCTAGTCGAGTTGGGACTCACGGAGTTGTCCTTGCGACTCGGCGAGTTGAGTCGCGGTGGCCCCGTGATTCATGCCCAGGTGGAACTCGTTGAGTCGGGGGAGTACTCGACGTGTCAAAGGTAAAATCCTTTCGAGTTAGTGAAAATGCGTAGACTCACCGAGTCACTCTAGTGTGCTCGCCGAGTCCGGTCAATTTGACCAAAGACTGTTGACCAAGTTGACCAGTGTTGCCTTGATAAGGATGGTCAACCTTAGTGGTACAAGTAATAATTATTAATATATGATGTTATACGAGGATTACAGCTCGGGGGTTCGAGCACGAGTGATTTCCAGGGTTCACGAGTTATCGAGACATACGAGGTGAGTCTTCTCACTATACTGTACCCGGAAGGGTTGACTGTGTGACCGGAAGGTCCAATATGATATGAGATGTATGCATTATGTGTGATAAATTATTCGTTATATGTGTCTTGTATGATATGCTTGTTATGGGCCGGAAGGCATTGTAGAATGGACCGTAAGGTTGAAATGGGTAGGACCGGAAGGTTTACCCAGTTGGGACGGAAGTCCCCTGAGACACATGGACCGGAAGGTCAGGGCCTGGAAAGGCGTATGTGCGTAGGTTGTATTCTGTGGAACTCACTAAGCATTTATGCTTACAGTTGTTGTGTTATGTGTTTCAGGTACTAGCGAGGACCGTGGGAAGGCGCCGACGTGATCGTACACACACTCGGGGAAAACTATTTTGTGATCTTTGTTTATGTAATCGGTCGTGACAATATTATTTACATTGGAACTTAAATTATTACTCGATGTTTTGATGTTTGTAAAAAAATGAAAAGAGAAAAATTGGTTTAAAATTTACGTCGTTACAGACTCAATTTCATTATAGCCAAAAGAACATGATTCTTCATAAGAAAGGATCCCTTGGCCAGTAAAATCATCATTAGGAAGGGCCAAAATGCTTTTACGAGAGACAACCATTTTTCGACCCATGGTAGAAAGAATAAAATCCTGGAAGAAAAAGAATTACCTTCTGATTGTAAGATAGCACTAGAAAAGCAAAGAAGAACGAATAGAAGATCATGAAATTGATCACTCGTATTTATACTAGACCAATGCATATGATTTGACTGTTAACAGCTAGTAAACTATCCGTTACGTTTCAAATTACCTAGTCGTTAAGGGTTAAAACTGAAAATTACTACTCTATCTCCTTTTATCTATTTACTTTAAGTTATTCCTTTAATATTTATAAAACTAACTCCTATATTTTCAAGAATAACTTGGGGTTAATTGTTAGGGAAAGGATCCTTACGATATTTAGGATCCCCAAATATCCAGGATCCTCAGCTACCTCATGATCCTGGCTAATTACGTTAATATTTTTATTAATATTTATAACGGTAATATTTTGTCTATAATTAACACATGTGTAGAAGTAGTCAAGGGAAGACCAATTCTCAATGAAGAATCGTCTCAACAATACTAACTCGGAATACTAGGTCAAATAACATCCATGAAGTTGGTCATAATGGATCCCAGAAATATCGAACATCTTGTTGGCTACTTTAGACTATAAATTGACACTTTTAATCTGAACACAACACACTGTTTTTGGTCTAAGCTTACTCTACAAAATTCTTTACTCATTTTTAGTAAGAACCCATTGTAATCTTCATTTTATATCAATAAAATAATCAATGTAGGTGATCATTATCACCTTCCAAGGTTTTATGCTGGAGATCCTAGCAAGGATCAAGGGCTTTCCTTGTAAACCATTGTCTCACTATCTTTTACCATTTGCTATTACACAACCTGAACGTCACAACCTCTCATTCGATTTCGTTGATTAGTACTTGCGTAATTGTTGACCAAAACACCATTGATGAAATCATTGTTCTTATCAAGCAAATGGAACCTCTCTAAGATCACAACGTTAGACAGTTATAGGGTGATCATGGAATTAAATTTAGAAACTCCTCCCTAGAAGACTTTTTCTCAATCTTAGGAATTTCTAAAAACTTCTCCGTTGTTAGAACTATCATTGAAGCTGGAAGAACTATGGTCATTGAAGCTATCCTTCTTTTGTCATTTTGGGCTGAAGTTATCACTTAGCGAGGTATACCCAAAACTGGTCCATCATTGTTAAGCATCATGGGAAAACTGCTTATGAGCTACTAAAGGGAAGGAAACATGACATCTCTTACTTTCATGTGTTTGAATGTGTTTGTTATGTCTTAAATGAAAGAGATTAGTGCTCGAAGTTTGAATCTAAATCTGATGAAGGAGTATTTCTAGGTTACTCCAGTATATCCAAGGCTTTCATAGTATTCAATATTTCAAGGAAAATTGTTGTGGAAACAACTCATGTTACCTTCAATTAAGACTCGTTCATTCATGATTGAGTTGATCACCCCTCATTAATGCTGAATGAACTTACCTACAATCCTTCAGATGTTGTTCCTGATTTCTTGCCAAATGATGTTGAGCCTGTTGTTCCCAATGTTGATCAATTCATCAGTTCATGACCTATCATATAATCATGAAGACTCTGCTCAACTTAATACAAACGAAAGCTGTAATCCAAGAATTATTCAAAATCACCCTAAATCTTAAATCATTGGCGATGTAAATTCTAGGTTTCTCACTCGTAGCAGAGTCAATAGAAACTTCTGCAAGTTTGTAAACTTTGTCTCAATGATTGAACCAAAGAATGTCACTGATGATTTGAAAGAAGTTGAATGGATCAAGGTTGTGTAGGATGAGCTGAATGAATTTGAACGTCAGCGTGTCGACTCTTGTTCCCAAGCCTCGAGGAAAGACTATCATTGGCACTCGTTGGGTTTTTAGGAATAAAATGCATCAAGATGGTATTATCATAAGAAACAAAGCTAGTGTTTTGCATCAAGGTTTCTGTCAGCTGGAAGGGTTAGACTATGATGAAACATTTTCTCATGTTTCTAGACTTGAAGCAATTCACATGTTTCTTTCCTTTGCTTCTTTTAAGAACTTAAAATTCTATCAAAGGATATCAAAACTACCTTCTTACATGGAGATCTTCAAGAAGAAGTTTTATTAAAACAACAACAAGGGTTTGAAAGTGAGGAGTTTCCAAATCATGTGTATCGTCTTGATAAAGTTGTCTATGGTTTAAAGCAGGCATCTAGATCATGGTATGACACATTGGGGAGCTATCTTCTTGCAAGTGGATACAAATGACGAATGATTGACAAAACCTTGTTCATCAATCATTCAAGACCTCATATCAATCCTACTTAAGTGTATGTTGATGATATCATTTTCGGATCCGCTGTTGAAAAGCTAAGTTCAGAATGCAAGGAGATCATGAATAAGAAGTTCGAGATGAGCATATTGGGTGAACTAACTTTCTTTTTGGGATTGCAGGTCAAACAAGTAATTGATTGAATTTTTGTTTGTTAAGCTAAATATATTGTAGATATGTTGAAGAAGTACGGTTTCTCTGATTGTAAGCCGACAAAGATTCCTATTTCCTCATCATCATCTATTTGCGCTGCTCCAAACGGCGTTGATGTGAATGCAACTTTGCTTCAAGGAATTATAGGCTCTCTACTCTATCTTACTACCAGTCCCCCTGATATTATGTTTGCTACTATATTGTGTGCTCATTATCAAGCCAATCCTAAGGCATCGCATATTTTTGTTGTGAAAAGGATATTTCGTTACTTAAAGCATACACCCAATCTTAGGTTATGGTATCCTCGTGATTCTAAGTTCAAGCTGGTGGGATATATAGACTCCAATCATGGTGGATGTGGCATTGATCGTAAAATCACTTCAGGAGGAGCTCAAATGCTTGGAGATAGATTAGTAAGCTTGTCCAACAAAAAAGTAGACATCATTACTTGTTGTACCACGAAGCTGAATATGTAGCCGCTAGAAGGTGTTGTGCTCAGATCCTATGGATTCAAAATCAGCTTTTATATTATGCTATAAACTTTTCAAATACTCCAATCCGATGTGATAACACCAGTTCCATTCAGATGATACAGAATCCAATGCAACATTCTAAGACCAAGCAAATTGGCATCCGTTATCATTCATCATGGATATAGTTCAGAAAGGAAAAGTGGAGGTGTTCTACATTCTATCCAGTGATCAGCTAGTTTACACTTACACAAAGGCATTGGACGAGAAGACTTTAAACAAATTGATTGCAAATCTTGGCATGCTTTAAATGACTTAATTGTTTTCTAGCTATTAAACATTTTTTCTGCTTGCTTTTTGAAAAATAGAAAAACACAAACAAATTCTACTTTTATTATATTTATAGATTTTTACTTAATTTGCTTAAGCTTTGCTTCTAGTATTTACAAGTATTCTTTATCCTCTCTTATTCATCTTCATACCTATCTAAGATTTATCGGCATCTCCTTTCTTCGGAGTTTTTGAGAACTGGATTCATCCAGAAAGATCTCAATGCTCTAGGTGCTAAGAAAAAGAATGGCATCATGTCCTATTATTCTTGTGAATACCCTCTTTCTCCTTCACTCACTATTACGGATGCAAGGAGTAACCATCAATGCAGTAAGTCTTGTTTTCATCTACTGACTTATAATTCGATAACACCTCGAATTCCCTCTTGTTGATCTTGAGGACACAATGGTTTCATGGATTTGAGCCAGTTAACTAACTAGTTACAAATATTGACGTCTTCTTCTCTGTTTCTCTTGATGAATATGAAGCTTTGAATCCATCTGCAGCATTTAAAAAATAAATGGATTCATCACTCTTGATATATAGTGAGATGTATTGTGCGTTGACGTGTTTACCATCACATGTGTTTTCTTTTATAGCTAGACTCGAGGGGTAGATATCTCGAAGAAAGGAAATTAATTAATGATTGGATATTTCAAAAGATTTATCTTTGATGATACTACGTAAAAGCTTTTTTGAAGAGGCTTATATAAAGGGCCTCTGAAAAGGCTGTATATTCTTTTTCCATTTTTGGCTAACACTTTGCTTATAATATTTATTATTTAGTCATGTACCATATTAAATGAATTGATGGTGAGCTTTATAGTTCTAGACTGCAAATTAACTCTATGACACGAAAAATTAAACCACTTCTTACTAATGAGTTAACATTGTTTATGATTCATATTGATTCCACCTCGGCATGACTGAAACAATCCATTATTTCCTTCATTTCTTCTTAATAAAACTGGTAGATTCACTGTGGTATACCAAACATTGATAAAAGTTTCAAACTCTATACCAATGGTTACTCTATGTACCCGTAGGATATCACATGCACCAACCCATTCTTTCCCTTATATTATTCTTTAAAGGTTTATGATTCTGCGTAATATACCATACGTTGATCTCAAATTGAAAAATCTATGCAGATGATTAAGCTAAAACACCACAACTTATCGCACGCATCAAACCATTCTTTCCAACAATTCTTCGCTAGAATTTTATGATTCAGTGTATGATACTAAATGCTGACGAGAATTCAAAAAATCTGTGTCGATGGGTATATCATTGTGTGTGATATATTACATGCACCTACCCACTCTTTCCCAACAATTATTCTATTTTTAGGTTAAGGATTCATTGTAATATCCATATACTGATACAACTTCGACACACATTGTCACACCCCCAAACCAAAACGACATAAATGTTCGGGGGCGGAGGACGTCATGTATAGTATCACAACAATTGTATAATAGTAATCAAAGCAAACACAACTGTTACATTGATAAAGTAAATTATTTGCATCTATTCAATACACAGTTTGTATGTAATCAAAAGTGTATAGAAAAATTATAAAATACGCGACTCTACGAAGCTCCGTCTTCTCAAAACCTATAGTGTACCTGTCTACCGGTTCCATGAGAATACAAGTGATTTTGAAAGTGTATCAACATTTAAGTTGGTGAGTTCATAAGCATGCAGTGAAACAGGACATTTTAAAAGGGAGTGTCCAATAGAAAAGAATGATGGAGGAGCCGGAGGTGTTGACAACTGGACATGAAGAAGCCACAAGGAATCCTACCAAGATTTTTGGTACATTCCCGTCAATTAAAAACATAATAAAAAAATTATTTCCTCATCCGAACAAAGCATGTTAATCACAACGAAACTAGAGATCCTTGTAGGTGAACCAAGATAGTTCCGTATAAACATTAGGGTCATATATAATTAAGATTCTACGAACTAAGAGTGTGTGATCTCGCCTTATTTTCTATCACTGGTCTGATTTTGGATTAGGGCAGAACCACTCAGTCAACTTTCTTTTCAATCTTAATAATATGCAGTTAGGTTACACCTAACTATCATAGAAAAACTTAGTAGAAGTCAGACTGCGAATCCCATCATTTTATGTCAGAGCACTCGTATTACTAGAACATCTAAAAACCAGGAGAAAAATAGATAGGAACAAGAACGAAACTGGTAGTGATAGGAACATGAACGTAGAACACCCTATCATTCTTAACAACCAGCCCTTCAAATCGACATAACATATGTTATGTTAAGGAGTCCAACGTCATCAATTAGCACGAACTGGCTCCAATCTCACCATACAAAGACCTTCCATCTTACCCAATCGAATAACAAAACTCTTTCAACCTATAACGTCAAATCCCTAGCATCCAGACACATAAGCCCTTATGTAAGAGATACCACGCTCCTTCCTAGCCCACAATAAAGATGAGAAATAGGGAACAACAAGCATCAAAGGAACCCCAGAGGTTTACAACCTCCTCCAGATATTCCCTAAGTCCCTTTGGAAACATCAACCATGTGCTATGTTGAGTTTGGAATCGAATCGACTCTTGGAACCGTCCCAATAACCAAACCCTCAATACCACTTAACACCATCACAAAAACATTTGGTGTCTGATCACAAGAATGATATAATAAGTAAGGAAAACATCAGACCAAGCCTCTAACCACAGGAAGCACCCATCCGAATCATAAAGGAGAAAGACGAATTACCTATAGAACCAATGACTATTAAGAATTCAAACAAACCCATCCTCAAGGATCAATATTCCCTACCCCGAGAGATTTGCTCGGTTAATATCAAAGTGCAGACAAAAGTCGACCTACCTCCAGCTCAGAATCCCATAAGAAGAAAACTCGTAAGGTAACCTAAGACTCATAAGCTCAGTTACAACACACGCAACCTCAACATTGGTAACCATAGCACCAATCCTCAAGGCCAAGATATCTACATCTAGGACACCAGGAGCACGATCCTTAGAATACCATCCGAGACCCTCACCAAGATAGGTCCGGTAACCAACGACCTTCAGTTATCATAAGAAGTCAGCTTCATACATTTCCCATTCCACAAATTCAAACCTAATAAGTGTTGGACCACCAAAGACCTCATTGTCCCACTCGACAAGATCAATGGAAACAAGAACCCACACCCAAAAAGGAACATGTGGAAATCATATGCTGGGAAATCAAAGAACACAATCAAACACTATTAGTGAAGGTCCACTAGAACGCCAAGTGAGGATCTCAGAACTTCGTAATGTATCCCTGTGTTCTATGTCTCAAACCTAAAGAATAGTCTATCAGACGAAATTCAAGTAGTTCCACCCAATGAAATTGAAGTGAATGAAGACCTTGCTATTCGTTGAGCAGTCGATCAATAATATGCATAGAGAAGTTAAGCAAACGAAATAAAGTCGCATCCCCATTGTGAAGGTTAGATGGAATGGCAAGTGCGGACTTGAATTCACACGAGAATGCGAGCATTAGATGATGCAAAAATACTTTCACCTTTTCGCTAGTTCGTAAGAATAACTTCTAAAGAATCTCGGGATGAAATTCCCTCTAACGGGGGGATGATGTCACAACTAGAAATTCTCCGATCCAAAAACCAAGTCAAAAGGGGTCTTGTATATGTAACAATTATAACTATATTACTAATATTATGTTATAGTAATGTAATTATGCTACCCTAAACTCTCATGAGCAAAGAAATCGAATGTGATATTGGATTTACGTCAAAATATTAATCACACAAAAAATAAAGGAAACATATTTAAGTTCCTACACTTTAGGATCATGAACTCTTCCCTAGAAACAAACATCAACTATGGACCACCATAAACATCAAAAGAATGGTCGTGAACACCTAAAGGGAAGGAATCTAGGCCAAGAACAACTTTCAAGAGGCCACTTTGGTTGTGAACTACCTCAAACCACCAAAGGTGGACTGTGAACATAATTTGAAGAAGGAGACATGACAATGAACACCATCCTAGGCATCATTTAGACCGTGAACACCTTAAGGGACCTCCCTTGGAGTGTAAACCCTTGCCTAAACCCATTTAGACGATGAACCCCTTTCCAATTCAAGGTGTTTATGGATTGTGAGATGTAATTGACTATTTCCAATATAAATCTCAGTAACCTATGCATTACCCACCAGTAAGCCAATCACATATCAAATCAATTTCCTTATTCCCATATGAAGGTGCGTAAACCCCATTTCTTATTCCACAAACTTATTTCACGTTCTGTGAAATCTCCATAAACTCTCTCAATCATTCAACCATGTTCCAGAAGCCATTTTCTTCACAATTCTTCCTAATATTTGGTAGGTGATTTATGCCTTGTTAAATGATTCATACATTTAGTTATTGTAAATCTTTTACTCACACATAAACTTATGTGTTCATAACCTTATGCTAGCAAAAACCCTTAAGTAATTCATCCAAAACTTCAAGTGTTCTAGGCTCCAATTTCTCACCTCATCTCTTCAACTACACTATCTTTTACCCAAGGTGACCTTCATAGACATATTTTTGAGTTTTTACTAGTTTGGGGGAAGATACAAGTCAATGGTCTTCTGAAATCTTGGTATAATTGCTTGTCTATACTTGTATGTTATGATGTATGTGTTTAAGTCTCAAGAGTTTGGACTATATTTCACATATTATTTGTTGAATTCAAACAAAAACTAGTGTTTATATGAACTAAAATTCATAACCCTTATGTAAAGAATCATAAGCAATTGCTCAAAGAAATTATTCAAACAAGTTGTTGGACATAATATTTTGAAAATGTTAAATTATGAAATGTTTATTATTTTCGGCCATATATATATATATATATATATATATATATATATATATATATATATATATATATATATATATATATATATATATATATATATATATATATATATATATATATATATATATATATATATATAATAGCCATTTTGAATATAGGATAAATTTGAGCTATTAATGAATATTTCAATTAAAATGGTCCAAAACGGATCTATTTGATAAATAAGGGCCATTGTGAACATTTTCTTAAAAATGAGTCTAGAATGAGTATTTTAGAAGAAATGGGCCATTTTTCAACAATTCTCATATATTTGGATCACTCTTGATGCTTTTTAACAAATGTGGGTCTTATTTGATAATTTATAAAAAGAAGGGCCATTTTTGCCAACATCAATAGTATTGAGTCATTTTTGATATATATATATATATATATATATATATATATATTTGTATATATATATATATATATATATATATATATATATATATGTATATATATATATATATGTATATATATATATATGTAAATATATATATATATATATATATATATATATATATATATATATATATATATATACGATTGAAAGTGGATTATTTTCAATAAACTAAGCAAAACGAAACACCTAGTCAATGAGTACAACTAAGGTTAACAAACGTAACGAAACACATAGTCAACGAGCACAACTAAGGTTATGAAACAAAACGAAACATCCAGTCAACAAGTAAAACTATTGTTATTTATTAAATAAATTACAAATTTCAACTATTTGCGTAAATATCTATTAGCATTCGAGTCAGATGCATCATCACAATACCTATATAATAGTGTATGTTTAAAGTCATATACGAGTTATAACCAGAGTCTCCTGGAAGGAGATCGGGAATTTGTGTATAGATCTATACAGGGTTGACACCCCGCACCTTCGCTGTTTGCTACAGCTAGACAGACCAGTCTAGGGTGACAAATGTCTTCAACGAAAACAACGCTTGAAGAACGTTAAGCCTGGAACTCCCTCATATTAATATGGTTATAACGACTCACTTAGAATATAACAATCTTATTTAGAGATTTACGTGGGGACACTTTACAAACGGTAAGCACATTGTGTTGATCGTCCCCATGGATGGTATTGATTGTCCACATTTTTTTTGTTGATTGTCCACATGCATTGTGCGGATTGTCAATAAACACCCGTTAATTACTCACACAACCCCGGTCTTAGGGTTTTAAGACCACAAACGATTACATAATTTACTCGGATCACATCTTTTGTTCATCATCAATTATGATTTTGTATATTTCGAATGAAACTTTATCACACAAGTCTTACGGTTTTAAGACTGCTATTTTTATATCAGAAACTATAGGATTTTTTGGGGGATAAACAAACTTTATACAATTTTGAAAGATGATAAACTAAAACACACACACAACTATACTTGATTGGAAACAAGACTTACAACTATTTTGACAAGGAAATATAGGATTTTCTGGAGAAAACGATTTTATACAATTTTAGAAGATGATAAACAAAAGCACACATGCAACTATACTTGATTGGAAACAAGACTTACAACTATTTTGAAAAGGAAATATAGGATTTTCTGGAGAAAATGATTTTATAGAATGTCGAAAGATGATAAACTAAAACACACCTGCAACTATACCTAACTGGAAATAAGAGTTACAAGTACTTTGACAAGAAAATATTGGATTATTCTGGGTTTCTAAACTATCACAAATTTTTATACGAAAATGCTTATGAAGTCACCAACATATTAGATGTTGATGCTTTTCAAATGACTTGTATTTTCAGGAAAATAGTAAGCAAGTTTATGGATCGCGGATTCGGGATTATTATGTTGTAGTTTGGGATTTACTTACTAATATCTCTTTTGTGTATTTTGAGAACAAATACATGATGTAAAAACTATGTAAGTTTGTTATATTAATGTATGATGTTTGGATCTGCTATGTTTCATTTATATTCCATTGTTATGATACCCCACAATGATGTCATCCGCCTCCGGACGTTTCCACCATCCTGGTCCGGGGGTGTGACAAATTGTTACCTTTTTTCATAATAGTTATAAAATATAAAAATAATCGTATTTTTATATAATCGTTTCTTGAACCTGAAAGGGTAAAATAGTATGAATGTTTTCCAAACTATACCTATTATAGTTTAACATGTATTATTTCGTTGAAAATGATAGCCATTTTGTTTCAACGTATTTTGCGTGTAACCATTTACAAATTTGGTATTTCTACATAAAAGATATTTAAACGTAATAAAACATAAAATGATGGTTTGTATATTAACACAAGTTTTCTTGTATTTTACTTGTATCCCCCCCCCCCCCCACCCTAAAATATCATTGTCAAATCCACTGTTGATCTTTTAGGAGGAAGAGAAGATGAACTCTTCTCCTTCTTCATCACCAGATGATCTCCTGACATGGTTGTATCGAGATCAACAAGAGTAAAGTGAGTACTAGAGTGAGTCACCTTGGATCCTGTATACATCAAAAGATTATTAAGGATCCTCACCACAAATAAGAAAAAATTAAGGATCCCTACCCATCAACATGAGGTCAGTAGTGGGGGAGCTTTCCTACGGGATGGTTTGATCGAATCTGAAGGATCTCTCGACTTTAGACAAGGCCAAGAACTTTTTAATATTCTCTTCAGAATTCTCAGCGACGAAGACAAGTTCCTCGAGTTTTAAGGCTGCAAAGAAACAAATAAAATAATAAAAAGATTCCATGATCATAAGTAAAATAATTGAAATCCTACCCTTCTTAACCCAATCTTTGTGTAAGAGATCCCCATTAGGAACATAGTCACGTCTCACGAAGAGGTATCTCCCATTCCAAGCTCCATCATTATGCTTGGTTTTCAAGACTATAGGGGATCTGAGAGTTTTGAACTTGAGGAGCAAATGGGAATTACCAAAGGTGGTGAGATCGTATACGTATGCCAAATTAGAAGGGACCATGTCTAGACCTTTTGATTGATTTATCTATTCAGCCCAATATAGGATCCTCCAAAACAATGGCATGGTCTGGATATACGAAATACCAGTCACCCTAAAGAACTCGGAGACGATCCTAGGGAAAGGATATCTCAATCACAAGGAGAAAGGGTAATCAGGAAAGCACAACCAACTGGGAGAAATGAAGTCTGGCTAGATGAGAGGATCGAAGGGCCTGAATATAGCTCCGGGAGGAACGACTCCATTGAGTCTTAGAGACTTTGTAACAACCCGGATCTCCATGTATCTTTACTTTCATATTTTTGGTATTCTGTGAGGGGAATCGGCGAGTTGGAGGTCGAACTCGCCGAGTCGGGTCGCGGTTTTGGACAGAGGTTCGCGTCTCGACTCGGCAAGTCCAACGGATGGACTCGGCGAGTCCGCGCTGTTTAATGAAACCCTAATTTTCCGGTCCTAAGCCCTATTTAAAGGACCTTATGGCCCTTCATTGCGGCCACCTTGAGCCTTGAGTGCACCCAAGCGGCTGAGAGACCTTGTGAGTGAGATAAGAGGCTATTTGTTCATTTATTTGTGTGTTATTGCAAGAAAGGAAGGAGAAGATCAAGCTTGAAGAGTTGGGGAGCTTAGATCTACTCCTATTTCATCAAGGGAACCTTCTTGAGGTAACTTTCAGAGCTAAACTTCGTGTTTTGGTTGATGTGTCAAATCTTGGGTTTCTTCTTGCCTTTTTTTGGCTTGGATTTGAAGTAAGAAAGGTCCCATGGAGATATGGAACTTAGATCTGGACCTTAGCAGGTCCAGAAGGCCCCAAATGTTATGCTTTATGTCCATTCTTTTGAGTTCGAAGCTAGGGTTGCCATATTAGAGGTTATTTCCCCAAAAAGAGCCTTGTATGTGTTGCATGGCGGCCAAGACTGAGACTTTACGTGATAAATGAGCTTGGGAAGGCCAGATCTATGTGTGTATGGAACGGATCTGACCGCAAAAGCAAGTTTTAGCTGATGCATGGCATGGACTCGCCGAGTCTGAAGAACAGACTCGATGAGTAGCTTGAAGATTGTCCTTAAGACCACCCAGTGTGTAGTCCTGCCGAGTTGTGGGTGACTCAGTGAGTCACAGAGAGTTAGAAAGGTATTTGACAGGTGGACCGAGTCGAGTTGGGACTCGCCGAGTTGTCCTTGCGACTCGGCGAGTTAAGTCGCGATGGCCCCGTGATTTATGCCCAGGTGGAACTCGTCGAATCGGGGGAGTACTCGACGTGTCAAAGGGAAAATCCTTGCGAGTTGGTGAAAACGTGTAGACTCGCCAAGTCACACTAGTGCGTTCGCCGAGTTCGATCAATTTGACCAAAGACTATTGACCAAGTTGACCAGTGTTGACTTGATAAGGATGGTCAACCTTAGTGGTACAAGTAATAATTATAGATATATGATGTCATAAGAGGATTACAGCTTGGGGGTTCGAGCACGAGTGATTTCCAGGGTTCACGAGTTATTGAGACATACGAGGTGAGTCTTCTCACTATACTGTACCCGGAAGGGTTTGACTGTGTGATCGGAAGGTCGAATATGATATGAGATGTATGCATTATGTGTGATAAGTTATTCGTTATATGTGCCTTGTATGATATGCTTGTTATGGGCCGGAAGGCATTGTAAAATGGACCGTAAGGTTGACGTGGGTAGGACCGGAAGGTTTACCCAGTTGGGACGGAAGTCCCCTGAGACACATGGACCGGAAGGTCAGGGCCTGGAAAGGCGTATGTGCGATGGTGGTATTTTGGGGAACTCACTAAGCATTTATGCTTACAGTTTTTGTGTTATGTGTTTCAGGTACTAGCGAGGACCGTGGGAAGGCGCCAGCGTGACCGTACACACACTCGGGGAAAACTATTTTGTGATCTTTGTTTATGTAATCGGTCGTGACAATATTATTGACATTGGAACTTAAATTATTACTCGATGTTTTGATGTTCGTAAAAAAATGAAAAGAGAAAAACTGGTTTAAAATTTACATCGTTACAAGTTGGTATCAGAGCCTTGGTTTGAGGGATTCGGGTACACCTTCGGGCGTAACTAAACTCAAGCCGGGGATTTGAGAAAATTTTAATAAATCAATAAAATTTGATAACTGATTTTGAAACAACCAAAGAAGAAGGAGTGTGTACGGTCAGCTAGCGCCCGAACGGTAAAATCCCCAAAATACTATTACAATATGTGTTATGAGATATGATATGATATGATACGCATGATAGTAGACTTGGTATACATTTTAGGACTAGAGTGGCCTGATTTCGTGATGCCTTAGTCTAGGGAAACCTACTGCTATGAGGTGCTTGAGAGCGAGTGGGTAACTAGTGTATGATAAGAATAGAGTACTCAGGATTCGGGGTTTGGGGAGGAGGACTTGGGGTGAATACTGACGCGGTGTAATTGGCAGTATTGGGCCTGTACTACTAAGGACACCGGGTCAGTGGGCATCCCAAGTAAGAATCCCTGGGTATCGGAGACTGAGTAGGACTGCGTAATTGAGTGCGATTATGCCCGATAGAGTCTCTGATATTTTTATATTGTATTTCAGAGACATCATGGTTGGACCACGCCACAGACCTGGTACGAGTAGTGTGACTGACGAGGAGCTTCGTCAGATGATTCATGAGGAGGTAGTTGCAGCGATCCAGGCTGAGATTCTAGAGATGTTTGGGTCTATTAAGACCACGCTGATAGAGACAATTGATGAGCGGTACGCTGCGTTGACTGAGGTCGCCGCCGCTGCAGCTACCGCAGCTGTGGCCGCTGCCAGACCACAGGGAGGTGACTCGTTGCTGTTCCGGGAGTTCAGCAACACGAAGCCACCGGAGTTTGACGGGATGCAGGATCCGATCGCTGTGATGAGATGGATTGCTGATATCGAGGGATGCTTCTACACTTGTTCATGTCCGGAGCATCTGAGGGTATGGTTCGCCTTGAACCAGCTCCGCCTGGGAGCAATGGATTGGTGGAAGTTCGTGACGGCGAACTTCACTCTGGCAGAGGTCTCAGCTGTGACTTGGGAGAGGTTTACTGCTATGTTCTGAGACAAGTACGTTCCCCAGGTGGAGAGGGAATGGTTGGTTCAGGAGTTCTTGACCCTCAAGCAGGGTAATGATTCTGTTACGGTGATCACGCGCATGTTTCATTAGAGGGCGATGCTCTGCCCCGAGCAGGTGTCCACGGAGCAGGCTCGGATGAGTCGGTATTTGGGAGTACTGACGAGAGATATCCGAGAGTTCGTATTGAACTCGTCATATCAGACTTTTGCTGAGCTTCAGGCGAATGCCAGGAAGCGTGAGATCGAGTTGGAGACCCAGGCCAGGGAGGAGGTCGAGTCTCAACGGGTGGAGAGACCTTGTGAGTGAGATAAGAGGCTATTTGTTCATCTATTTGTGTGTTATTGCAAGAAAGGAAGGAGAAGATCAAGCTTGAAGAGTTGGGGAGCATAGATCTACTCCTATTTCATCAAGGGAACCTTCTTGAGGTAACTTTCAGAGCTAAACTTCGTGTTTTGGTTGATGTGTCAAATCTAAGGTTTCTTCTTGCCTTTTTTGGCTTGGATTTGAAGTATGAAAGGTCCCATGGAGATATGGAACTTAGATCTGGACCTTAGCAAGTCCAAAAGGCCCCAAATGTTATGCTTTATGTCCATTCTTTTGATTTGGAAGCTAGGGTTACCATATTAGAGGTTATATCCCCAAAAAGAGCCTTGTATGTGTTGCATGGCGGCCAAGACTGAGACTTTATGTGATAAATGAGCTTGGGAAGGCCAGATCTATGTGTGTATGGAACAGATCTGACTGCAAAAGTAAGTTTTAGCTGATGCATGGCATAGACTCGCCGAGTCTGAAGAACCGACTCGACGAGTAGCTTGAAGATTGTCCTTAAGACCACCCAGTGTGTAGTCCTGCCGAGTTGTGGGTGACTCAGTGAGTCACAGAGAGTTAGAAAGGTATTTGACAGGTGGACCGAGTCGAGTTGGGACTCGCCGAGTTGTCCTTGCGACTCGGCGAGTTGAGTCGCGATGGCCCCATGATTTATGCCCAGGTGGAACTCGTCGAGTCGGGGGAGTACTCGACGTGTCAAAGGGAAAATCCTTGCGAGTTGGTGAAAACACGTAGACTCGCCAAGTCACACTAGTGTGCTCGCCGAGTCCGGTCAATTTGACCAAAGACTGTTGACCAAGTTGACCAGTGTTGACTTGATAAGGATGGTCAACCTTAGTGGTACAAGTAATAATTATAGATATATGATGTCATAAGAGGATTACAGCTTGGGGGATCGAGCACGAGTGATTTCTAGGGTTCACGAGTTATTGAGACATACGAGGTGAGTCTTCTCACTATACTGTACCCGGAAGGGTTTGACTGTGTGACCGGAAGGTCGAATATGATATGAGATGTATGCATTATGTGTGATAAGTTATTCGTTATATGTGCCTTGTATGATATGCTTGTTATGGGCCGGAAGGCATTGTAAAATGGACCGTAAGGTTGACGTGGGTAGGACCGGAAGGTTTACCCAGTTGGTACGGAAGTCCCCTGAGACACATGGACCGGAAGGTCAGGGCCTGGAAAGGCGTATGTGCGATGGTGGTATTTTGGGGAACTTACTAAGCATTTATGCTTACAGTTTTTGTGTTATGTGTTTCAGGTACTAGCGAGGACCGTGGGAAGGCGCCGGCGTGATCGTACACACACTCGGGGAAAACTATTTTGTGATCTTTGTTTATGTAATCGGTCGTGACAATATTATTTACATTGGAACTTAAATTATTACTCGATGTTTTGATGTTTGTAAAAAAATGAAAAGAGAAAAACTGGTTTAAAATTTACGTCGTTACAAGTTGGTATCAGAGCCTTGGTTTGAGGGATTCGGGTACACCTTCGGGCGTAACTGAACTCAAACCGGGATTTGAGAAAATTTTAATAAATCAATAAAATTTGATAAGTGATTTTGAAACAACGAAAGAAGAAGGAGTGTGTACGGTCAGCTAGTGCCCGAACGGTAAAATCCCCAAAATTCTATTACAATATGTGTTATGAGATATGATATGATATGATACGCATGATAGTAGACTTGGTATGCATATTAGGACTAGAGTGGCCTACTTTCGTGATGCCTTAGTCTAGGGAAACCTACTTCTATGAGGTGCTTGAGAGCGAGTAGGTAACTAGTGTATGATAAGAATAGAGTACTCAGGATTCGGGGTTTGGGGAGGAGGACTTGGGGTGAATACTGACGCGGTGTAATTGGCAGTATTGGGCCTGTACTACTAAGGACACCAGGTCAGTGGGCATCCCAAGTAAGAATCCTTGGGTATCAGAGACTGAGTAGGACTGCGCAATCGAGTGCGATTATGCCCGATAGAGTCTCTGATATTTTTATGTTGTATTTCAGAGACATCATGGTTGGACCACACCACAGACCTGGTACGAGTAGTGTGACTGACAAGAAGCTTCGTCAGATGATTCATGAGGAGGTAGTTGCAGCGATCCGGGCTGAGATTCCGGAGATGTTTGGGTCTATTAAGACCACGCTGATGGAGACAATTGATGAGCAGTATGCCGCGTTGATTGAGGTCGTCGCCGCTGCAGCTACCGCAGCTGTGGCCGCTGCCAGACCACAGGGAGGTGACTCGTTGCTGTTCCGGGAGTTCAGCAACATGAAGCCGCCGGAGTTTGACGGGACGCAGGATCCGATCGCTATGATGAGATGGATTGCTGATATCGAGGGATGCTTCTACACTTGTTCATGTCCGGAGCATCTGAGGGTATGGTTCGCCTTGAACCAGCTCCGCCTGGGAGCAATGGATTGGTGAAAGTTCGTGACGACGAACTTCACTCTGGAAGAGGTCTCAGCTGTGACTTCAGAGAGGTTTACTTCCATGTTCAGAGACGAGTACGTTCCCCAGGTGGAGAGGGAACGGTTGGTTCAGGAGTTCTTGACCCTCAAGCAGGGTAATGAATCTGTTACGGTGATCAAGCGGATGTTTCATGAGAGGGCGATGTTCTGCCCCGAGCAGGTATCCACGGAGCAGGCTTTGATGAGTCGGTATTTGGGAGTGCTGACGAGAGATATCCGAGAGTTCGTATTGAACTCGTCATATCAGACTTTTGCTGAGCTTTAGGCGAATTCCAGGAAGCGTGAGATCGAGTTGGAGAACCAAGCCAGGGAGGTGGTCGAGTCTCAATGGGTGGATCGGCGGCCAGCTCAGTCTCAGCCGGCAGCCAAGTGGACCAAGTCCGCCGATTCGAGATCCGGAGGTCAGAAGGGCCGCACTTGCGGAAAGTGCGGCAAGGGTCACGAGGGGGCATGTCGATCGGGTGCTTTCTATAAGTGTGCCAAGGAGGGGCACATTCCTAGGGATTGCCCCAAGGGATTCATGGTTTGCTTTCATTGCAACCAGACCGGCCATCGGAGGGCCGAGTGCCCCCAGCTTCACCAGGGATCTACACCTGCTGCCAGGGTTCCCGAGGTTCGGCCAGTGAAGGTCGAGGCTCCGAAGGCTCGTGGGAGAGCTTTCCAGTTGACTGCGGAGGAGGTCCACACGGCGCCTGATGTCGTAGCCGGTATGTATTCTTTCATGTATTTCCATTTATATTGAGATATTGTGCTTATATTATGATATGCCTCGGTACTTTTGTTGTGAATTATGTGCCTGCTTTGGTATTATTTGACTCTGGTGCGAGCCGGTCTTTTGTTTCGTTGGCTTTTAGCCAGCACATCGGTATTGATCGGGAGGTGATGAGTCGACCCCTGCGAGTTGCTATAGCAAATGAGAAAGCGGTATACGCCACTGAGGTGATTTGAGGATGCGTGCTCGAGATTTTTGGGGTCGAGTTCCCTATAGACTTGGTTCCTATAGCTATGGGAGATGTCTTCGTTATCATGGGCATGGACTGGTTGAGTAAGTTTGGAGCAGTCATTAACTGCGAGAGACAGTTGGTGATGATTCGAGACCCTAGTGGGGGACTGCTCACGGTTTATGGCGAGGGGACCCGTTGTGGGTCGGCGTTTTTTTCGGCTGCCAGGGCAAGGCAGAGTTTGCAATAGGGCTGTAGTGGATTCATAGCCTACGTGATGGATACTCTAGTGGCCGCGAGGAGGCCCAATTCGATTGATGACGTTCCGGTTGTATGCGAGTTTTCGGATGTGTTCCCCGAAGAGTTACCGGGTGTGCCTCCGGAGAGGCAAGTGGAGTTTCGTATCGATTTGGTTCCGGGAGCGGCGCCCATCGCCAAGGCGCCCTATCGTCTCACTCCACCGGAAATGCAGGAGTTACCCTCGCAGCTTCAGGAGCTGTTGGGAAAGGGATTCATTCGACCGAGTAGCTCACCTTGGGGAGCACCGATTTTGTTCGTCAGGAAAAAGGATGGTTCACACCGGATGTGTATCGATTACCGGGAGTTGAACAAGTTGACGGTTAAGAACCAGTATCCGTTACCTAGGATCGACGATCTGTTCGATCAGTTACAGGGGGCATCTTGGTTCTCCAAGATTGACTTGAGGTCGGGGTATCATCAGATGAGGGTTCGAGAGGAAGATATCCAGAAGACTGCTTTCAAAACTCGTTATGGACATTATGAGTTTGTGGTGATGCCTTTTGGGCTAACCAATGCCCCGGCCGCGTTCATGGATCTTATGAACCGGGTGTGCCGCCCGATGCTGTATCGGTCGGTGATCGTATTCATCGATGATATTCTGGTGTATTCGAGGTCTAGGGATCAGCATGAGGAACATTTGAGGGAGATTCTTGTGGTCTTGAGATCGGATAGACTGTATGCCAAGTTCTCTAAGTGTGATTTCTGGTTACGAGAGGTCCAGTTCCTCGAGCATCTTGTTAACCAGAAAGGGATATTGGTCGACCAAGCTAAGATTGAGGCGGTGTTAAGGTGGGAGGTGCCGAGATCGTCCACCGAGATCAGTAGTTTTCTGGGTTTGGCTGGATATTATCGTAGGTTTATCAAGGACTTCTCCAAGATCGTTGTGCCACTTACTAGGATGACCCGGAAGGGTGTTACGTTTTCATGGGGACCGGAGCAGCAGTCCTCATTCGAGACGCTTCATCAGAAATTGTGCGAGGCTCCGGTGCTTGCACTCCCGGAAGGGATGGAGGATTTTGTGGTGTACTGTGATGCCTCTATATCGGGTTTGGGCGGTGCTTATGCAGAGGGGTCATGTGATAGCGTATGCTTCGAGGCAGTTGAAGCCTCATGAGTCGAGATATCCCACCCAGGACCTGGAATTGGGGGCTGTGGTGTTTGCCCTCAAGATCTGGCGACACTATTTGTATGGGGTTTGGTGTACGATATACACGGACCATAAGAGCTTGAAGTACTTGATGGATCAGCCAAATCTGAATATGCGACAGAGGAGGTGGTTGGATGTGGTGAAGGATTACAATTGTGGGATCCTGTACCACCCGGGCAAGGCTAATGTGGTAGCGGACGCGTTGAGCTGTAGGGCGGAAAGCGCCCCGATCCGTGATATTTGTATGAGATTGACGGTATTGACCCCGATTTTGGATATTATCCGAGGAGCTCAGGCAGAGGCTGCGAAGCCAGAACTTCAGAAGAAGGAGTGGGTTGTAGGTCAGGTATCAGGATTCGTCTCGGATGGTCGAGGGCTTATGACTTTTCAGGGTCGGATTTGGGTACCGTTTGTGGGCGGTGTGCGTACTATTTTGATGGAGGAAGCACATCGATCGAAATTCTCGATTCATCCCGGTGCTACAAAAATGTATTTGGATCTAAGGAGTACTGGTGGCCCTGTATGAAAAGGGATGTCGCTTGGTTTGTCGAGAGGTGCTTGACCTGTCGGCAGGTCAAGGCCGAGCACCAGCGACCGCACGGTAAGCTGCAACCGCTAGATATTCCCGAATGGAAGTGGGAACAAATCACTATGGATTTCATCATCAAGTTACCACGGACGGCGAGGGGAGTCGATGCGATTTGGGTGATCGTGGATAGGCTGACGAAGAGCGCTCATTTTCTAGCCATCAGTGAGAGCTCTTCTGCGGAGAAGTTGGCAAAGTTATATGAGAGGGAGGTAGTATCGCAGCATGGAGTGCCGATCTCGATTATTTCGGACCGTGATGTGCGTTTCACTTCCAAGATCTGGAAAAAGTTTCATGAGGAGTTGGGTACTAGGTTACATTTTAGTACCGTATATCATCCCCAGACAGACGGTCAGAGTGAGCGGACGATTCAGACACTCGAGAACATGCTTCGGGCATGTGTGTTGGATATCGGAGGGAGCTGGGACACCTATCTACCTTTAGCAGAGTTCTCGTGTAACAACATCCATCATTCGAGCATTGGTATGCCACCCTTTGAGCTGTTGTATGGGCGGAGGTGTCGCACCCCCATCTGTTGGGGTGAGGTAGGGCAGCGGGTTATGGGTAGCACAGAGATCGTACTCCAGATGACCGAGCAGATTCAGCTGGTCAAGCAGAGGTTCGAGCTTGAGTTTTAGGTCGGTGATCTTGTACTCCTGAAGGTCTCTCCTTGGAAAGGAGTTATTCGATTCACGACACTTTCCATGTGTCGCAGTTGAGGTAGTGTATAGCCGACGAATCGGAAGTGGTTCCATTAGGGGATATCCAGGTGGATGTGAGCGTGAACTATGCTGAGAGACCTGTACCCATCAGAGATCAGAAGATCAAGGTTTTGAGGAATAAGGAGGTACCCCTGGTATTGGTTCAGTGGCAGCATCGGAAGGGATCAGAGATGACCTGGGAGCCGGAGCCTGAGATGCGTGAGCAGCATGCGGGGCTATTTGCATAGCGGGACTTCGAGGGTGAATTGTAATAGCCCGGATCTCCAGGTATCTTTACTTTCATATTTTTGGTATTCTGTGAGGGGACTCGGCGAGTTGGAGGTCGAACTCGTCGAGTCGTGTCGCGGTTTTGGACAGAGGTTCGCGTCCGGACTCGGCGAGTCCGCACTGTTTAATGAAACCCTAATTTTCCGATCCTAAGCCCTATTTAAAGGACCTTATGGCCCTTCATTGCGGCCACCTTGAGCCTTGAGTGCACCCAAGCAGCTGAGAGACCTTGTGAGTGAGATAAGAGGCTATTTGTTCATCTATTTGTGTGTTATTGCAAGAAACGAAGGAGAAGATCAAGCTTGAAGAGTTGGGGCGCTTGGATCTGCTTCTATTTCATCAACGGAACCTTCTTGAGGTAACTTTCAGAGCTAAACTTCGTGTTTTGGTTGATGTGTCAAATCTAGGGTTTCTTCTTGCCTTTTTTGGCTTCGATTTGAAGTATGAAAGGTCCCATGGAGATATGGAACTTAGATCTGGACCTTAGCAGGTCCAAAAGGCCCCAAATGTTATGCTTTATGTCCATTCTTTTGAGTTGGAAGCTAGGGTTGCCATATTAGAGGTTATTTCCCCAAAAAGAGCCTTGTATGTGTTGCATGGCAGCCAAGACTGAGACTTTACGTGATAAATGAGCTTGGGAAGGCCAGATCTATGTGTGTATGGAACGGATCTGACCGCAAAAGCAAGTTTTAGCTGATGCATGGCATGGACTCGCCGAGTCTGAAGAACAGACTCGACGAGTAGCTTGAAGATTGTCCTTAAGACCACCCAGTGTGTAGTCCTGCCGAGTTGTGGGTGACTCAGTGAGTCACAGAGAGTTAGAAAGGTATTTGATAGGTGGACCTAGTCGAGTTGGGACTCGCCGAGTTGTCCTTGCGACTCGGCGAGTTGAGTCGCGGTGGCCCCGTGATTCATGCCCAGGTGGAACTTGTCGAGTCGGGGGAGTACTCGACGTGTCAAAGGGAAAATCCTTTCGAGTTAGTGAAAACGGGTAGACTCGCCGAGTCACTCTAGTGTGCTCGCCGAGTCCGGTCAATTTGACCAAAGACTGTTGACCAGGTTGACTAGTGTTGCCTTGATAAGGATGGTCAACCTTAGTGGTACAAGTAATAATTATTAATATATGATGTCATACGAGGATTACAGCTCGGGGGTTCGAGCACGAGTGATTTCCAGAGTTCACGAGTTATCGAGACATACGAGGTGAGTCTTCTTACTATACTGTACCCGGAAGGGTTGACTGTGTGACCGGAAGGTCGAATATGCTATGAGATGTATGCATTATGTGTGATAAGTTATTCGTTATATGTGTCTTGTATGATATGCTTGTTATGGGCCGGAAGGCGTTGTAAAATGGACCGTAAGGTTGAAATGGGTAGGACCGGAAGGTTTACCCAGTTGGGACGGAAGTCCCCTGAGACACATGGACCGGAAGGTCAGGGCCTGGAAAGGCGTATGTGCGTAGGTTGTATTCTGGGGAACTCACTAAGCATTTATGCTTACAGTTGTTGTGATATGTGTTTCAGGTACTAGCGAGGACCGTGGGAAGGTGCCGACGTGATCGTACACACACTCGGGGAAAACTATTTTGTGATCTTTGTTTATGTAATCGGTCGTGACAATATTATTTACATTGGAACTTAAATTATTACTCGATGTTTTGATGTTTGTAAAAAAATGAAAAGAGAAAAATTGGTTTAAAATTTACGTCGTTACAGACTCAATGTCATTATATCCAAAAGAACATGATTCTTCATAAGAAAGGATCCCTTGGTCAGTAAAATCATCATTAGGAAGGGCCAAAATGCTTTTATGAGAGACAACCATTTTTCAACCCATGGTAGAAAGAATAAAATCCTGGAAGAAAAAGAATTACCTTCTGATTGTAAGATAGCACTAGAAAAGCAAAGAAGAACGAATAGAAGATCATGAAATTGATCACTCATATTTATACTAGACCAATGCATATGATTTGACTGTTAACAGCTAGTAAACTATCCGTTACGTTTCAAATTACCTAGTCATTAAGGGTTAAAACTGAAAATTACTACTCTATCTCCTTTTATCTATTTACTTTAAGTTATTCCTTTAATATTTATAAAACTAACTCCTATATTTTCAAGAATAACTTGGGGGTAATTGTTAGGGAAAGGATCCTTACGATATTTAGGATCCCCAAATATCCAGGATCCTCAGCTACCTCATGATCCTGGCTAATTACGTTAATATTTTTATTAATATTTATAACGGTAATATTTTGTCTATAATTAACACATGTGCAGAAGTAGTCAATGGAAGACCAATTCTCAATGAAGAGTCGTCTCAACAATGCTGACTCGGAATACTAGGTCAAATAACATCCATGAAGTTGGTCATAATGGATCCCAGAAATATCGAACATCTTGTTGGCTAGTTTAGACTATAAATTGACACTTTTAATCTGAACAAGACACACTGTTTTTGGTCTAAGCTTACTCTACAAAATTCTTTACTCATTTTTAGTAAGAACTCATTGTAATCTTCATTTTATATCAATAAAATAATCAACGTAGGTGATCATTATCACCTTCCAAGGTTTTATGTTGGAGATCCTAGCAAGGATCAAGGGCTTTCCTTGTAAACCATTGTGTCACTATCTTTTACCATTTGCTATTACACAACCTGAACGTCACAACCTCTCATTCGATTTCGTTGATTAGTACTTGCATAATTTTTGACCAAAACACCATTGATGAAATCATTGCTCTTATCAAGCAAATGGAACCTCTCTAAGATCACAACGTTAGACAGTTATAGGGTGATCATGGAATTAAATTTAGAAACTCCTCCCTAGAAGACTTTTTCTCAATCTTAGGAATTTCTAAAAACTTCTCCGTTGTTAGAACTATCATTGAAGCTGGAAGAACTATGGTCATTGAAGTTATTCTTCTTTTGTCATTTTGGGCTGAAGTTATAACTTAGCGAGGTATACCCAAAACTGGTCCATCATTGTTAAGCATCATGGGAAAACTGCTTATGAGCTACTAAAGGGAAGGAAACAGGACATCTCTTACTTTCATGTGTTTGAATGTGTTTGTTATGTCTTAAATGAAAGAGATTAGCGCTCGATGTTTGAATCTAAATCTGATGAAGGAGTATTTCTAGGTTACTCCAGTATATCCAAGGCTTTCATAGTATTCAATATTTCAAGGAAAATTGTTGTGGAAACAACTCATGTTACGTTCAATTAAGAATCGTTCATTCATGATTGAGTTGATCACCCCTCATTAATGCTGAATGAACTTACCTACAATCCTTCAGATGTTGTTCCTGATTTCTTGCCAAATGATGTTGAGCCTGTTGTTCCCAATGTTGATCAATTCATCAGTTCATGACCTATCTATGAAGATCAGGTTGTCACCCCTAAAGAAGATAAACCATATAATCATGAAGACTCTGCTCAAATTAATACAAACGAAAGCTGTAATCCAAGAATTATTCAAAATCACCCTGAATCTTAAATCATTGGCGATGTAAATTCTAGGTTTCTCACTCGTAGCAGAGTCAATAGAAACTTCTGCAAGTTTGTAAACTTTTTCTCAATGATTGAACCAAAGAATGTCACTGATGATTTGAAAGAAGTTGAATGGATCAAGGTTGTGCAGGATGAGCTGAATGAATTTGAACGTCATCGTGTCGACTCTTGTTCCCAAGCCTCGAGGAAAGACTATCATTGGCACTCGTTGGGTTTTTAGGAACAAAATGGATCAAGATGGTATTATCATAAGAAACAAAGCTAGTGTTTTGCATCAAGGTTTCTGTCAGCTGGAAGGGTTAGACTATGATGAAACATTTTCTCATGTTTCTAGACTTGAAGCAATTCACATGTTTCTTGCCTTTGCTTCTTTTAGGAACTTAAAATTCTATAAAAGGATATCAAAACTACCTTCTTACATGGAGATCTTCAAGAAGAAGTTTTATTAAAACAACAGCAAGGGTTTGAAAGTGAAGAGTTTCCAAATCATGTGTATCGTCTTGATAAAGTTGTCTATGGTTTAAAGCAGGCATCTAGATCATGGTATGACACATTGGGGAGCTATCTTCTTGTAAGTGGATAGAAATGAGGAATTATTGACAACACCTTGTTCATCAATCATTCAAGACCTCATATCAATCCTACTTAAGTGTATGTTGATGATATCATTTTCGGATCCGCTGTTGAAAAGCTAAGTTCAGAATACAAGGAGATCATGAATAAGAAGTTCGAGATGAGCATATTGGGTGAACTAACTTTCTTTTTGGGATTGCAGGTCAAACAAGTAATTGATTGAATTTTTGTTTGTTAAGCTAAATATATTGTAGATATGTTGAAGAAGTACGGTTTCTCTGATTGTAAGCCGACAAAGATTCCTATTTCCTCATCATCATCTATTCGCGCTGCTCCAAATGGCGTTGATGTGAATGCAACTTTGCTTCAAGGAATTATAGGCTCTCTACTCTATCTTACTACCAGTCCCCCTGACATTATGTTTGCTACTATATTGTGTGCTCATTATAAAGCCAATCCTAAGGCATCGCATATTTTTTTTGTGAAAAGGATATTTCGTTACTTAAAGCATACACCCAATCTTAGGTTATGGTATCCTCGTGATTCTAAGTTCAAGCTGGTGGGATATATAGACTCCAATCATGGTGGATGTGGCATTGATCGTAAAATCACTTCAGGAGGAGCTCAAATGCTTGGAGATAGATTAGTAAGCTTGTCCAACAAAAAAGTAGACATCATTACTTGTTGTACCACGAAGCTGAATATGTAGCCGCTAGAAGGTGTTGTGCTCAGATCCTATGGATTCAAAATCAGCTTTTATATTATGCTATAAACTTTTCAAATACTCCAATCCGATGTGATAACAACAGTTCCATTCAGATGATACAGAATCCAATGCAACATTCTAAGACCAAGCAAATTGGCATCCGTTATCATTCATCATGGATATAGTTCAGAAAGGAAAAGTGGAGGTGTTCTACACTCTATCCAGTGATCAGCTGGTTTACACTTACACAAAGGCATTGGACGAGAAGACTTTAAACAAAGTGATTGCAAATCTTGGCATGCTTTCAGTGACTTAATTGTTTTCTAGCTATTAAACATTTCTTCTGCTTGCTTTTTGAAAAATAAAAAAACACAAACAAATTCTACTTTTATTATATTTATAGATTTTTACTTAGTTTTCTTAAGCTTTGCTTCTAGTATTTAAAAGTATTCTTTATCCTCTCTTACTCATCTTCATACCTATCTAAGATTTATCGGCATCTCCTTTCTTCGGAGTTTTTGAGAACTGGATTCATCCAGAAAGATCTCAATGCTCTAGGTGCTAAGAAAAAGAATGGCATCATGTCCTATTATTCTTGTGAATACCCTCTTTCTCCTTCACTCACTATTATGGATGCAAGGAGTAACCATCAATGCAGTAAGTCTTGTTTTCATCCACTGACTTATAATTCGATAACACCTCGAATTCCCTCTTGTTGATCTTGAGGACACGATGGTTTCATGGATTTGAGCCAGTTAACTAACTAGTTACAAATATTGACGTCGTCTTCTCTGTTTCTCTTGATGAATATGAAGCTTAGAATCCATCTGTAGCGTTTAAAAAATAAATGGATTCATCACTCTTGATATATAGTGAGATGTATTGTGCGTTGATGTGTTTACCATCACATGTGTTTTCTTTTATAGCTAGACTCAAGGGGTAGATATCTCGAAGAAAGGAAATTAATTAATGATTGAATATTTCAAAAGATTTATCTTTGATGATACTACGTAAAAGCTTTTTTTGAAGAGGCTTATATAAAGGGCCTCTGAAATGGCTGTATATTCTTTTTCCATTTTTGGCTAACACTTTGCTTATAATATTTATTATTTAGTCATGTACCATATTAAATGAATTGATGGTGAGCTTTATAGTTCTAGACTGCAAATTAACTCTATGACACGAAAAATTAAACCACTTCTTACTAATGAGTTAACATTGTTTATGATTCACATTGCTTCCACCTCGGCATGACTGAAACAATCCATTATTTCCTTCATTTCTTCTTAATAAAACTGGTAGATTCACTGTGGTATACCAAACATTGATAAAAGTTTCAAACTCTATACCAATGGTTACTCTATGTACCCGTAGGATATCACATGCACCAACCCATTCTTTCCCTTATATTATTCTTTAAAGGTTTATGATTCTGCGTAATATACCATACGTTGATCTCAAATTGAAAAATCTATGCAGATGATTAAGCTAAAACACCACAACTTATCGCACGCATCAAACCATTCTTTCCAACAATTCTTCGCTAGAATTTTATGATTCAGTGTATGACACTAAATGCTGATGAGAATTCGAAAAATCTGTGTCGATGGGTATATCATTGTGTGTGATATATTACATGCACCTACCCACTCTTTCCCAACAATTATTCTATTATTAAGTTAAGGATTCATTGTAATATCCATATACTGATACAACTTCGACACACATTGTCACACCCCCAAACCAAAACGACATAAATGTTCGGGGGCGGAGGATGTCATGTATAGTATCACAGAAATTGTATAATAGTAATCAAAGCAAACACAACTGTTACATTGATAAAGTAAATTATTTGCATCTATTCAATACACAGTTTGTATGTCATCAAAAGTGTATAGAAAAATTATAAAAGATGCAACTCTACGAAGCTCCGTCTTCTCAAAACCTATAGTGTACCTGTCTACCAGTTCCATGAGAATACAAGTGATTTTGAAAGTGTATCAACATTTAAGTTGGTGAGTTCATAAGTATGTTTTTGCAATCGAAATTTTTTTATTGTTCCTCGAAATGTGTTAACAAGTTCCTGCAGATAATCCAATATTGTCTTTAGTAATGAAAAGTAGTCTTGGACCTTGAGACCAAAATGTATGTTTATTACTTTACTTTGTAATAGTATATGTAGTCTTATTGATGATTAAAACCATATATTGTATGCCTTCCCTAAACTGTATGTCGTACTAGTGTACTCTGTACAAGGAAAATAGTGTATCATAGTAGTTTTTGTAATAAACTCTTGTATGAATGCCCGTATACTACCAGTTGTAATGTATAGTAGTGTACTGTTTGAAAACCTTTGTATGAATGTTTGGATACCACTAGTTGTACTTGTAAAATAGTGTAATATAGTTTTACAATAATACTATGTGACGATGTTTACTTATTCATATACTAATCGTATTGTTCAATACCAAATTGTGAGTTATTATAACCATACTTGATGAAGTAGGATAACCTGAAACGACATTCTTCCGGCATCGGAATCTATATGACATTTGTCACCCAAGGCATGTCGGTCTAACTGTAGCTAATAGTTAAGGTGTGGGATTGTCAGTCCTGTATAGATCTATACATAAATCCATGCTCTCCTTCCAAGAGACTCTTGTTATAATTTCGGGGCTTGATTGGTGCTTAGGTAAGTACTTGATGTGTGTCTCCAAATGCTATACTGACGGTTACTTGTAGAATAACTCAAAATCCGTTGTAATGTAGAATTGTTTACATGATCCATAAACTATATCTAATATAGTTTATTTGCCTGTTACTATAATAATACATGTGCTTGGTAAGATTGTACTTAAGTTCCATAAACTATAGCAATTACAGTTTATATGTTCATTTGCATTGTATCTCTATGTTTAGTAATAATGATATCAGTCTCCCATAAACTATACCTATTATAGTTTATAAGTATGTTCTTATATCATTGCATAAATTTGTAGAATAGTAAGGATGTTCCATAAACCTAATATAGTTTATAAGTATGCTTCGTTTGCAAAGTGAATATTCTAAAAATTTTCCTTTGCTCAGCTTGTTACAAAGGTTTAAAGGCTTGTAATCATATATAGATATATGTTTTGGTGAAAACAATAGTTGAAACTGTCTGAAACAGTCTAAAGAAATTTGTAATTGTATCCCCCCCCCACACCTGAAAACATGGAAAATAGTGAAAACGTAGGGGTATGAACTCACCTGTAGTACGTGTTCATGTTTGGATAGCAAGACTGAAGAGATGGTCCTCGGGCTAGTGTACGTGGAAAGAACGGTATCATAATATTATTTAAACATGTAATCGCATTTAAATTAGCGAAATAATGAATTAAAGTGTTAGACAACACTTAATTATGTAAGGAATTTCTTACAAATATTACCGAGAATTGTATAAAGTGTTGATGAGGGTTTTCGGTTTAACCTCCACCGAAATCCCTTGATTTCGGTCTGAAACATCAAACGAGAACCAGGTTCTCGGTCTAAAGGTGTTCTCGGTTAGGATTGAGTTCTCGGTCCAAGGAATTTTCGGTCAGCTTCAAGATTTGAAGATTGTTCGTGGTGTCTTGGTGTTCTTGGTGTTATTGGTGAAATTTTTGAAGATTTGAAGGATTTTTATTGATGATATGAAGATTCTTGTATGATACCTAGGAGCAAAATGGGAGTGTTTTCGATTGAATCAGTGAGAAAATGACTTATTTTTCGAGTGAATCCATTTATATCGATTGAGTTCTCGGTCGGAAAGGGGTTCACGGCTAAATAAGGGTTTGTGATCCGAGATCTGTTTCCGGTGGGTGAGGTTTTCGGTGTAAGGTCCTCGGTTCCAAAGGAAAAGATTTGATTTTTAGATGTATTTTATTCTTTTAAAATAAAATACTTATATATAAAATAAAAATCATTTATATATTTTAAATAATATTCTAACCTTTGTGACTTAACAAAATAAATAAAACTCGAAATTTTATTAAAAGGGTTTGACTTTTATTGATTTGAGAACAACGGGTAGTTGCACGCATTATACCACTCGTGCCATTTTCTTCTAATAAAATTGAGTAATGAGTCAGCGTATGAAACAACACGTTGTTGAAATCTAGCAATACCATGTTCATAAATGATAGTTCAAACCTATACTATCATGAGACATCACAATCTTACTAGACTACAAGCTGCAACTCTAATACTCTAGTCTTCTCCTTCAGTTTCATTTTTATGCTGATGTCAAAAGGGGGATAATCTTGCTAAAGTTGAAGAAACTACTATATGTTATTAATCTAATGAAAAACACAATCTAAGAGGGAGTGAAGTTGATATCAAAATTCTCAGCTCATTACCTATCCGTCCGCCGTCCGCTGCGATTCATAAATGTTGCCTTGAAATTATTCACCTTCTCAGGGGGAGCATTGATTAAAACTAAAAATCTTAAAATTGCATTCTTCCTCTCAGGAGGATCATGAGCTAAAGAATGAATTGAAGATTAGGTTTGACGTCATCATATAGGGGACATTCTAAGGTCACACGTTATCATCTAATGAGTCAAACACTCTACACGTTATCTGTCAGTATCAACATCTATGATATCGCCAACACCAACGTATAAAGTCTGTCAGGGTCAGCGTATACGTAGTGTTTAATATCGTTATTCTATGTAATTTTTTGTATATTAGTTAATGATATATATACGTATAGAATAGATAGCAAATATGATATCCTTGAGATGAGGATCGGTTCTGAGTATAGATTAGACGCAATCCCTTCAATCAAGGGATATTCTTGTATAGATTAGTATATAACCAACATTAGGGTAAACCCTAATGTAATGTTCGTCTTGGTGATAAACTTTATTACAAACTGTCTTATTGGTGAAGACAAACCCTTTCTTGGTGAAAGACAATATGGAGAACTCCCCGTGTTATTTACTCCTCGTTTTTATTTGCTTAGATTAGTTTACTTTTTTATTTATAATTGGAGTGTATCCGATCGATACAAGCCTTCAAAAAGAAATATTATATTTAGTTATTCAGAACTCTTGCAGGATCTGGAAGACTTAGAAGCATTTTACGTGTTTCTTCAGGTTGAGAAAATATTCCGAAGAAACAAATATTTTTGGTATGAACCAACTTATACGTAAAAAATATGCAAAGCTAAAAAGTGTCACCGTGTGTGCTCTAAAAGGCCATTGGTTCATGGAAAGGGAAACTTTAATCCCAAGAGATCCAAGAAGGAACATATAGAAGGATCATGTTTCTACTGCAGGAAACAGGACAATGAAAGAGGAATTGTCCCTCTTATTTGGAAAGAAAGTCTCAACGTGACTAGTACTTCAGGTATCTACTAGATAGAACTCATAATTTTCATACGCTTAAGTACTTTTTACTTAATTTATATATAATATTTGTAAATGGGTTGTAGATATTTATGGAAGAGTAACCAGTTGAGCATATTCAAGTTGGAACTACACTCTTGGAGTTTAGTTTATTAATTATGCTAAGAGCATAATGTACTTGTATTATAAAACAATGTTTATTTTGTAACAATGTATGTTTTAATATAGCTTGTCTAAATATATGTCTTAGTTATTTTAATTTATAAAAGATTGACTATTTACTTAAATCGTTTTTCATAACAATCACCTTCATATTCGAAAATGATTAAAATTATGGTTATGAGACTAGATCTCTTAACAAAATAGTTTGACTTAAACTTGTTTTAAATGAAAATCATCTTTGACATTGTTATCTTTATATTATAAATGACATTCAGATATTCCAACTTCAAGAAAGGGATATTTAGCGACAAATAATTTGGTTTATTTGACATATATGAAACTTATCTAAATATAAAAGATTCTTAATGATATTTTCACTATGTAGTAGAGAAAATAAATTATTAAGGGACTATACATTATGATGTATGACTTATTTTCTAATGAATTTCTAAGATGTAACACAAGATATGAAATCAAATTTATTAACAACTATAGTAGTTATAATTATACTTTATGTGTTAAAGCGTAATCATGAAATCTTTATTAATATTTAAAAATATAAAGTTGAAATACAAATCAATAGAACCATCTAAAGCCTTAATGATAATAAAGGATGAATTAAATCTTAGTTGGTATGATTCTGTAACAACTCGAAGTTTTCCATCATCGAAAACTTGTTCTACCCGTGAGACTTTGCCGTCAATCGATTCGTTTCGTTCTCGCTTTGGGTTAATTAATTAAATTTATATGTTATTATAATTGATTGAGTGTCCAAACCTCTTGGAACTCATGAAATTAACCCAAAAAGTGTTCATTTCAAAAAGATAGAAACGTTCCCACCGCGTCCAAGTTTTGGGAACTATATAAACGTGTTAAACCTTTCATTTGAAGATTTTTCCTTCTCTCTCTACTCTCTCTCTCTCTCTCTCTCTAACCTCTCTCCTAAAATCCAAGATTTAGGGTCCAAAACTCAATTTTAAGGCCTCAAATCCTTAAGGTAACTTCCTAACCTCATTGTATAGCTTATTTGACTTCCAAATTCGAGACTTAATCATGAAATAGGACACAAAGTATGAGTTTACGGCCCAGGAAGGTGCCTAGGCCGTAAACACCAAAAATGAAGGGTTTTGAGCCCTTAAACCTCTCTTTGACAAGTTTGGGACTTAGATATGGCTAAATGGCTTCAAGATCTGTCTTAGTTATGAATTATAGAACATAGATCTTTGCATTTGGACACATGAAACACAATCTTTGGGGGATTAACATCAGTTTATGGCCAAGGCTTGTGCTTGGGCCGTAAACTCCATGAAACATGGTGCAAATCCAATTCTAGGGTGTTTGAAAGCCATCCAACACCACCAAAAGCCTTGGAATAAATCAAAGGACCAACCAAAAATAGTTTTAAGGCTTTACAAACATCAAAACCCCACATTTGAGAGATTACGGCCATATAACATGTCTCATGGCCGTAAACTCATAAAATGGTGTCAAATGGTGCTTTAAACTCATTTCTAGGCTTGTGGGAATTTTTAGAATCACATGCGATTGATTTTAACACCTTACAAACACTAAATCTTGGAGATTTGAGAGTTTACGGCCAAAGACCCCATGCCTAGGCCGTAAACTCCCTTATGTATTGTAAATGATGTTTTTAATTCAATCCAAGCCTTAAGAAAAATTAATCCAAGCATTTCCAAGTGTCCATATCCATTTATGACCCAAATTTGCACCATAAACCACCCACCATGAGTTTATGGCCGTAAACTCATGGGGAATGGGTGTTTTGTAACACCGTAAATTTCAGAACAAATTTTTCAATTTTCTTATAAAACATAATTCCATTAATATTCATCAAACAACCATATTAATTATCCAAAATAGGTCAATACAAAATCCCAAGATCACAATGTAAAACTCCGAGTGTATGTGTGTACGGATGAAGCCAGCGCCTTCCGCGGTCGTCACTAGTACATGAAACAATAACATCAAACACTGTAAGCACAAGGCTTAGTGAGTTCCCCAAAATACCACATATAACACATATTAGCCACTCGAGGCTATAACTCTGTGGGTCCGTGCACCCAAACTCTGTGAACCCTCAGGTTCTAGCTCTGATAAACATGCACTACATAAATCACATAGAAATAATGCAGTACAACACATAGCATACAATACTCTATCACATAACTCAGGTTACCTACTCAAGGTAATATAGTATAGTGAGAAGACTCACCTCGCGTATCTCGGTATCTCACGAACCCTGGAAATCCCTCGTGCTCGATCCTCCGAGCTCTAATCCTCCTATAACATTATATGCTTCTAATTAACACTTTGTATCTCTAAGGTTGACTATTTATAAGGAGTCAACACAGGTCAACTCTGGTCAACGGTCAACGGTCAACTCTGACCGGACTCGGCGAGTACCATGGCGACTCGGCGAGTCTAGACGTTTTCACCACCCTCTGAAATCCTCTTACTACACGTCGAGTATCCCCCCTTTACTCGATGAGTTTCTCCTGAATGAATCGCGGGGCCACCCCAACTCAACTCGCTGAGTCTCAAGGACAACTCGGGGAGTCCAGGTTTGACTCAGTCCACTCGTCATTCCTCTCCAACTCACCCTGACTCACTGAGTCTACCCATGACTCGATTTGGACCACTCGCAGAGCAGTCCCAAGGCAATCTTCAAGCTACTCGCCGAGTCGGATGAACTGACTCGGCGAGTCCATGCCATGCAACAACTCCAACTCGCTTCTAAGGTCAGATCTGCTTTCAAAAACTATAGATCTGGCCTCCTCGACTGATTCATCACGTAAAGCTCCTATCTTGGTGCTCATAACACACCCTATAACTCAATAATTGCGTTTTTGACCCAAGGCATGAGGATTCCAATCCAAAGCCTCCATTGATCCCCAAAAAGCTTGGGTAAAGGGACACTCTGGACCTCTAAGGGTCCAGATGTATGGTTCCAACCTCATAAGGGACCAAAAGAGCACCAAATCTTGCCATAAAAGGGTTCAACAAACCCTAAATCTAGATAAGCAATAACAACAAGAAGGTAACTCAAATTTATTACCACAAAAGTGATGCTCTGGACTCCAAACCCACAGAAATGGCTCCTTCTTGCTTTCCCTTGGCTAGCTCTTCTCCTTTCCTTGCAACAATGCACCTCCAAGGTCAATAATGGCCTCCTACTTAGATCAAATGCTCACACTCGATTAGGGTTTCACTCAAGGGGCTGGTGAGCACAAATGACGGCCATTAGGCCCTTTAAATAAGTCTCAAACCCAAAAAATTAGGGTTTCATTACACAGCGCTGACTCACCGAGTCCATATCCTGGACTCGTCGAGTCCAGGCGCGATCCTGCATCCAAATCCGCGTCCCTACTCGGCGAGTCTGAGCTCCAACTCGTCGAGTCCCCCTTACAAAACAACAAAATGCAACTAACAAGATACCTGATAAAATCTGGCTGTTACATGTTTTGGACCAAAAACTCTTGTATAAGTTTATTCATGGGGATTAAACTCATGTCCCAAGTCCCTCGCTTCAATTCCTGTCCTTAAACGCCACCCGGGTCCCTCCAAACACTCGTAATGGAGTATTTCCGCGATTGCAAGTAATGGTCCTTATCAAATAATCAGTCTAGGTCCTAATTAGATACAAATGTGTATCTTTGCATTATAATTAGGAACCTCGCGTGTTTACAAGTCCCGGACCAACACTTAGCATTTGAATTCGCCACATTTCTCGTCCAGTGAGTTCATACCCCTACCCTTTTTCAACTGTTTTCACTGTTTTCAGGGGGAATACAAGCAAAAGTACAAGGAAATCTTGTACTCAAACTCATTGTTTTCAGTTTAATCGTTTTCATTATGTATGTTCTGATATCAATAACTGTGTTTATCAAATAGTTTGAATTACAAATTTAGCTTTCAAACGAATCATAGATATCTCGATGAAATGCTCTAATCTAAACTATGTTTCATAATCTACGAATAACTTACTAATTTCCAATCATAACTAATTACGAAAACGAAAACGAATACGAAGCTATAACTAGGAACATAACGAATAACACATCTATAACTAGGAACAGAATGGATAACGAAACCATAATTAGGAACAGAATGAATACGAATACGAATACGACTGCCAATACGAATACGAATACGAATACGACTGCGAATAGTATTAGGAGTAGGATTAGGGATAGGAATGCGACTACGAATACGAATACGAATACGACTGCGAATACGAATACGACTGCAAATAGTATTAGGAGTAGGATTATGAATAGGAATGCGACTACGAATACGAATACGAATACGACTGCGAATACGAATACGAATACGAATAGTAATCGGAGTAGGAATAAGGAAACGAATACAGTAACGAATACGAATACGAACATGAATAAGTACAATCATAACTAATTAAGAATAAGAACACGAATATGAAGATGTGAATCTAAGTACATTCCGAAATATTACCATTAGGATATCAGCATAACTAGATAATACAATAGGTACGAATGGAAATAAATTAGTATATCGAAGTTCAATAAATAACAATTACTTTTAAGAAAGTACGAGACTTTCCTGGGAAAAACAAAACATTACCTAATCACGTATACATCTTTTACATCTTTAACATTGTTCACATTAGAAACCAACATGCAGGAAAGCATGGGGCTTTCCTGGGTAACACTTATATAACTAGAAAGAGTAACAAACTGAATAACATTACATCTTTCACAATTAGTAATATACAATTAGGAAAGTATGGGACTTTCCTGGGATCATAGATAAACAACCAGAACCGTGTAACCTATCAATCAACCAACTTTCTCTTTTAAGAAAATATGGGATTTTCTTGGATAATAACTTTTCGGTAAACTAAAGGAATCTCGTACATTTTCACAAAGCAAACATCTTATGAACTCACCAGCTTTATGCTAATTTTCAAATTGCTTGTATTCTCAGGTCAACATTAGAGAGGTACCTAGCGAATCTTTTGGAGATGACGGAGCGTACTGAAGACTCGTCTCTGCTTTTGTTCATATATACTATGTATTATGAATGTACAAATTTACTTTTGAACAAATGTAAACTTTGATATGTAATGTATTGGTTGTTTACTTTTCTTACTATGTACATTGGATTTGATACACAACTTGGAGTCCACCCTGGAGACGTTTCCGCCTTTGGTTTTCGGGGTGTGACAGATTCACTTTCCAATCGATAGAAATGCCCTCCTTTTATTTCCTTGTGATAACACCTAGGACACTATCAGTTGTACTTTGAGTACAAACACCAGTTAATAAGTAGATAAAACATTTTCATACAATATTTTATATGGAAAGGATTCATTCTTATCTTATTTAAATATTTTATGGATTTGAAGCCTATGTTGGACAAAAGCTTCTAAACCCAATATCTACTAAATACATATTTATATAATAATCTAAATGTGACTTAGATTATTATATGCAAACCCACCAACAATAAGTTCTCTTATTCTTCTGAAAGTTAAGTTAGTAGAAAGTGTGCTTCTAATGACAAAGCAAGTGGGAGGTACATGGAACTTGAAGCAGCTCAAGAACCATAGCTTGATGTAGTAACAGATGAAACTAGTTTCAATATTGATTGTTAAACCTGAATAATAGTTATTCACAAACACAAATTGTTAGCATTGATGGTAGAAATCATCTATGACTTGAGAAATATGGAATCTCTCATTGATGAGATCTTCTTGATGGTTTATGGCAAATCCACAAGCTACCAAAATGTTATATTATATCTCAAATCTAATAAATAACTTAGACTCATGAACATAAGACGTAATCCATGTATAATAATCAAGTATGGTTTTGATTAAACTTCCTCCCTATATCAAGGCTAGAATGGGTAACTGATTCTTCTAGAAGAATACATTACATGGATAACTATACACAATTAAAGCAAGACTTGTTATAAAAATATTTTCTCATACTCATATCATTAACTATTGTCACACCCCCGAACCAGACGGCGGAAACGTCCGGGGGCTGTCGTGACTCAATTGAATACCATCACAATGAATATACATGAAACATAACATTATACATCACCAACATTTGGAATGATACAACTGGTAGCGTTTACATCCATTACATTGTTCCAAAACATTACATTCTCAAAAATAACTGTTCGATACAAAATTAAACCACAGCAAAACGTCATAGAGTACAATTCATCCTTCACTTTATCTGTTACCTGAGAATACAAGTATTTTGAAAAACGTCAACATATGAAATGTTGGTGAGTTCATAAGTAATGTTTAAAATCCAATGTTTGTAATGTTTTGAAAAACCACCAGAAAATCCGATATTTTCTGAAAATAGTATAGTCAAAAAGGTGTAAAGATCCATAGGTATGCTTGTTTGTTTCTATACTTGTAAAAATTGTTCATTTAAAATTGTGTGCATTCCGAATCCGTATGTATTGAAATACCCTAGGAAAACCCGATGTTTTCCTAATTCTTTGAATTACATGAAGGTACATTGAAACAATTGCAACGCGTGAAATTATCAGTACCAGGCGACGTTGGATTATTTTTGAGCATGATTATTTGCTACAAACCCACGTTACACAAACGACTAGTCTATAGCAATACTAACGATCCCATAGGCATCATCCGTACCAATCACGTTATCCAACCGCCCTGACTACATGTAGTCTCACACCCGAAGAGAACGAGGACACGAAGGCCTCGATGACTCCATTAGCCGGTTGGGGATAAAAAGGTACGAGGGGTCCCAGACCCGCCTCGCATGAAAAGGTAGGCTCTACTAGCAATACCAAAGGACCCTTGGGGACCAGTAGTATACAAGCCATTGAAAGTCCTTTTTACGTTATGTCGGATCGGTAAAACCCAACACTTCGTAAGATAGAGGTCTTCGGGCCTTAAGATCAGGTCATTGGGCTAGCTAGGCTCAACAAACAAGATTTTACACTTTTGGGGCCCAAAGATGGTGCGTAGACGTCTGTGCACACTCGCATGTATATTGAATTCCCAAACGTTATTAGTTATGAATCGTAATGTCGTAGTGTCATAGTGTCGTCGTGTTAGTAGTTTCGGATTTTTATTGGTTCGAGACCGAACCAATTCGTTTAACAACGACTTTTGGTGTTGTAATGTATTGTATTTCGTCGATAGTCGTGGTACCATCATTTGGTCAAATTGCATGTATTGAATTAGCCTTGAAAATTTTCTGTTTTCAGCCCCTCCTTGTTTGTAAAAATTTACTTTTTCAACCCTTTATTTAAATACTTTCCGGTTTGGTCCTTAAATCAATTTTCTTGACATTTTAATACCAAAAATTATGGAAATGAATATTTTCCAGCATATTTTTCCTAGAAAACAGCTTAAGTCCCTGAAATTTCAGTTTTCTCGGTTATAACCCTTCTTTTTCGCAAGTTTGACAATTTTGGCCCAAATTGTAAAATTTTGCAACTTTAGTCCCTTTTAAATTTAAAAAGCATTTTAAACCTTTGAAAAGGACTTGGATCACTTATAGTCCACTGTTTTACAGAAAAACACAGTTTTGGCCCTCCAAAACAGAAAATTTCGCATAATGGGCCTCATTGGGCCAAAAATGTCATTTTTAGCCCATTAAGCTTGAAATTTATGTTTTTAATCCTCTAAATGAGTATATTTCCAGAAATTGTTTTATTGAAACTGTTTTGACACAGTTCATCCATCAGAATTCGTGATTTGTCAATTTGGGCCCTTATTTTTTGTATTTTTCACATTTTAGGTCCAAAAATTGTGTTTTTAGTCCAAAGAAATTATTACTAAACCACTTAGCTAAAATCATTTAACATAAGGTAAATCTCGGTTTTGAGGAGTTTTATGGCTAAATCCAACATTATAACTCACAAAAGCACACATATAAGCATGGAAATCATACAAAGCATACAAAACACATATAGATCTACACTTTCACTTGTATTCCCCCCCCCCCCCCAAAAAAAAAAAAAAAAACTCATAAAAACAGAAAATAGGGGGTATGAAGCTCACCTTGAGTTGTAGTTTCGGTTTTGAAGAGAGAAAAGAAGAAAATTTCGATCCTAGCAAGTCTCCTTGGTAGATCTCGAGTTTAGTGACTTCTTAGATGATGTGTTTGTGGGAAAAACCTCCTTGAAAAGCTCTTGATTCTCGAAACTTTTGAAGAAGGAGGAAGGAGATGTCCTTCAAGACTTAGAGAGAATGAAATGGATTTTTGTGAGTGTGTGTGTGTTGTGTTCGGCCGAGAGCAAGAAGAGAGAGGAGAGGAGGTGACCTTTGAAGTGCTATGCATGGAGATATGGGATGAGTTGCATGGATATCCAAAAGGCAATAATGAAGTGGCAAGACAAAGTCAACTCTCATCTTATCCTTGGGTTTGGGCCTTGGGCCGAGATTTTTGGATGGAAAAAGGGAAAATTTGGGCTTTAATGCCCACAAGCCCATGTGTACATTAAGTTGGGTGAGTTTTAACCCAAAAAAAATTATAATATGATTCTTACACTTTGTTGGGCTAGTTTAGGTTAATCATGGTTCAAAATTTTGAATTTATTTCATTCTAGGCCCAATATAGCCCAAAATGTTGAAACAAATAGATGTGGGTCCAATTAGAGCCCATTTAAGAGTTCTACACCCAAGATAGTCAAATTGGAAGTTTATTGGTCCATTAGGCCCAATGAGGAAGTTCTAGTCCAAAATGGACCTACATAAGAACTTCTAGGGTTTCCAATTGCTTGTTGACTATTTGTAATGCTTGTATGGTGTATTTGATTAAAATTTTGTTGTCGCAATCATAGGTGTTACACATGTTCTTAAGCTTTTGATTCACTTTAGCTTGAGTGTATAGTTTACAAGACACAAAATTTCCAGTTGTGACAACTATGGTCCTCATCATACTCATGATAGTGACTATGATCAAACCTTTTTCACAGGTAGTTATAATTATATCAAGAAGTATATTATTTACTATAAATCATATTCTTAATATGACATATTCAAAATAGACCTCAAGAAATACCACTTTTCTGAATACACATCTACTAGAAGATATATATATATATATATATATATATATATATATATATATATATATATATATATATATATAGAGAGAGAGAGAGAGAGAGAGAGATTAGCCTGAATGTTTTCTTAATCCATCTTATCCTATGAAAATAAGTAAAACTTGAGATCCACTTGTGGGTATAAAGCAGACATCTCAAGGATGCAATCATCATTTTAATATATATATATATATATATATATATATATATATATATATATATATATATAGCCATAAGGTATGCTTTTATATAAAAATGAATCAAAACATGTGTGTTTACTAAGAACTTTTGGAAGCATAGTTACATTCCTAATCTTTTATAAATGAGACATAATTAATCATAATTCTTCGCATAGAGTAGATGCTAGATTCGGACGCGGGTCTTAAGTGAGGTGCTCGACGAGTGGGTCCATCAGGAGGAAACCCTAATCTTCAGTGTTTGCACCCTATTTAAGCATCATAATAGGTCTCCACCCCAGCCTCCACAGCCCACTCTTGAAACCCTACTCAGGTTTGTGTGATATTGAGCTATTTCTTCCCATTTTTTTTATTTGAAGCTAGAAGAAGGAAGCAAAGGCTTGGAGTTGCAAAAGGAAGGTTGGAGATCTAGAGCTACGGACTCATTTCTGTCTTCATAGAGGTATAAAGCTTATACCTTGGCAGATATTCACTTAGATCTCCTTCCTAGCTTGTATGTTGTCATTTTTGGGCCATTTCCATGGTCATTCTGAGATTTGAACTCTTGGGGATGAAAGGACTTGTATTGGGTCTTTTAGCTTCATGGAACCATGCGTGCACGTAAAGTTAGAAACTTTAAGTGTAACAATAGTCTAAGGAGTCCAGATCTATGTGTTAGAAGCATTGGAATGGATTGTTATCGACTAAATAGATATGTCACATGGAGGACTCGACGAGTTGTTCTTGGACTCGGAGATTCGGGTCGTGAACCCTAACCTTTTTCTGGTTGTGAGTGAAACCATTTAGTTTAGGAGATGACTTAGTGAGTTGGACAAGATTAGGACTCGAAAGCTGAAGAACTCGACGAGTCCAAGGAGGGACTCGATGAGTTAGAGTCAATATGTCCCGATGCTATGATAAGAAGAACCCGATGAGTCTGGGAAGGGACTCGACGAGTTGATTTAGTTGACTACCAGGCTAAGTTGTTCATGAACTTACCGAGTTAGAAGCTAACTTGATGAGTTGGGGTTGACTAACAGTTGACGTTGACCTTGAATTTGACCTGGATGATGACTTTAACCAAGGGTAAAATGGTCAAGGATTATCAGATTTTGATTAAGTGTATTATATAGTTGATAGTCGAGGAGTCATCCAAGCAGTAGTAAGAGGTTCTTCACTTGAGTTTCAGTAGTCAGCCTTACGAGGTGTGTTTTCCTCTAGGAGGAACAGATTGAAGGCACCAATGTTGACCTGTTTATGTATGTTAGTATATGCCAGGCTTAGGCTCGATGTTTGGGTTAGCCCAACATAGCTTATATTTCCGAACATCAGTCCGATGTCGGGGCGGTCCCGAGAAGAGTATATGGATGCTTGATGTCTTTGTGATTCATGCATGTTATGTTTTATGTATTCTGGGTCAAGCCCAATGCCGTGGTAAGCCCAATGCAAAATTAGCTTATATGTTATGTGTACCGGACTAGCAAGCGGAAGGGCTCTGGATGATCGTATGGCACACACCGCATTTTCAGCATGGGATTGTCTTAGACTCTGATGTTTTCTTATTTGATTTTGATACAGTATTTGACCTGAGGTTTTGAGACACATGGTTTTGATTTTCTTTATGATTGTGGATGATTTATGGTTTTATTAATGATTTAAAACCGAAATTTTTGGACTATATTTTTCGGATGTTTCAAGTTGGTATCAGAGCCTTGGTTTGAGGGATTCAAGAACACTTTTAGATGTGTCTAAACTCAAACTAACGAAGTGGTATAAAATTTAAAAAAAAATAAAGAAAAACCATTTTTATAAAAGGATTTTTGTGAAAAGAAAAAGAAATCTAGAAAAAAACTTTGAAAAGAGAAAAGGGTGTGGTGCATGCAATCACCCGAGCTCAAGTACTCCTAAATTACCCATACAAGTTATGTTATGATATGATTATCAACTTTATGAGAATTGCATGCTATATTAGGAATAAGGATCTAGGAAGGATGTCTCGTGTTCCGGTTATATGTGTATCAGCTTTATGAACTGCACACTAGTACAAATTAGACAGTATGCTAGCTTGATTAGTATGTCTTAATAATGTGTACTCAATGCTAGAATATTGCTTGCCTTGTGCTTTTAGGAGTTCTAGTTGTCTTTTGCTAACTAGTAAATGAATGCGTTAAGTTACATCTTACAACGACTAAATAATTTCAAAAATGTTAGGTTTAGCCTTATTTCGCAGCTCTCGTTTGAGTGTAAGCGTTGTAAGGTAGGACCTCTCATTTAAAGAATTATCTAGTCTTAGTGATATTTAATAGTATTTGTGAGCTAGTTAGGGAAAGGTATCAGGGACTTCTTATGCAGCTGATGGCGGAGAGTGGGATGCAGATTACCCTGGGCCAAGCCTAGGATGAGAATAGCATGTCAAACATTAGTAGTAGAAGGAACTTGGTGAAGTCAAGGGAACTCTAGAGGAAACTACAGATATATGTGGAAGGTAGTATGGGGCCGTACTACTGAAAGCAGAGGATCCGTACTCGAGTCAAGGAAGGCTAAGATGATTACAGGGAACTTGTAGTGTATCTAATCCAAGGGTTATGTTAGTATTCTGACAGAATGGTGTCGTACTACAGAAAGTAGAGGATCCATACTCGAGTCAAGGAAGTTGTTATGATGTGTTTTTCAGAATGGTGGTTATACGCCCTAGGCCAAAAGTTGGCAGTTTAGGTGCCGGTGAGGGATCAGGCTCGGGCTCTGGAGTCGAGCAGCTAGATGAGCAGATTAGGGAGTTCATCTCCTCGAAGACCGCGCACAATATTCTTAAGCAGACTCCTATGATATTCGGTTCGATCAAGGAGGGTATCATGGAGCTTATGGATGAGAGATTTAGTGCGTTCCGCACTGAAGTGGCGGCCATGATGTTGTCGCACACACTCACCTTCATAGAGTTTAGAGCATGTAGAGCTCCCGAATACCATGCGGCTCGGGACCCCATTTAAAGTAGTACGTGGTTGGCTGATGTAACCAACGCATTCCACACCAGCAGATGTCCTGAGGGGCACAAGGTTAGAGTAGCATCCTGTCTTCTGAAGGATAGGGCACCACCTGTCTTGTTGATGCTAGGCTCGGATACTAGGAATTCAGGGTCGAGTTTGCACCTATTATTGAGGTGCAGTAGATTGGTAGAGAGTTTCAGGACCTCCGACAGAATATAGAGACAATGTCGGAGATCACTGAAATGTTCAGGGAGAGAGCCCTTCTTGTTCAGTAGTACGTAGCGGATGTGGAGATGAAGAAGGCTCGATACCACGAGATGTTGAGGAATGATATTAGATAGTTTGTGAGTCGCTCCAGCTGTAGGACATTGGAGGACATGATTGCTAAGGCTCGTAAGAGAGATATTGATTTAGAGATGGAGAGGAAGAGGAAGCCAGAGGTGGTGTCTAGCATGGTAAGTTTGGGCATCTGACCTGATTTGCTTTCAGTGCAATCAGAGGGGACTCAACAAGTCCTAGTGTTTCAACATAGCATCAGTGGGACAAGTGGTGGCATCTACTCCTACCATTTTGAGGATTACAAACGGCCGACAAGGTCAGGCTGAGGTGCCGTTGGCGAAGAGCAGACCCTTCCAGTTGATAGCAAATAAGGCACGAACAGCTCTTGATGCAGTTACGGATATGTATCTTCTCCATTACTTCTTTATTATTTCTGATTATTACTCATGTCAGTGTGTTTGTTATAGGATCGTTCTTAGTGAACAGCATAGCAGCTATGGTAGTGTGTAACATATACGTTTTGAAATCGTGTTTTTGTAATAAATAATATTATGAAATATTATGTGATATTGAGTATTGAGTTTTAACAGATAGATTTTACTGGAATTGAAGTAAAACTATGTTCAGAATCACTCGATAAAATATTGGAAGTCTTATGAGATCCCAATATAATATTGCAATTTAACGAAAATATAAAATTTGAAATAAGTAAAAATTTATTATTGAAAATTGTAAAGAATCACATTAGAAACATTTCATCGAAATCCGAGTTATAACGAAGAAGTTATGATTATTTGAAGTTTCGCGACAAAACCGGCACGGCGCCAAATGACGTAAAAAGTGAGTTTTTGATAAACTACTTTTTAGCCTATATGATCAAAATGAAAGTCGTCGTAGTATTTGTTAAATCGAAAATTTCCATAAAATAGAACGTCAAAATCTGACTTCGTATGAGAAAGTTATGATTTTTACAAGTTTCGGTATAACAGTAGACGGCTAAAAACTCAAAATAAAGATTGAAGATCTCGTTGATTGTACTTTAACGGTAAAAAAACAGAAGAAAAAGGACTTTAGATGAAGAAGTTATGAATTTTTAACAGACTTTTCCTGTCCTGCCCGTTAAAAATATAATATTAAAAATGAAGTCAAAATTAGCCGACAGAGTCTACATGAAAGTTGTAGAGTATAATCTCACCTACTTGTGGATATAAAGAATGACAAAAACGGAGCTCATATGAAAAAGATATGAATTTTCGAAGTGTTTAAATAAAAATAAATGAAAATTTGAAGGATTATCCGAAGGGTACGCCCAGTGTACATTGCTTCGTACGCCTAGCATACTTCGCACTTGTAGGGTATCGGATCAGCCACGTCGCCGGTCTTCACATGTAAGCCATGTTCGAGCCTGGGAACCAAGCAGTTGCCATGTTGTGTACGCCCAGCATATTGAAGTACGCCCAGCGTACTCCAAGGCTTCGGCTAGCTATAAAAGGGATGCGAGGCTGCCGTGTTTTAGGTTACATTTTCTCACTCTCTTTCACTCTCTAACCTCTCTCATGCCCCTTTAACGCCCCGAAGTGCCGGTATCATACCCGTCACCCGAAGCAAGTCCTGGCACTCCGAAGCTCCCAAGAAAATTATATTTTCAATTGAAACTCTGTCCGAGTAAGACCGGTCTTCAACTAAAATCCCCGGTTTTTATCACAGAAATTCATATTTAGAGTCGAAGTGCTACCTAAATCATCATTTAATCCCCAGTTAATTCACAGTGAGTTTCAATATAGGGACAATTGTATGTTATGTTTTATATGTTCAATGTGCTCTCCCATGTTATTATGATAATGAGCTATACCTTAGGCCACGAAGTGTATGACATAAGCATCACTTGGGTACTGGTATGTAGCCTTTGGCCATAAAATGTATGACATAAGCATCACGTTGGAATTAACAGAATACAAGGACAGTGCTGAAAGACTGTGTATTCTAATGAAATGATATGCTAAAATTTTATTTTCTACGCCATTTGGGCTGAAGTCTTATTGATGTATATCAAATGTTGAAATTGTTATGTGTCATTGAATTCAAATCTTTGAATGTAATTATTCGTTGATATGGAAAGCCTGTCATATGCTACTCATTTTCCTATCTTGTTCCTTGATCCTCTACGCTTCTATCATATTGATATATATATATATATATATATATATATATATATATATATATATATATATATATATATATATGGCATAATGTTATATTTTAATTGTTATTGAACTCACTAAGCGTCACCCGCTTATCCCTCTCAATGTTTAAAACTATTGCAGGTGATAAGCAACCAATATAGTTTTGTATTGGTAGAAGATGTAGAATAGATAATATTATAACTTTTGTATTGTATTCCTAGGAAAGTATGTAATATGTGTAAAACTTTGTAAAAGTCGTATAGTCGCTTTGTATCTATTCTACGTAAACAAACTATCAATGTAAATTATTGTTTTATAAATAAGCATGTAGCATGTTTTTGGAGTAACAATATTGTGAAGTATGAAAGTTTGGATTTTTCAGAAATACGATGTAATTTTAGAAAGAATGGAAAATAGGTCTTGCATATTGTTTGATTCGGGGGCTACCGATCTTTTGTGTCACTCGCACTTAGCAAGTAATTTGTAACGATGTAAAATTTTCGAACCAATTTTTCATTTTTCAAACACGGTAAATTACATATCACATTTCTCCAAAACTTCAAGTATCAATGTGAAAACATAATTTCAAAAATAGTTTACCACAAATCTAGGATCCAATAATAAATATAACTCCAGCTGAGGTGTGTGCGTACAATCAAGCCGGTGCCTTTTTGTGATTATCGAAAGTACATGAAACATATAACACGTAAGATGGTAACTAGGGATGAGCAAAAGGACCAAACCGGTCGGAACCGGCCCGAATCGGACCGGAACCGGGAACCGGCTTCGGCCAAAATCAAGAAACGAACAGGCCCGGCGGTTCTACCGGTTCCCGGTTATATCGGTTCTTGTCGTGTCTTCAAATATTGGAACCGATCCTTGAAAAATAGCATCATACGGTTCCGGTTCTTGCCGGTTTTTGCCGGTTCTACCGGTTCCGGTTATATCGGTTCCGGTTCCTACTGGTTCCCGGTTCCAAAAATCCACAAAAATCACATCCCGGTCCCGGCCCGACCGGTTCCATCAGGTTCCGGTTCCGGCCAGTTCCTCGGTCCATATGCTCATCCCTAATGGTAACCACAAAGCTTAGTGAGTTCCCCAAAATACTACACACATATAATTAGCCACTCGAGGTTATAGCTTTGTAAGACCCTCCAGTCAATGTGTCTCAGTGGGACCCCCCAGTCGCACAGCTCGTTGGACCCTCTAGTCTGGTCTAAGTGAGGACCCTCTGGTCTCACTACTCGTTGGACTCTTCGGTCCGATATAAGTGAGGACCCTCCCGTCTCATAGTTCGTTGGACCCTCCGGTCCAGTGAAAGTATCTCATAATATAGCACACAGTACATATCATAAAGAAAATGCATAACTCAAGCAAGCACATAAGACCTTCTGGTCACACATAATTACCACTCTGGGTAAAGTATAGTGAGCAGACTCACCTCGTAAGAACTCGGATAATCTCGAACTCGAATCACCGGTCTAGCCTCTTCCTAACATACACAATAATTATCCCTAATTAATAACAGCTCTCACAAGGCTAGACTAACCCTTCTATATACTCACAGAAGGGTAAGAGACCATTTTACCTCTCCATGGGCTTAATAGACCACATGTTGACCAATCCCTAAAAGTTAATGGTAGGGAGTACGAAGCACATACCAACTCTCTATGTTGAGCGTACTCGGTTGCCAGGTAAGCATCGGGGATGCTCGACCCCTATGTTGTGCATACTGGGATTACACCCATAATATCTCCCAGTTTCACTCTCCTCACATTTTTGGTCTTGATCAGTTAAGACATTGGCTCATATCTCAGATTTCGACACCCTAATGTCTCTTAATCCATAAACTCAGTGACTTTAAGCATTTGCATTGCGGATTAGGTCATAAACACTCAAAACACCCATCCCCTTTCCTCATGAAGCTCATAACTCATGCATGGCCTACTCCTAACGTACCCACTGGTACCCCCAGCGTACTAGGTGGCCTCCGCGTCACATGCACACATTCGAGTACACTGAGCATGCACTCTAGTACACCCCGTGTACTTGTTTACCACATTTTCATTAATAAGGGACAAAATGCAAAAGAGCTCAAAAGATTAAGGTTTTAGTAGATATACCTAGACTTGGAATGATACAATTCTCCCCCACTAGAATCAGATTTCCCCCTCGAAGTCATGCTCCACAAATAACTCTGGATGCTGCTCCCGCATCTCTGACTCCGGACTCTAAGTCAGCTCGGACCCCCTCCGATGTTGCTACTGGACCTTAACCAGAGGCACTTCCTTGTTCCTCAGAACCTTAACCTTTTGATCCAAAATCACGATCCGATGCCACACCCCCAAACCAAGGATGGCGGAAACGTCCGGGGGTGGAGGACTTCATGTAGAGTATCACAACAACGAGTATAATAGTGCTTAAAGTAAATACAACCATCACAAATATAATAGAAAAAGTTACATCAAAGTATATGTTTACATGATTCACATCAATTACATTATGATACAAAATGAACTATTTGACGAATTATCGTCCCATCCTCAAAACGTTGTTGATTTCCTGTTTCACTGAATTCCTGAGAATACAAGTAGTTTTGAAAAAGTGTCAACACAAAGGTTGGTGAGTTCATAAGAGATTTCGTTAGAGAAGTAAACCGTTTTCCTTGTAAAAAGCGTTAGAATATGTATCCAAAAAATCCAATATTTTCTTTATTATGTATATGTAGTCCTAAATCCCAGGACCGAGAAATAACAAGTAGTGGCCATACTTAAAGATATAAAAGTGATTTCAAATGATGTGTAGTCATAAATACCAAAAGCGAAAGTGTATAGTAATATCTATACTTATTAATATAAAAGTGATTTTAAATCGACATAAAACCCATTTAGGTTTTATAAAAATCTCGTGAGCTTTATGTATTTTTATCTCCCTATGTGAGTCGCTATAACCATACTATGACTGAATGATCCTGCCACGACGTTTCTCAGGCGTCGCGAAACTGAAATGAAATTTGTCACCCGTAGACCTGCAGGTCCCACTGTAGCTAGCAGCAAGGTGTGGGGTGTCAAACCTAATATAGATCTATAGACAATTATCACGTTCTCCCTCCAGGAGAGTCTGATTATAACTGCCAGGAATTTAGATCCCGCACTCGGACGTACAGAAAGAGATTGTCTCACAATTTAGATTAACAAGTTTACGTGTGGTGTGCGTGACTGTAAAACCTTTTTGTATGAATGTACCATTTTTGTACGAGTGTGTTATGTGATGAATCATAAACTATACCTATTATAGTTTATCTAAAATGTTTGTAATATATAAGAACTCTTTTATGATAATGCATTAGTGTTATGAATCCATAAATTATGCTTATTATAGCTTAATATACGTGTTCTAAATGAATGAATAATCTTATAATGAATGACTAAGTTTCATTTTACGATGATAAAATAACAAGGAAACACATTCAATATTTAGAACTTATGGTTATATGCCTTGCTCAACATAATACAAAGTGTTATGAAATTTATATGTTGTTAACTAAATTTAACCTTTCTGTGTTGTTTTAGAAAAGTCATTGAAAAATCATACGAAGTCGAAAACTAAATCCGTAAATTCTGAGAGTTCCCAAAATGTGTTTAGTTTACTCATAATTTTTATCATGATTTTTAATGACCTCCAACTTGGGTGAAAAAGTCCGTAATCACAAACTAGTCCGGATTGGTATTTGAAATGATAGGCAGTTTTGTAAAAATCACCATAAATTGAAGAAAAATCGTATGGAGATGTGCAAGTAGTCATTTTAAAGCTAATATCTTGATCTATTTGCACCTTGTACTGTTTTGAAAACAAAAATGTTTATGTTTCCCAAAACAGTCCGTGAATGGAGTTGAACTTTTCTGAAGAAGGCTGTTAGAAAAGTTTAGTTATGTTCTTGGTGTTTTTACTTATATTCCCCCCCCCCCCCCCTAAAAACTTGAGAAAACATGAAAATGTAGGGGTATGAGCTCACCTTGAGTGATTTCAAAAGATGGATGATAGAGAAAAAAAGTGTTCAACTCAAGAACACTTGGGAGGTGCTTGAAGATTTGAGGAGCAAACAACAAATATGACGATATTTGTGTAAGAAATCAATGATTTGAGTAGACTGATGTGTAATAATCAGAAGGAGGATGTTAATACCTACCAAAAGTAGAAGAAAAGTTTGGAGTATAGCCTTGAATCTCAAATTTTTAGAGAGAGGAAGTGAGAGAGAAGATATGTTTGATTTTTGGTGGAAGAATGAGAAAATGAGAGAAGTGTGAGGAGAGAGGAGACTTTTCTAGACTTCAACCAATTGTGAGGTTGGAAAAAGGTGGGGAAAGTAAAATGAAGTGACTAGGTAAGGGATGATGGTGAATAGTGACATGAAGTGGGTATGGGAGTGGTTGCTTGTGTCATAAGGTAAAGCAAAGTCAACACTCCACCTCAATTATTCACCCACTAGATTTTATTATTTAAATAAGGATTTTCATGAAAATATGATTAAATTATGAATATTTAGGGTTTATTATGTTAAAATACGAGTTTGAGTGAAAATCTCGCGTTAAAATCTCGAAAAACGAGCTTAAAATGTTAAAAATATTGAAAATGGGTGAAAAGCGTCAAAAATCCGAAGTCTGGCTGGAGGTTCAGTCTTCTGGTCGTTGGAACCAGAAGTAGCAGAGAAGGACCGAGAGGAGGAGAAGGGACCGAGAGTGCGAGAAGAAGGACAGAAGTCGAGGCTCGGTTGCGACGGAGGACCGAAAGTGCAAAGGCGGAAGGAAGACCGAGACTCGGTCTCGGTTCTCAGGTCTCGGCTCCAGGTCTCGGTTTCGGTTTCTTAGGGTTTCGGTTCTTTCTTGGTTTCAGCTTCTAGGTCTTGGTCTCAGTTTCGGCTTCTAAGAGGTTTCGGTTCCTTGAGAGAGGTTTCGGCTCCTTAAGTCCGTTTTTCTCGTTTTTACCCCGTTTTAAGCCGTTTTTGACCCGGTTAAGGGTCGGGATGGCCCGAAAGACTATAAAACGTTTAAGGAACTTTTGAGAGAGATTTGGGAGAGATTTCACATTCTTGGAGAGATTTCTCATACAAAGAGAGTTTTGGGAGAGATTTCACATTCTTGGAGAGATTTCTCATACAAAGAGAGATTTGGGAGATATTTCACATTCTTGGAGAGATTTCTCATACAAAGAGAGTTTTAGGAGAGATTTCACATTCTTGGAGAGATTTCTCATACAAAGATAGATTCGGGAGAGATTTCACATTTTTGGAGAGATTTGGGAGAGATTTGACATGCGTAGAGAGATTTCTCATACAAAGAGAGTTTTGGGAGAGATTTCACATTCTTGGAGAGATTTCTCATACAAAGAGAGTTTTGGGAGAGATTTCACATTCTTGGAGAGATTTGGGAGAGATTTGATATACGTGGAGAGATTTCTCATACAAAGAGAGTTTTGAGAGATTTGACATACGTGGAGAGATTTGGGAGAGATTCTAAATAGAGAGAGATAGAGTGAAAACGATTGATAGAGGTTTCGTGTGTGGCATTTGTGAGTGTCCGGCTTCGCCACGCAAGGTCCGTAAACCCTGTTAAGCCTTGATTAAGGATCTTACACACTCCCGATGAGTATGTAACATTTTAAGGAGATCTAGATGTTCTCACTTTTTGATTTATGATCTCTCATTAGAATAGCGAGTTGTATAGTATTTACATAATGTAAACTCTAGTACCCACGGGCAAAATTGAGTCGAACGGTTTGACTTGTAGACTTCGGTTGACTTTGACGTGACCGAAAATTGAAGGTTGTCACATCATCCCCCCGTTAGAGGGGATTTCGTCCCGAAATTTGAATGTATGCAAGGAGTAGGTATGAATAATTGAGCCAAGAAGTGGGGATACTTCCTAATTGACTGATTCTCGCGCTCCCAAGTGACTCCAGGACTTTGGTTAGTATTCCAGTGAACTTTCACTAATGGTAAGCGGCGTTGTTTCATCCGCTTGACCTCAGTCCATGGTCACTACGGTTCTTCCAAGAAGGTGAGGCTCTTGTGGAACTCGATCTCATCGAGGAGAATTTCAAGAGTCTCGTTGAATAGATACTTCTTGCAAGTTTGGGACGTGTCGGGTAGAATGTGCTTTATCAAGCTCGTGGGAGTAGATTGAAGTAACGAGTTACAAGGCCGATTCCGACAAGAATCTTGAAAGGCATAATTATCTGGGGTATTGGCTTTCCATGCTTTCCGAAGCGTACTAAGCCTTCCCAGAGTCAGGCTTCCATATGAATTTGGTTTCTTAATCTGGAGTTCTAAAGCTTTCTCCCTCTTGCTTCTCTTCCCAGTCAAGGGTTGCTCCCTTCAGGGTCAAAGTTGGGAGGGGTTCCATATTTTATGAGAAGTTCCAAAGGAACTAAGACGGTAGGTCAACGAGACCCAGAATTTTAGCGTATTCCTGCTAACGCCTTTGGTGCTGACTGTTTCTCAATGGTTTTGATCAATTGAAAGGGTCCTTAAGAATTTCCACCTTCATAATGATGTATCTTAGTAATTTCACTCCTTAATTCCAAAACTCGTATCAAGAGAACTTCGGGTAATGCTTCTCTGATCATATTGCTTCCGTGGTTTGTTGTAGCTACTCTCCTCGGTTTCCTTCTTACTACGAGGGTAGATAAGCAAGTCATTTATAATGACAATGATGAACTGATCCTAGTAAGAATGGCATATCCTATTTATTACGTTCATGAATTCTACGACTGGGTTGGTCCTATCCGAGGGGTATCACTACGAACTTGCAATGTCCGCATTGAAATTGGAGGATTGTCCTCGGACATCCTTCTTCAATACTCGCGACTAGTGATATTCAGATCTCAGGTCCAATTCTTGAAGGGTACCTTGTTCCTTGTGGTTGGTCAGCCTATTCGTCTATGCGAGGCATATAGTCGATGGAATTACGAGCAATTTGCCTTTCTATTTGAAGAATAAGACCAGAGATTACCAGGGTGAGAAGCTTGGTTCTTCAATTACATTGTTGAGTAGTTCGACAGATTTGACCTGGCAGTTCTTGTAGCTCGGTAGGAAGCATGTGGTTTTGGTTTACGAGACTAGGCCTTTTCGGATGGTAGGACACTCACTCGTCCTCCTGGGCAACCTTGCTCCGAAGTTCATGGCAGGACTCGCACCTGGGTGTATCCATCCCAAGCTTCCGTGCTTGAACCTTGTCTATTGTATGCATGACATTCCCGAAAGGTCTCCTGTAAATACTTTTGATAAGGCTTCGGGAAGTATAACACTCCTCTGGTGCATGTTTTCGAGTTTCATAGCGAGAGATGACCCAGAGGTCCGTGCTGGATGTTTATGAGAGACGAAGGTTATGATATTCGGGGGAGTAGGCAAAGGGTCCTTTTGTAGTCGTTAAATTGGGAAGATGAGGGCTATAACGACAACAATATCTCTTTAGATAACATGAGATAAGTTATATTCGTAAGAAGAGATCACTAGAGTGATAGAGTGTCTTGTGTTTCTTTTCCGTGTGTTCCGTTTTGTTTGATGTTATGATTACTGTAGATGATTCATACCATAGTGTCTAGCACTGGTAGTGGGTGTGTTTCAATAGCCAGTAATGATACCTGATATCATGATCCCTGATAGGTCTCCTTACGATCGAGCGGTATATATGAACGTCGTATGTAAGTTGATGTTAGTGAAATCGTCGAGTGGGTGACCCACTCAACCCCTAATACTAGACATGGAATAGGACTCAGGATGGAATTATTTGTTTCAAGACTATAGTATTTTTAATTTTAATTATCCCCGATGTATGGACAAGGTCATCACAACTTACAGGTAATGATCCTAAGCTCATATATGAATGTATTTGGTTTGATTTGTATGAGAGAGAGTATTTTAACTACTTTTTAGAAAGACGGTTACTTTAGTAAGCGTATTAAATTCATTACAAACATATAGTACTTAAACGTTCTTGTCGTTGGAAACATTACAAAAGTCTTAACATGGTTCCCTTACTACTCTTGTTGGTGTGTTAATCACACTCCTCCTGCTCCTTCGTCATTCTTCTCAGTTGGACATTCTCTCTTGAAGTGTGTCGTTTCACTGGATAGGTAGCATATTATGTCTACCTTGGTGCAGGTGATTGAAGGGAGGTGTTGGGTCGGGGCCTTACAAAAACGGACGGTATGCCCTTTCCTGTTGCAGTTTTTACAGTGCATCTCCCGACAAGCCCCATAGTGATGAAAGCCACATTGGTTGCACTTTGGGAGTGATCCCTCATATGTTCTGGCCGGCGTTTGGGTGGCAGACCCCATGGCTAGTGTCGAGGCATGTGTCGTGACTGTTGTTGTAATGGTAGGGGTGGGCATAGGTTGTTGTCTTTTAGTGGATCATTGAGATTGGTGGCACTCTTTCATGTTCCAAAACTTTCTCTTCTTGTTCGTAGGTTTGTGGCTTGAGGTATTTTCGTTGGTAGACACCCATTGGTGTTCCGGATTGTTACCACAATTTGTATTGTTAGTACCGCTTCCACCCCTACTAACGTTGTTAGCATTGAATTGCACCATGACGGCTGTCACGGTTGCCGTGACTACAGCCTGGAAAGTAGCTGCGTCTATCTGCAGTGTTGGCGCCTTGGTAGTTGCTTGGTTGTCTCTAGGTGAAGACACATCTCTTTTTCATGAAGAAAAACGACTTCGTTAGTGGAAATGATTATCTTAAGTGCATCCTTACAATTTATATTTACGCATATAAATTTTTGCACATTACTGTACTGTTCCTAGTGTTTCCGCTAACACTCTTGAGATGGAGTTATGGCAGTAGGTAGGAGTAGGTTTCATACGGGCTTTAAGCTTTACTCATCTTAGAATCATTGTAACGACCGAAAAATACAACCAATTTAAATTTTTCAAAACAATCCATTTTAATAACGTTGTTACAAAAAGGTTTTAAATACATTATTTAATAGAGTATTTTCCCAGGTCCATTTCATAAAACACCAACACGAGGAACGGTACGATCACGCCTTTGCCTTGCCACAGACTCCTGAGAACCTGAAAACATAAAAAAACCACAACTATAAGCCCGAAAGCTTAGTGAGATACCCCCAAAATACCAACCACATATACGCCCTTCCAGGCCACAACCTTCCGGTCCAAAACATATCGCCTGCCGACCCATAGCGTAATGCCTTCCGGCCCATAACGCATAGCCTTCCGACCCATATCATATCGTCTTCCGGCCCGCAACCTAAAAAGCATACATATCAAGACCGAACATAAAACAACCATGCACATAACTTGTAATCATATAACAGTTCACAGTTAACAAATCGGTCAACAGATCACATAACATATCATTACTCTAACCAAGATACCAACCTAGCCGATCACTAGCATAACATCACCCTACGACTCAGCCAACATACTAATTATGCACATACGCCTTTCCAGGCCATGACCTTCCGGTCCACATCGTATTGCCTTGCGGCCCACAACATGTAATGCCTTCCGGCCCATAACGCAACGCCTTCCGACCCATATTCTCGCAATATCATACAACAGACAATTACTCGGAATTCCATCCGATAAAAAGGTTCGGCCTTGGTGCCTTGAACCCTATAGATATAGTGAGGATAACTCACCTCGAAATTGCCGACTGAACAGATAACCAAGCTGTTCCGATCCTTGATACGATCTCCACCACTGGACTACCACCAATGCCCTGAACTCAAAACCGTAATCAACAATTACCAAAATACCCTTGGAAACTATTGGTCAACCCTTGGTCAAAGACCGGGTCAAAGTCAACCCCTGACTGACCCTACTCGCCGAGTCAACCCGATGACTCGCCGAGTCCTTATGCTCAGAACTTCCCTCAATTAGCGACCCAACTCGCCGAGTCACCCCAAGACTCGCGAGTCCCACAACTCTTAGTCCACTCGCACCCAACTCACCGAGTCATCCCTTCACTCACCGATTCATCGACTCAACTGGAAATATTGGGACTTCCTCGACAAGACTCACCGAGTCCAAATGGACTCGTCGAGTCCAAGGCTATCTTCAACCTACTCGCCGAGTTGTTCTTCCAACTCGTTGAGTTCCAAGCCATCTTCAAGCAACTCGTCGAGTCCACCCATGTGATTCGTCGAGTACTACCAGTCTGAATCCATACAGAAGCATCTCAGGCCATGAAATTGATCCAAAACATAGATCCAACCTCCTACAATCCAACCATCACGTAAAGTGGCAAACTTTACGTGAATCTAAAGAGATCTAGGCATTATTAACCTTAGAACCAAGGTTTGGGACATGATAGCTCCATTAACAACACAAGGACAGGGGATTTAATGCTCTTAAGATCTTCTCCACTCCAGATCTGAGGTAGCAACCTCAGATCCATCCCCCAAACATCAAGATGCCACACAACCAAACTCCCCACACAACCCCAAAATGAGAAACTAGGAAAACACAGCCCAAGAACGAAAGTATTACCTCCAAAGGATGCCTCAACAACAATGAAACTCGAATCCAAGAAAAGCCCTTTGATCCAAGCCACTTCTCCTTCAAGATTTCTTCAACCAACACCTCTCCAATCTCTAATTTGCTCCACAAAGGGTCTCTCCTCGAATTTAGGGTTTCTGGGACTCAAGGGGGAAATAAGGGAGGCTGTGGAGGGGCATAATGCTCTTTATATAGGGCCCAACCCCGAAAATTAGGGTTTTCTCCATACAACACCTACTCGCCGAGTCTATCTTTGGACTCACCGAGTAGGCCACTTGATACGCGACCATAGTCGCGACCTGACTCGCCGAGTCTATCCATGGACTCGCCGAGTCACCCTCCGAAACTTACACTTTCAGCCCTTCAACTCAACTCTTGAAATTCCGGGATGTTACAATTTTCCCCCACTTAAATTAGGCTTCGTCTTCGAAGCCTACGACATCTCATCTTCAAATTACTTCCCACGACGCGCCACCTGACCTTGACCGAACCAAGTCCCTCAAGGCACAACCATAGAAACCAGAAGCTCACCTTCTCCTTCCGTACAGTGCCCCAACTACCTGCTCCACCCGGAACCAACTGTACCCTCCGATAATTGCACTCACCAACTGAGAATTACCCATGATTCCTTACTGCTCCAATTCTCATCTTTCACTTGACTCATATGGCTAGAAAACCACGAACCATCGGATCCCCGATCCAAATCCTACTCTATCCATTACATGACGACAGAAGGACCCATTCTTCCAATCCGGAGCGACTCCCCCGAGTTTTCCTCTCGCAATCACACACACATGTTGATCTAGCTCTAGCACCCTCAGGTTTGGAAAACCCGATACACTGATGATATCCTCAAACATCCTTCTAGGATGAACCACTAAAACATACCCAAAACCCTGATCAGAATCTCACTAAGAGTCGAAGACTCTCTCTCTGCATCCCTTCCGAACCCCTCTCCCTGGCTCTACGCCTGCGGTATTCCCTCCGCGCCCTGAGCAAACATAACAAGTCGAATGAGCTTTTATTCTACCGCCGCAACACACTACTCAAAGACCATCGACGGACCACTCCAATCATAACTCTACACTGCCGCTTTCACTTACATGAATTCGCACTCCCTTTTGGAATTTCATTCCTCCTTCTTTCCTTACCAAGGAAACCACTCGTCCGCCCAGTCACCATGACAGGCACTATGGTGCTCATCCCACGCTACATTACCTCTTTAAAGCGTACCCGATATCCATGCATCACCACTACTCTGACTCTCATCGCAGGGACTCTCAAGCCCATGCACTACCTTCACTGCTCAAGATCGCTACCCGGGGCCAGACCTCCCAATGTAATCACACTGCAAAATACGTAACCCATAACCTCAAACTGATCCAACCATACTCGCAGAGTCTTCAGCATGACTGGACCGCCTCCCCAGGCCTTCAGCCAATCTGGACCACTCTTAGAACCTTCAGCCAATCTGACTGGACCGTTCTTCGAGCCTTCGGCCTGACTGGTACGCCTACCGGCCTTCAGTCTGTCCGGACTATTAGATTAATGTCTAAGCCCATAACTATAATTGGTAAGACTTGACCCGACCCGGCATGGTCCATTTGGGTTGCATACCATCATGCACTTAGATAGACTAAATGAGAGAAATAAGATACTTATGGTTATTAATATATTATAAGTTCTAGTATATTAATAATAAGAATAATGAGATTATTTAATTAGTATTGATCAAGAATTAATCTAGCATTAATTGAGTGATCAAAAGAAGACTAATTAAATATGTGGGTTGATTGTGTAAATCATCCATACTTGTATAGTGGGCTAATGCTCCATGGATTATCTAGTTGGGCCAAAACCCATATGATGCTCCATGGATGCTCCATGGTGTATTTTAACCCATGGATCCAAGGAAATGGAAAGTCATGACAATTAGGGTTTACCCTAATTGTATAACTATATATAAGCATCTTATTCTTGAGGAAAATTGGCCACTAGTGAGAATAAGAAAGGGCTAGCCGATTTCATGAAGTGTAGAATTCTCTCAAGCTATTCTAAGTGTTTTGATGATTGTGAACCATTTGAGGTGTCACACTTGGGGCACTAGGCACTCAAGCTTAATGAAGACAAGCACCATCAAAGAGGTATGTATTCTATCTTGTTATATTGATAGTTTTGTATGCTAGTTTAGGATAATACCTTGGATATTCATATTTGCATGTATAATAGAGAAAACATAGATCCAAGGTATTTAGGGTTGCATGTACACATAGGAATGTTAGAATGCTCATAACCCAATAGTGGTATCAGAGCCTAGGCTTGTTTTCTTGTTATACTTGCAATAGAAGCTGAAAAATCGAAATTGGTGTTGTCAGCCCAGCAGACTCGCCGAGTCCATGAAGGGACCTGAGGAGTCCAAGGCAAAATGCATCCAACTCGCCAAGTTATGTTCATGCACTCGATGAGTTGGACCCCAGACAGCATATTTTCGAGTTTTTTGGCTAGAAATGGACTAGGAACATTACCCTAAGTTGTTTTTGAACTTATAAACTTGTTTTTTAATGTGGTAATGTTCATGCTAATCCATTTTCAAAGATAATTGTCAATAGATTCATGTTTTGTATTAGTTTAAGGTTTAGACTAATTACATGAAAAAGTTTGATTTGAATTATCTTGTTCTTATGAGTTGCTTAGATTAATAGAAAAAGTTAATTGAAATAGTTGTTTTCAATCCATTTTAATCTAAGAGTTGAGTATAAAATGTGTTTGTGAAACTTGTCCTCAAGTTACATGAAGAGTCACATTAAAGACTCATAAAACTCATAAAATTGGCAAAGGTTACAAAAAATGAAGAGTCTAGTTCTAATTAATTGGAGTTATGACTCCATAATTTGTCCTCAAGTCATGGAGGACCAAGAGTCTCTTTATTAAATAAATAAAAAATAATAATAATAATAATAATAATAAATGTAACCTTAATTAATTCCATAAGTTATAAAATAAAGAAAAAGTTAATTCTTTATTAGTTTAAAGTCTTCCATAATTTATCCTCAAGTTATGGAACAAATGGCTACAACACTCATGAGTGCTCATAAGTTCTGAGTATTGGATTCAACCCGCGCTCATTGGAATCACTTCATGGATTTTATCACGAGTAATCATGAGACGATAATATGTTATATTCTTCAAACCTAGAGATATGAGTTGTTACTATGAGTTGGTTGTACATTGATTGCACGAAACCGCATTTGGTAACTCGGTGCTATAAAAACGTGTCTTTGTGTATGATTCAACAAGTAATAGAACAAGCCATATAAGTCGAAGTTTATCCATTCCTTTTACCTTCTGGATAAAAGCGATATCTGTGGGCCCCTCGATGATTTGATGATGACAAATGGAAGTGCTCGGCCGGGCCAGGACTGCTTAGATTTGTTCAATTAGTCATTCGTCATAAATCGGAAATTGGGAAACAACAAATGGACAGAGAGAATGATTATAATCCATGTCTCAGTCCATATGATATTTAGAATGGAGGAATATATGATCCCTTATCTAATGGACAAGTCATTGACAAGATCAGAGTTCATCTACAAGGTCAGAGTTCGACAGAAGCTTTTGAGAGCTACGATTGCTAGTTGGTTCCTGAAGTCATACGCAATAATAGTTTTAGACTTATCCAAGTGGGAGACTGGTGGATTAATGTCTAAGCCCATAACTATAATTGGTAAGACTTGACCCGACCCGGCATGGTCCATTTGGGTTGCATACCATCATGCACTTGGATAGACTAAATGAGAGAAATAAGACACTTATGGTTATTAATATATTATAAGCTCTAGTATATTAATAATAAGAATAATGAGATTATTTAATTAGTATTGATCAAGAATTAATCTAGCATTAATTGAGTGATCAAAAGAAGACTAATTAAATATGTGGGTTGATTGTGTAAATCATCCATACTTGTATAGTGGGCTAATGCTCCATGGATTATCTAGTTGGGCCAAAACCCATATGATGCTCCATGGATGCTCCATGGTGTATTTTAACCCATGGATCCAAGGAAATGGAAAGTCATGACAATTAGGGTTTACCCTAATTGTATAACTATATATAAGCATCTTTTTCTTGAGGAAAATTGGCCACTAGTGAGAATAAGAAAGGGCTAGCCGATTTCATGAAGTGTAGAATTCTCTTAAGCTATTCTAAGTGTTTTGATGATTGTGAACCATTTGAGGTGTCACACTTGGGGCACTAGGCACTCAAGCTTCATGAAGACAAGCACCATCAAAGAGGTATGTATTCTATCTTGTTATATTGATAGTTTTGTGTGCTAGTTTAGGATAATACCTTGGATATTCATATTTGCATGTATAATAGAGAAAACATAGATCCAAGGTATTTAGGGTTGCATGTACACATAGGAGTGTTAGAATGCTCATAACCCAACACGGACTGCTCAACTAGCATTCATCATTCCGAACTATACCTTCGGGAAACCTTCCGTGCATACCGTTCTAGCCCTCTAGGGGTTCCGAACTCTATCTCCATCATACATACTCGATCCCGGCCTGCTCCCATACCTTCCACAATCAATTTCTCTAGGTCTGTATTCCACCCCGCACGCCTGTTACTCACCCATACGAGCCTGCTCTCGGCTAATAGAAATACCGATGAATTCCCAAACAGCTAAACAACCTATCAGGCCCAACGATCATCCGGAGAATTTTCCAATTCTCCCCCGCTTAAGACACTGAAAATTAATCACCGGTCGCCATCACCGATCTCCCAAAGCAACCTTGCAGAAAATCAACACTTCCACGCAAAATGTTTCTCACCAGCGCTAACAACTTCCATAAAAATCATGTTTCCACACTCAACAACCCGCTCGAAAGGAACCCAATCTTCAAATATCCATTCCTCAGACTGCAGAATCTACACGGCCTTCAAACCAACGCCGCATCCGCCACCAATCCTCACAAGATAAACAACGATAGCTCGAAGCACTAATCCATAACCATATCGATCCTTCAGGGAACAAAGGATACCAAAACGAAATCTCGAACACAACTCGCCAAACCCTCAAGGAACAACGGATACCACACGAACACCCGAAACACAAATCCATAACCAACCAACGAAACTAGCAGATAACAATACTCCACAATAATCATAAATAATCAAAAACAGTAGGAAGAACATACCCGCAGTAGCAAGCTGAAAAACACGACACTAAGCCCTTGGGGGCTCCGCTCCACCCTGACCTCCACCTGTGATCCTCAACGTAGCCGGTGTTGGAGCTTGCACCGGTCGTGCAACAAGCCGTGGACAGTTGACCTTCAAATTTCCAACTTGATGACAATGATAGCATATCCTCAAATCCCGAACTAGCACTGACTGCCGACAATCCCTCGCATAGTGTCCCTCCTTTCCGCACTTGCGGCGTGCTCCACCGGACCGAAAAACCCCGGGGTGACCCCTTCCACACTTTCCACAGACGTGGCTACCCTGATCTCCCATCCCGGAATCAACGGTCTTAGACCATTTCGTCGCCGGATACGATTGAACCGGAGCTTGCCTCAGCTCCCGCATCTGCAACTCAATCTCTAACTCACGCCGCCTGGCGGCCTCCTGCAACTCCAGCAAAGTCTCGGACCTCTACGCAGACACAAACTGTCTGATGTCTCTCTTTAGCATACTCAGATATCGGGACATCTGAGCCTGCTCCGAAGCGAACTCAGGGCAAAATTTGGCCTCTTAGTGAACATCCTGGTGATTTCCGTCACCGACTCCGAATCCTGCTTCAGCTCTAGGAACTCCCGAGCCAACCTCTCCCTCTCTACTTGCGGAACATATCGAGTACTGAACATCTCTCTAAACTAATCCCATGAAATCGCAGCCCTCTGCGCATCCGAATATGACCCCGTGGTCAACCTCCACCAATCCTTTGCCCCGAGCCTCAACAGGTTCAGAGCACACCTCACCTTCTGATCAGCAGGGCATGAACACATGAAGAAACACCCCTCCACGTCCGATAACCATCTCATAGCAACAATCGGGTTCTGAACTCCATCGAAGGTGGGAGGCTCCGTATTATCGAAGTCCTAATACTGAAAATCCCTGTCAGCTCCTCCCCCTACCACTGCTACAGCCACTGTAGCTGCCGCGGCAGCCGTCCCCGCGAGAGCCGCATAGTGCTCATCAAAATACTCCACCATGGCGGTCTTGCTCGACCCAAACAACTCCGACAGTTTAGCCCGAAACAATGCAGCAACTTCATCATTCAGGATCTCACGAATCCTCGTATCCTACTCGTGCGTACTCATCTGACTGACAACCTCGGGCTGTACGGACCCACCCGGAACTCCCTCTCCTGCTCCTGATCCTGACCCGGATCCACTGCCAGCGTGTCCTGAAGTCTCCATACTGAAAATAAACCACCAGAAATCTCAGACACTTCCCACTATCCCTGGAACCAACTCCCAACCCAACCCTAGAGGTCATGGTTTCCCTGATACGCGTATGGGTCCGTGCTTTCAGTAGTACGGGCCCATAATACCTTCCACACCTACCCATATTTGTATGAAGTACTTCCACAACACCCTAGCGAAACATACATAACAACGCTCTATCCTCACGACTAAAGGAACACTAGAAATCTCTCACAAGAAGACTCTAGGCTAGCAGGCATCATAAATCAGGCAACACGTCAAGAAATCCTGAAGATCCCTAGTCTAACTCTAGCATGTTGTTCTATTTAAAGCTCAAATAAACAATGTCATGAATGGTAATTTGGGGTTACTTACTGGCTCCGGCTGATTGTACCTCTGCGTCCTTCTTTACTTATTTTGAAAACCATTTCAAATTCTCTTTTGAAAGCCCTCCTCGATTTGAGACTGGAGTCACACAAGTGTTCCTCCAATTCACTCAAACCAAGGCTCTGATACCAACTTGTAACGACCGAAAAATACAACCAATTTAAATTTTTCAAAACAATCCATTTTAATAACGTTGTTACAAAAAGGTTTTCAATACATTATTTAACAGAGTATTTTTCCCAGGTCCATTTCATAAAACACCAACACGAGAAACGGTACGATCACGCCTTTGCCTTGCCACAGACTCCTGAGAACCTGAAAACATAAAAAAAACCACAACTGTAAGCCCGAAAGCTTAGTGAGATACCCCCAAAATACCAACAACATATACGCCCTTCCAGGCAACAATCTTCCGGTCCAAAACATATCGCCTTCCGGCCAATAGCGTAATGCCTTCCGGCCCATAACGCATAGCCTTCCGGCCCATATCTTATCGTCTTCTGGCCCGCAACATAAAAAGCATACATATCATGACAGAACATAAAACAACCATGCACATAACATGTAATCATATAACAGTTCACAGTTAGCAAATCGGTCAACAAATCACATAACATATCATTACTCTAACCAAGATACCAACCTAGCCGATCACTAGCATAACATCACCCTACGACTCAGCCAACATACTAATTATGCACGTACACCTTTCCAGGCCATGACCTTCTGGTCCACATCGTATTTCCTTTCGGCCCACAACATGTAATGCCTTCCGACCCATAACGTAACGCGTTCCGGCCCATATTCTCGCAATATCATACAATAGACAATTACTCGGATTTCCATCCGATAAAAAGGGTCGGCCTTGGTGCCTTAAACCCTATAGATATAGTGAGGATAACTCACCTCGAAACTGCCGACTGAATAGATAACCAAAGCTATTCTGATACTTGATATGATCTCCACCACGGGACTACCACCAATGCCCTGAACTCAAAACCATAATCAACAATTGCCAAAATACCCTTGGAAACTACTGGTCAACCCTTGTTCAAAGACCGGGTCAAAGTCAACCCCCGACTGACCCTACTCGCCGAGTCAACCCGATGACTCGCCGAGTCCTTATGCTCAGAACTTCCCTCAATTAGCGACGCAACTCGCCGAGTCACCCCAAGACTCGCGAGTCCCACAACTCTTAGTCCACTCGCACCCAACTCACCGAGTCATCCCTTGACTCACCGATTCATCGACTCAACCGGAAATATTGGGACTTCCTCGACAAGACTCGTCGAGTCCAAGGCTATCTTCAACCTACTCGCCGAGTTGTTCTTCCAACTCGTCGAGTTCCAAGTCATCTTCAAGCAACTCGTCGAGTCCACCCATGTGACTCGTTGAGTACTACCGGTCTGAATCCATACAGAAGCATCTCAGGCCATGCAATTGATCCAAAACATAGATCCAACCTCCTACAATCCATCCATCACGTAAAGTGGCAAACTTTACGTGAATCTAAAGATATCTAGGCCTTATTCACCTTAGAACCAGGGTTTGGGACATGATAGCTCCATTAACAACACAAGGACAGGGGCTTTAATGCTCTTAAGATCTTCTCCACTCCAGATCTGAGGTAGCAACCTCAGATCCATCCCCCAAACATCAAGATGCCACACAACCAAGCTCCCCACACAACCCCAAAATGAGAAATTAGGAAAACATAGCTCAAGAACGAAAGTATTACCTCCAAAGGATGCCTCAACAGCAATGAAACTCGAATCTAAGCAAAGCCCTTTGATCCAAGCCACTACTCCTTCAAGATTTCTTCAACCAACACCTCTCCAAGCTCTAATTTGCTCCACAAAGGGACTCTCCACGAATTTAGGGTTTCTGGTACTCAAGGGGGAAATAAGGGAGGTTGTGGAGGGGCATAATGCTCTTTATATAGGGCCCAACCCCGAAAATTAGGGTTTTCTCCATAGAGCACCTACTCGCCGAGTCCATCTTTGGACTCGCCGAGTAGGCCACTTGATACGCGACCATAGTCGCGACCTGACTCGTCGAGTCTATCCATGGAATCGCCGAGTCACCCTCCGAAACTTACACTTTCAGCCCTTCAACTCAACTCTTGAAATTTCGGGATGTTACAATTCTCCCCGACTTAAATTAGGCTTCATCCTCGAAGCCTACGGCATCTCATCTTCAAATTACTTCCCACGACGCGCCACCTGACCTTGACCGAACCAAGTCCCTCAAGGCACAACCATAGAAACCAGAAGCTCACCTTCTCCTTCCATACAGTGCCCCAACTACCTGCTCCACCCGGAACCAACTGTACCCTCCGATAACTGCACTCACCAACTGAGAATTACCCATGATTCCTTACTGCTCCAATTCTCATCTTTCACTTGACTCATATGGCTAGAAAACCACGAACCATCGGATCCCCGATCCGAATCCTACTCTATCCATTACATGACGACAGAAGGACCCATTCTTCCAATCCGGAGCGACTCCCCCGAGTTCTCCTCTCGCAATCACACACACATGCTGATCTAGCTCTAGCACCCTCAGGTTTGGAAAACCCGATACACTGATGATATCCTCAAACATCCTTCTAGCATGAACCGCTAAAACATACCCAAAACCCTGATCTGAATCTCACTGAGAGTCCAAGACTCTCTCTCTGCATCCCTTCCGAACCTCTCTCCCTAGCTCTACGCCTGCGGTATTCCCATCGCGCCCTGAGCAAACATAACAAGTCGAATGAGCTTTTATTCTACCGCCGCAACACGCTACTCAAAGACCATCGACGGACCACTCCAATCATAACTCTACACTGCCGCTTTCACTTACGTGAATTCGCACTCCCTTTTGGAATTTCATTCCTCCTTCTTTCCTTACCAAGGAAACCACTCGTCCGCCGAGTCACCATGACAGGCACTATGGTGCTCATCCCACGCTACATTACCTCTTTAAAGCGTACCCGACATCCATGCATCACCACTACTCTGACTCTCATCGCAGGGACTCTCAAGCCCATGCACTACCTTCACTGCTCAAGATCGCTACCCGGGGCCAGACCTCCCAATGTAATCACACTGCAACATACGTAACCCATAACCTCGAACTGATCCAACCATACTCGCAGAGTCTTCATCATGACTGGACCGTCTCCCCAGGCCTTCAGCCAATCTGGACCACTCTTAGAACCTTCAGCCAATCTGACTGGACCGTTCTCCGAGCCTTCGGCCTGACTGGTACGCCTACCGACCTTCAGTCTGTCCAGACCGCTCAACTAGCATTCATCATTCCGAACTATCCCTTCGGGAAACCTTCCGTGCATACCGTTCTAGCCCTCTAGGGGTTCCGAACTCTATCTCCATCATACATACTCGATCCCGGCCTGCTCCCATGCCTTCCACAATCAATTTCTCTAGGTCTGTATTCCGCCCCGCACGCCTGTTACTCACCCATACGAGCCTGCTCTCGGCTAATAGAAATACCGATGAATTCCCAAACAGCTAAACAACCTATCAGGCCCAACGATCATCCGGAGAATTTTCCAATTCTCCCCCACTTAAGACACTGAAAATTAATCACCGGTCGCCATCACCGATCTCCCAAAGCAACCTTGCAGAAAATCAACACTTCCACGCAAAATGTTTCTCACCAGCGCTAACAACTTCCATAAAAATCATGTTTCCACACTAAACAACCCGCTCGAAAGGAACCCAATCTTCAAATATCCACTCCTCAGACTGCAGAATCTACCCGGCCTTCAAACCAACACCGCATCCGCCACCAATCCTCACAAGATAAACAACGATAGCTCGAAGTACTAATCCATAACCATATCGATCCTTTAGGGAACAAAGGATACCAAAACGAAATCTCGAACACAACTCGCCAAACCCTCAAGGAACAACGGATACCACACGAACACCCGAAACGCAAATCCATAACCAACCAACGAAACTAGCAGATAACAATACTCCACAATAATCATTAATAATCGAAAACAGTAGAAAGAACATACCCGTAGTAGCAAGTTGAAAAGCACGACCCTAAGCCCTTGGGGGCTCCGCTCCACCCTGACCTCCACCTGTGATCCTCAACGTAGCCAGTGCTGGAGCCTGCACCGGTCCTGCAACAAGCCGTGGACAGTTGACCTTCAAATTTCCAACTTGATGACAATGATAGCATATCCTCAAATCCCGAACTAGCACTGACTGCCGACAATCCCTCGCATAGTGTCCCTCCTTTCCGCACTTGCGGCGTGCTCCACCGGACCGAAAAACCCCGGGGTGACCCCTTCCACACTTTCCACAGACGTGGCTACCCTGATCTCCCATCCCGGAATCAACGGTCTTAGACCATTTCGTCGCCGGATACGATTGAACCGGAGCTTGCCTCAGCTCCCGCATCTGCAACTCAATCTCTAACTCACGCCGCCTGGCGGCCTCCTGCAACTCCAGCAAAGTCTCGGACCTCTACGCAGACACAAACTGTCTGATGTCTCTCTTTAGCATACTCAGATATCGGGACATCTGAGCCTGCTCCGAAGCGAACTCAGGGCAAAACATCGCCCTCTCAGTGAACATCCTGGTGATTTCCGTCACCGACTCCGAATCCTGCTTCAGCTCTAGGAACTCCCGAGCCAACCTCTCCCTCTCTACTTGCGGAACATATCGAGTACTGAACATCTCTCTAAACTAATCCCATGAAATCGCAGCCCTCTGCGCATCCGAATATGACCCCGTGGTCAACCTCCACCAATCCTTTGCCCCGAGCCTCAACAGGTTCAGAGCACACCTCACCTTCTGATCAGCAGGGCATGAACACATGAAGAAACACCCCTCCACGTCCGATAACCATCTCATAGCAACAATCGGGTTCTGAACTCCATCGAAGGTGGGAGGCTCCGTATTATCGAAGTCCTAATACTGAAAATCCCTGTCAGCTCCTCCCCCTACCACTGCTACAGCCACTGTAGCTGCCGCGGCAGCCGTCCCCGCGAGAGCCGCATAGTGCTCATCAAAATACTCCACCATGGCGGTCTTGATCGACCCAAACAACTCCGACAGTTCAGCCCGAAACAATGTTGCAACTTCATCATTCAGGATCTCACGAATCCTCGCATCCAACTCGTGCGTACTCATCTGACTGACAACCTCGGGCTGTACGGACCCACCTGGAACTCCCTCTCCTGCTCCTGATCCTGACCCGGATCCACTCCCAGCGTGTCCTGAAGTCTCCATACTGAAAATAAACCACCAGAAATCTCAGACACTTCCCACTATCCCTGGAACCAACTCCCAACCCAACCCTAGAGGTCATGGTTTCCCTGATACGCGTATGGGTCCGTGCTTTCTGTAGTACGGGCCCATACTACCTTCCACACCTACCCATATTTGTATGAAGTACTTCCACAACACCCTAGCGAAACATACATAACAACGCTCTATCCTCACGACTAGAGGAACACTAGAAATCTCTCACAAGAAGACTCTAGGCTAGCAGGCATCATAAATCAGGCAACACGTCAAGAAATCCTGAAGATCCCTAGTCTAACTCTAGCATGTTGTTCTATTTGAAGCTCAAATAAACAGTGTCATGAATGGTAATTTGGGGTTACTTACTGGCTCCGGCTGATTGTACCTCCGCGTCCTCCTTTACTTATTTTGAAAACCATTTCAAATTCTCTTTTGAAAGCCCTCCTCGATTTGAGACTGGAGTCACACAAGTGTTCCTCCAATTCACTCAAACCAAGGCTCTGATACCAACTTGTAACGACCGAAAAATACAACCAATTTAAATTTTTCAAAACAATCCATTTTAATAACGTTGTTACAGAAAGGTTTTCAATACATTATTTAACAAAGTATTTTTCCCAGGTCCATTTCATAAAACACCAACGCGAGGAACGGTACGATCACGCCATTGCCTTGCCACAGACTCCTGAGAACCTGAAAACATAAAAAAACCACAACTGTAAGCCCGAAAGCTTAGTGAGATACCCCCAAAATACCAACAACATATACGCCCTTCCAGGCCACAACCTTCCATTCCAAAACATATCGCCTTCCGGCCCATAGCGTAATGCCTTCCGGCCCATAACGCATAGCCTTCCGGCCCATATCATATCGTCTTCCAGCCCGCAACATAAAAAGCATACATATCATGACAGAAGATAAAACAACCATGCACATAACATGTAATCATATAACAGTTCACAGTTAGCAAATCGGTCAACAGATCACATAACATATCATTACTCTAACCAAGATACCAACCTAGCCGATCACTAGCATAACATCACCCTACGACTCAGCCAACATACTAATTATGTACATACGCCTTTCCAGGCCATGACCTTCTGGTCCACATCGTATTGCCTTCCGGCCCACAACATGTAATGCCTTCCGGCCAATAACGTAACGCCTTCCGGCCCATATTCTCGCAATATCATACAACAGACAATTACTCGGATTTCGATCCGATAAAAAGGGTCGGCCTTGGTGCCTTAAACCCTATAGATATAGTGAGGATAACTCACCTCGAAACTGCTGACTGAACAGATAACCCAAGCTATTCCGATCCTTGATACGATCTCCACCACGGGACTACCACCAATGCCCTGAACTCAAAACCATAATCAACGATTACCAACATACCCCTTGAAGCTACTGGTCAACCCTTGTTCAAAGACCGGGTCAAAGTCAACCCCCAACTGACCCTACTCGCCGAGTCAACCCGATGACTCGCCGAGTCCTTATGCTCAGAACTTCCCTCAATTAGCGACCCAACTCGCCGAGTCACCCCAAGACTCGTCGAGTCCCACAACTCTTAGTCCACTCGCACCCAACTCACTGAGTCATCCCTTGACTCACCAATTCATCGACTCAACTAGAAATATTAGGACTTCCTCGACAAGCCTCGCCGAGTCTAAATGGACTCGTCGAGTCCAAGGCTATCTTCAACCTACTCGCCGAGTTGTTCTTCCAACTCGTCGAGTTCCAGGCCATCTTCAAGCAACTCGTCGAGTCGACCAATGTGACTCGTTGAGTACTATCGGTCTGAATCCATACAGAAGCATCTCAGGCCATGCAATTGATCCAAAACATAGATCCAACCTCCTACAATCCATCCATCACGTAAAGTGGCAAACTTTACGTGAATCTAAAGAGATCTAGGCCTTATTCACCTTAGAACCAAGGTTTGGGACATGATATCTCCATTAACAACACAAGGACAGGGGCTTTAATGCTCTTAAGATCTTCTCCACTCCAGATATGAGGTAGCAACCTCAGATCCATCCCCCAAACATCAAGATGCCACACAACCAAGCTCCCCACACAACCCCAAAATGAGAAACTAGGAAAACACATCCCAAGAACGAAAGTATTACCTCCAAAGGATGTCTCAACAACAATGAAACTCAAATCTAAGCAAAGCCCTTTGATCCAAGCCACTTCTCCTTCAAGATTTCTTCAACCAACACCTCTCCACGCTCTAATTTTCTCCACAAAGGGACTCTCCACGAATTTAGGGTTTCTGGGACTCAAGGGGGAAATAAGGGAGGCTCTGGAGGGGCATAATGCTCTTTATATAGGGCCCAACCCCGGAAATTAGTGTTTTCTCCATACAGCACCTACTCTCCGAGTCCATCTTTGGACTCGCCGAGTAGGCCACTTGATATGTGACCATAGTCGTGACCTGACTCGTCGAGTCTATCCATGGACTCGCTGAGTCACCCTCCGAAACTTACACTTTCAGCCCTTTAACTCAACTCTTGAAATTTCGGGATGTTACAATTCTCCCCGACTTAAATTATGCTTCGTCTTCGTAGCCTACGGCATCTTAACTTCAAATTACTTCCCACGATGCGCCACCTGACCTTGACCGAACCAAGTCCCTCAAGGCACAACCATAGAAACCAGAAGCTCACCTTCTCCTTAAATACGGTGCCCCAACTACCTGCTCCACCCGGCACCAGCTGTACCCTCCGATAACCGCACTCAACAACCGAGAATTACCCATGACTCAACCTGAGTCCACTCGCACCCAACTCACCGAGTCATCCCTTGACTCACCGATTCATCGACTCAACCGGAAATATTGGGACTTCCTCTACAAGACTCGCCGAGTCCAAATGGACTCGTCGAGTCCAAGGCTATCTTCAACCTACTCGCCGAGTTGTTCTTCCAACTCGTCGAGTTCCAGGCCATCTTCAAGCAACTCGTCGAGTCCACCCATGTGACTCGTTGAGTACTACCGGTCTGAATCCATACAGAAGCATCTCAGGCCATGCAATTGATCCAAAACATAGATCCAACCTCCTACAATCCATCCATCACGTAAAGTGGCAAACTTTACGTGAATCTAAAGAGATCTAGGCCTTATTCACCTTAGAACCAAGGTTTAGGACATGATATCTCCATTAACAACACAAGGACAGGGGCTTTAATGCTCTTAAGATCTTCTCCACTCCAGATATGAGGTAGCAACCTCAGATCCATCCCCCAAACATCAAGATGCCACACAACCAAGCTCCCCACACAACCCCAAAATGAGAAACTAGGAAAACACAGCCCAAGAACGAAAAGTATTACCTCCAAAGGATGCCTCAACAGCAATGAAACTCAAATCTAAGCAAAGCCCTTTGATCCAAGCCACTTCTCCTTCAAGATTTCTTCAACCAACACCTCTCCACGCTCTAATTTGCTCCACAAAGGGACTCTCCACGAATTTAGAGTTTCTGGGACTCAAGGGGGAAATAAGGGAGGCTCTGGAGGGGCATAATGCTCTTTATATAGGGCCCAACCCCGGAAATTAGGGTTTTCTCCATACAGCACCTACTCTCCGAGTCCATCTTTGGACTCGCCGAGTAGGCCACTTGATATGTGACCATAGTCGTGACCTGACTCGTCGAGTCTATCCATGGACTCGCCGAGTCACCCTCCGAAACTTACACTTTCAGCCCTTTAACTCAACTCTTGAAATTTCGGGATGTTACAATTCTCCCCGACTTAAATTATGCTTCGTCTTAGTAGCCTACGGCATCTTAACTTCAAATTACTTCCCACGACGCGCCACCTGACCTTGACCGAACCAAGTCCCTCAAGGCACAACCATAGAAACCAGAAGCTCACCTTCTCCTTAAATACGGTGCCCCAACTACCTGCTCCACCCGGCACCAGCTGTACCCTCCGATAACCGCACTCAACAACCGAGAATTACCCATGACTCAACCTGAGTCCACTCGCACCCAACTCACCGAGTCATCCCTTGACTCACCGATTCATCGACTCAACCGGAAATATTGGGACTTCCTCGACAAGACTCGCCGAGTCCAAATGGACTCGTCGAGTCCAAGGCTATCTTCAACCTACTCGCCGAGTTGTTCTTCCAACTCGTCGAGTTCCAGGCCATCTTCAAGCAACTCGTCGAGTCCACCCATGTCACTCGTTGAGTACTACCGGTCTGAATCCATACAGAAGCATCTCAGGCCATGCAATTGATCCAAAACATAGATCCAACCTCCTACAATCCATCCATCACGTAAAGTGGCAAACTTTACGTGAATCTAAAGAGATGTAGGCCTTATTCACCTTAGAACCAAGGTTTGGGACATGATAGCTCCATTAACAACACAAGGACAGGGGATTTAATGCTCTTAAGATCTTCTCCACTCCAGATCTGAGGTAGCAACCTCAGATCATTCCCCCAAACATCAAGATGCCACACAACCAAGCTCCCCACACAACCCCAAATTGAGAAACTAGGAAAACACAGCCCAAGAACGAAAAGTATTACCTCCAAAGGATGCCTCAACAGCAATGAAACTCAAATCTAAGCAAATCGCTTTGATCCAAGCCACTTCTCCTTCAAGATTTCTTCAACCAACACCTCTCCAAGCTCTAATTTGCTCCACAAAGGGACTCTCCACGAATTTAGGGTTTCTGGGACTCAAGGGGGAAATAAGGGAGGCTGTGGAGGGGCATAATGCTCTTTATATAGGGCCCAACCCCGAAAATTAGGGTTTTCTCCATACAGCACCTACTCGCCGAGTCCATCTTTGGACTCGCCGAGTAGGCCACTTGATACGCGACCATAGTCGCGACCTAACTCGTCGAGTCTATCCATGGACTTGCCGAGTCACCCTTCGAAACTTACACTTTCAGCCCTTCTACTCAACTCTTGAAATTCCGGGATGTTATAATTTAAAGTGGGTTAGATCTGATCCCACATCGGCTGGGAAGGAGAACTAAGCATTCCTTATAAGGGGTGTGGATACCTTCCCTATCACAACGCGTTTTAAAGTAGTGAGGGCAACAGATCCCTTAGGAACTCTACAGTTAAGCGTGCTCAGGCGGGAGTAGTACCAGGATGGGTGACCCTCTGGGAAGTCCTCGTGCCGAGTGGCCCAAAGCGGACAATATTGTGATACGTGCCAGAAGGGGATGTTACAAATGGTATCAGAGCTAGGGCACGGGTTGATGTGTTCGACAGGGACGTCGAACCTTATAATGGGGGGGGGGGGGGAGTGAAAGTGGTTAGATCTGATCGCACATCGGCTGGGAAGGAGAACTAAGCATTCCTTATAAGGGGTGTGGATACCTTCCCTATCACAACGCGTTTTAAATCTGTGAGGGCAGCAGATCCCATAAGAACTCTGCAGTTAAGCGTGCTCGGGCGGGAGTAGTACCAGGATGGGTGACCCCCTGGGAAGTCCTCGTGCCGAGTGGCCCAAAGCGGACAATATTGTGATACGTGCCAGAGGGGGATGTTACAATCATGTTTGTCCGAACACACTTGGCTGAGGTGTTTTGATGGGACCTGGTGTATTAGTGCCTGAATGTTCGCACTCCATAGGTCTATGAAGAAGAAACTTCTCTACAAAATGTTTAAACTTGAGATGATAATGAGTTTTTAGAATGGCTATATGTCGCGAGTTTTCTAACTAAGTTTATCTCATATCGATTTGTAACGTAATTCGGTTGTTGAGGGTGTTCTGAAAAGAATTTATAACGAGATTCTTTATATGGTAAACTCATGTATTTTAGTAGTTCTGTATCCAAGTGAAACCTTATACATGACCCAAGCTAGGTCCTTATCATGACCTATTGATGTATGCTTAGTTATATAATTAAGGCTAAATAGACCTTCGGGTCTGTTAGGTACATCCTAAGCCATCTTGTTAATATGACTCTAGTAATCATGTTTTTGGTGAAAGTGTTGACCTCGATGCAGGTCTACCTCACATTTGTGCATGGACGAGTTTTCATAGTAACTAGATCTCTCGATTAGTATGACCACTTAATTTGCACTGTCGTGCTTTTACCTATATAAGAGTAGTACCAACGCATACTCATGAACCTAATTTACCAGGTCTGGTGAGCGGTATGAACGCTACTCACGACGATCCATCCCTTGTGATGCCTGAGGCTAGGTCGATGCATCTTGTAACTTTGCCAATCGATGCTTGGTTGCAATCATCCTTCCTTTGAATGTCGTGTGTCTACCCTGTTACTCTCTTTCCTCTTCACGAGCGGCGATAAGGTCCTAAAATGAGAGTTGGTCTCGGGAATAGTAGTCTAATTCTGAGTCACGGGTACATGAGATGGTAGGGTCCATAGTAGCGCGCAGTTTTATGAACTCGGATTGAAGTCTTCCTATTTTAATCCCCGATGTTCGCGATCCGGCAGGTCTTCGCCGGAAGGGCTCTGTCAGTCGGTCCCCAGTGGAGGTCATAGCACCCTCGTTGGTCTCCACATTGTGGTTGTTGTCATTGTTGTCGACATTCAACCCTTGATCACGATTGCCCAATGGGGCACAGGTTCGATATAGTCGAAACGGTTCGCGGAACCCTTGTTATGCATGGAGGATCGATTACCTCTGGTTCCGCTTTTGATTCTTCTCATAACCATTCACCATTCCTCGAGTTCGGATTAGGATAGTAAGGGTCGTCCGGTAAGTAGGATCGTGCTATGCTGTACTTGCAAGAATAGGAGTGGAAGAGATAATTACTAGGCGTCTAACTCTATAATCAATTACTTATAGGGGTGATCCTTATTAGTTACTTCTATAATGAAATAGTGCATACTAATTACATATAAAAAGATATGATAGACCTTCGAATAAGTGATCCCACCCTAGGTCCACATCCAAACAAGGAAAAGGAAGTAAGGTAATGACCAAAAATTCTAAGTCTATGATTTCTAAGTTATATATAACCTTAAAGTATCCACTTAGGGACTATAGACCTATTATTAAGGATCTATTTAGGTTTCATATAAGTTATGATATTACAAAATACTCCTATAGTATTTTAAACTCATGTTCTGTTCTAATGTTCTCATTATGGTAGTGTTGGTAAGTTTTAGACTTGTTGCCATATCACAACTATTCTTGGGTATGTGCTAATCATTCCTCAGACCAGCATAGTTGATCAGGCTAATCATTACTTTTGTTTTGTCCTAGAATGATGCTGACCTTAGTATGTATGTATGCATGTATACTTTTAATAGTTTGTATATCTTATGTGGTTCGATATACTTAGTTCACTATAAACAATACTCTGATACTAATCTGTCACACCCACAAACCAAGGATGGCGGAAACTTCCGGGGGTGGAGGACTTCATGTAGAGTATCACAACAACGAGTATAATAGTGCTCAAAGTAAATACAACCATCACAAATATTATTGAAAAAGTTACATCAAAGTATATGTTTACATGATTCACATCAATTACATTATGATACAAAATGAACTGTTTGAAGAATTATCATCCCATCCTCAAAACATTGTTGATTTCCTGTTTCACTGAATTCCTGAGAATACAAGTAGTTTTGAAAAAGTGTCAACACAAAGGTTTGTGAGTTCATAAGAGATTTCGTTAGAGAAGTAAACCGTTTTCCTTGGAAAAAGCGTTAGAATATGTATCCAGAAAATCCAATATTTTGTTTATTTCCCAGGACCAAGAAATAACAAGTATTGGCCATACTTAAAGATATAAAAGTGGTTTCAATTGATGTGTAGTCATAAATACCAAAACCTAAAGTGTACAGTAATATCTGTACTTATTGATATAAAAGTGATTTTAAATCGACATAAAACCCCTTTAGGTTTTATAAAAATCCCGTAAACTTTATGTATTGTTATCTCCCTATGTGAGTTGCTATAACCATACTATGACTGAATGAACCTGCCACGCCGTTTCTCAGGCATCGCGAAACTGAAATGAAATTTGTCACCCGTAGACCTGCAGGTCCCACTGTAGCTAGCAGCAACGTGTGCGGTGTCAAACCTAATATAGATCTATACACAACCATCACGTTCTCCCTCCAGGAGACTCTGATTATAACTATCACGAATTTAGATCCCGCACTCGGACGTACGGAAAGAGATTGTCTCACAATTTAGGTTAACAAGTTTACGTGTGTTGTGCGTGAGTGTAAAACCTTTTTGTATGAATGTACCATTTTTGTACGAGTGTGTTATGTGATGAATCATAAACTATACCTATTATAGTTTATCCAAAATGCTTGTAATATATAAGAACTCTTTTATGATAATGCATTAGTGTTATGAATCCATAAAATATGCTTATTATAGCTTAATATACGTGTTCTAAATGAATGAATAATCTTATCATGAATGACTAAGTTTCAGTTTATGATGATAAAATAACAAGGAAACACATTCAATATTAAGAACTTATGGTTCTACGCCTTGTTCAACATAATACAAAGTGTTATGAAATTTATATGCTGTTAACTAAATTTAACCTTTCTACGTTGTTTTAGAAAAGACATAGAAAAATCATACAAAGTCGAAAACTAAATCCGTAAATTCTGAGAGTTCCCAAAATGTGTTTAGTTTACTCATAATTTTTATCATGATTTTTAATGACCTCCAACTTGGGTGAAAAAGTCCGTAATCACAAACTGGTCCGGATTGGTATTTGAAATGATAGGCAGTTTAGTAAAAAATCACCATAAATTGTAGAAAAATCGTATGGAGATATGCAAGTAGTCATTTTAAAGCTAAGATCTTGATCTACTTGCACCTTGTACATTTTTGAAAACAAAAATGTTTAAGTTTCCCAAAACAGTCCGTGAATGGAGTTGAACTTTTCTGATGAAGGTTGTTACAAAAGTTTAGTTATGTTCTTGGTGTTTTAACTTGTATTCCCCCATGAAAACTTGAGAGAACATAAACATGTAGGGGTATGAACTCACCTTGAGTGATTTCAGAAGATGGATGATAGAGAAAAGAAGTGTTCAACTCAAGAACACTTGGGAGGTGCTTGAAGATTTGAGGCGCTAACAACAAATATGACGATATTTGTGTAAGAAATCAATGATTTGAGTAGAATGATGTGTAATAATCACAAGGAGGATGTTAATACTTACCAAAAGTAGAAGAAAAGTTTGGAGTATAGCCTTGAATCTTGAATTTTTAAAGAGAGGAAGTGAGAGAGAAGATATGTTTGATCTTTGGTGGATGAATGAGAAAATGAGAGAAGTGTGAGGAGAGAGGAGACTTTTCTAGCCTTTGACTAACTGTGAGGTTGGAAAAAGGTGGGAAAAGTACAATGAAGTGACTTGGTAAGGGCTGATGGTGAATAATGACATGGAGTGGGTATGGGAGCGGTTGCTTGTGTCATAAGGTAAACCAAAGTCAAAAGTCGACCTCAATTATTCACCCAGTAGATTTTATTATTTAAATAAGGAATTTTAATGAAAATATTATTAAACTATGAATATTTAGGGTTTATTATGTTAAAATACGAGTTTGAGTGAAAATCTCGCGTTAAAATCTCGAAAAACGAGCTTAAAATGTTAAAAATATTGAAAATGGGTGAAAAGCGTCAAAAATCTGAAGTCTGGCCGGAGGTTCTGTCTTCTGGTTGTTGGAACCGACAGTAGCAGAGAAGGACCGAGAGGAGGAGAAGGGACCGAGAGTGCGAGAAGAAGGACAGAAGACGAGGCTCGGTTGCGACGGAGGACCGAAAGTGCGAAGGCGGAACGAAGACCGAGACTTGATCTCGGTTCTCAGGTCTCGGCTCCAGGTCTCGGCTCCAGCTCTCGGCTCCAGGTCTCGGTTTCGGCTGCTTAGGGTTTCGGTTCTTTCTTGGTTTCAGCTTCTAGGTCTCGGTCTCGGCTTCTAAGAGGTTTCGATTCCTTGAGAGGGTTTCGGTTCCTTGAGAGGGGTTTCGGCTCCTTAAGCCCATTTTTCTCGTTTTTACCCTGTTTTAAGCCGTTTTTGACACGGTTAAGGGTCACGATGGCCCGAAAGACTATAAAAACCTTAAGGAACTTTTGAAAGAGACTTAGGAGAGATTTCTCATTCTTGGAGAGATTTCTCAAAGAGAGTTTTGGGAGAGATTTCACATTCTTGGAGAGATTTGGGAGAGATTTCACATTCTTGGAGAGATTTCTCATACAAAGAGAGTTTTGGGAGAGATTGCACATTCTTGGAGAGATTTGTCATACAAAGAGAGTTTTGGGAGAGATTTCACATTCTTGGAGAGATTTCTCATACAAAGAGAGTTTTGGGAGAGATTTCACATTCTTGGAGAGATTTCTCATACAAAGAGATATTTGGGAGAGATTTCACATTCTTGGAGAGATTTCTCATACAAAGAGAGATTTGGGAGAGATTTCACATTCTTGGAGAGATTTGGGAGAGATTTGACATACGTGGAGAGATTTCTCATACAAAGAGAGTTTTCGGAGAGATTTCACATTCTTGGAGAGATTTCTCATACAAAGAGAGTTTTTGGAGAGATTTCACATTCTTGGGGAGATTTGGGAGAGATTTTACATACGTGGAGAGATTTCTCATACAAAGAGAGTTTTGGGAGAGATTTGACATATGTGGAGAGATTTGGGAGAGATTCTAAATAGAGAGAGATAGAGTGAAAACGATTGAGAGAGATTTGGGAGAGGTTTCACTGGGGAATCTCTAAAGGCTGCAGTGGACCATACGGTCGTTGGTGCTCTGTCTTGACCTGGCGGCAGGTCAAGCACCTCTCAACTACCCATGCAACATCCCTCTTCATACAAAGCCACCAATAGTCTCTCTTCAGGTCTAAATACATCTTAGTGGCCCCGAGATGGATCGAGAACCTCGATCTATGTGCCTCCTCCATCAGCATTTGACGAGCTCCGCCCGTATATGGCACCCAGATCAACCCTTGGAAAGTCATAAGTCCTTGGCTATCCATCATAAACTTGGATGCCTAGCCAATCACACGATCTCTCTTGCGGTTCTTCAGTTTCACAGCCTCCGCCTGGGCCTCTTGAATGGTATCTAGGATTGGAGGCATCACTATCATCCTCATACATATGTCTCAAATTAGGGCACTCTCTGCTCGGTGACTCAGGGTGTCGGCTACCACGTTAGCCTTGCCTGGATGATATAGGATCTCATATTCATAGTCTTTCACCACATCCAACCATCTCCTCTATCGCATATTCATGTTGGGCTGGTCCGTGAGATACTTCAAGCTCTTGTGGTCAGTGTATATGGTACACCGAACCCCATATAAATAGTGATGCCAGATCTTGAGGGCGAACACCACCGCCCCCAGCTCTAGATAGTGTATGGGATATCACGTCTCATGAGGCTTTAACTACCTTGATGCGTATGCTATCATGTGCCCTCTCTGCATCAGCACTGCTCCCAACCCAGATATGGATACATCACAAAAAACCACAAAGTCCTCCACTCCCTCGGGAAGGGCTAACACCGAGGCTTCACACAATCTTTGGCGAAGAGTCCCAAATGAGGCTTGCTGTCGGGACCCTAAGTAAAAATAACACCCTTCTGGTTCAACCTGGTGAGGGGGACAAAAATCTTGGAGAAATCCCTGATAAATCTCTGATAGTGGCCGAAAAACCCTAGCAAACTCCTGATCTCGGTAGGGGATCTCGGCACTTCCCATCTTATAACTACCCCAATCTTGGCTGGATCGACCAAAATTCCATTCTGATTATCGAGGTGTCCCAAGAAATGGACCTCTCGCAATAAGGAATCACACTTTGAGAATTATGCATAGATCCTCTCTGATCTCAACACTCTAACAATCTCTCTCAAATGCTCCTCATGTTGCTCTCTAGATCTTGAATACACCAAAATATCGTCAATGAACATGATCACCGACCGATCCAACATAGGCCTACACACCCGGTTCATGAGATCCATGATGCAGCCGGTGTGTTGGTGAGTCCAAAAGGAATCACCACGAACTCATAATGCCCATAACGAGTCCTAAAGGCCATCTTCTGAATATCCTCCTCTTGGACTCACATCTGATGATATCCAAAACTCAAATCGATCATGGAGAACTAAGACATGCCCTGCAACTGATCGAACATATCCTCTATCCTCGGAAGTGGATAAATGTTCTTGACCATCAGCTTGTTCAACTCCCGGTAATCAACGCACATTAGGAGTGAACCATCCTTTTTCTTGACAAAAAGGATCGACACTCCCCATGGCGAGCTACTTGGTCGGATAAAGCCCTTCCCTAATAGCTTCTGGAGTTGTGAGGAGAACTCTTGCATCTCAGGCTGCGTAAGGCAATAAGTGCCTTTGGGATAGGCACTGCCCCCAGAACCAAATCAATCCGGAACTCCACCTGCCTGTCGAGAGGCACACTCGGTAACTCCTTGGGAAAACATCCAAAAACTCACTCACTATCGGAATCTCAATAATAGAACTCGGTCTCTAAGTAGCAACTCATGTATCCATCACATATGCTTCAAAACTCCTGCAACTCTGCTATAGACTCTGTCTTTCCCTGGCAGCTAAGTAGAATGTTGACGCGGATCGGTTACCCTGGCCATACACTGTAAGCACTCACCCATTAGGGTCTCATATGGCCACCAACTGACGCTCACAGTCGATCACAGCTCCAAATCGACTCAACCAATCCATTTCCACAATGACACAGACGTCACCCATCGCGATCGGTACCAGATCTATCGGTAACTATACATCGAAAATCTCAAGCACTCATCCCCGAGTCACATCGGTCGCAAATATTGCATGCTCATCGGCTATGGAAACTCTCAGAGGTCGACTCAACGCCTCTCGATAGATACTGATGTGACGACTAAACGCTAATGATACGAAGGATCGACTCACACCCGAGTCAAATAACACCAAGGTAGGTACATAAATCATAAGAAAAGCACCCAAACATAACACAATATAAACACAATATAACTCGAAATAAGATAAGTACAAGAACACATACCGGCCACGACATCAGGTACTGTGCGGACCTCCTCCGCTATCAACTGAAAGGATCTCCCTCAAACCTTCGGTACCTCGGCCTTTGCTGCCCGGCTCTCTGTAGCTCGTAAAGCAGTAGGGGCAGATCCCTGTGCTGATCCTTATAGCAGATGTGGGCACTCGGCCTTCCGATGGCCGGTCTGGTTATAGTGAAAACATACTGCAAACCCTTTGGGGTAATCCCTCACAATATGCCCCTCTTTCCCACACTTGAAGCAAACACTCGCTCGACATACCCCCTCATGACTCTTTCCGCACTTCCCACAAGTGCGGCCCTTCTGGCCTCCAGATTTTGAATCAATGGGCTTTGCCCGCTTGGCTGCCAACTGAGACTGTGTCGGTCGCCGATCCCTCCCCTGAGACTCCACCTCCTCACTGGCCTGAGTCTCCAGCTCAATCTCCCTCTTTTGGGCATTTTCCTGAAGCTCAGCAAATGATGGATAAGTCGAGTTCGCCACAAACTTTCAAGTATCCCTCCTTAGAATGCTCAAATACTGGCTAATACATGCCTGCTTGGTAGACACGTGCTCAGGGCGAAACATTGCCCTCTCATGGAACATTCTCGTAATCACAATCACTAACTTTGTCCTCTACTTGAGGGATAAAAAAATCCTAGGCCAACCATTCCTTCTCCATTGAGGGAACATACTCATCTCGAAACATCGCAGTAAACCTCTCCCATGTCACAATAGTGAGCTTTACAAAAGTGTAGTTGGTTGTCACAAACTTCCACCAGTCCTTCGCCCCCAAGCAAAGCTTATTCAGCGCGAACCATACCCTTAAATGCTCCGCACATGAACAAGTGTAGAAACACCCCTTGATATCAGAGATCTATCTCATCGCAGAAATCGGATCTTGAGTCCCTTCAAACTCTGGTGGCTTCGTGTTGCTGAACTCTCGGTACAGCAACGAGTCACCCCTATGGCCTGGCAGCAGCGACTGTTGCGGTGGCTACAGTAGCCGCCACCTCGGTAACCACAACATATCACTCATCAAATGTCTTAGTCAAAGTGGTCTTGATAGACCCAAACATCTCCGAGATGGCCTCCCGGATAGTTGCGGCCACCCCGTCGTGAATCATCCTGCGAATCTCACCATCGCTAACTCCACTCCTCTCCAGGTTGTGGCGCGTACACACCATGATGTCTCTAAAACATAACACAAAATAATCCGAGACTCGATCGAGAATACTCACACTCGATCACTCACCCCTACATGTTCCTTAGCACCCTAAGGATTCCTACTTAGACTGCACACCGATCCGGTGTTTCCAGTAGTACGGGCCCAATACTACTTTTCACACTGCATCTGTGTCCATTCCATGTCTTCCTCCTAGGATCCTAGTTCACAAGTACACTATATCTCGCCAATCCTAGACTACTCTCTTATTAGACCTCCCATAAGCTCCTTTCTGCTACATACTTGCACTCGAAGCAAATCACTAGTAGCAGTAACCCCTAGGCTAAGGCATCACAAATCAGGCCACTCTAGGCCTAAATTATGAAATACCTCGCCTATCTCTAGCATGCATAATATATCACATAATATCTCATAGCACAGATAGTAAGGGTACTTTAGGAAATCACCGTTCGGGCTTTGGTTGATGGTACACACTGCTCTTTCTCGTTTTTCTCTTAGAAATTCATACTCGTTATAGAAAAATCGTTTCTCTTGAAATTTTTTCTCAAATCCTCAGTTTGAGTCTGGGCATGCCCGAAGGTGCATTCGAATCCATCATACCAAGGCTCTGATACCAACTTGTAACGATTTAAAATTTTCGAACCAATTTTTCATTTTTCAAACACGGTAAATTACATATCACATTTCTCCAAAACTTCAAGTATCAATGTCAAAACATAATTTCAAAAATAGTTTATCTCAAATCCAGTATCCAATAATAAATATAACTCCAACTCAGGTGTGAGTGTACAATCAAGCCGGTGTCTTTTCACGATCCTCAGAAGTACCTGAAACTCATAACACATAACACGGTAAGCAAGAAGCTTAGTGAGTTCCCCAAAATACAACGTACATACAATTAGCCTCTCAAGGCTATAGCTCTATAAGACCCTCCCATCAATGTGTCTCAGTGGGACCCTCCAATCCCACAACTCGTTGGACCCTCTAGTCCGGTCTAAGTGAGGACCCTCCGGTCTCACTACTCGTTGTACCCTCCGGTCTATTCTAAGTGAGGACCCTCCAGTTCGGTCTAAGTATCTGATAATATAGTACACAGTACATATCAAATACAAAAATACATAACTTAAGCAAGCACATAAGACCATATGGTCACACATAATTACCACTATAGGTAAAGTATAATGGGAAGACTCACCTCGTAGGAACTCGGATAATCTAGAACTCGAATCACCAGTCTGGCATACACCTAACATACACAATAATTATCCCTAATTAATAACGTCTCTCACAAGGCTAGACTAACCCTTCCATACTGTAACATCCCAAAAACACAGTTTGAAAATTTTCATTTAATTTAATGATAAAACCATAGTCAATAAACCTCATATAGAAATCATAAGCAATGTATCTCAAAATATTATAACAACTGTCAAATATATCAGAGTATAAACATCCCAGGCTAAACAAATGGTGTGTGCACTACAATCTTCCCGAGCTCCTCTTTTGAAAACTAAGTACCTGAAACCAAAACTGAAACTGTAAGCACTAAGCTTAGTGAGCTCCCCCAAACTACCACATACCATACAATAACATATAAACACATATTGGGCCTTGCCCACTGCATCGGGCCGAAGCCCAGAAACTGCATTGGACCGAAGTCTGGAACTGACTGAGACCTTGTCCCCTGCATCGGACCGAAGTCCAGAACTGACTGGGACCTTGTCCCCTGCATTGGACCGAAGTTCGGAACTAACTGCATCAGACCGAAGTCCGGAATTGACTGGGACCTTGTCCCCTGCATCGGTCCGAAGTCCGGAACTAACTGCATCGGACCGAAATCTGGAACTGACTGGGCATAGCATAGCATAGCAAAAACACATATCAAATAGCATAACACACATGATCATAAACTCATATACTGCATACTACGTCAGGCCATAGTCCATAACACTTAACACATAAATCCTGTCTGAGCCACGAAGGCATCAAACAAACTAACAACTGCATCGGACCAAAGTTCGGAAACTACTGCTACTAAACGGGCCGGCATTGTGGCCTTAGACCCGTTCCTACTGGAAGGAAACTCACCTCACACTGCTGAAGTCCCGCAGACACAATCCTACACTGCTGAAGTCCCGCAGACTCCACCCCAGCTGTTGGGTGACAGATTCCCGAACTATCAACACCAAATAAGACCCAATTAATAATTGGGTTCTAACACATAACTAAAAATACATGCTTTGGATAATTACTACATTACCCCTAGCTTGGCTTACCCAAGCCCAAGGCCCAATCCATAGGCCCAAAGTCAACTAGGGATCAAAGTCCAACATATGGCCCAATTGATCAATCCAGTCCAACATGTATCATTTTAGGGCCCAATATCATACAACCATCTAGGCCCCAACTATGGCCCATCTATGGCCCAATTTTCCAAATTGGGCCCAATCCTTCATATGGACCTTACCCTAAAGCCCAACTAATTACTCTAGTCCATTTGATTATTCTCGGATGGCCCAATACAAAGCCCAAGTGAAATTAGGGTTTCACATCAAATGATAACTAGGGTTAAGTGTTTCTTACTTAACCCACTAGGGACTTAATCCGTTAAGCACTTAATCCATTAAGTCCATTATTGCATAGATTAATGTCTGCCAATGATTATTATTTAATATTTCACTTATTAGATAATTCTCGTGTGCCCTGATAAATTCCCAAATATTAATATTTTCTCAATTAGCTCATTAAGGACTTAGTCCATTAAGTTCTTCACTCTACTTGATAAATGACATGAAATAGTTTAGGCTTAATTCACAATCTTATCCTAATGGCCCAAAAGTGGGTCCAATAAGTCCAAGGCCCAATTACTCACAATTAGGGTTTTCCACTCAAACATGGCCCAATAGGCCCAAAATAAATCTTTAAGCCCATTAAGGTTTTGGCTAGGTCCATTAGGGTTTTGCTTGAGGGGCACCACCCATTACCACTTCGGGTAGTGGTGGTTTATGGCGGCTTACGGCGGCGGTCACCACCTTACGGTGGTGGTTTTGATTCTTTTCATTAATCCAAAATTCAAGTTACATTTTACAAGGTTAATCTCAATTAACCATACCCACACACTAAACTAATCACACACACACAGCCACACCATGGTTGTCGGCGGCGGTGCATGGCAGCAGCAACCACCTCACGGTGGCTATTCTCGACTTTCCGGCTAGGCAAAACACACACACTTATACTACAAATCTCATACTATACTCTAGCCACCCACCTGATGGCTCAAGGCGGTGAAAGCAAAGGGTTTTCGGATGGCAGCCACCACCTCACGGTGGTGGCGGCGGCTTCTTTCAATTCCCCGCCAAACAGCAATACCCCCAACAATCCTTTCATAAAATCTGGACGAAATCGCCTCCAGTAGTGCACAATGATGGCAGCAGCAACACCGTCGGTGACCTCATCATCTCTAACAGCAGCAACCCGCAACAGTGGCGGCGGTCGAGTGACGAGCTCCAAAGCAATCAGAACAGTACCGCCAACAGCCAAAAGTGGCTGCGAATAGTGACAGAAAACGAAGAAGAATGAGGAATGATGAGGTGGAAGCGGCACCACAACTTCTTTGGAGGTCTTTAACGTCAACACAAAGTTTCGCGGTGGCTGTCTTTGACGACAACGGAGGCAACATCGAGGAATGACCTCTCCGGTAGCAAAGGTTCTCTGGTGGCTTGCTTGATCGGAGAGGCTCAAGAGAATAGGGAGGCGCCGATTGCATGGAGTATCAATGGTGGCGATTGGAAGAAGACATGAGGGTGGAGAAGTTGTCGGCTGGGTATACACTCCCTAGGGTTAGGGTTTTGGCCGATAAGAGGCTTATATACCCGTCCAAACTAATTACTTTCCCATAATTGCATTTATGGTCCCTTCCCATGATATCCATTCAAATCTGATCCCAAAAGTTACCTTTTATCCCCCAGCCAATTAAAAGCTCTTCAAAGGAGTCCAAAACTTACAAATCAGCCCCTCCTCCACAATTTATTCTTAATTTCCAACACTTAAAGTTTTAGTCCCGAACTCCAATAAAACTTTTCAATTTAAATCCATTAATTACCAAGCGCACCCTAAGTTCTGAAATTATGACTTTTAACTACTTGAAACTAACGCCTCGCTCAATTATTATTCATTTTTGGGCTTCTATACATTTATTTATTTATTTTATAAACGGGGTGTTACACATACACTTATAGAAGGGTAAAAGACCATTTAAACCCTCCATAAGCTTAATAGACCACACATTGACCAAACCCTAAAAGTCAACCGAAAGTCAACGACAAGGAGGACGACCCCTACGCTGTTTGGCGTACTCGGATGCCATGTAGGCATCGGGGATGCTCGACCCCTACGGTGTGCGTAGTGGGATTACGCCCAACGTATGTCCCAGTTTCACTCTCTTCACATTTTTGGTCTTAATCAGTTAAGACATAGGCTCATATCTCAGATCTGGACTCCCTAATGTCTCTTAATCCATAAGGTCAGTGACTTTAAGCCTTTGCATGGTGGATTAGGTCATAAACACTCAAAACACCCATCCCCTTTCCTCATGAAGCTCATAACTCATGCATGGCCTCATTGGGTGAGGTCAAGAGTTAGATTCTTGGCTGAGCACATTCGGGGTATTTTCCTTGGATTGGCATGGCTTCGATTCTTCTTTCCCTTTGGTGGTGAGTAGTGCCCCTCTTGGTGGCCCGCCAGGCATTCCTGATCCATCGGGCCAGATGAAGGGTAGATCAAGGTCTCTGGAGCTCATTAACTCATAAAGTCTCCATCTTTTGGGACAAAACCCTAAAATACTCCATATGAATGTACCAAAAAAAAGAGCGAGAAAGATTGAAGCTTTATACCTTTATATGAAGCTTTCCACACAGCCAAGCTCAGATCTAAACTTATGTGGCTCTCACTCCTTCTTCTCCAAGCTTCTTCTCTACTTCAAGAACACAAGATTAAACTCACAATCACTCAAAGGTACTCTCTAGCTATAAGGATGAAGATTTAGGGTTAGGAGGGTTTGGTGTCTGGGAATGGTGGCCGGGAATAAGACCATCATGCTCTTTAAATAAGGAGCTCACTAACAATTAGGGTTTCATTCTGGGTCTAGTACACCCAACGTACCCACTGGTACGCCTAGTGTACTAGGTGGCCTCCGCATTAGATGCACACATTCGAATATGCTGAGCATACACTCTAGTATGCCCCGCGTACTCATTTACCACCTTTTCACTAATAAGGGCCAAAATGGACAAGAGCTCAAAAGATCAAGGTTTTAAAAGATATACCTGGACTTAGGATGTTACATGATTTAGTAGAGCTCCGGGGGAGTTGGATTGCCCACTTGATAACAAAATAGCCGATGACAGGACATTCAGAGTCGCGAGGATTCATAGAGGATGTACACTACGGTTATTTAATGACCCGTTTTTAGTGGATTTGGTTCCTATTCCCCTGCGAGGGAATAAGGTTGTAGTTGGTATGGACTGTTTAAGCCCCAATGCGGGTAGTGATCGACTGCGAGCAACAACTAGTGAGGATTCGCACTCCTAGTGGGGGAGAGTTTGTGATCCAGGGTGAGAGGCCACATAGAGAATCGATTTTCTGTTCAGCAGTGAAAGCGAGTCGCCACTTTTAGCAGGGTGGTGTAGGATACGTAGCCTATCTCATGGATACCCGGGATAAGGGTAAGGCGACAGCTAATGATGTACCAGTAGTGCGAGAGTATTGGGACGTATTCCTAGATAATTTACCTGGGATACCTCTGGAGAGGATGGTTGAGTTTAGGATCTACCTACTCCCTAGTTCGGTTCTGATAGCCAAGGCGCCATATTGATTGGCTCCTCCTAAGATGTAGGAGTTGTCTACATAGCTGCAAGAGCTGCTAGACAAGGGTTTTATTAGGCCGAGCAGTTCACCATGAGGAGCCCCAGTCCTATTTGTGAAGAAGAAGGATGGGTCACATCACATGTGCATAGACTACCACGAGATGAACAAGGTAACAGTGAAGAACCGTTACCCACTTCTGAGGATAGATGATTTACTTGACCAGCTACAGGGAGCATCTTGGTTCTCCAAGATTGATTTATGTTAAGGGTATCACCAAATGTGAGTCAGGGATGATGATGTGCAGAAGACCAATTTTAGGACTCGATATGGTCATTATGAGTTTGTGGTGATGTCGTTTTGGCTCACAAATTCTCCAACCGCGTTCATGGACCTCATGAACCGTTAGTGCAGACCGATGTTAGATCGTTCTGTAATAGTAATCATTGATGACATGTTGGTTTGATCCAAGATTTAATAGAAACATGAGGAGCACCTGAGAGAGGTGATGGAGACACTGAGGAAGGAAAGACTTTTTGCAAGGTTCTCCAAGTGTGAGTTCTCGTTGCGCGAGGTGCAGTTTCTTGGGAATATCATCAACCAGAAGGGTATTTTGGTAGATCCATACAAGATAAAGGCCATGATGAAGTGGGAGATTCCGAGGTCTCCAACTGATATTTGGAGTTTCCTAGGTTTGGGAGGGTATTACATAAGATTTATTCAAGACTTCTCCAAGATTGCAGTTTCATTGACCCGATTGACCATGAAGTCGGTGGTTTTTTGCTGGGGACCTGAGCAGCAGGCAACGTTTGAGATGCTCACATAACGGTTGTGCGAGGCACCAAATCCTACTCTGCCAGAAGGAGTAGATGACTTCGTTTTATACTATTGATGCAGTGTTGAGTCCCCACGAGGCAGTGTTGAATCACATGCATGAGAGTAGTGTTGATGCATCGGGGTCATATGATAACTTATGCGTCGAGATAGATGAATCCCCATGAGGCTAACTACCCGACGTACGGTTTAGAGCTGGGGGCTGTGGTATTCAACCTTAAGATTTGGCGACATTACCTCTATGGGGTCCATTGTACCATTTACACGGACCATGAGAGTTTTGAGGTACCTCATGGATTAGTTGAATCTGAACATGGGGAAACATCGATGGTTAGATGCGGTAAAGGATTATGACTGTGAGATCCTTTACCACCCGGGAAAGGCCAACGTAGTGGCTGATGCCCTGGGCGACAAGGCGATGGCGGCCTCGCTCTGAGACATCTATCTGAGGATGACAATGATTAGTCTATTGCTGGAGCAAATCCAAGAGGCGCAAGTCGAAGGTCTGAAAGACGAGCGTCGGAAGTGCTAAAGGATTATAGGCTAAGTGGTCTCCTTTGATTATGATAGTCATGGGTTGTTGACACTGCATGGGAGGGTCTGGGTATCGTACTAGGCCCTACGTGATTATAGATCTTCGACCTGATTATTGGTGGGTACCCTGCATAGGCCAAGTGGCGACGAAGATGTATAGATATCTTCGACCTGATTATTGGTGGACCTACATGAAGCGGGACGTAGCTTGGTACATAGAGAGATGCCTGACCTAGAGGAAGGTCAAGGCAGAGCACCAGAGGCCTCACGACCAGATGCAACCATTAGACATCCCCATATGGAAATGGGAGGACATTACTATGGATTTTATCACAAAGCTTCACAGGACCGCACGTGAAGTTGATGTGATTTGGGTCATCGTGGATCGATTGACCAAGAGTGCCCACTTCATACTGATCCAGGAGAGCATCTCGGCCAAGAATCTGGCTGAGATTTATGCGCGAGAGGTAGCGGCACTACATGAAGTGCCTATCTCCGTAGTTTCAGATCAAGATGCCCGTTTTACTTACAGATTTTGGAAGCGGTTTCACGACGAGATGGATACTTGTCTTCATTTCAGCACCACTTTCCACCCCAGATGAACAGATAGAGTGAGAGGACAATTCAGACTCTCGAGGACATGCTTCAAGCATGCGTTTTGGATTTTGGTGGTAGTTGGGATAAATATATTCCGTTAGCGGTATTTTCATATAACAACAGTTACCACGCTAGTATAAACAGACCTTCCTTTAATATGCTCTACGAGAGGAAGTGTAGGACCACAATCTGTTGGGGTGAGGTCAGTTAGAGGGTCATAGGGAGTACAGAGGTAGTACTCAAGAGTATAGAGCGAATCCAGTAGGTCTTGAGCAGGCTTCAAACGGCTCAGAGTCGGCAGAAAAGCTACGTCGATAAGTCATGTTAAGACTTGCAGTTTCGAGAGGGCGACATGGTCCTCCTGAAGGTGTCACCCTGGAAGGGTGTCATACAGTTCCGGAAACAGGGCAAGCTAGGCCCCAGGTATATTGCCCCTTTCAAAGTCATAGCTTGGGTGGGCAAGGTAGCGTACAGACCGGATCTACCCGCTGAGCTCAGCCAGATTCACAACACTTTCCCTGTTTCCCAGTTACGGAAGTGCTTAGTGGACGGCACGACGATTATATCGTTAGAAGATAATCACGTTGATAACAACCTGAATTACAATGAGAGACCGGTGGCAACTCCGGTTCACAAGATGAAGGAGCTAAGGAACAAAAGGGTCGAGTTAGTGAAGGTGCAAGGGTAACACTACAAGGGCTCGGAGTGGACATAGGAGCCCGAGGAGGATATAAGGGATCACTACCCAGAGTTTTTTCAGACACAATAGACTTCAAGGATGATGTCTAACACAAGTGAGGGAGAATTGTAACGCCCCATTCCTAGCACACATTTAATCTATTTAACTATTTCTTTTTAGAACTAGTCGACGAGTTGGTAGCCCTAACTCGTTGAGTACATGACAGATTCTGACGCGAGTCTTAGGTGATCTACTCGACGAGTCATCATCCTGGACTCGGCGAGTAAGTTTGTTAGGAGGAAACCCTAACCTTTAGGGTTTGCACCTTATTTAAGCATCATAATGGGTCTCCACCCCAGCCTGCAACACCTCTACATCCCACTCTCGAAACCCTACTCAACCTTGTGTGATATTAAGTTATTTCTTGCCATTTTGTGATTTAAAGCTAGAAAAAGGAAGCAAAGGCTTGGAGTTGCAGAAGGAACGATGGAGATCCAGAGCTAAGGACTCATTTCTATCTTCATAGAGGTATAGAGCTTATACCTTGGCTGTTATTCACTATGATCTCCTTCCTAGCTTGTATGTTGTCATTTTTGGGCCATTTCCAAGGTCATTTTGATATTTGAACTCTTGGGGATGAAAGGACTTCAGATCTGGACAGTCTTGAGCTTTAGAAGCTGAAAGTTGCCACCTTTATTTAGCGATGACTCCATTCTATGACTTAGACCTTCATTTTGGCTTGTATTAGGTGCTTTAGCTTCAAGGCACCATGCATGCACGTAAAGTTAGCAACTTTACGTGTAATGCTAGTCTAAGGAGTCCAGATCTATGAGTTAGAAGCATTGGAATGGATTAGAATCTACTAAATGGGTATGTCACTTGTAGGACTCGATGAGTTGTTATTGGACTCGGTGAGTCGGGTTGTGAACCGTATCCCCTTCGTTGTGAGTGAAATCATTGAGTTTAGGAGATGACTCAGTGAGTTGGATAATATTAGGACTCTAAAGCTAGAGAACTCGACGAGTTAGAGTCGATATGTCTCGATGCTATGGCAGGAAGAACCCGACGAGTCTGTGAAGGGACTCAACGAGTTGATTTAGTTGATTACAAGGCTGAGTAGTGCATGAACTCGTCGAGTTAGCAGATAACTCGATGAGTTGGGGATGACTGGGAGTTGACCTTGACTTTGAGTTTGACTTTGACCTAGATGTTGACTTGAACCAAGGGTAAAATGGTCTATGATTATAATATTTTGATTAAGTGTATTACATAGTTGATAGTCAAGGAGTCGCCGGAGCAGTAGTCAGAGATTCTTCAGTCATAGTTTCAACAATCAGTCTTATGGGGTGAGTTTTCCTCCTATAGGAATGGGTCGAAGGCACCAATGCCGACCCGTTTATGTATGTTAGTATATGTCGGGCTTAGGATGGATGTCGGGGTTAGCCCGATGCAGCTTATATGTTCTGGACTTGGGTCCAATGTCGGGGCGGTCCCGAGAAGATTATATGTATGCTTGATGTCTTTCTGATTCATGCATGTTATGTGTTATGTATTCTGCGGCAAGCCCGATGCCGAGGTAAGCCCGATGCAGAATTAGCTTATATGCTATGTGTACCGCTCTTTGGTCCGATGTTGGGGAAAGCCCGAGGAAGTCTATTATGTTTATATATTATATTCTTATGTGTTATGTGTTTGTTACTATGATATGTATTCCAGACTTCGGTCTAATGCCAGGCGGGGCCCGATGCAGTGGGTGATGCCAAGTATGTGTTATTATGTGTTATTGTATGGTTATTTGGTAGTTTAGGGGAGCTCACTAAGCTTCATTCTTATAGTTTTCGGTTTTTCTTTTAGGTACTTCCACTAGCAAGGGGAAGGGCTTGGGATGATCGCATGACACACACCGCAGTTTCAACATGGGATTGTCTTAGACTGTGATGTTTTCTTATTTGATTTTGATATAGTATTTGACATGATGTTTTGAGATACATGGTTTTCATTTTATTTATGATGATGGGTGATTTATGGTTTTATTAATGATTTATGAAGAAAATTTTGGACTATATTTTTGGGATGTTTCAATATATCTTGAAAGAGATCAAGATATAAAATTATTTTGGAGGAATCTTGGCATTGTCACATGTCACTAATTTTGAGCCAGCCTCAAAAGGACCTAGCTCATAGGTTTGAACTAGTTGAAATGATCTGTATTATATTTGCTTGGCTAATGAATCCATCATTTATACCATATTAAGCAGAAGACATAGTATACGATCATGCTATGGGAACATCAAAATATATCAATTAAATACATGGTTAAGTCACTAGATAACTATAGGAACATTCTAAGAGTACTTTAGAAGAACTAAGAGAATGTATATGAGATAATTAGTCCAAAATAAAATCCTCATGTAAGGGGCAACATAAGATTCTGATTTTTAAACAAATATAGATCATTGTAAATTATAATTGAATTATGACTTCATTGTTGGATAAAGAGTAAGTTTAGTTGGAATGAGGTCCAAGAAAAACATAATGACACAATTTAATACAAAATAAGAATAAACTACTTTAGAAGTTGAAATCAAATATCATTGGATGAATGAGTTCGTTGAAAACTATGTTGATTTTTGCCATTAAAGGATCACATAGAAATATTTGTGACTTCAAGTGTATACTTAATCAAGTTAAGAGACTCTGTGTCACGAAAGAGCACCATCAGTTTCTCTAAGATACTTTACTATACTTAGAGTAAATTCAAAAATGGAGATGATAGTATTCATAGAATTCATATAAATTAAGTTTAGTCGAACCCATTAATAAAGTACCTCTTCGGAGCTAAGTATGAGAACCCATTAATAAAGTCCCTCTTCTAGAAATGGGATATGATAATAACATCAATAGTTATTGTGTTCTATATTATCATGTTTAATCCATGAATAATTTTCTTATTATAAAAGTTCATAGTTGGTTATAATTGTGGGAGCAATTATGGAGTAATACTAATATGAATTGGATTGGTTAATTTTCAGCTGTAAGACTTTATTATTCTAGATATGAGATTTTGATTTGGATTTTCTTATTTGGATATTGGAACGTTATCACAACAACTATTATATAATGTTTTGATATAGTGGGATATGATCATAACATCAATACTTATTGTGTTCGACATTTACATGTTTAATCCATGAATAATTTTATTATTCTAAAAGTTCATAGTTAGCTATAATTGTGGGAATATATATGAAGTACGGCTAATATGAATTGGATTTGTTGACTTTCACTAGATGAAAGTAGGAAATGGGTTGTAACCAATATTAATAGATACTTGTCAAAGAACTGGTATTGAACTGGCCCACATTTAGATCACCATATGGATCGCTATCATGTGTGATACTTGATTAAAAGGTATTAACATTGTATCCTTAACACCCAAGATACATAGTGAGACTTAAGCGTAGTGAGTGTTGTGCTTTGATATGGTCAAATGTTGATATGTAATCGGGAAGTTATAAAAGCTATTTTAAAGTATAATATGAACTATGGAAGAGGCTTTTGTTATCCAGATGAGACTTTTTACTCTTATGTCATGAGAGTTATAAATCTAAGGCGCCTTCCCAAAAGTTGAACATCAATTGAGATTGATATAAATCCATATCTCATGTCCAATATGATATCTGTGACAAAGGGATAACTAATAAAATTACCTTATACACTAATTGTAGTTTTGAGTTTCTGAGAGTTGGGCATTGATACAATGGAACAAAGTTGTATGTTGATCGAGGCACGAAATGTTGCTAGATGTTCACCATTGTCTATATCAGTCTAATATGAGTCTTGCTCAAGTGGGAGATTGAAAGATCTAGTATGCTCAAGAGTCATATTAAAGTGATATTACTAATTAACATATGATCCTAAGAGTCACACTATCAGCTTGATACAATTGATTATTTATTAGTAATTGATTTTAATAAATATTCAATAAACTTTTATAGTTAATTGGAAATTATTCACTCCAGGGAAATAATAATTTTGGATGAAAAGGACTTTTTGAATTTTACCAAAAGGTTAAGCTTTATATTTTATAAATGATGTTTATAAAATTTGCAAGTCTCTTTTGCTTTTTACTCCCAATAACCATAGTTAGTGTCAGGGGGGGGGGGGGGGCAACGATTGGCTTCTTGAACTGTTTATTAGAAAGCTTTAAAGCCTAAGAAAGCATGCATGAAGAATATAGGGACATAGGTGTCTTAAAGTAAAAAAAAAAAAAAGAACTAATGGTTAAATACTTCACTTTATGAATTATGTGGCTTTCATTTTTGGTCTTGCACTTGTAATGACTGAAAATCTACTCTCGCCCACTCTCGTATTCTCTTGCAAACTATGAAGAAGTTTGCTTGCATTTCGTTTGCTTTATTTGGTTCATATTTTGATATGAACTCAAGCTTAAGACTTCTTAAGAGTTTAAAACTAGAATCCACATCAAGGTGGGTCCATGTTGGTGTCTCGAAGGTTCCACATTCTCCATCGACTTCCAAGCCTCCCAAGAGGACAGAAAGAACTACAAAAGTTGTTATTTCTTCATCTTCTTCTTCGGTTTTTGCTTAAATCTTTTTAGAACTTGCAAGATGATCCTTAGTGGGTGTAATTTGTTATGTTATTTTTGAAAAACCCAAATCCTTCATTTTCCATTTTACTAGTTTATGAAACTAGTTTTGAAATAAAACCCAACCTTTTGAGCCCCAAGAATCTTCAACTGTAATTCATGTGCCCATTGAGATTAGCAATTTATTAATAGATTCAAAGTTTTTCCTTATGAAAAAGATTCTTCAAATAAAAAGGCAAATGAAGCACCTCAAAATGAACACACTCAATCGATTAACATTGAAACCATGAAACTCAATAACCTATGAGACATTTTCTATATATAAGGTTCAAGAACATCTAGTTTTGAACTTAAGGAATCAATATATGGGCTACAACAAAATTTGTTTCAATGGTATTTAATGTTCGACAAGTGATGATCAATAATGGCTTCATTAAGAACCAAGTAGATCAATGTATATTCCTCAAGATAAGTAAGAGGAACTTTATTCCACTAGTATAATATGTAGATGATATTCTCCTATCGATAAATCACATTAATATGTTTCTTGAATAAAATCACATGCTTTCATAGCACCTCGATATGAAAGATCTTGGTGAAGCCTTGTATGTTATAGGCATAGAAATACATCAAGATTAAACATAAAGGACTTCAGAATTATCCTAAAATGGTTATATCGAGTGTGTAGTAAGTTGATATAACATACAACAATACTTCCTTTAAATTGCTTCTAAACTCAAGGGAAACATTTTTAGTTTATTTGAATGCCTGAATATAGAGGTAGAATGTGATTAAACGAAGTTAATCCTATATGCTTCAATAGTAGTAAGCTTAATATATGTCGAAGTTTGTATTCATCCCAAAATTGCTTATGTTACTAGCATGCTAACCATTATCAAACCAACCCTAACTCGGATCACTGATGTGACAACCCGATATTTTATCTCTATATAATGACCTAAAAAGTCAAGTATTGTAACCACTTTTGAAATAATGAAATTAACTTCGAAAATAAAATGTACAAAAGTCTCTATTGGGTTACCTACTATGCTAGATATTGTGTCAAGGTTTACAGAAATACTAAGAACACTAAAATCTGAGTTATAACGAAGAAGTTATGACCATTCTAAGGTTTCTGACAAAACCAGCAACACCGATTAAACAAAAAATACGAAGTTTCAATACAATAGTTTTTAGACTTAAGTATCTAAATGAAAGTTGTAGATATCATTAAATTGTAAACGTACGTAAAAAGAACATCCAAATTTGACTTCGTATGAGGAAGTTATGATTTTTCCAAGATCCAGATATAGCAGTAGACAGCTAAAAACTCGAAATAGAGATCGAGTGACTTTTGGACGAAAGAACCTAAATGAGAATCGAAGGTCTCAACCAAAGTAGCGCAACGGTAAAAAGTCTGGCAAAAACGGATGACGGACGAAGAAGTTATGGATTTTTAATGTGCTCTTCCAGTCCCGGCCTGTTAAAAACAAATAATTAAAAATAAAATCGAAATTAGCCGACAAAGTCTAAACGAGTGTTTTAGAGTATATTCTCACCTACGCGTGCATATAAAGAATGTCGAAAATAGAGCTCCTATGCGGAAGTTGCAAATTTTTCAAGTTCGAGACCCGATATCCGAGGCTGTCAGGTTGGCCATGACATGGCACAGTTGGTCGCGACCCGACAAGTGACTGAGGGCGTCCAATCAATGGAAGAGGATAAGATTACTCACCACGACGTGGCACACAAAATATGCCCCTATAAATAGAAGCTTAAGGGTGTCGGGTTTGGTGCTCATCTCTTTCCATCTAAGTGCTGTTACTATGCATAATTACCTCGATAAGCCATCCCAAAGTCCTGGTTTTCACACTCAAGTCCCGAAGGAAGTTCTACACTCCCGAGAGTCCCGAGAATCCTGAGATTTTCCCGCGTTTTGCAGCTTTTCCTGTCGAAGTTCTGCTCGATTCTTCTCTCGACTACTTCAAAGCAACCACTTCAATCAAGTGAGTTCATACCCCCTTTATACACCTTCAAATACTTTATAATGTACTTTTAATGCATTTCGGGGGAGAATACAAGTAAACACCCGGTTAATCCCGAGTGAAAATGTGAAAACTCTTGTTATATCTTGCATGCACTAGGTTTATACGAAATGCATAGTATTCAAGGTAGCCATCCTTGTTAAACCATTTTATGCATTCAAAGGACTTAAGATTTATACTTAGTCAAACATTGTAAGAGAGAATAAACATTGTATACAAAAGTGTCACCTTAATACAGACTTACTTGAGAACCCGTGAGACATTTACATCTTCAATGCTACCTTTTTGAGAAAAGGTACAACTTAAAGTCCTATCTATTATAACCAAAGTCTCCTGTTTGGGAGAGTGTGTCAAATGTGTATAGATCTATACAAGAAGTCATGATCCTGCACCCTGACTGTTAGCTATAGTCCTTTGGGTGACAGTTTTCATAAATGTTTCGACGCCTGAAGACCGTCGCCACAGTCATATTATGTTTAGTATGGTTATAAAACTCACCCGGTAGACAATTATTATGGTATTCTGATTTTATGAACGAGTAGCTGTTAAAAATATTCTTCATCTAATAAGTGCGAACTTCTTATAGCTTTATTATATAAAACTATGCCTCAACCTTTAAGTATGTTAATTGCTTGCGATTTTCAGTCTTAAAGACTGCCTGTTACTCTAGGAAAATAAGGGATTTTCCTGTACCTAAAACAATCAACTAATAAGCAAATAAGGGATTTTCCTAGTGCAACTATTTACAATTCACAACTCGAACATTCATATGCATTTCATACTTTTATAAGAAAATAAGGGATTTTCTTGGAAAACACATGAACTTTGGAATGGCATACATTTCAAAAAATCGCTTATGAACTCACAAACTTAATTGTTGAAACTTCTTCTTTGAAATAACTTGTATTCTCAGGGAAGCGCTAAGCAGGTTTTGAAACCAACTTTGACGTTAATTACTTCTTTTGAAAGATTTTTATGTATTTATCTATTGAGTAACAAATACAATTATGTAAACATTTTGAAACTTTTATATATATGGTGGTGTGTACTTTCCTTACTATGAACTGTTATCATACTGAATATGACGTCCTCCGCCCTCAAACATTTCCACCGTTCTGGTTTGGGGGTGTGACAGATTGGTATCAGAGCATTGTTTATAATGAATTAAGTATATCAAAACCATTTTTGGTATACAACTATAAACACAACTGGGCAAAAACACTCTGAGTAAGAGTCATACTTTTAAAAATTAAATTTATTTATTTTTTGTAAAGTAGGCATGCATTCATTTCATATTAATAGCTGTGTCATAAATAGATCAATATAGAAGTATTATAAATAAATTCTGCAGTGCATGTGTGCCTTGGGATATGTAATCAGAACTAAGATGAATATAGCCTGATCAACTATATTTTCTTAAGTCGACTAACGTGTGCCAGGGAGTGTCTGCAGTGGACAACAAGTTTAAAACTGTGACAACCCGAAATTTCCATTCGGTACAAACAATATCAAGTCAATAGAAGTTAGAATAGTTGCAGTAAATTTTCAGGCTTTTTGTATAAGTTTGAGTAATTCAGGATTTACACTGAAAGAGATATCAGGAGAGCGCATGCACTTGGGTTTTGTGCAACTCTGTTATTCCAAAACTTCATGATATTAGAGTGCATTGCCTGAATAAAATATTGTAACGATGAAAATTTTAAACCAATTTTTTTTATCATTTTTACAAACATCAAAACATCGAGTATTAATTTAAGTTCCAATGTAAACAATATTGTCACGACCGATTACATAACAAAGATCACAAAATAGTTTTCCCCGAGTGTGTGTACGATCACGCTGGCGCCTTCTCACGGTCGTCGCTAGTACCTGAAACACAAAACACAACAACTGTACGCATAAATGCTTAGTGAGTTCCCCAAAATACAACCTACGTACATACGCCCTTCCAGGCATTGACCTTCCGGTCCATGTGTCTCAGGGGACTTCCGTCCCGACTGGGCAAACCTTCCGGTCCTACCCACAACAACCTTACGGTCCATTTTACAATGCCTTCCGGCCCATAACATAATGCCTTCCGGCCCATATCAAGCATATCATACATGGCACATATAACGATTAACTTATCACACATAATGCATATATCTCATATCATATTCGACCTTCCGGGCACACAGTTAAACCCATCCGGGTACAGTATAGTGAGAAGACTCACCTCGTATATCCCGATAACTCGTGAACCCTGGAAATCACTCGTGCTCGAACCCCCGAGCTATAATCCTCCTATAACATCATATATCTATAATTAATACTTGTACCACTAAGGTTAACTATCCCTATCAAGTCAACACTGGTCAACAGCCATTGGTCAATTTGACCGGACTCGGCGAGTGCACTAGAGCGACTCGGCGAGTCTACGCATTTTCACCAACTCGCAAGGATTTTCCCTTTGACACGTCGAGTACTCCCCTGACTCGACAAGTTCCACCTGGTCATGAATCACAGGGCCACCGCGACTCAACTCGCCGAGTCGCAAGAGACAACTCGGCGAGTCCCAACTCGACTCGGTCCACCTGTCAATACCTCTCTAACTCTCTGTGACTCACTGAGTCACCCACAACTCGGCAGGACTACTCACTGAGTGGTTTTAAGGACAATCTTCAAGCTATTCGTCGAGCCTGTTCTTCAGACTCGTCGAGTCCATGCCATGCATCAGCTAAAACTTGCTTCTGCTGTCAGATCCGTTCCATACACACATAGATCTAGCCTTCCCAAGCTCATTTATCACGTAAAGTCTCAGTCTTGGCCGCCATGCAACACTTACAAGGCTCTTTTTGGGGAAATAACCTCTAATATGGCAACCCTAGTCTCCAACTCAAAAGAATGGACATAAAGAATATCATTTGGGGCCTTCTGGACCTGCTAAGGTCCAGATCTAGGTTCCATATCTCCATGGGACCTTTCATACTTCAAATACAAGTCAAATAAGGTAAGAAGAAACCCTAGAATTGACATATCAACCAAAACACAAAGATTAGCTCTGAAAGTTACCTCAAGAAGCTTTCCTTGATGAAATAGAAGTAGATCCAAGCTCCCCAACTCTCCTAGCTTGATCTTCTCCTTCCTTTCTTGCAATAATACACAAATTGGTGAACAAATAGCCTCTTATCTCACTCACAAGGACTCTCAGCTGCTTTGGTGCACTAAAGGCTCAAGGTGGCAGCAATGAAGGGCCATAAGGTCCTTTAAATAGGGCTTAGGACCGGAAAATCAGGGTTTCATTAAATAGCGCGGACTCGCCGAGTCCAGAGCGAACCATCGTCCAAAACCGCGACACAACTTGGCGAGTTCGACCTCCAACTCGCCGAGTCCCCTCAGAAAATACCAAAAGTATGAAATTAAAGATACCTGGAGATCCGGGCTATTACAATTCTCCCCCACTAGAAAAAGACTTCGCCCTCGAAGTCTCGCTATGCAAATAGCTCCGGATGCTGCTCACGCATCTCACGCTCCGGCTCCCAGGTCATCTCTGATCCCTTCCGATGCTGCCACTGAACCAACACCTGGGGTACCTCCTTGTTCCTCAAAACGTTGATCTTCCGATCTCTGATGGCTATCGGTCTCTCAGCATAATTCAGGCTCGCATCTACCTGAATATCCCTTAATGGAACCACTGCCGATTCATCGGCTATACACTTCCTCAACTGCGACACATGGAAAGTGTCGTGAATCTGCCCCAACTCTGCTGGCAAGTCTAAACGGTAGGCTACCCGGCCCACCCTCACGATCACACGGAAAGGACCAATATATCGGGGCCCCAACTTGCCCCTCTTCCTGAATCGAATCACTTCTTTCCAAGGAGAGACCTTCAGGAGCACAAGATCACCGACCTGAAACTTAAGCTCGGATCGGCGTCTGTCTGCATAACTCTTCTGTCGGCTTTGAGCGGTCAACAACCTCTGCCTGAGCAGCTGAATCTACTCGATCGTCTGGAGTACGATCTCCGTGCTACCCATAACCCGCTGCCCTACCTCACCCCAACAGATGGGGGTGCGACACCTCCGCCCATACAACAGCTCAAAGGGTGGCATACCAATGCTCGAATGATGGTTGTTGTTGTAGGAAAACTCTGCTGAGGGTAAATAGGAATCCCAGCTACCCCCGAAATCCAACACACATGCCCGGAGCATGTCGTCGAGCGTCTGAATCGTCCGCTCACTCTGACCATCTGTCTGGGGATGATATGCGGTACTAAAATGTGGCCTAGTACCCAACTCCTCATGAAAATTCTTCCAGAACCTGGAAGTGAAATGAACATCACGGTCTGAAATAATCGAGATCGGCACTCCATGCTGCGATACTACCTCCCTCACATATAACTCCTCCAACTTCTCCGAAGAAGAGCTCTCACTGATGGCTAGAAAATGAGCGCTCTTCCTCAATCTATCCACGATCACCCAAATCGCATCGACTCCCCTCGCAGTCTGCGGTAACTTGGTAATGAAATCAATAGTAATTTGTTCCCACTTCTATTCGGGAATATCTAGCGGTTGCAGCTTACCGTGCGGTCGTTGGTGCTCGGCCTTGACCTGCCGACAAGTCAAGCACCTCTCAACAAACCAAGCGACATCCCTTTTCATACAGGGCCACCAGTACTCCTTAGATCCAAATACATTTTCGTAGCACCGGGATGAATCGAGAATTTCGATCGATGTGCTTCCTCCATCAAAATAGTATGCACACCGCCCATAAACGGTACCCAAATCCGACCCTGAAAAGTCAAAAGCCCTCGACCATCCGAGATGAATCCTGATACCTGACCTACAACCCACTCCTTCTTCTGAATTTCTGGCTTCGCAGCCTCTGCCTGAGCTCCTCGGATAATATCCAAAATCAGGGTCAATACCGTCAATCTCATACAAATATCACGGATCGGGGCGCTTTCCGCCCTACGGATCAACGCGTCGGCTACCACATTAGCCTTGCCCAGGTGGTACAGGATCTCACAATCGTAATCCTTCACCACATCCAACCACCTCCTCTATCGCATATTCAGATTTGGCTGATCCATCAAGTACTTCAAGCTCTTATGGTCCGTGTATATCGTACACCAAACCCCATACAAATAGTGTCGCCAGATCTTGAGGGCAAAGACCACAGCCCCCAATTCCAGGTCGTGGGTGGGATATCTCGACTTATGAGGCTTCAACTGCCTCGAAGCATACACTATCACATGACCCCTCTGCATAAGCACCACCCCCAAACCTGATATAGAGGCATCACAGTACACCACAAAATCCTCCATCCCTTCCGGGAGTGCAAGCACCGGAGCCTCGCACAATTTCTGACGAAGCGTCTCGAATGAGGATTGCTGCTCCGATCCCCATGAAAACGTAACACCCTTCCGAGTCATCCTAGTAAGTGGCACGGAGATCTTGGAGAAGTCCTTGATAAACCTGCGATAATATCCAGCCAAACCCAGAAAGCTCCTGATCTCGGTGGGCGATCTCGGCACCTCCCACCTCAACACCGCCTCAATCTTGGACGGGTCGACCAATATCCCTTTCTGGTTAACAAGATGCCTGAGGAACTGGACCTCTCTTAACTAGAAATCACACTTGGAGAACTTGGCATACAGTCTCTTCGATCTCAAAACCCCAAGAATCTCCCTTAAATGTTCCGCATGCTGATCCCTGGACCTCGAATACACCAAAATATCATCGATGAATACGATCACCGACCGATCCAGCATCAGCCGGCACACCTAGTTCATAAGATCCATGAACGCAGCCGGGGCATTGGTGAGCCCAAAAGGCATCACCACAAACTCATAATGTCCATAATGAGTTCTGAAAGCAGTCTTCTGGATGTCTTCCTCTCGAACCCTCATCTGATGATACCCCGACCTCAAGTCTATCTTGGAGAACCAAGATGCCCCTTGCAACTGATCGAACAGATCATCGATCCTAGGTAACGGATACCGGTACTTAACTGTCAACTAGTTCAACTCCCGGTAATCGATACACATCCGGTGTGAACAATCTTTTTTCTTGACGAACAAAATCGGCGCTCCCCAAGGTGAGCTACTCGGTCGAATGAACCCCTTTCCCAACAGCTCCTGAAGCTGCGAGGATAACTCCTGCATTTCCGGTGGAGCGAGACGATAAGCCGCCTTGGCGATGGGCACCGCTCCCGGAACCAAATCGATACAAAACTCCACTTTCCTCTCCGGAGGAAAACCCGGTAACTCTTCGGGGAACACATCCGAAAACTCGCATACAACAGGAACGTCATCAATCGAATTGGGCCTCCCCGCGGCCACTCGAGTATCCATCACGTAGGCTATGAATCCATCATAGTCCTGCTGCAAACTCTGCCTTGCCCTGGCAGCCGAACAAAACGCCGACCCACACCGGGTCCCTTCGCCATAAACCGTAAGCACTCCCCCACTAGGGTCTCGAATCATCACCAACTGTCTCTCGCAGTCAATGACTGCTCCAAACTTACTCAACCAGTACATGCCCACGATAACGCAGACATCCCCCATAGCTATAGGAACAAAGTATATAGGGAACTCGACCCCAAAAATCTCGAGCATGCATCCTCGAATCACCTCAGTGGCGTATACCGCTTTCTCATTTGCTATAGAAACTCGCAGGGGTCGACTCATCATCTCCCGATCAATACCGACGTGCTGGCTAAAGGCCAACGATACAAAAGACCGACTCGCACCCGAGTCAAATAATACCAAAGCAGGCACAGAATTCACAAGAAAAGTACCTACGCATATCATAATATAAGCACAATATCTTAGTATAAAGGTAAATACATGAAAGAATAGATACCGGATACGACATCAGGCATCGCGCGGACCTCCTCCGCAGTCAACTTGAAAGCTCTCCCATGAGCCTTCGGAGCCTCGGCCTTCACTGGCCGAATCTCGGTAACCCTGGCAGCATGCATAGATCCCTGGCGAAGCTGGGGGCACTCAGCCTTCCGATGGCCGGTCTTGTTGCAATGAAAGCAAACCATGAATCCCTTGGGGCAATCCATAGCAATGTGCCCCTCCTTGCCACACTTGTAGCAAGCACCCGATCGACATGCCCCCTCGTGACCCTTGCCGCACTTTCCGCAAGTGCGGCCCTTCTGACCTCCGGATCTCGAATCGGCGGATGTGGTCCGCTTGGCTGCCGGCTGAAACTGAGCCGACCGCCGATCCACCCGTTGAGACTCGGCCTCCTCTCTGGCCTGGGTATCCAACTCGATCTCACGCTTCCTGGCATTCGCCTGAAGCTTAGCAAAAGTCTGATATGACGAGTTCGATACGAACTCCTGGATATCCCTCATCAGCACTCCCAAATACCGACTCATCCTAGCCTGCTCCATGGACACCTACTCGGGGCAAAACATCGCCCTCTCATGAAACTTCCGCGTGATCACCGTGACAGAATCATTACCCTGCTTGAGGGTCAAGAACTCCTGAACCAACCGTTCCCTCTCCACCTGGGGAACGTACTCGTCTCTGAACATAGCAGTAAACCTCTCCCAAGTCACAGCTGAAACCTCAGCCAGAGTGAAGTTCGCCGTCACGAACTTCCACCAATCCTTTGCACCCAGACGGAGCTAGTTCAAAGCGAACCGTACCCTCAGATGCTCCGGACATGAACAAGTGTAGAAGCACCCCTCGATATCAGCAATCCATCTCATCACAGCGATCAGATCCTGCATCCCGTCAAACTCAGGTGGCTTCGTGTTGCTGAACTCCCGGAACAGCAACGAGTCACCTCCTTGTGGTCTAGCAGCGGCCACAGCTGCGGTAGCTGCAGCGGCTGCGGCCTCCGTCAATGTGGCGTACCGCTCATCAAATGTCTCCATTAGCGTGGTCTTAATAGACCCAAACATCTCCGGAATCTCAGCCCGGATCGCTGTAGCTACCTCCTCATGAATCATCTGACGAAGCTCCTCGTCAGTCACACTACTCGTACCAGGTCTGTGGCGTGGTCCAACCATGATGTCTCTGAAATACAACATAAAAATATCAAAGACTCTATCGGGCATAATTGCACTCGATAACGCAGTCCTACTCAGTCTCCGATACCTAGGGATTCTTGCTTGGGTTGCCTACTGACCCAATTTTTTTTTTCATTTTTACAAACATCAAAACATCGAGTAATAATTTAAGTTCCAATGTAAACAATATTGTCACGACCGATTAGATAACAAAGATCACAAAATAGTTTTCCCCGAGTATGTGTACGATCACGCCGGCGCCTTCCCACGGTCCTCACTAGTACCTGAAACACATAACACGACAACTGTAAGCATAAATGCTTAGTGAGTTCCCCAAAATACAACCTACGTACATACGCCCTTCCAGGCCTTGACCTTCTGGTCCATGTGTCTCAGGGGACTTCTGTCCCGTCTGGGCAAACCTTCCGGTCCTACCCGCGACAACCTTACGGTCCATTTTACAACGCCTTCCGGCCCATAACATAATGCCTTCCAGCCCATATCAAGCATATCATACATGGCACATATAACGATTAACTTATCACACATAATGCATATATCTCATATCATATTCGACCTTCCGGTCACACAGTTAAACCCTTCCGGGTACCGTATAGTGAGAAGACTCGCCTCGTATATCTCGATAACTTGTGAACCCTGGAAATCACTCGTGCTCGAACCCCCGAGCTATAATCCTCCTATAACATCATATATCTATAATTAATACTTGTACCACTAAGGTTGACCATCCCTATCAAGTCAACACTGGTCAACAGCGATTGCTCAATTTGACCGGACTCAGCGAGTGCACTAGAGCGACTCGGCGAGTCTACACGTTTTCACCAACTCGCAAGGATTTTCCCTTTGACACGTCGATTACTCCCCTGACTCGACGTGTTCCACCTGGTCATGAATCACGGGGCCACCGCGACTCAACTCGCCGAGTCACAAGGGACAACTCGGCGAGTCCCAACTCGACTCGGTCCACCTGTCAATACCTCTCTAACTCTTTGTAACTCACTGAGTCACCCACAACTCGGCAGGACTACTCACCGGGTGGTTTTAAGGACAATCTTCAAGCTACTCGTCGAGTCTGTTCTTCAGACTCGGCGAGTCCATGCCATGCATTAGCTAAAACTTGCTTCTACGGTCAGATCCGGTACATACACATAGGGGTGTAAGTGAGCCGAGCTACTCGTGAGCTACTCGGGATCGACTCGTTAAAAGCTCGACTCGAGATCGAATTAAACGATCCCGAGCCGAGCTCGAGCCTAAATATAAGGCTCATTTATTAAATGAGCTCGAGCCGAGCTTCAATTAATGGGCTCGCCAGCCTAAACGAGCTTAAACGAGCCTCTATATATATATACACACACACACACATACATACATACACACACACACACACAGACACACACACATATATATATATATATACACACACACACACACACACATAGAGGCTCGTTTAGGCTCAATTAGGCTCGCGAGCCCACTAAATTATTCATGAGCCGAGCTCGAGCTTCATTTTAAGGCTCAAATCGAGCTCGAGCTTCCTCAAATTAAACGAGCTGAGCTCGAGCTTTGTCAGGCTTGGGCTCAACTCGGCTCGTTTACACCCCTACATACACACATAGATCTGGCGTTCCCAAGCTCATTTATCACGTAAAGTCTCAATCTTGGCCTCCATGCAACACTTACAAGGCTCTTTTTGGGGAAATAACCTCTAATATGGCAACCCTAGTCTCCAACTCAAAAGAATGGACATAAAGCATATCATTTGGGGCCTTCTGGACCTGCTAAGGTCTACATCTAGGTTCCATATCTCCATGGGACCTTTCATACTTCAAATACAAGTCAAATAAGGTAAGAAGAAACCCTAGATTTGACATATCAACCAAAACACGAAGATTAGCTCTTAAAGTTACCTCAAGAAGCTTTCCTTGATGAAATAGAAGCAGATCCAAGCCCCCCAACTCTCCTAGCTTGATCTTCTACTTCCTTTCTTGCAATAACACACAAATTGGTGAACAAATAGCCTCTTATCTCACTCACAAGGACTCTCAGCTGCTTTGGTGCAATCAAGGCTCAAGGTGGCCGCAATGAAGGGCCATAAGGTCCTTTAAATAGGGCTTAGGACTGGAAAATTAGGGTTTCATTAAACAGCGCAGACTCACCGAGTCCAGACGCGAACCTTCGTCCAAAACCACGACCCGACTCGGCGAGTTCGACCTCCAACTCGCCGAGTCCCCTCACAAAATACCAAAAATATGAAACTAAAGATACCTGGAGATCCGGGCTGTTACAAATATTTTCTTCTAAAAATCCCAGGAGTATACATATGATTCGTAACCATATTATTTCATCTGTTACATTTCCAACTAGAGAAAAGTTGAATTCTCTCTCACGGATATTCGGACTTTCGTCCCAAAATGTTAGTACTTCTATCTAAGAGTGTTATAAGGCTTCATATGTGTCTAATACACTAGAAATCATAAGAAAGCAACTAGATTAAAGAGTTTACAGCCCAAGAACATCTTGGAACGTAAACCATTCTTTAAGGGGCAAAGAGTGCCCTAGTCCCTTCCTCTTGCAATGAAACTAGCTTAGACTCGTATCCTAATGTATGTAGGACTAGAAAACACACCAAGAACACCAAGAGTAAGGTTTTCATGACCCAAGAAGTTCTTGGACCGTGAACTCCAAACAAAATGGACAAAGTGTGCTTTAAACTCTCCATAAGCCTTGGACACTAGCCTAGATTCATTCCCAGTTAAGTTAGGTGCTTGAAAACACCAAAAACAACCTTTCCATGAGAGATTATCGCTGTAATCTCTATGGGAAGTGGTTCCAGGGCCGTAACTCCCAAAGGGAGTTGAAAGGTGCCCTAATCTCTTCCAAGGACTTTTCCATTAAGTAGAAATGCTTCTTAGGGACTTGTAAAGCCTCAAAACATCAATTGACCAAGTATGTATGAGCTTAGGACCATAAACCCATGAGTTTACGACTATAAACTCATTTGTTGGTGACATTAGGGTCGTGAAATCCATTAGGGAGTCTTCCTTGAACCCTACACACACTAGCTTGTCCCTACAACACTTAGATGCAATCCTTGAGGCCAATAACAATTGATAAAGGTGTTTAGCATACCCTAGGGTGTCTTGATTTGTTTATTAGTTGTTTAAAGACTAATTTGTTAGGTATATGTGAAATTATATGTTAACTAGGATCATAAAGTGTGTTTAAGACTTCACTTGACACCTAGCAATCCTACACCTTTAGTTCAGCCGTACCACACACTACAGGTGAATTCATACCCCTTAAACAATGTTTTAAATGTTTTTAAAGGTTTTATGGGGGGGGATACAAGTAGAATCATGCTAGTTATTATATCAATCACATGTGACTAATAAGCAGCATTCAACTGATTTATTACACATTAACTATTTTTACCAAACAGTTTTCGTTAAATGATTTTCATAAATGTTTTATATGTTTAAAACTCCTTATTAAACTTTTCTTTATATACTGTATGTTTCATTTCAAACTCATTTACAATTGTGTTTCAAAAAAATGTTTTCGTTATACTTCAACTGTGTTTTCAAACAAATACTTCCAAACCATTTTTATAGGTTGACATCAAGTCCACCTTTACTTAGATAGGAATCATGTTCAAAAGCGTTACAAAACTTATTGTATGCTTTTATATTGTCAATTGCATGTCTATGTATGTATAGTTATATAAGCAATGTTTAAAGGGCTTAGGAAGGCCTGCCTGCCCTATTTCCTTTTCGCCGTTGAGATGTGGTCTGGTGGGGTTTCGGGTACCCATCCGAAGGTCGTTTAAATATTAGTTATATATCATGTGTACATATATAGTCATAAAGGTTCTTCCAGGTCATTCAGTACCCTTGGGTAGCAAGGGTATACTTCCATGTTCATACGTACCAGTTACATCACTAGTAAGTTACCATAAGGGTAGCACAGGAGGATACTAATACTATTACTAGACCAATGAACATACAACGAGTCAGTTCATTCATGAGTCTATACATGCTAGATAGAGAGAGAGAACACACACTATAGCTAGTACACACAGTACATTACTATACATGCTAGATAGAGAGAGAACACACGTTATAGCTAGCACACGCAGAACATTTCAGTACACTACTATACTATTAGATAATTACGCTTACATGAGTACGTTTACATAGATACGTTTACATGAGTACGTTTACATAGATACGTTTACATGAGTGTGTTTACATATACGATAATAGAACAGACATCACTAGGTGCTATAGCATGGAACGACTTCAGGATCTAATTATACCAATGAATCACAACGCATTGTGATACTCATATTGGGCATACGTGATCATAGTAATGTGGATGTTCACGACTTGAAAATATGCAGGGGTCGTGTATGGGTCCCAAAATCTCTTCGACAGGAGAGCGTCTAGCCTGGGATCGAGCCATCACATTATGCCTTATCCCTCAAATAAGGTAATAGTAGTAAAGAAGTAGTCACTTATTACAAATACTATAGTACTTACGAAATTACAATATATTTAAGGTAGCTAGTACGGTTGTAGGTCTTGATACTACACGATAGTACTATTTCATTTTCCCATTATATTCACTTCATGAACATTCACACGATGCACGGTAATGTAGAAACTATATTTTTGGTTAATGATAGTCAGATTGGGAAAATACACACTCATATAAGAGACACACACACAAAGACTAGATGTCTTGGTAGAAGGCTACCCTCAGTAGGAAGCATAGGGCTTTCTAGGATGCTCAAAACGTTTTCATACTTACATTTGACATACGTACAAATACATACATTTCATATACGCACAAATACTTACATTTCAAATACATACAAGTACTTACATACAAATTAAGACACTAAAATTCTTATGATCTCACCAGCTTTAATGCTGATACTATCTTTCAAAATAACTTGTATCCTGAGGTCAATAGTAGACAGGTACCGATGCAAGGCTTAGAGAAGATGGAGCTCGTTCATGACTCATCTTTCATTTTGATTTATACTTTAGTGTTTATTATACTTTGACAGAACACACTTGTATTAAAACTATATTATTAATGCAATGGATGATGTTGTTGCTTGTTCACTACTTTTCATTGTTGTGATACTATACATGACGTCCTCCGCCCAAGAACGTTTCCGCCGTTCATGGTTTTGGGGTGTGACAGATTGGTATTAGAGCATTGTTTATAGTGAATTAAGTATATCAACCCATAAAAGATATACAGACTATAAATACAATGGGATTAAAAATACTTCGACCTAGAGTTTATACTTTAAATAATAAAATATTTAATTAAGTATACATGCCTGCATTCATACTAAAATTAGTGTCACTAGGACAGTACAAAAGAATTACGATTGTTGGGCAACACAGGTGGACTTAAAGACATATAGTCAAAACTGGGAAGATATAGCATGATCAACTATATTATCCGAGGGTTGACTAGCATGTGCCTAAGTGTGGTTGTGTGGTTGCAAGAAGTCTAAAATCTTACCAACAATACCACAATGAGAACAGTAAGACATAACATTAAACTTAAAATACTATAGGAGTATTTGGTGTTACTATAGGTACTTTATATCTGAGAACTAAAAGGGATCTTCATTACTAAATTGATAGTTGCTAAGTGGATACATTAAAGTTATAATTAACTAGGATATTATAGACTTAGAATCTGTCAAATTTTTGCTTTACCCCTATTCTTTGTGAATTTGGAGTTAAGGTCACTTATTCGAAGGCCTATCCTGTTTCGATTACATAAAACTGGTATGCACTTCACAAATAGTGATGTAACTAATGAAGATTTTCTAAATAATTATCTTGATAGTATGTCTAATAATTATTTTCTTACCCCAATTCTCGCGTAGATAACATGGTTGGACTCCATCGCCACGACAACCAGTACCTTCTGAATGAAGTCATTTCTGGATGGTTTGGAGAAGAACCAGAGAATGATCATCTTATCCCTTTGAATGATCACCACGATGAAGACCTTGCAGATGATGGTAACTCCGAACCCGAGGTTGAGAACCTACCCCGATAGCTCCCATTCCAAATCCTGACCTTCGTATGGCTTTTCATGGCCCGATGCCTCCATGGGTCGAATGTTTGGAAGCATGGAGCGAAGATCAAGATCAACCTATGACATTTAATGGAGACTGAAGCTTCTACAACGTAAATGAACGGAGCACAGCAGACAGAGTTCTACCAATCCTGATCCGTAGAGTTGCCCGAAACAAAATTCAAGGCAGGACAGCTCTACGTCGTATCGCGGAAGTTAACGCCAATGGATGGATGCATATCCTTCACACCAACAACCTTGAACACGCTCGTTACAGATTTGAGAGAGACCACGAAACCCTACTGTAAGCACTACCTGAAACCCGATCCGATGTCATAAAGCTCCGAGTACGTTAGAGGGTATACGAAAGATACCTGCTTGATATGGATCGTCAACTGGCTGAACTGAGAGTTCACCAGAGGGATGACCGTCGCCAGTAGTAGATGCTTTACTTTATTTTCCTTGCTAAAAGGAATCGTTTTTCTATCTATGCCCTATGTGGCGTTTTCTATGAAACCATCTTGTACTGTAAGTACTTTAGTGAGGCCTTTATTATGTCAAGGACTATCTACTCTGGATATGATGTAAGACCTATTACAAGGTCATTTTCCCAAACTTTTACTTCATGAATATAAAAGATAATGACAGTCGTCTAACTTCTGTGTCGTTCCTTATTCAAATACTCTCATCATACTTTCATTGTAGTATATCTGAAACATGCTTTAGTCAAGTCATTGGACTATAGCAATTTAGCTCTAGAGACATTTCCAAGTCTCTTTTAGTGGTTGGATCATGTTATTCACCAACCAACGATACCTCGGCTTGAACGACAAGCATTTTGACACCATTCTACGAGCTTACTCCCATTCATTACTAGGACTGCATCATAGGGATGTAGGTCAACCCTTCATGAATACACCTCCACTCAGTACTAGGACTGCATCATAGGGATGTATGTAGAACCTTTGCGAACATACTTCCAATCCGTACTAGAACTGCATCATAGGGATGTAGGTCAACCTTTCGAGAATCTACTCTTACTCTTTACTTGAACAATCGAAGTACATCTAGGGTCAACCAGAATCGCTCACAAAATCCTTATCTTTCGCGTTACAGCATCATGTCGTCATCCGGATATAGTCAGCCGAATAGTGAGGCCTCCGCTTTCCCTGTGGAGGCCGCTACCTTTCAAACTGCAGTTACAACTGTTGTGATGGCTGCTGTGACAGCTGTCCTTGCACATCGAGGCGCTATCGGCAAAGTCAATGCTAACAAAGGAGTTGAAAATCCCGATCGTGGTAACAATCCAAGAAGTCAACAAACAGTAACACTTGTAGGATCGCAAAGCCGAAAAGCAGGTACCAAGAAAGGAAAGTGACAAGCCCAGAAAGAACGCAAGAAATCCCAAAAATTTACCATGCAATGACAACAGGTGGAAACCCCTGCCATCCCCGTACCGAGCAAGCCATACGAGGGAAAACTTCCAAAGTGTGATAAGTGTAGTTTCCATCATCATGGGGCTTGCCATGAGATGCAATGTTGCAATTTCCTAAAAAATAGGGCACCATGCTCGTAACTGTGGAGCACCGGCAAGACCCATCATTCAAGCCCCTGACATCAGAGTCAACCAGGCTTACAATGGAGGTGTTAAAAGTAGGCCCTATGAAAGGAAAGTTTCAATGTGGATGAACAAGGAGAACCCTCGTGTCCACGTCACTCTAGCTCGACACATTACTCCCACCACCAATGCTAGTGCTAGCCAGTCATGCCACTAATGCGGTGAGATATGGCACTTCAAGAAGGATTCTCCTATAACAAAGAACTCCGTCACAGATGGCAGAATTCTAAGGATCACTGCCGCAAGGGAGACTACTCTGGAACCACGTTAATGTAATTAAGGCATTTCGTTGTAACAGACTTATAAACCATCCAAAACTAGTACAACTGGAGTCTTATCTTTTGCGAGATCCCGTCAGTAAAGGGATGCTCGTGTTGCGTATACTTGTCTTTTGTAGTATACATTATTCGCAACAATAGCCTTGTAGTAAGTCTAAAGTACTGTAACTCTGTTGATGGTTGCATGGTTGTGTTTGTCTGTAAAGACTTATGTTCAAATTTAATGTCTTTAGGTTTCCATATTATTCCGACATTATCATACGTCTAAACTCAATTTGATCCACACAAAACCAGTTTCATACGTACATATCTTTCTTCGAATTCGCCTTTCCAGCGAAGCCGTCAGTTCAGAACACCGAAGTACTCATGCATGGAGTACCTCATAGTTCTTTTCTTTCTGAAGAAATCCCCGAAGTACCACTCGATTAGTACACCAAGTTCAATCCAAAGATCCATATGGTTGATCTGTCGTTGAAGAATGTATATACATAGGGATGATATTTAATCAAGGTTCTACAGGTTTAGAATTCATGATTCCACTTTAACTTCTTTTTCCTCGATAGGATGTGAGCTTAAAGAACAATCAGAAATTCGACAATCTTTTCAATCTTAATTATATACGACTCGTATACACGATATTGTGATCGTTGAACCATGTATGAATTCTAATATGAAATTCAGGATGGAGAACTTCCCAACACTACGAGTAATCGCATTGTCATGCGAACAAACTTAGAACCCAGTATGACTCCTGTAACCAGATCGCCCTACAGTCTAAATACCTACGGAGATACAAGAAAAGTTCGGGCAACTTAGCGAACTGACTCAGCAATAGAATTGGGAGACCATGATTCTCACCCTAGAGAGTTCCGGTGTTATTCTTCCAGAAGTCAACGGATTGCCTCATATGTACCTCGACTATCGAGGACTCTGTCAAGAATTTCATTAGAAATCATTACCTCTGTCTCGCATAGATGAATCGGTTTAGCATACGCAAGGAACGAGTTACCTTTCAGAAATGGACCGATATCCAAATATCAGCAGTTTCGAGTGTTAGGGAAGGATGTCCCGAAGACTACCCTCCGAACTCGATGCGGACACTTTGAGTTCGTAGTGATACCCCTCGGATAGGACCAATACGCCTATAATATTCACGAGCTTAATGAGTAGGGTACACCTTTCTTACTTGGATCAGTTCGTCATTCTCCTTGTAATGACATACTTATTTACCTCGTAGTAAGAAGGAATCCATGGAAACATTACCCTCAGAGAAACTTTCACGAAGTTCGCGAAGTTCTCTCTGAAATGAGAGATTTGAGGGAGAAACAAGCTTCCTTTCACAAGCGTCTCATGCGAGCCAAGCAATCAGACGCGGAATCGAGCTCTAAGCACAACCCGCGCCGCGAGTAGTGGTCGCCTAACTCCCAAGTTTTGATATAGAATAGGACCATCGGCTAAAAGTATTACTTTCTTTAACTTCCTGTAACCGGAGACCTTTAGAAAGGTCAATTTTGTTCTAACTTTGAATGTAAAGCAACCATATGTTTAATATATATTTAAGGCATATCCCTTTCGTGTGTTAATTCTGTGCGTTTCTTTTGAGTTCATGAATTTATCTATTGCTATCCAAACTCTATTTGTGAATCAAAATCAAAGCATAGTGTGGTCCAAACCAAAATTTTAAAACAATTAAAGATAGCTAACTCATTCAACCCTCGACCACCAAAACTAATGATCTTTCATTTTTAAATTCTTAGCAGCATGATGCCTCCTCGTCCAAACCTAAGACCTAGGTCTGGCACGATACCAACACCACCTCCATCACCAACTTATGATCCGTCCATGGTCCAGGCTGCTATTATAGCAACAGTAACTACCTCTCTCTCTCTCTCTCTCAAATAAACTCCAACGGAAATGGAGGGGCGTTAAGCAACACGAATCATCCCAACCATGGAACTGGTCATGGTCAAGTAAAGGAATGTACTTACAAGGAGTTCTCCAACGCAAAGCCAAAAACTTGTAATGGTATAGGGGGAGTCATTGCACTAATGCAATGGTTTGAAAAGACTGAATCGGTCTTTGAGATCTGCTCTTGCCAAGAAGCGAGCAAAGTTAACTTCGCCGCTTGCACCCTCACTGATCGCGCCCTCACCTGGTGAAAAATCCATGTGAAGTCCGTGACTCTCACCATCGCAAACACCTTAAGTTGGGAGGACTTAAAGGTCCTACTACTGGAAGACTACTGCCCAAGGGGCGAGGGACAAAAGCTAGAGCAAGAGCTCTGGAATCTGAAGATGACTGGGTCTGACCTAGTAGCCTACACGACCAGGTTCAACGACCTTGTCACCTTGTGCCCTGCCATGGTCAACCCAGAACCAAAAAAGGTTGAAAGGTACATTTTGGGGTTGTCACCCCAGATTCAAGGTCACATCTTGGCCTCCAACCCTATCACTTTCAATAGCGCTAAGCGCTTGGCTCAGAAACTCATTGACCATGGGGTCAAACAGGGTACTGTTGCAACTACTACCGATCCATCAAAGCAGGTACAAGGCCAGTGAAGGCCTTGGAACAAGAGCAGGGGGAAAACCCTACAGGGGAATCCCAAGAAACAACAGGTGGTAAGGGCTCTCGCTGTTACTGTCCCTGCCACCACTGCACCCACAAGTTCTTATAGTGGGAGATTTCCAAAGTGCAACCAATGCAGCTTCCACCACCATGGTCTTTGCAGAAACTTCAAAAGCACAAGGTGCAATTAAAAGGGGCATACGACTCGCTTCTGCAAGGAGCCAGCCCAACAAGCCGCCCCAACTGCTAATGCTGATGTAAGTCGCGCCTATTTTGAGTGCGGAGCCACGGGACACTACCGCAGGGACTGCCCAAAGGCAAACAACAGGGATACCGGCGGAAGGGGCCAAGTGTTTGGAATTGGACAAAATGAAGCCGTTGCAAACCCCACTGTTGTTACAGGTACGTTTCTTCTCGATAACTCGTATGCATGCATTTTGTTTGATAGTGGAGCGGATAGGAGTTTCGTGAGTTATAACTTTAAAGGCCTGTTGAAACAAACACCCCAATCATTAAATGAACCGTTTATAGTAGAAATGACCAACAGTAAAACAGAAGGCACTAGGGAGATATATTTAAACTGTACCCTAACTCTAAACGATAATCCCTTTCCAATCAGCCTCATGCCAGTCTCGATTAAGAGTTTCGATGTTATCATTGGCATGGACTGGCTGAAATCTGATCATGCTGACATTTTATGTTACAATACGGCCGTTCGCCTTAATCTGCCAACCGGCAAAACCCTCATAATCTATGGCGAAAAACCCAGTACCATTCTTCATATTATCTTGTGTATCCAAACTCAGAAGTGCCTACGCAAGGAATGTCCGGCGTTTTTGGCACATGTCGTGGATGTGAAACGCGAAGTCTAGGACATCAAGAGTGTGTCATACGTATGCGAATTTCCTGATGTTTTTCCCGAAGATCTTCCAGGAATATCGCCAGCAAGACAGGTCGGATTCAGAATCAATCTGATTCCCGGAGCTACCCCAGTAGCCAAAGCGCCCTATCGATTAACCCCATCAGAGATGCAAGAGCTATCCAGCCAACTGAATGAGCTACTCAGCAAAGGATTCATCAGGCCGAGCTTCTCGCCTTGGGGAGCACCGGTGTTGTTTTTGAAAAAGAAGGATGGATCATTTAGGATGTGCATCGACTACCGAGAGCTCAACAAACTTACCATCAAGAACCGATATCCTCTACCCCGAATCGACAACTTATTCGACCAACTCCAAGGAGCCAACTACTTCTTGAAGATCGATCTGAGATCGGGATATCACCAGCTTCGAGTCCTGGAGAGTGATATTCCCAAGACGGCCTTCCGAACAAGATACGGGCATCACGATTTTGTAGTGATGCCGTTCAGACTAACCAACCCCTGCCGTATTCATGGACTTAATGAATCAAGTGTGTTGTCCATTCTTGGATAAATTTTTGATAGTATTCATAGACGACATACTTATTTATTCCAAGTGTAATGAAGAGCATGGCGAACATCTGAGACAAGTCTTAGAGACATTATGAACTAAGAGACTTTATGCGATGTTCTTAGAATGCGAGTTTTGGATTAGGAAGGTAGACTTCATAGGTCACGTGTTCAGCGAAGAAGGAATCTACATGGGCCCATATAAGATCAAAGCTATCGAAAATTGGTCTGCACCAACAACACCAATAGAGATTCGCCAACTTCTAGGCCTTGCTGGTTATTATCGAAGGTTCATTCAGAACCTCTCCAGCATCGCAAAGCCTCTTTCCACCTTAACTCAGAAAGGTGTGACCTACAACTGGAGAGAAAAGCAAGATGTTCCATTTCAAACCCTGAAACATACCCTATGTAGTGCACCCATTCTTTCTCTTCCAGAGGGGATCGAGGATTTTGTTGTGTAGTGCAATGCTTCGAACCAAGGGTTGGGATGTGTGCTAATGCAGCAAGGAAAGGTTATTATGTATGCCTCACGACAACTGAAAACACACGAAGTCAACTACACCACGCATGACATAGAACTTGGAGTTGTGGTCTTCGCTCTAAAAATTTGGAGGCACTACCTTTACGGTACTAAGTGCACCATATTTACGGACGACAAGAGCATCCAACACATACTCGACCAGAAGGAGTTGAACATGAGACAACGACATTTGGTTGAAAGTCTCGACGACTACGAATGTGAGATTCGATACCATCCGGGAATGGCGAATGTAGTAGCTGATGCCCTTAGTCGTAAAGAGTATTCTGTTTGAAGAGTGAAGTCATTAACCATGTCGATCCATTCCTATCTGTTGACACAAATCAAAGAAGCTCAAATAAAAGCCTTGAAACCCAAAAACATGACAGGTGAAACCCTTAAGGGATGGACAAGAATCTAGAAAGCAAGAGTGATGGAGTGCGCTACCTCATGGACCGAATCTGGACACCAAAGTTTGGTGGGTTCAGAGAGATAATTATGAATGAAGCACACAAGACCCCATACTCCGTACACCCAGGTTCAGATAAGATGTATCTGGATCTCAAACAACTCTACTGGTGGCCAAACATGAAAGCAGAAATTGCTATCTATGTGAGCAAGTGTTTGACTTGCGCCAAGATAAAAGTAGAATACCAGAAGCCCTCAGGCCTAATCCATCAACCCGAAATACCTGAGAGGAAATGTGAACAAATTTCCATGGTCTTCATCACAAAACTACCCAAGACTCAAGGTGGTCATGGCACCATTTGGGTGATCGTCGATAGACTAACCAAGTCTGCTCATTTCTTACCGATCAAGGAAACTGATAAGATGGAAAAGCTAACGAGAACCTACATCTGAGAGAATGTGCGACTACATGGAGTGTCGACGTATATCTTCTCGGACAGAGACAGTAGATTCACTTCCATATTCTAGCAATCATTGCAAAAATTTATGGGAACAAGGTTGGATATGAGTACATCCTATCACCTGCAAACTGACGGATAGAGTAAGAGAACGATCCAAACCCTAGAAGACATGTTGCGAGCATGTGTAATCGACTTTGGTAAAGCGTGGGATGTTCACTTATCATTAGTCAAGTTCTCTTATAACAAAATTTATCATACTAGTATCAAGACTGCTCCATTTGAAGCCCTTTACGACCGTAAGTGCAGATCACCTCTATGTTGGATGGAAGTAGGTGACACGCAGTTGGAAAAAGGTCTAGTCCCTGATAGCACACTCACTGGTCTAGAGATCATTAGAGAAACAACTGAAAAGATCATTCAAATTTTAGAATGTCTGAAAGCCTTGAGGGATAGGCAAAAGAGCTATGCCGACAAAAGACAAAAACCCTTGGAATTTCACGTTGGTGACCGCGTTCTACTAAAGGTCTCACCCTGGAAGGGCATGATACGCTTTGGGAAGCATTGGAAACTAAATCCAAGGTACATTGGACCCATCGAAATTACTTCAAGGATTGGTCTAGTGCCTTATAGCTCAACTTCCGATCGAGCTTAACAAAGTACATCCAATGTTTCACGTATCTAACCTGAAAAAGTGTTTGTCCGACGAAACTCTTGAGATTCCACTACACAAAATCGAACTATATGAAAATCTTACTTTGTGGAAGAAGCCATCGAGATCATGGATAGGGAAATCAAACGAACTAAACAAACTCACATACCCATCGTGAAGGTTCACTGCAATGCAAAGCGAGGACCTGAATACACCTAGGAATGCAAAGATCATACAAAACACAAGTACCCACATCTTTTTCCCTAATCCACAAGTGTTTTTCTTACATTAATTTCGGGACGAAATTCCCTCTAACAGGGGGATGATGTGACAACCCGATATTTCGACTCTATGTAATGACCTAAAAAGTCAAGTATTGTAACCACTTTTGAAATAATGAAATTAACTTCGAAATAAGATGTACAAAAGTCTCTATTGGGTTACCTACTATCCTAGATATTTTGTCAAGGTTTACAGAAATACTAAGAACACTAAAATCCGAGTTATAACGAAGTAGTTATGATTATTTTAAGATTTCCGACAAAACCGACAACACCAATTAAACGAAAAATGTGAAGTTTGAATACAATAGTTTTTAGCCTTAAGTATCTAAATGAAAGTTGTAGATATCATTAAACCGTAAAGGTACGTAAAAAGAACATCCAAATCTGACTTTGTATGAGGAATTTATGATTTTTCCAAGATCCAGATATAATGGTAGAAAGCTAAAAACTCGAAATAGAGATCGAGAGACTTGTGGATGAAACAACCTAAATGAGAATTGAAGGTCTCAACCAAAGTAGCGCAATGGTAAAAAGTCTGGCAAAAATGGACGCCGGATGAAGAAGTTATGTATTTTTAACGCGCTTTTTCAGTCCCTGCCTGTTAAAAATAAATAATTCAAAATAAATTCAAAATTACCCAACAAAGTCTAAATGAGAGTTGTAGAGTATATTCTCACCTACGAGTGCATATATAGAACGTCTAAAACGGAGCTCGTAGGCCAAAGTTACGGATGTTACAAGTTCGAGACCCGAAATCTGAGGCTGTCAGGTTAGCCGCGAGCCGACAAGTGACTGAGGGTGTCCAATCAATGGAAGAGGATAAGATTACTCACAACGACGTGGCACACCCTTTGCCACAACATGGCACACAAAATATGCCCCTATAAATAGAAGCTTAATGGTGTCGGGTTTGGTGCTCATCTCTTTCCATCTAAGTGTTGTTACTATGCATAATTACCTCGATAAGCCATCCAGATGCCTTGGTTTTCACACTCAAGTCCCGAAGGAAGTTCTACTCTCCCAAGAGTCCCGAGAATCCTGAGATTTTCCCATGTTTTCAGCTTTTCCAGTTGAGGTTCTGCTCGATTCTTCTCTCGACTACTTCAAAGACACCACTTCAATCAAGTGAGTTCATACCCCCTTTATACACCTTCAAATACTTTATAATGTACTTTTAATACATTTCGAGGGAGAATAAAAGTAAACACTTGGTTAATCCCAAGTGAAAATGTGAAAACTCTTGTTATATCTTGCATGCATTGGTTTATACAAAATGCATAGTATTCAGGGTAGCCATCCTTGTTAAACCATTTTATGCATTGAAAGGACTTAAGATTTATGCTTAGTCAAACATTGTAAGAGAGAATAAACATTGTATACAAAACTATCACCTTAATACAGACTTAGTTGAGAACCCGTGAGACATTTACATCTTCAATGCTACCTTTTTGCGAAAAGGTACAACTTAAAGTCCTTTCTATTATAACCAGAGTCTCCCGATTGGGAGAGCGTGTCAAATGTGTATAGATCTAGACGTGAAGTCATGATCTCGCTCCCTGACTGTTAGCTACAGTCCTTTGGGTGACAGTTTGTCATAAATGTTTCGAAGCTTGAAGACCGTCGCCACGGGTATATTATGTTTAGTATGGTTATAAAACTCACCAGATAGACAGTTATTATGGTATTCTGATTTTATGAACGAGTAGCTATTAAAACTATTCTTCATCTATCAAGTGAGAACTTCTTATAGCTTTATTATATAAAACTATGCCTCAACCTTTAAGCATGTCAGTTGCTTGCGATTTTCGGTCTTAGAGACTGCCTGTTACTCTAGGAAAATAAGGGATTTTCCTGTACCTGAAACAATCAACTAATAGGCAAATAAGGGATTTTCCTAGTGTAACTAATTACAATTCACAACACGAACGTTCATATGCATTTCATACTTTTATAAAAAAATAAGGGATTTTCTTGGAAAACACACGAACTTTGGAATCACATACATTTCACAAAACCGCTCATGAACTCACCAACTTAATTGTTGACACTTTTTCTTTGAAATAACTTGTATTCTTAGGGAACCACTAAGCAGGTTTGGAAACCAACTTTTGGGGATTAATGCTCTGACGTTAATTACTTCTTTTGAAAGATGTTTATGTATTTATCTTTTGAACATGTAACAAATACAATTATGTAAACATTTTGAAACTTGTATATATATGGTATTGTGTACTTTCCTTACTATGAACTGTTATGATACTGAATATGTCGTCCTCTACCCTTGAACGTTTCCGCCGTTCTAGTTCGGCGGTGTGACAACTGAAAATTTTCCATGAAAGCTTTACAATATTTATGTGGGACTAAAATTGCAAACATGTTTATATAAAAGGCGATAACTTGTAACTAATAGCATTTCTGACTCTGACCTTGCAAAATGCAAAGAATAATAGCCACTGTTGGGATACATGTTTATGCTATCATTCGACCAATATCATGGAAAATTTATATGTAAAAGTTGACGACTATATCAACTATGATGGAAAAATGCATTGTCATATATACTATAACTTGCCATAGAATGTTGTTGAGAAATTTAATCATAAGACTCATGATTTTAAATTTTATTTCAAAGCCATTAAAAGATAACTTATTGCTCTAATTTGACCTCTATAAGTTTCTCCATAGCAATAATTATAGTGGAATGAGGATTAACCTCGATACAAAATACATGTTCACTTACAAGCAAGTGGGAAAAATAATATATATATCGAACACATTAACACTTATAACATGCTAACAGATTCGATAACGATAGGTATATCACCCAATTATTTGAATATGTCGTCAATATGGGTTTAAGGCTAGACCTAGTATGATGTAATTCTAACATAGTGCTTTAATGGAACTTTTAGTTTTATTTTTCAACTACTTGATTATTATTCTTTCATAATATGAAATTTGTCTATATTGATAATTTGTGCACAATTATTTTCAATATAGACAAATATAATTGTTAGGTCCGAATCTGGATCTATAACTGATAATCAAACAATCACGAAACAAGAATAACACGAATAAGATGAATGAATTGAACTTGCATATGATTAAACACTTGAATTGTCAAATACATCTCAAATACCAGCCGTAAACTCTAAAGCATCGAACCCCTCAAAAGACAAACCCGTTGACTATTTATACTACACCAGACCGAAAACCAAGTTTGTTGCCGTAAACGTGTTTACGGTCGTAAACAACCACAAAACAAAAAATGACAAAAAGTTCAATTACAGACATAAAACCAAAACAAATCACATGCTAATCCTAGCCCAAACCATTTACATGACCCTTCAATCTCCCCCTTGGTTTGGAGCAGGCTTGGATTTAGTCTTTGTCAACAACCAGCACATCGGAACTCCCCAAAGCTCCATTCCATATTCTCTTGTCAATAATCATAGCCACCATCCTTGTATATTCCTTAGCAGTAGGCTCAAATAGCTCATCAGCAACGACACTCTGATGACTTGCAAGCTGATGAATGTCCCACTCACCAAACTGGAGTAGATCCCTTTTGTCATACAAGCGAATGCAATCTTCTTTGAGCTTGATAACAGCAGCATCTGATGTTTCATCATACGCCCAATAATACATAGAGTGTAGAGATCCATCAGGACATTTTGAGGAACAGGGATGTGTTTGACTTGAGCAGTGCCAGGCCACATCACCACTCGAATAGGCTTGCTTGTTTTGGGATCAAAAACACGCTTGTGGACTTCAATAAAAGACTCCGTAGTTTTCATTGATGGAAAACCCTTGGCCACTTGATCTTCCAAGAAAGATTTAAATTGGTTGGCTTTGGGATTGTTTGAGGGATTTGAGAAGGGAGCTTTGGACAGCTCAATAAGATTAACCTTGGTAAAGGAGTGGAAATCATGAGTATCCTTGTAGAATTCTTTATTCCCGCTCTTCCTGCGTACCATAAACATATCCTGTGTATCATGAAATCCCCATGATATAATTCCTGACCTATCACCATATACGTCTCTGAAAGTTTGAGTGCTTAGGTCAGTGAAAGTTATGCGAGGCCTATCCCAAGGGGATTTATGATCCACACACCTTTTAAATAACCATTTGTTTTTGTCAGTCGACTTATCAACAGCTTTCTTTCTTTTAGCACCTTTTGCCTTTGCAGCTCTTGAAGCTAGTTCTGGATCCACATCAAAACAATCTACAACAACTGTGGATCTAATTGGTTGAGAGGAAATGGGAGCATCAACATGGTGAATGTCTAGAACAGGGAGATCAACATGAGGTTCATTAGCAGTTATTTTGAAATCATCACCAAACCTGCTTTCAAGCTTCTTCTACAACTCTAGGAAACTTGCAGCCAGACGACCATATTGAGTCTGAAGAACTGCAATTTGCTTTGTCTTCAAAGTATTTTCTTCATTAAGTTCGGCCATTTGAATATTGAGCTCGGTATTCTCATATTGGAGATCTTCGACCTTTATAACTAGCTCAATATTTCTTTGATCAAGTTCTACATTTTTCTATTTGATGGCGTCGAGCTGGCTTTGAAGTCCATGGAGAGGGGGGGTCATTTCTTGTGATGTCATCTCCAATGAAGATTCCCTTGCCACGAGAAGGTGGTGTTGAGAATTGATATTCAACTAATAGATGAGCTAGCTTGACTGAGGCATCATCTTCGTTTGGTCTAGGAGATAAGGGATCTGCTTGAAATGAGGGACCACCGGCTTCAAATAAATTATTGGGGCCCTCATTGATGGGTTCGGTTGAGACAATAGTTGGTGTGATTGTTGGAGGAACTGTGGCACTTTGTGTCGTTGTAGTCTGAGTTGCTAACCTCAGTACAAGTCTATGGCGTTTGTTATCTTCTTCTGTTGGCAATGATGTAGGTAGGCTAGTGTCAAGGGGAGGAATCCCTGACACAGTCACTGTAGTAATTACTATTTTTGACGCTGGATTTGAAGCAGGAGGAGAGACTACGAAAACATCTTCTTCAATCCTTGTCTCGGTGGTCACAGGAACCACTTCATTGACATCGTCAAGCAAGTTGTCAAGGTTCAACTTAGACATAAAATCATCATTTCCACCAAAATTTTGTGGGATATCATCTGGATCAAATCCCGATAAGTCAACAATCTCATCTTCTTTATCATCTTTCATCGATTCCTCATTGAAGTCACTCTGACCTTGAACAAATTGCAATTCGAGTTCATCATCAACTTGAGTCATTTGAGCAAGAGTCTCATCATCTTCATGATCGGAAGCAGTGATAATAAACTCAGAAGACACCTTTTCTGATGAAGTCAGCTCTTATAGTCTTCTCAGAAGTTTCATGGGATTCAGAAGACTCATTAATCTCAGCAAATTATCCGAACTTCACCACGGGATGTAGACCTTGAAATACCACTTTCTCATTTCTATTTTGTTTAATAAGACCAATGGTGTGAGGGCCTAGGGACTTTGTATCCATCTTTTCACCAGACTTGACCATGTCCAGAAATTGATCATCAATGAAAGCTTGAATGAATCAGGGATACATCAGAAAGGACTCCCTGTTTCCCCAATCCATGGCACCAATGTTTACTAAAAACTCATCAAAGATATACTTTGAAAAGTTAAATTTGTTGTCGGATGCCAAAGATACAATCGTTCCTGTGTTTCTGATTGAGATCTCATCTGCTCCCGATCTCCGTCCTGACACACAACAAATGAAAACGTGAGCCAAAAATGTGCCAGTAAGGAGGAAAGAGCTTCTTCACGGTAGGAGGATAAGAACCCTCATATCCCATCATTTCAAGAATTTTTCGAATTTCCGCAGCATCAGCTTCAGTTGGATAATCAGAATCATCAAGAATCATCAATGTGTCTCTGATATATTGCTATGAGATTCTGATATTGCAGTTTTGCACTACCGCTTCAATAATCATTTCTTTATTATTCTCGATCACCTTGGCTGTCCTCCAAAACTCTTGAATAAGACTTCCATAGATGATAGGATTTACAGTGATAGCATAGGCCAGGCAGCATTCATGTAAGCGATACATCATGGACATGATATCTTTGTGAACCTCTGGTGGATCATCCAACACTATTGCAAGGTTGTGCATCTCAGCTGTCTTAAGAAATGCCATTATCTGCACTAAACAAGCCAAGTCGAAAACATGATATCTAAATTTGAAATGCTCAAAGTTTTCTTAAACTTCATAAACAACCAAAACAACAAGTGTTTACGTTCAACACCGGTCAAAATATTGTTTACGGTCAAACTAGGTCAACGGACCGTAAACAGGGTTTATGGTCGTAAGGTCAAACCTACCTTACGGTCGTAAGACCAAGGAACCATTTACGGTCGCAAAGGTCAAAACAAGTTTGCGGTCTATGAAGCCAAAGCTGTTCACGGTCTATGAATTTACAGTATAGGGGTTTACGATGTATGAGTTTACTGTGTATGAACATTCGAACACCGTAAATTCCGACAGTCTTCAAGCGCAAAATTCTCCTATGATTCTAAGTCAATTCGATCAAAAAATTACAAGTTCAAGGTCGGAATTAACATACCTTTGACGTGGACTAAACGATTTTGAGAAACCTCACACTTCATTTTCAAAGATTAGAGAGAGAAGGGGCAGTTTACGGTTTTTGAATGAGGAGGCGGTAAAAAGAGTTTAATGGGGTAAACTCCCACCTTTATACCTCTTTCACTTTTCAAAACTGCATACTCTGTTAGGTTTCTGGTCCAATTTCCAAAAAAAAATTAAAATAAAACTTTTTGAGGATCATTAAAAAATAAAAATAAAAATAAAAATATTCTAATTTCAACAAAGAAAATTTGTCTTTTAATTAAAAATTAAAATTAAAATCAAAAAAATAAAAAAAAATTTCTAACTAAATAATACGTGTATGTAAACTTTTTGACTTTATCCACTTGTCGGTACCTTTCATATTCACATCTTTGTCTGGTCGATCGTTGATATTGTGGTCCACTTAAGCACGAAAAATTATGACAAATTTAGGACATACTATTTATTACAAGACAGGGTGAACTTAAAATCTAAAAATTTATATCTGATCCTAATTCCTTAGATACTATATCTTAAGGACCATTCATCTGACGACGACCAGGGATATTGTTGTCCACCTAAATTGAGCAGCGAGATCTATAGATAATTTGTATGTGTTCAATTTGAAGTGTACTAGAACGTGTTTCCTGCTTCCTGATATGCCCCAGCCATCAAGAACTTCCAGAGTACTCCTTACACCGGTTGAGCAGACAACCATTCAGAGAGAGGATGGATTCAGAATTCTATTACTAATTACTTATTACTTCAGAGGGGTTGAGAAGAAGAAGGTTGCATATGTTGTGTACCAGGTTGGATTAGAAGTCACGCAAAGGAGACAACATATGGCTAAAAGATAAGAGGAGTTTCATATATATAACTTGCAGAGAAATAGAGTTGCATATGTTGTGTACTAAGTCGGATTTGAAGTCACACAAAGAAGACAACATATGACTAATAGACAGAAAGAAAGAAAACGATTTTCTACAAACCTAATTTATCAGAATTTACCAGTCGCCCCATCCAGCCGGAATTAAGGATAGAATCCGCACATCGAGGAAAAGTTAAACCACGGTTCCAAGTACAGGTTCAATTAATGTGACGAGTAGATTACCATATATATCTCCCTACTCAACCTATCCGAACATCGTATTGTCAAGCTGAACGAATCTAACTAGTTCAAGGTTTATCAGGTTTATAAATTTCCTAAGTTCAACTCTACCTAGTCAAGTCCAATTAGAATCTTTTGTGCCTACCAAAGCATCAAGTCAGAGCATAAACCATTCAACTTTGGGTACATTACGCAGACTCAGGTTGCCTGTTATCACATGATAATATCACTTCCCAGTCCTTCAACAACAAACAAGACTATTAGCGACAATATATTTGTTTATTTTTCTTTGTTTTTGGATTTTTGTTTATTTCTCTCCCTAAATTTGTGCATTGGAAAAAATGAAATGACTTAAATTGCGCAAATTTAAACTAAGAAAAATCTAAAAAAATTATTAAAAAAATTTAATCCTCAAAACGAATCATTTTTAATAATCCCACAAGCACATCGAATCGCGCTTTATTAAAAGGCTTTGTGAACAAGTCCGCCACATTATTGTCAGTGTGAACATGTTCTAGCTTGATAAGCGAATACTCATAACAATCTCGGATAAAATGAATTTTGATGTCAATGTGCTTGGTTTTGGAATGTTGGACTGGATTTTTAGCAATTTGAATAGCAGCCTGATTATCACAATAAATTGGGGTTTCTAGAAAGTTCAAACCGTAATCCAACAGTTGATGTTGGATCCATATGAATTGAGAGCAACAGGCAGATGCAGCGACATATTCCGCTTCTGCTGTTGAGGTTGAGACCGTATGCTACTTCTTGCACTGCCATGAGACCAATCTATCTCCAAGAAATTAGCATCCTCCTGACGTCGATTTTCTATCAAGCTCACACCCTCCATAGTTGTTGTTTGCAAAAGCATAAAGGTCAACTTCTGGATTTTTCGGATGCCAAAGGCCCAGTTTTGGGAAACCTTTGAGATATCGAAAAATCCGTTTAACAGCAATAAGATGAGAAAGTTTAGGATTGTCCTGGAAGCATGCGCATTGACAGACTGCAAACATTATGTTTGGACGACTAGCAGTCAGATACATGAGAGAAGCGATCATCGATCGATAATATGTCTAATCTACGGATTTGCCTTCAAGATTAGGAGCCAGTAGAGGTCTCTCCGCCATGGGTGTAAGAGCAGTTTTCGCATCTCTGAACCCGAACTTCTCTAGTATATCATCCACATATTTTGCTTGATGAACAAGGATCCCGGTAGAAGATTGTTTGACCTGAAGCCCCATAAACATGGTCATCTCCCCAAGAGAACTCATCTCAAACCTTTTTTTCATTACGCCTTCAAACTCCTTGCAAAGTTGTGGACACGTTGACCCGAAGATAATGTCGTCAACATAGATCTGAGCAAGTATCTGATCATTACCCACATGCTTGATGAACAAAGTTTGATCAATGGTGCCGCGAGAGTATCCATGCTCAAGCAAATTCTTTGTGAGAGTTGCATACCATGCTCGAGGAGCTTGATGTAACCCATACAGACCTTTGTCCAACTTGTAGACCTGATTAGGAAATTTTGAGTCAACAAACCCAGGGGGTTGATTAACATAAGTTTCTTCCTTCACCTTGTCATACAAGAAGGCAGTCTTGACATCCATTTGGTAAACCGTGAAATTCATATAAGAAGCATATGCGAGAAAAATGCGAATAGCCTCCAAACGAGCCACAGGAGCAAATACCTCAATCTAATCAAGACCCTCAATCTGTCGCAACCCATGAACCACTAACCTTGCTTTATTTTTGACAATCACTCCCGAATCATCTTGCTTATTACGATAGACCCAACGCGTGTCAAGAGCCGTTTTGCCCTTTGGTAAGTCAAACAGCTTCCAAACCCTGAGTCTTTCAAATTGATTAAGCTCCTCATGCATCGCATCCACCCAGCTGGGATCATTCAGAGTCATGTCAACGTTCTTCAGCTCTATTTGAGATATAAAGCAAGAGTAGAGACATGCATTAACATCTCTATTCCAACTTCTGGTTTTAACTCCATCTCCTAGTTAGCCAATGATATTTTTGATAGGGTGATCGCGTTGAATTCTGGAGGGTATGTCTTGGCTGATATCATTAATGGAAACAGGAAGAGTGTGAATGTTGAAACCTCCATCATCTGCTGATTGAGTCCTATTTGATGACTCTGCTACAAACTCATTTGCAATTTCTTCAGGAAAGAGTAGTTCCATAAAAGTAGAAGTGGCAGCAGAAGTATCTCTAGACATGAACTCTCTTTCAATAGGGGTAAGAGGTGTAGCATCAGCATCAGGAGTTCCATCTTGAACTTTAGACTTTGGACTAGATGGTTGATCAGACGGCTCCCCTTCAGGTGTAGCAGAAGACTCGCCATCACGAGGAGCAGAGAACTCCCCCTCAACCGATGGGGGTTTGTAGACAACTTCTTCGTCTTCGTCTTCGTACACAATCTTCGAATAAGAGGAGGATCCACTTGAACTATCTGAAGACAGATTAAATTATTTGAATAGAGATGTGTAATGAAATAGCCAGTCGGGACCCACTCGAGCATCTGTTTCATTCTCCTCCAACCAGCGCACATCATAAGATTCAATGATCTGCTTCATCCTCTTGTTGTAAACTCTATACGTAGAGCACGCGGCATACCCCACAAAATAACAGTCATCAACTTTGGTATTAAATTTAGGGTTGGAATCTAAGTGAATAAGGGTACATGGATAGTCAAATACACGGAAATGGCTGACAGAAGGCTTGTGTCCATAAAGAATTTCATACGGAGTCTTCATCTATGCTTTATTGATTAGAACACGATTCTACACGTAGCAAGCAATGTTAATCACCTCGGCCCAAAAGAAAACAGGTAGTTTGGAATCACATAACATCATCCTTGTAGCGTCTTCCAACGTTCTATTTCTCCTTTCAGCAACACCTTTTTGTTAAGGCGTGTGAGCATAGCTATATTGACGCACTATCCCTTTTTTCCGCGCAAAAATGGTCAACAACCGAATTCTTGAATTCGGTGCCATTGTCAGTGTGAAGCGCCTTCACTTGATTGTTAGTCTGCTTCTCAATTATCACCACGAACTTCTTTATTAGATCAATAACTCCTATTTTGTTGGATAAGAAGAAGACCCACGTAAATCGAGAGAAATCATCGATCACAACGAGGCAGTATGAGCTTCGGTTAATGCTCAGGACATTGACCGATCCAAATAAGTCCATGTTCAACAATTGGAGCACTTGATTTATGGAGTTGACTTGCTTGGGCAGGTGTGGTTTCTGATGATGTTTGCCTTGAGCACATGAAACACTTTTTTTAAATGTGATAAAGTCTCTAACAGGGAGGCCTCGGACCATCTCATTTTTCGCAAGACGATTCAGGTTTTTCGCGTTAGCATGACCGAGTCTTCGATGCCACAACATTGCATTGTGTCCGGAGACCTTTGAGAAAACACAAGTGACTTGTTCAGGGAGATTGTTTTTCATATCGATGATATAGGCATTTCCATCCCATTTAGATTTAACTGGAATCCACTCTTCTAGGATGACAATGCCAGGCTTGAGAATCATACACTCTTTATCAGTAAAATGAGTTGTGTAGCCTTTGTCACATATCTGAGAAACGCTCAACAAACTATGCTTTAACTCGGGAGCGTAGTTGACATTTTCAAAGCTCAGCACTCCATTTGTAACAGTTCCACGCTGTGTGATCTTTCCACCATCTCCGCCCGAAAAGGAAACATAACCCCCATTAAAAGATTGAATTTCGCTCAATTGGGAGATGTCTCCAGTCATATGCCAGGAGCAGCCATTGTTGAAAAGGAAACATAACCCCCATTAAAAGGATGAGCGACATTCCTCCACAACTGTCCCTGCAAAATGAGCGGGATCATTTAGATTTAGGAACCCAGGTCATCACTATCCTGGGTTTCCTTTTCACCTTTTCTGATTTAGATTTTAAATTTTGCAAATTAGGATCTTCATTTCTAATCACTTTAGAGGGTGATAATGATGAATTAGAAAGTGATTTGGGCTTCCATTGAAGTTTAGGTTTTACAACATTCTCTGGTGGTTTTGAAATAGACTTCACAAGAGTTTGCATAGACCTTTTGGATGTTCTACCAAAATTAGTAGAAGATCTAGATTTGCTTTTTGATGAAACCGATCTTGGCTGAGCCTTGTTTGGTTTTGGCAAACTATTTTGAGTTTTGTTAGTAAAAACCGTTTTATTTGTTTGAAAACCAGGCCTTTTCTGTTTTTATTATCTTTCTAATCATTATTTCAAGAACGAGTTCTTGAGGATTTTCTAATTAAAGACCTTCCTCGAGACTCATTCTCCCCTCTTGGTGACAGATAGTTTACAAAGATCCTATTTTGACAATTCCTAGCTATATGACCACCAACACCACAATTAAAACAAATATGTTTATTATTTAAAATTGTATTGCATTTTTCAGACTCATTATCTTTGCAGACACTCTTACTCTTCTTAGAAGAACATGCATGAGAATTAGATTGAGAATTAAGTGAGGGTGCTTCATTCGATTTGATTTGTGGAGTTGATGATTCCTCATGAGAATCACAAGCATCATAATTACCAAACAATTCATCAAACATATCGAAAAAATTAAATTCAACAGTATCAGATGAGCCAACACAAAAACATTTTCAGTCTTAACATCAGAAACACAATTAGAATTATTCATGACAGAAACATCAGGTTTAAAAACAAAATTAGGTTCTCCAGCTTCGCACTTTGCCTGATCTAATGGTTGATCTGCAGAGGAAGTAGAAACATTAGTATTTTCAATGTTAATAAATCCTCTTGAAACAAAACTGGCTGGTTTGCCATATCGAAGATGCGACTCCTTGTCAGTTTCGTCCTGTGTCAAAGGGATGGATGTGTAGTTATGATTGAAAGGTGGAGGAACACAATCATACCCTAGACCCTTGTTTTGATTTTCTTTGAATTTTACTTGGGTTTCACACCAAGGACTCAACTATCTTACTTGATGCATTGTAATTTTTAAAACAAACATCTATTTTGTCATTTTTAATTTTGCTTCAAGTTCTTTGGTTACTGCATCAAATTGTTTTTTAACATAATCATACAGTTCACACTTTTCACTCTATTCTGATTGAATTTTTCTAAAATCCTTTATTTTAGCTTCTAGTTAGGCCTTAAGAGGTTTTTGTCCTTTTCTAAGTTGATAGCCCTCATACTTAAGGTCCTCTACTTGCCTACGTAAGACTTGTATTTCATCACGAAGAAGTGTAACATATTCTTTGCAAGCAAAAGAACAAGATGGTAGATTTACCTCGCTTTTCTTGGACTCGGAAAAGGTAGATACCATTAGGGAAAGCTGTAATTCCATCATCTCTGCTTCGAGATCAGCATTAGCATTCTTTGAAGAAGTATCGTCAATTTGAGGTAGGTGAGCATTTTCTGGCCCTGAGATGTTCCAGGCTTGAATTTGGTCCTCCCACTCAAATGATTGTGTAACCATAGTTGTTTCTCCACTAGCTGTAGCTCCTGCACGGTTGTTTCCCACTACGACCATCTACCTATTGTTGTTGATCCTGCGATCTGGTTTCGGGCAATCACGAGCAAAATGACCTTGCTTGTGGCAGTTGAAACACCTCAGCATGCTTTTATTGAATCTCACCTTCTTGTCTGCATTCATGGCCCAGTTATTTTTCCCAATTTTCTTGGGGAATTTCTTGGCTCTAAAAACAGCCATGGCAATTTGCCATGTAATGTCCATCTCCTCTACATCTTCAGGGTGAATCTGGTGCAAATCAGCAAATGATAGTTGAGGTGGAAGATCTCCAGCTACCAAGGCATTGTAACAGTTGACTAGTCCAGCAGCTAGACATAGATTTTCATCAGATTCTTTGGAGTTCGAGGTAGAGGCTTTAACTGACACATTTGGAGCAGAATTGGATTGAGGAGTGGGTTGAGGGATGGAAAATGACACATTTTGAGTTTGATGGTGAGGGATGGATGGTGCAGCATTGAAAGTATGAATCTGAGGTTGTTGAACTGCAAAAGCTTGACCTGAGGGAGTCATGTAAGATGATAGAGCATTATTGGATGAAACTCCAAGATTTGCAGTAGAATAAGAGTTGACATGGTTGATTTCTCTCTGTTTGTCTTCAATGTCACATGCCTTGATAACCTCCATGACTTCAGCAAGAGAGAGATGACTCAAATCCTTGATTAAGATTAATCACAGCAACATTCATATCCCATGACCTCAGAAGAGCATTCAGAAGTTTCTTGTTGATCTCTGACTTGGTTAAGAAAATCCTTGAAATGTTCACGTCAGTTGTGAGTGTAGTGAATCTTTGCAATTGGGCTTCAAGAGTCTCTCCTAGAATGTAGTTGAACATGATGAATTTATGTCTCAGCATGTCCTGCCGACTCACTTTCATATCTTCATTGCCCTCATAGACTTCAATCAGGGCTTCCCACAGAGCTTTAGCTGAAGTGTACTCATGAAAACCTTGAGCAATAATAGGGGATAATGCCATGGTCAAGGTGGCTAAGGCTCTTTCCTGTTCTTCAATCAACTCAAAATCCTCATCAGCCTAATTGTCAATAGATTTGTCAACCAATTGACCTCCAATATTCACTGTAATTCTGACAGGATCTCTAAGAATGCTTCTCAAGATCTTGATATCTTTCATCTTAATGTATTTTTCTATCCTATACTTCCACTCGGGAAAACCTTCAGCAAACATCAACCTTGGAATATGAGTAGTTATGCCCATAACATCAAGTTCTTGAAATTGAGTTTGACTTTGAGAATCCATTTGAAATTGAAGTGATTTGCAGTTTCAAGAAAAATTTTACGGTAAACCTAGAAAAATAAAAGTTTACAGCCGTAAAGAGAGTTTAAGGTCGTAAAGTGAGTTTACGATTGATCTGTTTGGGACCGTAAACTGAGTTTACGATACAAGTTCACTGTTTTTAGAGTTTACGGTTTATGGGTTTGTTGTTCTTCAAAACTATTTACGGTACTTGAATATTAAGAGTTTACGGTTTCTAAATATGTTCTTTTAAGAGGGTAAACAGAGTTTACGGTTGGCAGTAAACTCTCAAAAAAAAACTTTAAAACTCGATTTTTTCAGATAAAATCAGTTCCTTCAATGCCTAGAACGTAGAATTTGAAGATCAAATAGTGAGAATAACAGCTTATACTCAATATCTCGATCGAATGAGTTTGATACCAGTTTACGCACGCTCTGATACCAATTGTTAGGTCCGAATCTGGATCTATAACTGATAATCAAACAATCACGAAACAAGAATAACACGAATAAGATGAATGAATTGAGTTTGCATACGATTAAACACTTGAATCGTCAGATACAACTCAAATAACAACCATAAACTCTAGAGCATCGAACCCCTCAAAAGACAAACTCGTTGACTATTTATACTAGACCAGACCGCAAACCAAGTTTGCTGCCGTAAACACGTTTACGGCCGTAAACGTGTTTACGGTCGTAAACAACACAAAACACAAAATGACAAAAAGTGCAATTACAGACATAAAACGAAAACAAATCACATGCTAAACCTAGCCCAAACCATTTACATGACCCTTCAATAATACAATGCCACTTCAATTTAAAATCATTTGGCTTAAATTAATCGAAATTTTAATATAAAGCACCCATGTATGATTGGTGGGGGTCAATATCAATATCATTGCACTCATGTTCACACGAGCCTATTACTTATAGTTAGTAACATGAATGAAATGAGCATCACTTCTTTAGGTTTAATCGTCCCCTTGTGATTATCACTCCAACAACTTATAATAACATTATGTCAAGTGACCTTCATCCATGGCTTATTTGTTTGCCACCGAGAATCCATATAGAAGAATGTGACTTCACCAATATCCAATCAGCAAGGAGCCCGAACACCACCCCCACCCCACCCCCACCCACCCAGATACTTAATTACGACTCCAGCTAAAGATCGCCTTAGTCGCACCTCTTGATAATCTAACATAATTATAATGAATACTTGATTGGTGTTATGCTAGTATATCCAGATAAAAACAAAAAAGGGGGTCGATTTACAACAAAATAATTGATTATTCGTTTAACTATAGGAATATTAAAATTGTCATAAACTTGGCTTCTTGGATTCTTTCCAATTCCTTTATAGTTGTTTCTCCTTTTTTGCACCTTGGAAGTATGATTAAAAAAAATAGTTAAAGAAAAATCAATTTAGCATTTACAAAATACATAACATTATCAATAACAACATAAGAATATTGTCACAGATGTCGAGCCAAAGCAGGCAAAGCCAATGGACAACAAAATAAATGTGCGTTAATTTTAAAAGGGTCATCAATTATTATTTATGAAGTCTCCTGCATACCACATATAGTGTTTCAATCATTGTCAATAATAGTATTTTCTTATTTGCTATCATTGTCAATAATAGTATTTACTTATTTGCTTCATTTAGATCGTTAAAAAATTAAACATCTTTAAAAATAAAAAAAATTAAACATCTTTAAAAATAAAAACAGTTATTAACGTAATTATTATTTAAACAATGATATATCTCACCTATAGAAACTAACAAGTAACATCACAAATTTCGTTCACTAATAAAAAAATTTGAGTTTAATTATTTATTTAATTATGAATTTTTTTATACTATGTTCATATCGTTACAATCAAACATGTGAACAATGAATCCTAGACATCTATGCCTATGGACTTGAAGTATATTTGATATTCGAAAAAGTCTCAACACGTGATAATTTCAATTAAACGCTAACATATTTCACTATCATTTGTAAAATTTGATTTATTAAACAATCATCGGAATGTGTATAAAACTTATTGCTTAAATATGTAATAAACGTATTAATACGTTCATTACATATTTAAGCAATAAGTTTTATACACATTCCGATGATTGTTTAATAAATCAAATTTTACAAATGATAGTGACATATGTGATAACCCGAAATTTTCATTCGGACAAACTTTAAAGTTGATCACTTCAATTAAAAGTCAATTACATTTCAAATGATTGTTAGCCAATTTAAAAGTATGTTTGAGTGTTTTTAGTGTTTATTCTTTAAACGAACGAAAGAAATGAAGTACCGTCTCGGGTCGTGAAGTAGCAAAACCACCCATTCCACCCTAACCAAGAGTTTACTGCCAAACATTTGGAGTTTAGGCCATAAACTCTCCCTAGACCGTAAACTCATGCCTTAAGCATGAGTTTACTCCCCAAACTCTTCATTTCCAACTTCCATTCTCAAGAACACCCTCTATTCTCTCTCAACTATCGTCCCGTCTTTCACCCGATCTCCCGAAAATGTAAGTGTTTCTTGACTTGATTTGTTGTTATAACATAACACCTAGTGTTTATACATCATTTCATCCATGCAATTTCGTGTTTTGCTTAGATCTTCAAAACACCAAGAACACACACTAGTGTTCTTGGGCCTTTAGCACCTTTTGAAGCTTCTACCTAGTAAGTACTTCTATCCTAGAGTATTCTAGAGCTTGTTACACTTCCATACATCAAGAAAACGTCCAAGAATCACCATGAACAACGTGTTTACGGTCCAAGATGTCATTGAACCGTAAACCCTAAATAAGGGTGCCAAAGTGTGCCTTAGTCCCCCATAAGCCTTGGAAACTTGCTTATATCCCTTCCTTGCTGAGTTAAGGACTTGAAAACATCAAAAGACCATAAACCATATGGGTTTACGGTAGTAAACCTAAAATAAAATGGTCTAAGGACCGTAAACTCCATTTAGGAGTGAAATAGTGCCGTAATCTCTTCCATAGACTTATACTTCAAGTGGAAATGCTTCTAAAGGACTTATAAGGCTCCAAATCAACAAATGGTCAAAGAAGCATGAGTTTACGACCGTAAACTCATGAGTTTACGACCGTAAACTCATTGGGTGATGGTCACAAAACCGTAAACTCCAGTATGGGGCTTTCCTTGAACCCCAAACCCAATAGCAATGCCCTACAACACTTAGCTGCAACCCTTGTGACTTGTAGCACTTATAAAAGGTGTTTTACATGTCCTAGGATGTCTTAACTTTGTTAATTAGTTGTTATTTGACTAATTAGATACATATATGTTTATTATATGTTAACTAGGATCATTATGTGTGTTCAAGTCCTTACTTGACACCTAGCACCTTGTCCAACACTTCCGACACTCCCGAACAAACTACTCATTTCAGGTGAGTTCATACCCCTTAAACAACATTTTAAATGATCTTACATGCTTGTAAATACTTTTATGGGGGGGGGGGGGGGGGAATACAAGTTGATTATCATAGTTATTATATCAATCACATGTGATTAGTAATTACAAAACATATGGATTTACTAATCTTTCAAACCATTTTATCAAACAAACTGCTTTTGAATAGCTTTACAAACTGACATGAAGTCATGGTTATTTTCTCGTTTCAAACCCTTTAAATGAATTACAAAACCTCTTTTTCACTTATATATTCATAGAAACCATATCCATACACTTATGTAGTAAGTATATATATGTACAATTGAATACGATGGCTGTGTTTTCAGCTCCAACACCTTGTATAGCAAAGGTGTATAAACTTACATGGACACTTTAAACTACATTACTAGCAAACTATAATAGGTATATCTTGGTGAAATATTACCTACTATTCTTAGTACAAATGGACCATACAAGAGTCAGTTTATTCATGAGTCTATACGATTGTATTGCATACTATATGAAGAGAAACTATTACTTACTGTAGGAAGAGATACGATTACATACTATATGATAAGTTACTATTACATATTATATGAGTAGATACTGTTATATAAGTACGGGAGTAACCATTCTACACCGAACTGTTAGCTACAGAGGGAAAATGCACATCGACGGATGTCTACGGTTACTACTATTCGGCAAGTTACTCTACCGTGTTTATCCTAGTACCAAAGGATAAAAAATATTTATTTATATGTCACAATCCAAAACCGGAATGGCAGAAACATTCTAGGGTGGATGACGTCATGTCAAGTATCACAACATATGCAATATAATAATCAAAGTACAGCAACCATTGCATTAATAGTACTAGTTTTACATAGGTTAAATTTCATAGCAACATCAAAGTAATACAAGAAATAATGTAGATGCAGCTCGGTACTAGGCTGTCTCCGGAAACGCTTCTGGGATGTACCTGTCTATCGATGACCTGAGAATACAAGTTATATTGAAAGCGAGTATCAACATTTTTATAATGCTGGTGAGTCCATAAGTATTTAGTGTCATTTGTATAAATACACATTTTTATTCAAAATAACTTTATGAAAGATAGTAGTCTAGGATCTACGGTGTATTAGTGTTCTTTCCAGAAAATCCTATATTTTCTAAATAAAAGCAGTCTTCTACCAAGACCCGACAGGTTAATGTTTCAAGGAGTAATTTTCCCCAAAATACTATCATTACCAAAATACAATAATGACTTTAAAGGAATTATGAGAAAGCACAAGTAAAAATACTAGGGGACAATAACATATACTTCAACAACAATACTGCTAACTAAAGCAAATGAAAACATAGACTCCGGGAGAGTATCAAATAATAGATATGCCTGGCTCAGTCTAACAGAAGGAAGCACAGACTCAAGACAGTATCGAAGGAACAATACAACTAACAAAGTCTAAAACAGGAAAACACAAACTTCACACAGTTCGAGCGAACGATACAACTAGAAAAGTCTAAAACAAAGGGTGAATGAGAACTCATATGTAACCATGCTGATCTATGATAGAGTATCCGATGACCCTCCAGGTCATGCGTAGAGGTAGTGGTATTATGTCACCCATGGGCCTTACCGGTGCAGACTGTAGCTAGTAGTGTGGGCGTGGGAGTGTCAGTCCCGTATAGATCTATACACATGATGTTCGCTCTCCTTCCCGGAGACTCTAGTTACATGGCGATGGTGCTATGAGGCGTCATAGAGGGAGATAGTGTGTCACATTCTAAAGTAAAAGAAAGAGATAGAGAAAGACATATAGTGAGAGATAGAGGGAGAGATAGAGTGAGAGATAGAGGGAGAGATAGAGGGAGAGATAGAGTGAGAGATAGAGTCTCCTAACTATTCCTATAATAGTTACTAGGGTTCCAGAAACATGAATAATAGAAAGATGTCTTTACTACCCAAAGGCGATGAATTGGCTTAGAGAGAGAGAGAGAGAGAGAGAGCTTTTATGTTCATATATGTATACGTGATATATAATTAATGTTTAAACGACCTTCGGACGGATACCCGATACCCACCAGACCACATCCCAACGAGGGAAAGGAAATAGGGCAAACTAACCTTCCTAAGTCCTTTAAACATTACTATAACTATACAAATATAGGCATGCATTTAATGAAATAAAAGCATAGAAGTAAACTTTGGTAAAACCTTTATACTTAAGAAATTTACGACTTGATGTCATTTTGTAAAACAAGCTTTGAAAAGGGTTTTTATAAAACACTTTAAGTGAAGAAAACCTTTGGAAAACTTTTAATAAGAAGTTACGACTAGATGTCCCTTTAGTAAATGAACTTTGGAAAAATTTGGATGACCTTTAATGATCTAAAAAGGGATATTCATACTTTAACGAGATTCGAAAACATGATTTGGAAATCTTAATCCGGATAAAACAGTTTAACATGCAAAAGTCTAATTTGCTATACACTTATTAATCACCTGTGATTTATCTAATTACTATACAGTTCAACTTGTATTCCCCCTATAAAAGCAGTTAAAATCATTTAAAAAGGTTAATTCAGGGGTATGAACTCACCTAACGTGGGTGACTCGGATGGACGAACGATATAGGATGCTATGTGTCAATTGAGGTCTGGAACACACACCTAGATCCTATTTAGCAAGTAATGATACATTTAAGTACCCAATTAGTCATTTAATGACTAATTAAGCAAGTAAAGACCCTTTAATGCATGAAAACACCTTAATTCAAGAGCTAGGAGTGTTAACAGTTGCATCTAAGGAGAGTATGGTCTCACTTTGGAGTTTACTCCTCAAATGGTAGTGTCTGCGGGTATTTACGGTTTTGGAACCATATCCACCATGAGTTTACAGCCGTAAACTCATAGGAATGGTGCATTTGTGTGTTTTAAGGCTTCGTGCTTCCCAATTAAAGGTTCTAGAGTTCATTCAGGGGCTATAGAAGAAATTAGGGCTCAAAATGGACACTCTTTGGAGTTTACGGTCCTTGGACCACTCCCTTGGGAGTTTAAGGCCGTAAAACATGAGTTTACGGTCGTAAACTCATGTTAGTCCATCTCTTTTGTGCTTTGGTGGTTCTAGGCTATGTAGGCAAGGTTCTAGTCACCTAAACAAGCATTGGAAGGTTTTAAGGGCACTTAAACCCCCTTAGAAGGTGTTTACGGTTTAGGGAGACCTTCCCAAACCGTAAACTCATGTGTTACCCTCTTAAATTCATGTTTTGGGGTTCGTAGATCATTCATGCAAGCCCTTAGGCCATTAGCTAAGCATTGGAAAGGTTTTGGGAGGGTTTTTGGGCATCAAAACCCTCTTTCAAGGTGTTTATGGTTTTGGGATGTTCCAAAACCTTAAACTCTTATTCTTGGGGTTTTTGGATGATTAAGCCACGATTTTGCAAGTGTGATAAGCTAACCAACAAGCTAGGAAGGTTAACTTACCGTTTTGAAGCTCGAAGGGCGGTTTTTGACCAAAACCCGATTTGTAGAGAAAGAAAGTAAAGAGAGAAGGCTCCTAAGATGTGAAAAGGTTGGAAGGAAACCCACTCAACCCTTATAAAGGGTCGAGTTTATGGCCTGGGTGGGGGTCCACCCAACATCAACCGCAAACGGTGTTTTTCGCTGTAACGCTCGTGTTTGTAGGCTAGGCAAAAATATTGACATAATGGTCTAGGTTAACCATTGTAACTCATTTACAAGAAATGAAAAGGGATTATGTGAATTTTATGTGAATTATGTGTTTTATGCTTAATTCTTAGGGTTTATTTAATTAAGAATAAAAATAAGCGTCAAAATTAAAGTTTGATTTAAGCCCGATAGCTTTACATAAAGTTGTAGTGCTCGAAACAAGGATTTCGGGAATATAAAGAATGCCGAAATCCGAGTTATAACGAAGAAGTTATGACTTGTCGAAGTTTCGCGATAAACCGGCACGGTGCCGAGTGTCGTAAAAAGTGAGTTTTTGATAAACTACTTTTTAGCCTTAGTAATCTAAGCGAAAGTCGTAGTATTCGTTAAACCAAGAAGTTCGACAAAAAGAACGCCCAAATCTGACTTCGTATGAGGAAGTTATGATTTTTCGAAGTTTCAGTTTAGCAGTAGACAGTTAAAAACTCGAATTTTAGATCGAGTGATTTTTAGCCGATCCAACCTAAATGAGAATTGAAGGTCTCGTCATTAGGAGCACAACGGTAAAAATTCTGACGAAAACGGACGTCGGATATGAATTTTTAACGGATTTCCTATCCCGGTCTGTTAAAAATAATAACATAAAATTTAAAATCAAAATTAGCCGACGAAGTCTAAACAGAAGTTGTAGAGCGTAATTTTAGCTACGTGTGCATATAAAGAACGTCAAAAACGGAGCGCGTATGCGAAATTTATGGATTTTAGAAGTTTTTGCACAAAAATCGAGAAATTTCGCATAGTCATGTTATTGCCACGTGTCCTCGCCTCGCATGTGCCACGTGTCTGAACTACTAAGTCACCTCGCATGCGAGAGCCCCATGTCGACCCATGACCTCTTCTGATTCGACCAAAGGGAGGCCCAATCTGAACCTCGCAGCTGGCCCGAGCCTCGCACCACCCTAGCTCCGAACCTCGCATGTGCACCAGTAGACCGCGGTCCAATCAGAAGCTGCCAGCGAGCCCTTCGCACGTGCAGCCCTCGTGCGAGCCACCCCCTGCGAACCCTCTCATCCGTCGAATCAAAACCTTCTCAGCCGTTGGATCAAGACTTCGGACCCTATAAATAGAAGGGTACCTGCGAAGCCTCTCGGGTACTTTTGAGATTTTACCATCTTTCACCCCTCTCTTCATAATTTCTTCATCTTAGAATCCCCCAAAGCTCCGGTATCTATTGTAAAGCACGGAATACGCCACGAAGTGCTCGAGAAGCCCGGAAAATTTATCTTTTCGGTTTCGAAGCCCGACTTTTGCAGAGCCCGGTTTCTCAATAAAACTCCCGGTTTTATTAGAAACGATCGTTTTAGGAAACGAATTGCTGCCCGATTATCATCAAATCATGTGAGTGTGTAGTTACTTTCACCTTACACATAGATATGAAGTATTTTACGTAAAATACTTGTTGTGTGAATATATATTGTTTGTTTATTTGAAATGGGTGCTGAAGGAATGATTTATAAATGTTTTTAAATAATTTAAACTATATATGTATTTTTATCTACGAAAAATGTTGGGTAAGACATACGTAGATGAAATAGTGGGTATGATGAAAGGTGAGTTGGATAAAGGAAATGATCAATGATATTGATCATGATTTGAGGGTGAGTGGTGAAATTTGAGAGAATCACTTACCCAAATTGTTGGCCCCCGTCATTCAGTAGAGTATGGATGACAACCATGGACTATTCTAGACAGTCTAGGGAACACTAGCAGGCCCACAACCTGTAGGTGTAATGAACTATATGTTCATTAGTTGTACTCTAAAAACCCATTGACATGTATTGCAGGAGAGAATACCTGAAAATAATAGTGTCGATAAATGAGAGATATGGACTTAGCACATGTTGAATAAACTTTGGCAGCTATGGAATTAGTACTGGTTGTATAAACCCCGGTTATGAGATGACTTTGTGTCTATTCCTTAGGATGAATCCTTAGGAAGGAGTGATAGTTGATTCTTAGGTTAAACCCTTAAGAAATAAATAAAATAATGGGGTTTGGGGTAATTCGGTTGATTGATTGATGTTTAAACATAATAAATTTATGTATTGTGGGTTGAAAACCCTATATCCTCACCAGGCTTCCAAGCCTGACCCACTCAATTGTTTATATTACAGGTAGAGGACCCCGAGCATAGTTGGATGATGATGATGAGTGAATTTTGGATTATAGGTCAGTAGTTACAAATAATTGTCGTAAGGCTTATAATGTCTTGTTTATGCTTTTGATCTGTATCGGAACATGACATCCCGAGGTTTTGATATAAAAAGGAAATGATATATTTCTTAAAGAAAGGTTTTGACAAACTTTTATGATATTTTGTTTTGGGGACCAATTCCGCAACATCTTTTATAAATATTTCTCTGATTTGATTTTGAAAAACATAAATTAAATCGGTCTTTTCTGGCCAAGAAATTAGGGGATGTTACATTCGCGACTTACGTTAAACACGACAAATTTTAAATTATACCTCCCTATTTTTCTTTCGCTTGACGAATATTATTTAAAATATTCCAACGGGCTTAAATTGGGCCAAAAATATTTTGGGATAAATTTGGCTAATTTTTGAAGTGTTTAAATACAGAAATAAAACAAATGGAAATTTCTGGTTGTAACATTATATAATGTTTCCCATTTACTTTTACTTTGTGACACATTCACATCAATGATGAAGTAGACTATATTTTGATAATAATAGTTACACATGGGAAAATTACATACTTTTACAAGAAACAAACATGCAAAACAGTCAGGTCTTGGTAGAAGACTACTTTTTATACTAGTAGGAAATATGAGATTTTCTAAGTGATGATTGTTAGATGAGTGTCTACCATAATTTAGACACGAGCACTAGTTTATTTCAGGAAGGATGCCTAAAATGCTTCTATGTGATAAATGTTTTGTGTTATAGCTATAATGATGCTATTATTTGTTCGGATCTATGGTCTGTTGTCGATTGGATCTGGAAACCTTATGTGTGTAGGATTCTAAACGTATGACTACGATATTGGAACTAACATATAAACGTTTCGAAGACTTAACATCTAACGAAAATGAAGATCTAAATTCAACTACGATTGGTGTATAGATCGAAATGGCGAGTACTCAAAGTGGGTTCGGAAGTGATAATCCACAGCCTGAGCCAATCACGATGACTGGAGTGCAGGCAATGGTACGTACGATGTTAGGTGAACTGATGGAAGAAACAAAGCGTTTACTTCAACAAAGTAAGGATGAACTTATTGTGCCAGTATGTCAGGCATCTGTTATTGAGGCAACTGTTAGGGTTGCTACGTCTATTGAGGAAATGAGCAATGACACAACCGCCAACAAAGTTGAAGTTGGCAAGAAGAAGAAATTTGAGGGGTCTTCAGGGCCCAACAAGAGCAACATGTCCTCAAAGTTTGGCAAAAGAAGAGATAAAGGAAAATGGTGCGGGAAGTGCAAAAATAAACACTTTGGGAATTGTGAAGGGAAGGTGAAGTGCTTTAAATGTGGAGAAATAGGGCATTATGCCAATAAGTGTACGATTCCCAAGCAGGTGTGTTACGGATATAAAGAAGAAGGCCATATTTCTAAGAATTGTCCGAAGAACAATGAAGTAACAAGGCCAAGTGCACCATCAACACCAAAGGAATTTCAGGATATCCTTAATGAAGCGATTAATAACACTAGGAAGTAGAAGTCAAGACATGATACCCAAAGATCAAGTTACGAAGTAGTAATGTGAATAGTAACAAGTAGTTTAGCCTATGAGAGGCATAGTATAGGGTAAACTTGAACCTTTGTGTAATCGTTTCAAGGAAATAAAATAAACCGGTTTTGTCGTCTGATGAATAAAATGGCTGGTGTAATTTTTGAAGTTGTCCCAATCATCTGGAATTTCCATCATCAACCAAGTTGAAGTAGAGTTGATCATTGAAGATACGCGTGAAAGAAGTCCTAGTAGAGTCTAGGAAAATTTTATGATTAATTGGACACATTCGTATGTGTTAAATTGTTTTGTGATTTTAGGACTTGGGGACTGCGAGACAGTACTTGGGATGAGTATGAGTAGGTGTGAATAGTAGTAGAGATCTATACTACTGGAAGCACAGGACTCGCACTTGGATCAGGGAAAGTCACAAGGTTACCAAGAAGCTATTATTTGAATTTGTCTTGTTCTAGTTTGTCATTACCATCGTTTCGGTAATGACTAAGAAGATGATTGTTATTCCGACCTTAGAGGTCATATCAAATTGAGTCCGACCACGATGAGTTTATTATGTGGTTCATAGAACCAAGTTCGATGTAACATTTGACTTAAGCCAGAAGATTGAAATGAAAGATGATAAAAGCGAACAATAGAAGTATCGCACTCATTGTTAAAGAATTTGGTAGTTAGAAATGATACATGTTGAACTGTGATTGTATCACAATAGAACATGAAGGAAGGTATAATTTATTCTGAAATTTGTCCCTAGGAGATCTAAGTCTAAGTAGTGCAGTATACAATGAGAGATCATTAGAACATGACCCATCGGTCTGTTACAATAAATGAAGGAAAATACTTCTTCCAAGAAGAAGAAGGAGTCCTCAATAAGGACTTATTTTGTAACTCGAAGGTTACAATTGAAAGTCCTATGGAGATCTGAAACTTTTTAGGATTAGCTGGATATTATCGCTGATTTATACAAGGATTTTCCTCAATCGCGACTCCATTGACAACTTTAACCCACCAAGGAGCTATCTATACTTGGAATGAGAAGCATAGGAAGCTTTGAGAGTTAAAGAAGACGTCGTGTGAAGTACCGACTCTTTCATCACATAACAGAGTTGATGACTTCACAGTTTAAAGTGATGCCCCTAGAATTGGGTTAGGTTGTGTTCTGACCCAAAGGGATAAAGTGATAATGTGTGCATTGAGGTAATTGAAAGAGCATGAAAAGAACTACCCCACTCATGATCTAGATTTGGCAAAGTTAGTATTCGCCCTAAAGATAAAGAAGCACTATTTTTATGGTACTAAATGCAAACTTTTCACTGATTATAAGAGTATTCAATGTCTCTTTAATCAGAAGGAATTGAACATGAGGCAATGGCGCTCGCTAGAGTTACTCAAGGACTACGACTGTGAGATACTTTACCACCCTGGTAAAGCAAATGTTGTTGTTGATGCTCCCAGTCGGAAGGGAAGTCTTGAAAAGAAAAGGGCCAAGAGCGTTAAGAATTAAAGTTGTCTTGACAATTGTGAAAAGTATAAAGAAAGCTCAAGAGGAAGCTTTAGAGAAAAAAGACCGAAAGAAGGAACGTTTGGGATAAAACGTTGGTGTTTGATACAAACGGTCAAGGACTGGAGGTATTCAAAGATAGGATTTTGGTACCTAGGATGGGAGGAATTAGAGGTCTTCTAATGGAAGAAGCTCACAAGACCATGTACTCGATTCATCCAGGCAATACGAAAATGTATAGAGATCTAAAACCCTATTACTGGTAGCCGATGATGAAGCTTGAAGTTGCTAAAGTATGTGGCTGAGTGTGTAACTTGTGCCAGGGTTAAGGCACAACATCAGAAAATGTATGGGAGTTTAGAACCTTTACTTGTACCCATGGGTAAATGGGAAGATATCACTATGGATTTTGTGACTAAACTGCCCAGAACAAGGAACGGTCACGACATGATTTGGGTGGTCGTTGATCGCTTCACTAAGAGTGCGGATTTCATAGCAGCCAACGAGAAATGGTCTATGGATAAACTTGTGAATTCTTATGTGAAGGAAAGTGTGAGGCTTCACGGTATTTTGTTAACCATTGTATCCGATCGTGACAGTCTTTTTACCTCAAGGTATTGGAGGAGTCTATAATAGGAATTGGGTACCAAGTTGTGTTTGAATACAACTTACCATCCGCAAAACTGATGGTGAGAGCGAATAAAAGATTCAAACGTTGGAGGATATGCTGAGAGCATGTACCCTGGAATTTCAAGGTAACTAGGATGAACACTTACCTCTTGTAGAATTCACCTATAATAATAGTTTCCACTCAAGCGTTAAGATGGCACCTCATCACGCTTTGTATGGGGAAAAGTGTCGGATGCATTCATATTGGCTAGAAGGTGAGGAAAAGCAGTTTATGGGACTTGAAATAGTTCATTAGATTTCTGAAAAGTTGTAAGTGATTAGGGAAAAAGATGTTAGCTACTCAAAAGAGCTATGCTGAGAAGAAAAGACAACCAATATCATTCGAAGTTGGAGATTCGGTTTTACTTAAAGTTGAGTCCAAGATTTATTGGACCATTTAAAGTTCTTCAGAGAATCCGGAATCAAGCTTACAAGCTAGAATTACCGGAAGAACTAGAGAGTATTCATAACACCTTTCATGTGTGTTATTTGAAAAAGTTCACAGGAGGTGTGCCCGACATAATTCCCATTTCTGAATTAAGGTTGGACGAGAACAAGAGGTTAATTGGAGAACCTAAGGCAATCGTTAACCGTAAGACTAAGAAGTTGTAACGTAAGATAGTCGATTCAGTGTATGTACGTTGGAAACATATAAATGGGTCAAATCCCACTTGGGAAACGGAGAGTGACATAGTGAGTCGCTACCAATACTTGTTTGTCGTTGTCTGATTCCTGGGATGGAATCATCCTAAGGGGGAGAGAGTTGTAATGCTCGTGTTTCTAGGCTAGGCATTAATATTGATATAATGGTCTAGTTTAACCTTTGTAACTCATTTAGAAGAAATAAAAAGGGATTATGTGAATTCTATGTGAATTGTGAGTTTTATGCTTAATTCTTAGGGTTTATTTAATTAAGAATAAAAATAAGCGTCAAAATTAAAGTCTTAGATAAGGATTGGAGAGGAGAGGTGGAAGAAAAGGCTTAAGCCCGATTTCTTTACATAAAGTTGTAGTGCTCGAAACAAGGATTTCGGTGATATAAAGAATGCCGAAATCCGAGTTATAACGAAGAAGTTATGACATGTCGAACTTTCGCGATAAACAGGCATGGTGCCGAGTGTCGTAAAAAGTAAGTTTTTGATAAACTACCTTTTAGTCTTAGTAATCTAAATGAAATTCGTAGTATTCGTTAAACCGAGAAGTTCGATAAAAAGAACGCCCAAATCTGACTTCGTATGAGGAAGTTATGATTTTTCGAAGTTTCAGCTTAGCAGTAGACAGTTAAAAACTCGAATTTTAGATCGAGCGATTTTTAGCCAATGCAACCTAAACGAGAATTGAAGGTCTCGTCATTAGGAGCACAACGGTAAAAATTCTGACGAAAACGGATGTCGGATGAAGAAGTTATGAATTTCTAACGGATTTCCTATCCCGGTCTGTTAAAAATAATAATATAAAACTTAAATACAAAATTAGTCGACGATGTCTAAACGGAAGTCGTAGAGCGTAACTTTAGCTACGCGTGCATATAAAGAATGACAAAAACGGAGCTCGTATGCGAAAGTTATGGATTTTAGAAGTTTTTGCACAATAATCGAGAAATTTCGCATAGTCATGTTATTGCCACGTGTCCTCGCCTCGCATGTGCCACGTGTCCGAAATTCTGGTGAGTCACGCGAGCCACGTGTCCGAACTGCTGAGTTACCTCGCATGCGAGAGCCCCATGTCGCCCTGTGTCCTCTTCTGATTCGACCAAAGGGAGGCCCAATCTGAAGCTCGTAGCTGGACCGAGCCTCGCACCACCCTAGCTCCGAACCTCGCATGTGCACCAGTAGACCGCGGTCCAATCAGAAGCTGCCAACGAGCCCTTCGCACGTGCAGCCCTCATGCGAGCCACCCCCTGCAAACCCTCTCAGCCGTCGGATCAGAACCTTTTCAGCCGTTGGATCAAGACTTCGGACCCTATAAATAGAAGGGTACCTGCGAAGCCTCTCGGGTACTTTTGAGATTTTACCATCTTTCACCCCTCTCTTCATATTTTCTTCATCTTAGAATCCCCCAAAGCCCCGGTATCGATTCTAAAGCCCGGAATACGCCACGAAGTGCTCGAGAAGCCTGGAAAATTTATCTTTTCGGTTTCGAAGCCCGAGTTTTGTAGAGCCCGGTTTCTCAATAAAACTCCCAGTTTTATTAGAAACGATCGTTTTAGGAAACGAATTGCTACCCAATTATCATCAAATCATGTGAGTGTGTAGTTACTTTCACCTTACGCATAGATATGAAGTATTTTACGTAAAATACTTGTTGTGTGAATATATACTGTTTGTTTATTTGAGATGGGTGCTGAAGGAATGATTTATAAATGTTTTTAAATAATTTAAACTATATATGTATTTTTATCTACGAAAAATGTTGCGTAAGACAAGCGTAGATGAAATAGTGGGTATGGTGAAAGGTGAGTTGGATAAAGGAAATGATCAATAATATTGATCATGAGTTGAGGGTGAGTGGTGAAATTTAAGAGAATCACTTACCCAAATTGTTGGCCCCCATCATTCAGCAGAGTATGGATGACAACCATGGACTATTCTAGACAGTCTAGGGAACACTAGCAGGCCCACAACCTGTAGGTGTAATGAACTATATGTTCATTAGTTTTACTCTAAAAACCCATTGACATGTATTGCAAGAGAGAATACCTGAAAATAATAGTGTCGATAAATGAGAGCTATGGACTTAGCACATGTTGAATAAACTTTGGCAGCTATGGAATTAGTACTAGTTGTATAAACCCCGGTTACGGGATGACGTCTTGTCTATTCCTTAGGATGAATCCTTAGGAAGGAGTGATAGTTGATTCTTAGGTTAAACCCTTAAGAAATAAATAAAATAATGGGGTTTGGGGTAATTCAGTTGATTGATTGATGTTTAAACATAATAAATTTATGTATTGTGGGTTGAAAACAATATATATGCTCACAAGGCTTCCAAGCCTGACCCACTCAATTGTTTATATTACAGGTAGAGGACCCCGAGCATAGTCGGATGATGATGATGAGTGAAATTTGGATTATAGGTCAGTAGTTACAAATAATTGCGTAATGCTTATAATGTCTTGTTTATGCTTTTGGTCTGTATCGGAACATGACATCCCGAGGTTTTGATATAAAAAGGAAATGACATATTTCTTAAAGAAAGGTTTTGACAAACTTTTATCATATTTTGTTTTGGGGACCAATTCCACAACATGTTTTATAAATATTTCTCTGATTTGATTTTAAAAAGCATAAATTAAATCGGTCTTTTCTGGCCGAGAAATTAGGGGATGTCATATTCGCGACTTGCGTTAAACACGACAAATTTTAAATTATACCTCCCTATTTTTGTTTCGCTTGACGAATATTATTTAAAATATTCCAACGGGCTTAAATTGGGCCAAAAATATTTTGGGATAAATTTGGCTAATTTTTTAAGTGTTTAAATATAGAGATAAAACAAATGGAAATTTCTGGTTGTAACATTATATAATGTTTCCCTTTTACTTTTACTTTGTGACACATTCACATCAATGATGAAGTAGACTATATTTTGATAATAATAGTTACACATGGGAAAATTACGTACTTTTACAAGAAACAAACATGCAAAACAGTCAGGTATTTGTAGAAGACTACTTTTTATACATACTTTTACAAGAAACAAACATGAAAAACAGTCAGGTTTTGAGAAGATGGAACACATACAAGACTCATCTTTTATCATTCATTTTTGGTGTCTATTACTTTATACAGAACACACATGTATTAAAATTATATATTTAATGCAATGGATGATGTTTGTTTGCTTATTTACTATTATTGTGTTGTGATACTATACATGATGTCCTCCGCCCCAGAATGTTTCCGCCGTTCTCGGTTTTGGGGTGTGACAGATTGCTATCAGAGCATTGCTTATAGTGAATTGCGTATATCAACCCATAAAAGATATACTAACTCTAAACACAATGGGATTAAAACACTCTGACAAAGAGTTTATACTTTTAAATAATATAATGCTTAACTAAGTACACATACCTGCATTCATACTAAAATCAGTGTCATAATGACAAATACAAAAGTATTACGATTGTTAAATATCACAAGTAAGCTTGGGGATGTATGGTCAGTACTGGGAGTGGCATAGCCTGATCAACTATGTTGGTCCAAGGAGTGATTAGCATATGCCCAAGAATGGTTGTGATGTGGCAACAAGTCTAAAAACTTACCAACACTACTACAATGAGAACCTTAGAACAAATCACAACTTAAAATACTATAGGAGTACTTTGTGTTACTATAAATATCTTAGCTAGTTCGTCTCTTAAACTAATTCTCTTACCCCTACTTCTCGCGTAGATAACATGGCTGGATTCCATCATCATGGTGACCCGTACTTTCCACCTCATGGCAATGATGGATGGAATGAAGAAGAGCCCAAAGATGAGCATCCAATCCCCTTGGATGACCAACTCGCAGAAGGCTTCTCGGATGCATCTGACTGTGAGCCCGAAGTCAACAACCTACCTCAAGTAGGTCAAGCCCCTAATAACAACCCTCGACCCGCGTTTCAAGGTCCCACACCCTTATGGGCAACAAACTAGAATCAATGGGGCGATGAACAAGGTCAACCCTTACCCTACAATGGGGACCGAACCTTTTACAACATAAGCGAGGGTGGCTCGGCTGACCGGGCCCTACCAATCATGGTCCGCAGGATTGCTAGGAATGTTAAACAAGGTCGAGCAGCCATCGGCCGAGTAGCGGAGATTGATGCCAACTATGGTGTCAACACGTCTGCATTGGCCATCTCGAAGAAGCAATGGACAGAACCAGGAGGACCAATGAGACTCTGCAGCAACAACTAGCTGCCTCCCGAGCTAAAGTCATAGAACTTCGAGTTCGCTAGAGGGCTCATGAATGACACCTCCAAGAAGTGGTTCGTCAGATGGAAGACCTTAGGGTTCGCCCGAGGAATTCACATTGCCGTTAGAAGATGTCTAATACATCTTTTCTTTTGATTAAGGAATAGCCTTTCTTATCCGTGCTCTATGAAGCATTTGTCTGTAAAATATTCCTATCTTTCAAGTACTTTATTAGACTACAAAACTGCCAATATTTTCCCCTATGGTATGATGTAAGACCTTCAGTTAGGTCATTTTTCCGAACTTACTTACATCATTAATACCAGTAATTTTGGCATGTTATCTAGTTTATTCAGAAAACCCATACTATCACCTGTTGTTGAACTACGGTGATTTAGTTCATGAGACACATTCATTTTCTATACTATTGAATTCCTAACATTGTTTTTATCTTTTCAACTTATAGTTGAAACATGCCGCCTCGTAGAAATCCCAGGCGTAACAATGGTGAGGAAGCACCAATACCACCACCACCGCCTCCACATTCTCAGTTTGACGCCACTATGTTCCAAGTGGTTGTCACTGTGGTAGTAGCAGCTGCCATGATACTCCTATCCCTAGTGGATCAGGAATTGGAACACCCCTTTGTAACCATGGCGAGAGTCATGGGCACCCAAGAGAGTGCAACTACAAGGATTTTTCAAATTCCAAACCCTGAAATTTAAATGGAATAAGCAGGATGATGGTTTTGAGGCAGTGGATAGAAAAGACCGAAGCAGTCTTTGAAATCTGCGCCTACCCGAAGAACAATAAACTCAAGTTTGCTACTTGCACCTTTTCTGACAGGGCCTCAACTTGGTGGAATGGCCACTTTAAGTCACTGATCCTGGTGGTGGCAAACTCAATAAGTTGGGAGAACCTGAAAGCCATGCTGATGAGAGAGTACTGTCCTCGAGGGGAAGTTCAAAAGCTCGACCAGAAACTATGGGGTCTTAAAATGGTTGATTCTAATGTATTAGCCTATGCTAATAGATTCTGTGATCTGGAAATTCTTTGCCCAGATATGGTTGCTCTTGAGAGCAAGATGATAGAGCGATTTATTTGGGTTTTGTCACCTCAGATACAAGAAAGTGTGCTAGCTTCAAGGCCTGCAACTTTTGACAGTGCCAAAGAACTGGCACAATCTATCATCGACCACGGGAACTACCAGAACACAACAACTAGTTCACATGATCAACAAAAAGGACGCAACACTAATAGGGGGAAAGGCTGGAGCAAAAGGAAAGGGGGGTCTTCAGAAGAATCCTCAAAGAAACAACAGCTAGTTACAGTGAATGTTGCTGTTGTAGCTATTGTTGTTCCTACTAACCCCTACCCAACAAAACATTATGTGGGTAACCTTGCGAAGTGCAACAAATGCAACTTCCACCACACTAGACCTTGTCGGGAAATGCGTTGCTCCAACTACAATAGAAAGTGGCATACTACCTATTTCTGCAAAGCTCCCACAAAACCAAGCACTCAAGCTCCAAATGCTGGGGCGGGCCAAACTTGCTACGGTTGTGGCAAAGTGGGTCACATCAAAAGGAACTGCCCGAAGGCAGCAAATACCAGCGGAGTGGGACGAGTTATGGCTATGGGTCACGAGGAAGATGTAGTTGATCCTACGATAGTTACCGGTATGTTTCTCCTCGATAATTCATATGCTTGCATACTATTTGATAGCGGAGCGGAGAGAAGCTTCCTAAGCCATAAATTGGTTCACTTGCTTAAAAAAAAACCATGTACATTAGAAAAACCATTCATTGTAGAAATGGAAAACGGGAAAACGGAAAGTACAAACTACATATATGCAGGTTGTACTCTAACTTTAGATGGTCATTCTTTCCAAATAGACCTCATGCCGGTCTCAATTAAAAGTTTCGACGTCCTAATCGGTATGGAATGGTTAAGTCGGCTTCACGCTGACATCACATGCTTTGAGAAAGCAGTTTGTCTTAACCTCCCTAACTACGAAACCTTAGTTATCTACGACGATAAATCTAGTACGAAGCTTTGCATCATTTCGAGTATTCAAGATCGAAAGTGCTTACGAAATGAAAATCATGCGTTCCTTGCACACGTCATAGATACGAGTCAAGAAATAAAGGAAATTCAAAACATTCTAGAAGTGCGCAACTTTCCCAACATCTTTCCAGAAGAACTACCAGGATTACCACCACAATGCCAAGTCGAGTTCAGAATCGACTTAGTGCTAGGGGCTACACCAGTAGCCAAATCTCCTTATCGTCTGGCACCAGCGGAGATGCAGGAACTTTCCTATCAGCTTAACGAACTTCTCAAGAAGGGATTCATTAGGCCAAGCTTCTCACCATGGGGAGCATCGGTCTTGTTCATCAAGAAGAAAGACAAATTGTTTCGTATGTGCATCGACTATAGGGAAATCAACAAACTTACCGTTAAAAATCGTTATCCTCTACCCGAAATTGACGACTTATTTTATCAACTTCACGGAGCAAATTACTTCTCGAAGATAGATCTACGATCTGGGTATCACCAATTGCAAGTACTAGACGAGGATATCCCCAAAACAGCCTTCCGAACTCGCTATGGACACTACGAGTTTGTAGTGATGCCATTCAGATTAACCAACGCACCAGCTGTATTCATGGACCTGATGAATAGGGTGTGTCAACCTTACTTGGACAGTTCGTTATCGTCTTCGTCGATGATATACTTATCTACTCCTAAAGTAAGGAGGAGCATAGTCAACACCTAAGGACAGTTTAAGAAACATTACGATCGGAGAAGCTCTATGCAAAGTTCTCCAAGTGCGAGTTTTGGATTTCAAGAGTCGAATTCTTGGGCCACGTCGTTAGCGAAAAGGGAATACACGTGAATCCTTCCAAAATTAAAGCTATTGAGAACTAGTCAGCACCGAAGACACCTACAGAAATTCGTCAATTTCTAGGTCTCGCTGGCTACTACCGCAGGTTCATACAGAACTTCTCTAGTATCGCAAATCCACTTACCACACTAACCCAGAAAGGCGTGGCCTTTGACTGGGAAGAGAAACAAAAGAAGGCGTTCCAAATGCTTAAACGAGCCTTATGCACCGCACCAATGCTATCCCTCCTAGAAGGAATAAAAGACTTCGTAGTCTATTGCGATGCATCCAACCAAGGGCTCGGATGTGTTCTGATGCAACAAGGAAAGGTCATTGCCTATACCTCGAGACAGCTGAAGACGGACGAGTTCAATTACACCACACACGATCTTGAGTTAGGAGCAGATGTGTTTGCTCTGAAGATCTGGAGACATTATCTGTATGGTACAAAAAGTACTATCTTCACAGACCACAAAATCCTCCAACAGATCTTCGACCAGAAGGAGCTCAACATGAGACAACGACGGGGGGTCGAACTACTCAATGACTACGAATGTAAAATTCGTTATCATCCTTGCAAAGCTAACGTAGTAGCTGACGCCCTAAGTCGGAAGGAATACTCTGGTCGTAGAATCATATCCTTGACTATGACTATCTTTTCACACTTGTCCATGCAAATTAAAGAGGCTCAGTTCGCCGCCTTGAAACCCGAAAATCTGGCAAGTGAATCCCTGAGAGGAATGGATAAGAACCTAGAAAGCAAGGGTGGTGGAGCGTTATATTTCATGGACTGAATCTGGACACCGAAATGCGGTGGCTTCAAAGACGTGGCCATGACCGAGGCGCACAACACTCGATATTCTATTCACCCAGGTTCAGATAAGATGTATCTGGATCTTAAAAAGTTATACTGGTGGCCTAACATGAAAGCAGAGATTGCTACCTTCGTAAGTAAATGCCTTACTTGCGCAAAGGTTAAGGTCGAGTACCATAAACCCTCTGGTTTGCTGCAACAACCAGAGATACCAGAATGGAAGTAGGAGCGGATCACTATGGATTTCATAACCAAGTTGCCCAAGACAACGAGTGAACTTGATACCATATAGGTCATCATCGATAGATTGACCAAGTCTACACACTTCCTATCTATCAAAGAAACTGACAAGATGGAGAAGCTTACGAGATCATACATTAGGGAAATCATATGACTGCACGGTGTTCCTATATCCATTATCTCTGATAGAGATAGTAGGTTCACTTCGAGCTCCTGGAAGTCACTACAAAGTTCCCTAGGGGCAAGGTTGGACATGAGTACAACCTAACATCCTCAGACCGACGGATAAAGTGAGAGAACCATCCAAACACTGGAAGATATCTTGAGAGCCTTTGTGATCGACTTTGAGAAGGCATGGGATACTCACTTACCCCTTGTCGAATTTTCCTACAATAACAGTTATCACACGAGTATCAAGGCTGCTCCATTCAAAGCCCTCTATGGTCGAAAGTGCAGATCACCTCTGTGCTGGGCTGAGGTGGGTGACACCCAGTTAGCTAACGGACGAGTTCCTAACAGCACTCTCATGGGTCTAGAAATCATTCGAGAAACGATGGAGAAGATTGTTCAGATTCGTGAACGATTGAAAACATCTAGAGACCGACAGAAGAGCTACGCCGACAAACGCAGAAAACCTTTGGAATTCCAGGTGGGAGACTGCGTTCTTTTGAAATTCTCACCCTGGAAGGGCTTGATATGCTTCAGAAAGCATGGGAAGCTCAATCCAAGATACATAGGACCTTTCGAGATTCTCGCTAGAATCGGCCCTATAGCTTACAAACTTCGTAACGTACATTCTACATTCCACGTCTCGAACTTGAAAAAGTGTCTGTCCGACAAGACTCTTTTAATCCCACTCGACGAGATCGAGATCAACGAGAGCCTCAACTTCGTGGAAGAACCTATAGAGATCATGGACCGTGAGGTCAAGCAGGCGAAGCAAAGCCGTATTCCGATTGTGAAGGTTCGCTGGAACGCCAAGCGAGGACCAAAATTCACATGGGAGCGTGATGATCAAATGAAATTGAAATATCCTCATCTATTCGCTTAGCTATTTGTATTTATTTTATCTACTTAAACTTTAATTTCGGGACGAAATTCCCTTTAATGGGGGGATGATGTGACAACCCGAAATTTTCATTCGGACAAACTCTAAAGTCAAGCACTTGAATTAAAAGTCAATTACATTTCAAATAATTGTTAGCCAATTTAAAATTCAGTTTTAGCATTTTTAGTGTTTATTCTTTAAACGAACGAAAGAAAGGAAGTATCGTCTCAGGTCGTGAAGTAGCAAAACCACCCACTCCACCCTAACCAAGAATTCATGGCCAAACATTTGGAGTTTGGGCCGTAAACTCTCCTTAGACCGTAAACTCATGCCTTAAGCATGAGTTTACTCCCCAAACTCTTCATTTCCAACTTCCATTCTCAAGAACACCCTCCATTCTCTCTCAACTATCATCCCGTCTTTCACCTGATCTCCCGAAAATGTAAGTATTTCTTGACTTGATTTGTCTTTATAACACACTAGTGTTCTGGGGCCTTTAGCATCTTTTCAAGCTTCTACCTAGTAAGTACTTCTATCCTAGAGTATTATAGAGCTTCTTACACTTCCATACTGTTAGATTAGTGTTTAAGTCCATAACTATTTTGGTATGTACTTGACCCGATGGTGCATGGTCCTTTTGGGTTGCCTTCACCAAAGCAACTTGATAGGATGAATTATGGAGAGAAAGGATTAATTATGATTTATTAATATATTATGAGAAGAATATATTAAATGAGAAATCATATTGTTTAATTAATATTAGTCAAGAATTAAATGATAATTAATTTTTGTGGCTAAAAGAGATTAATTAAACTTAAGGGACTGGAACTGTAATTATAAGATAATTGCATTTGGGCTAGTGATTACTTAATAATATATAAGTTGGACGAATTTCATGGGGAAGCCCATTAGAAATCGTCCAAGGGATATACCAAAGGAATCGATGGGCTGCTTAGGGCTTAAGTAGTTAGATTAGGGTTTCCTAGTTTAAAACCCTAATTGCCTACATGTATATATAGCACCCTTAAGCCCCAAAAACGTGGCTAAGAGTTCCTCGAGGGTTTCCAAATGTTTTTGGGCAGCCTACCTCTCTCCTTATTCTTCATCCTCTTGCTCTTGGTGTTTGTGAACCATTAGAGGAGTGACAATTGTGACTCTAAGCTTCTAAAGTCATTGTAAGGAGGAATTGAGATTGCTATTGCTACATAACTGATGTGCACAAAAGTACCCACTAATTTTAATATTTATAACCTAACAAACATAGACTAACTATCCACTTATAGGCAGTGTACCTAGTCAGATTACAGTATAGCTTAGGTAAGTCGAGTGTCGATCACAGGGAACGGTGGTGAATTAATTTAAAATATTTAATTATAGGTTACAGGTCACACGGAAAGAATAAAGAAGTAGTTTAATAAATCTCAAACGAACAATTAATTAACAACTCTCGATAAACTAACAGGAAAACAAATCTCTTCAGGTACTTTGGCTTAGACAAATTACACCTTAAAAACATAGACAATTGCATACACAAATTCATTTATTCATGTTCACCGATTCCTAAAATTATTAGATTCGCGTTCACTATAACTAATCCTTTAGCAAACAAGTTAATTCAAACAGTGATCGGTTGATTAAACTAACATGCTTCCTAGTGTTCAGTTCGTATCAAGCAAGACTTGCAAATATATTTAATCAAATTAGACATTCAATTAACCTCTTGTTGATGGTCATCAAACAAGGCTCACACATTAACTTACTTATTCTCAAGTTAATCCTAGTTTCACATTCGTTATTCCTAGACTTATAATCTCGATGGTCATCAAAATCATAAGAGACAAACAATCAAGAAGATGTTCATACAACTCAATTCACTTAACAATTAACATCAAATAATTATCATTAATACGTAAGGATCTTTTAACAAGCTTGGAAAGATAAATTAAACACAAACAAACTATTTAATATAGCAATTAGTCTAATAGTCAAAGCTTCATTCAATCATAAACAAAAAGTAAAAGGTTTTTACACCTAAATCAGAAACTAAATACATAATAGCAACCCAATGGAATGCTAAACATGGTCACGTTAACAACCCATATGATTACCGACATGTATCCGCTCTCCAACCCTTCCGATCTCCACTTCCGTTAGCTTAATGGCCTTCCGGCCGCCTTCTAGACCCTCAAAACGGCAACTATGAAGTTTTCTTGTTGCACAAGTCGAAGTGGAATATCATAGATTATTCAAATTGGTGGAATGATATGGGGTATTTATAGTTGATGGAGATGGAATTATATGTAATATTAGAGTTGGATTGGAATAAGGAAACTAATGTGGCTTAGGGATTAAGCAAATAAAGATAAGGAAAGTGGTGCTTAGGGAATAAGTAACTTGGAGGGAATTTCCGTCCAGCTTTTATGCTTCATCTTCAAGGCTGATTTTGGATAAGATAAGAGTCGAATTAGCCAAAAGTTCCTGTCACATAAGTCGTAGGAAATTTCATCTAGTTTTCAGAACAGTTTGAACCTCATCAATTGGACTTATGAGTCATCAGATATGCCCGAAACACTAAAGAGGGGTCAATCTACCAGCAATATCCTTTTTGCATCTTTTCAGCTCCATTCTCTTTCTTTTGCATTCTATCTCCCATTTTAACTGTAATTAAATATTTCAAAGCATATTAAGTTTATTTTAGTTCTAAATAATAATAATAAATGCTAAAATATTAAGATATGTTATACATAAATATATATATATATATATATATATATATATATATATATATATATAAATACACATATCAAAATACCCCACACTTAGCCTTTGCTTGCCCCCAAGCAAATTTACTTTTATTTTACCAATATTGCACTAAACAATCCATTTAAAACTCAGCGATTATGCCAAGACCTCAACGCATGAATTTGTGTCTAAAATTTTCCTAAAGTACCCCCCGATACTTTAAATACTCACAATCTTCATAAACACTTGCCCACTTTTTCCGAACAATGCTCATTTTATGCAACCCTCCGAATCCATCCGCAGAAAACCTCCTAACCTCAAGGTATTTTTAGTTGAGTAACCTAAGCATACATAATCTAGAATTACAATTTATGATACCACTATGGAGCTTTTTAGGAATTCTTCACTTTCCTAACAATTTGATCTTTGATTTCTTTGAATTCACCACCTTATTTGATTTGATTTCTTGGTATCTTCAACTTTTTGAATTTCTTGGAATTTTGATCTTTTGATCTTCACTTTATTTGCTCCAAAATTCTTCAAACTTTTTCGTAATTCTCTTTTCTTTTTTTTTTCTTTTTTTTTTTTACATGTACCTCTCTTTTTTCACTCAAAACCTACATGCTTAAGCAGAGGCGCTCAACCTCAACCTTTATTGGTTAATGATAATAATTTTCCTGGATACATTTCAGGTTTAGGCTGCTAAACATATTGCATCCTTCAAACCGAGCGGGGTTATGTTTTTGTTCCATGATTTCACTAAAATAAGGGAAGCCACAAATGCACTATAACGTATATTGGCTCAACTAAACATTTGAGTTCTCATCGGATCATCTCATACAATATTAGCAAAATTTTAAATTATCACTAGATTTTTCTAAATTAAACTATTATTTCAAGTTTGCTTTTAAATTTTTAAATTTCCCTAAATCTAGCAATTTCCAACTATTATTTCATTTTTATAATTTACTTTTACCGACCCCCTACCCCACACTTATTTCATACAATGCCCTCATTGTATGCTAAAACAAATTAAGAACATAAAAAGGGAGAAAATGGAACAGACTCCCCTGGGTAGTTTTGGCAAGATCAAATGGGGCTGCTACAGGTTGCTTCAAATATTGCTGAAAAACTGAAAACTGGAACTGGGTTTTTTCTCTCGTGACAAATCAACATTCGACCCCAATTATTGAAATTTCTGAAAGCATCTGAAGGGTAAAAGTTGTACAAAGATCTGAAACATCAAGAGCATCAACATGGAAAACAAATTTTAAACAAACTAAAAATAAAAATAAAAACTCACTAAAATAACTAAAAAGGATATCACGATCACATGTCTTCGTCAAAATCAAACTACAATTGTTGATTAAATCCCTTGCATGCAAGAGGTGGTTTGTGAAAACAAAAGCTTTCGGGACCTATCAGACTATTTCCTTTGTTTTCTTTGCACCATTAACTAATAAATAGAACAAGAGTTGACCCAACTAGTCAAGAGTAGCAAGAGTTCAGTCTTCCACTTAACCACCTCGATACACCTTGCTATACCACGCCTCGTGGATTGAGTTGGACAAATCACCAAAGTAGTAGACTAAACAAGTCAAGAATTCCCTAATCGCTTGCAATCTCGAAACCCATGCAAAAGATAAAGCCAATCGATGTGTATGATCACAAATTCCGGCAAATAACAACAAGAACCTTCCCGACAAGCGAAATGATATCAACGAAAATAAAACCAAAAAAAATAAAATAAAAAACTAACTAAAAATAAATAACGAATAATCAAATAAACTAAATTAATTGAAAGCCGTTCCCCGGCAACGGCGCCAACAACTTGATGTGCACAAAAGTACCCACTAATTTTAATATTTATAACCTAACAAACTTAGACTAACTATGCACTTATAGGCAGTGTACCTAGTCAGATTACAGTATAGCTTAGGTAAGTCGGGTGTCGATCACAGGGAACAGTGGTGAATTAATTTAAAATATTTAATTATAGGTTACAGGTCACACGGAAAGAATAAAGAAGTAGTTTAATAAATCTCAAACGAACAATTAATTAACAACTCTCGATAAACTAACAGGAAAACAAATCTCTTCAGGTACTTTGGTTTAGACAAATTACACCTTAAAAACATAGACAATTGCATACACAAATTCATTTATTCATGTTCACCGATTCCTAAAATGATTAGATTCGCGTTCACTATAACTAATCCTTTAGCAAACAAGTTAATTCAAACAGTGATCAGTTGATTAAACTAACATGCTTCCTAGTGTTCAGTTCGTATCAAGCAAGACTTGCTAATATAGTTAATCAAATTAGACATTCAATTAACCTCTTGTTGATGGTCATCAAACAAGTCTCACACATTAACTTACTTATTCTCAAGTTAATCCTAGTTTCACATTCGTTATTCCTAGACTTATAATCTCGATGGTCATCAAAATCATAAGAGACAAACAATCAAGCAGATGTTCATACAACTCAATTCACTTAACAATTAACATCAAATAATTATCATTAATACGTAAGGATCTTTTAACAAGCTTGGAAAGATAAATTAAACACAAACAAACTATTTAATATATCAATTAGTCTAATAGTCAAAGCTTTATTCATTCATAAACACAAAGTAAAAGGTTTTTACACCTAAATCAGAAACTAAATACATAATAGCAACACAATGGAATCCTAAACATGCTCACGTTAACAACCCATATGATTACCGACATGTATCCGCTCTCCAACCCTTCCGATCTCCGCTTCCGTTAGCTTAATGGCCTTCCGGCCGCCTTCTAGACCCTCAAAACGGCAACTATGAAGTTTTCTTGTTGCACAAGTCGAAGTGGAATATCATAGATTATTCAAATTGGTGGAATGATATGGGGTATTTATAGTTGATGGAGATGGAATTATATGGAATATTAGAGTTGGATTGGAATAAGGAAACTAATGTAGCTTGGGGATTAAGCAAATAAAGATAAGGAAAGTGGTGCTTGGGGAATAAGTAACTTGGAGGGAATTTCCGTCCAGCTTTTATGCTTCATCTTCAAGGCTGATTTTGGATACGATAAGTGTCGAATTAGCCAAAAGTCGCTCTCACATAAGTCGTAGGAAATTTCGTCTAGTTTTCATAACCATTTGAACCTCGTCAATTGGACTTATGAGTCATCAGATATGACCGAAACACTGAAGAGGGGTCAATCTGCCAGCAATATCCTTTTTGCATCTTTTCAGCTCCATTCTCTTTCTTTTGCATTCCATCTCCCATTTTAACTGTAATTAAATATTTCAAAGCATATTAAGTTTATTTTAGTTCTAAATAATAATAATAAATGCTAAAATATTAAGATATGTGATACATAAATATATATAAAAATACACATATCAATAACAATCAAAGGTAATTCTCTAAACCCTAATTTCAGTTTATAATATGTTAGATCTAAGATTGTATGTCTTGGATACATTGCATGTACAACAGAGAAACCTAGATCCAAGCATTAGGGTTTGTATGAGCACATATGATTGTTCTTATGTCTAAAACCCATCAGTGGTATCAGAGCCTTGATTGGTTTCTGTTGTATTTGATGTTATGTTGAATTATTTACTGAAAACGATTATTTGGCCTCTGCCCAACCTGACTCGGCGAGTCAGTGGATGAACTCGGCGAGTCTGTCTGACTCAGTGAGTCTAGTCGCTGACTCGGCGAGTCCAAGGGTCAGACAGAGGGAATATCGGGATTTCTTGCTGTTTTGCAGAAGGACTAATACCAAAAACGTATTTTTATGATAAAATCTGATTTTTATTATATTTTGGTGATTATCCTTCATAAAACAAAAGATAATTTCAAATCTTTTGAATAATACTTTCCTTATACGATAAATATGGATTATTTAATTTATTTGGTAATTATCTTTATGAGATTAGGTCGAATATAGATAATGACAAAATTAATTGTTTAATTTCTATTATTTGTTATTTGGTCCTTGTGTTGTGAAAAAGTTTCAATTATGCCCATGTAAGTTTTATAGTTTAAATTAGAACTTAATAGTTTTGGTTTTGAAATTTAAATAGTTAAAACCCTAGTGTTTTGAAATGTTTCAAAACTTGCCCTCAAGTTTTGGAATGTAAAAGTTGATTAAAAGTTTAATTTAGAAATGTTATATTCTAAAACCCTAGTATTGTTTTGAAAAAGTTCAAATCACACCCTTATGGTTTTATTAATTAATTAAAGTGTATAATTAAAGGAGGTTTAATAAATCCATAAGGTTTTGGTTCACAATTTAATTAAATTAAAAGTATAATTGTTAAATTTGACCACCTAATATTTTAAAAGTGTAAAATGCACCCTATACTATATACAACATTAGAAGTCTAATATTACATATATGTATGAGTAAACAGTCAGTCTTACCATTAGTAGGCCTCATTCACAAAGCTGGTCTATAAGGGGTGTTTAAGGAAATTGCCTATAAAATGGAGAATTGAATGTGTATCCACTCTTACCCACCGCACTCTTGACTAGTGGAGGGTCATTAGCCAAACGGGTAGGATAGGACAGAAACCTTCCATTATAAGTATAATGAAATAAAAAAGTAACTATATGCTTTTACAAAATTCCCAATCTTAGTCACTTTAGGCAAAAGTGAATTGATGCAATTCCATGAAATTACACTTTGTGCCCTTGCGAAGACGTTAGTGGAGCGTGTGTGGTTAACCGGCACACTAAATGGTTCTAAGCAAAGGTAGCAAAGGGTGACTCAATGTTTGTCATAGTTCAGTGGAGCGTGTGTGGTTAACCGGCACATCGAATAGGTGACTGTAACATGTGGGGGCACCATGTAAGTTTGCATGGTTATTCACACCCACTTTGTGATCCTCGGTATCCCATTCACAAACTAAAGGGGCATATCGAGATTTAAACATGCCATTGAAATGTTCAATGAATCTCAAAAGATCTAGGAATTTTCAAAAGATTTAAAATTTAAATTTCTTTTTCGTTTTTCATGGTGGAAATTGGTAAATCGTCATTTACCTACCTTCAAATATTTTGCAACTAGATTACGACATCCCTTTTCTAGGTTGTAGTGTATTGTGTTGCATCCTAGCCTCGATGTTTCATTTGGGAGTCACATCGAGGATTCTAATCAACTAACTTGAATTTAATTTTTCTCCCGTTTTGTAGATGTCAAAGTATGACAACTATGGTCTTCCCAAATCCCATGGAACAAGCTTTTCACATGAAGATGATATTCCACGATTCGATTGAAGAATGGGAGATCATGCTTGACTTCCTCCACCTCCTCCTATTGTTCTCCCTAACCCACAAGTTCAAAAGATTGAAAAGTTCAAACTCACTCAAGCCCTTTTGGAAAGTAAACATGAAGAAGGAAAGTCGGTGTGTGCACACATCCTAGAGATGAAGTCACACATTGATAGGTTTAGAATGTTAGGATCCATTGTCAATGAGGAGCTAGCTGTTGACTGGGTTCTTCAGTCACTTCCTAACTCATATAGTGAGTTCGTAAGAGAGTACTATATGATGAACCACGACGTAACCCTCATTGATCTCACCTATATGCTTATTGTTGTTGAATCATCAATGATTTGACGCACTGGAAAAGCAAAGTTGATCGGCCTTCCAGACCTCTATGGATATAGGCAATGGCAACGAAAGGCATGCCATGATCGAAAAGTTTGATCATAAGAGAAAGGCAAAGTCTGAAGTAGTCCTATGTGTTGTTCCAAAAGAGTCAATTTGCTTTTATTGCCAAGAGAAGGGACATTGGAGATGAAGCTGCCTCATTTACCTAAGAAATCTATGAGATGGGAGAGTCAAAACGTATGGCTCTACTTTAGGTAAATTCCATTAACTAACTCTTTTAAGTTCCTATTCTAGATTCTTAATACATGATGTGATAACATTGCATTTCGATGTTTTATAGGATCAAAGAAAAGAAAGGAAGCTTAAGGGAAGAAGTGAGCGGAATCTAATCGTGAAGAAATGGTTTTCGATCACATTACTTGAAGATTAGAATCTTGAGCTTCTACTTGGAGTTAGAATAAGATTTCTACAAAATATGTATTAACATAGTTTTTCAATTGAATGCATTGTAAGGACAAATTTTTTCCGCAATAAAATAAATTTTGATTTTATATTATTTATTTATCCTTGCAATGGCGTGTATAAAAAATTAATGTTTGTAAGTTTCTATTATAAGCAATAATGGATTTGATTCTTAATTATGTTATTTGTGGAAAGGTCAAAAAATTTACCAAATAAGGAAAGTTTCTCATTGCCCAAGGTTCAGTTGGATAGAGACTTGGAATCATACAACTTGCTTGCATGATGAATGAGAAATTTCATATTTGGAAATTAGACTAATTCAAGTGAAGGACTAGGAGATCAAGTACACAGGGTTGTGTGTTGATTAAGTCCATCACAATAGTGACAAAGATATGTGTCATGATTTACTAAAGGTTTAGTAGATATGATTATACTTATAAGATTAAGTGTAATTTCGAGTTGATTTGAAAGAGTTTAAATCAATAGCAGAACGAATAAGAAGAATCAAGTAGGCAGAAAGATAAAAGTTTCTCTATTCTAAGAAGAAGGGAGAGTACCTTTTATTATGTTTTATGATAAGGTCTTAATGATTAAGAACCATATCTCAATTGATTCTCTAAGTGAGTCTTAGTACAATTGTATGTCTGAGAAGAGGAATCAAGAATTGAAGAAATGGTTAAATCAAGAAGTCAATTATACTTCGTTCCAAAACAAATCTTAGAGTTAAGATTGCGACATTGAGTGACAAGTCTTAAGAAGGTATATAACAATCATCAAATGTGGAAAGTTGTGATGTCTTGGATAAGACAAAGACCAACTAGGACCAATTTTATGAAGTGTTATGACTTGATAAAAGCTACACTAACTCTTGAATATTTGTTTGTCAAGAAATGTTTATTGACAAGAGAATCTTATATGTCAAGGAGTCAGTGGGAGTCTTAATGGTCTTGAAAGGGTTCAAGAACAAATCAAAATAAACCTTATCGAACATCACTAGCACACGACTTGAGGTTTACAACCTATCATGTTGACACTATCTTTTTTCTGTTCCGTTCCAATTGAGTTAATTATGCATGTAAGTTATATGAGTTCTCATTTGAACACATAAAAGGCAAGCACCTTGATTAATGAAAAGTACATTTATAAGAAAGGGTGAGCTTCTTAACTACTTGGAAGACATGGTGGGCATCCGTGTTACCATAAGGCAAGAGATCAAGATTAAGAAATTTCGGTCCATATGAGTTTGAATTTGTCGTAAACTTTGGTTTTGACAAATTCAAATGGATAGGAACACATAAACCATTAAAATCTAAGTGTCATAAGATTTCCTCCTTCATGAAGATGATTGTGAGGAAATGCTTTCACCAAGAGAGATTTTATGAAGATAGTGATTGTGAAATTGTATTCTCAAATTCGATTATGGTTACGGTATCCCTTTCCATGATCTAAATTGTGAGATTTGGCAATTAGTCGGAATTGCTTAAACACACATATGATCTATATTAGACAAAGGTGTATGAGATTAAGAGGCTTATATAAAAGATTATCAAAGCATTAAGTATTAGAAATATGAACTTCAGAATTTCAATAAGTATTATTTTCTGGAAGTTCAGTTGTTTTCTAAAACATGTTAAAGCTAGTGGGAGCATAAGTGTTATGCTTATATAATAATAATGATCATGATAGTGGGAGCATAAATATTATGCTTGTATGATTATTATGGTAAGTATTGCAAGTTAGCAATATTAATTATATAAAACAAGAGTTATACTTTGCAAAGTCGTAAGGGTTGAATAGTTGTTTTGCTATAGTTAAGGGAGAGAATATTGTACTTCATTTCAAATCTAAAGGCTTAGGTTGTGGAATGTTAATAGATTTAGTCATGGATACATAGTGCATTCTCAAAATTTCGATTATGATTGTGGCATCCCTCTTCATAGTTCGAATTGTGAGAATGTGACACATAAAATATTATGGGAAAAGATTGATAAAGTATCTTATCTTTATGTAAGACATTATGCATCATATCCCATACGCTTCGGGTAAAGGATCAATTACAGATGCTATAATATTTGACCATCCTAAAATTTTCCAAATGTCTAGTGCATTTAGAAGGAAAAAGGACAAGAATCGGTTTTCACTAAGATCATTAAACAACTATCAAAGGACGATCCAAAGATCATCGAGGATTGGTCGCTTGTAAGTAGATGGAAGTATAGTATTGGATGGACCATATCGACATTATTATGAATAGATAAGATTCTATTATGAATGAGTTGTCATATGGAAAATATGGAAATGGTTCCATATTAGGAGTTGGATATTGAAAGTCTATGTCTAGATTAGAAAATTTTATGCAAAAGGATGTTCAAGGAATGTACTTTGAGTGAGAGACATCACGTCTATGGAATTGTATTGTAACAATATCAGATATAGGACTTTGTAATTTCATTGACAATAGTCATTGTGACTTTTGTACTATGACATTATGAAAGGATCATTACATAAAATGTTAGAATCTAGCATATTCTATAAGTGGTAAGAATTTGATATTCTTTCACTTGTGAAAAAGGATTTGGAGTTGTGAAATGAGTATGATTGGAAATGTGTTCACTTGATCTATTTCACAAAGTAAGAACTATAGGTAAACATTGTGTGCATGCTAAGAGCATGGGACAAGTGTAGTAATAATTCAACTAAGAAGTTGATTACCCAAAACAACAAATAATGAGTAATCAATATGGTGATAGATAAAAAGTGTTTTATTTATACTCAAAAGTTTGGGGCCATATGGGATTAGTATTATTCTTGTGTTTCACTTTGCATGTTTTGACTTCCTGAATAATTTAATTGGTTCAGAACAATTAAATTATTCGAACGGACCACAATCATTTATATGTTGGAAGTAGGTATGAATGAAGACTGTCGTGAATTGGTGTGTGGATTGTCTAAAGTGTATTGGACATAAGCAATTGTTTGCTGCAACGTTCATGAGTGCTTATGAATATGATTTGAGCATTGGATTAAATCCAAGCTCACTTGGATCACTTCATGAATTGTATCACGAGTAACTGGTGAGACGATAACATCTTATATTCTTGAAACTGAGATGTGTGAGTTGTATCTTGCGAGTCGTTTGCACATTGATAATATGTAAACGCACCAGTAACTTGGTGTTATAAAACATATTGTTGTGTGTAATTCGGTAAGTGAGTGCAAGCGAGCATGGAGTCAAAGTTTATCTGTTCCTTTTATCCAAAGTAGGATAAAAGCGATATCTTTGGGCCCCTCGGTGATTTAGTGATGGCACCTAAGTGCTTTGCCAAGTCATGACTAAATTGATGGTTCAATTCTAGTTTGTTGGCAGTCGTCATAAATCGGAAGTCATGAAATAGTATAGATAGGATGATTGACTTCATATCTCATATCTATACGATATCTAGAATGGAGGAATATATGATCCCTTATCTAAAGGACACGCGTATCTGATAAGATCAGAGTTGACAACGGCTTTGGAAAGCTACGATTGCAGATCATGATCTAAAGTCATACGAAGAATAGTTATTAGACTTATCCAAGTGGGAGATTGTTGGATTAGTGTCTAAGTCCATAACTATTTTGGTATGTACTTGACCCGATGTTACATGGTCCTTTTGGGTTGCCTTCACCAAAGCAACTTGATAGGATGAATTATGGAGAGAAAGGATTAATTATGATTTATTAATATATTATGAGAATAATATATTAAAGGAGAACTCATATTGTTTAATTAATATTAGTCAAGAATTAATTGTAAATTAATTTTTGTGGCTAAAAGAGATTAATTAAACTTAAGGAACTAGAACTGTAATTACAAGATAATTTCCTTTGGGCTATAGATTACTTAATAACATATAAGTTGGACGAATTCTAAGGGGAAGCCCATTAGAAATCGTCCAAGGGATATACCAAAGGAATCCATGGGCTGCTTAGGGCTTAAGCAGTTAGATTAGGGTTTCCTAGTTTAAAACCCTAATTGCCTACATGTATATATAGCACCCTTAAGCCCCAAAAATGTGGGTAAGAGTTCCTCTAGGGTTTCCACACGTTTTTGGGCAGCCTACCTCTCTCCTTATTCTTCATCCTCTTGCTCTTGGTGTTCGTGAACCATTAGAGGAGTGACAATTGTGACTCTAAGCTTTCTAAAGTCATAGTAAGGAGGAATTGAGATTTTTATTGCTACATCACAATCAAAGGTAATTCTCTAAACCCTAATTTCAGTTTATAATATGTTAGATCTAAGATTGTAAGTCTTGGATACATTGCATGTACAATACATAAACCTAGATCCAACCATTAGGGTTTGTACGAGCACATAGGATTGTTCTTATGTCTAAGACCCATCACATACATCAAGAAAACATCCAAGAATCACCATGAACAAGGTGTTTACTGTCCAAGATGTTCTTGGACCTTAAACCCTAAATAAGGGTGCCAAAGTGTGCCTTAGTCCGCCATAAGCCTTGGAAACTTGCTTAGATATCTTCCTTGATGAGTTAAGGACATGAAAACATCAAAAGACCATAAACCATATGGGTTTACGGTAGTAAACCCAAAAGAAAATGGTCTAAGGACCGTAAACTCCATTTAGGAGTGAAATAGTGCCTTAATCTCTTCCATAGACTTATATTTCAAGTGGAAATGCTTCTAAAGGACTTATAAGGCACCAAATCAACAAATGGTCAAGGAAGCATTAGTTTACGACCGTAAACTCATCAGTTTATGACTGTAAACTCATTGGGTGATGGTCACAAAACCGTAAATTCCAATATGGGGCTTTCCTTGAACCCCAAACCCAATAGCAATGCCCTACAACACTTAGATGCAACCCTTGTGACTTGTAGCACTTATAAAAGGTGTTTTACATGTCCTAGGATGTCTTAACTTTGTTAATTAGTTGTTATTTGACTAATTAGATACATATATGTTTATTATATGTTAACTAGGATCACTATGTGTGTTCAAGTCCTTACTTGACACCTAGCACCTTGTCCAACACTTCCGACAATCCCGAACAAACTACTCATTTCAGGTGAGTTCATACCCATTAAACAACCTTTTAAATTATCTTACATGCTTTTAAATACTTTTATGGGGGCGGATACAAGTTGATTATCATAGTTAATATATCAATCGCATGTGATTAATAACTACAAAACATATGGATTTACTATACTTTCAAACCGTTTTATCAAACAAACTACTTTTGAATAGCTTAACAAACTAACATCAAGTCATGACTATTTTCTCGTTTCAAACCCTTTAAATGAATTACAAAACCTCTTTTCACTTATATATTCATAGAAATCATATCCATACACTTATGTAGTAAGTATATATATATATATATATATATGTGTGTGTGTGTGTGTGTGTGTGTGTATATATATATATATACAATTGAATAGGATGGTTGTGTTTTCAGCTCCAACACCTTGTATAGCAAAGGGGTATAAACTTACATGGACACTTCAAACTACATTACTAGCAAACTATAATAGGTACAACTTTGTGAAATACTACCAACTATTCCTAGTACAAATGGAACATACAAGAGTCAGTTCATTCATGAGTCTATACAATTGTATTACATACTATATGAAGAGAAACTATTACTTACTATAGGAAGAGATACGATTACATACTATATGATGAGTTACTATTACATATTATATGAGTAGATACTATTATATAAGTACGGGACTAACCATTCTACACCCAGCTGTTAGCTACAGAGGGAAAATGCACATCAACGGATGTCTACAGTAACTACTATTCGGCAAGTTACTCTGTCGGGTTTATCCTAGTACCAAAGGATAATACTTACATGTTTATATAATGTTTCCCATTTACTTTTACTTTGTGACTCATTCACATCAATGATGAAGTAGACTATATTTTGATAATAATAGTTACACATGGGAAAACTACATACTTTTACAAAAAACAAACATGCAAAACAGCCAGGTCATGGTAGAAGTCTACTTTTTATACTAGTAGGAAATATGGGATTTTCTAGGGTTTTCACACTTATACGAATTGTATCATCAATCATTTACAAGTCTTTTCTTACGGTTTTACAAATCAAAGACATTAAAATACTTATGAATTCACCAGCTTAAATGTTGATCTATGCTTTCAAAATAACTTGTATTCTCATGTGATCGGTAGATAGGTACCGTTGACAGGTTTTTGAGAAGACAGAGCACATACAAGCCTCGTCTTTTATCATTCATTTTTGGTGTCTATTACATTATACAGAACACACATGTATTAAAATTATATATTTAATGCAATGGATGATATATTTCCTATGGTTTGTATCCCTATACTTACAATGATTAAGTTCATATATTGAACTTCCAATAGTTTAAGTCTAAATACCAATCCGTGGAATTTAGTTCGCTTAAACTACTGCTCTGATACCATGGTTGAAAGACCCCAACTTTCGTATTTTTGAAAAACCCAAACTTTCATACTTCACAATATTATTACTCCAAAACATGCTACTTGCATATTCATAAAAGCAATATTTTACATTGATAAAGAGATTACAAACTACTGGATACAAAACGACTATTACAAAGTTATATATATTACATAACTACCCAGGATATTGTAATTTATACAAACATAAAATGGAGTACAAAAGTACAATTACAAACTATTCTAAATCTTTCAACAGCATGTGATCATACTAGTTACTTATCACTTGCAATTGTTAAACATTGATAGGGTAAGCGGTGACGCTTAGTGAGTTCAATAATAGATACAATATAACGTTATGCCATATATATACATTAATATGGAAGAAGCAAGGAGGAACAACAAAGACATATGTGAAATCATGTGACAAGCGTTCACATCAATCAAAGACTTTATTCAAAGATATACTTTTCAATGCTTGATATAGATCAATAAAACTTTGGCCCAAATGGCATAGAAGACATACAAGTTTCTGATAAACATCTTGTTAGATTTCAGGCTTATAGTCCTGTCTAACCATTTGCAAATGCCATATAATAGAAGTCATTCTTTTACGGAGACATGCTCTACATGGCCAGAGGCTACGTACCAGTACCAATGTGAATCTAAGTCCTTTCACTGATCACATGGTCAAAGGTATTACATTTACTATAAAAATAGCGAATAAAATATCACGGGAAAATAACCTAGAATAATAACACTGGAAAGAACATAGCACATATAACACATAACATACAATTGTTCCTATATATTTAACTCATCTTAAATTAAACGAGGGTTAAAATAGTAATTTGGACAACACTTCAGCTTTAAATATGCCTTTCTATGTTGAAAACCGGGAACTTAATTGAAAACCAGGCTCTACCAAGGTAGGGCTTCAAAACCGAAAAGAAAAAATTTCTAGGCTTCTCGGGAGCTTCGGGACGTGTTTCGGGTGCTAAAATTGATACCAGGGCTTCGGGAAAAGTCAAAAATAGTGAATATGATTAGGGTGAAAAAGTGTCAAAAATTTAAAGTTACCCGCGAAGGCTCGCAACCTCCCTTTATATAGGGTGAGAGGGTTCGGTCCTTGTGGCTGAGAAGGGTCCACGTCGTAGCTACGAAGCTCGGATCCGGAGGGGAGACGTGGCTCATGCGAGCTTCGAACACACGGCAGGAAGTGTGAGGGCCACGAGGCCGCTGTGAGGCTCAGACGTGGCTCGGTATGCGAGATTCGGACAGGTGTGCGACACGCATCGCTCCTCGGACGCGCCACGACTCAGATGACGCTGCTACTTCGTGAGAAGGACGTGGCCGAATCCGGACCACTTATGCGAGATTTTTCGAGAATTGAGCCCCGAGCTTCTAAAATCCATAACTTTCGCATACGAGCTCCGTTTTTGACGTTATATATATGCACGCGTAGCCAAAATGATGCTCTACAACTTTCGTTTAGACTTCGTCGGCTAATTTTAAATTTAATTTTTATATTATTATTTTTAACAGACCGGGACAGGAAAATCCATTAAAAATTCATAACTTCTTCATCTGAAATCCATTTTTGTTAGACTTTTTACCGTTGTAATACAAATGAGGAGACCTTCGATTCTCGTTTAGGATGTATCGGCCAAATATCACTCGATCTAAAATTCGAGCTTTTAACTGTCTACTGTTAATCCGAAATTTAGAAAAATCATAACTTCCTCATACGAAGTCAGATTTTGGCGTTCTTTTTATCGAACTTCTCGATTTAACGAATATTACGACTTTCATGTAGATCACTAAGGCTAAAACGTAGTTTATCAAAAACTCACTCTTTACGTCATTCGGCGCCGTGTCGGTTTTATCGCGGATCTTCGATTGGTCATAACTTCTTCGTTATAACTCGGATTTTGACGAGGTTTTCGCCTACAAGTTTCTAACGAGATTATTTACAACTTTCAAGAATAAAATTTTACTTATTTCAAATTATATATTTTCGCTAAATTTCACTATTTGGCTTTTAATTAGAATCTAATAAGACTTCCAATATTTTCTAAGTGATTCTAAACGTAGTTTTACTTCATTTCTAGCAAAAACCATCTGTTAGAACTCAATACTCAATTTCACATAGTATTTCACAATTTTATTCATTACAAAACACGATTTCTAAATGTGTATGTTACAAATACCTTCTCCTTTTGAGGATTTCGTCCCCGAAATTACATAGATTAAAATAAATGGGGATATTTTGCTTTTATCTCATTCTTATTCTCCTAAGTATAGTTTGGGCCTCGATGGTGTTTCCACTTGACAAAGACCAATTCAACTTCTTTATTGCGTAGGTTAGTTGTTCTTTCATTCACGATTTCTTCAGGCTCTTCAACATATCTTAACTTATTATCCAATTTCACATCGGATAATGGAACTGTCTCATTGTAGATGCTCAAGCATTTGCGCAGATAACTAACATGAAACACATCGTGAATACCTGCCAAATCTTCAAGAAATTCTAAGCGGTATGCTTGCTTTCCAATTCTTTGAATGATTTTGAAAGGACCAAAAAATCTAGGACTCAACTTTCCTTTCTTCCCAAATCGCATAAGGCCTTTCCATGGGGATACCTTCAACATCACGAAATCACCTACTTGGAATTCTATAGGTCGTCTTCTCTTTTCTGTATAGGACTTATGTCGATCTTGGGCCACTTTCATTCTTTCTTGTACTATTTGAATCTTGTCGGTGGTGTCCTGAATCATTTCAGTGCCTCCAAGGATCTTCTGTCTTACATCACGTCAACATAACGGTGTACGACATTTGTGGCCATAAAATGCTTCATATGGTGCCATTTTGATTGAAGTGTGGTAACTGTTACTATACAAAAATTCGACAAGCGGTAAGTATTTATCCCAGTTACCACCAAACTCCAAGATACATGCACGAAGCATATCTTCTACTGTTTGGATTGTTCTCTCCGTCTAACCATCTGTCTGGGGATGATAAGCGATGCTGAGAGCAACTCAAGATCCTAATTCACATTGCATACTCTCCCAAAAGTGATAAGTGAAGCGAGTATCGCGATCGGAAATGATCTTTAGTGGCACACCATATCTTGCAACAATTTCATCCAAGTATACTTGTGCGTATTTCTCCATTGGAGTCGTTTCACGCATGGCGAGAAAATGTGCACTCTTAGTCAGGCGGTCGATGATTACCCAAATGTTATCATGCTGTCTAGCAGTCATTGGCAATTTGGTAATAAAATCCATGGACAGCTCTTCCCATTTCCATACAGGAACACTAAGACTTTCTGGGGTTCCATAAGGCTTTTGGTGCTCTGTTTTGACTTGTAAGCATACTAAGCATTCCTGTACATATCTTCCAATGTCTCTCTTTAATCCAGGCCACCAATAATAAGCTCTTACATCATAGTACATTTTACTAGTACCAGGATGTATTGACAGCTTAGACTTATGAGCTTCATCTAAAATCTTCTGTCTTAATCCGCCAATCTTTGGAATCCATAGCCGATTCTTAAATACTTTTAATCCTCGTGGATCATCAAGTAAAATTTCAGCATAATGTACCATTCCTTCCTTCTTCACATTTTCTGGCTTTAAGGCCACAACTTTCCATTCTCTAGTTCATCAAGAATAGTGAACTTCACCGTAGTGTGAGTAATAGTATAACGCATACTATTACGATAAACCTTCCTGCTAAGTGCATCAGCAACCACATTAGCCTTTCTTGAAACTGAGATGTGTGAGTTGTATCTTGCGAGTCGTTTGCACATTGATAATATGTAAACGCACCAGTAACTTGGTGTTATAAAACATATTGTTGTGTGTAATTCGGTAAGTGAGTGCAAGCGAGCATGGAGTCAAAGTTTATCTGTTCCTTTTATCCAAAGTAGGATAAAAGCGATATCTTTGGGCCCCTCGGTGATTTAGTGATGGCACCTAAGTGCTTTGCCAAGTCATGACTAAATTGATGGTTCAATTCTAGTTTGTTGGCAGTCGTCATAAATCGGAAGTCATGAAATAGTATAGATAGGATGATTGACTTCATATCTCATATCTATACGATATCTAGAATGGAGGAATATATGATCCCTTATCTAAAGGACACGCGTATCTGATAAGATCAGAGTTGACAACGGCTTTGGAAAGCTACGATTGCAGATCATGATCTAAAGTCATACGAAGAATAGTTATTAGACTTATCCAAGTGGGAGATTGTTGGATTAGTGTCTAAGTCCATAACTATTTTGGTATGTACTTGACCCGATGTTACATGGTCCTTTTGGGTTGCCTTCACCAAAGCAACTTGATAGGATGAATTATGGAGAGAAAGGATTAATTATGATTTATTAATATATTATGAGAATAATATATTAAAGGAGAACTCATATTGTTTAATTAATATTAGTCAAGAATTAATTGTAAATTAATTTTTGTGGCTAAAAGAGATTAATTAAACTTAAGGAACTAGAACTGTAATTACAAGATAATTTCCTTTGGGCTATAGATTACTTAATAACATATAAGTTGGACGAATTCTAAGGGGAAGCCCATTAGAAATCGTCCAAGGGATATACCAAAGGAATCCATGGGCTGCTTAGGGCTTAAGCAGTTAGATTAGGGTTTCCTAGTTTAAAACCCTAATTGCCTACATGTATATATAGCACCCTTAAGCCCCAAAAATGTGGGTAAGAGTTCCTCTAGGGTTTCCACACGTTTTTGGGCAGCCTACCTCTCTCCTTATTCTTCATCCTCTTGCTCTTGGTGTTCGTGAACCATTAGAGGAGTGACAATTGTGACTCTAAGCTTTCTAAAGTCATAGTAAGGAGGAATTGAGATTTTTATTGCTACATAACAATCAAAGGTAATTCTCTAAACCCTAATTTCAGTTTATAATATGTTAGATCTAAGATTGTAAGTCTTGGATACATTGCATGTACAATACATAAACCTAGATCCAACCATTAGGGTTTGTACGAGCACATAGGATTGTTCTTATGTCTAAGACCCATCACATACATCAAGAAAACATCCAAGAATCACCATGAACAAGGTGTTTACTGTCCAAGATGTTCTTGGACCTTAAACCCTAAATAAGGGTGCCAAAGTGTGCCTTAGTCCGCCATAAGCCTTGGAAACTTGCTTAGATATCTTCCTTGATGAGTTAAGGACATGAAAACATCAAAAGACCATAAACCATATGGGTTTACGGTAGTAAACCCAAAAGAAAATGGTCTAAGGACCGTAAACTCCATTTAGGAGTGAAATAGTGCCTTAATCTCTTCCATAGACTTATATTTCAAGTGGAAATGCTTCTAAAGGACTTATAAGGCACCAAATCAACAAATGGTCAAGGAAGCATTAGTTTACGACCGTAAACTCATCAGTTTATGACTGTAAACTCATTGGGTGATGGTCACAAAACCGTAAATTCCAATATGGGGCTTTCCTTGAACCCCAAACCCAATAGCAATGCCCTACAACACTTAGATGCAACCCTTGTGACTTGTAGCACTTATAAAAGGTGTTTTACATGTCCTAGGATGTCTTAACTTTGTTAATTAGTTGTTATTTGACTAATTAGATACATATATGTTTATTATATGTTAACTAGGATCACTATGTGTGTTCAAGTCCTTACTTGACACCTAGCACCTTGTCCAACACTTCCGACAATCCCGAACAAACTACTCATTTCAGGTGAGTTCATACCCATTAAACAACCTTTTAAATTATCTTACATGCTTTTAAATACTTTTATGGGGGCGGATACAAGTTGATTATCATAGTTAATATATCAATCGCATGTGATTAATAACTACAAAACATATGGATTTACTATACTTTCAAACCGTTTTATCAAACAAACTACTTTTGAATAGCTTAACAAACTAACATCAAGTCATGACTATTTTCTCGTTTCAAACCCTTTAAATGAATTACAAAACCTCTTTTCACTTATATATTCATAGAAATCATATCCATACACTTATGTAGTAAGTATATATATATATATATATATATATATATATGTGTGTGTGTGTGTGTGTGTGTGTGTGTATATATATATACAATTGAATAGGATGGTTGTGTTTTCAGCTCCAACACCTTGTATAGCAAAGGGGTATAAACTTACATGGACACTTCAAACTACATTACTAGCAAACTATAATAGGTACAACTTTGTGAAATACTACCAACTATTCCTAGTACAAATGGAACATACAAGAGTCAGTTCATTCATGAGTCTATACAATTGTATTACATACTATATGAAGAGAAACTATTACTTACTATAGGAAGAGATACGATTACATACTATATGATGAGTTACTATTACATATTATATGAGTAGATACTATTATATAAGTACGGGACTAACCATTCTACACCCAGCTGTTAGCTACAGAGGGAAAATGCACATCAACGGATGTCTACAGTAACTACTATTCGGCAAGTTACTCTGTCGGGTTTATCCTAGTACCAAAGGATAATACTTACATGTTTATATAATGTTTCCCATTTACTTTTACTTTGTGACTCATTCACATCAATGATGAAGTAGACTATATTTTGATAATAATAGTTACACATGGGAAAACTACATACTTTTACAAAAAACAAACATGCAAAACAGCCAGGTCATGGTAGAAGTCTACTTTTTATACTAGTAGGAAATATGGGATTTTCTAGGGTTTTCACACTTATACGAATTGTATCATCAATCATTTACAAGTCTTTTCTTACGGTTTTACAAATCAAAGACATTAAAATACTTATGAATTCACCAGCTTAAATGTTGATCTATGCTTTCAAAATAACTTGTATTCTCATGTGATCGGTAGATAGGTACCGTTGACAGGTTTTTGAGAAGACAGAGCACATACAAGCCTCGTCTTTTATCATTCATTTTTGGTGTCTATTACATTATACAGAACACACATGTATTAAAATTATATATTTAATGCAATGGATGATATATTTCCTATGGTTTGTATCCCTATACTTACAATGATTAAGTTCATATATTGAACTTCCAATAGTTTAAGTCTAAATACCAATCCGTGGAATTTAGTTCGCTTAAACTACTGCTCTGATACCATGGTTGAAAGACCCCAACTTTCGTATTTTTGAAAAACCCAAACTTTCATACTTCACAATATTATTACTCCAAAACATGCTACTTGCATATTCATAAAAGCAATATTTTACATTGATAAAGAGATTACAAACTACTGGATACAAAACGACTATTACAAAGTTATATATATTACATAACTACCCAGGATATTGTAATTTATACAAACATAAAATGGAGTACAAAAGTACAATTACAAACTATTCTAAATCTTTCAACAGCATGTGATCATACTAGTTACTTATCACTTGCAATTGTTAAACATTGATAGGGTAAGCGGTGACGCTTAGTGAGTTCAATAATAGATACAATATAACGTTATGCCATATATATACATTAATATGGAAGAAGCAAGGAGGAACAACAAAGACATATGTGAAATCATGTGACAAGCGTTCACATCAATCAAAGACTTTATTCAAAGATATACTTTTCAATGCTTGATATAGATCAATAAAACTTTGGCCCAAATGGCATAGAAGACATACAAGTTTCTGATAAACATCTTGTTAGATTTCAGGCTTATAGTCCTGTCTAACCATTTGCAAATGCCATATAATAGAAGTCATTCTTTTACGGAGACATGCTCTACATGGCCAGAGGCTACGTACCAGTACCAATGTGAATCTAAGTCCTTTCACTGATCACATGGTCAAAGGTATTACATTTACTATAAAAATAGCGAATAAAATATCACGGGAAAATAACCTAGAATAATAACACTGGAAAGAACATAGCACATATAACACATAACATACAATTGTTCCTATATATTTAACTCATCTTAAATTAAACGAGGGTTAAAATAGTAATTTGGACAACACTTCAGCTTTAAATATGCCTTTCTATGTTGAAAACCGGGAACTTAATTGAAAACCAGGCTCTACCAAGGTAGGGCTTCAAAACCGAAAAGAAAAAATTTCTAGGCTTCTCGGGAGCTTCGGGACGTGTTTCGGGTGCTAAAATTGATACCAGGGCTTCGGGAAAAGTCAAAAATAGTGAATATGATTAGGGTGAAAAAGTGTCAAAAATTTAAAGTTACCCGCGAAGGCTCGCAACCTCCCTTTATATAGGGTGAGAGGGTTCGGTCCTTGTGGCTGAGAAGGGTCCACGTCGTAGCTACGAAGCTCGGATCCGGAGGGGAGACGTGGCTCATGCGAGCTTCGAACACACGGCAGGAAGTGTGAGGGCCACGAGGCCGCTGTGAGGCTCAGACGTGGCTCGGTATGCGAGATTCGGACAGGTGTGCGACACGCATCGCTCCTCGGACGCGCCACGACTCAGATGACGCTGCTACTTCGTGAGAAGGACGTGGCCGAATCCGGACCACTTATGCGAGATTTTTCGAGAATTGAGCCCCGAGCTTCTAAAATCCATAACTTTCGCATACGAGCTCCGTTTTTGACGTTATATATATGCACGCGTAGCCAAAATGATGCTCTACAACTTTCGTTTAGACTTCGTCGGCTAATTTTAAATTTAATTTTTATATTATTATTTTTAACAGACCGGGACAGGAAAATCCATTAAAAATTCATAACTTCTTCATCTGAAATCCATTTTTGTTAGACTTTTTACCGTTGTAATACAAATGAGGAGACCTTCGATTCTCGTTTAGGATGTATCGGCCAAATATCACTCGATCTAAAATTCGAGCTTTTAACTGTCTACTGTTAATCCGAAATTTAGAAAAATCATAACTTCCTCATACGAAGTCAGATTTTGGCGTTCTTTTTATCGAACTTCTCGATTTAACGAATATTACGACTTTCATGTAGATCACTAAGGCTAAAACGTAGTTTATCAAAAACTCACTCTTTACGTCATTCGGCGCCGTGTCGGTTTTATCGCGGATCTTCGATTGGTCATAACTTCTTCGTTATAACTCGGATTTTGACGAGGTTTTCGCCTACAAGTTTCTAACGAGATTATTTACAACTTTCAAGAATAAAATTTTACTTATTTCAAATTATATATTTTCGCTAAATTTCACTATTTGGCTTTTAATTAGAATCTAATAAGACTTCCAATATTTTCTAAGTGATTCTAAACGTAGTTTTACTTCATTTCTAGCAAAAACCATCTGTTAGAACTCAATACTCAATTTCACATAGTATTTCACAATTTTATTCATTACAAAACACGATTTCTAAATGTGTATGTTACAAATACCTTCTCCTTTTGAGGATTTCGTCCCCGAAATTACATAGATTAAAATAAATGGGGATATTTTGCTTTTATCTCATTCTTATTCTCCTAAGTATAGTTTGGGCCTCGATGGTGTTTCCACTTGACAAAGACCAATTCAACTTCTTTATTGCGTAGGTTAGTTGTTCTTTCATTCACGATTTCTTCAGGCTCTTCAACATATCTTAACTTATTATCCAATTTCACATCGGATAATGGAACTGTCTCATTGTAGATGCTCAAGCATTTGCGCAGATAACTAACATGAAACACATCGTGAATACCTGCCAAATCTTCAAGAAATTCTAAGCGGTATGCTTGCTTTCCAATTCTTTGAATGATTTTGAAAGGACCAAAAAATCTAGGACTCAACTTTCCTTTCTTCCCAAATCGCATAAGGCCTTTCCATGGGGATACCTTCAACATCACGAAATCACCTACTTGGAATTCTATAGGTCGTCTTCTCTTTTCTGTATAGGACTTATGTCGATCTTGGGCCACTTTCATTCTTTCTTGTACTATTTGAATCTTGTCGGTGGTGTCCTGAATCATTTCAGTGCCTCCAAGGATCTTCTGTCTTACATCACGTCAACATAACGGCGTACGACATTTGTGGCCATAAAATGCTTCATATGGTGCCATTTTGATTGAAGTGTGGTAACTGTTATTATACGAAAATTCGACAAGCGGTAAGTATTTATCCCAGTTACCACCAAACTCCAAGATACATGCACGAAGCATATCTTCTACTGTTTGGATTGTTCTCTCCGTCTAACCATCTGTCTGGGGATGATAAGCGATGCTGAGAGCAACTCAAGATCCTAATTCACATTGCATACTCTCCCAAAAGTGATAAGTGAAGCGAGTATCGCGATCGGAAATGATCTTTAGTGGCACACCATATCTTGCAACAATTTCATCCAAGTATACTTGTGCGTATTTCTCCATTGGAGTCGTTTCACGCATGGCGAGAAAATGTGCACTCTTAGTCAGGCGGTCGATGATTACCCAAATGTTATCATGCTGTCTAGCAGTCATTGGCAATTTGGTAATAAAATCCATGGACAGCTCTTCCCATTTCCATACAGGAACACTAAGACTTTCTGGGGTTCCATAAGGCTTTTGGTGCTCTGTTTTGACTTGTAAGCATACTAAGCATTCCTGTACATATCTTCCAATGTCTCTCTTTAATCCAGGCCACCAATAATAAGCTCTTACATCATAGTACATTTTACTAGTACCAGGATGTATTGACAGCTTAGACTTATGAGCTTCATCTAAAATCTTCTGTCTTAATCCGCCAATCTTTGGAATCCATAGCCGATTCTTAAATACTTTTAATCCTCGTGGATCATCAAGTAAAATTTCAGCATAATGTACCATTCCTTCCTTCTTCACATTTTCTGGCTTTAAGGCCACAACTTTCCATTCTCTAGTTCATCAAGAATAGTGAACTTCACCGTAGTGTGAGTAATAGTATAACGCATACTATTACGATAAACCTTCCTGCTAAGTGCATCAGCAACCACATTAGCCTTTCCAGGATGGTACAGGATTTCACAGTCATAGTCTTTGATCAGCTCCATGGCTCGTTGTTGTCTCATATTCAGAGTTTGTTGACTGAATATATACTTGAGACTTTTGTGGTCGGTAAACAATTGGCATTTCGTACCAAAAAGATAGTGTCTCCATAGTTCTAGGGCAAATACCACTGCAGCGAGTTCGAGATCATGCGTAGGATAAATTTTTTCATAATCTTTCCGTTTTCTTGAGGCATAGGCTGTCACTTTACCACACTGCATCAACACACAACCGAGTCCAAATCTTAAAGCATCGCTATACACGAAGAAATCATCATCACCTTCTGGGAGTGATAAGATTGGAGCATGAGTCAAAAGATCTTTTAGAGTTGAGAAAGCTTTTTCTTGGGCTTCACCCCATTCAAACTTCACATCCTTCCGTGTAAGACTCGTGAGAGGTACAACTATACGAGAAAAGTCATTAATGAATCTTCGGTAATATCCTGCAACACCTAAGAAACTTCGAATTTAGGAAGCATTACAGGGCACTTCCCAATTTTGAATGGCTTCGATTTTGATAGGATCTACGGATACACCGTCACTTGAAATAGCATGGCCGAGAAATTGAGCTTGACAAAGCCAAAATTCACATTTCGAGAATTTAGCATAAAGTTTCTCCTTTGGAAGAAGTTCTAAGATTTCACGAATATGAACGGCATGATCAACTTTAGACTTGGAATAGATTAGAATATCATCAATGAATACAATGACAGACTTATCGAGCATTGGGCAGCATACTCGATTCATCATATCCATGAATACAGCAGGAGCATTTGTCAAACCGAATGGCATGACAAGGAATTCGAAATGCCCATAACGAGTACGAAAAGCAGTCTTCGGTACATCTTGCTCTTGTACTTTGAAATGATGATAGCCAGATCTCAAATCAATCTTTGAGAAATAGCTAACACCCTGAAGTCGATCGAACAAATCGTCGATGCGAGGTTGAGGGTACTTGTTCTTGATAGTCACCTTATTCACCTCACGATAATCAATGCACATTCGCATCGATCCGTCCTTGTTCTTGACAAACAATACTGGAGCACCCTAGGGTGAGGTACTCTGTTGAATAAAGCCTTTGTCAAGTAATTCCTGTAGTTGGATCATCATTTCTTTCATCTCGGCTGGCGCAAGACGATAAGGAGTCTTTGCAATCAGAGCAGCACCAGACACAAGGTCAATTCGGAATTCTACTTGTTTGTCCGGAGGAAATCCAAGAAGATCATCGGGGAAAACATCAACATATATGTTAACAATGGGAATATCATTTATAGTTTTATTCTCCTTTCTTGAGATGTCAACTGTATAGGCCAGATAGATAGGACAACCTTTCGATATAAATTTACGAGCTTTGAGGAAAGAGATTATTTTTAAGATCCTTTGTTAATTGTAGACATGAATACAATCTTCCCCTTCAATAGGAATGCGTACCATCTTTTCATAACACAAGAGTTCTGCATGGTTCTTTGACAACCAATCCATGCCGAGAATAATATCGAAGTTGGGAAAAGAGATAGGGATTAGGTTAGCAATGAAATTATAGCCTTCAATTTCTATGACACAATCCCTATAGATTTTATCAGCAAGTAATGATATACTTCCTGCAGTATCTATGTGAAATGGTTGCGCGAGTGCATAGCAAGCAGTTTGAAAAGAATGTGCAAATTCATAAGATACGAAAGAATCTAAGGCACCATAATCAAATAAGATGTGAGCAGGTCTAGAGTTGACAAGAAATGTACCCGTCACAACATTCGGGTCCTCACATGCTTCCTCTGTGGTAATCTGGAATGCACGACCCTTAGCTTTTGGCACCTCTTCCTTTTTAGCTGGAGTATTCGTTGGTTGTTCCACAGGGACTTGACTTCTTGCCGGTTGTTGAACAGAAGCTTGACTTCTCGTCACTTGGCTGGTAAGAGTAGGGAAAAAACGCTTCTTATGGCTAGTAATACCACATGAATAGCATGTCACATCCTTCCTTGGGCAAGATGGCTTTATATGACCAATTTCTCTACACCCATAACAGACAATGGATTCCTTGTCTATTTTTCATTGACCCAGATGATTCCTTCCACAGACACGACATGAAGGCGATTGAATAGAAAAAGATTGTGCCCTGCCACAGCCACGAAAAGCACTCTGAGATTGCGCTTGCTTGCTAGGATCAGTTCGAACAGATTGAGCTGGTGGAATAGTGAAAACTGGAGTAGTTATTTTAGTACATGGATGCTTTGGAACAATAAGAGTGGCACCACGTATCTCTATGTCATGCTCACGCCTTCGAGCATACTCAACAACTTTATCAAATGATAGAACATCCCGATTGGCAACGAAATCATGGATTTCATGTCGTAGTCCCTCCATAAATAACTGAATTTTCTCGTCTTCAGTTGGAATATACTTTGTAGCAAACCTTGCTCTTTGATTAAACTGAGTTTCATACTCATTCACAGTCATTCATTCATGTTTAAGCTTGATAAATTCCTTCTCCAATCTCCTCCTCATGTCTAGAGGACAATACTTCTCGAGAAAACGAGTTTTGAACAACTCCCAGGATAAGTTCTCCTGGTCACATCCATTGAGAGCTTCATATGTTGCTTCCCACCAGACTAAGGCTTCTCCAATGAGCATTGCAGAAGCATAGATAGCCTTGTCTTCACAATCCACATGAGAGACACGAAATACTTTCTCGGTGTTCTAAATCCAAGTTAGAACAACTATAGGACTAAGGACACCAAAAAACTCCGTAGCACCACCACTCTTGGAATCTTTGAATGAGGGACGCTTCATCTTTCCGCTTGAAGATTCTTCAGTGCGTTTCTCTTTTCGTTTATTATTATTCTTTTTGTGTTCTTCGAGAGTCTGTCGAATAACACCGGTAAGTTTACCTAAGAGTGGCTCCTCACGAGGAGATACTGGAGTATTCACTTCCTCGAATTGAGGATCTCCACCAACCTCAGGGGTATGGCTACTTACTTGTTCAGCCATCGATCTGAAATACGGAGTAAGATGGTATTTTAGAATATTAGGGTTTATTATTACCTAATACTTTTACTTATATATTTCCTATGGTTTGTATCCGTATACTTACAATGATTAAGTTCATATATTGAACATCCTATAGTTTAAGTCTAAATACCAATCTGTGGAATTTAGTTCGCTTAAACTACTGCTCAGATACCATGGTTGAAAGACCCCAACTTTCTTATTTTTGAAAGAACCAAACTTTCATACTTCACAATATTATTACTCCAAAACATGCTACTTGCATATTCATAAAAGCAATATTTTACATTGATAAAGAGATTACAAACTATTGGATACAAACCGACTATTACAAAGTGTTGTATATATTACATAACTACCCAAGATATTATCATTTATACAAACATAAACTAGAGTACAAAAGTACTATTACAAACTATTCTAAATATTTCAACAGTATGAGATCATACTAGTTACTTATCACCTGCAATTGTTAAACATTGATAGGGTAAGCAGTGACACTTAGTGAGTTCAATAATAGATACAATATAACGTTATGCCATATATATACATTAATATGGAAGAAGCAAAGAGGAACAACAAAGATATATTTGAAATCATGTGACAAGCGTTCATATCAATCAAAGACTTTATTCAAAGATATACTTTTCAATGCTTGATATAGATCAATAAAACTTTGGCCCAAATGGCATAGAAGACATACAATTTTTTGATTAACATCTTGTTAGACTTCAGGCTTATAGTAATGTCTAACCATGCCAATGCCATAGAATAGAAATCATTCTCTTACGGAGACATGCTCTACATGGCCAGAGGCTACGTACCAGTACCAATGTGAATCTAAGTCCTTTGACTGATCACATGGTCAAAGGTATTACATTTGCTATAAAAATAGCGAATAAAATATCACGGGAAAATAACTCGGAATAATAACACTGAGAAGCACATAGCACATATAACACATAACATACAATTGTTCCTATATATTGAACTCACCTTAAATTAACCGGGGGTTAAAATAGTAATTTGGACAGCACTTCGGCGTTAAATATGACTTTCTATGTTAAAAATCGGGAGCTTAATTGAAAACCGGGATCTGCGAAGGTAGGGCTTCAAAACCGAAAAGATAAAATTTTCAGGCTTCTCGGGAGCTTCGGGACGTGTTTCGGGTGCTAAAATTCATACTGGGGCTTTGGGGAAAGTCAAAATAGTGAATATATGGAATTAGGGTGAAAAAGTGTCAAAAAATCATAGTTACCCGGGAAGGCTCGCAACCTCCCTTTATATAGGGTGAGAGGGTTCGGTCCTTGTGGCTGGGAAGGGTCCACGTCGTAGCTACGAAGCTCGGATCCAGAGGGGAGACGTGGCTCATGCGAGCTTCGGACACACGGCAGGAAGTGTGAAGGCCACGGGGCCGCTGCGAGGGTTGGACGTGGCTCGATACGCAAGATTCGGACAGGTGTGTGACACGCGTCACTCCTCGGATGTGCCATGACTCGGATGACGTTGCTACTTCGTCCGAAGGACGTGGCCGAATCCGGACCACTCATGCGAGATTTTTCGAGGATTGAGCCTCGAACTTCTAAAATCCATAACTTTCGCATGCGAGCTTTGTTTTTGACGTTCTTTATATGCACGCGAAACTAAAATTATGCTCTACAACTTTCGTTTAGACTTCTTCGGCTAATTTTAAATTTAATTTTTATATTATTATTTTTAACAGACCGGGACAGGAAAATCCGTTAAATATTCATAACTTCTTCATCCGACATCCGTTTCGTCAGACTTTTTACCGTTGTACTACAAATGACGAGACATTCGATTCTCGTTTAGGATGTATCGGCCAAATATCGCTCGATCTAAAATTCGAGTTTTTAGTTGTCTACTGCTAATCCGAAATTTATAAAAATCATAACTTTCTCATACGAAGTCAGATTTTGGCGTTCTTTTTATCGAACTTCTCGGTTTAACAAATATTAAGACTTTCATTTAGATCAATAAGGCTAAAAAGTAGTTTATCAAAAACTCACTTTTTACGTCATTCGGCGCCGTGTCGGTTTTATCACGGATCTTCGATTGGTCATAACTTCTTCGTTATAACTCGGATATCGACAAGGTGTTCGCCTACAAGTTTCTAACGAGATTATTTACAACTTTCAATAATAAAATTTTACTTATTTCAAATTTTATATTTTCGCTAAATTTCACTATTTGGCTTTTAATTAGAATCTCATAAGACTTCCAATATTTTCTGAATGATTCTAAACATAATTTTACATTATTTCTAGTAAAAACCATCTGTTAGAACTCAACACTCAATTTCACATATTATTTCACAATTTTATTCATTACAAAACACGATTTCTAAACGTGTATGTTATATATATATATATATATATATATATATATATATATATATATATATATATATATATATATATATATATATATATATATATATATATATATATAGATTCGATAAGAAATTGTTTTTGGTAGGAAGGTAACAAATTTTTTTTCGACTTATTTTTTTGGCGAAAAAAATAAATAAATCACTAAATGCATCAATAATAACATGATTCACAAAAAAAAATCCCGAAAAAACATTTCGATGATTCATTTTTATGATGATTTTGTTGATATTCACTAAAATTGTCATAAAAGTGAATTTTTTTCTTGATTCACCTAAAAATGAATCATGAATGTGTTTTTTTCGGAATTTTTTCTTGTGAATCATCTTATTTTTTAATTATCTAATGATTTATTTCATTTTTTGCTAAGAAAATATACATATAAAAAAATTTGTTACCTTCCTACCAAAAATTTTCTTCTTATTTCACATATATATATATATATATATATATATATATATATATATATATATATATATATATATATATATATATAGGGTTAGGTTCGTTTGAGATCACATATATTCTGTGAGACCGTGAGACGCATTTGTTTTATTTTATTATTTTTTTTTATTTTTTTTAGTTAATTCAAGTTCCAGAAATAATATTTAAAAAAAGAATTTTTTAATTTTTCCATTTATTTTGCATTTTAAAATTATTTTTAGAATATGTACAGTGTAATATTCTATGTAGAATATTTCACGTACTTTTCAAAAAAAATAGAATTTTTTTAATTTTTTTTAATTTTTTTTAGTTAATTCAAGTTTCGAAAATAATATTTAAGAAAAGAATTTTTAGATTTTTTCATTTATTTTGCATTTTAAAATTATTTTTTAGAATATGTCAGTGTAATATTCTATTTAGAATATTTCACGTATTTTTCAAAAAAAAAACAAAACGGAATTTTTTTTATATTTTTTTTATTTTTTTTAGTTAATTCAAGTTCTGAAAATAATATTTAAAAAAAGAATTTTTGAATTTTTCCATTTATTTTGCATTTTAAAATTATTTTTAGATTTGGTCTGACGGTCTCACAAAATTAGAATGGTCTCAAATGAACCTAAACCTATATATATATATATATATATATATATATATATATATATATATATATATATATATATATATATATATATATATATATATATATATATATATATATATATATATATATATATGTATAATGAGATTAATATCTATTTTGGAGATCATATCATCAAATTTTTAGCCTTTATTAAATAGCTATACAATTAAAATAAAAACTGCGTGACATTGAATCCATTTCATCATGCTTCTAAAATGTCAAAATTTTAGAGTTTCTATTGTTCATTGAAATCAAATCCAATTGATTAATTAGTATCTTTCATTAGACGAATCAGTATTCTTGTTATTGCTTCAATTGACTTACGACTTTATCTGCTTATCTGGTACGTGAATCCTATTATTCTCATCATATATTTTTAATCGATCCGTACTTGATCAAATTTGATAATCGCTTCACCAATTTATTAGTTTATTTCTTTTGATGTGAATTCTTTCAATTATGCGTCATTCAAACGAACATCTAAAATCTGATTTTCGTTTATTCAAATGCATTTTTATCTCAAAATTCCCATATATCGATTCAATTTAAATTTTATGTCATGTCGATTTTTTTTCATTCATTCCTCAATCGAAATTATCCGATGAATCGGATTGCGCTAGGAATTTTGACTTAGATGATACAATTCATCGACTGTTGACTCTAGTATCAATTAGTTTCTTGTTTAATGTATGATTTGTGTTTATAAAAGTGATTCTTGAGTTCGTAATTACATCTTTGGTCCAATGGTTGGTCAAAGTGAAAGAAACATGTCAAAATTGGTGTGCATACACCAAAATGCTAATAAAAGGAATATTGCCACTTTTATGATTTATTGTGTCCTATTGTAATTATTTGTTGAACCCATTCTCCTACATAATCATAATTTTCAGGTTTTTTCTTCATTCTTTTTGTTGCATTTTACAAATTCAAGATTTTACAAATTCAAGGAAATAATGATTTACAAAAGTTAAATGCAAACGATTAGAGTTTTGAGATATGCATAATCTCTCTCATATTTCTAGAAATTTTTTAGGATTGATTTAGAAGAAATCAAAAACATTTATTGGATTTGAGATGATTAATTTAAGAAAATGGTAAGTTTAAATATGAATTGTAGTGGGCTATGCATGCTTTTGTTCTTATATATATATATATATATATATATATATATATATATATATATATATATATATATATATATATATATATATATATATATATATATATATATATATATATATATATATATATATATAGGGAAGAGTTATATGGAAAATGAATTATTAGGACAACACATATTTGATCCAATTAAAAAATAACAACACATCACTTCCACAATACATTACTTGTGAAGAAAGAAATGGACACGTATCATTTGATTATTGGTTCCGGTAGATGTTGCCCTAGTTATTTGTTTTCCATAGAACTCATTCCTATATATATATATATATATATATATATATATATATATATATATATATATATATATATATATATATATATATATATATATATATATATATATAGAAGTAAGTTCATGCGAAAATATAAATATCCTGCGAAGACGCGAAAACAGATTTTATCTTATAAAAATTAAACCCATGTACTATAAAAAAGTAATTTTATTACCAATAAATTAAAGATAGTAAGTTTGAATTGGATGGTGTTATGGTAATATAGATTTAAAGACGGTTTTTATAATTATATTTTTTTCACGTCTTTAATCATTTTTAAATTCATGTTTTCATAATAAAAATGTTAAAAATCATACTTTGCTAATATCAAACAGTTTATCATCTATCATCTATTATCATCATGTATTTCAAAGTTTGGATGAATTATTTTCCAAAATATAATGTTGAGGTGACATAATATCATAGGTTTTTATTGTTTTCGCGTTTTCGCAAATTATTTGCATTTTCGCATGAACTCTCCCATATATATATATATATATATATATATATATATATATATATATATATATATATATATATATATATAACCGTTTTCGCAAATTATTTGCATTTTCGCATGAACCCTCCCATATATATATATATATATATATATATATATATATATATATATATATATATATATATATATATATATATATATATATATATATATATATATATATATATATATATATCCTTCAACAATCTCTTGCCTAAACGAATTTCAATTATCGATTCATATTTAAACTTACAATTTTCTTAAATTAATCATCTCAAATCCAATAAATGTTTTTGATTTCTTCTAAATCAATCCTAAAAAATTTCAATTATATATATATATATATATATATATATATATATATATATATATATATATATATATATATATATATATATATATATATATATATATATATATATATATATAGGGTTAGGTTAATATGAGACGGCCTAATTTTGTGAGACCGTGAGACGCATTATTTTTATTTTTTTGTTTTTTGTTTATTTTTTTTTAAATTTTTTTTAGTTAATTCAAGTTCCGAAAATAATATTTAAAAAAAGAATTTTTTGATTTTTTTATTTATTTTGTATTTTAAAATTATTTTTACAATATGTACAGTGTAATATTATATTTAGAATATTTCACGTGTTTTTAAAAAAAAATAGAATTTTGTTTATTTTATTTTTTATTTTTTTTAGTTAATTCAAGTTCCGAAAATAATATTTAAAAAAAGAATTTTTAGATTTTTCCATTTATTTTGATTTTTAAAATTATTTTTTAGAATATATCAGTGTAATATTCTATTTAGAATATTTCACGTATTTTTAAAAAAAAAACGGGATTTTTTTTATTTATTTTTATTTATTTTTTATTTATTTTTAGTTAATTCAAGTTCCGAAAATAATATTAAATTTTTTTTTTTGGATTTTTCCATTTATTTTGCATTTTAAAATTATTTTTAGATTTCGTCTCACGGTCTCACAAAATTAGAATGGTTTCAAATGAACCTGAACATATATGTATATATATATATATATATATATATATATATATATATATATATATATATATATATATATATATATATATATATATATATATATATATATATATATCCTTCAACAATCTCTTGCCCAAACAAATTTTAATTATTGATTCATATTTAAACTTACAATTTTTGTTAAATTAATCATCTCAAATCTAATAAATGTTGTTTTTGATTTCTTCTAAATCAATCCTAAAAAATTTCTAGAAATATGAGAGAGATTATGCATATCTATTTTAATTTTGAAAATCATTCTTTCATTGAATTGGTAAAATGCAACAAAAAGAATGAAGAGAAAAGCAGAAAATTATGAGAAAATTATGATTATGTAGGAGAATGGATTCATCAAAATAATCACAACGTGACACAATAAATCACAAAAGTGGCAATAATCTTTTTATTAGCATTTTCAGTAGCATATATATATATATATATATATATATATATATATATATATATATATATATATATATATATATATATATATCACAAAAAAAGATAATAGAAAATTTTATACACAAATCATTAATATTTAAACACAAAATTATATAAAAAATTCACAACTTAATATCACAAATTCATAATTTAATACACATAAAAGTTATATATTTGTAACATAAAACTTATTTTTCTAACATTTGATAAAACATACAAGGTTTAATATACAAAATTAACAGTTTAATACACTAAATTCATAATGTTATACACAAAATTATATAGTCACATACATATTCTCAATTTAAAACTTATATTTTCACGTTCATTCACGTTCATATCTGGAGGTATTTATTTGTGTTAAAATGTGAAGTTGTTATATTAAGCTGTGAATAAAATTCAAAAATTAATATACAAAATTCATAGTTTAATACAACATATTCACAACTTTTTTATATGTACAAAACTTACCGTTGCAACCACTATTTATTCAAAATCATATATGTATATAAAGTCGTGTATTTATAGCTTTAATAGTATATTCACAATTTAATAAACATATTAATTTATTCAATTTGAATTTTATACATAACAATTACCTAAAAATTAATTTATTCTTATGTACTTATATAGAAATAATCAAATAAATATATTCACAAGAAAATTAATAGAAAATTCATATACAAATCATAAATATTTAAACACAAAATTATATCAAAAATTCAGATCCGGATAACAAAAAATTTAGAATTCACAGTTTAATAAAACATCTTCAGATATTATATTTCAAACACTAAAATTCATAATTTAATGAATAAAAAAACATATTTAATGGTATCATACACACTCCAGATAGTAATTCATAGCTTAATACAAAATTTTAAACACCTTTTTGTAACTTAAAAACTTACAGATCTCGTTGAAGCATTTGAATGTATAGAAGGCTGAGTTAGTTAACACGATGTTTTCTAGTGCTGTGGAGAGGTCAGGGATCGAAATTTGGTCGAAAATGAAGTACAACTCATATATATGAAGGTATAGAAGGCTGCCGTCGATTGTGATGACGACAGCTCATCGGAGCAGCGACAATGTAGGTCGTTGGAGGTCATATGACTGTTTTCGACACTAGAGGTCTCACCGTCTTCACCAGCGGTAGTGGCGGTGGTTGAGGTGTAACTGGTGGTAGAAATCAAAAAGAGACATTAGTTGAGTTGTTGAACAGAGAGAGAGAGGGGGAGAGAGACTAAATCCAAATCCAGATCTGATTTTGAATATAATAAGTATTGTGTAAGATGTGAGTCTAATAAAGCTATTAGTTAAAAAGAATGCTTCTTAAATGGTTCTTAACCTTTTGTGGTTCTTATTCGAATATTTTGATGTGAGTTATATATATATATATATATATATATATATATATATATATATATATATATATATATATATATATATAGTATTGTCTAAGATGTGAGTTACACACATATATATATATATATATATATATATATATATATATATATATATATATTGAATATTTTATTTTTTTGGAGCATTGTTTATTATATGTTTTTTGGTTCTTTTTTTCACCCGTCCATCGAAAAAATTCATAATTTTTTTTTGAATGATGTTCATATGCAAACATGTTACGTATGAATAGAAATAATGTATTTGTGAAAAAACCAAAATACGCATGTGTGCACATTTGCACATCATAAATATACACATGCACATGTGTAAACTTTTTCCCATTTTTTTAAAGAAGTGTCGTAATATGCTAAGATGTTGATATAGATATGATTGGATGAAAAAAAAAATTTTAAAAATGTTTTTATTGGAATGAAATGTAGATGTGCACATTTTACGTGTACAAACACAAATGCACAAATATTTAAATCACCACTATAAATATGTGAAAAAACATAAATATGCAATTTGCATATTTTACATATAAATAATGCATTTGTAGAAAAATATTTTGCATGTATGCAAAAAGAGAAATGTGCATGTATATACATAAAAACAATTCATGATTATGAAATCTTAAAACTAAAAAAACATGTTATGTATGAATGATGTGCGTATGCAAACTTGTTACATATGAATAGAAATAATGTATTTAAAACTAAAAGAATTCATGATTATGAATGATGTGTGTATGCAAACATGTTACGTATGAATAGAAATAATGTAGCTGTGCAAAAACCAAAATACACATGTGTGCACACACAAAAACGTGTATATGTGCACATCATAAATATACACATGCACATCTGTAAACTTTTTCCCATTTTTATAAAGAAGTTTCTTAATATGCTAAGATGTTGATATAGATGTGATTGGTTGAAAAAAATATGAAAAAAATGTTTTTTATT